>NC_138663.1:161012184-162396026 GCF_964273445.1 Streptopelia decaocto
CTGTCTTTCCCTCCACATCTTTGTCTGAATATGCCATGTATTGGAATCTGCATGCAAATAAAGTATTTACGCCTTTCACAGTTTAATTTTTGCCCCCTCTTTTTTTTTTAGTTCTTGTTTTTCCTCTTGGGAATCCGATGTGTTACATTTTTCCCGCATAATTAGATAGCTTTTTAAAAGCTATAATTTATACAGACACTTGTGTTTATGTATGAGATACCTTCATTGTAAGATATATTTTCAAAAACTTAGTTGGGTGGTTAAATGAAAAAACAATATAAAATCTAGTCTTAGGAAGCATACCTGGATTATTCCATTTTGTCTTTGCAACATAACTGAGACACTTTGTTCACTTTTTAAGCTACTGAGGTTTACTGAATATTCATTAGAATATAAAGTATGCAAGGATATTTAGAATATTTCTCATCCCTGGAGACTGTATCTAGTTTAGAAACCTCTACAATGTTTTAGCAATTCCTCTCAGATTTACATTTGGTAGTTATTGAGACACTCATCTACTAATGCATGCCACACTGTTTATTGTAGTTACTAACTTTCAACATTTCCTCTCCAAGTGTGAAATAAAAGAGCTGAAATTAATATAATTTACAACAATATGATCCTTTAACAAGTAACTGTGAATATTTTTATCCGACAACACACTGGTATAAAGGACCATGTTACTCAACAGAATCAATAATTTATTTTTGTGTGCAGTATATTAATCAATACATGACATTCCTATTAGTTACTAAATTTCAAATGTCAAACAAGTCGGTTTTGATAAATTCTTAAATATTTTAGAAAAAATATTGACTAAGTGACAGACTTACAGGTGGCAATAAATGTTTTTTTTTACTAGTTTGTTTGGATAGGGGGAAGAATAATGTATTTGCTGTCATTGAACACCAGCATTAACTCCATAAAGAAACAAACTGTTTGCCTTGGTCTGAAATCACATCATCTGTTTTGTAAATATTTATTTTCAAATAAATATACTTAAAATATCAAGTGTTAAATTGAAGAAAAAATGTGAAAGTGAGAAAAAGTAACAAACTTAAATCTGATATCTCCTTGCCACAGTCTGTTAATGAACAGGATGAAGTGAGACACAATATATGTTAGTAAGGCAGAGGATAATATTAAATATATATATATTAAAGAATATGTTTATATTTTCCTGACTTGCAAAAAAGCATATATATCAGACACTGTTAGTGAATTTCTCCAGGTCCTCACTAAGACATAGGCCAAATTCCCCTCTAAATGAATTCCTTTCTAGGAATCATAGCTAAACAATATCTGTGTAGTGGTTGAAGGCCTTAGAATTTTAGGCATTACAGATTAAAACAGTTACAGAATCATAAAATCATAGAATATCTCAAGTTGGAAGGGACCCATAAGGATTGTCGAGTCAAACTCCCTGCTCCTTACAAGACTACCTAAAAGTAAACCATATGACTATGAGCATTGTCCAGAAGCTCCTTGACATCTGACAGGCTAAGTGTCATGACCACTTCCCTGGGGAGCCTCTTCCAGTGACCAACCAGCATCTCAATGATGAACCTTTTCCTAATGTGTAATCTGAACTTCCATTGACTCAGCTTCATTCCTTTTCCTCATGTTCTGTCACTGGTTGCCAAAAAGAGAAGATCAGCACCTCCTCCTCCGCTGCCCACCTTGAGGAAGTTGTAGCCTGCAATGAGTCACTCTTCAGCCTTGTCTTCTCCAAGCTGAAGAAACCAAGTGACCTCAGCTGCTCTCATAAGTCTTGCCCTAGAGAACTTTCACTATCTTGGTTACCCTCCTCTGGACACATTTTAATAGTTTGATGTCTTTCTCATATTGAGACATCCAAAACTGCACACAGTCCTCAAGGTGGGGCTGAACCAGCACAGTGCATAGTAGGACAATCACCTCCCTTGACTGGCTAGCAATGCTATCCTTGGTGCACTGCAGGATGCAGTTGGCCCTTTGCTGCCAGGACACACTGTTGCCTCGTATTCACCTTGCCATCAACCCAAAACCTCAGATTTATTTTCATATGGCTGGTCTACAGCCCCTCATCCCTCAGTTTCTGTGTATAACCAGGATTACCCTATGTGAGGTGGGAAATCCAGCACATGCTTTTGTTAAATTTCATATGGTTGGTGATTACCCAGCCCTTGAGTATGTCCAGATCTCTCTGTAAGAACTCTTGGCAAGCTTAATGTACATTCAGTTCCTGAGTCCAGATAATTCATAAAAACATTAAAGAACACCAGCCCTACAAATTAAGCCCTGGAGAACCCTACTGGTGACTGGCCATCAACCTGATGTAACTACATTTACTATAACTGTTTGAGCCTGACCTGTCAGCCAGTTGGTCACCCAACACACTATGAATCTGTCTAGCTGTGTGCTGGAAAGTCTATCCAGAAACATACTGTGAGAGACAGTATCAAAAGACTTGCAAAAATCTCAAACCACCACATCTTCCCTTGGTCAACTTGATGGATGACCTTGTCATAAAAAGAAATCGAGTTAGTGAAGAGGTAGTTTCTCCTCATGAACCCATGCTGTCTATAACCAATGTGTGGTCTCTCAAGTGTTTTTCATTAACTTCCAGAATAACCTTCTCCATAATTTTACCAGGCACTGAACTGAGAATGACAGGCTTGTAATTACCAGAGTCTTCCCTCTTACCCTTCTTGAAAATTGGGACATTTGTCAGGTTCCAGTCAATTGGGGACTTCTTCAGACTCCCAAGACTGTTGAAAACTAATGGAGAGTGGTCCCGTGATGACATCAGCCAGATCTTTCAGTACCCTGGGATGAATCTTCTCGGATCCCATAGGTTTATGCACATCCAGCTGGAGCAGCAAGCCAAGTTCAGAGTCGTCTGAGAGTTTGTCATCCTCCCAGTCACATTTTTCCAACACATAACTTCAGGGGAGTTATATCTCAGAATCATGTTCTATATTAACAAGTTATTTATTGGCTTCAGGTTTCATACATATTATAAGAAAAATAGCTTTTTCTTACATTTCATTTTTTTCTGAATGTTAGCCAAATTAGTGGATAAAGGAATATGGTACTTTGGAATTGCAACCACCATGTTTAAATGCCATGCTGCTTGTGTTATTGTTGCTCTGGGGAGGTCTTTCATTTATTACTACTTTTGGAAAAAAAATGTAACACTCATTAGTAGACTAAATGCATAAATCCACCTCAAAATACTGTGAAATGTTTTGTGTTTACTGGGTTGTGGTGAGTTAACTTTTTGACAAACAGCTGAACTCCCACCTAGCTGTCTGCCCACTCCCATCCCTCAACAGGATGGGAGTAGAAGATAGATAGAACAGGAATGACAAAGCACATGGGTTGAGCTAAAGACAAGGAGACCACTTATTAATTATCATCTTGAGCAAAAGAAACTCAACTTGGGGAGAACTAAATTTGTTGCCTGTTAAATATTTAATCCCTGATTCAGGTAGTAGGAAACATAAAGACAAGCACTAAAGCAACACCTTTTCTCCCCATTTCCCAGATTCAGCTTCACCCCTTCACTCCCAGCTCTTCTACCACCCTTGCTGTCACGACAAGTCACATTCAGTCTCTTCAGTGAGCTAATGAGTGGCACAAAATGGGGTGGTGGTGGTGTGGGATATTGTCAGTACGCAGAGTTTTCTCTCTGCTCCTCCTTTCCTTTTGTAACTTTCCACTGCTTTAGGATTCAGTCCTCCATGGGTTGCAGAGGATATCTGCTCTGGAGACACGGAGTACCTCCTCCTCTTCCTTCTCTGACCTTAGTGTTCCTTCTTCTGTTTCTCACTTTTTCCTCATCCTCTTTTCTGTCTCTCCAGTGTCTTCTGCCTTTTCTTAAATATGTTTTCCCTGAGATGCCACCACCTTGACTCAGAGGCTCAGCTCTGCCCTGCAGTGGGTCAGTTGTAGCCTGCTGGAACAGACTGTGTCCAACATGGGGCATGCCAGTCTTCTCCTCACAGAGGCCACCCTGCAGCCGCCACTGCCAGCACCTGGGCACCTGCACCCAGTATAAGTAACTCCATTGTTGGACTTGCAGGACAGGAATATGCTTAACATAAATCGTAATCACTAAGCAATACAGTAATGTTCCTGCTTTTTATATGTCATCTGGGCATATTCATTTTGATTTGTTACCTGCACTGTGGTATAGTGGCACCACAACTAACAGTGGGTTGTTTCATTTCCCCACAGCCAAGATACCTGCTGAAAAACAGGAACTACGTGGACCTGAAACCTGTAGCTGTTATTCCAAAAACCAAAACATAATAATTTTAAAAAGACTTATCTGCACCATACTGTGTGCCCACCTTTTGAGAAAGATCATTAAGGATGGAGATTCCCAATGTGTGGCCGTTAGTCAGGTGTATCAGTTTCAGAGAAGCAAAAGTTCAGACTTTCAGACCTAGCTGTGTGTCCAGAATGTCCTGCTACTAGGTCTTGATTACTCTTCAGCTGCTTAACAGTTTACTTTTTTAGGAAAAAAATGTGAGAGAAACCTAGACAACACTTCCAGAAACTGCTCTGATAATCATCTACTGATGTCAGATGTCTAAAGCAGGAGAAATGTTACTAAAGGCAACTCAGGCAGGAAAAGAGGGCAGTTCAGTTGAACATGAGTATGGTGCTTAAATTCTGGCACTTAATGAATAAAATGTCTTAGTACATCTAAAAGCTTGTCCTTAGTTTTAATTCTACCCTCACTGACGTGAATTATAAACTTCACAGGGCTCCCTAGTGTGTTCAAACAAACTTACAAATGTTTTATTCTAAGTGTTTGTGTTTTTCATTTTTCCACATCAGCTTTGATTTATTTCCAAGAGACTTGGTTTGTTGTGATTGCTGATTGTTGGAGCAATGCTATTTCCTCTTGCCTGATTTATTTGCTTTGCTGTTTTTTTTTGTTTGCTTGTTTGTTTGTTTTTGTTGTTTTTTTTTTTTTTTTTTTTTTTGTCATTACTGTTGAGCAGCTCAGTGGAATTGGAGATTATACTTACTATTGTCCACACAATGCTTCATATCTCTCTTGTGATCTCATCAGTGGCTTTCCTAACTGGTCACTAAAATATTCTTTCTGGACAGCACACAGCAAAGCCTAACACATGGTTAGACCTCAAGGGAAGACTGTATATACTAGGCCAACTATAAAAGACTTTTGAGGTGTTGCTGACTTCCACAATTTAAACTTTTGACAACTACTACTTTATCTTTCATACTGCATCAAAATTTCCCATGCTATCACACAGCAGGTATTTAAGAATTATCACGCAGAAAAAATGTCAATAGCTTCTGCTTGGTATTTTCTTACATGTAATGATATTCACTGTTGACAGGTGAAAAACATGGAAATCCTGTGATGGATCTTAGTGCAACATTATATCCCTTTCACACTTTAAGATAAGAAAATATTTCCTCTTACAAAATTTTCAACATATAATTATTGATTTTCTTTATTTCTTTAAACACTATTAAGCATGTTTCTATTCCCCTGTCAAGATTTCACTGATCATAATGGAATACTTATTTCAATATAGAATATTTCTTATCTGTAAATGCATTAAGGAGGTGATATAAAACCAAATGAGATGTTTGGAAAGATACCTCTTAGCATCAAGGTAGCTTCATTAGAAGATTGTCATTTAACCAATACAGAAACACCCTACCTCCGCCCCAAAAAAACATTTTTTAACTAGCTGAACATATATTTTGAAAACAGGAGCTATATGATTGCTTCTTTTCACTAAGATTTTCAAATACCTCATATATGTTTAAATAATAATGCATGTTTTACAGGTCATTCTCAAATAATCAAATACATTTTCTTTATAAAATTATTTAGATGACTTTAAAGGTTCATGTAAACATTCTTTGGGCCCTGATAAAAAAGAAGGAATAATAACAGCACAAGATAAACAAAATATAGTTCACTCACCAACCTATGAGGGAAGCCTGGTAGTGAAAACAGAAGTCTGTAAAGAAATTCTTTTCCTGGCCTTTTATCAACAGATTTATTAGCATCTCCATATACTAAATTTAGTAATGTGATTTTTTACTGAGATTTACAGTGTGTGGAATGGGTACTGAATGGCCATGCTGACATTCAAGATGCATTTTTTAAAGATAATTTTATTTATAGTCACAAACAATAACACACACATTAAAAATATTATAAGAAAAAATGCCAAGCTGATAAGATAATCAAAGGAGGTCAGCTGAACTCTTGTTCTGTTAAAGCAAATTAATTCATAACAAATATAAAAGCTGTTCATCCTATCCTTATGAGCTGGAGGTGGAAGGAGGCAGATGCACACTCCTTCTGTTCAAAACAGGAAAAAAAGATTGGGCAATACTGCTTTTCTCATTGAGAAGTTGGGGGGCAATGAGTCATTTCCTGCTCTACATGTCTGTGAAAAGTTCAGATTAAGTCCTGTGGTCACTCAGTTTGAGGATGTTTTCAGATTGAAGCCTTTTCTCCCCATTCCATTTGTCTACCTTTCTTTCTTGATGTAGCTTGTTTAAGGTCCCTCTATTCTGTCAGAAGAACACTAAATCTTCTTGATACCAAAGTTACCGAGAGTTCTTGGCACAGCAATTTCAAACTGTGACCTTAACATGAACCTTTAATAAAAGCAAGTGCGTTTATCAAGATAAAGACGCCCTTCTCCCTTCCTCATTCTTTGTCCTGCCTTCCATGGTTGGAAACCCAGTCTTTGTCCAGGTAACCAATGTGGGCTGCCTGAGGATCCAATCCCTCCAGTTCAGGGTGGCATTCCCAGCAGGTAGATTTAAATACAGCCTTGGAAACTACACAATTATTTCACAGCACAGTAGCAGATAAATGAAAGCTGCATGCAAACTCCAGTCCATAAGACAGATATTTATGGATGTAGAATTCCATTCTACTTGATCAGAATCTGATGATACACTCTATTGTTTTTTTCCTGCCATTTACTCCCATGCAGATGTTATAGGAGATAAAGAAACTGTTTCAGAGACTCGTTGGAACTTTTCTTAGTGCATTCTTCCATGAAAGTCTGAATAAAAATACCTTAATATAGTCAACAGCTACTATTTCTTAATATCAATTCCTCATTAATAAAGGTTTGCCACAGCATGGAATCTATGAACACTGCAGTCTGCAAATTTTGGAGTAAACATTAGATGAATCTTTTACACTGTGTAAGGGACAGACCTGAATTTTCCTATGTGGTCTCATAAAACTGAGTCCTTCTCATTGGTAAGGCTGAAAAAGTATTTTAGAAGAGTTTGCTCTTATATTGTGAATTGTAAATAATCTGTTCCATTCTAGACTAGACTAGCAATGACTGATCTCTAACATGCCAAGCTTTTATTGTGGATGGCATATGTTTATAAATACACTCAGAATTTTATTTAGCCACCACCAAGGTAAGATGTTTTCCTTGTCCATACAATTACCATTATGAGCAATCTGCACAATGCCGTTGTGGAGGCAATTTGTCAATGGTGCTGGCTTAGCTCAGGGTATCAGCATGGATGTAATATATGCATGAATTCACAACATGTGAGTCCTTATGTGGCTACTTTTCAAAGATTCATGAGGCATTGGATAGGGAAGAGGTTGATTTTTCTTTTTTGAGGGGGGCAGGGGTGGTATATTTGATTGCAGTAAATTACCTAATACTATGAACTCACATAAAACACCCTAAGAGAAATGAGAAAAATTAGTATAGGCATCTAAGAGACTTATGATTGAGAAATAAAATAGAAAATTAAATTTAAACTGATTAAAATTAAATTTTAAAAATACTTATTTTTGTATTTTATCATTTTTATTTGATTACATTAATTTCTTCACTGAAAACACTTTGACCTGGACACAAAATGAACCATTTTCTATGGAAACAAAACCCAACACAATCATATCTAAATTATATCTAAGTTTAAATCTGTATGACTATAATTCCTCTTCCGTAAATGCAACTCTAATAATTTCATACACCCCCCTTATTGATTGAAATATAGAATTTATACTGACATTGTCATTCACTTTCTACTTAAATTCTCACTGAGGTTCAAATGTTTCCATTTAGGGGACAGAGCTAGGTCATCCTTATCTGAACATAAATAAAATTTAAAAAAAAAATAATAGCCTGAATCTTGTTTGTTGAATTACAAATACAAATAACTGGTAGTGTATATTTTAAAAGTTTAGTTTAAATAAAATATATTAGAATGTATCTTTAACAGCTCTTCTTGCTATTCTTTAATATGGTTTGCTGACTCTTTCCTGATGAAGATGAAGAAGAGATATTCAGGACTGAACACTGTCATCACATGCACAAATCTCCTCCTAAAAATGCTACATTTGCTTACAACAAGTTAGATTTTTGGAATTTTCAATGAATGGAGCATAGGGAGAGCAAATAGAGGAACATGAGCATTTATGGACATGGGAAAGCTAACAGTTCCAAATTCTATGGGGGTGCCACAGTCAGACTATGATGAAAACACAAATACAAACTTTCAGCAGGTGATTATGCATCAGCATACTTTAGCTCCTGAATTGCAGGTGAATCTGCTGGCTTGGTCCTGAGGTCTCACTTTTTCTTGGCTAAATACATGCTTCCATTCACAGTCTAAACTACAGTTTTTTGGCATACTTTGCTTTTTAGTATAAAGATTTAAATGTTGTATTTAACTCTAATTGTGATGATATGGGTGGTCATCAGAATTTCTATTACTGTCTAGAAAACTTTCTAAAGACTATTCCTACATCTGTATGCCAAACTTGTATATGTGTTCATGTATATATAGGCATGCTTCTGTGTGTATATATGTATATGATACCTAATTTTTTTCAGGGTACCTGTCACAGTAGGGAAAAGGTAATGGCCATCAAATTACTCTGTAAATAATGGTTGCCTAAACACCCTCAGAAAAATCTATACTATGAAGGCATTGTTTCTTTAAAAATTTGTATTCTTAATAAAAGCTATACAATGTTATATTACAAGGTCAGTGGAGAGCTCCAAAAGGGCTTTATCTTCATCATTTTGATCACTGCACGTTGAGAATTCAGGATTAAGCTAGTGTAGTTTGTATGGGTTTAATTAACTACAAGGCAAGGTTACTGTAGAGGTTAATTAAGATCTACCTCCTATGACTGTACAAAACACTTTATGGTAAGTACTTCAGGAGCTATTGTTTTCTATAAGACCAACCAAGCATTTTATATTTAGTAGCTTGACATTAAAAAAAAAAAAAAAAAGTTTTTTCTGATTTACCTGAAAGCCTGGTAATCATAAATATTACTTTGTCATTTACCAGCAACACAAGAGAGATAAAATCAAATTATTTGTAGTGTTTTAACTGGAACTTTCTGTATTTGTTTCAAGGCACTTATCCTATGTCAGCTAGGCATTGGGTGATCCTTTGAATGATTTTTATAGAGATTAAAGTGGGCTGGTGAGACAAGACCAAAATAGATTTCTTGGCACTTCACCAGGAGACAACAAGAGTATATGTCACATATACAGCTTTTCATCTTTGAGCAAATTAATCTTCAAAGGTGACTTCTTTCACAAAGAAAACAATAATTAATCAGATAATTATGGTGCTGGCTAGCCTTCTGAATGGACAGTAAATCTGCATTTTATTTAAGAATTATTTCCTCAGAACTTACAAAAATGCTAAAAGAGAATTAGTCAGAAAAAAAAATAGTTTGCAACAGGAATTATTGACTACATATTACATCTAAAATCTGAGTCACAATGATTCTATTAGGATAATCAACACAATATTAACTTCTATAATTTTCATGGTGGTTTTTTTTGTGTGTGTGTGGTTTTTTTGTTTGTTTGTTTGTTTGTTTGTTTTTTAACAATATCCATTCTGTGGAAAGCAGGTGTGCAAGGTAAAGTGCTGGTAATATATTCAAAGTTTGATTTCTGCGTTCAAAACACCTTAAAGTACTGCATCAGGGCACTGATCCATGTCATATTATTTAGCACTTGTACAGTATGTAGGTTTATAGCTAAATTGTCCAAATTTTCTTTAAAATCAATACTATGAAGTTAGTACTTGGACAGTAGAATTCATTTGCTGTATTTCAGAAATCTGGCTTACTATGAGGTGACCTGTGCCATAATATTGCCTAATTATTGAGAGTAAAAATAAAAAGACCTCTACATTTCATCAGATAAGTTTTACCAACATGTTTCCATTTATCGTGTGCTCTAATTATTTGAAAGTTTTGACATGTAAGATTTGAGTTGAAAAGCTAATATTTTTCTAAGAACCAGTCTGATAATATCTAGGGTCTCTACTTCTACACTTTAACAGAAGGAAACTCACGTACAGGGAAATAGAAGCTCCATCTTGTTCAGTTTCTAAAGTTCCATTAGAAGGACACTTTGTCAAGAGTATAAGAGGAAATGTGGGTAGAGCATTGTACAAATAAAGGTTATTTGTGGATAAGTCTGACGTACTTTACCATGAAACAAAGTTTTTTGTCCCTGTTTCCAATTTACCTTAATTCCTTAGGCAATATATTACTTGTCATTCAGTCAGGCTGCTGCTGCCAGATGATTCTTCCTTCCTTTTGTGTTTTTAATATGTTTGTTTGTTGTCAGGCTGATGAGATTTTGAGTGTGGTCTTTCCTGCTTCAGGACAAGAATGTAAGAAATTGATGTGAAAGAATTTATGTGGGACTGAGGTAAAAATAAACACTCTGTCTCTTCTCTTCTTAATTATTCACATAGCCTGTATTTTGTTTCCTTCTGCCTGTGAAAACAAATTTCTGGCCAAGAGTCTCAAAACAATTCTGGTCTAAGACTGCACAGTCTGAACCTAGCATTATAATTGGAGCGAAACCAATACTATTCATTACATTTTAGGTAAATCCAGCTTTTTTCTTATTTTCTTATCTGCCCTACTCACAGAAGTAAAAATATATATAAGAATGTTACATATCTATTGCTGAGAGTTATCACTTCTTGCTAGAGCACAATAAAATGTTAGGGTTCAAAACATGCACAGAGGGAAAGCTTACTAATTTTTGTATGATATAGAACAACACTATGAGTAAGTTAGATCAGCATTTTTAGGCAAGATGAGAGCAATAAAGCAAGAGAAACAGAAAAGGTATACGTTTCATGATTCTAAATGCATTTGTATTTATATTTGGTCCCTAACATAAAAAATTCTTCATAAAACCGAAAAACAAAAAAAACCCAAAATGAAACAAAAGAAGACAAAATAAAATAAAATACAGACACAAAAACAAACAAAAAACCTTCAAAAAATCCTCTTATTTCTTAAAGAGAATAGGTATATGCTTGTAACAAGCCACAGAATCCTTTTTGCAGGTGAAATTTATACCTAGATTCCTGAATGTATAATTCTAATTAGAGACTCAGTGAAAAAAAGCCTGCTTAGATTTTCAAATTAAACCTGGTTTGTAAATATGTGAATAATACAAATTGGTTTTGATCAGTAAAAAGAACTAGCATAATTGTACTGACCTCTGTTGTGAAAAAAAAAAAAAAAAAAGAGAAAGGACAAGAAAAAGAAAGTGAAGTGACAAACAAAAATAATTTCCAGTTACTGTAATCTTAAAGTTCAGAGGTATAAATTATTTCCATATTTTGGCAGACTTTGGTTTATGGGATTGTTTAAGAAATGTGTTACATTTCCTTCCTGCTTTTTACAGTATTTATCCCAGCTCATGACTAATGAAAAAGACTTCTTAAGTTTCTGAAAAGAGTATGGCCTCCAACAGAAGCTGAAGCAACTACTGGCATATCCGATGGCTTACCTCAGTCCAGACTGCTGGGCTGCAGGGAAGGCTGAGGGAAGGTTCTCCCTCTGAGACTACTGAATGGTTGGTGGGATGTGAACTGTGGTGTGTGCACTGAGCTACCATGTGAAGGATCTATAAGCAGCATTAAGCAAACTGTATACCAGCAAGGAGGCTGAAAAAGAGATTGAGAAGGATTTTCACACAGATCTTGTAGAGGCAAGAACCCAAGCCCCATGATGAAAGGAAGAAAGGACAGAAACAGACCGCACTTAGAAGAGGGGTGGATGTCTCCATCCCAAGATGGGGGAAGCTGGAAATTTGCTTTGTTAATCTGCAATTAAAGAACAGATAAAGTGCCCTGAGAAGAGGTCAAGAGGAACAAGACACTCAGTAAGAGCATCAGAGGTAACTGAGCCTGAAGAAATTGTCCTCTCAAGAGGAAAAGTTGTATTAGACATTGAAGACTCCCTCTTGTGGAGGATGCTGTCACTCATCTACTGATAAGACTTATTGCTTGCTAGAGTGTCAGATCCAGGATATTTTGGAGAGACTATTAAGGCTTATCTAATTCTCTGACTTACACAACATGTTGCTAATCCAGTGGGCATCAATGATAGTGCCAAAGATGACGTTAAATATATCAGGAGTGACTGCAGAGTTCTGGGAACAAGGATAAGGTTGTAAAGGCAAAGGGGATATTCTTTTCAGTCCTACCAGTGAGGGAGGAAGGCTCAGCTACATAGGAGTGGATGCACCTTGCAGGCCAACACCTGGTTGTACAGGTGGTGTCACAGGGCTTGTCTCTTCTAAGGAATGGAAACGGTTGCATGATGGCTGTATTGGGTTTACATGAGAAGGTTTTGGTAGTGGGGAGTTACAGGAGTGCCTTCTGTAAAAAGATGCTAGAAGATTCTCCCATGTCCAATAAAGTCAATTCCAGATGGTTCCAAGATAGACACATCATTGGACAAGGCTGAGCCAGTCAGCAATGGTGGCAGGGCCTTTGTGATAACATATAAGCATGGGAATGATGCCAGAGAAGGTAATGGAGAAGTTGATCTTGAGTAATATCATATGGCACATACAAGAGAACAATATGATCGGGCCCAATCAACATGGGTTTGTGGAAGGCAGGTCCTGTTTGACCAACCTAATCTCCTTCTATGACAAAGTGACCCACCTAGTAGATGAGGGAAAGGCTGTGGATGTTGTATACTTAAACTTCAGTAAAGCCTTTGACACCGTATCCCACAGCATTCTCCTGGAGAAGCTGGCAGCTCATGGCCTGGATGGGTGTACTCTGTGATGGATAAAGAACTGGCTAGATGGATGGGCCCAAAGAGTTGTGGTGAATAAAGCCAAATCCAGGTGGCAGCCAGTCACAAGTAGTGTTCCCCTGGGCTTAGTATTGTGGCCAGTTCTGTTTAATCTCTTTCTGAAGGATCTGGATGAAGAGATTGAGTGCACCCTTAGTAAGTTTGCAGATAACACCAAATCGGGTGGGAGTGTTGACCTGCTGGAGGGTAGGAAGGCCATACAGAGTGATCTGGACCAGCTGGATCATTGGGCTGAGGCCAATTGTATGAGGTTTCACAAGGCCAAGTGCTGGGTCTTGCACTTGGGTCATAACCCCAGGCAACGCTACAGGCTTGGGGAAGAGTGGTTGGAAAGTTACCTGGTTGAAAGGGATCTGGGGGGTGTTGATTGACAGCTGGCTGAATATGAGCCAGCAGTGTGGCCAAGTGGCCAAAAAGGCCAACATCATCCTGTCTTGTATCAGGAATAGTATGGCCAGCAGGATTGTGCCACTGTACTCGGCACTGCTGAGGCTGCATTTTGAATCCTGTATTCAGTTTTGGGCCCTTCATCACAAGAAGGACATTGTGGTATTAGAGAGAGTGCAGAGGAGGGTGATGAAGCTGGTGTGGGGCATGGAGCACAAGTCTTATGAGGAGCGGTGGAGGGAGCTGGGACTGTTTAGCCTGAAGAAAAGCAGGCTGAGAGAAGACCTTATTGCTGTCTACAGCTCCCTGAAAGGAGGTTGTAGCATGGAGGGTGTTGTTCTCTTCTCCCAAGTATCAAGGTATAGGACAAGAGGAAATGGCCTCAAGTTGTGCCAGGGGAGGTTTAGATTGGATATTAGGAAAAAATGCTTCACGGAAAGGGTTGTCAGGCATTGGAACCGGCTGCCCAGGGAAGTGGTGGAGTCACTGGAGTGACACTGGAGGTGTTTAAAAGGCATTTAGATGAGGTTCTTAGGAACATGTTTAGTGCTGGAGTTTGGCTAGGTTAGTTGAACTTGATTATCCTGAGGGTGTCTTCCAACTGAAATAATTCTATGATTCTATTCTATGATCCTCCTTCTGGCCCTTCTTGTAGATGGGCATCACATTTGCCAATTTCCAGTCAACTGGGCTCTCCTCAGTTAGCCAGAATTGCTGATAGATAATGGAAAGTGTCTTAGTGATCACCTCCACCAGCTTCCTCAGCCCTCTTGGGTGTATCCCATCTGTCCCCATAGACTTGTGGGTGTCCGGGTGGTGTAGTAGGTCACTAACCATTTTCTCTTGGATTATTTGGGCGTCATTCTGTTCCCTATCCCTGTCTTCTGGCTCAGGAGGCTGGGTACCCAGAGCACAACTGGTCTGACTATTAAAGACTGAGGTGAAGAAGGCATTTAATACCTCAGCCTTTCCCTCATCTTCCATCACTGTGTTTCCCTCCGCATCCATCAGTGGATGGAGAGTCTCTTTAGGCCTCCTTTTTTTGTTGATATATTTATAGAAACATTTCTTGTTGCCTTTTACAGCAGTAGCTGGGCTCAGATCTAGTTGGGTTTTGGCCCTTCTAATTTTCTCCCAGATGAGTCAGGCTGTCCCATGCAGACCATGGCGGTTAACAGTGCAGCAGATATTCACTTGCAGCCCTTGGAGGACCCCATGCTAGAGCAGGTGGATATCCCAAACAAGGCTGTGACCCCATCAGAAGTGGAGCAGGACCTGTGGCCCCATAGAATGAGGACCTCATGCTGAAGCAGGAGAAGAGTGTGAGGAGGAATGAGCAGCAGGTACAACATGGGATGAACTGACTGTAATCCCCATTTCGCCTCCCCTTGCACTACTCAAGGGGAGGAGATAGAGAATTCACAAATGAAGTCAAGCACAAGAAGGGAGGGGTGGAGGGAATACATTGTAAGATTTTGTTTTATTTTTCATTACCCTACTCTGGTTTGATTGGTAATAAATTAAATTAATTTCCCCAAGTCAAGTATCTTTTGCCCATGATAGTAATTTCTGAATGATCTTCCTGTCCTGATCCTGACTCACAAGCCATTCATTATATTTTCTCTCCCCTTCTCCTACTGATAATGAGGAGTGATAGAGCAGTTTGGTAGGCACCTGGCATACAGACAAGGTCGACTCACCATAGGAACAGACTCTATATGAAAAAGTAGGAAAATATCATCTTTGCCAGCAGGTGTGCTAATTCAGTGAGGAGGATTTTTAAATGACCTGAAGATATAGATACCAGTGGTAAAGAAGCTTAGTGAACAATGCGATGGGAAAGACTCTTGAAATTCTAACAGTTAACTGGAGCTGAAACTACTTAGAGACAGAAAAGGCAACCAGAACTGTATAGATATCGAGAGAAAAAGGAAGCCTACACTGAAACTGTGGCCTACTATTCAGTAAGTCAGGAAACCTAGTAACAAATAACAAGGAGTGGTCAACATACTTGATGACTTCTTTGCCTTTTTTATCAGTAAAATTTGTTCTCAGGACTCGTCTGACATTACTATCAGAGTCTAATAGAAGTGAAACATTTCCCACAGTGAAGGAAGATAGTGTTAGGGAGCACTTATAACTGGATGTACCTAAGTCCAGGCATCAAGGATATTACTCTCACTTTTCTTGAAAAAAGTTATGTGATATTAACAAACTGCCAGTTGTTATCAGGTGTTATTTTTTACCGAGTAGTTACAACCTGATTAACATATTCAAATGATTCTGTTATGGTTTATTAGGGTTCATAGTACCTTTATTTTTTTTTCTCCCTGTTTGTTCTGCTTTGGCTTTGTGACCAGATTCCATTTTTATTTCAAAGCACTCATTAAAAAGGAGGTCAAATGTTAACCGTTCCCAATTTTAGGGGTAGTCATTCGACATGAATATGTACACTTCTGTTTGGTACCTTTACAAGGAATCTTTGGTAGGATCAAGGCCACTTAACCAGAGTTCTTAGCTTTTACCCAAGGTTTCTTTAAAGTAATTTCTTTAACATGAGGGAGTTAGTACCAGTGTGATAACTTATAAAACAGTACCAGTGTAGTAACTTATAAAATCTGCCCAAGGAAGCAAATGTTAATGCCTTTTTAACTTTAAAAACCATGAAAATAAAAATTTAGCAAATTTAACTGGATATGTAAAAGTAGTTATCACTTATCTACTCTCTAGTAGGATCATCTCATCTCATCTCATCTCATCTCATCTCATCTCATCTCATCTCATCTCATCTTATCTCATCTCATATCTCATATCTCATATCTCTCATATCTCTCGTATCTATCATATCTATCATATCATATTACATCATATCATATAATTTTCTATCATCAAAGGTTGAAGAAATCATATTAATGCTATAATTTTAATCCTTTTGTTGAAGGAAAATGGTTGAAAACTTTTTTTCACACAGCTTTAAGATAAAATGCTGACAGATCAAATACCTTTTTACTTTCTGCTATGCAATATCACAGTTATACAAGGAGCTGATAGCAAATGTCACTCCAATTTTCTACTTCTTAGTGAGATGTAAAACATCAGACACATTTCTATATTTCAACAGTTTGAAGCATAAAAGGTTATGCAGAAATAAATGTCAAATAATCTTCTAATCTCCTCCTCCTCCTTATCCCTCTCCTCAGAAAAAGTTAAACATGGCTGGTCAATGGAAAACCAAACCAAACCAAAACCAAAAAACCAGTAACAACCACAACAAATACCCTACCAGGATGGTTCACATGAACTACAGACAAAAATTAGAAAGAAATACTAGTTGTAAATATTTTATCTATTTAACAAGATTATAGATGTTACTATGATATATGACTTTTTTTTTTTTTAATGTAGAAGGCTCTTTTCTTTTTTTTTGTATCTTCACATTTGCTAATGTAAAAATAACACTTTCCTTCATTCTTAGAAATGCTGCTATAAACACATTTACAATAGTCTTAGTCTCCTTTTTTCTGCAGTTTTTTATCTGACAATATAACATCAGTAACTGAGAAACTTCATCCACAGAACATACAATAGATGTAACTGTAATTATTGATATAATTTTTGATGGACAGGGAATGCTTTCTTCACTTATTTCATGAAGTATTTTTTTCTTGGAAAGCATAACATATTACTTTATGTGGTTTGATTATATGATTATAATTATTATGCTCATGATAGTTATGGCTATAACATGAACAATTTAACATGAATTAAGCTGTAGGCTACATGTGGTACAAACTACACTGTGTGCTGTTGGTGGAACTGTTTTTTGGTGTTTTTTTTTTAATTTTAAAGTTCAGCTTTAGATTGCCAAACCATGAATACACAGGATTTCTCTATTCATAGTTCTCTTAGAATTCAACATTCTTTTCTGCTTTCTTTCTGAAGTCATTTTGTAAAAGATTTTAAAAGAGTTTAAACATCTTCCACTATTAAAAGTTCTAAAGAACTGTATACTACTACTGCTTTAGATCAGAGTGTACTATTCGATCTCAAACAACTAGGGGCTTAGGAAAACGAGAAAGCTTTCAGCAATGACAGCTTGCATTCTGTTTTGAAGAAGTGCCAGAGGAGTGATTACTCACATTATTCTCAAAGATTTCCAAGTATTTACTTGTGCCTCAGGTTCTTCATCGATCAAAACATGATCTTAGTAAAGGTTCTGTAAGAAATACCAACACAGGGGTTTTTTTTTTAGGAGTCTTCCTCTTCAGTGCTGTACTGGAAGTCACGCTGATCTGTGCCTAAACTTAAAAAAACCCCACACTTCTCTTTTTTTTGTTCCACACACAGCTCTGAAGCTAACCTTAATCTCTTCAGTAGCAAGCAGCTAACCTCTGTAAGAACCAGAGTCCGCCTCTATTCATAAGTTATTGAGACATGAAAGTACTTTCCTGAGAGCTATGGAGTAGCCTTCATAAAAGAATTCTAGACCACGACAAAAGAACCTACTTGATAATGGCCCACAAATATGTATTCTGGCTTTGATACTTGCTCAACAATTCCAGTAAAGCACAGAAACCCACCCACATAGTATTTTTTTCTAATTTTTATTTCTTTCATTCTCTTTCATTATTTTAAGGTTGCAAATGTGAAACACAGAAGTTTAGAATAATATAATATTTTAACTGGCAGAATATTAAACATAAATCTTTTTCTTTAAGATATGCTGTTAGGCGTTTTCCAAGACACCAAAAAGGAAGAATTTTGCCATGCATTTTTTTTTAGAAAACTCTCTTTTTAGTTGAATTATATTTTAAAAAGCAAGATTAGTGTTGCTATGTGAAGGTCTGATTGATTGAAGTTTCTTCTTACTGTGACAAATGAATTAAATGAGTTTTGTGCCCTTAAAACTCAAGATGTACAATCACTCCAGGGTACAGATCTTTTAAAAAAAGATGCAGGGTCATTTTAGCTGGTTGTACAATAGTGTCCTCATCAGTCAAGACTTATCTGAGTGCATAATAAGGTACAAGTCTTAACAGCTGGTGATTTGAAGTTTAATCATTTAGTGTAATCTGATTGCTGCTGTCTCGCTGGAGTTCCACCAGCTTCTGTAGCACTCATGTGAAGAATAATGGACTCCAAGACACGTCTTACTATCTTTTTATGGTGTCTGTCCTATACTGCTTTAAAATTCATGGTTGTATCGTGCTCTAGAAGGCTATAGCTGGGAAAAGGAAAAGGCCAAAGACATGGTCTGCTCAAACAGAACACAAAACAGTCATGGAGCATCCGTAACATGTTAAGGTGGTAGTTTTAGATGTAAACATTAAAATAAATGGTAGAGAATTGGTAAAATAACTGGGAAAGAAAAGAATAAGAGTGGAACTAGAAAAAAGATGAAGGCAGTTCTTAAAAACTGAACTTCATAGTTCTGTCTCAGACTGTAATGAATTTTGTTCTAAGAGAAAAAAGGTAACATTAAGATTTGGTTAATTTTCATAATAATGAAAAAAAAAGATAAAAGAAGATAATCAAGTAAAGGAGAAACCCTGAGTCATCAGAGAATTTGAATTATAAAGCAGAAATCATGGAAAGGCCAGTGAAAACAGAGAGTTCTATCACATTTGAGTAACTGAGCAGAGAATTGCTTTTTGCCCTTAGGGAATACTGGCATTACTTTGCTCTCACTGCCTACTTGACAAGTGGAAAATGAAAAGGAGAAAGATGCAGGGAGCTGGGATGCCAAGTGTTTCATGTCCTATTCTTGCTTGTATTATGGAAACAATGGTTTTTGCCTCCTGTCAAAATATGTGTGCTGCTGTCCCAGCTCTTGCAATAGATACTTGTATTTAAATGCTGTCCCTATTCCAACATAAAAAAGATATCACATCTTCAACATCTGTGACTGGAACAAGGAGAAATGCAGGATCAGTTCCATGGTTTCAAACCAATCCTACCCGTTCAATCTGCAAGCCAAATGAAACAAAACTGATACTGTATTACAGTAGAAAAAAACCTGCTAAGTTTATTTACAGGGTTTAACAGCATCCTTTTTTTTTTTTCTATTATAATACTTCTACATGAACAGCCTTTTTCAAGATGAACTTTCCATGGTCAAAACTTAAATAAAAATTGGATACCACAGAGTAGTTCTCTTTGCATCTGTCCAACTGCTTTTATTTACAAAAGGTGACTTTTTAATTAATCTTTTAACCGAAAATATTTACCTAAACGTATTATGAATGATTGTGATGATTTCTGTGGCATTTTAATGCAGTTCTTCATACTATCTCATTTTAATCCCTGAATTATACCTTACCTATGACACAGTTGGCAGCTGGTATTTTATTTGTAACACTATACCTGCTGGAAACATTGATGGCATTCTATGGACTTTAAAGAAAATATACTGTTACCTGAGAATTCTACTTACCCCATGAATTCAAGGATTTTTTGATATGGTGAGGTGAGCTGTGAAAGACATACAAAGAATTAATTATCTAGCCATCGATATATTTTTTAATGGAAAAAAAAATCTCTGCCTTTTAGCATTTTATAAGAGAGAAATCCCAGTATATCAGTAAATTGAGGACACAGCAGGAAAATCTCATACTCCAGGAGGCAGAGCAGTATTCAATCTCAAACTACAACTCTGTGAGACATTAATTATCTTACTGATGAGTAGTGAAATGTTTTCCTTTGGAAACTGACACACATAATACAATTTAATTCTAAGTAAGCTATAAAAAAAACTATTGATATCTTACATTTAAAAAGACTAAGCAGATGCTGAAGTTTTTGCTTGAAAGGCCAGTTACAAATTGCTAAATGTGAAGAAGAATGATAGTGTATCTCTTCTTAATTTTCCAACCAGTTTTCCAGCCTTGCTAGATGTTGCTGACCTACTGAAAGTACCCAGAGTAGGGGAGCACAAACAGAGTGATTTCAGGAAGAATGTTTCTGAAAGTTATAACTACTGCAGAAGGAAATTTTTTGTTCTGGATTCATAAGTGATGGTTGGACAACTGATGTCAAAGGGAATGGAAACATTCACCAGATGACTGGATCATGAATAACCAAAACTGTTCCCAGACTCACACCTAACATCTGTGAACCTTATTCTTATTAACTTAGTAAGTGCCTAAAATCTATGACCCTTATTATTAATTTATTTTATTATTAATTTGTGATTCTAGGTATCACACTCAAGAGGGAAATGGTGTGTAAGATTAGTTCAGCAAAATTTGAAGGAAGAGGAGGAAGACATCTAATATGGTAGATATAAATGTAGTTTTATAAAAATGCCCTATGATATACTTAATTTCTTTTTTCTTGAAAAAAGAATATGTCTATAGTAGTCTGAAGTTAAAATAGAAAAATGTGTCTATACTGTCATGTGGGATGCTGATGTCATTAAGGATATTGTTACAAAACTACCATTCCTAAAGTGTCATTTCATAAAGGTCGGAGTAGCTAAACAGTCTATAGACACAGAAGTGATTTTTTAAAAAAGCTATTTGAATTACCTCTTCAAGTGGTAGCTGAGCTTTCTGACCTTCTCTTATTACTTTTTTCCTAAATTTCCAGGGAATAGGAAAAGATGTAATGAGTTGTGACTACAGCCTGACATTATCCTAAAGATATCAAAATGTTAAAACACTGAGTATTTGCCTCCTGAATGCTTTTCTACTATTCTTGTTACATTACTCTTTTTGAAGAAGAAGACTGAGGCATACAGTTTCCTAAATTGTGCAGCATAGCATTCAAAACAAAGACATACTATTTTAAAACATAAAATTTTTCACTTCCCTGCCTTGCTTGTTATTCTATAATAAATACATCTTTTTAATTCAGGTCATGGAACAGATATAAAAAGTAACATGTAACATTCTGGGGTATTTCAGATTTCAATATTACCAAAGGACTCCTCAAACTGTTTTTGACCTCAGCCTTTCTGGGCTTATTCAAAACCATGTTATTATTAATATCAGATTGTAGAGGAATTGCCTGAACTTGGTTTTAATGTGTTATGGAATAATAATAGAATAATTTGTTTTGTTTCATAAATGTAACAATCATCACAAGGCTTTTCTCACAACATTTATCATACTGGTATATACCTTCTTAAAACTAATTGAAAGTTTGTATATAGTCACAATTTTTTCTGAGTCTCCCAAAGCACAGGGAAATAGAACCCTCACAGCTATTTTTTCATGAATTATCTCCTAAGTCACTGATCACCTACTAAAAGCAAATCAATAAACAACTTAAGTCTGCACAGAAAGTAGATGCCTAATACTCCTGTCTATGGGTGAATGCTCACCTGGAGCAGTATTGATTATGTAATTCATTTTGATGTTTCTGCATGAGGTATCACTAAAAGCACTGACTCAGTGACACATCTGTCATAATATCAGTAGCTGAAACAGAAGAATTAAGCCACTTTCCTGACACTGTTAAAATAAAGAAGCATAAAGGAATATCTATTAAGAAATAATATGATAGTAACCATCAATGTATTCTTCAGAACCAAACTTTTGCTCATTTCACATTGTAGAATTCTGCATTACAAAGCTTGCATATGACACATTTGGATTTAGGGTTCAGAAAACACACTCTTGATGTAATTTTTACTGTCCAACATCTTATAGGTTTCTAATCTCTCTTTTCTTTGAAGTTTCCTGATCTGAAACTTGACAGTCAAAGTATTACATCATGTGGTTTTATTTGACAGGTGGGCTTTTGTAACTTAAGATATATTTTGACAGAAAGAACATAAGATTTAGGAGATCTTTTGTTTGCTAACCTAAAACAACAAAATAGCAGTGAGGATTGGAGAAGCACGCAGTTTTTGCCTTATGCAACAGTCCATTTCTTTACTGTCTTCTGTTCATGTTGAGCCTCTCTTCTGTACTATAAAGAACTGATTTTCTAAATTTTTCATTGGCTGCTAATCTTAACAATTCCCAGCTGGCCTTCCAGTGTTCCCCGGGTAAATTATCTATCATCTCCTGGGCTAGCTGCCAACACACTCCAACTATTTCTGAACAGAACAACATTGTCTTCTGCAACTACAGACCCACAAACAAAATTTCCTGCACTCACTATAACTCATTTTAGAGACAGAAGACTACATTCTCACAACAACATAAATATAGTGAATTTCTGATACTTTCTGGTCATCCTTGATATTTAAATTCCTTTCATGGGCCCATTCAATCAAATATGATGTCCCCAAAGACAGAAAGAAAATCAGCAAAAGTCTCTGAAGATGGAGGTCAGACAGACCAGACTTCAAATTCCTAGACTTTGGTTTAGTTTAGCTTAATTTGTATGCCCACAATTGTATACAGGGAGTTTTCATGACTCAAAATATTTACGTTGGAAGTTGAAAGTATTCCAGTGAAACAGAAAATTCTTTACCAATGTGTTTAAAACAGAAACAAAAAAAACCAAAAAAACAAAAAACAAAAACAAAACAAAAAAAAACACAAAAAGAAAAAGAAAAAACAAACAAAACAAAACAAAACAAAAAAGTCAGGAAATATCAAGCATTGTCATAATTTTTCCAGTTAAGAAGTTCCCTTTTCAATTTTTAAAGGGAACTTTGCTCCAAAATTTTTTATTGCTCATTTTTATGTAAAATGATGGTATGGAATCTAAAACTAAAATGGAACATCTCATTTATGTTAAAGTCTAGGAGCAATTTAATGCAATAATTTTTAAAGCATTTGGGATGGTTAATTTGGAGTTTGAATCTAAAGAAAAATAATAAACACACTTTAAGGAAAAAAATGTTTTTGACATTAACAGTATTTAAATGGATACACAGAAAATCACAATTGCAACATTCAGGGGATAGTACAGATCAACAATAACATGAAATGCATACAAAATAATTTCTTCTTTTTCCATGTAGGGCATTAAATTAACGTGGAAAAATGATCTGTTATTCTCAAGAATGCAGAAATCACTTGCTTGTTGGTACCCCCAGGATTTTAATACAATTCATGACACCAGTATAATGTTTTTCACTAAAAATCAAACAGGAACTATTCATTTCAAGTATCCCAGTGGACAGAAAAAAACTTCATAAATGTTACATTCATTTCAGAGTATAAAGATACTTATCACTGAGGAAACAGAAACAGTTGCTGTGGCTGAGAGTGTCAGAAGAGTATAAAAAAGCACAGCTCAAGGATGATACATCAGTGTCAGAAAAAGATAAGTGTGAGGCACTGAGATAATTAAAGCTGATAGGATGATTGTTAGACCCCATCTCAGTCATTGTTTTATTCAAGGAGATAATTATTCTTACTCTTTAATTAAAAGTGCACTAAATGTGTAGAGATAGTTTCTACAAGAGACAGATTATTTTCTCCTTCGCATACTTAAATTGTCTGTTACTTTTCTCCAGAGTTTGCATCAACAAGTTTTGAAATATTTCCTTACCATGTAACTTACCATCAGAATATTGTAGGTTATGAGGATCTGAGAGTGACATATATTCATTGAATGGTTAAAGATGATGATATAAGGAAGAATGATTTGGTTTGATTTAATTTTATTTGATTTGATTCCTCAATATTTAACCATCCACCAGAAAAAAAACAAAAACCAAAGCATGGCAGCCAGAAGTATCTTATCTCAAATCACTCTGATAACAAATTAAGACTTTTGTGTGCCTAAGAGTGGATGTACTTTATGCTTCCTGAAACAAACTATGGACCTGGTTTGATCTTATTTGCTCTTTAAGGAATTTTATGAACAAATGCATGCTTTTCTACACCATTAATTTTGCTTATCCACCATGGTAACTTACTTAATATGTTTGGATATTTGAGGTTGTTTATGACAAAAACTTGTTATTTGAAATGTTATGATATAAACAGCAGGTAAAAATTAATAAGGTTTATCCTAGAAACATGCATCCTGATGATCCAAAAATTCACAGTGTGTTGCACTTATCTTGATCATACTTTTTGACTGCTCTTTAAATAACTTAAAGTGGGCAATAGCTGTATCTGAAGCAAGTTACATACACTATGAACATTCCTTGAGTTTTTCTGAGAGAAACAGGTTAACAATTTTTCACCTTATACCTACCACATTCAGGGGTGTTTGAATGTTGTCATGCCTGGTCTGTCTAAAGCCAGAAAAAAAAAAAACAAAAACCTCTGCGTATAACATCTGTTTAATATTTTTGCGTATTTTAATGAACAGCCTGAAGTAAAAAGTGAAGTTCAGTGAATGGTGCATTCCTCACTGAAGAATGTCCAATAAGCAGAGAGGAAAGAATTTCATAGCTCCCTGAAGCAAAACACAGTTAATCAGATATCAGCCGGGCAAAAACTATAGCTGCTTTCCAGCATAACAATTTAAACTTTTGCACAGCAATGGAAATATTACTTTTATTGAGAAGATCTATTTTTTTTTCCAACTTGAAAAGGAAAAAGTAGGAGCATGGTAGCATGGGAAAAATTAAATGAGCTAAACCTTGATATTGTCTATAAAAGCTGAGAGTTCCAACCAAAGACAAGTAGAAAAAAGTTCTGCAGTTTCATATGGAAAATAAGTCAGTTTTTGATTAGCTTTACTATAATCGATGTTGCATCTGTGTGGGATTAGTGGAATGATGGTCCATAGAGGTCAGCAGAGACAGATATTTTTGCCAATGACTGTCAGTTGGACTTCATACTCCCAATCATGCAATAAAGTACAAGAGTATAGATTTAAACTTCAAAGGCCACAGAGATGTTTTGCTTCCAATCAGATCACAGTAGGCTTGACCTATGTAAAGGACTAAAAAAGCCCCAAGAAATGCTAAGAAGTTATTCCTCACCTTGTGTAGCCCAATGGTTAGAGTAATTAGTTAGGCAGCTAATTGTCATCCTTACTTTGTTTTACTGTAGGGAAACACAGGAGTGTTCAAGAGTTTAGGTTTCAAAATATTCTGAGAAAGTTTTGTTTGGGTGGCATTTGTTGAATCTGGGACTAGAGAATTAAGATGAAGGAAGACTGTTGTGTTCTTAGCAGCTTTTAAAATAAAAATAATAATTATTATGGATTAATAAGTAAGTTCTACTATACTAATTCTATGTTTAGGTAATCACTAATATGATGTAATATTTAACCGAGCATCTGCTGTTTTCTGAAATAAAGTCCTCTGAAATTCTCTGCTCCAGTTTCATACTGCTTCAGACATTAAAAAATTATTGAATCTTTTCTGTGGGTAGGATTCTTCAGAAAGATGTTAATACTAGAATTTAGATTTACTCAAAAATCTTCATTTTTAAAGGTAATGAACTAGTTTATTACTTTAATCAGGAAAGGAAGTAGTGAATACTTTCAACAAATGACAATATCAATACCATCTATTGTATATTTTTTTTAGTAAAGTTTACTTTACAAACTTGTTTTAAAATAATATTAAAAAGCCAAAAACTGGATACTGAATGGTTTTCTTTATTTTTTTTTTTTTTTCTTTTTATTGTAGCCTTTAATACTCTGTCGTCAACTGAGAATAAAACTGTCCTGGCACGCTACCAGTGTCATCTGTCTTGTTAATGAAACGAACTATGGAAACCTTTCCAGTTTTCTTGTTCCAGTTTGAAAAACAAAGGAGAACAATGGATGCTCCAAAAAACATGGAGCTGCTGTAGGGGGAGGGGGGCGCGGGTTGTGTGCATTTTGTGTTTTGTTTTTTGTTTGTTTGGGTTTTTTTGTTTTTGTTTTTGTTTTGTGTGTGTGTGTTGGTTTTTGTTTGTTTTGTTTGTTTGTTCGTTTGTTTTCTGTTTAAAGCTTCCATCATATGAGCATAATGTTATAGGATGAATTGTTAAGTTATGACACTGCATTTCAAATTAATTCTGTTCTATGGAAAATGTAATTACACTTTTTTGCACTAAGAACATCTTGAGAAACCCCATAGCATTAAGGCCTATGATACTTCATGCTTCCCAAGCAGTGAGGACTTAGTAAAGGGAAATCCTGATTCACAATTCATTCAAGACAATAAGAATGTTCCCCCTGAGTTAATTTTTCTTGGATCAGAACATTTTAGATATCTACCACATTTCTTTACGTATAAATACTGAGCATTTAAATAAAGTTGCCATTACACTTGCTGCAACTTTAGTTAAATAGAAAGGGATTTGTTGTCTTTCAAAGTTAACTTCATATTTGACATCACCCACATTTGGGACTCCAGTGTTCTATAAACTGGCAGATAAATTAAGTGCTGGGTTGTCATTACTGCATCAGGTAACTGAGCATACAGCCTACTAAGTATGAGTAAAAAGCTCTGTATATGAGCTCAGCATTAAGTGGTCGTAGAGTAGACCTTTTTTTTCTGGGAAGAAGAGAAAATCATTTGTGTAAAGTGATTGTCATGAAAAAAATCATACTAATTTCTTGTTCTAAATTAAACTCTACATAGACTACATTTGCGTTTTTGCTATTTTGGGGGTGTTCTAGTACTAGATCCTTTATTGTGGCACAAATCACTCCAGAATACACACTTTGCAAATTTTTACGTGAAGAGAACATAAAAAGAATCTTAAGTATTGGAAATCTGATATTAATACCATTAAAATTTTACAGAAAACATTTAAATATAAAGAACTGTACTGCCAAATAACTCAGTGCTATAAACCAAATTATGGTGAACTACATAAATTTCCTTTTGGTTTTAATTGTTCTAACATCTGTAATGAAGGCATGCCTCATGAATTGAAAGGGTTAAAATAGATTACCAACATTTTACGCATTCTCTTTCTTTGCAGTTCTTAATATATTCTTGAAAACTATTTCTAGGGAACAATTCAGATAACAGAAGGTTGAGCAGATGGCTGTTTCCAACTTTATAGTTCCAGAAAAAGCGAGGGCTCTCATTGTTGCTGACATCTGAAGTTGATGCAAGATGATGCCTACCACAACAGACAAAAAATGTAACAGCTAGTCAGTCCCATGATCAAGCAGCTTGACACTTGGTGCAGCCATTCATCCATGCATTGAAATCAGAAGAAAAATTAAACCGAAACCATATGACTGCTTAGAAATCTGTTCATTCACTTTCCTTTTTCTGTTATTATTGTTTCGCTTTCAGAAATTAATAAAACCACCACAAGTTTGTATCTGTTTGACAAAGAGAGAAATGTACTATCATCAATTTTTTTATATCATGACCCATATTCATAGATTTGAAATTGCAATAAAAGAGTTGTACAAAAAACATTTCCTTAATATTACAAGTAAAGTTCGGTAAATTGCTTACCTTCAAACACAACTGTGTGTAAAAACATACTATATTATCAAGAATGTTTTAAATAATGTCTTAATATCTAGTATTTAAGAGGCAGTACTGCACTTTTCCCTTTGAAAGGTGAGGATTGTGTTTTATGTTGGAACAAGGGATCCCATGATCCTAAGCGACTACGTATTGACACAATAACACATGAACAATCCTGGAACAACATTATTTCCTCTCTTTCCCACCAAAACATAATTAAGGTTTTACTATTACCACAATGAATACATGATAAGCAGAATGTCACCTTATCTACATTCTCACTAACTACTTTATAATTTATGATCAGGAACTGTTATGGAGGTCATAGTTTCCCTCAAAGATTTAGTGTCAATTAGATCATCATGGACAAACCAGCAAAATGCAGAGGACTACAGAGGTGGCAGCAGCTATTCACATTTGCATAGATTTCACACAGATTCACAGAATCACAAAATGTTAGGGATTGGAAGGGACCTCAAAAGATCATCTAGTCCAATCCCCCTGCTGGAGCCAGAACACCTAGATGAGGTTACATAGGAAGGTGTCCAGCTTTCTAACCAAAGTTTTCTGGACTCTATCCAACCTGACAGAAATTGACTCATACCTCCTAATTCTAAGAAACTGCCTTTATCAACAGACCACAGGTAATGACAAGAGAACACTTGTTCTGTTACTCTTGAAACAAACAGAACTAGAAAGATCATAATGGGAAAGGATGGCAGCTGCTCAGGGATTTGATTTAATAGATTATTTATGCCCCTAAAATGCATAGCTAGCCAAAGAAACTGAACCTGAAACATCCATTCTTTTCCCTTGGAAAACTTTAGGTACATCCGGAAGAAAAAAAAAACTAAACTATGAGTCTGTTCCTCTTCTCAGTTTGCTAGATGAGTTATTCTGAAGGGGAAAAGTCAGGAGATAATCTTATTCCCAGAACATACTCTAAACCATGTTTTATAAATTGTAACTGAAACACTGAGGGGTTCTAACATTATATTTATTTGTCCATTTCTCATCTTTATGCTAGCTCAAGCTAACAAGCAAAAATGTTCATTTTTCTATTGACACACGGATAATTGTCCTTTTTTTTAATAGAAAACCCTGGACACATGTTGGTTATACAATTCTCAAAGGTACTACAGGAAACATATTTGAAACAGGAGCATCACCCATATAAACACAGGACTCAGAGAGAATCCCAGTCCTCCACTGTATCATGTTATTATAACTATCACTTTCATAGGTTTACTGAAGTCCAGTATTCACCACCACCCCATTTAAAGGTTATGCTAGAATCACACTGCAGAAATTGCTAGAAACAGTTTTCTTGTTCCTATATGAGATTTATTCATCCAGTTTTCATCTCTGTACCTTAAAACAAGCTACAGGGCTTTTATTATGACAATGGGAGTCCTCTTCCTCTTCAAAATGCAAGGTAGCATTAAGTAATACGATAAAGCAGTTCATTAATTGTTCTGCTCTTTTATCTTGTCTGAACCATAGATAACAAAATGCTTATTAATTCTCTTGTGTAAATATTTTATATTGTTAAATTGATGTAAAATATGCACATATTATTTTTAAAGTCTTAGCATGCTAATACAAGAACCCTGAGTTGCATTTGCTTTCCTAAATGTTATATAATGCACAAATTGTATTGGTATTTGCTAATTAAAATGCACAAATTAATGTAATTTCAAGTAAGACTTTAGTATGAGTTTTAACTAATGTAATTGCCCGTTTTTTAGCGAGTCCTTAAGTAAAAGTAGATAAGAACAATAATCACTTTGAAGAGTTGTAACACTTATGAGTTGCTGTTGTTATGATTATTTAATATGATTTTTAGTACAGTAAGCTAGGATAAGTTTTTCTAGAAGAAGTATTTTTGTTTTTACATGCAGTGCCACTAAACACATGGACAAAATTTTAGCAAAGACGGATAAATCAGCATACACAGAATCTATGTGACATGGTTATAGACTCTGAAGAAATCGGTAGCATATGGGAATAAAGCTGACGAAAGTACTTCTAGCCATATGTTTCAGTAAGCAAACTCAATGGGCCAAATTCAAAATATCTGTTAATGGTGCAACTAACCGACTTTGTTTTATAAGTATATATTGCTGATATACTGAAGGGTAACTCATTGCTTTGCTACTGAGGGTGAGTAGACCGGGTTTTTTTGTTTTTTTTTTTTTTTTTTTTTCTATACTTGCCTCCTGTGTAAAACTAAACAAGTTATTTTGAGGAGTTTTTCAGGAAATGTTGAAGTCTTAATGTTGCAAGTAGTTTTGAGGACCACATCCTGAGCCCTGATCACTTAATATATTTGTCTATGTAGCAGAATATTTTAGAACTTTTTTTTGACCTTTTGCTGGTCTAGATGACAAAAGGAGAAAAACAAAACAAAACAAAACAAAACAAAACAAAAACAAAAACAAAAACAAAGACTTTGATTGACTCTTTGCTTTTGGGGAATTATAGTTATTTTTTAATTAGAAAATAGTTTTCATCAACCTGAATTCTTTACTCAAATAGATGTAATCAATTCATGGTACTCTGTAATTCATTAATCAAATTATGCTATTTCATGAAATGCTGATAAATTTGTTCAGTTTACCCTCTATTTATGAGACAAATTAAGAAAATTAGGGAAGTTCCTTACAAATACAAGAGTTATGGTCACCATGTTTTCGCCTTGGGAAGAAATAGGTTTCAGACTTGGGATTTTCTAAATTCACCTTGATATGCATCCTTTAATATCTCTCAAAAACAGGACTTCATTTTGATCAAGCTGGGAGTCAATGATTTTTTCTGTGTTAGTTCCACCTAGATGCATCTTGTTGTTCAAAGCCAGACAGCCTTAATGAGAAAGTAAAAAGGTTAACTTAACCAGAGAGCAGGTCAACAATTACCTAACAGTGGGAAACAAAAGATTATAAGTGAAATAATTATAAATGCTGTCCTAATATATGCTTAGCATTAGAAATCATTCCTGGCATTTCAATGTCTTTCAACTTTATAATGTTCTAATACAGCTTATAGACCTACCAGGAGCTTTTTTATTTAAAAGTGATTTCCCATTTCAGCATTGCACTGATTAATGTATGAACTCCTATGTTATTAATGCTAAACTGTTTTGTTTTCTATTTCTTAGATACTTGCAAATTTCATCTTGGACATGTACATTTTGTTTAAGGTCATTAGTGTTGACACAAGAGCAGCTATGCAATAGAGACTATTCCTTAAAAGATGATCAACTCAACCACTAACAGCATTGTCTACACTATGAGAGTTGTTTCTCAACCAGTAGCTTTTGCTGTGATTCCTGGATCACACAGAGTCCCTGTGACTATCAAGACATGAATGTAACCAGCAAAGTTCCTGAAGAGGTGGAGATCTGTGGAAAAAAGAATAAAAAAATGATGTGTTCCTGAAGAAAATAAGGAGTCATACCATTCAGTTTTGTTGTTAATTGTCTTGTAAATCAGGATATTCCTTTCAATGCCTGGAATGTATTTTACTCTTTTTTCTTTTTCTTTTTTTTTAATCTTTATGGCATATTTTGGGCACTATACATTTTCTTAATCTAACACAAACATGCTCTGAAGTGCAAGTTATCCAAATGCAGTGTGTCTGTTTTAATCTAAATGTTGGACTAAACTAGTATATAATTTGATTTATGAACAAAATAATGTCGATAGCACAACAGTAGTTTTGCTACTGCTGAACAGTGCTTGCACAGTATGGAGAAGTTCTCTTTTTTCCTGTGTGTCCCCCCCTGGAAAGTGAGCTAGGGGTGTACAAGAGGTTGGGAGGGGACACAGCCAGGACAGCTGACCCAAGCCGACCAAAGGGATATTCCACACCATATAACGGTAATAAAAACTCAGAGAAAGAAGGAGGAAGGGATATGTTTGTGGTTATGTCATTTGTCTTCCCAACTAACCATTATGTGTGCTGAAACATTGCTTTCCTGTAATTAGCTAAACACCTACCTGTCAATGGGAAGCAGTGAATGAATTCCTCTTTTTGCTTTCCTTGCACATACAGCTTTGCTTCACTCAGTATACTCATTTTATGTCAACTGATAAGCTTTCAGCTTTTGTTTCACCTATTTGCTCCATCATCCTGCAGAGGGGGGTGAGCAAGGAGCTGGATGGGAACTTGGCTTCTGGCTGGGGTCAAACCACCCCAGCCAGTTAGAAGAGATTAATCTGAATACAAAATGTTCATGTCTTTAGTACAATTGACAAGTAATAACTAATGATTATGTAGATTCTGCAATTTTGGTTGGCAGACAACATCACTCAGTATTTCAAGATTTCAATATTCCTGGTTTTCTTAAGTAATCAAACTGAAAATATGATATATGCATACCAATTCTAAACAACATAATGTAAACCAACTATAAGTCTGAGTAATTTTATAAGGGTTAAAATAATATTTTTAAATAATCATAAAATCAAAGATGTGAGGCATTTTAGAATTGACTAAATAACAGCTCTTCTATAATTTACTTAGGGATCTATAGATTTTTCTAACAGAAAGTTGTCCTCCTCTATATTCCAAAGAAAAGATGAAATATCTAGAGAAATAACATAATTTTCCATGATTGTCAGAGACTTCAGAAAATTGAGTAACTGAAATAGTGCATAATTACAGGTCAAAAGCTATATGATATCCAAGGACTCTAACTGGTTCAGACAATTCCATTTCATTTTCAGGTATGCTTCTGTGTGTGTGCTTTTACAAGAACATGGGTAGCCAATATAGTTATATTTTTCTTGGGTGGTATTTAAAACATTTCATCATTCTATAACATGACAGAAGAAGTAGCATCAAAGATTATATGTCAACTTTCTCTCAGTTGTTCCACAAAATATTTTTACAATCTTACTCCAGTCCCATCTAAATCAATCATTATTAGACTGTGTATCAGCAGATTCAATCTTTGGCATAAAACCCAAAAATGTTGCTTTCTACTTTTCCATTTTTGTGTTAAGAAGGCTTTTACTCAGATTTTACTCATGTTACCACCCATGCCTTAAAATATTCTGAACTCTTGATTTAGAGAGTTGATTTGCAGCACCCTTTATGTCAGTTACTGAAAGTGCATTACCATGGAACCAGAAATGGAGGATTCATATAGCCAGATGCACAGACAAAGGCCTGGAGTCAGTTCAAATCACCACAAAAGAAATTGGCTGCTATATCCATATTGCTAAATCCAAGGCCATCAGTGCTCAGGACAACATATGTGTCTAAAGCCTCTTGAAAGAAGACAAGTGCTTTCTATCTTGAAAATGGTACATCTGGGAGTGCTTGGACTTCTGAAGTATAGTGCTTGTAAGACCTGGAGGTCAAACTGGAGGTACCTAGCAATGTAACTGACTTTAATTGTAGGCAAGGCTTGAATTGCTGTTTGAGATTCAGATTGATTTTGTTTTCATTAGTAACAATTTCAGCAGGCAAGATTTGTGTAATTTTTATCAATTCACTTTCTAATCCAAGACATTAGCACACTAATTTGGCCTACGAGGCCATCCGCTCAGCACTGGTGAGGTCACACCTGGAGTCACAAAGATGATTAAGGGAAGGCTGAGAGTGTTGGTACGGTTTAACCTAGAAAAGACTTGGAGGACGGTTATCTCATCAATATATATAAATATCTGAATAATCTTTATTAAAGATCTGTATGATGAGTCTCAGCAAGTTTGAAGATGACCCTAAATTGAGACAAGTGGCTGAACGTGACTTATGAAAAAGTCATATGAATCAAAAAGTCATGGTATATTCACTTTCACATATCTTAGTGATCTAACTCAACTCTGTTCCAGGGCTACCATCATCACATAACTATTAGTTTTCTTCCAGACTCTCATGGGAAGAACCAGCAAAGTTCCTCCAGAACAAAACAGAACAATGTGGTTCTGGGGAACATTTCCAAAGAGAGAAAAACAGTGCAAGTGAGAGTGAATCAAACCTAGTTTCATTCACTCTGCATAGTTTTTCAGTGCTATCTTATCAGGGTTTATATCCTAAGATACTACACATTTCCTCACCATATATCTTGAGCTGTACAACACATATCCTTGTTTTCATGCCCAAGATCTTCAGGCTAGTGCAGTCTGGACTGGGTGGGCCATGATTCACTTTGTGCACTGTACTTGTCCCACCAAAGATGACAGGTGAGCCTTTGCAAAATCCTCCTCCTTTCAGACCTTGGGGCCCAACATTAGATGGTTGAGCATAATGTCAAAAATATTATTAAAGTCAGGAGCAGCAGCACCTGCTGCTCACTGTGTCATCCACTGAGCTAGTGATTTCATCAAAGCTATCAAGTTGACCAAGCATGGGCTTGTGCATGTCCATTATTTTTTAAACATTGCTGAACTTGATGCTCATTGCTCCAGAGTGGAGGTGATAATTGTTGAGAGATATGAATGATTCATGTTGTCTGAAAGCCTGAAGTTTTAAGATTACACTGGGAGTATAAGAAGTCCCTGGGTTCTGGTTTCCTTTTGAAATGTCTGTGGTTCTGAAAATGCGAATAACAGATTGACTAGCCTACAGAGAAAAAGGTAAGGAACAACACAGAGAATAGAAAGAGGCATCACTAGGTATATAATCCGTTTGCTTAATGTCCTATTTCTACTATCAAGTTCTTTATTTATATCAAATTTATATCAAATATTATATATTTATTTATATCAAGTAAGAGTTATTGTACACTTTTTAGTTAAATTATGAACACAAATATAATATTTCTAATTTCTGTAATCTTAAATGTAATTTATTTTTTGGGGAAATGAAATTTCTTTAAACATGCAAATACTAAAAACAATATTTCATTGAAGGCTACTGAAAGAAAAAGCAAGCCAAAATAGCATAAAAAATCTAACAAAATAATTTGATATAGCAAATTAAAGCTAAATAAGCCCAAGGGGAAAAATACACAAACACTAACACACGTGATACACCAAATAAAGAACAACTAAATGAATATCGAAGACAGCTTAAAAAGGTGATTAAAAAAAACCCCAGCAAGTTTATAAAATTACTATATGCAGTTTTCCAGATAAAGACTGAAAGAGAGATTGAAAAGATAGGAAGTATTTCTAAAATGGGAAAAATAAAATATTCTCAGTTTTGGGGTTTGTTTTGTTTTGACTTGGTTTGGTTTGTTTTAATAATGGTATGCATAATTATAATTCATATGAGCCCTTCTCTATCTCTTTTCTAATTCAATTGTTGAATTTAGAACCAATCATCAGAACTCAGGAAAAAAAAAAAAAAATATGGGACCACCATATCATCCCAGATCGCGTGATTCTCAGAGTCCTTCAGTGAGACCTGAAAGGTTAAGGTGACAGGAAAAAAAATGAAAAAAAGAAAAATTAAAAAAAAAAAATCAACTTTTTTTAAAAAAAAAATCTATGATTTTATTTTTCTCAGATTTGTTAATGACCTAGCATCCTTTGCAGAAACCTGAAATTGTTTGAAATTTAGGAGGCAATTTTGGTTCCCACCAGACATCTATAAGAATCTATTTATTTTTTTCCTTCCTCCAACCATTATTTCATTTAAAAATGTGCTGAGTATTTTCATAAATACTTTCATAAGTTCTGAAATCTTCACAATCTGAAGGTTACTGCAGTAAGGGTTTTCTGATCGATGAGTAATTTATAATGATCCTGATTAGTTTATCTCACAAAGGAAGATTATCAGTTTTTAAATGCTGTTTTCTAAATGGAGAGAGGTGAGCTACTCTTAAAAGTAAATATATGAGCTTTACCTAGGTAAGACATCTTTCCCAAGGAAATTCCTTATCTACCCTTGTGGAAGTTCAAAAGGACAAGCACAGAGAAAAATAATTTAAAAAATCTTAGTCATAAAAATTTGTAACTGGATTTTTACTTGCAGGTCTATTGAAAATGTATGGGATTGGAAGGACGAGACTAAGATTCGATTGATGTTGTCTCATTGCAGCGTTTACATAAAACAACATTCTCAATATCTTATTATGTACAGTTTTAAAAGTGAAATACTTCAGGCTGCAGAATAGTAAGTATTCCTTCTTGATATGTCACCAAGTAGATCTTCAATTATTTGTCTAAGCAATTTGTCAGCAAGAGGCAGAGATCCCAAGGATCAGTTTCACAGTCTTAAAATACTAAAATATTACAATTGTCTCAGTTCTTACAGATTATGTGGTTGTAATGCCACACAATGTGTTTATGAATATTGTTATGTATCCATTTGCACCCATGTACCAATGTATGATATACAGACAGTCATTATTCACTGAACAGATGAATAGATTTACTAAGTTTCTAGTTTGCAATGACAGTTTCACAGATATGAGAAACTGTGTTAGCTATTTACAATGAGAAATTTGACAAACACACATTTCTTGAAACTATCACGGAATAGGATATATCTATATGGGGAAGATGTAAATTAATTTTCCATTTTAAGTGTTTGGGTCATTACAGGTTCCCCAATATTTTTCCATAGCTGTAGGAAACTAGTAGACTATTCTCATCAGGAAAAAAAAATAAAAAATAAAAATAATATTTTAACAACTAGGAACTAGACATATGTCTTTGCCTCTCAGATCTTTGCAAAGTAACTGAAAACTAAACTTTGTATTGAAAAAGCAAGAAGTTACAAAGAAGAGTTTTTCAATTTTTTATGATGACTAAAACCTGTCTTTTTCAAAGTGAATATAATGATAACCTAATTTCTGAGAGTAGAAAAACACAAGAGGTTCATTTTTTTCTTTTTTGAAGTTCTTCTACTTTCATAACCAGGTAGGATTCCTGAACCGAAAAGTATTCCAACCACTACTTCTTATAACAGGATAGAATGTTTTCTTCATCACAAAAATCTTAGTCAGATTAATGGATGAAATAATATGGGTATAATCCAAAATATTCCTTTACTTGTTGGAAAGTTACAAAGTCCATCAAACTATTAATGAAAGTACTTTATTATTATTTTTATTTTTTTCTCTGAACAAATGACATAGTATGCATTTTTGTCATGGAGGCACTCAAAAAATCAATTTAGAATAGACTTTGTCCTAACCAGAACTATTTAATGGAGAAACAACTAGAAATGTGGTTTAACTAAAATTATTAAACACTATAACATTTTAAAGCACAGATTTGGATACCGTTTAGGAGTTCAGGAGTTCATGTACAACACAGACAATTCAGACTCAAGAAATCCCAAAACTATGGAATGATGATTCCAAATGCACACCTTCCAAAGTAAGGATTTTCAAGAGTACCTAGAAGATCGTTTACCAGTAAGACAAATTGTCTCAGTCCTTGAGGTGTCCCAGTCTAAGGAGTAGAATCTTCAACATCAGACTCATTGCACCAACTCAAAAGAGTTCTCGGTCAGGCTCCATTTATACCTCAGTTGAATCTGAGCTGTGCCTATCTATGGTAGTGCTCCAGAAACTTTTCACAAAGGAGTTGTCTCATTGGTCAACAGACAGGGCTCATGTGATGTACGTGACCATAGTGGTCTATAGGTCTAGCTATTACTGGTGCTATTGAGGTGGAGAGGAATGGAATAGGGAGGGTGGAAATACATCTGCCACAATGGTATTTACTTTTTTTTTTTTTTTATCTTACATATTTGTTTTTTTTTGTGATCCTACTGTCAATAATGAGAGAAGGGAAATATAATGTTTATAAGCTGAGCAAGTGTTCTTCATGAAAACTTACACCACACCATAAATAACCAAAGCATTAATAGTAATTTTTAATGGGTCAGACTTTTTCTTCATCTCGGTGTCTAAGTCTGAGAAACTAGTACACAGAGAAAAATATGCAATATATTTGTTTAAAATCACCACTCTCTGCAATAAATATTGTAGAAATTTTCTTCCAGATAATTTAAACATCCCACATAAAATACCTGAACAGAAGTTTTGTTTGGTTTTGTCTCTAGTTTTCTTGAAGACAGGGAAACAAAACAAAACAAAGGAATAAACATGCCGCAAGTCTCCATTTTATCACATTCCTTTTATTGCTTATTCTTATATGTCATACATCTGTCACTGCACTTCCCAGCTTTTCTCACAACTGAAAGGAACTGACTGGCTGAAAATGCAATTATCTTCAGAAAAATTATTGGACTGCCATAGCTACACTATGGGTATGCTCTTCATATGTGTTTAGTTTGCAGTGAGAATCACTATACACTGATGTCTTGTACTCCAAGAGGTTGCTTAATTTTTTCCCAGAGGAATTAGATTATCAGTTTGTTCATGCATAAATGTAGTACATTCATCACTTTATAACATTGCTAAGCCCTTGACATGGAGAACTCAAAAGATTCCATTTTACATTCTTATCTAATGATGAAGAACAGAAACTGAGTGAATTAGAATTTGCAGTCATATTCAATATCTAGGTAATAGAGAAGTTAATCAGTGCATAAAGGCTATGATTTTCATCCATCTTCAAAAAACAGTCAATTCAGCTACAGCAGAGTTTATCGTTTCCAGAAAATCCGATGTTGTACACCTTCATAAGAGAAAACTCAACAAAAGCCACATTTCCCTTGCAAAAGATTATCTTTAAAACTTCAGTAGAAATGAAAATTGAAGAACAAAAGTGGCAAACAGGTCTTTGAAGATGATTTCTTGTAGCCACTTGACCCAGTCTTTGTGTTAATGGGTTTTTTTGTGATTTGGAGTTTCTGCATTGGGACCAAAAAAGACATGCATGATTAACATCTACAACATTAAGAAAGTCATCCCACAACATAAAGACATAAGAAAACAAGCATTGTCTACAAAGTGCAGAGAGAAAAGGAAATACTGTAACCTATTTTAAATTTTATTTCTTATTTAAGTCTAATGTATGTCTACTTGATATTAAAAATACTGTTTCTCCTTTAAGATTCTATAATAAATCTGTGTTTGTGAGGTGAAGAGTTATTTATTAACATAACTTGGGCATGCTTTTAATGCTTTTAGAAATAAGTGATTGATGTTACCATGATTTTTTTTTAACTCAATAAGAAATTAATTTTCAGGATAGCAATTAAACACTAATATTTGGCTAATTGTAAGAAAAGAGGAAAAGTAAAGAGAGAATAACCTCACAGTCCAATGTAACACTTCATTAGGCATTACTATCACCCCTTTTTTTCTCTAATTTCTTGTATTTCAGCCCAGATAATGTGCCAGTATCACTAACAGAAAACCACTTCCAAAGAATCCAACAGGGCATACCAAAGTATGTGATACTGCATTAAGTTTCCATGGCAAGGTTTTTTTAACAGGAGAGTTGCATAGGTGGCTCCTGTAATAAAACACCAGAGAGCTGCTGTGATATCAGACACAGTCAGTTCCAGAAGACTCCAAGACAGACCCACTGCTGGCTGAGACTGAGACAGTCAGTGATGATGGTAGCACCTCTCTGATAACTTATATAAGAAGAGGGAAATCTGCTGCACAACATCTGGGAGAGAGGAATGAGAATATGTCAGAGAAACAGCTTTGCAGACACCAAGGTCAGTGAAGAAGAAGGGGGAAGAGGTGGTCCAGATACCAGAGCAGAGATTCCCCTGCAGCCTGTGGTGAAGACCATGATGACACAAGTTGTTCTCCTGCATTTCATGGAAGCCCACAGTGGAGCAGATATCCAACCTGCAATCCATGCAAAGCCTGAGCTGGAGCAGACTCCTGACAGGACCGTCAACCCTATGAAGAGGAGTTCATGCTGGAGAAGGTTTTCTGGCAGGATCTGTAACACCATGGGTGACCCATGCTGGAGCAGTCTGTTTCTGAAGGACTGGACCCTGTGGAAAGGATCTATGTTGGAGCAGTTTGTGAAGAACTACGGCCTGTGGGAAGGACCCATGATGGAGAAGTTCACGAAGGACTGTTTTCCACGGCAGGGACTCCACTTTGAAGCAGGAAACAACGTAAGGAGAAAGGAGCAGCAGGGATGAAGCTTTACATGCTGGCTGTATCCCCCATTCCCCATCCCTCTGAGCTGTGTTGAGGGGGGAAGAAGAAGAGCTTCAAGGGAGGGGTGTGGGAGGAAGGGGATTTTAGTTTCTTATTTCTCATTATCCTACTCTGTTTGATTGATGATATATTAATTTCTCCAAGCCGAGTCTGTTTTTTCTGTGATGGTAATAAGTAATGTCCCTGTCTTTATTGCAATTCATAAGCTTTTTGTTGCATTTTTCCTTTGTGCTATTGATGAAGAGGGACTTACACTGCTGCTGGGTGGACACCTGACATCCAGCCAAGTTTAACCCACTGTAGATACTTAGTCATGTGATACCAAGCTTCAAGAGCAAAAGCAGCTAAATCCCTGATTTAAAGACAATGAACGACCTCATAATATCTTGATACCAAAAAATGAGGTCAACTTTGATTAATATCACAATCTACTTCAATCTTATGATGTAAAGTTTTCAACATTTTCTTTTCTGAAAGTTTTTGTCTGCTAGACAATTAAAAAAAACATCTATTGTAATCTCATATTCAGGTAAATGAATTAGCTCAGCTCTCAAGAAACAAGAAATTGTTTTCCAGAAGTGTTAAGACTAGCTGTTGGATAATAGTATAGAATGTTTGCAATAACATGGAATATCTTCTTATGTTGAAAAACAAAAAACTGTGAAACTGTAAATTTAACTAAAAAGTAGCTCTTGTCAAGAACGTGCTTCTTACTGTCGTTCTACTTTTCCATTGTTATTAAGAAAAAATAATTCTGAAATCTGCAGCTGCATTGAAGTTCAACACCTGACTCAAAAGATGCCTGACAAACACTGACTTGAAATATTACAATAATTTTCCTGTTAATTTTTGCTTGTAAATTAGATTGAGTTCTCTTAAAATTGCAAGTGTTCTCCTACTCATCATATAATGATTTTGAATATTTTATAATGCACAAGTGAGTGTTAGCATTTCTTGTGCTTGTATTCCTGGTCTAGAACACTGAAAAAGATTTACTGTTGCAGCAGGGAGGTATCTTTGCCTTTGTTATCTTGAAGGAATTATTTTAAACAGAGACAATTTCCTGCATGCTAATGTGGGTCAGAACTTTGCTAATTTTCTCTACATGGATAGTGGGAACTGAACAATATCTGGCCTATTCTTTGAAAGCCATTTAATTTCAAGAAAGCCAGGATGCAAGTTTAAGCTGCTTACTTTAACAGAGAGTATTTTTCATAGTACAATGACCTTCATGTGGATCATTGTTTTCTTTAAATTACTCCAGCAGATAATAGTAAGAATGAATGCCACCACCAATACCTTCATGTGGAAAAAGTTGCTAAGCGTTTTTTGTTTCTAACTGTGCTGTTTCAATTTCATGGCACACATCCTACTCTTTTACCTCAGTTAAATGCCTAATTCACAATTAATAAGACCAGGAAAAGATTGCTTTTTAAGTAAATTCCCACTAGAAATGCGTATTGAACATTGAAATATTCTCTTGCTCTTAAGTAATTTAACCATTCTGTTCACATGCAACAGTGACTTTACTATTTGTGACAAAAAGGCCATTTTAAAATAAAGTTATTTAGAATATTTTCAGAAAAAAACTGTGAGCCACAGAGCTTAACATTATCAAGGAATACTAGTTTCAGTTACTGTCTTCATCCCAGGCTCAAATGTTTGTTGATTTTGTTTTTTTAACCAACAAATGAAATATAATTATGAGTAATTTTCAAAATTAATAAAACCTGTCTTTCAGCTATTACAAGGTTGTCAGAATACACAAGAGAATGGGAAAATATTAATCCCTAAGTTAATGTTGCAGGTATAAAAAGAAAAATAAATTATTGCAGGGCACCCTTACTCAGTCTTGTTTTAGCCAAAACTCAAAGATCTATAGTGGTCAGATGGCAAGGTTATTTTATGAGAAGTTATTGATCCACATGATGGCTAATCCATGTGCAAGTCTTGATATCATGGGTACTGTGTGACCACTATTTCATAGAGGTGAATCTGATCATTAGCATAATTAATCAACGTATAGTCACTGCATATGTAGTAAATTGTATTTGTTCTTAAATACATATACAGTGTATTTTCTTGCTCAGTTGAAATATCATATGTATCGGTTTAGCAACTGTAGCTTTATTAATGAGATAAAAATATTAGATTGCATTGTACAAGGGAGTCCTCAAAGCTGTGTCCTCATTCCAGGCTTGTTTGCTGTCAGTGGATCATAAATCTGAGCGGTGTGCAAGAATCTATAAGAACACCAGTGAACTTAGAAGTGGTGAACCTTGCCATGGACAGGAGAACGGATACCATTCTGTTTGAAAAGGTACTGGAATTGCTGTATATAAAGTCAAGAGAAAAAGGAAATATTTGTTAACTAGTATATTTGCTTTAGTAGCTTAGAGCAGACAATGTGTAGAAAGCAAAATAAAAAGTGGGGCAGAATGATTCTCATAGTAAGATGTGAAAAGTTTGAGATTTAGTTGAGCATTGAGGCAGAAAATATGAGGGGAGATATTCTACATTTTAATTGTTCAGACTGCCTGAGACTGAATGCCAATAAGGCACAAGTTAATAGTGAAATCTCCTAACAGTAACTAGCCTGCCGAATAATTTCTTAATGAAACAGTGAAAAATGCTACACAGCTTGCAAAATTTGAAAGATTTGATTTGAAAGTTAGACAAAAGATTGAACAATGTGGTTGATATTTCAGGATTTTAGGCAATATTTTCCATAGATTTTGGTTAACTATGACTCCAGCTATTACTCTAAGAAGGACCAGGGAAGTGTTATGGGAAAAAAAAATACTTGGAGTTTGCAACTAGGTTAGCAAATTTTATCTACTTTTAAAGGTGACCCAGTTAATGGACGTGGGAAAGGCTGTGGATGTGATTTTTCTGGACTTTAGTAAAGCCTTTGACACTGTTCCCCACAGCATTCTCCTCAAGAAACAGGCAGCTCATGTCCTAGATGGGCATAGTCTTCACTGGATAAAAAAACTAGCTGGATGGCCAGGCCCAAAGAGTTGTGGTGAATGCAGTTAAATTCAGTTGACATCATGGCATAATAGAAATATACACATTAACGAAAACTAAAATCTCTAAGAGAACCTGAAAGGCTGAGTTGTGAGGTATGAATAAGAGCTGGATACCAACCTATCCAAACAGAAAACAGATGAAGCAGGAAAACAGGTTATAAATTTGTTAAGTTGGAGCAGTCAGTATTTAAACCTATATAAAAGGGAATTTGTAACCTGACTATTTGTTTTAGGACATGTTAATTTTTTGATACCCAAACCAGAACATCATGAAGTCTTAAGTTTCACAAAACGAGTATTGTTGGCAGTCTGGGAAATAGGCCTTGTGGTGGTGTCTCAATAGTGAAAGTAATAAAAGGCAATAAGTAATTTGACAATCGAGGTCACAGAACATTCTTAAGTGTTTTTAATGTAACACATAGCTTGTTATTCTGATTATGATGTTTACAATGTAGGGCTTATTTTCTTCTTTTTTTTTTTTTTAATGTGATTGCACGTTCTCTCCCAGGTTGAAAATATTACAGTATTCCATATGAAAGAAGACATATTCTTCCGTAACTAAAACATATTCACAAAACATATATTTTGCTTATAAATCACATCTGTTACATTTAAAATTCAAATGGTGGAAAAAGGTTTAAAAAAATTGTGAACCTATTTTCTGTAGATATCATGATATTAAAATAATACAAACTACATTTGTAGTGACTTTCACCTTGATCTATATAAAAGATTTAAAAATGTCAAGGGATGCTCATAGTAATCAGAGCTAAATGCATACTGAATTTTCAGTTATATATTTTTATATATAAAAAAATATTACAGATTGTATATCTCACACCTATAAATACATGTGATCAAAGTAGCAGCATTTATTTTACTCAAACTACTAAAATCCTTCATCTTAGAGCAAATATTGAAGTTCATCAAGAAAAAAATAAGTCTGCTTCCAAGAAAAGACAAGTATCTAGAAGTTTAGAACTGAAATTAGAGCTGGTTTTGTTATTAATCACTGCTGATGTGAAAAATATTCTATTAAGTAAACTGGAAACAACAGTGTGATTTTAATGGAAAAGAAGTTGGGAAAAAAGCATGATAGCCAAATGAAAAAATGTCAAGGTGACTGAAAAACATTAAAAAATAATGTTTTTTAGCAAAGGACTCCTGGTTAATAGTTTGGACTTTTAAAAAGTAAGGATATCCAAGCATAAAATGAATTAAATAGGAAGGTTTCACCATGCTCATAATTAGAGATCTTTAAAATTAGTTTTGATTAATTTGTGAGATGTTAGAAAGAGCTTATTATTTGCTTCCAGGTCTGTTTTCTGTGGTTCTAACATAGAAATTACTCATATCCTTAATAAACATTTTTTTAGCAAAGAATACTGTAATTATTTTAAAGCAGGTTCTAAGAACAAAGGACTGCATCACTGAAGACAATAATACAATGTAATAACCCATTTACTTCTCACAGCAGTCCTCCTGTAGAAAATTCAAGGACAAGTTCAGACTGGTAACACAAATACTTGTGCAATTCTAGTAAAATTGGAAATGTGTGAAATATATACACAATGTTTTGGAGAACCATGTAGGTGAGAAAAAAAATTAATAAGCAGGTTGAGGCATTAATTTGATTCACTTTGCCTGACTATATTTATGCCCATAAATGCTTCAAAGAAAAGAAGTGTAATAACACATCAAAAGTAAAGAACTGAAAGGTAATTTCCTCTTCAAAGAAGCTGTGGAGAATATACATTCACAATAGAGACAATGCTGGCTTTGGGGAGGAGAAAAAATAAATTACATGAAGTGAGAATGATAAATAAAATTAAATAATTCCATAGCTGTTCTTTAAATAAACAGTAAGACCTATCATAATGGATTTTATCAAATGAAAGCCAGCTTATAGCAAGGTCTGGTATGTTTACTTCAACTGGTCTTAATGTGAGAGAGAAAGGACCTATAAATACCCTGAACCAAAGGGATGCCAAAGGTTATAACTTGTCCAGTGCCTAATCTGGGAGTCAGGAAATCTGCAACCTATTCCCACTTCTAACAAAAAGTGAATGTAATTATGTGGGCTTGCAGCTGATTGCTTATGGATTTAGTGTAAGGTGAGGCTGCCACAAAGGGTTTGGAGAGCATTTTGGAACACTGGGTTGTCATAGAGCTGCTGGGTGGCAGCCATCTGTCTTCTGTAACAGTGAGGCAGATCAAGCCACAGGGGATTTGGGTACTGGGGTTTATTTAAGAACCGCTGAGATTAGAACTTTTACCCTACTTGATTGTTTCACATACTCGCTCACTCACCTACCATGCTTGCCAAAAAGAGGTGCTTTAGAAGAGCTGAGTGCCACTGAAAGGAATCTAAATTATTCAGTCCTTGAGTGAGAAGTTGTGTAACGTATATTTTTCAAAAGACAGCCCAAATAATGAAAAAAAAACAGAAAGAGATGAATTTTAAATCCTGACTTGATGGTACAGCTGAGCTCCATAATGTAGGCATCTAAGTACAGGAGCCTACAAGTGGGTGTTTAATGAGAGCAAGTTGTTCAAATTTACCTTCACAACTTCATTTTAGTCAGTCAAAATTTAGAGCTCTATGCATCTATTTAAACATAGGCAGATGTCCCAGAGTATCTGAGACAAGCGCACTAGGCTATGAGAATAACACAGAATTTATAAGAGAGTCATTGCCATCTTTGCTACTGCTCGAGGCCAGAAGGGATATCTTACAGAAACTGAAATTACATTAGACATCTGTCATTATGTAAATACCACTCTAAGAGTAAAATTCAGTTGTCTCTATTTAAGCATCTGATGTAATTTGAGATGCTTCCGGCTATTGAAAACATGGTACTGGAAACCAAAATATTTCTGGAATGACAGCTGGGGTTTTTACTTACATGGAAGAGGTAAGCTTACTTTTATTCATAGATGAGTACACAAGCAACTTGATAAGATGTATGAGTCACAGTTTCAAGCCTCTTTCATCCCCAAACAGGTTCTCCAAACATACATCTTTCACTAATCCATAAAATATTTTAGATAATAGCACAGCACACATGTTGACTCACTGCAAAATAATTTAAGAGCTATTTGGCCCATCAAAAAAAAAAAAATCATAAAATCATAGAGTCATAGAATCCCTGAGTTGGAAAGGACCCCCAAGGATCTCTCCCCCAAGGAGAGCTGGAAAATAACAAGTCTGCAGAAAGGAGAAATATAACAACATAGAATCATAGAATCACAGAACCATGGAGTGTCCTGAGTTGGAAGGGACCTATAAGGTTCATCAAGTCCAACTCCTGTCCCTGCATATGACATCCACACAGTTCACACAATTTGTCTGAGGGCATTGTTCAGTCTCTTCTTGAACACTGTCTGGCTTGGGGCTGTGACTGTCTCCCTGGAGAGCCTGTTCCAATGCTCCACTACCCTCTAGGTGAAGAACCTTTTCCTAATATCTAACCTAAACCTCCCCTGGAGCATCTTTCTGCCATTCCCTCGGGTTCTGTCCTTGGTGACTAAACAGAATTGTTCGGCACCTACCCTTCCTCCTTCCCTTGTGAGGAAGCTGTAGACCATGATGGGGTCTCCTCTTCATCTCCTCTTCTCCAGGCTGAACAAATCAAGTGACTTTAGCCGCTCTTCATAAGGCTTCCTTTTCAAAGCCTTCACCATTCACCAGCTTTGTAACCCTCTTCTGGACACTATCCGGTAGCTTTATGTCCTTTTTATCCTGTGGCGCCTTGAACTGCACACAATGCTCCAGGTGAGGCCACGCCAGTGCAGAGCAGAGCGGTACAATCACCTTCCTCACCTGGCTGGCAATGCTGTGCTTGACGCATCCCAGGACATGGTTGGCTCTCTTGGCTGCCAGGGCACACTGTTGGCTCATGTTCAACTTGCCATCAATCAGAGCCCTCAGATCCTTCTCCGCGGAGCTGCTCTCCAGCGTCTCTTTCCCCAGTCTGTATGTACAGCCAGAGTTGCTGTGTCCCAGGTGCAAAATCCAGCACTTGCTCTTGTTGAACTTCATGCAGTTGTTGATTGCCCAGTTCTCCAATTTGTCCAGAGTCCTCTGCAGGGCCTCTCTGCCCTTGAGAGTGTCGACAAGTCCCACCAATTTGTGTCATTGGCAAACGTACTAAGCAATCCGTCTAGTCTTGAGTCTATGTCATTTATAAAGACATTGAAGAGAGCTGGGCCTAAGAAAGATCCCTGCAGAATGGTATGTAAGCTGTAGTATAGTTTACCAATTAAATTACTTATAAAGGACAATTTTTTTTCTGAAATGTGGTTTCACACTCTAAGAGGTTATTTTGTACTTCTTTAAGACCAAATTACCTTAAGAGTGTAGGCAGTATAGCTATTTGTAAAATATGACCCTACTGAATAAATTATGATTAAAATCTAACTCAGATGGGTTCTATTCCAGCTTTCACTGGATATCATCATTAATGGCAATAACAGAAATCAAGAAATAGGGGAAAAACTACCATTGCTGCAACTACATGCATTTTCAAATTTATTATCACTTTCACTTGATTTTTAGGTAAGCATAAGAAGAACAAACTTGAAGAGAAGACTATAATTGCCAGTGTTATTGAAAATATACTATTGTTTCTTTATCCCATATAAAATAAAAAATAATAGATTAGCACTATTAAAGGATAAAAAATTGTCCTTCTGAATGTTAAAGTATAGCCTATGAAAATTCTGTGAGACTTTAGAAAAATGGCACTTGTATTATTTCATGGTTATAATCTGAAGTTTTTGGTGACTGTAAGAGTAACACTTTTTCAGATATTACAACATAAGTCATATTGTGTAACTAAACAAATTATCTTTAGCTCATCGATAGCATCAGTCAACATTATCAAAGGATAGGTCTTAAATATTTATATAAGTAGGAATTATGGTGAGGTTTTGGTGGAAATTTCCATGACATCCACATTAATAGCTCTGAATGAATTAGTAATGATCATTATTAACACAGTAAATATCAAATGTGTTGATAGCGATGGGACACTTAAAATGAAATAGAGACATAATAAAATAAATTCTGATATTATAAATTCATGTGGTGTTAATCCTAATGATAATGATCATAGTTAAGCAATTTGATATTTCCACAGGTGGAATATACCCATTTCTGATGGATATGCAATATAAGTATTAATAACATCATTAGTATGAATGTCCTACATTGTTTACATCAAACAATGAACAGTAAGTATTTTGAAAACTGATTATTGCAAGAAATCAACTGGTTTCTTGGTAAATAAAATAGAATGATGCATGCCTTTAACCACAAAAGCAAACTAAACAAAATAACAACAAAAAAGGAATTGCTATTTGCCCTAGTATAAAGCTATTGTTTCCTGGTCTCTGCTAGCTGACTCCTGATCTTCACAACATAGAACAGTATAATGCATGGGAGAAGTTACTGGAAAATTTAACATAATTTGTTGGTTTGAGTATCACCAGGAGCGCTGCCAACAAAGCACGCAAACAAGGCATGGCATGACAGCCAGGGCATGGCATGACAGTTTGTGCTGCAGTTTGCGGGGAAGGGCATGCAGGAAAGGTATCATCCACTGCCTTACAAAGGTAAGATCAGTCAGTAGCCATCACTTTATCAGAAGAAGCTTAGTTGTGGTATTCACGAGGCAGAAAGCTGTGTCCTCTGCACTCATCCAAATGGATGTCACTATCCAGACAGAGGTCCCAAGAAAACATGGCAGTATCCAGGGCTCAGGCTGCAGGGAGTGCCAGAGCCTTTCATTAATACTTGATGGCAGTAGGAAGAACAACTATGTGAGGCATGAACAAGTTGACAATCTGCTTAACCTGGTCACAGAGCTAAGAGAGGAAGTAGAGAGGTTAAAGAGCATCAAGAAGTCAGAAGGAGCCATATAGACCAGCAGAACCATTCTCTGCCTTCCCTGAGACAGAAACAGGAACAGCCACCAAAAAAACCCCATGATCAAGGGGATCCTGGATCCTCCCTCTGCCAGCCTAAGGCTACTGCTTAAAGGAAAGGGATGAATGGAGGCAAGTCCACACTCAGGGCAGCATGTGAACCCCCTCCTTGCCTACCTTGTCTTCCTGGGTGCCTCTGTACAACAGCCATGAGGCTCTAGATGTGGAAGGCCAGTTGATGGGTGATGCAGATGATGGTTCATCTACACCAGAGGTATTACCATAGTCAGAAAAGCCTACCTCCTGTATCACAACCACTTTCACTGGGAAGAAAAAATGGGTTGTAGTTGTAAATGACTCCTTTCTGAGGGGAACAGAGGGTCCAATATTCCAGAAAGACCTCCACCTGGAGTACTGCATCCAGCTCTAGACATCTCAGTACAGGAAAGACATGGACCTGCTGAAGAGGGTCGAAAAGAGGTCGAATGAGCCCCTATGAAGAAAGGCTGAGAGAATCAGGGGTGTTCAGTCTGCAAGAGAGAAAGTTCCATGAACACCTTGTTCCAGCCTTTCAATATTTAAAGGGGGCTTATAAGTAAAGGACAGACATTTAGCAGGTCCTGCTGTGACAGGACAAGGGGTAATGGTTTTAAATTAAAAATGGGAGATTCAGATTCGACATGAGTAATACATTTTTTATGATGAGTGTGGTGAAACACTAGAATAGGTTGCCCAGAATACTCCATCCCTGTAAACACTCAAGGCCAGGCCAGACAGGGCTTTGAGCAACCTGATCTAGTTGAAAATGCTCATTGAAGGGAATTTGGACTAGATGACTTTTAAAGGTCCTTTCCAATCCAAACTATTCTATGATTATATGATTTATCACACATGAATCTACACTACCTACTTTTTTTTTTAATGCAACAAATGGTATCTTATTGACTGTAAGAACTTTTTTTCATTCCTAAACTTGTATGAAACCAGTAGGTAAGAAAAATCCCCAAGGAATCTTTCCTTTTAGTATATCAACATCTACCCAATAAACTATGAAAATCTTTATTAGATATTCACAACACATAAGATTTTTTTAATTGGAACATCCTGATGGAAACAGTAATGAGCCAGTTAAATTATAGTCCTAATGTTCAGAATTTATTCGTGTAGATATTGCATACGCACACTTTTATTTCAATAATGGCAGTAAAAGTAATGTGTCAGACATTTATTATCCAGTTTCAAATAAAGTATGTTTTAAAAATCCTTTAGTTACTTATGATTATTTAAATTTTTAAACTTTTTATTTTTATTTAATTATTTTCTACAGCATGTTCTCTTCAATGAGCCTCATGGCTGCCGGACCTGTATGTCTAACTTCCATTCACTAACATAGCAAAGATCCTGACATCCCAAGAGAGGGCCTGTGTATCTTCACGTTTATTTTAAAGTAGAGTTAGCATTAGCAAGGCTTTTACTACTTTATTTTTATACTCACTTGCTACACAGAGTTGTTTCATTGCTAGGAAAAGCTTGCCCAGTTAGGTTTTTTTTCACTTATGCGTTAGGGTGGCTGAGATGAGACTTATTTCATTGTATATGCTTTCAAAATTTATTTCAAGTAATTTCTCCCTTAATTTCTTTTAAAGAACTTGCTCTTCAAAGTGTAACACATATAAAATACCTTAGGGAAAATAAAGGGAACTAGATTGTAGAATAAAATACAAAAACAGAGCATTTTTTTCTGGAAAGATGCAGTTTTACTGTGAGTAGCTTTACAAATAACACCAGTTTACCATTTAAACAGACAAGTTAAGCCATTTAGCCTTTGTTAAAAGTAATTGTATCTCATGTTCTGATTCTGTTTTGTAATGATTATTCCAGTGAAAGAAATTTAACTGCATGTCAATTAAAGGTCAAATCTTGTTCCCAGTGAATTCAATGTAAGTTTAACCCTGGATATCATCAGGACTAGCATTTCATAATAGTATACATATGATAAATCTGATAATATATTGCCACAACGTAAACTTAGCATGCTTCTAAAATGCAGATCTGCAAATCTTTCTCTAGATGGTCTTATCTGAAGTTAACTCAACACTATGAAAAGTATTTGAAGGTAGTTTTATATCTATGTATTTGCTTTTTAATTTTTTAATAATATTTTAGTTCAGAATTATTATTATTCAGAAGATTCATATAAACGTTTCTTTGCATGTGTTTTGCTTTCTTAAAAGAAAAAGGAAGGTTTCTGGAAGAAAAAAAAAAAAGAGAAGACAAAACAGATATAAAATCAAGTGTGTTTTAACTCATGTTTCTCCCCCTAGATTTTCTACAGAAAAAAGATTAATAAAAAGTTATGATTAGTTATGATTGTATGTTTTTCCACACAAATGTGTCTAAAAGCAGCACTGCAGTCATCCTTATGGTGCCTGAATTGCTGTCGTTTGTGTGAGCATGTGGGGGCATCTTAAGAAGTCAGACCGATCTATGTACAGGATATTTGCAGGTATTGAGTGACCCTGCATTTCAAGTATGCTATCCTAGTATTACAAGACATTCACAGAGCATGGGATTTGAAATATTCTGCAGATGTGCAAATAGCTGTGCATCTCAGATGACTTTGACAGAGACAGCATCTGGCCAACTACACATTGGCTGCTGGCTAGCAGAGCCCCTTCTCAAAAGCACAGTCCAGAATTTTGAGATCCGTAGCTACATTTGCAGTGCTAAACATAACCAGCCTATAATGTATCTCCTGTGTCCAAGACAAAGTGGTACCCCAAGATTATTCAGTGACAGCCTCTCTATTGGAGACTGATTATGTCTGGATCATCTAACACATAAGGATGGTGGAGCACTGGAACAGGCTTCCCAGAAAGGCAATTATGCATTAAGCCTGACAATATTCAAGAAGCATTTAGACAACACCCTCAGACACATGGTGTGCATTTTGAGGTTGTCCTATGCAGGGACAGGAGTTGGACTTGATGATCTCTTCCAGCTCCGGACATTTTATGATTAAGTGATTCTATCATTTTGAATAACTTCTGGGGCCATTGTGTTGCCCTCATGGTATTAAGACATGACAGTTATTAGGAAATAACAGATGTGCTTTTTCTTTCTTCCCTTATTACAAAGTGTGTGAACAGTATCAGAACTGCATGACAATCACCTGTGTGATGTGTTTCTTGTACTTGGAAGATGGAGGTTATGTAGAATTGTTTGATCTGCTAAGTCTAATTGGGAGAGTGTTAGAGAACTGTGTAAGGCAGAAGGAGCCAAGACTGAAACAATACTGCCAACATTGATTTTTAGGAAAGACTTAATCTTAACCCCTGAGCAATGACTGGGCACTGTGTCAGAAAATGTTAAGTTGCACAAAACTACACCAGTAAATACATATAAAATAAAATAAAATAAAATAAAATAAAATAAAATAAAATAAAATATAAAATAAAATAAAATAAAATAAAATAAAATAAAATAAAATAAAATAAAATAAAATAAAATAAAATAAAATAAAATAAAATAAAATAAAATAAAATAAAATAAAATAAAATAAAATAGAAAACAACTATAAATGATCAGTGGATCAGTGTTTGTGCTTGTTTCCCAATAATCCTTTATTTAGCAGCATAAATAAATACCTTTTTTTTCTACTTTCTTTTCCTACGTGTCTCTGCTTACATAAAAATGGAATAGCAAGTCTAGTTAAATACATAAAATTATTCTTGAATTACAAGGCTTTTCTCATGCTAGCATCATTGCTTTGAAGATCACATCTTCATCACTTACAACTTGTATGCAGTATGAATGAACAAGAATGTTCTTCACTGAATGAAGATCCTTTGCTAGATATATTTTGAAGATTTTCACTTTGCAGATCATTATTCAAATACAAATTATGCAAATGCAAAGAAAATTAATGATAAAAAGTAAGAAAATAAAGTCAGTCCAACTTTGGCCCAAAATCAGTTCACAGGGAAGGGAGAACAGTGAAAAGAAACAATAGGTGACAGGTAAGTTCTGCCTTTTATAAGGTGGATCATGTGCTTCTAATTAACAGTTTCTAGTTGTACAGAAGATAACAATAGATCAATATATCAATAAGGATAATCTTTTCTACTTACAGGTAGCATGGTTGGCAACACAGCAACTCTTTTTATGCAAATTTGATAATAACTATTGAACTTGAATTTAGGTCATTACAAAGTCTTTATTTTAAAAAATGGAATTCTGCAGAAGTACTATAGTATTCATTAATAAAAAATAAATTTAAAAAACCTACAATGAACACTATTATTATTATTATTATTATTATTATTATTATTATTATTATTATTGTTATTATTGTTATTATTATTGTTGTTGTTAATATTAATATTAATATTAATATTAATATTAATATTAATATTAATATTAATATGCTGCGTTTATTTAGTCTTGGTTCTGTTGGCAGCATATGCCAATACTGGAAAAAAGAGAAAACCAAACCAAATCAAACCAACCAACCAACCAAAACCAACAAAAAACCCGAAACAAAAAAAAAAAAAAAACAATACAAACAAACCCAAAACATCTAAACCAAAAACCAAACCAAACCAAACCAAAACACCAACCAGGATGGCACTGGAGCCTAACTAAAAGGTTAATTCTTGTCCCCCTGTTTTTAGGGCCAAATTCTGACAGACATATGGAAGAAGGTCTAATGTTAACTCCTTCAAAATAGCAGCACAGATATGTTACCAAAATATAATTTTTATGCTGGGTAAGTGTCTTATTTTCAGACATTAAATGTACACAAAATCTGCAGACACATGATGTTGCTGTATGAAGGACCAGACACATAAGTGTGAGGTCAGGAATAACCCTAGGCCAGTTATCTGTGTAGTTCTACATGGTATGTTCCAGCTATTTTTGTTGTTAGTCTGATGTATAAAATGGATTGCTATTATTTTTTATTTCTTAGGAGTGAAAGTCCCTGACATGATAATACGGACATGAATGCATTTTTCAGAAATTGTAATTTTCACACCAGGTGATCTAAAACTCCAGTGAAGGGAGGAATAAGCCATTACTCTGTCTGCTCTGGAAGACCACGGCTTAAGCAGAAAGACAAAAAAACCCCAATCAAGCAAGCAAAACTCTTTTAAAATTAAATTTTCCTCATGCACACACATGCACACACGAAGACTACAACTATAGAACAGAGATGTGGCAAGATTTGCAATATTAGCACTAGAGTGTGTAAAAAACCAGCCAGTTTAGTATGGTGTAACATGAGATTCCACTAAAAACATAAATTCCTGCACTGCTTGGCAGGTAGCTTAAGTAAAAACCAAGATAGAAAAACTAATGTTCCATGAAAAACAATACACAGAGAGAAAAAGAATGTATAACTAATTACTACACTACTTTCTATTTCTCTTTGAGTTTCAGAGAGGTGACTGCAAGTCTTCTTTCTATCATGATATTTTTTGTAATCTTATATACATTTTTTTTAAAGAATTGACAAGTACACTCTAGATGTCTCATCTTCTTTCTAGAACAGAGGAACAAACCCTTCATATAAGTCATGTTTACCTTCTGTCTTCTAGAGAAGTTTTATTCTTTCTGAAGAATTTATTTCTTTAGTTATTTCACAGTAAATACCACCTGGAGTTTACAGATACATAATAATGTTTTTTATTTACTCTCTATTAGTTGCAGAGTATATTTTTACAGTATATATGCACTTTCTTGGATCTATAAGAATTCAAGAACTATGCTTGCTCATCACTGGACAGTCAGCTAATTTTGAAGCTTACAGATCCCAAAATATCTCTCTTCACTACTGAAAGGTGTTTTGATGAATGTCTTTCTAAGAAGTTGTTTGTATCAACTTCGTAGAAGTATGTTTTAATACTCCAATAGATGTTGAGACATAGTAAAAATTATCTGCAACTTCTATTCTAATGTACCCATTATTTTTTTGTTATGATTGTGTCTCTATCTGCAAGAGAAGTTGTGGAAGTAAGGTCATTTTTTACTGAAAAAAAAAAAAAATATTGTTTAAGCTTTTCTTCTTCATGACCTGTTTGAGCCAAAATATGTATCTTTACTATCTGTGGTAAGCAAGTAATTGCACTAGCTGGTGCTTAAAGTAGGATATTTAGATGAAGAATAATGAATTATAACAAGTACATTTCAGAAACAATTCTAAAGACTTCAGCCTATTATGGAAACAATAAGAGCTACATAAAATACTGGTTTTCAGAAAGGACTAGAATAGGATAAAAGTAGGACAGAGAAGCTTTGGCACCTGTGTGCTGCGAGCTCTGCATCATTTGGCAGTCTGGTCGTGAGCACCCTTTACCATAAAAATGTACTGCTTCTGCTCTGTCAAGCACATAGAAAATACCCAAATATCTAATTGATAAAGCACATCATTTTTATTTTTAAGAATTTTAAGGACTAAACAATTACACATATTACAGAAAACTTGAGAATGCAAACAGGGATTTGTGTCTTATATTCCTAGTCTTCAAAGCAAAAGGATATTTTCTTTATTATTGGCAGAGCTGTACTCTTGTGCATTAACTACAGTGTTTAAAACAGTGACTAAAAGAAGTTTCAATTTTAATTAGATTAATTACTGACAATTTTCTAATTTAAATTTATGTACTAGAGAATGTAACTCAGAGAAATGTAAGCAATCAATTATTGATCCTTAAAAGCACACCAATACCTGACAATTTGGTTTTACTTTTGCACTGATTTTGTTTTTGGTTTTGTTTAATTTGTTGTCATGTCTTCTATCCAGATAATGTTTTTATATTTCTAATATCTTGCATTGATTTATCTTTAATCATTCAGTTAATGTCATTAATTATCTTACAGTTGTAATTTAATCAGAATAAATTAACAATTATGCTTTTGTACCTATGAGAACTATATAATAAGGTCAACTTGCAATTTTTTAAAAAAATATTTTTTTCCTGGTAAAACTTCTATGTGACCTTAACGTTCTTGTCCTCTCTTTCTTCACTAGTTACAACTTTAGTGCACTGTACTGGGATTTGATTTTTCCAAACATAAAACTAATTAAATGTAACCAACATCATCACCTTTGTATTCAGAAAAGGACCAATTGGAAATTGTTTGGTTAAATCAGTCTAAATCATAATTAATATAGTGGCTGTATTTTAAAAATATGTTCTACCTTTATCATATGAAAGATAAAAAAATGGAAGAGGATTGCAGACCAGTTAGGAAATAGAGATTATAAGATATTGTATGCTGTATATATCAGTTTAAAAACAAGCAAACAAACAACAAAAAAAAACAACTTTGTATCCATTTAAAAGGTTATATACTTTTTTTATATTAATTTGCTGTTAAGATTGAAGTTCTAGCAATTACAAAAGCCAAACTCCAATCAAATGATGTTTTAAAGTCATGTACAGCCTTACATGGAGACATATAGAAACCTTAATCTATTGGTTAGCAATTTTACTGTCTGAAGGTGCTGCCATTTTAAGATGACTTTTGTATTGTGGGACTGAGCATTAATTTGTTTTATGAGTATATCAGAATCATTGAGGCTAACCAATTAAGATCATTGAGGCTAACCATTAACCTAGTGCTGCCAAGTCCACCACTAAACCATTGCCCTAAGAAGGTCATCTATGTGTCATTAAAATACCTCCAGGGATGGTGACCCTACCACTTCCCTGGGCAGCCTGTTCCCGGGTTTGACAATGCTTTCTGTGAAGAATATTTTCCTAATATCCAACTGTATAAGCTTCAGTATGTTTATCAGCACAGTGAAGTTGACAAACAGACTCAGTCTGATAGACAAGATGTTGCAATAATGCGTTCTATTTTACTTTACCCATGTTTACATGGTAATTTGCAAACAGACACAAACAAGCTCCTGCAGTGTTACAGACCTGCTAGCCAGATGCTTGTCAGCTCCAACCAGGAAGCCTTGAAGGCAAGTTATCATGGTGCTACAGCTGAGCTTCTGCCTCTACACACAGCTTGTTATTCTGGGCTTACTGTTGCTCTATTTTTGACTCAACAGCTGTTTGAACTAAAAATAACTTTGGAAGAAAGCTGAATCCTGAGGAAAAACAAGGCTACAAGTGAAGAACTACCTGGATGCTCATTAGATCACTAATGCTAGCACAGCTGGAAAATTGGGGATAGCTGTCTAGGGTCTTCATGCAAAAGTAGCTCACATTGACAGAGATGAATGGAGGCGAATCTGTTACTGGATGGCTGAGCCTAACACAAGCAGATGCTTTTCATTTAAGAGATGAATTTAGAAGTTGTATTACATTGTTAATTCTAAATTAGATCAGCTAACTTCTTTCATGTTCATGTCCTGAAGTCTCTTATTTTAATCTGATCTCAACACTACAAAAATGTATATGATTTCAGCAGGAGAAGCCAGCATACTAAACACATTATGGAATCAGGGTCAGGAGCTAAGTATTATTTATGTGGTTATAATAACCACATGACAATAAAGAATTATTAATCCTCTAACCTGCATTAAGTAATGCTTCTTAAGGTTACACACTAATTTTTTAAAAACTCAGAGTCAATTAAGAAAAGCTTTTAACACAGTAAATCTGCCAGATAACTAATTTCCTGTTCTTAGCTAGTTTAATAATAGTTGGTGAATCTGATTATCCTAATCAATTCCAAAACTGCAAGGTGTCCAGTGAATGTATTTCAAAGACAGAAGTTTGAATAAATTTCATGAAAGTACATTATGATATTGTGATAGGTGTAGAGTTATTTATGGTAAAAATTGATCTGAGTCTTCTATTTTAATTACAGAATAGAATCACAGAATAACTTAGGCAGAAGGGACTTCTTGATGTCTCTTATCAAACTGCCTTTCTCAGAATAGGTTCAATAAGTTCAGATATCTCAGGATCATTTTCAATCAATTCTTGAACATCTGCAAGGTTGAAAATCCCACTAGTCTTCTGGGCAACCACTTCATGGTGAAAACAAACAAACAAACAAACAAACAAACCACAACAGAAAATAAAAAATAATTCTTCCTTACATCTAATCAGGATTTCAGGTGTTCTAAACTGTGTCCTGTGTCTCTCACCCTTAATCTACCTTTTGCTTTTGCTGTGACTGTGTCTACCTGTGACAAAATTTATAAAGACAATGAACTCTTTTGTGTGAACATAGTATGTTTAAGCCTTTCTTACATATGCCCTGTGAGGGAGAAATATATTTATTTAGAGTACAACCTAGACCATAGCCTAGAATGAAGATGCTGATGTTTTGCTTGAGATACAAACTAGCAGAGATTATCAACAAAGTAATTTCTTCAGGGAGATAAGGAGCAACTGTTAAGAAATACTACAGAAACTCTTCCTTTGTTTTGTTTTAGAGATACTTTATAGTTTGTTTTTGTTTTTGTTTTTTTAAGAAGGAAATATATGTCACACTTCTCCCACTTCTGTTGTCAAACCTAAAACTTTAAACAAGTCTAATTCATTATTATATATTTTTTAATTTATTTTCTTACTTGTGTTTTCTTCATCAAAACTGCAATTTTTTTGATGAGCTAATTTTCAGTCCCTTCTTTGAGCAGTGATAATAGCCTTTGAACTCAATTTGTAAAGACCAGAGATTTTAATTAGGGTTATAAACCACCCAAAAGAATGAAGAAACTCATTTTGAGAGTGTAATGAGTTGACCCTGGTCAGCAACTAAGCACCCATACAGTGTCTTGTTCATTCCCCTCACTATCAGAAGGATAGGGGAGAGAACAGGAAGAGAAAAAAACAAAACAAAACAAAACCCCAAAGAAACAAACAAAATAACCCAACAAGAAAACTCATGGGTCAAGGGAAAGACAGTTTAATAAGTAAAGGAAAGAGAAAAAAAAAAAAAAAAAACCACAACAAACAAGTGATGCAAAGCCAATCACTCAGCACCTTGCACAAGTAAACTGATGCCCAGGTTGTCTCTAAACAATGTCCACCCTGGAAGAGAACTGCCTTTCTTCCTTTACCTCCAGTTTTTATTGCTAAGTTATCTCACGGAATGGAATATCACTTTGGCCAATTTGGGTCAGCTGTTCCAGCTATGTTCTCTCCCAAATTCTTGCCACACCCCCAGCCCATTCACTGGGGTGACAAAGCAGGGAAAACAAAAAAGAAGACTTTGACACTGTAAGATAACTCATTAGCAATAACCAAAATATGGATGTTTTATCAACATTGGTTTAGCCGCAGACCCAAAACACAATACCATATGTTCTTCTATAAGGAAAGTTAACTCCATCTTGGTCAGAACCAGTACAAAAGATAATCTAAAAATTCCACTTTTCCCCTGAAAAATACCAAAAAAGTTTTAGCATCTCAAATACCTCATCTTCATGTACTTGAAAATAATCTTCATGTAGCCTGCACAGAAATCCAAAGAGGAAGAAGGAGGGAGTTGGACTGATGATCAAAGAAACTGAAGGCTATGGTACAAATTTTATCTGTTTTATTCACATATTCATTTGAGTTATGGTGCAAATTTTGCACTGTGATACCTGCAAACAATTTACAAGTTTTGTATATGAAGACTTGCTACAAAATATTTCTAAGTTCTTCTAAATTTTATATTAATTTATATCATTTAGTCATATCTTCTAAGAGATTTTTGTGTTCTTACTTATCAACTACAGATTATAATCTCAGAGCGTACTTGTCTCAGCCTCAGTTTGCTATTATAACAAGCCTGAGGAGGCTAGAAAAGTAGGAAGAAGCCAAATGTTCTACAGCTGTTATAAAATCAGTTATCTCCATGGGGTTTACTGCAACTATACTACTTATGCTTTCTTCATGTATAAGTATTTACTCTCACTATAGATCTCTAAGAGAAGATTTCAGAGTCCACAGTAGTTTCTTCAGGTTTTCTCCATGGATAATGGGCATAGATGGATGCTTCCAAAGAACTAATGTAATTATATGAAAAGTAAAATCTTCTAGAAGTTCCTGTGTCAAATCAGCTTGGTGATAACTTAGAATTTAAGTCATATCTTTTAAATGGCTGAAGCTAGATCAGATAAAGTCCACTCCTACTGTCTATATGTGTAATCAAAGAAGTACGTTTTATTCTCTCTTACACCACATTCTCTATTCTGATACAACTGCTTTCCATAATCTTCTGGAAGAAAATAAAAAACAGGATTTAAGGTTATTTTTTTGTCAATAAATTATTTCCTGACCCTTTCCAAAGTGAGCTTTCACCATTCCTGGCACTTAGAGGTTGGATTCAGGAATTCTGACGCAGTGTGAAAAAGAGATATTATAAGCAGGGTAGTACACAAAGAAGAGAATTACTTAATATGTAACAAAAATGTTCTTCTGAAAATAAGTATAAACTATCATAACAAAATGAAACAGAAACCCAAAGAGGAGAGTACCTGGAAACTCGAATCTATAACTTTTATGTATATAAAGAATCTTCTAGTTTTAATAAAACTTCAACTATCAAATTTATGGTGGTTGCAAATGCCTATAAACTGTGTCTTGGTATGCTTATAAATGTGCTCAAGAATGTACATCACACTTTTCAGACGTTCAGGACAAGCGCAATTCATTTTCATAAGAGCAGGATCTTGAAATTCTCAGACACTTATGTTCAGAAATATATAAAGGATTTATGTGTTGTAAGCAATCCTTCACTGAAAAGCTTTGGCCTCTGTCTTTTTCTCTAACAGGCAAACACAAATGAAATTTGAGGGATCTGAAAAATAAAAGTTTTCATACATGTACTAAAGCAAGACAGTTTGCTTGAATAAACTGTTACTATAAACAGCAAGACCCAATGACTTCAACTGTGATAAGGGAGGTACAAAGCTTTCTTCCAGAAACTACATAAACATAGAAAAATGAGAATGAGGATACTCTAAAGAAAAGATGCAGATGAACACCGCAGTTTCTGCCCTACTCATTGAATGTACTTTTGCTGATTTTTATAGATGGACCTCCTAGCAACAATCACATTGACAGACAGCAAAGTGAGGTTAGAATGGAAGAAAATAGCTATTGTTAGAGCAGTAAGACAAAGAGCTGGCAGGAAAAAACTTGATCTTACACAGTTCTTTTCCAGGTCAGACTTACTGAAGTTAAAGCATTCAGGTATGAATTTTAAAAATACGTTCTATAGAACATAAATACAACAAAAATTGTAAGGGAATATGACCATATGAAAGAGCAGCGTAATCACAAAACAAGAAAGTGAATAACTTTTTCATCACAGACTCTTGAGATTTGTGACTGAAATCTGAATAAAGCACCTACAAAGCCCCCAAACAACTGCACCTTTGCTGTTTTTATTTTGTCTTTAATGATCAGACACAGAGAGGACAAGCTATAAGATATTGATGTAGATGTTATGAAGCTTCTTTTCTCAGTGCTGATTGTCAACAAATATGAAGAACATCCACTAAGCATGGATGCAATACACAGTCATTTCACCTACAGCCATTTGAAGTAATTTGTGACTTTCAGCCATCCAGGCTAAAAGGAAGAAAAGTAGTGGAAGAAGCCATTAGGATACTTAAAAAGTGCTGTTCCATTGCAATAATTTATTTTGTTTGTTTACTTTAGTAAAAGATGAGAAGCTATGGAAAACTAACAAATACAATGCAACTGGTAGGTTATTTGTTTCAAGGTTGGATGTTTCATTTACACCATTCCTACTTTCAATGTGGCTTCATGTAATATAGTAGGAAGGTCCAAACATTCATAGACAGACAAAACTGCAGCTCATTTCCTCTTCAAATCAGTCTAATCATGCACTGTTATCACAGTTCATCTGAATAATTTGCTAATGGAAGGGAAAACAATGAGATAATGTGAAAATTATAAATGTCATCATTACAATTCTTAAACTGAACAGGAGATAAAGTATTTTTAAGTCAGGTTAAATGCAATTAATTTCTCTCAATTAATTAACACTGCTTTGGTCTTCATTGTCTAGCAGCTGACATTGCATAAATTGTTGTTTGTTTTTAGAGATGTTCATATGATAACAATCAATGAATTGTTTCCCACTATTTCATGGCTTTTATTGAGCTGAACTGTTACAAGTGGTAATGGTTCACTGACAAAATCAAAGAAACCTTAGAGAAGCAATATAGTCTCCTGCTAAGCTGGAATATCAGCTACTGCAACTTACGCATTTGAATGCTACACTCAAGCTATTGCATAATCAAAAGCAAAATACTGTTTTCCCTGAATTCTGTTGTCGTAGTTCAGCCATAGCCCCTCCCCCCACTCCCAGCTAGCAGCTAAAACCGAATGCCACTCACTCACCCCTCCTCTGCCTCCAGCGGGGTGAAGAGGAGAATCAGAAATGAGATTTTTCTGTCGCTGATAGTATAATAAAGAAACAATCCTTCACTATTAGCTGTTTTCAACAAGGCAAAGCTAACAAAAATGTTTTATATGAGATGTTACAATTATCAAAGCTAAGATGAAATTTACTCCTAATTCTTACTCGACCTTAAAGAAACCAAGTGTTCATTTCTCCAGAAAGAGAATAAAAAACATGGAAATAAATCTAGGAAAGAGCTCTGGAGATAAATTAAAACAGTAATATGTCAGCTGGAAAATGAGGAGCCAGAGAAAGAAGGGGTGCTATTTTATCTTGAAACTGAAGGAGAAAATAACAAATAGAACTACGGGCATATAAGATATATTCTACTGCATTAGACAACAAGCATGTCTGGTAAATCATTCAAATTTAATTGACTGAGAGAGCTGGATCATTTTCTGACAAAAAAATAGAAACATGCGTTTTATTATCTGATGATACTGTTGTTATTAAATTGCACTTTGAATAAGATTTACAGATAACAAAAAGAAAGCTAACTCATTTCTATTTTCTATTTTGTTGATTTGCTTCTTTTATAATGAAGGCACAAAGTGTTCCGGTAGCTCCATCTGATCGAATTTCAGTAGTTCAAGCAGTCCAATCATTAAAGTTAATGCCTTGTTAAAATTCACAACCAGATACATGTTCATAAATTTGAAAGCTTTGTATAGTGTCTGAAGTTGGAACTTTGCTCAAACCAGGCCTGGTTTGGAAGTGGCTGCCCAGGGAAGTGGTGGAGTCACCATCCCTGAAGGTGTTTAAAAGGCGTTTAGATGAGGTTCTTAGGGACATGGTTTAGTGCTAGAGTTAGGTTAGGTTATGGTTATACTTGATGATCCTGAGGGTCTCTTCCAAGTGAAATGACTCTCTAAGATTTTAGTCAATTCATCACACTGTCATGGTCTGATGAGCCATTTCACAGTCTGACTCCATAAGAGATATTGCAATAGAAAATAACACAAAAAGTGAGCTTCAGCTATTTTTTGCTTTATCTTCTGAATTAATATTATTGAATTTCTGTGAATACAAATTTGTTACATAATCTGCAGCATACATATATGCAAACTACTTAATTGCTTGTGGTCCTATTTGTGACTGTATGTGAAAGGAAACTTTAAAAATTACTCCTAGTTTTCCTCTTTTGGTGATGTGGAAACAAATAGAGAACTATGAAGTTAATTTAAATGCAGACTTAGGAGTCTAAATACTTAGTGTTTCCTAGGCTTTCAGGTAACTGTCTAGAATTTTGAGAAATTCTTCCTTAATTACCTATGCTTAGAAGTGCTTTGGTATAAGGTTACTTTAACTTTTTTCCTCACGTAAGGTCTGTTATAGTCTAGAATTTTTGGGAAACTTGTTCTCCTCTGCATGATACCTTCAATTTTTTTCAGACTGCATTTTGGCAGCAGTGATGCTTATCTTTTATACATAGAAGATCAATAGTTAGACTGTTGTCCTGGGATCAAGATGACTTTTATACGTTTTAAAGATGCATGTCCCAAAACTCAGGAAAATAAAATTTCATTAAAAAAATAATCATTTCAGGTAAACGTATGTACTGATCAAAGCCAGCCCCTGAGGAATCAAGAGTGCAGAGGTAGCTGAGACCAGAAATAAATCAGGAAAGAGGGACCTTTCTACTTCAGTGTAATAACTTTTTAAAGATTTAATACATTTAAACTAAAAACAAAGTTTAGTGTATCCTTATAAATTACTCACAAAGTTCTAGCTAAGGTACTCACATGAAAAAGGGCTTGTCTTTTTGGGCCTGTTTTGTTTATAATGGTCTAATACATAAAAGTTCAAGATGCACTTATTTGCCATTTTGTTTCCCAAAAGGAAACCCAGACCTTTCATGTAAGTGTTTTCCTGTAGCTTTCCAGGTCCAAATTAGAATTTCCAATTAAATTAAAAGGAATTTCTGAAACTAATTGCATAAGACACTGTCTGCCTACAGAAATGTCCCACACATTGCGTAGCATAGACTGACCGGCACATGCATGGAATCATATCTTTCCAGGAGAGTGAAGAAAGTGATGACAAACCTAAAGAACAAGTGTTTTGGATCAGTCACTGGCACATGTGGGCTCTGGAGTAGTAGCAGATGACCTCCCTTCTCCACATGGTTCTCTCATACTGCTACAACCTGCTTCAAAACTCTGTCATGCCGTGCTGAGGTCATGATACACTTACCCTCAGTTTTGTGTTATAAAACCATTACTCTGGCCAGCTTTATATCTTTCTCCCGTTTTCAAGACACTTCAGGTCTCAAATAATAGAGGGCTATAGAGCTAACTCAATTTCTGGATGTCCTTTTGTTCTCAGTGCTCAGTCGATAACTCACTCTCTCATGCTTTTATGGATCACTCTAGGGAGCCTTGTCAAGACAAAACAGATAGAAAGAAGGTTTAGTTCAAGCAATTTTGAAGCAAATAATTCAGCAGTCCCAGCTATCTCAGTTTATCCTAATGTGAAAGATGCTCCAGTCCCTTAATAACCTTTGTAGCCCTGTGGTGCACTCACTCCATTATGTCCATGTACAGTACTCCAGATGTGGCCACATTATGCTGCAGAGATGGGAAAAACTACTTCCCTTGACCTGCTGGCAGTGATCTTCCTAATACAGCCCAGGATTGTTGACTTTCTTTGTCACAAGGGTGGCTCATTTTCTACTTGCTGTCCACCAGGAGCCCAAGGTCCTCAGCAGAGCTGCTTTCCAGCCAGTCAGCCCCAAGTATGTATTGGTGCCTGTGGTTATTTCACCCCAGGTGCAGGATTTTGAATTTGCCTGTCTGCTCATGTATCCAGACTGTTGAGTTCCCTCTGAATGGCAACACAATCCACACTTGTATCAATTATTTCTCACAGTTTTATATCTGCAGACTTGCTGAAGGTGCACTTGGTCCCATCATCCAGAGCACTGACGTTAAACAGTATTGTATCCAATACTGATTACACTTTATCTCAGAATTAAAAGTTTTCAGGATGCCTAGAGTATTTTGTCTTACTCCAGAATATCATTAATATTATGTGGACAGAAAACTTGCAGAAAGCAAGCCTAGGGGTAGATATTTAACAGGTAGGAAGAATTACCACATCTGTATAGCATATAATGAAATCGGGGCTTGTCTCCAATGACTACTGTGCAGTTACCCATGACTCAAGATAATCTAACCCACTCTGAGCTTTCTTCAAACTTCACCATTATTCCAGGTGGAAATTGCACTGCCTATTTCTAAAATCTTATTCAGGTACAGACTTGCAGCTTCAGTTGCATTCCAAATGGGATGAGTGATGATATACTTAAAGGTCTAGTTACACCAGATGTCTCCATTCTACACAAAAAGATATATATTTGTGATTAAAATTGTGAGCTCTCAAACCAACATGCAGACCTCCAAGCTGCCAGCTTAGATTTGTTTTGTTGAGTACACATTATATTTCAGACCACATCAAAGGGGCTGGTTAAAAGCATTTTTTATTGTTTGATCATGAACTGCATAATTTATGTATTTGTATGTGTTCATACACATAAAAATGGACATGAGAGTTTTCTTTATTATCTGTCTCAATGCTGCTATAAGTATGGTTAGTCTTCTTAAATGAAAAGGTAGAAGCATTTTTTCCTATATTCCTGCTTTACTAAGACTCAAAAGCTACTGATGTTTTCTCTCTTCAGAGAAAATAAGGTATTATCAGGATCTTTTGTTTGTTCATTTATTGATATTTCACTTACTTATCACATTGTCTTATTTTGACAAGAGCTGACAGTATGTGGTCTTGTCCCTTTTTTCTTGCTGGTATTAGAAGTTGTCCTTGTAACATATTTAGCTGTCATAATCTGTTGTTATTTAATCAGATTTCTTTTCTCTTCCAGCCCCCCACAAAAAAAAAAAAAAAAAAAGAAATCCAACACAAACCCAAACTAAACTGCAGAAAGAAAAACAAGCAAATCTCATCCTGTTGCCCCAAATCATAAGACTCAGAAAACTTCTTTTCTCTTTTTTTTTTTTTGTTTTATTTTCTTTTTTACTTTAGCACTTTAGCCAAAATGTCACTGAGTCATAATTTCCCTTTAGTAAGTCTTGCTTCTTGTTCTGTCATATCTTTTTTCCATCTTGCTGCCTCTCCTCTTAAACTCAGTCTTGATTTTCCTTCATTCTATAACTGCTAAAGCCCCGTTTGGAACAGCTGAAACTGAGCCCTCACTTTCAGCAAGAGATTCATGATCCATGACACATTTATCAAGATAAATTAATATTGTGATTTAATTTTTTTTTCCTGATTTTTCTAAAAAAAGCAGCAGAGATAAGAAGATAAAGATCTGATTTTCCTTGGTGCCACTGCAGAGTCAGAGGGAAATATATTACTTTCTGGGAAATGAGAACGAGGACAAACAAACAAACCAGCCTCGTGCAGCTCCGGCTGCTTGACCATCTTGACTCTTCTGAATAATGGAATGTCTAACATGCTTCAGTAATTTCAAATAGGTTATCTCTGTTTTCAAAATTACCACTGTAATACGTATTTCACTACAGCTTTCCACTGTCAAAGCTTTGTGTGGGAGAGTGGGAGGATTCCAATACTGGAATCCAAACAAAACAGTCTTAGTATGGTTGTGAAGGCAACCATGTGTCAAAGTACATGTCTCAAATTTTATTTCCTCTTCCCCCTACATTGTTTCTCAACACAGCCGGTACAGCAGAGCCTAGAAAACTATGAACATCAAAAACATGCCTATTAAAAAACACATCAAAATGAATACATCTTGAATGGAGTAGCACATTCTAATGAGAAATATTTGTCAAAGATGTTTTGACTAGCTCTGGTCAGTACACTTATAATGATACTTATTGCTTCCCTGTGGTGAAAGCAGCATCCTGAGTTGTCACCATATATTTTGAGGCATACAGCCAAGAATAATTTCAGTAGTACAGCATGTTTGGACACCACATTTTTTTTACATTTTAGATAACAATTTCTAAAACACTTTATTTAGAAATACTACTCAGTCTACAGTTATTATTCAAACAATAAGTACATAATATGCAAAGTGAATAAGAGCAGGGGTAGGCTATAAAAATTTTGAAGTTTCCTGAAGAAGGTAAAAATTCAGAAGTATCTGTTACATTTTTCTTATTTTCTTTTAATTATTGTTCATTTTATAAAACCAGCATCCATGTGTCTGTATTCAAATAAGCTCAAAATATTCAGCATAACTTTTTTTTTCTATTTCAATGATTTGTTTCTCAAAGTAAAATTTAAAATTTAATGCAAATTAGAACTTCATCCTTAAACAAGACAACATCATTAGCCCTGTTTTATCGAAGGGCTTATTATTTTGTCATCAGGAATGTGTGTGTGACTCATTGGTTATTGCTATCAATATAGCATTTTGAAATCTGTTTAAGCCATGAATTAATGTCTTAAGATTTTGAAATGACACCACTATAAATCTTAAGATATTGCTATAATTGATTTTAATGTCAACAGTACTTGGTTTAACTTAGCGTATTAAGTCTTGTAATAGAGAATTGCTAGGAAAACCATTAGTATGTGAAGAAAAAAAGAACAACCTATTAAATAGTAGAGCTACCAACATGCCAAAAATAGTTTGGCTTGGATCACAGTATTCTACTTTAAAGCTAGAATGAAAGAGCCAGCTTATAGCATTGGAAGTGCTAAACATAAACAGTTTACTGCTTAAAGTGGCTTTATTTTGCAATAAGTGTCCTAATGCATTTAGTGGTCTATTATTGTACAGTCATTATGAGCCAATTGATTTCTAATTGCCTATTTGCCCAAACGAAGTGGTTTTGAGTTTATTTTTGTTTAGTTGATTTGTTGTTGTTGCTTTTTTTTTTTTTTAATGTGTGTGTTTTGGTTTGGGTTTTTTTAACAAATAAAGTAGCAATAGGGTTGTGATGTTTTGATTTATTTGTTTGTTTTATTTGTCATCAGTCATTGAGGCAGAAAGTGGACAAGTAGCTTATATGTCAAAGAAGTGAAAATTTTACGAGTATGCTGCAAGGTTGCTAAAGTAATACATTTAATGACATACAGGAATTGCTTCAGTTTCTGATGAAGACTTTGGGACCAGTTATCCAGCAAGAATGAATCAATAGCTTCCATGAAGGAAAAGAATTCTGCTGCCTCTTTTTCACTATAGGTGGAAAGCAAATTTATTTCTCATACTTTGAAAGGAAGGTAATGACTCACAGCACACAGATTGACTTTTTTTTTTTTTTTCCCCATTTTGCCTAGGATTCTTAAGGACTGATTCTCAATAATAGAATAAATAATAATATAATGTTATCTAATAATAATAGAATAAATCCTTTCAATATTAGTGGAGCTACTACTCATCTGCGTGAGAGACATACAGTGAAAACTGAATTCAGGAAGGCTGAAGCTGTTTTGGAGTTAAGGAAATAATGGAAATTATGAACAGAATCAAAGAGTGAGAAGGGAGATGAAAGCTTGAGAATTCAGAAAAGTGGAATAATTGAGCTTAGTCTTTTCAGATAGAGACAAAGGAAAAGACTGCATTGCCAAAGAGATACAGCAATTGTCTTTAATTCTGAAACAAAAATTTTGTGTTTAGATGCGTTTTCACAAGGAACTCTGACTTGGTTCTGTACCTTTTTGTAAAAAGTTTTATCTAAAGTCCTTCATGCATGCTTTTCAGCCAAAACTTATTTAACAAATCTTATGACTATATTTAAACATGTTATTATCTTTTTTTAAATGATAAAATATTCATTGCTAATATTGATAAAGATTTTCAGCTTACACTTCATTTTGGATTAAACATGATAGCATAAAGTAATAAACAAAAATGTGAATAAAATACTTTTAATTTAACAAAATAGAAGAACAATCTCTAAATCATTCTACAAATTTTGAACATGTGAAATGTTTCAAAGACTGACATTTCTAATATCTACAGGAGTCCCATTTTTAAGGACAACATTTGTAATATATTGCAAGATTTTTTTGTTTATTTTTCAAAGTTTTCTTAAAAATATGTTATTGACAGAAAGAAATCATTATTTATTTTTCTGCTCTCACATAGTTATAAAATGCTTTTCATTGATAGAAGAAATAAGAATCTGACTTACGATATTTAGAGATTGAACTAATCATGAAACATCATTTTTTTTTTTTTTAAAGGAGTTTTTTGTTGTAGGTTATTTGAACTAACTACATAATCACTGGCAAACAGTTACCAGGCATGCTTGTGATAGTGAATTGAAGATTCTGGGCACAATATTAACAAGTTCTAAAAACTATTTCTTATTCACATGCAAGTAATTTTAATCATCAAAATATCCTTGACTCCTGTAGACATGAACTAGAATTGTTATACTAGTGAATTTTTAATTTATCATGGAAAGATCAAAACATTTATCATATATTTATATTTAAAAGTAAAATGATAGCCAGAGGCAGGTAAATTCACAGACTTCATTGGATCATTAATATTAATTATGCATACACTGTTAAAATAAGTGTCATCATTGCACATGACAAAAGAACTTCTTACTTCATCTTAGTCCATTATGAAAGCTATTTTCATATCCCAATGGCCTTGAAATACTCTTTTATTTTAAATCATCTAGTTTTGAAGACTATCTTTATTTTGTGATGACCTGAAAATAGCCCAGTGATTTTGTTATGCCTCCAATCCAAACTAAGGGAAGGTGAGGCTCAGAACCCTTAAGTGCTACAGTTATATTTTAAAAATGTATTTCTAAATCTGTACAAAAAGATAATTGTTACTTATTTATTGTAACTTTGGACACCAAAATGTGGTTCATGTAGAAGGGCAAAAGTTGACCCTTGTTAGGAAACTTTCACGAAGTTCATTAGTGTTTTGCAGTTAATTCTAATCAGAAAGAAACTGGAAAGTAAGATTTGCTCTGGATATCAAAGTATAAAGAAGTGTGTTAAGCTTTGCTTTACAGATAAAGAAAATATATGTGAAAGAGGAAGTTTTCTTAACAATATTTTCTTTTTGTTGTTGTTGACTAACACTAATCTTATCCTATCTTCTGTGACGCTTTTTACTCATAATTTTTTTATTTTGTTCTGTTTGTCTCAAGAATTTAATTGCATTTGTTAGTGCTTGGGATTAGCTATGTATTATACAGAAAAAAAAAAATCACTGGGTCAATATTTCCTGTTAATATATTGCTGGGAATTTTGTAATAAGAATTTTGATGGAAAAATATAAAAATAAATAATTCATTTAGATAAATATTCTAATTAAAGAGGTTTCAAAATTAACAAAAAAAATGAAAAACATTGTTTTGATTGAAAATGTTGCTTCTTACAATGCTTTGAAATTATTTTAAAGCTAAAATGTAAAAAAACCCCAGTGTTTCTAGATGAAATCTTTTTATTGTCCTAAATTTTGTTAGATATATCCTTTCAATAAAAACCAAAACCAAACCAAACCAAAACACCTTTTTGGAACTGGAAATTCTTTTTAAAATTTCTTAAAACTTGGAGGATATGAAAAGCTTTTCCATGCTATTCCAGTTAAAAAGACTTAACATTTTTATACCTAAAGCTAGATGCAACCCTGCCTAAATAAATACATTCTTAAAATATTCTAAACAAAGTAGAACTTTAATACAGCTTAAAATTAAAAAATGTTACCTGCTGCATTGTAATTTCTTGCTTTGCTAAAAGTACTAAAAGAAGTCTATTAATATATTAATAACACTCTCTCTTTGACTAGTTTAATATCTACTAAACATGTCAAAGAAGAAAAAAAACATAAGAAATTTATTTTAAAATTTTGCTTCTTCAGGAAGACAGCAAAGACCTTTTACAAAAGGCCTTTCCCAGAAAGCAGGAAAGCAGGCTACTCTGCCCAGTTTGAAGAAGTGTATAGATATAAACTAGGCTTATTTTTCAACCCCCAGCTTCATAGAGTATTTGCACTGTGGAGAATTACTTCTGAAACTGAATAGAAGTTCTATGTACATGGATCAGTGAGTGTTCTGGGGATGTTCTGGGATGGAGGGAGAAAAAATGCTGAATGAAGATTCAACTTCTGTCTTTCACAGTTAAAATTTTGGGCTCAAATTTTGTAAAACCTAAAATCCTGTTGCAGAATCTGAAGCTCCTGGTGAACCTACCTGTGGTGTCCCTACAAACAAGCCTGAAAGTGCACAATACAAGTAGTCTGTGCCCTGAGGCACAAGTCTCACAAAATTATTGCCTGAGGAGTGACTGTGTTTCAACATTCCACTCCTTTGATGTATTTACTTACTCATGATCATTAGCTTTCTATTATATAAATCCATTATCAGCTGAATAACTTTCCATAGGAAAGAACAACTGGCCCAGATATTTCCACCTGAAATATCACTGATTATGAATGTCATAGCAAAGAAAATCAAGCTAATTTTTTAATGAATACCGTTTAAGGCTTTTTGGATTAACAGGCTAAAACAGAAAAAAACAAACAAACAAAAAAAATATTGAAAAGCAGAGAAAAACTATACTTTAAAGAGTCGTTAACTGTTCTTGCTATTTCATTTAAAATATGATAACTAGTTAAATATCAAGGAAAGATTTCGGTATCATCTTTTAGTCAGGCTGTGGAGCCTCACAGTGCGTTTGCATTCCAGAGGTCTCTTTGGAGCCTGGGTCTAGGTATAAAGAATCCCTATGGAGAGATGCTGTAAAAACTATCCATGCTACATACTTTAGGCAATCAGACACTTGTAACAGGATGAACTGAGAAAACATCTTTCCTCTCCACTGGCTGTAGAAGGAAGCTAGATAACTTGCTGGCACTGGGCGGCATGATTCCTATGCCCTGTACTGCTGTTTCTTTATTTTCAGAGTAAATGGGAAACAAAAATCAGGGGACAAGTAAATATAACTTCCTTACCTTGGTTATAATGCACAAGCTGATTAAACCATATAGAGATTGATAATGGTAATGTTAACATCAAATGCCACCAGTCCTGAACACTATCAAGCTATGGCTTTCTTAAGAAAGAAAAGATATTTTGCCTGCATAGCTCAGACAGCACTTCCTATCTGTCAAGATTAGAAATGTGAAAGCTCTCCTTTCATTTTCAGGACTTTCTCCATTAGCCATATTGATTTAAGTTTCCTTCTGAAGAATCAATACCTTGAGTGACATCCAGCCAGACTTCAAGCACCATTTTCTTCAGCAGATATGTTATGGTCTGTACCATGCATTCACTAAACTGGTTTCAATCTTTGCTTCTCACTCCCTTTTCTACCCACCACACAGTAAACATTTTTATTACACAAACTGTCTGTAGCCAGCTGAACACCTGTTGAAGATATTAGGCAGATATCTGGGGAGATCCTCTGTCACTGTTGAATTGATCACCATGTGTTTCAGGTATCAAGCTTCAAAAAGTAATGCTTAAACAAGCAAAGACATATGTCTCAACATTAGTTATGCCAATAAAACACCCCCTACGTGCTTCGTTTAACTGAAAAATATTGCTTGTGTGTCATATATGGAGACCTAACATGCTCTTAATATTCAGACCTAATCATATGATATAAATTGAGCCTGAAAGTTCTCAAAACTAGGAAGCCAATCTTCTTTCCCTCATTTGAGACTGTTGGCTCCTGTTCCAATTCCATGCTCCTTTCCACTTCAGAATTCGGAACTCTTAAGATTGTTAATGGATGAATTCAACATACTATCTATACAAGGATCCTTCCCTTCCCTTCCCTTCCCTTCCCTTCCCTTCCCTTCCCTTCCCTTCCCTTCCCTTCCCTTCCCTTCCCTTCCCTTCCCTTCCCTTCCCTTCCCTTCCCTTCCCTTCCCTTCCCTTCCCTTCCCTTCCCTTCCCTTCCCTTCCCTTCCCTTCCCTTCCCTTCCCTTCCCTTCCCTTCCCTTCCCTTCCCTCAGCTCAGTTCTGTGTTGGTTCAGGGTGCAGAGTAAGAAAAAATTCTACTTAAGTGGACACTTAGCAGTTCATAAATCCTAAGGGGGTATGATATTCTTTGGAGGGAAGACCTTGAGAGAAAGGCTAAACAAAAAGTAACAGCCTGAATAACAGAATTACCCACAACACACTCAAATTGTAGGCACATCTGTTGTAGGCAGTTGATTTGTTATGATAATTTATGCTCTTAATCTTTTTGTAAATAGGCCTAGAAGCAATGCAATGAATACATAGTAACATACTTCAAAATAAATGGATTCATCTGTGTAGGTGTGAAAATAGAAATTCAGTCTCTTTTCAGTTCTTTGGGCAACCAGCCATTACTACTTTCTGTAGCACTTCCAGGTACTGGCATTTTTGGATATACATGAATGAGGGATGAGCTCTACATATGCAATCTATAAATTACCATTCTGGGATTCCAGTTCATCTGCATTTTTTTTTTTTCATTGTTCATAGCATCTCTGTAATATGTAATTGTATGTATGTGTGTATCTGTGTATATGTATCTCTTTCTTTCCAAAATAAAATAAAAAATAATAGTTGGTGATGCAACATCATTATTCTGTAATGGATGAAGTGCTTACCAATGCATATTTTATAATCCTGCACATTAATTCCATTATTCAGAAATGTTGAGGTTATAATCCACATAAAATGTAATTCTTCCTATTTCGCACACTAATGAAGGACAAATTTGAATTCACCTTGCAAAGTGCATTAACATTCTGACTTGGAGGTACAGGTCAAATGTAAATTACCTGGCAATTATGAGTGAAAGTCCAGAAACTGCCAGCTTAAAGTGCCTGGAGACTATTTTTTGTTGCCCTCATTAGGAATATTTTAAATGAATGGTTTTTATTTTTAAATGAATGGTTTTTATTTTAAGTTTTTAATTAGTAAGTAACGTTGATAAAGTCTTGGTCAGAAACACTGAAAAATAAGTATTTTCTTTTTTAATAAAATAATAATATGAGAAAATAGAAAATAAAAGTGCCAAATATTTTCTATATAACCTTCAGTGATAAAGCATAATTAGTTGCTAATATTATGCAGTGGTCATAAGTGGGTATGTAAAAGCATAAGTCTCTTTCCAAAGCTAGCAAGAGGAGGTTATACTGTTACAGGCTTATTCTATATAGATACGGCATTTTAATTTTATACATATAAATATATATATATACTGTGAGACAGGTGGAGTTCGAGATCTCATGTGTCAGGAACAGAATACCAAGCAGAATTGCAACCCTGGACTTCAGTAGGGCTGACTTCGGCCTTTTCAAGCAATTGCTAGGGGAAATCACTTGGGACAGGGTACTTGAAGGTAAAGGGGCCCAAGATAGTTGGTTGGTGTTCAGGGACTGCTTCTTCCAAGCTCAAGATCAGAGCACCCCGACACATAGGAAGTCAAAGAAGGGAGCCAGGAGACCTGTGTGGTTAAACAGGGAACTGCTGGGCAAACTCAAGTGGAAGAGGAGATTCTACAGATCATGGAAGGAGGGGCTGGCCACTTGGGAAGAATATAAGGCTGTTGTCAGAGTGTGTAGGGAGGCAACTAGGAAAGCTAAGGCCTCCTTAGAATTAAACCTTGAAATGTGGCTATACATCTGATCATTGTCTTCTTTTAATCAAATGTTAAACATTTAATGAAAGCTACTTTTTAAGTGCCATATATTTCTATTGTGGTGAAATTCTGATGGGAAAGCAACACAGCAAAAATTATTTATTACTTTTAAATGTTATTTACTTCCATGTACACACAACGTTCAGAAACAAATCTATGGAAGCAACCCAATAAGACATGAACACAGAAAATTGTGATCATATCACACAATTTGGTTAAGATCATGCCTTATTTTGATGATGTATTTGCTGTTAAAGGATATGACTGAGGGAAGAATCCAATAAACTGTGCTTTTTATGCAATGGTTACTGTTCCTTCACATTTCTAATGTTTTTTTTTTATAATACTTGGTGTTTACTGTTCTCCAAACACAACTTGTCAAATATGTCTTGGTAGAATGCTATGATCAATTGTCAAACAATCTAGAAAGTCTGGGAAGTTAAATTCTACTTACTAAGCATTTCTTAGACTAAGTATTGTTCTTGGCTGGAAATGCTAGATGCAGAGAATCTGCCTTTAAAATGATATAATATACTCCTTTGTGTATTCCCTCAGTCTAATATTTCTTCTTGGTGTCATCTAAAAACTAGGCTTATCACAGCAAATGAAGTATAACACCCACAGCATGATGTTAGAGACATCTCACAGGATGGGGGGATCCCAGCAGGGTTTCTGCATCAATTTCATCAGCAACATAAATCAAGCATTCTTGCTGCTGTGTACTATTTGCCATACGCCGTTTATGCTCTTTGAGTATCAGGCTTCTTCAGTAATGAAATGTCTTTTAATGTATTTTAGATAGTACAAACAAGAATTATATAAATAGCTGTTGTTTCTCAGCAACTTCTGGTGTAAAATGAATATGGTAATACCTATCAGGCTGTTTTCATAGGATGACAATCAAGATGAAGAATAATTCATTCTTGATTAGATCTAACTGACGCACAAATGCAGGACTGGTAAGAAGAAGGTAAACTGCTTCTGAGGTTGTCTGTAACTTCGTGTCTTATGCTGGAGAATGTAAAAACCAGTGTAGCACATGTGGAAAACTTGCACTGACTCTAAAGACAACATGGGAGACACTGGTTTAGGAAACAGTCTAGTAGGTACTTGTCTCCTTGGATGGATGGTAGTTTTTCAGTTGCAGCCACAGGCATAAGCTTTCCTGACATCAGAGGCTGTGTGGCCCACCAGGAATTTTGGAGATCTATCTCCCTCTGAAGTCATAGAATTGTGACATATACTGTAGAAAGGAGAAGGAAATTCTGTCATTGAAATACTGGAATTAAAATTTCTGAAAAAAAATCTGTTGTAATGACTATTATTGTCTCAAGCCAATTTCCATAAACAATGAACATTTTTATTTCTTTGTCCACAACTTATAAAAAGGAGCTTAGAGTCTTCATATATAGTTTGTGAGAATGTGTTTAACTACTTTAATGTGTTAAACAATATAGGAAAAATAAAAAATGAGATAATCCATATAGTAGACGTAGGAAAGGCAAAGCATAAAATTTTCTGTGAATCTTTTCATGTTCTTACATAAAATATAAGGAGTTTTTTTTTTTTCCTAATCCCTTAGGATTAATTATAAAATTTACCCATAATTTTGTTGCTTCTAAGCAATCATCACAAGTTCACACCAGTAAATACATCAGAGTATTTTAATCACTGTATTAGAGAATAGCTTAATTATTAATTGCTATCACTTGCCTTTAAATGTTTTAATGAAATTTAAAACTATATATATATAAAAGAAAAAAATAACAAACAAACAAACACTACACAATTTGTGTCCTGAACATCAAGTTAAAAGTAAGAGATAGATGAGCCTTTGTGAAAATGTTCCAGATTAATGAGACCTTTAAATAAAACAAAATGGGAATAAATTAATTCCTTTAGAGTGTAAATATAAAGCAGTTAACAATATGGACATGTATACGTGTCATTTGCCTCCTAGTTTTATTACACAGTGATGGCTTTGTTACAGTGAAATCATGCTGCTTAGAAGAGTTAAGAACAGCCTTTGGATGCCAGTGAGAATCCCAGATACAGTTTGCCAGAATGGGTTTAAAGGAACAAGAGAGTTATCATTTTAGATTACAGAGAATTTGAACAAAATATTGTTCAGTTTTTAAGGAAAAGAAATAGAAAACTCCAAGGCAAACCTTTTTATTTCTTAGTCACAGAATGGTTGAGGTTGGAAGGGACCTCTTGAGGTCATCTTTTCCAATCACCCACTCAAGCAGAGTTGTCTAGAGCAGATTGCCCAGGAACATGTACAGACAGCTCTTGAATGTCATACTAGGATGGAGGGTTCCCACTTCCTCTCTGAGAAATCTATGCCTGTACTCTATCACTCCCACAGGATAAAAATGTTTCCTGATGTTCTTAAGGTAGACAAATTCCATTACTTACAGTATTTATTTTATTTTATTTTTATTTTTATTTTATTTATTTTATTTTATTTTATTTTATTTTATTTTATTTTATTTTATTTTATTTTATTTTATTTTATTTTATTTTATTTTATTTATTTATTTTATTTTATTTTATTTTATTTTAATTTTATTTATTTAAAAATCCCTGACACAATTTAGTTCATATCCAAAATAATCAGAAGTTTTTCATATTTGTCCTTGATAGGATAGGTAAGCAATTACCTCTTTAGGAAAGTAAATTTGAAAACAACATTGAAAAAGCGGTTTGGTTTTTAGCATAGGTAGCAGGCTAACAGTCAGAATTGCAATAGACAATAGATGTAGACCAGAGTAGGTGAAGAGCTTTCTAGGCTGACAGTTTTAACTTGAGATGGGTAGCTCAGGAGGATTCAACATGTCTTTATGCCTTAGGCATCTTTTCTCATGTTAACTGAGGGTCTCCCTCACATGTTTACTTTCAGGATGTTCTTAAGTCTTCATGAGATTAAGTGTGATTCCCACTGCTTTGCAAATTCTAATTATCTAGTCAGAATTAGTACTAGATTGTGAAATAGTTTCCATAAAGGTTTTTTTTTTACCTCTGATGAGGGACATAGTGCATAGTCTCCTTAGTGCAATGCTGACTGTCAAGTCTTACATATGTTACAAACATCTCATTTTTCTGTACACTCTCTCAACAGCTATGTTTAAACTTTAAATTTCAGTCTATATCATATTTCTATAATGAAGCATTAGAGTAATCTTCTGCTGCCCAGATTAACTTAAAGTTACCAAAATTATCGAAATTATCAAAGGCTTTAATATTAGTATTTTTAGAAACAAAGATATTTTAAGTATCTTCCCATTAGGTATCACAATTTAGTTTGCTTTGAAGTTGTTTGTTTGTGTTTTTATGGTATTTGTTTGTGGGTTTTTGCCTGAAGGCTTTTATGATCCCTCATTCTCTGATTGATCTCAATTTCATCATTTTGCTTATGGTCTTTGTAGCATGGGAAACCTGCTTCTGTCAAAGTGAATAATGGTTGAGTCCACCATATTCTTTCAAGTCAAAGGAGTAATCTAAAAATCTTACCATGAAACTTCATTAAAAAGTGCAGTTTCTAGTGTTTCACATGACATGTCAAGTTTCACAAAACCACAGCCTTCTATGGAATAGAGTGTACTATAAGCAAGTTTGCTGGTGACACCAAACTGGGAGGAGTGGCTGACACGCCAGAAGGCTGTGCTGCCATTCAGTGGGATCTGGACTGGCTGGAGAGTTGGGTGGGGAAAAATGTAATGAAATATAACAAGGGCAAGTGTAGAGTATTGCACCTGGGCAGGGACAACCCCAGGTTCCAGTATAAGTTGAGGAACGACATGTTAGAAAGCAGTGTAGGGACCTGGGGGTCCTGGTGGAGAGCAGGATGACCATGAAGCAGCACTGCACTCTTTTAGCCAGGAAGGCCAATGGCATCCTTGGGTGTATTAGAAAGGGAGTGGTTAGTAGGTTGAGAGAGGTTCTCCTTCCCCTCTACTCTGCCCAGGTGAGACCGCATCTGGAGTATTGTGTCCAGTTCTGGGCCCCTCGGTTCAAGAAGGACAGGGAACTACTTGAAAGAGTCTAGCACAGGGCCATGGAGATGATTAAGGGAGTGGAGCATCTCCCGTATGAGGAAAGGCTGAGGGAGGTGGGTCTCTTTAGCTTGGAGAAGAGGTGACAGAGGGGTGACCTCATTAATGTTTATAAATATGTAAAGGGTGAGTGTCACAAGGATGGAGCCAGGCTCTTCTTGGTGACAACCAATGGTAGGACAAGGGGCAATGGATACAAACTGAAACACAGGAGGTTCCACTTAAATATGAGAAGAAACTTCTTTACAGTGAGGGTGACAGAACACTGGAACAGGCTGCCCAGGGAGGTTGTGGAGTCTCCTACTCTGAAGACATTCAAAACCCACCTGGACACATTCTTGTGTAACCTCATCTAGGTGTTCCTGCTCCGGCAGGGGGATTGGATTAGATGATCTTTCAAGGTCCCTTCCAATCCCTAACATTCTGTGATTCTGTGATAAGAAAACAAAGGTATGAGTTATCAAGTCTTGCAAAACATAAAAGATAAAAATATGCTTTCACTGAATTATAGAATGGTTTGGGTTTGAAAGAACCTTTAAAGATCATGTAGTCTAATCCCATGTCATGGGCTTGGACATCTTGCACCAGATCAGATTGACCAAAACCCCTCTCAGTCTGACCTTGAACCCTTGTAGTGATGGAGCATCCACAACTTTTCTTGGCAACCTGTTCCAGTTTATCCTGACTAACATTCCTTTCGACTAAAAGTTGTGATTGTTTCCAGCTCCTCACTTCTGAACTAAGATAATAATGGATGTGCCATTCACATAGACTTTTTTAACATTGAAATTATTGTTTTTCCTCACTCTTTTTATTTTTTTTTTTTCTTCCCTGAATTGTTATATATGTTTGATGTCTGCAATAACTTAGGAGAAAATGAGTACAGATTAAAATGTTCCCCAGATGTTCTCTCACTATGATCAGCATTAATAAAACTTATGTTTGACTTGTCCCAAATTGTGCGTGCGTTATTAGGCACTTGGAGTCTCCAGATCTCTGAAATCTACCTTAAGATGAGTCATTGTTTTTCAGTTCAGCACTTTAGCCCTGATGGAGATTTGATCCTTCTATATATCTCAATGATGGATTTCACCCTTTTTTATTATCATCATTTTTACAGATTTTTTTTTTTTTTTTTAAACTAAGGAGTTTACAAATGTAAATGTAAAATTGCAGCTGTTCTATAGGTTCAAGTGTGGAAGTAATCTTTGAAAAAAGGCAGTTTTCAAAATATCAATGAAATGAGAAGAAAAATTGTAACCTAAAAAATAAATGAACAAAACCCTGTCTCATGACTTGTAAATACATAAGACAGAATTTATTATAATTCTAGGAATACATGCATTTGCTCCATCTAATTCTCCTAATGTTACATATATAAAAAAATATCTCTCCTACTATCTTTGTACTGATACCATGTCTTATATTTATTTGTAAAAAATATCTTTTTCATTGTATAGATTAGTCTATTTAATGGCTATAAAATATGGACTAGTGAGGTATGCTTTAAACATACCTATTAACTAGAAACTTTTGAGAAATGATAGCTTTATTCTTTTTTTTTTTCTTTTACAAAAATGACTTTTGAGATCTTCAATATAAAAACTATCATTTTCTTCAAATAACAGCTGACGGTTTCAAAATAAATGACTTCTCCCTTTTCATAGCTATAGTAATTACTAATATATGGAGGACTTACGAGTAACTGTTTTCCCCCAAACCACTTCAATTCTTTTACCACTACTCTGTGTTTGTGTTTATCAGGTTATTCTCAAAGAATTATTATGCGTGACCTAATTCTCCAACAAGCATGAGACTTCAGTCTTCTTATCTATTATCCCTCCAAGTAATATCATCCTTTGATGTTGTCTGGAGAATGGCTAAGTTTATAAAGTATTTAGTGTTCCACTGCTAAAATATGAAGTGCAAAAATACTGCCTATCCACAGGCATACTGGATATCTTAATTCTGTAACATTTGGAGCCACCTTATGTGAATCAATTAAGAAAGGAAAGTATGAGATCTGAGAAAGAGGTTTAATTATTTCAAATGGTTTCAGAGAAATGGTTGAAGTAAATTTTACTGTTATACAGAGTTTGAAGGTTTGAGGTTTTCTAAATGTATGAGGGGAAAAAAAAATAAATTACTTCAAACTTTCAAGAGTTTTATTCTTGCAGTTACTGAATGGAAGGCTCAAACTTTTTATTTTTGATTTAAAAAATACATATATACATCACTAATACAGATACTGAAAGAGTGTGCTGCTGTGAATAATGCTAATAATATACCAAGAGATAGTAAAGGCAGTATGAAAGCATAGAACTGTATTTCTCTTGTTGCAAGTAATGCATACTGTTCTTTGCACCATGTATTTTTGCTCTTGTGCACCTTCTAGTGTTAGAATCATGAAAATTCTGTTCATCTTCTGAACAAACTCTGTACAGAAATTCTCAGATGGGAAAAGTGGTAGCCTTCAGCTACCCACATAAAGAGTGGAACTAGATACACATCTCCAGACAATGACCTACTGAAGATATAATTTCTGTCTGCAAAACACTGCCTTCCTCCTTGCTGACCATAGTGGGAATGTCCCAACTACCTCTCTGTTCACTTGGTATATAACTTTCCCTTGATCTCCAAGTATAGATGTAGGTATTGGAGTAGAATGGTTTGCATGAGTTTGAACGGCCATCTGATTTTAAAAGATGTGTTTGAAGGATTCCAGTTACAATCTGGAATGAAGGACCTAGAAACTGTCTGTATTAATTCATCTTCTTATTTGATCTGTTGACTAAGTAAATATGTCTCCATCCCTTACTTAATAACTAAACTTTTACCTTGTCTGCTAGATCATTTGTTTTCTTTTTTGTGGTATTCCACACTTCTTTTTGGTATTAAGAAATTGCCTTAATCAGTTTAAGTATTGGGACAAAATAAAAGGCAATTACTAAAACCTAAACTGTAGAAGAATAAAGATATGTTCTATCTTTAATAGACAATTCAGAGTATAAATTTATATAGAGTTAGAATGAACATTCATAGCACAAATTTCTTTTTCATAATACCCTTATCTGAATAATTTGGGAATTGAAAGTAGATTGTAAGTCATATAAATTTTTCTAATATAGGTCCTGAAAGCAAAGCAAGAAAGGAAACAATTTTTTCACTCTTAAGACACCTCTGGTATTTCAAAACTTTTCACAGTACTATACTGGAGTAAAACCAATATCTTTTGGAATGAAAAGAAGAGTATAAAGATGAAGTTATATGTCCAGTTCAGGGAGAACATCAATGTCAACCCATTTCTCAAACATCACATAGGAGCTTCGTGATCACCTGTATATTGGATGTAGGTGTATATGTGCCCCCTTCCACAGATGATGACCAATAATTCCAAATTTGCTAAAAGCAACAACACATTTCTCTGGAAAGCTTCAGTTCTTCAAGCCAAATGAGTAATTATTTTTGTCAAAAAGTTCCAACTGCCTTCACCTGCTATATACTCCTTTGAAATACCAGCCTAATTTGTCATAGATGGAGATCCATGCTTTTACCTGTTGCTGCTTTTAAACAATTTTTGAGCATCAGCCTCACATGTTACTACCTCACATGTTACTACTAGCTAAAATTTTCATGAAACTTCTGCCATTTATATTAAGGTCCATAAAACAAAACTGTAGCTTGATAGATGGTATAAAATATTATGAAGTTGTGCAAGAACATTTCTTTCAAAAATGGCATATCAGCATTTTTCTGATGTCTATTCCTTAACCTGTTGTGATATAGGACTATGCAAAACAATTTATTGAATGGAAACTTTGTTTTAAATGCAAAACTTAATTAAGACAAATGATGTTGTTTTCAGTATTATACATAGCTTGCTGCAGTAAATACATCTTAAGTAAAGAATTCAGATACTGGAGGGTCACAAATTTATTCAGTGTGAAATACCATCTGTTCTTTTAGTGAAATTATAAATCAATGTTACATTTTTTACAAAATGTCACCAGCAGTTATGTAAAGTTACCTGTAAATTTAATGGCATCAATAATTACATGAAAATTTACAGAGTTTTCTGAGATGCCCTTCATAATTTAGTACTATGGTAGACAAACAGTAGAAAGAGCCATTGCTAACATATAGCCAAAATAAAATAAAATAAAATAAAATAAAATAAAAAAAATAAATAAAATAAAATAAAATAAAATAAAATAAAATAAAATAAAATAAAATAAAATAAAATAAAATAAAATAAAATAAAATAAAATAAAATAAAATAAAATAAAATAGAAAAGTTATACTTCTTACTTCAAGATAAGATAATGTAATACAGGTTCTGACCTAAATCCCATTATACTTTTTCAAATCATATTCTCTTCGGTGTTTTTGCTATCTGTATTTCTAATTTAAACATTATTGATGTGCTGAAGTCTATCACTTATCTATCACATTCCTTAGCTGTTATATTCCTACATAATCTTGTGTGTGAAGACAACTAACTGAAACTGATCTACTCACAAAAACACATTGGAACTCTTGGACAAGATTCAGTTTCAGAGTTGCTGAACTAAAATTAGTAAATTAGGAGGTCATATTCCTACACTGTCAATAATTTCTTGCAGACATGCTCAGAAAAACAGAGACTACCACTCTAAATAATGATCACTCATTACTTATACACTAGCACTGCAAATGTAATGAGAACATTTATGCATCCTTATACATCAGTGGGGAATACACAATAACATAAAGTTTCTTTTACAGTCATTCTCTAATTCTGAAACTTTACAGATGAACAGATTTTTCATTGGAAGAGGAACCAATACTCTTTTTTTTTTTTTTTTTTCCCCACACTCACCAACATAAAAAATAATTATTACAAAACGTAGCAGAGTAAGTGACCTGCTTCATAATAGTCTACTATATAAGGCTTCTTTTCAGGTCTCTTACTTCCCATGTGAGAATACTAGGTAGAAGCCCATGACATTACTGCAACTTTCTTCTATTAGCTCTCTTGTTAGAGCTTTTATGCTAGGAATAAAGTAGTATTACTTTTCTAATTTACATTATAATAAAATGCTAATAATCCACCATACAACTGGCAGATGCAGAGACTTCTTTTATATCCTAATATCATCCTAATGACATATCTTCAAAATTATGTTTTGTCACTTATTTAACAAGGAACAAGTTCAGATGGATAGCTGAAGAATCCACATATTCACTAGAAATCTGGGCAAACTGAATGTCCTCTCCTAGAACACAGGGAAACACAACTGTCTTCTGAAACTGGAATTTAGATACCTAAATTCTCTTAAATGTCTTGACTACACCCTGGGTCATCCTTCTTCTCCCAACTCTTAGCTTTGGATATTTACAAGCAAACTTCCCACTTGGTCTGAAAATTCCATCAGTATTTCACATCAAGAACCTTTAAGCATATAAGCTTCTTTGTGTGATGTTTGGATGAACTTCTTCCTGGAGTTAACCTCAGTCTTCAGGGAAATTTGTATTTGCCTGCATGACCAAAAGTTAGAAGCCTAATAACTTCTTTTCCTAAAAGGAGTGACCAAATGAGGAATCAAAAAATTATGCAGCATGAATACCTGTAAAAGAGAAATTGCTAGATGTGGTCAATATTTGTAATGGCTACAGCTTTATCTTTCCTCTGTACCACACTCTTAATTAGCTTCAGCAGCCTACTGATTTTTTTATTTATTTATTCCTTAATTTATTTATTATACTTACCTTATATTGTGTGGAGAATTAAAGTCCTTAACTAAGGCCTGAGTCAATAGCCTGCCCATTCATTAGGCACTGTACTACTAAACAATGGTATTGACCGCAATACTTTGAAGAATTTAGTCCTAAGTATTTCACCCTAAACAGAAATGAAGCTTTTGTAATGGATAGTAGTGGAACTCGAGCCGTTTCTCAATACATTAACAAAAAGGTGATCCTCTAACCATTTCTAGAGCTCTTGCTTGATCACACTGGTTGCAGGTTTGTCAGATGATACTGAAACTAAAATATATCAGTCACAGGAGTTCTATTCATATCACATAGATATTAGCAAGATCAGGTTCCTAATCCAAGGAAAGAGAACAAGAAGTTTTTGAGAGATACATTATTATTTTATGGTGCAGTTCTGCAGTTCATCACATAATTCTGATCTCCAAACATAGCAAGTGATACACTGTGGTGACTCTGTGTAAGCTGTTAAGTAAGTACTGATGGAGTGAAACTCTGAATTCCGTATCTAGGTAACAGTTATCCTTATACATGTATTTAAAACCTCCATATATCTTTTGCATTTTAACCCCACCTACATCTTGACCCCAGCAGGGTCTCTCTCAGGAGGCTGGGGTGGATGGAAGCAGAGCCCCCTGCCCCACACTCATGTGACTGTCATTGTCCAGCAGGAGCTGCTGCTGGCTCAGGGACCAGCCAGGGACAAAAGCCTGACAGACTTTGGGTGGGGGCAACAACTGTCATTTTTGTCACAGGGCGTGGGGCCTCCAGAAGGAGGCAGGAGCACTCGCCCCGTGATGAGCAGTGATGCCTGTGGCAGACTACTCACAAATATCTTTTGACATCAGTCTTGAGAAAAGTAGAGTGCTCAGTTGATGCATAATTATCTCATGAGGTTTTTTGTCTGTGAGATGTAACTCATGAGAGAAATATTCTGCCTTCAAGTATTTATGTGTGATTTGATTTTGGCATGTTTTTCTGATGCTGTGCTTTGATCTTCAGTATTTAAAATATTTAAAGTATCTGTTTTCCCCTTCTGATACAAAACTGGAAGTTGCTTCCCACAATAGAGATAATAAAAAGATAGCACTGGGAGTTAAATGTTACATGAACATGCGAACATTTTCAATAAGAATGAGGTGAGATTTTTGAGGGTTTTTAATATTCTTCTCTGTTTTTCCATTTTTTATTTTTATAAGCAGAGTTTACCAGACATTTTTAATTCATTGCCATTCATGCATGGTCTCTCTATTTTTTTAAATACAGCATTTAATAGATAGCCCTATAGTACTCAGTCACTAAAGTCTTCATATTACTTTGTAAGATTTCTCAGACTCTGGCTGTTATTTTCAAATGATCTGTCTTTTAGTCCCTGCAAACATTAATTTTCCTTATTTTTGGATATATGAAAATCCAGTCATTCTTCTTTTTGGTCTGCAGGTTAAACAATATACTCATTTTATGTACAAGAAGATTTTGCCTTTTTACCTTTATTCCATAAACTGAGAATGAGGTTTTCAAACCCCTCCAGGTTTGAAAGTGTGTCTTAGCATTGTATCAACCTCTGTTTTGTCTTGGGAGGTAGGAGTCTGAGACCTGGATGGAGAATTTAAATTTTTTGTATTGTAAACCTGAGGAGCTAGGCATCTGAAAATGTGAGTTTCAGCACCCAGCATAATGTGGTAAGGCAGTGCATGGTTTCTAAGCTAGAGGTAATGTTTTTGTATTAGGCAAAGTGATACAGTTAGAAGAAGTGCACAAAGCTCAAAATAAGTTGTGAACAATTCCTCTGGGTTGTTTTAGATACGTGTCAAGTAGACTGTGAAGTAAAACTTCCTTAGTACCAGTGTCATGTAGGGGATGTTACAGGGAAAAGAAGACAGAGATTATAAAAGTAGTTAATGTCCTCAGGAGTGAATTTGAAGTAAGCAAAAGGAACAGAGATGAGTGCATCACACCTCATGATGTAAATTACTTACTTCTTCAATAATCTGGCCCTACATGAAATAGCCATTCATTCTGGAGAGTAGAGTCTGGGTCAACCAAGAACTAAAGGTGAAAGGTCTACAATTCATAGTATTGTGAGTCACCTCATAGCTTGTGATTTTCCTATTGTTTCTTGAAAAAAAAAAAAAAAAATCACACTGTAGAAACTGGTCTACCTATTTTGGAATTTAGGTACTTTCTACCCTAAATCTCAAATAACACTATACACTGTTCATTTGGCTCAAACGTTGCCTGTATGCACAATTTTTGGTGTGTGTTTATGCATAACCATCCCTCTGCATTCAGAATAAGTTAGTTGGTAGTTCTCTTTTGAAAATCATATTAAGATTATGGCATTCTTTGAAGATTGAGAAACTGTGGGTAACCTGCTGCAGAATAAAGAGAAAAATATACCTGCTGAGTGGATTTAGGCTACATATCATTGAATCTGGATTTATACAGGAAGCTAAAATCCCTTTAGAATTTAATTACATCTTTGAATATTGTAGTTTCATATGCATAAAGTGTGGAATGTTTCTTGATTACAAAAATACATTCTCATTTGTTAGAATTAAAACTTAAAAGTGCATATTGACACACAATTTTGGTAAAGGAATTTTAAGAATATGTAAATGGAACAGCTACCACTTTGATGCAACTTCTTCCAGTGTTCAGAGGGGAAAAAGTCTGCTTATTCCAACCCATCTTTAATTTCCCTCTTGGCTCCATGACATTTATTTTCCTATGACTTTGAAAACTAAATCCCTTCTATATATCTCTTTTTATGTGGATCCAGCTATATCGCCACTCTGTTTTCTCCCCTACCCTTCACTCCTCCTTTGTCTTAAAAACAAACAAACAGCAGATAAGAGCTACGAAGAGTGGAGCATCTCCCTTATGAGGAAAGGCTGAGGGAGCTGGGTCTCTTTAGCTTGGAGAAGAGGTGACAGAGGGGTGATCTCATTAATGTTTATAAATATGTAAAGGGTGAGTGTCACAAGGATGGAGCCAGGCTCTTCTCAGTGACAACCAATGGTAGGACAAGGGGCAATGGATACAAACTGAAACACAGGAGGTTCCACTTAAATATGAGAAGAAGCTTCTTTACAGTGAGGGTGACAGAACACTGGAACAGGCTGCCCAGGGAGGTTGTGGAGTCTCCTTCCCTGGAGATATTCAAAACATGTCTGGACACATTCCTGTGTAACCTCATGTAGGCGTTCCTGCTTTAGCAGAGAGATTGGACTAGATGATCTTTCGAGGTCCCTTCCAGTCCCTAACATTCCATGATTTTTCAAACAAACAAACAAACAAACAAATTAAGCTTTTTTTCTTTGGAGGTCCAAATAAAGGGGTGGGAGAAGAGCAACAAAGAAGAATTACTGCTGATGCTAATCTCTCTTCTCCATAGTCTTTTCAACTAAGTCTGAAAGCAATTTTTTTTTTCTTTTCCAGATGTGTAAAGAACTATACGAACATTACAGAGCACACCTCTGTTTGGAACGTAAACTGTAAACACTTTATATGTATTTTTTGAAACAGACCAAGAGAGGCAAGATATCCAAGAAGTATAAGAAAGAGTATAGCTTGGAACCTTGCCAAGTATATAAACCTTTAGAGAAATACTAGGAGACATTAAATTCCATCTAAGATGTCACTCTCTTTTCAGTGAGCTCTTGGAGCCATACTTCTCACAGCTGTGGACAAGGTTAGCAGAGCAATGCTGGGAACACATCCTATCCACATACTTTGGAAAACTCTTAATTTCCTTTTTCTTCCATTATAAAGATACGGATTTGCAAAAATCAAAAGGCTTTACCGTGCCTAAATTTCTCTGCAGAACAGAGATGCTGAAACCTGTACCTTCGTCTTTGGATAAAACTAGAAAAACAAACAAACAAACAAACATTTTTTTTTACCCTATAACTTTTTTTCATTATGTCTGTATTTACCTTATTTTAGTTGGGAACATACAGCTTGAATATTTTGTTGTCATTTGTGTGCACCTAGCTTGCCCAGACAAGATAACTGTAAATCCTATCAGTATAAAAATGCTTAAAATTTGATTTGTGTGGTCTAAAGAAAAGTTTATGGAAGAGAGAGAGGTGTTAACATGTGGATTCTCTATTAAATTTACATTCCTGAATATTTTAATTAGTAACATTATCCCCAGCTTCTGTGTTGTGCGAATAGCTTCTTCCTGGACAATGCTGTCAGGTGGTTTTTTTCTGTTTCAGTTTAACCTGTGCAGAAGTGGGTACAGGGGAGCAAAATTAAAGTGGGTAGCAAAGGCTGCTTCAAGCAGATACCAAAGGCTTTCTCATCCCTGGTTATTCATGTATGTGAAGTAATTCAAGGAATAAATCTGAAAAAAATGATATTCAGCTGTTCAGTTGCACGGAACCAGGTTTTGAGGTGCTTCTATTTGTGCCTTTCTACTGTGGAACAGTAGATTCTGTATGTACTGCATCTGTGATAGCACAGCTCCATCACAAATGCTTCTTTTCAGTTTGCATCTTGTACAGAGTATTTCCTGTACACTCAGCAGTATACATTTTCAAAGTTGAAGGAAAATTTTTCATGGTGATTAGAATACTCACTTGTGAGTACAAGTCTTGGCTCAGAAAGTGCTTATGCATTTTAGCCAGTAGTTTTTAGTATCTCATTTTACAACAGACATTAAAGATACTATTCCAAACTGTGTGACTTTTCCCTCTGTTCTATGACATCTTAGTCTGTTTAAAGGCCTCGGGGTTGTCTGCTCTTGCTGTAGAGAGTTCATATCATAACCTGTACTGCTTTTTGCTAACAGCATTCTAAAACTTTCACTAACTGCTGAATTTCTAGTTGTCAAGTCTACAAGCCTGCTTTTCTTTATGATCATTAGAATTTCCTTTGTACTTTATTCTGTCTGCCTGTCAGATCACAACTACTTGTAGAAGAGGAAAAGAGATGTGATGAACTCACTGTGGTGAAGAATGAGAACAAAGAAGAAGAGAGAACACTTCCTGCTCAATTCAGTGAGTTATTTAATAAGTAATTTTTTTGCATTATATTTTGGAAGAGAAAAACATATTCATTTCCTGAACTGTTTAAGGAATCTTCTTTATAGCCTTTTCACGAAGCTGAAGTATAGCACCCAAAATACACAGGACGAGTGTGGCTCTAGCTCTTAACTGTTTTTGTGGTCTTGAATGCTCACCCAATCTACAACAGTGTTTCTTTGATGACTGTGTTCAAAATTGCCCTTAGGTTTAAGTATACTAATTATAACATGTTTGTTCCTTTCAATTAAAGGCATTGAATGTTTTATAGAAACCCAGAGGTCACAGACATTAAAAATGAGTTTAAAATACAGTGTAAGTATATGAAGCAAGCTCTATGTTAAAAAATTGTATCATGAGGTCTATAAAAGCTCATTAACAAGTTTTCTGGGCAATTATGATATCTCCTTTGAAATTCAGAGCTGACTTTCAAAGATATAGATACTGGAATTCCTTTATCTTAGTCACCTCACATTTTAAAGCATAGTTATGTTTATGCACTTCTGTTCTCTGAACTGTGAATTATAGAGTGCACAGATTTCTAGTCAAGCAACAAATGAGACAAGTCAAGAATCAGAAGCTCTAATTATCCTGTACAGCTGACTGTAGAGGAACAGGGTTAATTAGCTTGAATAGAGCACGTTTCCAATGCAAGCACGTCGTCTCTGTTGACCCAGGCAAGTAGCTCTCTTTCACGTTATGGAACACTGCTCGAGCTGCTGAAGGTTGCTCCATGGATATGAGAAACAGCAATATATGCTGTCCAGCTCTTATAAGCACAAAACCAATTGTAGCGAATTCCCTAAATGCAGTTGTAACAATGTAAAAATAAAATACACTAATTGAACTTACAATACTTTTTTGAATGCTTATCTGACTAACATTGCTATTTCTATAGCAGGCAGGTAATTCCCCCTTTGCCTGTGTTTCCCAATTTAGTTAATGATTTCCATTTTGTCACTGGCTGAAATGTTTTACTGAAGACCAGGTAGATACATCGTTTCTTTTGCCTGGAAAGTCGGTTACTTTACCAAAGAAGTACATGAGAAACACATTTCAAATGATGAGCTATGCCTGGTTACCTTTCATCCAATTTTCCATGTAATTTTTTCTTTTTCAATGAAACTTTAACTCAAACTTTGTTCTAAACCTTTGCATCTAGAAAGTGAAACCTAGCACTTGCAATATGAGATACATACTTAACTTCCGTTTAGCTTGTGATTAGCAAATTATGGTCAGTAAATTACAGAGGCATAGATGGTCTTTTCCCTTGAAGCTCAGAGATCATCTAAGGCTGTATTTCAGTTTTTTATTACCTGTCTTTATGAGCACAACAAGCACTGCAATATCGACCTTGAAAAATGCCTCTTTTTCACTGCTCTCAGACTGTCTGCTTCCAGACTTCTGGAGTTTCCTAAGAAGGCAAATTTAAGGTGATTGTATTACTCCAAGCTCAAGTAAAACTAAAAAATTGATCATTATAGCAAAACTTGATGGAACACAGAGCTTAATCTTTTCCATTGTTCAAAGTGATTAATTGCAATTTTATTTCATAGAGAAAAAAATAGCATTTCCCCACTTTTTTGGTTTCCCTGCTTTCCACATTACCAAAAAAAAAAACCACAGGAAGAAGTGGAAGATCACATCCTGAAAGGAAGGTAACCTCATATCAGTAAAAATGACAAGTAAATAAAAACTAAATAGATTAATGCAAGTTCTTAAACATTTTAAAATAGTGTTTTCTTCAAAAACACACTAAAATTTATGAAGACAGAAGAGCTCAAATATTTTATTGTCAAGCCTTATCAGTCAGTGACACACTTATTTTTATTAATAAGATCCAGTTTTGGTTAGAACATGAAGATATGGAATATAGGTACTGATCATTATCAAAGTGTGACAGCTAAAATTTCTATTCATTAAAAAATGAATCAAAATAAATTAAAATAAATATTATTTGAAATGTTTAAACACTTATTTATGGTAATGTCAAATTATTATTTAAACTAAAATTTAATTTGCTTTTTAAATAGACATAGTTTGGGGTTAAGACTTCCTACGCATATAAATTTATAACAGGTAAAAAGAGGAAATAAAGTATAAAAATGTATTTGACAAGCATTTAATAGATTGTAACATTTCATAAAATTCTAGAGGTGACTAAGGTACAGAGAAACATTTTCTATTCAAAATAAACTTGCATTTAAGTATTTGTTGCATCTCTTTGAAAGCTTAACATTAAATAGAACCATTACTAGTAAGTGTTTGGGAACTTAGTTTACAAGGAAGATGCATATTACCGTAACAAAGTCTTAAATTATAATGATTTTTCAATATTAATATTTTCAGGCTTCTCTCAGGAAATACAGAGCACCTTCTCATGTCTTTTTGGAAGTGCAGAACCTTCTTCCCTCTGCTTCTTACTACTGACTTTATGGATGGTGGACTGTAGAAGCAACAGAACTGTCATGCTTATGTGCTCTCCAGTGCAACTTTCGTGTCATTCATTTTAAAACTTGTGGGCACAAATGCATGGAAGAAGAAGAGAAATATATCTGGTTCTCTTCTGGAAATTCAGTGAGCTGGGAAAAGTAATCTTAGACTAATGCTATATAGCACAGCAAGTGAATTTTATAAACTCGCTATCTGAATAGCAAATAACACTAATCACTTACGTAATCTTCTCTTTTTGATCTTTATATGTTTTGAAAGAGAAACACAGCACATACTTTTAATTTTATTGGTGTAACCAAAGTTGAAAAAGACAAAACAACACATCAATAAATTAAAGCAGTATGCCTTAAAATGGAAAGGAACTACAATGGATTGTTTTGCTAAATTCAGTAAACTAGGCTATTGTAACATATATTAATGTGTCATAAATTTCAAAGCATATTGGATTTTAGTATATAGTTCTTGATATTTTGAGGCTTATATTTGTTTATAAAAGAAAAGCAAAGATACCAGCCATTCATCTTCATGACCAGAAAAAAAAAAAGCATGTCCCCTGTCCTGTTAAAGATAACAAATTCAAATATACCTGCATTTTTTAAAGGTCATAACACTGTTACTTTGTGCATCTGCTCTCTACATAGGTTACCATGTATTGACACAATCTGAAAATTGAGATTTTTCCACACGAGTAGCCATATATGAAGACGATGAAGAATTGAACAGTTGGCATCACAGAAAATTTTTCACTCTGGGTCAATCAGTTCTCTTACGGAAGACAGGATTAAACATTTTGAGCAGGAGAATTATAGTTCAGCTCTGGATGTGCAATGTTGCATGTGATAAATGCTCCGTAAGCCAACTGTCCCACTTGCATTGTGGAATTCTTTGATAGATACGGTAGGCTGACTATTTCATCCTTAATCCAACAATGTTCTGAATGTTTAAAGTTTGTTACAACCACACAGGACTTCACTGAAACCAGAAGTTTCTCTAAAATACTCTGCTTCTGTGGAATAAATGGCAGTGCTAGACCTCTATTTTGGATGCCATGTCCTCTTGTCCCATTCAGTTTAATTAGATTTTGTACTATGGGGCTCAGGTTCAAGGTGCAGACTGAGACTGGCACTGCACTGGAGACTTAATTCAAAATATGCTGAAATTAGTGCACTTTTTAATTGAACAGGGACTAGTCTATAACTGAACTGCCTCCTTTTTCATCCTTGAATTTTTTTTTTTTTTTTTTTTTCCTAACGACAGCTGAAATAGTGACTGACTAGAGATTTCTCCACTCTGGTGGTGCAATATCTGTCCCACAGGTATATTCAGAGCTGTTCTATGTCCCCTTCTATTTTATTTCCAGTACAATAGTTATGCTCAGGGTCTTGTTTAGTCCAGTGCTTCTATTCCATTCATCCATCCACTTCTCACCTCTTATGACTGGAAAGACGTTATCTAACATTGTAAGCCCTCAGAATGTGCTATCTGTAGTATACTTCCCAAAATGCTTGCAGTGCTCTTATGGATGAATTTTATTACTGTTATTATATAGCAAATGCAGAGCCATACAAAAATAACGAAACAAGTTCTGATCTGAGAGGTCAAGGTTCATTACTTTGGGAAAAATAATTTGCTAGCAAAATGTAAGGTTTATAGGCCCAGAACTAACATTTTTTAAAGGTACTGTACCTTGTAGAAGTAAGAAGACCTCTACTGTCTTGTAGAAGACCTTATTCAAAGCTAGCTTAGATATTGTTAATACAGTATTACACTGCATGGTAGATAAACCCTGTGATTGGCACTCTATGTGGAATTATGATATTAGTGGGAGCCAGTATAGACTACATGTTACAATCATAGTAGATATACAAACCTCTAATGGTTCTTTGTAGTCCTCAAAAGTCATAAGTTAAATGAACAAAAACATCTCAGGAGTGTTACAGAACTGACTTACAGAACCAAAAATCTGTGGCTTGGATTGTTAGCTAGTCCAGCCTAATTTTCATCAACATGTTGCTCATATTTTTGCATAGAACAAGATTTCCTGAGTCACAGTAAAATGTGACATGAAGCAACATACAAAATGCAGTCAACATGAAGATGTTGATTTTGTACCATGTTTTGCAAAATCTAAGCATAAAAGGTATTTTAATACAAATCATCCTGAATTACACCCTGCTACAAAAACATTAAAAAACCCATTTTTCCTCTACTGTGAATACCACTTCACTCCCACGAACTATACTAATATACTTGTTCTTCTGAGAGACCTGAGGATAAACCTTATTAGGAAAAACAAATGCAAATAAAATTTAAGTATCTGAGCCTTTTCTGTGTATTTTGTCAGTAGCTCTTCTTCCTCAATGAGCACGTAACTCAAATTTTCCTTAGCATTTTTTATTCTGCTGATATACTCATAGCAGCCTTTCCTATTGCCCTTCATATTCCTCCCTAGTTTCAGCTTTGGCTTTCCCAATTCCATCCCTGTTAATACAGACAGTGTTTCTATATTCCTGCTTGGTAGTCTGTCCAAGTTTACACCTTTTTTGTACTTTTTTTTCTTTGAGCTCGTAGGGGACTTATCACACATGCACACACACAAAAAGATGGCCCAGCACACAGTCCTGTGAAGACAGAAATTTAAGTGTAAACACTGTGTGTGAATGTAGTGTCTGAAAGGGTGGTTGCCAGAAAATACAATAGCATTAATCTGATGGATAAACAGGGAATGAGTAGAAAATTACCAAGAGACTGTTGGGAAAGCATAAAAACAGTCAGACGGAAAAAGAAAAATAAAAGAAGTATGAATATTTGTGACAGTGAGTAGAGACAGTAGAGAGGAAGCAGCAGCCATCACAGGAGGTCTGTCCCTGTTGGAGGTGTCCCCGGGTCAGCCCAACCCCTACCCAGACTGGTTAGTGCAGACTCGCTGTGAGGCACCAGGAGCAGCCAGCACCCAGCAGTGAGCTGGCAGTGCTGAGGCTGCACACAGGGCTCCACCTTGGGGTGTAGAAGACACCTGCTGGGGCAACTACTTGCTGTTGTGTGGACAGATCTACTGAGATTGTCAGGAATGTCAGAATTACACATATTGCTGGTACACCCACGGCTGCAACAGGAAGGGTGTGCAACCTCCCAGGGAGGGGCAATGTGCTGTTGGCTATCTAGTCAGTTGAAAGGCGTGGGTGTACATGTATGCAACCGTGCAAAGGTGTGATTGTGGATGTGGGATTAAAATTTCTTGGGATAAACTATAGAAGGTACCTGCTGCATTGATTCTGAACTATGATTGCTAGCAATTCAATAAACCACCTCTGTCATGTGGACAGAGCTTATTTTGTCTGCCACAGAGTTCAACCATGCTGAGCATCCCAGTTCATTCCCTGCACATCCAGGCTGTCCCAGTGCAGTGCTCCCTTGACTTTCCCCTCAATAGAGTAGAACATCTGTTTTTTCTTTTTACTTTGAGAGGGATTTCCTTGAAGATCAATCAACTCCCCTGGGTCTCATTGCTCTCTCCCATTAGATCCTGTCAAGCAGATCCCCAATCAAACTGAAATTGCTATCTCTTGTCATGAAAATACATTTAATAAATGATTAGAATAGTGAATTAAAATAGAATATAATTTTGATATAAAAAGAAGCTTATTGTGCAGCATTCTGCCAAAGTAGAGAATTTGAATACAAATTTGATTTGGCATCTGGGAACTTAATTAGAGCAAATAAAAGGATAACCTTTAAAATTAAGTGTCTCCAAATACATATTTAATTTCTGCTTAATAAGGTAGTGAGAGATGGAGGTTAAAGAATACATGCATAAAATTAAAGATTTAGCTATTTGGTTATAGAGAAATAAATAGGAAGTGAGAGAGGAACAAAACCTTGTTGTTCATTTTTGAATCTATTTCATCTGTGCCCCAAGGGGAGGGTTTCAGAATACTTGAAAGCATTAATGTCCACCTTACTCACACAAAAAGGAGAAGAAATATGGAAAAGAAAATTACTAAATAGGAATGTGGATTATTAAAGAATTTACCTGATGCAGATGAATGTTTTGTGATCTTGGATTCTCCAAAATTAGAAAAGAGAGCCTGGCAGACAGAAATGAAAAGGCAATCTTTATTTCCAGTGCAAATCTCCATGGAAAAAAAAAATCCTTTTGTTTTCCTTTATACTTTCAAGGCATCTACCTGAAGACCCATTTCAGATTAATAAAAACTATGAAGCCATTAACGTTTTGTTAAATTTCATACTACAGACTGGACACTACCTTTCACAAAGAACCTGCTTCAAGTTACGTTTCTGTTGTGATGGATAGGATATTCCAAAGGATGACCATGCATGCAGATATTTTCGTGTTTGATATCATGACTCTGATATCATGTCTTCATCATGAAAGAGAAAAGTTAGGTTAACGAGAGTAGCATCCTGGTTTCTTATCAATAACTCCTAATGTGCAAGCTCTTGACCCATTATAAACTGAGAGGAGCAAAACTACTTGCATTTATAGCTTTATCATTTTGGCAACTCTCTCTATGACAGTACCCTTGCAGTCAGGCCATATTTATATGAGGAATAAACACCAGTTTTGCTTATTTAGTTGTTAAACCACTTTGAGGAGAAAAATTCCTTTGTTAATGCTCGTCAGCTGCAGTGGTTCCTTTCAGTTTAGTTAAAGTTGCTTCCTGTGTCAAATCTTATTTTAAGTGAAACATGATTTTATGTATTTTTTTTTCCACTCATATTGTTAATTATATTAATTGTTGAATCTCTGATAAATCTTTTCTGAGGCTGTGAGATTCAGTGGACTTCAGTTTGTAGCAGGGAGGATTTCTCATGTACGGTCTCTTAGAGCTGGCCTTGTCAGGTTGTAAGATACAGGAGGTTCCTTGTTTCCCTCCCCAATGGACACACACACTTGCACACACAGATATACAATAAACAGCTACCCACATAGACAAAAATGGCCATAGGGCAGCACCTTCAACAGCATCTGCACAAATATTGCCAAAACCTCTTCATCTGCTCTGGCTGATCAGGATTGAAAACCGCTAGTGGAATATATACATCCACACATGCAAAAAGGGCCTCTCCCATAACTGGTCTTAAGCACAAAAGGTATTCTAGGCCTGGCCCCAGTCCTGAAGTCTCCTCCAGTTGTTGGCCCCTAGACACATGGTACCCTCAGGCTCAGGGTCCTGCACCTGTGGCTGCCAGAGCAGTTTAAAGTTTGTTGGTGTTCACACACACACATGCACGTGTATGCTCAGAACAAGAGTGCATCCTCACAGAAGGTAGTTAAAAATAGAGTTTAATAAAAATACAGGGCGGACTGCCCTGATCAAGTTAAGGGCTTAGCTAAGTAACAATATTGTCCAGCAGCTAGCTTGCATAATTGGACTCCTTTATCTCCTTTTACCTGCATTTTTTCATGCTTATTCCCCTCTGATCCACTTCGAGCCCTTCCTTCGATCATTCCCTAAACTCTTCATAAGTCTCACAAAGTCTCACAATTCCCTTAAAACACCCCATGTTTTACATAGTCCCAAAATTTTCTTCACCCTGCATCCCGTAATGTCACATACCCCTTCAGGCAATAAGGCTCATCAGTTTTCATGATGTGTTTGGTAAAGATTCTCTTTCATTAAGTCGCTTTGGTGAGTTTTGCACCAGAAACTACAGTCTAATTGTCCATTGTTCTTTTTGGATGATCTTAAAAACAGCCATTCAGTGAACTCCTTTCCACCGATTGGGTTATTGGCATTTCTCCTTCCATCATTTCTCCTTTTATCCATGATGGCTCTTCCATGTCTGGTGTGATTAGCTGAACAACCTGAAAAATACATGACTAATTGTTTTGTTTGTTTGTCTTACTTTATAATATGGAAAAGTCTTAGAAACTCGAATTACACTAAATGTCAATGTACAGTCTATTTGAACCTCCATGAAGAGTATCTGAGCATGAGTGACTAGAGCTGTACTACATACAAACTTAAATAAGTGGTCTTGTTTTCAGATGTGTTAACAGCCATTACATTCCTCAGTATTCAGGCATGTATGACTTTTGAAAATCAGATCACTTAGTCAGAGCCACAACTTTAGACATTTGCAGACTTGTTACTTTCACTGCTTAATAATTTAAGCACCTTTAAATGGGCTTAAAATGTGAAAGTATTTTTTTTTTTTTAAATGCAAGAAATATTTATTTTCAAATGTGACTTAGCATCAGATGAAAATCTCATGAGGACTCTTCCAATATCAGTTTGTCTTAGTTTCTCAATCACTAAATTCTTCACACAGTACTAAGGCTTTTGCACCATCTAATTTTTGGCTTCTAGCTTGTATTTATATTTACAAAAGGTCCATCAGCTATGTGACAATGGGAAGAAGTCTGTATTACTCCCTAACATCTTAGCATCATAATGCCAGAAGGACCATTTTTTCTGTTAAAGCTTGATGGACTTTTTCATTCATTCCCTGGAATATGTCAGAGGTGCATATCTGAAAAGTGTTTAAGTAGTTTATGTCCTCAGGTGATGAGATTTATAGAAGACTCAGAATATTATGGTTGATGTACAGTCAGCAGCAATAACAATTCCCCTTAGTGACCTTTATATTTTCAAAAGCTCTTTGAAACTACTTAAGAAATTCCTCTCAGTGAAACATTGAAGAACTTGTCATAAATTCATATGAAATAAACAAATAGAAATGGAAATAAAGGTATGAACTTAGTGTAATTCTTGTCTGTTTTTCATAGAGAAGGAGACAAATATTTTTTGCATGTCTTTGGGGTGTGGAAGAACACTAAAGCAGAACCACTATTGCACTGTTCTGAATATATCTTCAGGAAAAATTGTAATAAAAAAGACATTTATTTTTATTGGAAAATATCTTTGGCTGTCAACCTAGTGAAGTTCCCACACTGTATATTTTGGAACAGATGAGCTTAAATGCCTATTCATATGAAAACCAGAACCAACCAACCAACTAACAAACCAAAACCAAAACTAACAACAACCACCAACCAACCAACCAAAAACAAAAAAAAAACAAAAAACAAACCAACCAACGAATAAAAAAAAAAAAAAAAAACCACACAATAAAGTGATCTAAAACCTTTCATGAGATACACCACTGTTCATTATTCATTTGGAAAATTACCATTTTTCCTTTATGCAAGGTAATTTAAACTCCCAACTGACAAACAGGTTTAGTTTTCAGACACACATGGGGGATTTGACTAATAAGCTATATTTGAGTAAATAACATGCCTCAGTATTCAAGTTGCAGGTGATGAAATTGTTTTTAAAGATGATTCAGTGTCCTGTAAATTATTTAACAATCAACTTTGCTTTGTTTTGTTGAGTCATTCAAACCTGCAGCAGAAAATAGTACCTAGAAGAAGAAAGAAAAACAAGTCAGGTTCTCTGCCAAGGTTCTACAACTTTCACATGATGAAAAAATAATAATTCAGAATTACATTTTATTTGAAGATTAGTGTTTAAGTAATCTAGATATGTTTTGATTTGAAATTTAACCAATGATTTTGGAATGTGTCATAAAAGGTTGTAATGACAGACTGCAAGATGACTCTGTCCTTCATATTTCAGAAAGTATGCCTGCAGCAGTCCTCCAGCAATGTGAAGTCTCACTGTCTATGTTCCAGAGAATTCATAGTTTTCTAAGTACGATGGATTATATAAGCTTCCATCATAAGTAAAAAAATCCATTTTTTTTTTTTCTGAAAACCACTAGTGTGAGTATTTTGCTATATAAGAGGCTTTATTCAGCTTGTTTATAATGAACTTCATCAACAACACAATATGCTAATAATATCTAGACCAAATCCCTCAAAATTAATGGATTGCTAAATTTCTTCAAGCCAAAATTACTCTGGACTTTACCACCCTAACTGCAAGGTCCTAAAAAGTGCTCGACATTTATTATGTTTGTTGCTGCTGAAAGCACTCGAAGCAGACATACTTAATAATGTCCATGCTGGGAAAATTTGTTATCTAATAATAACACATTGGCATTTTTGTGTTCACAAATGAACATACAGTATTCAGTATGAACATACAAGTATGTGTTAAGTGCAGTCCTCCAGCTTTGTAGCAAAGTACCATTTTTATAACATACATTTGGAAATCCAACAGATGTTCTATTCTCCAACAACAAAATATGAAATAATACAATAAAATTGAAAAATAAAGGTGATGCTTTTGCTTTGCAAAATAAAGATTTTTACACTTGTTATCCAGAAAGTCCTCCAAAATAAACACAAAATCATTCCCAAAAATGTATCCGAGCAGCTCATAGTTGTTCACTGTTGATTATTCTTCTAGCTTAAATATTAGTGTTAGCAGAGTAAGAAGTAAAATAAACTCATCAGCTCTGAACAAAAAGCTCACAGGACTTAAGCAGAGTTACAGATGCATATGCCTCCTGAGAATTTGATTCCATGTAGTTCAGATGCTAAATGGCGTTACAGGTATGAACACAGAATACTGCAGATGTTTCAAATGAAACTTCCTGGGGCTTAAAGATATGACCAGAATGATTGTCTCCTCCCACCATTGGTCCTGTAAATTCTAGAAAACAAAATAAGCAAACACAGAAACCTTGGTTAAACATATATGTATTTTTTCATAAGCATCTCTTGGAGTTTTGTTCTAATTTGTTTCCTTCTTCTGCAAATAGATATCAACATGGTTCTGTGATTTAGGAATGCTAATTGGTTAGTAACAATGATGTTTCTAGGTTTGGATTAACTTACATTCTCTCTTCTTCTCATGGTATCATCCTTCAAAATCTTAAAATACATCAGTTGACCCTCAGATAAAGTAAGTGAAATAAAGAAAAAAGAATTCTATTTTCTCTGTAATACTTAAATTAGCTGAACTGATTTTCAGATGACACAGAAGAGAGATAATTTTCACCTTTGTAACTTTCTGCAAAGATGATGTTCAAAATGAATCTGACATGGTGAGAGAAATATATCTGAGTTGTTTCAAGAATTACTTTTTAAGTTTTTATAAGAATGACTTACTTTGACATCAATGAGTTTAAATTTGACTCTCTGACCTTTAAACATAATAATCAAAAATATAAGTTATTTAATACTGTTATCCATATTTGTAAAACTAAGAGGTTTCTTCATAAATCTGGCTCTCATTTATGTTTATGGTCGGTAATGCAACTCACTAATTGCCTAGAGTAGTAGGCATTAGATGTTTATTAGCCAAGCGAATTATCCTGTCTAATGATAACTAATGTCTGCTTAAAAATAATGTACAGTGAACAGGTGTAGAACTTTAAGGCATAATAAGTAATCATAATTTCTAATAGCGCTCATACACAGAAAGCTCACTCTTTATTGTCTTATATATATAGGAGAACTGACTGAACATTAAGATATTGTAACAACAACCGAAACATCTTTAGAGCTTGTACATACTAGGAAAAAGAAAATAATCAGATTGATGAGTCAGTGAAACTCTGTCACTCAGTGAAGTTCCAGCTAAAGTAATGTTTGAAGTAATAGTTAGAGACTTCCATGGAAGTTTTAATAAGTGATTTGTTCTTCTGAATTCAGGATCTCTGAGGCACAAAGGTAGTTTGAAATGTTTAATAGTCTCTCCTGGATCCTTCAAAAAACATACACTCTTACTTTCCAAGAAATAAAGCAGCTTTGGCTAAATCTACATTTATTTATTTTTTTTATTTATTCATTTAATTGATTGATTGATTGACTGATTAATTTTCGTAGCCAGGCCACAAGTAAGGCCAAATAAATCCCATCAAGTGTTCACCTTTTTATGTCCTGAAGGACGAACAGCTCAAGACTGCAAACTGAAGGAGAAGATGGTATGCCCTGTGTGCAAAAGGACATTATTCTCCTGGTTATTAGAATGTGTCTTGATTAGTCCATATCTCTGTCTATGTGTCTACAACGTGTGGCAATAGGCAAATGAGTCAGATCAATGTCTTTCCTGGGAATACCCCTATTTGCCCTGGTGCAAAGACAGAGAGGGTCCAAAACAGGCTGCCTGCATGGGTATAATGAACGTATGGATTGAAGTCTTGGTAGCACTTCCAACTTCTGGTCGTTCCCAAGGTGAATCATGAGGAAATGACTCAGCTCATCTTTCTGAGGAAAGCTACCATTCTGAAAGTACAGATCACGTTTCAGTTTTAAGAGGAGACAGTATGTACTCCTGCACTTTTTTTCTGTTTTAATGTGAAATAAATTTTGGGCACATCCTGATCCTATTAAACTTGGTGGAATTATGCTGCATTTACAATGACGATAGTGAATTTAGTTAGATCTACAGCAGAATGTGTTCTGCCCTCATGTTTTCCTGAACAAGTAGGTTCCTTGCTAGGAATACACAAAAATAAATTAAACAAATCTGAAAAAGATACTATGAACATATTAATGCCTTTACAATAAATTCTTAAGTCCCATTAGATATTTAACCGTGACTGGCATCCAGCTTAGAAAATACTTTTGTGGTAAGTATTCTATAAAAATCTAAAAACCTGATAAAGGTTGTTTAGTGTAGCCTTTATAAAAGTTTGTAAATCACCCTGAGACATTACAGGGCGCTTTTGTTTGTTTGTTTGTTTGCTTTTGTTTTTACTACATATATATTGACATTATTAGGTATTAGGAACAGTATTTAGATACTGTTAAATGAACATTACATCAACAAATTTCAGTCAGCAGAATCTGATTTCTATCTGATTTCTGACAACTTTCCTGAATACTATTTCTAATCCTGTTGCTATGGCAACATTTTTGGTCTGCCAAACGTGTTATAAAGAGGGCATGAAGAATGACATTTTCAGCTGAAATATCAAGAGTATACTACCAACTATCGTGTATTATTCCAGACCAATGTCATTAGAGTAATCTACATTGAAAAGTTTCTAAAAATATTTGTCCAAAAATCCTAAAATATTTTCTAGTTATACAAGTTCAGAAATGTACCACGATTCTATCTGAGAAGAAGTAGAAAAGCATGGATGTATTTGTTTACAATTAATACATCAAACTCTCGGCAAGAGTAAGAAATATAAGAGCTTTGTGGCATAAAAAAAAATTACTTTAAAACATCATAGAAATATTACTTTCTGCACCAGACATCATCAAATGTGTCTACAGAAATTAGAGTCTTGAACGGATTTGAGTACCTTCTGTACTCTGAAATACTTAGTGACAAACAACTTTCCAATAATCTTGTCTAATAAACTGATGGTATGTTATGTAGCACCTAACCTCATTATCTTATGATGTAAATGTTTTTACACTGAGTTTTGAGAAGTTTGATTTGAAAAGCTTGTATACTTAAATTTCCAGAAGTTCATTGGGATTTCAGAACACCACCATCCTAACTTGCTTCTGTTTGAATACCGTAAAATTACTCTGAAATAAGATCACTTATACAGGACCTGATGGTAATTCCACATTATGGTCCAAATTAATTTCCTGTATCAAAAAAGCAGTAATAAGTCACTTTGCATTTGAATCTTACCATTGGGTTATTACTTGTGTTTTAATGTCTGTTTTATTTTCCTTCCACTGTCATTTATTCCATTTATCAGATAAATGAGTCTTAGATGTAGAGCTTAAGGGGGCAGTTAATGTGATCCAAGGACTCTTTCTTTTATAAGCTTTATTTTTTTTTCTATATTCAAGATTCTGCACGTAATTTAAACAATGCCACTGGTGTCTGCATAGGTGGAGTTCCTTTCAAATGTTAGGGACTAAAATGGGTAATGAAACAACCTTGGCTTTTTTGATACATGAAATGTATCCAGAAGCAACCCCTTCACTTGACCTCAACAACTCACATAGTTGAGTGACAAATCAATTATGTGATCTTACAACAGGATTTCAATGTACTTGGGATCGTGTCATGAACTAGTAACACCAGAACTGGAGGTAAAGCCTGGCAGACAAGCGTTTTGGCTGAAGTGAATGAACACAGTTATGCTCTTAATGGATCTTGACAAATGAGTCTGCATGCCTAGTTGCTTTGCTGCTGCTTCTTGCTTCTAATCCATCTTACCTATGGCAAAGGCAAGACTGATGTTCATATCGTAAATAAAAGTAGACGAGGAAAAAATGCCGTGGACTGAGAAATCCAAATCTAGCTTCACTAAAGCTGGAGCAATTGCCTTATGAAAAACTATTTTCTGTGCTAAGGTTAGTATAATGTGAAAGAAAACCAGCATGCATTATATCATTATGGCAAAATCTAATAAAATCAACTGTGTCCAAAACAAGGAATGGCCACTGTTCCTCCTTCTCTCTTTAGAAAAGCTGTTAAAGCCTCTGAGACCTGTTGTAGAAATAACACAGACCAAATAATATGATTCAGATCATCCAGATGCAGCCTCTGAGCATTGTGAAAGAACCATGTGCCCATATAATTCCAGCCAAAACAATTTCCTGCTTAACCGATTTAAAAGGTAGAGAATGTAATTATAAATCAGAGATGTGGCAAGAATTCAAAGTGGTAGCTCAAACAGGGAGGCAATACTGTGGGATGTCCCTCTGCACTGATCTTTTCCTCTGAGTCCCAAATACAATGCCACAAAACATTCTGGCTTCTGGTTTATTGGCTTAAGCTGCTAAATTCAGTTGCAAATACCTCCACAGTAGATACATACAGCTGTATGTGCATCATCACTGATCTGTCTGAGTAAATGAGATATTCAATTTGTTTACAGGGGAAGAAAATCCATTAGAATGACAAAGTTTGTTAGCCTAAAACATTATACTTAACTTTAATATGACAAGGAACAAGAAAGCACCTTCCTCTTGCTTCTGTCATTATGGATTAATAACAAAGTACAAGCCTGCATTTTCCGTACTCTTGAAATTACTTTAATGAAAAACACAAAAGCAAAAAAATATCTGCTAAGGAAGTATTATTATGACAGAAAGGCACATGTTGTTTCTATGCTGTCCTTAGCTTTTTCTATATACTTTCTGGCCATGTTGAGATATTTTTGTTCTAAAGATACTGTTAATTTTTATAATAAGTTTGTTTGTTTGTTTGTTTATTTGTTTGTTTGTTTGAGATAAGACCATTAATTACATTCTTAAAACTCCCAAAATATTAATCAGGTTTTAATTTGTTCATTTGTGATATTTAGAGTGTTTCTCTTTTAAAAAAAATCAAGTACCTTTTGTGAGAAAAAATAGATTCATATGGTCAGAAATTATCCTGGCTTCAGGCTTACAAATTCAAAGATATCTCTGTCTACAATCTTAGTTATTGGCTTTGCTATCTGGCCTGTATTTTCTCCAGAGTTGGAGAATTAGCAGATGGAACTAGGCAAATGACAAACTTTTTTCATGCCTACTCTTAAATCTTCCTGCAGATACTACAGGTTTTCATGAAAAAAAACCTTGACTCTCTCAGTGGAATATTGAGCCTCTGCTTATGTAGGTAAAACCTGGAACTATGGAGTCCTTTATGTATTTGCAGTTTTACTCTGCCGTTTTGCTTACAGCTCACACCCTGAAGCTTTGGTGGCAGCATTTAGTCCAGGTGCTCTTATCCTTGCTGCCTTGCACTGGTGCATTTTGAAGCACTGTTGTTCTGTTTTTCCTGAGAAAGAGATTTTTTTTTTTTTTTTTTAACATGCAATTCATCCTGTTTCCCTTCTGTTTCTTAACACTGATGCTTTTTAGCTTTAGTTTCTAATCTTGTAGTAAAGTCTCCTCCACTCCTGTCCATCTGGTATCTTCTCGGCTGTTGACTCCATATTATAAGGTAGACAATATGTGGGTAACAGTCATTTTTATATCCAACAAATACTACCCAATTAACAAACATTCACAAAGCTGCTCTGCTGCACTGGATAGGACACCCAGGAGAGGACACTCACCTGAGGACCTACACTTCTTCTCTTACTGGCTGTCTTCAGGGAAAGTTTTCCTTTTTCCTCTCACTCACTCTGTCTTTATTTTCCCTGCTTCTTTCCCTAGGACAACATTGAAGGCAATGTAAGCCATCAGCTTCAAATCTGAAGAATAAAGCTTTGTGCATAGCAGCCTATTTTAACTTTTTTATCTAACTTCTTTTTTTGTACAGCATTATAAGTACTTCAAGCTATGTATTCAAGTAGTCTTTATTACAGGTGACCTATTCATTAAACTAAGTTGTCCAAGTGATGGAAAAATAATTTGATGCAGAGTTTTCCAATTAAATAAATATGTTTAGGAATTAATATGAAAATCACTTGTTTGTATCACTACCCAGTCAGTGAATAGGCACTCAGCATAAAAGAAAACCCAGACAATAAAGACACATGACAGTAATTTATGAGTCTACATCTGAGCATTCCAACATTATCATAAAACAATAAATTGTCCCCATGTAAACTGTGGATCACTCTTCCATAAAGTAGTTGCTCCCAATTGCATTAATTAATCCGTGTTTGGAAATGCAATAACTGAAGTCTTAACTGACAGATTTCATTTGAATACCCAACAGACCTACAGAAGTTACAGCTGAATTAGCAGCACTGTGATATGTAATATTTGACTCAGAGAGACCATGCAATCCAAAGCATTTCTGAATAGAGTATGCACGCATCTGAATAGAGTACACAGACGTCTCCTCTGTGAGGGAAACCTTCTGTTTTTGACTTTTCCCTTTTGTATAAAGGCTTTGAAACTTGTCGTCCATGTTCTATCTTTCAGTGAATAATGATAACAATCTATTGAATTCCATTATTAAAAGGGGCTAGAAAGTTTAGAAACTGGCTTTTATTTTCTTTGTTTTGAAATCATACTTATATCAGGACTCATGACAGAGCTGTCTGGAAAATCAACACACATCTAAAGTAAATAGGATCTGACTTCTTTGAGCTAGAGTTAGATTTGCACATTTTAATTCTCAAATTTAGTTTTCTGTTATCCACAAAAAACCTAAAACAAAGAGCATCCTACCCCCAAAATAAAACAAACAAACAAACAACTCCCCTCACACACAATAAAACACATATACAAAATAAAAAGCAACACTGAAAGACACAGATACATTTGTTATTGAAAGTAGGTTTGCATTGTCTGAACTTCAGAAGGAGATGTTCAAAAGTGCATGATGGATCGTGACATAGAATTAAGATTTCCTGACATGAGTGCCATATTTAGATCTAAAGTTTAGTGCTCGATTCATCTATGTTGTGTGGATCACCACATCCTTAGATGTTTAGTTAGCCTAATGTGGTTATGTAAGCTCTCTCTGTCATTAATGGAGGAATTTTGTGCATTTCAGTGCTAAATTCTTACCTGTTGCTTTTACTTTGACAAAGTTTATAATCCCAAAGCAGGATCTACTCCCCAACTAAACGTAAATATTTTCCTTCTCTACAAATAAGAAACATTTTTAATATTTCAGATCTCATCAAAACATTTTATTAACACATTAAACACATTTATTTTACATTTCTGTGGGAGTACATAAGGCTATCAATTAAAATTAATCTTCATACTAAAAAGAAAGGAAGAACAAAGGGAAAGGGGAAGAGTGGTAGAGATTTTATTACATCACAGTCATTTTCTGTATTGCACTATATTTCATTTTTGACAAAGCCTATATTCTGAAGAGAGGCAAATTTATGGTTTTAAAAATACCACTGCAATTTTCTCTGACAAATACATCGAGAACATATTTTACTATAGTGAGAAGGTCCCATGGAAAAAATACTAGAGTTTTTTTCAGTGGCCATTTTAGGATTAAGATTTAATTAAAAAGAAAAAAAAAAGTTATTTTGTCTTAGATTAAAATAAATTTTATAAGATGTAAAAATAAATCCTTGATCACTTGATCACTTGATCACTTAAAAAACTTAATATCTGACTATTTGCTTATGAAAAGATACTCTGATTAGATTAAATGCTGAATTTCTTCAATATGAAAGAGATTTTTTTTTTTGCTTTTGGAATAGGTAAGAAGTTAGGTTAGATATTTTAAGCATTTTTCGTTCTGTCATCCACCTCAGAATCTTGCAAGAGGCTCTATAACAGTCTTACAATGATTTTTAACCTGGTAAATAAATGCCTTAATGATTTTTTTTTCTTTAATTACAGGCATTGTTATCAGAAATACTGTGTGGAATCAGAAGAGGAAAGTGAGTCAGACCTGTTATTTATTTGAGAAGCAAAACCAGTTACTGACACATAGAATTAGAACTTTAAATCAGCTTTTACTTCAGCTACAGAACTGAAATAATGTGGAGTTGGAACAGGCGGCTGAGAAATGACCATGTTCCATCCCATGAAGCATTATTGTACAACTAAAACATTTATGCTTACAACTATTAGATTTTAGAATGTATTTCTGCACTTTACTTTCTTCTTTGTTGTTCAGATATTATATAATAAGTACTTGGTCTGCAAAGAAATAAGGCACTTAAATCCTGATTAATTGTCCCTCTAGGCAGTTGCATATGAAATGAAGATTAGATGTTAAATGGCAAACACCTTTCTTTACTCCATTTCTGTTATACTTAAAGCACATTCATTTTCACTGTGAAGTCTAGGAAGCTAAGGACTATCTAAACACTGTTGGGGATCCTGACTAAAGATAAGTGCCTTCCTACAGTTACATAATTAATCCTTGAAGAGAGAAGGGCTTATGATTTGCTCTGTAATGTATTGTATGTGACTCCCACTCAACTGCTAGTCACAGCTTTCATTCTTGGGCACTTAATTCTCCGCCAGCATGAGTGTAAGAGTAGCCTCGGTAAGTAATTTGGGACTGTGGGTTCTTGGAAATTGCAAAACTCTTAAAAATTGGGTATTGCCATGCACCATGAACTTTTAACTCAGCGTCCACAAGGCTTCCTGTATTCTTTTGTGGATTTGGACTGTGGTTGTTCACAGTTCGTAAACAACATATTCAAATCTCAGATACTTCTAATCTCGTGTAATTGCTGCAGGGTATTATTTTATTTATTTTTTTTTTTCAGCACTGAGATTGCTGCCATGAGTGTAATAGGTATTCTGAGGTAACTCATTTCCCTGTTTTATGCCTCATGCTTTCCACCTCTAAAAATCCAGAAACTGGATATGACCTACTCTGTTAGGGGCTCTGTTGCAAATGAAAGCTCCAAGTGGAAAGCGATTGTTACTCCTATTGTAATATGCAGTAACTTATTTCCCATCTGCGCAAATCTCTCATTCAGATTCTATGCAACAGTGTCTGTGTTGCGTAGTGTGTTCTTGAGCTGGTTTAATGCTAGCAAGTAAAAGAAAACCTGAAGCCAAATGACACTGTCTAGCTCAAGTTCACACTGCTTAAGGCTAGCACTCCTTACAGGTTTTCTCAGAGACAAACTGTTGCAGGTAGTGACCTAACAATTAATTAGTGTAGAACATGAGAAGACATTGAGTTCCTAGTCATTTTTCATTGATCAGTGTAGATCTACACAGAACTCCCTGAAGTAGTTCCTTAAGTGATATGTCTAAGCCCAGTGCTCTGGAAATAACTAATATAATTTTAAATTTCAATCTCATCTATGGCTTGATGATTAAAACATTTTTTTAGGTAAGAAAAGTAGGTTTGAATCTTCTAAGGAAGTATAATGAACTCAATTCAATTAATTGAATCTGAGTGTCTCATAAATACATAAAAACAAGACAGCTCCATTGCCACAGTGCTTTTTAGGGTAATCTAGATGTTCCATCAGCAATGCTTTCTGGGCTGTGGCGATATTCCATGTATGAGTGTTTTAAATTAATATGTGATGAATGGTCTCAGTGGTCATGGCTTACTTCCTGTACCACTGCTAGTTGTTTCAGTTCCCTTCTTGAGGGTCTCAGCGTATATTTATATCACACAATGCACCACCATTCACATATGCTTATGCAAATTACCCACGGGCTAGAGATGATACAAATACCGTGTTACATGGCTAGGCCTTGGTCAGTTATCTCTGAGGTGATACCACCTGGACTTAGCTATATGGCTTCTAGTCTGTGTGTCAGTGGTTGTGCTCTGTGTAAACACACCAGCTCATGTGCAGCTAGCTCAGAGCTATTTGAAATGTCATCAGGCAGCATAGCATAGACGCGTTGTTAGGCATCTCACTCATTTTACTGAAGTAATTACAAGTGATCAGTGTGAACTCTTACAGATAAATTCAAGTATCAATGACATAAATCTATATTAGCCAATTTGTATCAAAATAGTTATTGGAATTTATCCTCTGTCATCTAACTTCTTCCTTTAAAACATATCTGCCACAATTTTGCTTATCATCCATATCAAGATATAACTACATGTGGAAAATATAAAGGTCTGGAGAAAACAACTGAGTGGAAAAAGAAAAAAAAAAAGGAAGACATGGAGGAATCTTATGATAATGCTCAAAATAGGGTGTCAATACTTAGAGAACCTACCAAAAAATCAAAAAAACCCAAACAAACCAGCAAACAAAAAACCAACCAACCAACCAAAAACAAAAAGGAAAGTAGTCAGAAAGGTTTGTATTGAAGAATTAAATCAACATTGAAAAAGGTCAGTCATAATTAGACAGCTGAAGAAATGTCAGTATTCCTTGAAGGTACTGACTAGAATCCCTTTTCCAACACTACAAAAAATATGAATGTTGATCTACACCAAGTGAAATCTTTTCACATTATGGTATAATTACAATTTATCATGGGGTTGTAAGTGGTACTTAATCCATTTTTAAGATTGAGATTTTCACATACATTTAAATGCTTTAGACTTTATTTTACTCAAACAAAGGAATTATAAAATTCTGTTGTATTTCAAACTGAGCATATGGATTTGTGTTTATCATGAAAATTCTATAATTAAAACAGGAATATTTCATTAATTAATTAGTTTAATAGTTTACCAGAGAAAAATAAAGATACTCACATGAATTTATCATCTTGTTACAGTTTTTCCTTTGAGCTGCTCTATATAATTTGAAAAAACACTTGCTAAGTCAAAACAAGTATCAAGCAATAGGTTAAAGCATATATTCTTTTCCAAATATATTTTTCCCTTTTCCTTAAGTAATGCAGGAACTACTGGAGCAGCTTGCAGATACATACAAAGTTTCAGATGCATGCTTAAGTATTTTTAGCATCAAGAAAAATGAGACTTTAATATAAAAAGATGTTCTGAAAATTAATATACTACAATTAAAAATGGAAGTAAGGCAATGAAAGAGTCAGTGTTTGAGATACAATCCTTCTGGGTAACAGCTAGAAGATTTGAACTAAGAACCTTCCCAATGGACATTCAGGAAGACCAAGCAAACTTTTCCAGATGTGAGTGAATTTCATTATTCTCACATAAAGAATCTGCTGGCAATGTTTGAATTACACACATGAGCATTCTAGGGACGGTTGATCCCACAGAGAAGAAAACTAACAACATGAAAAAGAACAACAACAGAATTGGAATACTTCTACTTACATAAAGGATTTCCTATCTTACTGGAGATTGTGAGGCATCAAGGGGAGCTTTCTGTTCAGTCAGGTCTGAGATCTTTCATAGAAGACTGAGACAGTCTTTATTGCTGAGCTTGGTCTTATTCCCATCAAATTACATTTAAGAAGGAACTTCTTCTAGACAGTGTTTTCTAGAGATTATTGAGAGCAAAATCAATTTCACTGAAAAAACAAGGACCACATTTTAACTTGAACTCTTAAATCTGATTTGGGTGTCCTGTAATAAAATGAAATAACTATCACCTCCTCAGCAAGCAAGAACACAGGGCACATCCTCTTTTTATCTTCAGTTTAAGACCATGAATTAATATCACAGATTTCCCAGTTTAAGCTAAAAATAAATTATTATAGACTACTATACAAACTAAAAACTCAAGAAAGCAAAAAGTCCAAGCAAATAAACCCAGAAGTCTCATGGCATTTAAGATACAATTCTGTGGTCTAAATGTAGGTATCTGGCACCTTTTGAGAAGTCACTGACCATCCTGCATGTAGTTCAGCTGCAGTCTGAGAAGAGCAAAGATGTCTTGTGAGAGTTCTTTAGTATCTTAAGTACACTTGGATAGCTTAAATGCTTTTAGATTTTGCTAAACAATCATAGACTTCTGTAACTGACTCTCATGCTAGTGAATGATTTAATTTCAGAGAAGGAATACATTTTGATAGCCATTGTTTGGATGTCTAAGCTTTTATTGCTGTCTGTGGAGATTGGGTCAAATCTGGATAAGTTTCTAGTTTCTGTAGAGAGTATTGAAGAGAGTCTTAATCTGTTTGTCTAAACGTAAGCATCTAATGACTTCTCAGATGCTGTTGAGTAACTAGGCTGTTACGTTGCTGGAAATTTTTCAGGTAAACTGTGATATTTCAAATGAATTTAGCAGTATGCATATGAACAAGAGTTTTCTAAGTACTGTGTGAGCATAGATGTCTAATTCATGTGTATATATCTCAGTTTAGGGTTGTGCATTTTTTTCTGAGATTTCTCATGGACCTTGATTCTAGTAAACATTTCCATTAATTTACCTGTTTCTGCTGAACCAGACACCCTGTCCCAACTTTCTGTTTTTCTAGGGCTTCTTGGATTGCCCTTCAGGACTTCCTTTTGTGAGTGTAACTGGATTCATTAGTTTGTCAACGCAGGAAACCATACCACCTAGTCTTGCTTGTGAAAACCATTTCCGAAGTTGGAGAAGATACAATCACTGGTATTACTAATTCTTCTGCTTCTCATACTGCGTGTGTAGGCATTTTGAGACAGTGAGGTACTAGCTGATGATGATCAGGAGGGTACCGGGCTCTCTATGGTCTGAATTTGTGATTCCACCTGTATTTCTTCCTGTCTTGGTTTTGGCTCGGATAGAGTTAATTTTCTTCTTAGTAGCTGGTATAGTGTTGTGTTTTGGATTTAATATGAGAATAAAGTTCATAACACACTGATGTTTTAGTTGTTGTTAAGTAGTGCTTAGAGTCAAGAACTTTTCAGCTTTCTATGCTCTGCCAGTGGGGAGGTGCACAAGAAGTTAGGAGGCAACAGAGCCAGGACAGCTGACTAACGGTGGCCAAAGGGATTTTCCATACCATATGATGTCATGCTCAGTATGTAAACTGGAGGGAGTTGGCAAGGGTGTCCAATTGCTGCTCGAGGATGGGCTGGGCATCAGTCAGCACATGGTGAGCATTTGCACTATGCACCACTTGTTTTGCATATTATTATTATTTGTATGAAATTATTATTTTAACTTCATTTGCTGTCCTATTGAACTGTCTTTATCTCAGCCCATGAGTTTAACTTTTCTTTTCCATTATCTTTCCCATAACACTGTGGTGGGTGGGGGTTGAGTGAGCAGCTACGAGGTGCTTAGTTACTGGCTGGGGTTAAACCATAACACACCCAGGGTGAGGTGTTTGTGTCCCCTACACACATAGTTCCAGGCTGGTAGATTTCTGCACAATCTTATGCAGGAGAAAGATACATTTTTATGAGAAGGCAGGCTGAGTATGTTTACCTGATAAAGAGTTTTTCAATAAATGTTCCCATACTATTAGGATGTAGGCTGGAGCATGGCATGGCATGGAAAGAGAACAACATAGACTAATTGTCATGTAATTTGGGGATAGGTATTTTCAGGCTTAGTGCATTTCACTCAGTGGCATTTTTATAAAATGTTATATGTCATGTCATCCCCAAAGCTTTTGTTAATTAGAATTTTATATTGCAATTATGAAAACAATATAAACATAAAAGAATTTTACAGGGTAATACTGCTTGTGGACATGAGACCTTGTACTTTACTCAATCTGCGTTTTCTATAAATAATTAAAAAAAAAAAAAAATTCTGGCATTTTATCTAATTACCAACCTGCCATGACATCATAACTCTCATTCAAAGATAGATAATTAGAACCGATGGGCTGCCAACCCCATTATACAGTTTTTCCCCAATTCCTGTCTTCTCAAGTAGCATCACTTATGACATCCTACCCAATAATAGCAGTAGTACAAACCATGTTTTGTGTGACATAATAAGCATGGAGAAAGATTTTGTATACTCCAGTGAAAATTAGCATTTGCTCTTGGCAAAATGCTTGAGTGTAAATGAGTAAAGTGATTAATACATGTGTAAGCTTCCATCAGGATGTTGTAAAAAAAAATCTTTTCTGTACTTGTTCTAATGTAGACACTTTATTTTAAGGAAATGAAGTAAATTATCAAAATCTACTAGGCTCTGAACTTTTTGTTACATCAGTAGTGAAAATATAATAACTCAAAAATATTTTGAGTATTAGCTCTCACAGATTAATTGCATCTGCTTCTATTTTTCTTTGAAATAGTTTTAAAACAGAATGAAACACTAGGTGGAGCATTCCATTTGAAATTATGAATAGCCAATAGGAATTCTATTTTTTTTCTTTTTTTTTTTTTTTTTTCCTGCTCAGGCCTCAGTTCCTGGCACTTATTTCAACTTTAAGAGCTACAAATACACTAGAAAATATTTAATTATTAGTTCCAATTCCAAATATTTATTTTGAAAAATTAGTATTTCATAAAATTCTGACATTAAACAAAATGGTTTTTAAATTTGAAATCTTTATTATAATTAAGAGAAATCACAACATTCAGAAACATGCAAAGCTTTTTGAGTTTTATGAGATTAATTTGTTTGGTTTTGGGTTACTTCAGTCAAGTCAGAAATTAAATTCCAGTTTACCTTTATAAGCTGAGATAACACAATAGGACTTTATACTATGCAATTAACTCAACAATATTCTGAGCAAGAATTTCATTCATTTGCTATATGAACAACATGAAATTGGTTCAAATAATAACATTACATAAACCATTAAGAAATAACAGAATGCTTGATTAAAAAGATTTACTTGGCACATCTTAATAAACAAACAAACAAATAAATAAATATACAAGTGCAGGACTAAATAGAAAGTAAGCAACCCTATGATCTGTATGGAACTACTTACTAATATTTTTCTTCAAATTTCTGGATAAAAAAAATCTTTCACTAACTTTGTAATAAAGTCAACAGACAAAAATGAGTACATGAAAATATGTCAGTGAAGATATTTGCTGTATAATATTCTAATTAAAATATTATAATAATCACATTCCATACACTTTTGTAAGCCTTACTTAAAGTTTATTATCAGAAAATAGGTGAAGATGCATCTATGCTTTCATGAATAAAGTATTTACCATGTTCTTTATGTTGTCTAACTATTTACGTTAGGAAAATATATATCATAAACAATTGCCATTATTATGCCTCTTGCTTCTTTTCTTTCTAAGACTGTGAATCTTGGATGTTCAGTTAATTAGGCTCAAAACAAAAAATGGAGACTTCTAAAGCCAGACCTTCAATATGGTAGTTTGCTTCCTAACACTCACAGCTAGGATCTGTAGAAATGGCACTCCCTTCAACTGAACAGGACTTTTCTATCAAATATAGTTCTGAAAAAAATGGTATAATCTGTTCATCTTACTCTGAAAATGTGCAATATTTCCCAGATGTAATAGAAATTACTTGTTGGGAGAAAGATAAAAACAAAAAAAAAAAAAAGAAAAAAAAAAAAAAAGAAAAAAAAAAAGACCTATTCACATGATAAGATGCCAGGCTGTGAACCTCCTTTGAAACTTTGACTGAGGCATCTAAGCTCTTTAAAACCCTGCATTGTGGAACATCTCATGCCTGAGATGAGGATCCATATTGTACTATGGGGTGAGATTTGTAAAACCAGTCTTGATTTCTTTTCTGAAAAGTATTTCATGGTGTACAAGTAAATAAATAAAAATAGACAAGTATATAAACATATTTCTCTCTCATAGGAAGAGTGCTTAATTCTAACATAGCTTTTGGTAAATGTTCTAGTTCTTACAGGATATTATGTGAGTGCAGAGAGGAATGAATAAAAACAGCTGCTGGAAGAGAGGTCTGCATTTCATGAAAAGAAAGGGCTAATTTGCTTATACTTTAAAAGGGCTCTAGAAGACATATAAGTAAATAAATTTGAAGGGCTTAAGGCTAGTTAGCCTAAATGGCTTTGAGATAGATTTTTTTTTTTCAGATCCCTGAATCTCCTGAGGCAGCTTATGGAGACCCTAAATACCAAACAGGAGGTCTGAACTGCATTACCCAGCAGGGGCTGGTTCCATGTCTCTGCTGCCCAAATTTCAATATCTTTCATTACGATCCTTTTTAAGATTGGCACATTGTTGGTATGCTGAGAAAATATAAGTTAGACCAGTATCCATTCTTCTAAATCAGCTATGCTAACACATCCAAAAACATACGAATGTTATGAGATTGAAGTTATAAAGTTAGTGCCATCAGATCTAATATCTTCACAAAAATCTTCTAAATGAAAATGTGGTTAGGAAAGACAATACCATAGATTCAACTAAAACTTCTCTGATATCATTTACTTCAATTCACAACTCACTATTGTGAACACTTTTAAAATTTCCTTCAATGTCAAATCTGAAGGGCATTAGCTGGGAACTCCGATAAACTTCTTGTACAGTAGTCAAATCCCACTGCAAAAGAAAGGCTTTTATAAACTGTTATCTTTGGTATACTAGCATCTTTAATGAAGGTCAGTGGTTGTTCTTATTTTTTAAGGTTTTCTTTCTGAGGTATATATCCGCAATTATTTTTTTTTAGTCTTGTTTGGTTTATCTTTGCCTCCAGGACTACAGCATTGTGACTAGATGGAAAACAAATAACAGAATATTTGTCTCAAAATAACCTAGACATAGGGATGTTATTAACTGGAATTTCAGTTAAATAGTTAATGACTTTTTCTTGTTCCCTTCATATTCAGCTATACAGCAGATGTTTTAAATGCAATCCAAAATAACAAAATTGATCGTTTTATAAGGGTCCCAGTAGATATTAATAGGTATGAATTTGAATTGTGGATTTTATGTTACATGTTATTGATTTGAGGCAAGCATTTGAAATGACTTGTGAAGAGAGGACAAATGCATGCAACAAGCTATATCAAGCTGCAGAAATCAGAAAACCTTTGTATTATCTTGCTCAACATCTTCATTGTGAAACGTTCATTTTATATCACAGTGTATTATATTTTCAACTTTGAAAATGGCACTTATGATCTCAGACCACAGAAAGACTTATCTCTTTTTGTTAAAACAAACAAACAAAAACCACACTATCAAATTTTTCTAGAAGACTTATCCTGTTACTGAAAATTCTCTAGTAATAGGAGATTATAAGGCATGAAATTTTCAGTTCAAGTAACTGCTTAAACTTTTTTTGTTTCCTTTTTTATTTTATTTTGTCTTCTTAAAAATGAGAGAGATTTGTACTGGACTCTCCATGAAGCAGCCCTTTACCCAGTGTACTAAACTCTACTACAAGATCATTAAGTTTAGAAGGCAAGGATGAGGGATGTGACTGTCACCCTCTACTCCGGTCTCATGAAACTCCACCTGGAGTACCACATCCAGTTCTGGGACCCCTAACATAAGAAGGACATGGACCTGTTAGACTGAGTCCAGAGGACGGTCATGAACATGATCAGTGGGCTGGAGCCCCACTCCTATGAAGACAGGCTGACAAAGCCGGGGTTGTTCAGCCTGGAGAAGACTCCAGGGAGACCTTATAGCAGCCTTCCAGTACCTAAAGGGGACCTATGAGAAAGCTGGAGAGGGACTTCTTACAAGAGTATGTACTGATAGGACATGGTATAATGGCTTTAAACTGAGGGTAGATTTAGATTAGATTCAAAGAAGAAATTCTTCATCACCCTCAGGATGGTGAAACACTGGAAGAGGCTGCCTGAACAAGTTGTAGATGCTTCATCTCTGTTTGTGTTCAAGTAAAGGTTGAATAAGGCATTGAGCAACCTGGTCTGGTGGAAGGTGTCCATGCCTCTAACAGGTGGGGTAGACCTAGATGATCTTTAAAGTCCCTTCAAACCCAAACCATTCTATGATTCTACAGTTCTATGAAGCTTGAATTCTTATCACTCTTATTCATAGGTTCATCCCAAAGTGACTGTATCACTATCTTACTCTAAAAAACCCCAAAAAAACAAAACCAACCAACCAACCAAAATGAAATCAAAACAAAGCAAAAGACAAAGAAAAAATCAAAACAAAACACTTTTTGTAGTGTTTACAACAATAAAAGAAAACCAGAACAACACCCAGGATTAGGCAACCCAGCACTGTGCTGAACCCTGATTTATAAAGATAATATTTTGAACTGTCTTTAACATATCCCTGTGTGATTTTGCATTACCTATATTGAGGCACAATAGGGAAGGAAAGAAAACATCTTTAAAATGTATTATATATGAACTTTGTTATGAATTAACTATTAAAGTTAGAGACTAGAATATGAAATGAATTAATTATATGACTATAACGGAAAAATAAACAGAAAAGAGGGGAAAAAAATCTCCATTTTCTAAGGGTGCAAAAAAAGATCCCTGTTTTTCTACAGAATTCCAATTAACATAGTCCAGTAAAAGAATTTTAAACACCTACTGAAGATATGGTTGCTAACATAATGATTGTAATAAGACTGTGACTTCATTCACTTAAATGCATCCCCTGACCCCTGAATTTGTTATATAATTCTAAAAATAAACAAATAAATGTGATGAAGTCTTAAAAGAGTCTTATTTTTCCCAATATCCAGTAGCATTTTAACATAATTACCCTGTTTCTATAGCTGGTAAACATAATTTTATCATCATCAAAAAAAAAGTTTACTTTGATTATGTTAGTCTGAAGAATGGGAGTCTGCTACACCTGATACACTGTGATATTTTATGTCTGGGCGCAGAGAAGTTTGGATAAGGAAAGTCTTTATGTCTACTGGTGCCAAAGGGCTAGGTAAGAGAGAGCTATGATTTTCAAAGTTAATTAAATCTCACTTAAAATAAATAGTCCAAGTTATTATCTACTTCTGCCTTCTACAGCTTGAACGCCTGTAAAATCAATTCAGATTCATAGATAAACCAGTAGAGAATGACCAATAAATTTATTATGATGATATTTTAAAATGAAAGAATATGAAAATATGAAATTTGATTAACTTCTCCCTCCAAACATCCATTCAGAACTTATGACCCCTTTTTTAAAAGATATAAACAGCAGCAACCCTCAAGATTTATTATAACTATAAAAATAATTAACTCTACTTAAAAATCTATCAGTAATTGTTTTCAAAGATAAAAAATTAATATATAGACACTAAAAAATCAGAATAGCAATAACACTCAAAATGCATAAATCACATAATTAATGAGAGTTTCATGACTAAGTTTATGCTATATATTATTTTCAGTCTGAATGCACCAGATATTACTCACAATTCCCACTGGACTTTGTTAGTAAGACCTAAAAGCTGGTGTTTATAAAAGAAAAGGAACTGTATCTTCCTAAACCCCTGAGAAATCACAAAAGTGCAAAAAGTAACCTAGCCAAGAGATTTTCTGTGTTTTTAATTAGTGCTTTATTTTACCTCTTTTGACTACATCTTAAAAATCATTAATTCTATTTTTTGTTTTCAAGTAGAAATCATTCTTATGAATAACCCTCCCTAAATTTCTATAATAATATTTTAAAATAACAAAGATCAAGTTTGATGCATTTCTCTTTAACCACTCTGTACATTATTTGAAAATAATTTGTTCTTCACAAGTCTCTGATATTTCTCTTTTTTTAAAAAAAAAAATCCCTTAAGTTTTGTTTCGAGTTCAAAATATTACAGAAAAATAACATTACAAATTTTATTGTGTGTACTTACTATTCTTTCCACATAATCTATTTATGTTAGAAAATGAGCAAGACCTTATGTTGTCTCTTTGGAATCATTGGCACAAATCCTCACCCAAAGTGAACTGAAAAAAATATTAGAAATCCTTTATCCCTTTCCAAAGTAAATTTACAACCAAATTTGGCTAAGCTGCTTAACATCTTGCAATGGGTTTACACAGCAACATTTGGTAGCAGGGAGGCTAAGGGGTGGCTTCTGTGAGAAACTGTGAGAGTCAATGCCAGCCATCTCCAAGACAGACCTGCTGCTGCTGGCCAAGGCTAGAGCCCACCAGCGATGGTGGTGGCACCTCAGGGATAACGTAGTTAAAAGAGGGGGAAAAAAATGGTGGGGGACAGTAGCTAGGAGAAAGGAGTGAGAATAAGTTAAAGAAACAATGCTGCAGACGCCAGAGTCAGTGAAGAAGGAGGGGGAGGAGGTGTTCCAGGAGCTGGAGCAGATTCTGCTGCATCCCATGATGCAGACCATGGTGAGGCCAGCTGTCCCACTTTAGCCTATGGAGGTCCATGATGGAGTAAACTTCCACCTGCAGCCTGTGGAAGACCTCATGTCAGAGAAGGTGGAGGCACACTACAGGAACCTGTGACCCCGTGGAGAGCCTGCACTTAAGGAGGCTCCTGGCAAGACTTGTGGACCTGTAGAGAGAGAGGAGCCCATGCTGAAGCGAATGTGGTGGCATGATTTGTGGTCCCACAGGGAACCTGCACTGTAGCAGTCTGTTCCTGAAGGACTATACATCATGGAAAGGACCCATACTGGATTTTTCTTTACTAATACTGTTTTTTTATTTTATTTTGTTTTGTTTTGTTTTGTTTTTTGTTTTTGTTTTTGTTTGGGGTTTAGTTTGTTTGGTTTTGGTTTTGTGGCTTTTTTTAATATCACTTAAAGGTAGTGCTATAAAAATAGGATTGCTTGGATATGTGTTGTTAGATTTTGTAATATTTTTAAATATAACATAAATATGCTCATATAGCTATATTTATTTATTTTATATTAATAATTAGGGCTGAATGTCACTAAGTTTTTCTTCGCATGATTCACAGTGAAAAGATTCACCTTCAGGAACAAATCCTGAAATCCTTGAACTTGCCTTTTATTTTGTCCTGGTTTTGTTAAAAAACAAGTTTCTCTTTTAGTGAGGGGCTGAAGGGAGAAGAGGGGAGAGAGGCGTTTAACAGTACATCTGCCACGGTTTTATTGTCACCCCGCAATCAAAACCCTTGACATACTCCTACTAAGAAAGAAGTAATTCATAGAATAAGGAAATAAATGGTGAATTTGTGGATTCTAGAAGAGAAAAGGACAGCTATGTTTGACTGATTTTTAGGAAAATATGTACAAAGACTGAGAAAGAAAGTATAATGATTAGAAAGCTGAAGAGTATATATATATTATAATATATGATGATAATAACAATTGGATTATATGTTTTGATGTAAATCCTAGAACGATTGTTTTACACATGAACAGAATAATGAAGAATTTCTCATTCCATTAGGTTTGGTGTAGCTAATAATTCAAATGTCAATTTTTTACTGAGCTTGTAAGAATTCAAATGTGTATTAGTAAAAAAACACTTTGTACACTAAATCCTAGTAGTATTTCTTTAAAAACTCCTTCTAACTTACAACTGCAACATTCTACTACTGATTTACTAACTGTAGTAAATTAACTCTTAGGCCGTCTGTAAAATGTTGTTAGCGACAATTAATTTACAGCTGTTGTAGTATTGGTGACATCTCAAACACCCACAATTTTTCTTTTTTTTTTTTCTTTTTTTTTTTTTTTTTACTGTTTTGTGGAATACCACATTTGTTCAGAATTATACCAGTTTCTTTGGAAAATTTCTAAAGTTCTTGATGTCAGATAACATGTACCACTGGCACAGTTTAAAATCATAGTTAACACAACACATTACTGTATTTCATCACTTGTATTATTTTACATTCTAAAAAAATAGCTATTAGAAATGCAATTGAAATCTGATGGGTTTTTTTTCTTTCATAGGATGATTTGTTCCAGTCTAAACCAGGTGTTTAGACTGAATCATGCTCCAGGGGTGCTCCACTTCTGTCCATTGATCATAAAGGAATCTTCACTGTCTTTACCAGACAAGTAACTTCAGCTAACTGAAAGTTGCTCAATTTTTACACTGTTAAATAAAATGGACAAAATTAACCATTTCAGCATTTCATAAGCTAACATGTATTTTCACTCCACCTTGCTATCCTTCTTTATAATACAGCTAGAAGATATGAGAGACTACCCAAGATATATCAAATTCACACTATGGGAAGATCACAGTATCAGAGTATGTTTGGGATTGGAAGGGACCTCAAAAGGTCATCTAGTCCAATCCCCCTGCTGGAGCACGAACGCCTAGGTGAGGTCGCACAGGAACATGTCCAGGCAGGTGTTGAATGTCTCCAGAGAAGGAGACTCCACAACCCCCATGGGCAGCCTGTTCCAGTGCTCTGTCACCCTTACTGAGAAGAAATTTTTTCTCAAATTTAAGTGGAACCTTTTGTGTTCCAGCTTGATCCCATTACCCCTTGTCCTGTCACTGTTTGCCCCCGAGAAGAGCCTGGCTCCATCCTCATGGCACTCACCCTTTGTATATTTATAAACATTAATAAGGTCACCCCTCAGTCTCCTCTTCTCCAAACTAAAGAGACTCAGCTCCCTCAGCCTTTCTTCATAAGGGAGGTGCTCCACTCCCTTAATCATCTTTGTTGCCCTACGCTGGACCCTCTCCAGCAGTTCCCTGTCCTTCTTGAACTGAGGGGCCCAGAACTGGACACAATATTCCAGATGTGGTCTCACCAGGGTGGAGTAGAGGGGAAGGAGGACCTCTCTCGATCTACTAACCACCCCCCTTCTAATACACCCCAGGATGCCATTGGCCTTCCTGGCCACAAGGGCACAGTGCTGGCTCATGGTCATCCTGTTGTCCACCAGGACCCCCAGGTCCCTTTTCCCTACACTGCTCTCTAATATGTAATTTCCCAACCTATACTGGAACCTGGGGTTGCTCCTGCCCAGATGCAGGACTCTACACTTTCCCTTGTTAAATTTCATTAGGTTATTCGCCGTCCAACTCTCCAGCTTGTCCAGGTCCCGCTGGATGGCAGCACAGCCTTCTGGCGTGTCAGCCACTCCTCCCAGCTTAGTGTCATCAGCAAACTTGCTGATAGTACACTCTATTCCCTCGTCTAAATCGTTAATGAATATATTGAATAATACTGGCCCCAGTACTGACCCCTGAGGCACTCCACTAGATACTGGCCTCCAACTAGACTCTGCACCATTGACCACAACTCTCTGGCTTCTCTCCTTAAGCCAGTTTGCAACCCACCTCACTACTCTATTGTCTAGACCACACCTCCTCAACTTAGCTGTGAGGATGCTGTGGGAGACTGTGTCAAAGGCTTTACTGAAGTCAAGGTAGACCACATCCACTGTTCTGCCACCATCCATCCACCTTGTTACATTCTCATAAAAGGCTATGAGGTTGGTCAAGCATGACTTACCCTTGGTAAAGCCATGCTTACTGCCCCTAATAACCCTCTCATCCTTGATATGCCTTGAGATGGCACCAAGGATAAGCTGTTCCATTACTTTCCCAGGGACAGAGGTGAGGCTGACCGGTCTATAATTACCCGGGTCCTCCTTCTTGCCCTTTTTGAAGACTGGAGTGACATTTGCTTTCCTCCAATCCTCGGGCACCTCTCCCGTTTCCCAAGACTTGGCGAAGATGATGGAGAGTGGTCTAGCAATGACTTCAGTCAGCTCCCTCAGCACCTGCGGATGCATCCCATCTGGACCCATGGATTTATGGATGTCCAGACTATTTAATTGCTCCCTAACCCAGTCCTCATCGACTAAAGCAAACTCCTCCATTGGCCTGGCTTCATCCGGGGTCTCAGGGGTACAGGGCTCCCCAGGACAGCCTCCGGCAGAGTAGACAGAGACAAAGAAGGCATTCAGGAATTCTGCCTTCTCTGTATCTTCTGCCACCAGGGCACCCACCCCATTCATCAGTGGGCCTACATTGCCTCTGGTATTAGTTTTATCTGCTATGTATTTGAAAAAGTTCTTTTTGCTGTCCTTGACCCCTCTCGCCAGCTGTAATTCTAAGGAGGCCTTGGCTATCCTAGCTGCCTTCCTACATCCTCTAACAGCAGCCTTATATTCCTCCCAAGTGGCCAGCCCCTGCTTCCATGACCTGTAAACTCTCCTCTTCTGCTTGAGCATACCCAACAGATCCCTATTCAACCACGCAAGCCTCCTGGCTCCCTTCCTTCACTTCCTACGTGTGGGGATGCTCTGATCCTGAGCGTGGAAGAAGCAATCTCTGAATGCAATCCAGCTATCTTGGGCCCCTTTTCCTTCAAGCAATATTGCCCATGGGATTTCCCCCAGCAATTGCTCGAAAAGGCCAAAGTTAGCCCTGCTAAAGTCCAGGGTTGCAATTCTACTTGCTATTCTGTTCCTGCCACACAAGATGCTGAACTCCACTATCTCGTGGTCACTGCAACCCAGGCAGCCCTCAACCTTTACTACTTCGACCAGACCCTCCTTGTTAGTGAGGATGAGATCCAGCAGTGCACCTTTCCTAGTCGGCTCCTCCACCATCTGCATGAGGAAGTTATCGTCAATGCACTGGAGGAACCTCCTGGACTGTGGCTGGCTGGCTGAATGGTCCTTCCAGCAAACATCAGGGAAGTTAAAATCACCCACAACAACCAGGGCCTGTGACTGTGAGGCCACTCTCAGCTGCCCATAGAAGGCCTCATCAACTTCCTCAGCCTGACCTGGTGGCCTGTAACAGACACCCATAACAGTGTCAGCCCTGCCAGCCTGCCCCTTGATCCTGACCCATAACACTCTCAACTCGCTCCTCATCTGCTCCTGGACAGAATTTAGTACATTGTAGTTGCTCCCTCACATAGAGAGCAACTCCACCACCACGCCTGGCTGGCCTGTCTCTTCTGAAAAGGGCATAGCCATCCATGACCACATTCCAGTCATGTGAACTGTCCCACCATGTTTCTGTAATTGCCACCAGATCATAATCTCCCGACCAAACATAGGATTCTAACTCCTCCTGCTTATTCCCCATGCTGCGCGCATTGGTGTACAGGCATTTCAGGGAGCGAGCAGAGCACACCCATTTCTCCCTAGGGGCATAGGAGGCCACCCGGTCCTCATCAGTTTTAGCATGTTGCCCCACTGGGACAAGCCCAGCTACAACCCCATGCCCCTTCGAGCCTAGTTTAAAGCTCTCCAAATGAGCCCAGCTAATTCCTGCCCCAGCATCCTTTTGCCCCTACGAGATAAACCTTTCCCGCGTGACAGTGTCCGGACTGGTGTCTTATAAAATCAACCATTATCAAAAAATCCAAAGCTCTGCCTGTAGCACCACTCTTGGAGCCAACCATTTAGAGACTGTATTTTCCTATTCCATCCCACATCGTCACTTGAGGATGGAAGGAGTGAAGAGAAGATCACCTGAGCCCTTGAGTCTTTCACCATCCTTCCCAAGACCTTGAAATCATTCTTCATTCCCCTCAGACTACGGGAAGCAGCTTCCTCCCCATCCGTCTGGAAGACCAGCAGCGGCTAGTAGTCTGTCGGGTGCAGATGTGGATCTTGAAGATTAATCCAGTAGATTAAGTAGATTAATTTTTTGTCTTTGACTCAAAAATCTTTGTCTTTGACCAAATTAAGAAAACACATAAGTACAGATATTCAGAGGTAGTAGGCATCTATCTCCCCTATGAATGTCATCTGCAATTGCTGTTACTCAAAGACCTGTTTTCCCTGCAGAATTTTTCTTGGGGGTATGAAGAGTTAAATTAGCTTAGAGGCTCTGGCCATTTCCCTCTAGCCTGTCCTTTGGTTGAAACATCTAAGCTCAGTGTGCTTTGACCTTTCATGACTAGACATGGACAAGAATGATTTCTTTAGTGTTATTTTAAGCTTTTCATCGTAGAACCAGGAATTTAAAAACAAATTGCAACTATGCTGACCCATTTGTATTTGAAGACATTTGAATATTATCTTTAACAAGTCATGAGGAAAATGTGTAACATATAACTTTAATTTGAATATGTTTGAGATATTCAGGACCTAATCATGCTACAATTGAAGAAAAAGCTATAACTCCCACTTCAATGGGCTCAGGATTATACACACAGCATGAGACAAGACTCAGTAAGCCATGAAGTCCTTTTCATCCCTATGTTGCTACAATAGCAGCAGAAATCTGCAAGAAACATGATAATGTCAGGGTTGTAAGGCTTGAAAAGTTTGAAAGCTAAGACTTCCATAGAAAAGATATTCTTTTTGAGAAGTACAAGTAACATAAGTGAAGCTGGGGGCTTGAAATTAAGTTTATATTTGCTATAAACATTAATGACTACAAGATACCAATATATCTGATAAAGATTTGCATTTTATAATTAGCTTAGTTTAAGATTACAGTGGTTGTTTGAAGCCTTTTCTTACTGAGAAAAAGGGCAGGACTTTAATTAGTTTTATTTCCAGCATTCAGCTGATGTGAGTGCTGACAAAACCAAGCATGAGGCAAGGAAATCATTGTAAAGTCTTAACTGCAATATGAGTACATTTATTCCATGTAAAACAACTGGTAATCAGCTTGAATGCCCTGTCAGTATAACTAACTCAACCTCTTCTTTTGCATTTCATGTTCTTTCCCTTACTAATAACAGCAGCAGATGCACTAGTCTAAATTCCCAGAATTATTGTTTGTTTGTTTGTTGGGGTTTTTTTGTTTGTTTGGTTTTTTATCCTGGTCTTGAACATTCAACTGTTCTCATTGTAGGAAGAGGTGACAGCATCAGTTTTTCAGATTTGACGTTTACACAGCTTTGTGATTGCCTATATGCCACCAGATTGAGAAGAAATGATTAGTGATTAGAAGCCAGGTTGAAGCTGAAGTGAATTTAAGCGTTGTAATTACTGGGTAATTCAGAATAATAAAAATGGGCATTTAGGTATCCTATACCATTTAAAGAGTGATTAAGAGTACCTGATTCAGGAGTCTCTTTCCTCTTTACAGGGAGCCAATATACCTCATACAGCCGTTCAACTTTCTCTATGCAAAAATATGAATGATTGTAGCTAGAAAACAATGGTAATAGGACTATAGCTGAGGTCCCTCAGCTCTCTTTAGTAATAAACATTTGTCTCCAACCTCCACAATCCCACCCAGTCCCATAATAGTCATCTCCATCCACCTAGGATTCAGAAGATCTCACATTTGTCGGAGAACTGATGCTGAACAGAAAGAAAGCTTGCACCTTCTATATAGCAGCCAGTGTTAGACCATTTACCCAAAGTATGGAAGACTCTGGTTCTTAGCTGTGCTTGACTTGGGAGAGAACTGAGCTACTATCTCCTCCCAAAACAGATTGTCTCATTCTCCTTTCTCTAATACTGTTTTGAAAAGCCTCTTGTGTAGTGAATAATTAAAAATAAATAAATAAATCTGACTGAATTCAGTCTACTACATAAAATGGCTGGGCAGTTCACCACAGCCATCCACGCTTAATTTTCATCTGGCTTAATTTTGGACTACTTCAGCTAGATCTCCACTAATCCAGTCAATAGCACATCTTAGCAGCATAGATGCAACCAGGAGATGATTCTACATTACAGTATTCAAATTCAGAACAGAAGCAAACTTTGTGCAGTGAACATCCCCTTTGCCCCTGCCTTTTCATTTGGATGGAGTGGTCTTGAAGCATCTGAATCAAATTACTTTAGGATGAAAATAAATTAAAAGGAGTGGTCCAGGAGCACATTGAATGCACTGAACTGATGACTGATACACTGTCCATACACTAGAGCTAGTCCAGAAGGAAAAATCCCAGAATATTAGTAGCACGGACATCACATTTTTAGCACCATTCACTCTACGGATAGATTTCTATTGCTTCTTCCTTTTCAAGTCCAGAGAGTAGCAACTATAATCCATGATGTTGGCTTCTGTGATCAGTTTAGTGGGGTCTTTTTTCAACATTTGGGGTGTGGGCTTGGAGTGATCTGAAAGTTATATTATAAATGAACAACAGATTTGTGTGAGTGAGTGAGGGATGTTCTTTGTACACTTTTGAGGTATGGCAGATCTTATTCACGTAAATGTTAATTGTAAGATGAAATTATAGTTGTGTTTAGCTTTAGGATGAATGACAATACCCATTGAAGCTGAGTGACAAATGAGAGCTAATGTTTTATACTGCACCTGGAGAAGGGATACTCAGGTTCTGGCTAGGTGCCAGTACAGGTGTTCTTTATTTTGACCAATATTAGATCAGACTTTTAGATTGTGATCACATCCCTCTTACTGAAGGGAGACCTGGATCCTGGAGAAAAAAAAAAAAAAAGCCATGTTTTCCCTATATAGCATTTGCAAATGAGATTATTATTTGGGGTCAGTTATGTTTTAAGGTTTCAAAATCAACTGTACTTTCCCAAATAAGTTGTATTGTAATTTCTCATCATTTCAGACACCAGTGTTTATGACTATACATTTTCTCTGAGACTGTTTTTATACTCAGAATATACAAACTACCTTAATCACAGAAAACCTCAAATGACCTTTTTTTACTGTATGTTGAATTCAGAATTTCTCTATGTGATACATACATTTTTTGAATAATTATTTTAAAAAAATGAAGCAGCACCATCTATCATAAAACTGGTAATACAAAGATATTGCTTTTCTTCAGAGAAGTATAGTTTTTCAAGGCTGACGAGAAACTGTATCCATGTAAATCTCATTCAAATTTATTATCATGGTATGGCTGAACCCTGTATTTGAATATCCTGCATAAAGGTGTTATTTACTGTTTTTTGTTCTTATTTTGTTTTCAAACATTAAAATTCTATTTGTCTTATCATGCTTATTATATTTCTTACTTTGGTGGGAAAAAAGACACATTCCTACAGCATTCACTACCTCTATTGTTTGTGCTATTTTTAAGCTAAGAACTAATCTAACTACTATTGAATTGTAACACAAATACCTTTACTGACTTATACGGACTTTAAATCAAGACTGTACACTACCACCCCATCTCAATTTACTTACATTTTTAAATTTTTATATTTTTATATATATATTTAAATGCAGTAGTTCTTTAACAGGATGAGTGTCTTTTCACTACAGTGTTATCTATCAAGGGTTCAATATGATTTCTTCTTACAAATATTGATAATGAACAATTTTTGAACACCATACACATATCACTTAGTTTATACATCACCCATCTTCCCTATCATTGTCTGCAGTTTCTTTGTATTTCCATGACATTTTGTTATTCATAGCCTGTATAGTGTTACTTGTTCTGAAAGAATGATAAAGGCAAAAAATATGGTCCAGTCAGTATCTTGAAATGCAATTGGCACAATCATATATTGATTGATCTCCAGGAAATCTATTAGACATTATACGAATATAATGCAAGTGATAAATAACAAAAATAACACAAAAATTATGCACAGCACTTTAGATGTAATAACATTGATTCATAGTCATCTTATTTATGTATATTTCCCCTTGAATTGTCATGTGACATTTTTATCAATTTCATTTGCTCATCAATTTGAAATGTATTCGGCACAGTTAAATAGAGCATGAATAAAGCCCCTTAACTCTACAACGATTAAAAAAAATAAAAGGAAGTGCTTTTTTTCTGGTCTTGTCCTTTGTATTCAAGATAGCAGTTACCTCACAAATATCAGACATCTGCATTTGATTATTCACAATTGCATCTGACTTTCCACTTAGCCTGATTTCACGTCACTGCAGAGAAATACATGCTTTTGAAGCTTCAGATCTGCCCCATTTTAGAAGTGGAATGGATTTGTCTAAGCAAAGTTCATTAGTGACACCTAAGACTCCCTGTACTTGAAATACCATGTGGGATCTGTAGATATGAGAGAACATTTGAAGAGAAACAGTGCTCTGGTAAATCAGCAGTTGAATGTTAAAGAGTGCCTCAATGTATTTCAATTACTCTAGATAAATGAGTTCTGCCTTAGATGTCTTATTAGGATTAGACTGATCATAAACTTCAAGAGCTTATTTTCTTTAAATGACTTCAAACAACAACTACATTCAGCCTTCTTTCGAGACTAAGGCCTAAATTGTATGAAATAGAATGAAGATGCCTTAATGGGAGGTGTGGTTTTGAGCTCTCGTAATATCTGAGACCTAGTCAACACAGTCAATCTGGTCTAGAAAGTTTCTCAGTTGTTCAATCCATCTTACTATGAAGCTGAATGATGTCTTTAGTACTTGTTTCTCTAAAATGAGCAGCATATAAAAGCATCTAAAAGGATGGGACTAGGATTATATTGCACAAATATAGACATCTAATTTCTGAGAGAGTGCAGAGCATCCTTCCTCTCTCCCAGCTCTGGTTCCAGGTGGTGCAAATCACACTTGACATTTTTTATTTTTTTTTCCCACAATACGTTATACCCCCAGGGTATCTTAAATACCAGCAGGCACATCACCTTTGATGAGCATTTCATTAGTTTGCTGGAAGTTTATTAAAATCATCCATCAAAAATGTTGGGTATTAAACAGTAAATTCCATCATGAGATTAAATCTTTGTGTATTTACTTTGTCCTCAAAATATAAAACTAACTACTACCTAAAGACTTTCTTGCTGCCAGCTGTTTGTGTTTATGTGAGTTTATGTGAGATCCTAGAAACCAGTTTCTGTGAGTTTTGGTGGTTTGTTTGGGGTTTTGGTTTTGGTGTTTCTGTTCTTTGCTTTGTTTTGTTTTTCAAAAAATAAGAAGCTGCAGCATAGCTTCCAAAATTGTAACTCTATACATTTTTGATTAACAAGTATCTTAGAGATAAAGGATACATATTCTAAAATGCTTTGCTAATTCCGAGGCATATGTTAGATGTAACACTTGCGGCTACACTGGTGAGAAGAGAGGTAGTTATTCAGATAATTTGGATTGTAATATAAAAATAGAGGTTTTCTCACAATGATGTGTGTTATTTCTTGGCTTGAGAAATCAGCATGTTCAAAATGCTTTGCTGTTCTATCTTGGTTTCTGGGATAACAGCAGTGCTGCCATCAGGACAGGTTGAACACCAGCCCATCACTTGTACAATTAAGTTTGTTATTCCTTGTATTGTTTTCTGTCATCTTACAGTCATGTTTCTGCATTCTGTTAAGACAAATTAAGTTTTCACTAACCCAAATAATTTTCTGCTCTGCCTTAATTTTATATCTTCATTAACTACCTTTTTTACTAAATCCAACACAGCACACAGAAAGACCAAACGACTACATAGATCTCAGTGGGATTTCTCTGTTAACGACCTCCTGTAACATAAAAGATTGTTTTTCAGCTCTTTCATTTCCTACTTTTTATGTAGTTTTTAAACCACAAGACTCTCTTCCCTGTTATCACATAGTGGATTAATTTATTACAGAGCCTTTGCCATGTCAAGGCTTTCAAAAGAGGTGACCATTCTTTCTTACCTAGATCAGCTTGTCAGCTCTTTCAGGAAGCTCTAATAGATTTGTGAGGCATTGTTTTCAGGTAGAATAGTAGTGTCAATTCCTTTGCATTGTGTAAAGATACAAACATGATTTTCGACAATCTTTTATCCAAATATTTATTGCGAATTTTGGAAAACATACTAACATTTTTCTCTTATGTTTAATATGGATAAACACTAACTTTAGGAGACATTCATTTTGGATTATATAATGATCCAGCAATCCATGAAAGGTATAATATGTGAAGTATTAGCTTAGCAGTTTGCTAAACCCTTAAATACCTTTATCATAGGTTGACATATTGGTGATATAATTAAAATGTTGCACCTTCACTTTTCACAGAGAAAAAAATACAATATTTGGGTCTAAATTACCATATTAAAACCTGTGCAGAAGCTGAAAAACTAAAATACTAGCTAATAATAATGATTAATAAGTAAATAATAGAGCTAAGAAGAATTAGCCAAGGAAAAAAAAGATAAAATGAAAAACAGAAGAACATTATTAGCCACAGGCCATAGTAACAATGTGTTCAAATCTTGGATATAGTTTCTGATTTTGCTCACGTCCACATCTCAGTTTCTCCTTTGTCCCCTATTCCCAGTTAGAGAGAAACTTAAGAAACATATACCAACACAGGTAGTAAGCTCAGATTTATTTTTTAAAAAAATCTTTAAAAAGATTAAATAACTTTTCTCAGATTTGAAATAATACTTCTGAGAAGGAATACAATAGCATTTATCAAAAAATGCAAATTATGTACAATAAGAAATTCTGTGAACACTACTTATTTATTATCATGACACAGAATGTGGCTGTATAAAACAAAACTTGAAGAAATAAGCTTTAAAAAAAAGGGACTAAAATAATATATATATATATTTTTTTTTTTTTACTGTACAATGGTCTCCAAAACTAAACAGATGTTAAACTGAGTTACTAGCATGTAAAAAAAAAAAAAAAAAAAAAAATTAGACAATGTCAGGTGAAAAATCAATAAAGTTCTGTTAAATAGAATGAACAGAATGACAATAACATTTCTTATTAGGTTGTAGATTTGAAGATCAAAATGATATATTTTGAAAGGAATCCTGGTTTTGACCCTTAAACATAGCTTGAAAAGAAAAACTGGTAAAGATCACTACTAAAGCTCTATAGGGCTTTGTGCTTTTACAGCTGAAAGGCATTTGATTCATGCTTAGTAATCAAAAGTAGATGATGTGAATCAGAAAAATGCTTGAAGCAATTTGGATATTTTTACCCTCTACAGTTTGCATGGTTATATTTTGTTTTTCATAAACCTCATAGTTTTCCACAGTAAGAAACAACCACATAAATCTTTAAGGTGAGAAAGATATTCCAGTGGAAGCATATTTAATTTCTTATTTTAGGGCCACAGTGATGTTTAGAAATACTTTATAAACAAATTATTTACACATTACTGAAGAAATGTTACTTTATTTTGAAGAAAACTTTGATCAAGGATAATCTGTTTGTTTAAATAAACTATTTAAAAGACCAGGATGTAATAAATTGCTCATAGGTTTTTGTTTATCTCAGCTGAAGTTCTAGCTCAAGGATTCTGTTTGAACTCACCCAGAAAGAGAATTAGTGTCTCATATGATCTTGATGTTAATGAAATAAAAGAAATCATCTTTAAGTTGGAATCCACTAACAAAATTGACATTGGATAACCTTGCCTTATTTTTCCTTTCCTTTTTTTTTTTTAATTTTTTAACAAAATTTATGCTTCTGAAAGGTCCTGTAGCAAGAGCCTCAGGAACTGAGGCTCTTTTTTGTATTGTCAGAACAGATAATGTAAACTGTTCGGACAGCATTGGTGATCCTATGCTATCCTGGCAGCATATCTTGTCTTTAACACATCGAAGCATTCTGAAACTGAAATGGTACATTTCCAGTCCTTCACCATGCTTAGGAGGAAATTTTAGGGTTACAGTTTGAAAGTTTAAAATATATCTTTGTTTTGATGCCCTAATCTTTAAAAACTGGTACTTTATTTTCAAAGTAAATAGTTTCTGACTTGCTGACAACAGCTATGAATAACACCTGATGTTTATAATATAAAAACAAGGAACACATAGCCATATAATTATTAAAGTGTTGTTTAAAAGAGAATTCTGAAGGACATTTTGTAAACTTTTGACTCAAAGTAGATCTGTCGACAACATGAGATCAGGTTGGCTGTGACTTTGGCTGAGTCTCACAGACCTCCACAGATGAAGAGCCCATTGCTATTCAGGGCATCCCATTCCAGTATTGCACTACCCTTTCAGTTACAATTATTTTTTCTAAGCCCTAGCATGAACTTCTTGAGGCACAGTTTGCAACTATCAAACTTCACTGCTTCATCTGGCCTTTTTAATCTTTGTGACCTTCCTTCAACCAATTGTAGGCTGCTATGAAATTACTGTTTAGCCTCCTCTTTGACAGAGTAAGCAACACCAGCTTCTTCAATCTGTCTCATGTAGGGCATGAGATCTAGACTCTTGACAATCCGGATAGACTTGCTGACAACAGCTATGAATAACACCTGATGTTTATAATATAAAAACAAGGAACACATAGCCATATGTGTTGATGGACCTGTCTCATATCTTAAAAACCTTCTTTAATTAGGCACCAAAAAAACTCAAAGCAGTATCCCAGAGGCATCATCACCAGGTCTGAATAGAGAGGAATAATAATTTCTTTCAGTCTGCTGGTCTTGCTTCTGCTGCATGGTACCTCTTCTGACCATTGCTCATCTTTGTCCATCCTGCTCATGTCCTTTTCCAGACCTTTTGTTTCTTCGGTCCTTCCCTGTGTCATTGCTTTCTTGCCTCTGTTCTCTTTTATGCAGCAGTACAGAAATAGTTCTTGGGATTGATCACTCTTGCCTTCTCTGTTCCAGAGCAATTGACAATTTTCAGTTCCTTAAATGGAAACCTAAAACTACAGCTTTTTTCTCAGTGAACTGCTATACATATTACAACACAACAGATTATCTGACTGCATAATAGCGTATGAACACATCCAGAGTGGGGAAAAAGAAAAAAAAAAAAAAAAAAAAAAGGAAGAAAATAAAAAAAAAAGGCAAATAAAATAGGTTTTCTCATTTACATGGTTTGGCCTTCATATTTTCAGTCACCCAAGCATGTAATGCTATTGCGCCACGTACTGGGACTGACTGCTGTGATGGATTTGATTTTCTTCATAGCAGCCTGTATGATGATGTGTTTTGTACATTTGGCTAGAACAGTGTTGACAACACACTGGTCTTTTGACTGTTCCGGAGCAGTTCTTACACACCATTGACATTTTGTTTTCCTGCTTTGAGCCTCCACAGAGAGTAGGGTGGGGTAGGCAAGAAGTTGGGAGAGAACGCAACTGGGACAGCTGATCTGACCCACAAGACATCTCACCTTCCTTCAATTTTCTCCCTGTTCCACAGGAGAGGGGAATGAGTGAGCAGCTGTGTGAATGTTGGGATGTTAACTGTGGTCAACTCACTGGACTCTGAAACAGCAGTATCTTTTTGAACAAATAATGTAGTTGCATTGTTTGTCTAAATTAAATACAGCAATAAAAAAACCAAAACATATCTAATATTATATTGTTTCCAGACACAATTTAAACATTTAGATAAGCAATAAAAGTAGATCACTCGAAATTATTTGGATATATTTAACATTATTTTAATGCTTTCAATTTTAGTAACTTGATGCTATTATTTCATATTTACAGTGAGATAAGTGGGACCATAATCTGATTTTATTGCCTCTAGACTAACAAATTCCATTACAAAAGGATTCTACCATAGTGTATGCAAAAAGTTAGTAAATAAAACACTTTCTTAATCTATGTAGGGTATGAAATGAAAGCAATACAATGTTGATTTCTTGGTAAGGTATAATACTTTACAAGTGTTAGTTTCATTTAATAGCTAAATATTTGGTGTCTATCTTAAGAATGTTCTATTTTTTTTACAGAATCTTTGATTTGTGATACTGAATCTTAGGAAACTGTGAAGCCTGGCAGGTGTCTTCTATGTCATAGAAGATTGCACCCAGCTGGGAAGTAGACTGTATCTTCTCCTGAAAGGTCAAAAACTATTAAAGCACCATTGAATGTCTTTTTTGTGATGATTCTTTTATTCCTTAAGATCAATGTGGTACATGAAACCATTACTTTACTCAAGCTATTATATTATAGTTTTACTTAAGTAGTAGGTCACAGTGAAACTGCTATTTTGGTGACATGAAGGCAAAGCATGTCTTTGGTGCAGAATTTTCTTGGGTTAAAGGAAATCTTGAATGATGTAAAGCAAGAACTATATCTTCTAATCAACATGATCCCTAGATTCACTGTAACATGTATAATAAGTTTCTAGTGTACCTGACTAAATTACAAACAAAGTCAAGGCACTCAAATGTGCCTCCAGGACATTGTACACATATAGCTATAACAAAATTTCATTATTTTAATGACTTTTTTTCACCTTTTTTCTCTCTTACTCCTTAGCTTTTAGAAGGTGGGTCAGCTACAGCTGACGATCAAACCACTGGACTAATGAGATCCCAATGGAGTGATCAAAAGAGGTAGGAAAAACAGAGTACCTTTATTTCACATACGGTATTGGTGATGTACTTTTTGGTACACAGCATACACCTCAACACGTCATATAATTACCTTTAATTCACAGTATTCTGAAGCTATTCACTACTACTGGCAGGTTTCTAATTTCTTCAGAGTAACATCTTTCTGATTCTTCTTCAGCAGTTTTTTTCTCATTTTTCTCTACAAAATGTCTGAAAAACAATTTTTTAAAAATATATATATTTCCAAGAACTGCAGCATGAAACAATTTTCCACGTATATGCAGCAGAATGACATTCTGAGATATATAGAAAAGACACACACAATTACTAATGGCAATGGTTTTCTTATGCAGTTAATTTATGTAAGACCATTGATAGAACAATCCTAAATGACTTTTTTTAAAAAATTGAAATATTATTGAATACAAAAATCCCTTTGCTTAACTGAGTTGCAAACATCACTCTTCTCGGACAATAAATTTTTGTATTTATTTTAGGTAAGTTTATTTTCCTGCTTACAATAGCTTTTTTTTTTTTAATTATGCTAAAGTATAATATTCATACTAATATTTAAGAATTCTGCATTTGATAAATAAGCAGACTCTCAGGGATAAGTATATTTTTTCATAAAATACTGTGGATCTCCAGGCTGAGTCCTGATTTTACGTTTAGAGATGTTGTCAGAGTCACCTCAAAGAGGTAAATAAAACTATACTGTTTTAAATAAGATTAATATATATATTTACATATTCTCTAAAAACAATGGAAGTTAAGTGTGAGAATTAAGAAACTATGCAGCAGTTCAGATAATATATTTTTCTTTACAAAAACCCCTACTAGTAACAGAGATGTTAGAAATTTATTATTTTTGGTTTTGTTATTAATATTTGGGCCAAACTCCTTCTGAGGTAAATACACATCAGTGCTCTCCAACACTTATCTGCAAGTTCACACACACTGACAGCAAGTACACATTATCCAATTTTGCTGTGCCTGACTACATATGAAACATCAAGTTTCAAAGTTCCTCATTTGGCACAGGTACCTTTCATTCAACCTTACTAAAATCAAAGGAATCACTTCAAATTAATGACTCCATAATTTCACTAAAGGATTTCTCAGTACTGTGGACAAGGAACTGCAGAACATGAAGAAGTGATTGATGAGAGCTGTTCTGATATTGCAGTAATGAAGCTCATATTATCTGCACAGATAAACATGACCAATTACTTTACCACAGGAAAAAAATATGGAACAAATCACAGCTGAAAGCAGCTGAAAATAAATTAGATGATGTTATCCTTATTTCCCAATCTGAGTATGACATAAGATCACTAGATTATCTGTCAGTTCACAGAGTGTTTGACAGTCTCAGATAACATTTGGAAAAAAAACTCAAAATTTGGGATCAGATACCACTTGGCAAAAATCTATTCAATGCAGATTTTCCTGGTGAAAGAAGCTGCAATGCTGATCTCTCAAAGAGTGCCATAAATAAAATTTTGTACTGTTTATAGAGTTCTGTTAGAAATGGATTTTTAGTTACAGACTTTGCACAATGATTTTAACTCCAGGCTTGACTAGAACAGTTATTTCCATCCAACAGAATGGTGTTCTATTTACCCATTCTATTTTACAGTAGAAATTTTATCAGTTTTAGGAATCATATAGTTGCTATTGCATTTCATACAATGCACAAATATTTTAGAAAACACTATCACAAGTTACCTAAGCAATGATGCTAGCTGCTAGCTTTTTTGTTACAGCTTTGATTTAGTGTTTCTACTTTTATGTTTTTGTCTCTAAGTTTGATAAGTCGTTACTTTACTTCACCTCACACTTCATTTAACCATGTCACATCACATAAATGATGCGATGAAATGTAACATGACATGGAGTTTTACTATAAAATATTGTAAAATTTTAAGACAAAAAGCATGTAAATAGTGGCTGCACTGAACTAGACACAGGAAAAGGGGCAGACATGGGAATCAAGATATTGATGCATGTAACAGCTTCCTCAACAAGATCACAGAATCACAGAATGCTGGGATTGGAAGGGGCCTGGAAAGATCATCTAGTCCAATCCCCCTGCTGGAGCAGGAACACCAGGAACATGTCCAGGAAGCTTTTGAGTGTCTCCAGAGTTACTGAATGCCTTCTTTGTCTCTGTCTACACTGCTGGAGGCTGCCTTGAGGAGCCCCGTACCCCTGAGGCCCCAGAGGAAGTCAGGACAATGGAGGAGTCTGCCTTGGTTGATGAGGACTGTGTTAGGAAGCAATTAGGCAATCTGGACATCCATAAATCCACGGGTCCGGATGGGATGCACCCGCAGGTGCTGAGGGAGCTGGCTGAGATCATTGCTAGACCACTCTCCATCATCTTTGTCAAGTCCTGGGAAACAGGAGAGGTGCCTCAGGACTGGAGGAAAGCAAATGTCACTGCAGTCCTCAAAAAGGGCAAGAAGGAGGACTCGGGTAACTATAGACCGGTCAGCCTCACCTCTATCTCCAGAAAGGTGATGGAACAACTTATTGCTGGTGCCATCTCAAGGCATATCAAGAATAAGAGGATCACTAGGGGCAGTCAACATGGCTTCACCAAGGGGAAGTCATGCTTAACCAACCTCATAGCCTTTTATGAGAACATAATGAGGTGGATAGACAATGGCAAAGCAGTGGATGTGGTCTGTCTTGATTTCAGTAAAGCATTTGACACCGTCTCCCACAGCGTCCTTGCTGCTAAACTGAGGAAGTGTAGTCTAGATGACCAGGTAGTGAGGTGGACTGTGAACTGGCTGAAGGAAAGAAGCTAAAGAGTTCTGGTCATTGGGCAGAGTCTAGTTGAAGGCCTGTATCTAATGGAGTGCCTCAAGGGTCAGTACTGGGGCCAGTGTTATTCAATATATTCATCAATGACTTGGATGAGTGAATAGAGTGCACTGTCAGCAAGTTTGCTGCTGACATCAAAGTGGGAGGAGTGGCTGACACACCAGAAGGCTGTGCTGCCATCCAGTGAGACCTAGACAGGCTGAAGAGTTGTGTGGGGGAAAAAAAATAATGAAATATAACAAGGTCAAGAGTAGAGTCTTGCATCTGGGCAGGAACAACCCCAGGTTCCAGTATAAGTTGGGGAATGACCTGTTAGAGAGGAGTGTAGGGGAAAGGGACCTGGGGGCCCTAGTGGACAACAGGATGACCATGTGCCATTGTGGCCAAGAAGGCCAATGGCATCCTGGGGTGTATTAGAAGGGGGGTGGTTACTAGGTCGAGAGAGGTTCTCCTTCCCCTCTACTCTGCTGGAGAGGGTCCAGCGTAGGGCAACAAAGATGATTAAGGGAGTGGAGCACCTCCCTTATGAAGAAAGGCTGAGGAAGCTGGGTCTCTTTAGTTTGGAGAAGAGGAGACTAAGGGGGGACCTTATTAATGTTTATAAATATATAAAGGGTGAGTGTCACGAGGATGGAGCCAGGCTCTTCTCGGGGGCAAACAATGATAGGACAAGGGGTAATGGGATCAAGCTGGAACACAAAAGGTTCCACTTAAATTTGAGAAAAAACTTCTTCTCAGTAAGGGTGACAGAGCACTGGAACAGGCTGCCCAGGGAGGTGGTGGAGTCTCCTTCTCTGGAGACATTCAAGACCCGCCTGGACATGTTCCTGTGTGACCTCACCTAGGCGTTCCTGCTCCAGCAGGGGGATTGGACTAGATGATCTTTTGAGGTCCCTTCCAATCCCAAACATACTGTGATACTGTGATACTGTGATACTGTGATACTGTGATACTGTGATACTGTGATACTGTGATACTCTGCCCAGGTGAGGCTACATCTGGAATATTGTGTCCAGTTCTAGGCTGCTCAGTTCAAGAAGGACAGGGAACTGCTGGAGAGATTCCAGTGCAGAGCCACAAAGGTGATTAAGGGAGTGGAACATCTCCCTTATGAGGAAAGGCTGAGGGAGCTGGGTCTCTTTAGCCTGGAGAAGAGGAGACTGAGGGGTGATCTCATACATGTTTATAAATATGTAAAGGGCTAGTGTCACGAGGATGGAGCCAGGCTCTTCTTGGTGACACCCAATTACAGGACAAGGGGCAATGGATACAAAGTAGAACACAGGAGGTTGCACTTATATTTGAGAAGAAACTTCTTCTCAGTGAGGGTGACAGAACACTGGAACAGGCTGCCCAGGGAGCTTGTGGAGTCTCTTTGTCTGAAGACATTCAAAACTCACCTGGACACCTTCCTGTGTAACCTCATCTAGGTGTTCCTGCTCCAGCAGGGGGATTGGGCTAGATGATCTATGGGACTACTATCTATTTATAGATGTACATTTACATTAGTCTAACAAAAATGATAAAATAATAGAAATCTGAAAAAGTTCATGTATATATTAAAAATATGCTATGAGAATATATGCTTTGAGCAAATAAAGAAAGCAAAATTATCAACTTCTCCAATACTTATGTGCCCTGCCTGGGGACTAATGGAGTAGCTCTAGTGATTACTAACCAACAAATTGGCAGGAATTACAGTAAAATATAACCACTCTAACACTCTGCCTTTACATTTTCCACGTTAGATGAACACAGGCAAATTGTCACATACATGATATACTTTACAAAATGAGGATCACAATAACAATACTATAAATTATAACAAATCTCAAAACTGAATTTAGCTAAGTGTTTCTGATTGGGATTGTAACACATTTTAAATGGAAATACAAAACAAACAAATACATAATCTGTTATGGGGTTTGCATATTATTAGGAGAAGAAGTAGTGGGAGCAGTAGCACTGCTGCTGCTGTTAATTATTTCTAAGTTTTATTCTTTGTAGTAGAAATAGACACATGTATTTTTAGCTTATTAAAGAAATAGCTAGTTAAACTGAGGAGACCTTCATTAAAATTAAAGGATTTTATTTAGCTTAAAAATCAACACATAATATTTTACATTTGGAGTTTGTTGTATTAACAATTGTTTTTTAATATAATTCTCTAAATTTACATTTGTATCAGCAGAATTTTATGTTTCAAATATTTATAAAGGTAACATCTGGGTTGATCAATACAAAAATTACCACCTTCTCTTCATTATGAGAATAAAATGTGTCTCTATGCAGGAAAAAACAGTATTGGTTAGTAAGTAAAATTCTGTGTATGAACAAGTGTGATTAAATATCCTCTTAGACTGAAATAAGCTGACTTAAAATATGTAGAAAGGTAGTTGCAGTAAAGTAATTAATTACAAGTATTTTTTTGTTGTACACGTCTTGCAATTAATACGTGATGTTCTAGAAGAAAATAAATAACACTCTGTTGCATAGAGGTAATTTCATATAATGCAAGAAAAATACTTCAGAAAAGATAAATGTTTAAAATAAAGATGGCATCATATAATACTAGAAACACAAGTATATATACTTGTAAAGTGCTTAATCCAAGGACAGAACTAAAAAGTGATGTTTCAAACAGTTTATAATGTGAATGTTTTGAAGTGAGATCTTGAGACAATCTAATTTACTGACAGGAAAGGAAATACGTCTGTTTCAATGAAAGTAGTCACACAGAAGGTCTGAAGGACAACAATAACAGGAGCAGAAAATCTGAATGTTTTTTGTCCCTTTTTGAAGTAATTCCCTCATTCATTGAACAGAGAAGTAACATATAGAAAACACAATTTAGAAAATGCCTAGGAAAAAAATCACTGCCACTATCATAAGAAATAGCTGTCATAATACCATGCCTCATTAATCTAAAGCTTTTTCCAGCCTAAATTGTGAAATAAACTGTGGTATGGCCAGGACTTGAGTCCTGGTTCTCCAGTTTCTCAGGACAGAAATTCATTAGAGCACAACTCTATTTTCTTTGCCTTGATGCTAAAATAGACTTAACACACATATCAAGATACATTGACCATTTTAAGCTGGATAGTTAAGCAAATTTCCTCCAAACATTTCTTAACAGCAATAACAGCCAAATATAGTTAATCATATCAGAATGGTTTCACTTATCATTTAACAAGTACAGAACACTAATATTACTAGCTGAAAGGGCTTGTGATAAATCATCAGAAGCTAACAGCTCTATGCCATAAATTTTGTCACCACTAGAAAACAGAACAGCTTCTTAATATTGACACAAACCCCATATTTTTTCTGCAGTGATTTCTATGGAGTGAAAAAAGAAAATGGCATACTATATGTGTATTTTTTATTGGAATAGAAAAAGAGAATGAAAGTAAAAAAATAGCCACCTGCCACAGGAACCAAATTAATACACTCATTAATACCTTTTATTTCACTGCTTGCATTCCTATATTCATAATTTCCACAGGTTTAAAGATATCTTTAATAATATGATAGGAAATCACCTTTATAAATTGATGGAGAAACATGGAGCAGCTTGCTATTCAAACCAAATCCTGATTTAATATCAACTATGCAAAGTTCAGAGTAAACCAAACATTGTTGAGATTAGGTTGAGTTTATACAAATTTAATGAGGTAAATATGAATTCTGAATATAAAGTTAAAAAACACATTATCCTGTGGAAAAGAATATCCTGTCGTTGCAAATAACATATAGAAAATGGGATGAGGATTTGTGTTGGTTTTTTTTTTTTTTTTCCTTAAAAAGGAAAACCAAATCAATATTCTGATTAAATAATTCACTGAGAAAATTCTCACTTCCATTGTAATCACAGTTACTCAAAATGAAACAAATGAACAAATGAAAGGCAAAATGGACATGGAAGGGTCCTAGAGAGGGTGCGATGAGAGTGAGAAATCCTTCTGTGCTACCCTGACTGTTTACAGCATGATGCAGAAAAGTATCCCTGCAGGAACTGGCAGAATCTGTGAGAAGGGGATGAATACAGCCTACTTGCCAGGATAATTGTATCACACAAAGAGGGATAAAATAAGAAGTTATACATGCGATAGACCATCTGTGTCTGTTTTTGTTATTTTCTCCATATACATCTGTTTCTATTCAGCTATAGGGCAACACTCCATCATATTATGCAGACCAGAATAACACAGAAAGTTCAGTTTTGTTGACAAAAAGAAACTTCTTTTCCTAAATATATGGTAAACCAGCAGAGTAATTTTTGATCAGTAACCTTTGAAAATCAAAACAAGAGAGTTGATCCAAATATACTCAAATTTTATGTTTGGTATTTATAACTCTGGATTAAGATCTCTGGATTCTAATATGTACTTATAACTTGAGTCAGCTGCTTATTTTCTGGTTCCAGCTGGAATGGAACTAAACTCTGAAGGAAAGGAGAAATTAAAATTAAAACAAAAAATTCTACATTATGTACATACAGAAGAGAAACCAAAACAGAACAGAAATAATATCTGACTATATTGAGAAACTTTTATGATTTTTAATCTGACCTCCTGTCCTAGTTGAAAACTGAACTTGAGGACTGCCTCTAGTGTCTCTCTTACCAGCTGCTCTTTTGATCTTGAAGCACAGCTTCATAAACTGAACTAGTCAAGAAGTGATTCAGGTCCTTACAGAGTTCAATAATGGCACAGAGTAGTTTTTTTAGTACCTTTAGAAGTGATTGATACACCTGTTGCTCATGTAATTTCCATTTTTTTTTTCACCCAGATAATTATGTGTCTGACTAACGATATTTTAAAGTGCTTTAAAATTCAGGAGTTTATTAGATCCATACAAGAGCTGTAATATCAGGAGATCAGAAAAAAGGAAGTAGAATCTAGTCGAATGCAAGAGCCTTGCAAACCTGGACAAACAGCATCTGGTTTAAGATTGCAGGGGAGGGTAGAGAAGTGGTGCATATTTTTGCTGGAATCAGAAAACACTATTTCATGCAGCCACTGTGTGAAGCAATTGTGTATGTGTAAAACAGATAGGGTCTTTCTTAACTGTAATTGAAATTGAAATACAAAATTGTATGTAATGTGGCCTGTTACTGCAAATCAGAAAAGAACTCAAGAGGCAAAAAACAAACTAACCCAGCAAATTAAACCTTTCTGTTTGTTTGCTTGTTTTTGTTATTCTTCCAGCTACTGTCATAAATTCCAGACTTTCTAGATCATCCTAGCAAACTAATCTTACATATTTTGTAGTACTCTTTCAAATACTGATCTCAATCAGATTTTGATATGTTCCTAATGAATAATTTTTTGTTCTCAAACATCACATTCAAAATGTAGCCAATGTTCAGTCAGTAGTTGAATACAAAAAAATACCATGCTCAATAGTCTTATTTCATCAGTCCATTTCTCTGCCTTACTGATTTGTAACAAAATTGATTTTAAATCCACGAAAAATCTTAAAAACAATTGGTAAAGACCATCTATCAAAATATTTGTGTAGCTGAGAACCACAAAAAAATAGAGCTGTTACAAGGACTTTAGATGTCACTAGTATGGTATTTGGATGACTTTCTAGGTCTTGGACTGACCCCAGGATGTTGTTAGATTCTAGGATTTTTTTTTTAATCATTGTGGCTGACTTATTTCCTTCCACACCAATACTCACATCTAACAGAGCTCTAGACTGAGAGACAGAATTGTTTTTAAGATACACATATTTTAGGAATGATAAAACATCTCTGAATGAACACATATAATGGCATTTGAGCAAGAGAAACTATACTGGCAAAGATGTCTTTAAGATTTCCAAAGATTTCCACAATCCATCTCCCTTTTCTATTATAAAAGAACACGTGTTTCTATTTTTTTATTACACTATAAGATTATTTGACAGAAGTACAGTTGCAAACATAGTTTAGGCTGATTAACTTCTGGTAACAAAATGAAAGAATGGAATGATTGATGTTGGAAGGGACCTCTGGAGGTCATCTTGACCACCACCCCCACTCAGGCAGGGTGATCTAGAGCACAATGTCCAGAACCATGCCCAGACGATTTTCAAATAACTCCAGGGAGGGACACTTTGCAACCATTCTGGAAACCCTGTGCCAGTGCTCAGTCATCTTCACAATAAAAAAGTGTTTCCTGATGGAAACTCCTGTGTTTCAGTTTGTGCCCATTGCTTCTTGTCTTGTCACTGGACACCACTGAAAAGAGCGTGACTCTGTTCTCTTTGTATCCTCACTTCAGGTATTAATGTACATTGATAAGATCCCTCCTGAGATGATAGAAAAGATTTATAATTCTATATTACTTCTTATCTCATAAATAAGCAAATATTTAAGAAAGATGTAGGCTCTTTTACATGTAGAAGCCTAAGCTCAAGAAACTAATTTAGAAAAGCCCAATCTAGCTTTTATAGGAAATAGACATTATCCAAAAGGGGAAAAAAACAATCAATCAGACAAACAAAACCAACCAATCAACAAAACAAAACAATGCAAACACCTTTTTGGGAGCCTAACGGTTGTGTTACTGGGAATACTCAATTGTCAGCTGTCCTCCTGTTTTTCTGAATCTTATTCCCTAGGCACTCAACTTCTGCCAAACATCATTTGACATTTAGGGCTTGTATCTCCTAGGTCCGAGAGGAACTTAGATATAAATGCTCAGGTTGTAACAATTAGAGTTGTGCACACTCTTCGCAACACAATCCAATGATCAGACTGGTGACTCATTAAATGGGAGAACCGAGTTCTCTCTCCAGATTGCAATCCATAGCCTTCCCACCCTACCAAACTTCCTTACCGAAGGACAAAAATCTGATAAGTGGAAAAATACTTGTCAATGCACTTGTTAAAGGCACTGCATAACCAGAAATAACAACATTCTGAAGCCATAAAAATGGAAAGATTAAGTCCTTATTGCTGTACACAGAAGGGAGGAATGACATACCAAGAGTTCTGCTCTCTGGTCTTTTATCTTAGGTTTTGTTTTTGTTTTGTTTTGTTTTCCAGTTTGTTTTTATTTGCTGGGTTTTTTTTTTTTCTTTGTTTGTTTCCTCCAGTGATAATATTTTGCAAAACATAAAAATAATAAAGTAATCAAAATCATAGAAATAAACATTCTCACACACCACATATCCCTACCAATTAATACCACTGAGCAGGTTTGTTCTTGTCACTGCTTTGCAGTAGAAAACATTATAACTACTCAACAACAAACAAATCTTTGGGTGAGTAGCAGAGATTTAACTCCAGTTTGCTCAATGTTCATAAATTACTTTCCAAATTGAACCTACTAGTATTTCTGGGAAGCTATTTTTAGTATTTGAGCTGTCAGAATAGATTTATTCTCATATATAAGGTGAAACTTAGAGAAACTCTTTAGTAGAGAGAAGAGGGACGTTAATCTATTAATAATTTAACAATTCATTAAAAATATCATGCAAATTGTTTTGTTTCATTCCTCTGTAGATGGGGATGGAGGATGTCATCAGTTCTAAAAGGAGAACTGTATTACTAAATCTTTAGTTAGGTTTTCTAACAATGCATGCTAGAAATCTGACTATCGAATACAGGTGATAAAATATCAAATACAGATTGTAACTCATACATTGTCAGTGTTTCAAACCCAACAGAGACCTTTGCAAGTATGTCATAGATATATCAAACTTCTTGGAAATTTTTCCAGTTTAGCTCATACAGTCATGGATTTAACATCAAGAGAATATCTGATTTGTCACTTGTAATACTGATTTTCTTGAAGGACTTAGTAGCCCATAGTAGGCTATAAGAGCTGAGCACAACATATTACAAAGTCACACATATAATTAAACAGAGATAAACAGTTAAATTTGCAACAGTATGAGAATCTATAGTGACTGAAATTTAGATATGCCTTCACTATAATTAGGATTCAGACTACTGGAGTCTGGTTCAACTCCACTATCATCAATAAAATTTGGAAAAAGAATTGCACTTGGCCTATATTGAGAGGGCAAGAGATCAACTATAAAGCTAGATATTTAAGTGAATATTCTAAAATCATTCTATGGGATGACATTTAGATACTTATGATGAGCAGCTTACTGGCACTAATTTCCTAGGAACAGAACTAGAAACAGAAAAAATTACGCAGAGGAGGTAAAAAGCAGAAAAAGTAGAGCATTGACATATTAATGTCTCTTTTCCTACGGTATTTTCTGGTTTGATAGACTAGTGATTTTTGGATACTTAGCAAGAAAGAATGTGGTGATTATACCAAATATCAATCAAACAAACAAAATTAATATTATCTTGATGCAATTATGTTAATGTAAATCTTTCTTTACATAATTACTGTTATCATTAAATAAGTAAAATTATTTACAATAATGGAGGATAAGTAACAAAGATTTCATATCACTGAGAAAGATACTAAGCCAAAAACAGTGGGGGTGTAAGTGTACTTTCTGATGAAGACACAAACGGTCTCTTGGGCTTCTTCTTTTAAGTTCTGTAATTAGAACATTACACATAAAGCTATGGTTCTAAACACAGAAAATATATTTCCTTGTGAAAATATGTCATCAAAGTGTCTGAACAAAAAATTTAATTTAATTGCTTCATAATTAGACAGCATCACTGTTAACAAATGTCTCTTGATATCTAATATTAAAAAAACTCTGAAACAGAAACTGCCAGGACCCTCGTCCCCTTGCTCCCCCTTCCAAAAAACTCGAGAGATTACCTTTTCCAAGTCATTTCTTTAATATATAAAAAAAATAGAAGGATTCCCAACAACAACAAAAGAGCAACAACAACTGGTTTTGTTTGTTAAGAGTGAAATTTTATTTGAACACATTGAAAATGTATTTCTAGTCAAGAAAACTTCATTCCATATGGATTGCTTGTTCTCTGAGATAAAACTTCACTGAAAAGCTGAATCTTTTTCTCTCTTACTGTTACGGTTTAAGGCAAGGAGGCAATAAACCGTGGGAGATGCTCCCTGCTATGGCCTTTATCTCCCACCACCCCTTCCTTTAGATTGGAAAAATGATAAGAAAGATAAGGGGAAAGGAAGAGAAACTTAGACTTCAAGTTGGAGAGTTTTAAAGGGTTTTACTAATGCTACTAATAAATAGAGAATATACAAATATACAATTAGAGAATATACAAAATATACAAAACCAATCTCAAGTGCTCAATGTGGAGTTGGCGTCACTCCAGCAGCGGCGGAGCTGGGTGTGCGGAGCTGGCGGCTCCAGCAGCTGCAGCTCAGGCCCGCGGAAGTCATGGGCGGGACTTCACAGCAAACCGGAACCTGGTTGTAGGATGCAGGGCCTGAGGCCTGTAGATCACAGGCAGATAGAGGGGGTCCTCTATGGATGACGGCCATGGTCAAAGAGAACTTGATCCTTGTGATCACCCTCTTATATAGGGGGTATGATGATTATGGGATGGAATACTTCCGTTGTTCAGTTCTAGTCACCTGTTTCATTCACCCCTCCTCAAACACACCCCTCTCACAATGGAACGTGGGAAAACTTATCAGTCTTTCATAGCTATCATAGTAATAAATCTAAACATGAGCTTCTTCAGCATTCCGTTGGTCTCTTATCAGCACCGAGTACAGCATCCTAGGAAAAATATGCAGGCTAAAACCCACAAAAGTACAGACACCTAGAAGAACTTAGCTGAAAGAAAAATCACTAAAAGAGAACCGGTTTTGTTTTTAACAAAACCAGGGCAGTTACTCATGAACTATATGCAAAAAGAGTTTTGTTTGGTTTTTTGTTTGTTTTGTTTTTCTGAAAAAAAGCTTCTGGCCTTGTTGTTATCTCCTTATCCACAGCTTGTTTTCTTTAGTTTAAAAACCTCACCATATCAGCTGCTGAGACTGTAAGATAAGTTTTGTATTAGTGTATATTCATGAATATTTAATAGAATGTAATGGTTTGTGATCTCTTTCTGTAAATGTAATTTCTACACTATTACTTTTGTTCCTGAAATTCTAATAATTCTTTTTTGTTGTTGTTGTTGTTCTTTCTAAAACTGAACAGGAAATGTCATGTGTTATTCCTAAGCTTTGTGACAATAGTTTTATGTGCAGTTCCACTTTCTGTTCAACTTACCAAACTTTCATCTAAACATGGCCTACAGTCAGCAATTTATGTTGGCCAGTGATCTGCAAAATAAATGTCTCCCATAACATGTTTCGACTTCCACAGTTGCACAAATTCCATTCTCTATATCATCTTGCATCTTGCAAGTGTTAAGCTAGGAAGTAAAAAAACTACAGGCACTTACTATTTTAGTTTTTCAACCTTTCATCCCTTCAAGTGGCTTGCTTCTGAATAGGTTTGCAAGACATATTTATCTTCTGTCCTTTAGTAATAGAGTTTCCTGCAGGAAATAATGTTTTATTCCCCCTCCATCGGTTTTAAGCACACCAATTCCATTTTCTTGTTAAAGGTACCCAGACGTTGTTATTACCAACACAAATCAAATAATTTCCTACTTTTATCTATGTATATACAGTAGAATTACAACTCTGATACATAGCTTAGTTGGCCATACAGAATAAAACTAGGAAGCAGTAGCATAATTCACTTAGTGTCTTCAAAACAAACAGACAAATAAAAATGAAATAAATCCAAACATAGAGTATATAACAAGTTATCTGCAACCCTAGACACAACAATAGTTGTTAACAAGCATGTTAATGTGAACTTTCCTCCATTAATATAGTATCTAGCTTAATTAATTTTTTACTCTTAAGTCACCAAAAAAGTTGAGTTTACCAAAATCCATACTATAAATAGTCTAGCAGCTTGCCCTTAATGTGAGTCTAAAGCAAAAGTGAATTTGCTGACAGACATAGTAATGTAATACAGTTAAGTAGAGCAGGAAGAAATGCTACTACCTTGCCATGAACCTGCCTAAAATACTTCTCTAAGAGTAAAGCAGAGACTGGTATAGTCTATGATTGCCTGTCAGCTACAACTGTCCTCACAAGATCTAAGAGAGGTGAAATTAGAAAGCTTCTGCTCATTGTATTTATTCAAATTATTCCTCCTCCTGCCACTCCCATTTCTTCTATGGTAGGAGAATGCCATTTTTCTTTAAAAGAGACACCTGTATTTGGAGAGGGCAACTAAGCTATGTTCTTATAGCCTCTTCTTGAGTCTTTATGTGTTTCTTTCCTTTCACTTCATTTAGTTCTTCCCCTTGTCAGGCTGAAGCTGAAAAAAAGAAAATCTTTATACTCTTCTTTTGTATGAGCTAGGAACAAAGGTGAACTCTGAGTCGTTATTGAAAAAGTTTTCTTTTTTTGAAGACACACGCTTCCTAAAAAAATCTCAGGAATGGATTCCTATCACTGAATTACTTTAAAAACCGTTACTAAAGGGAAGACAAGGAGTTTGAATGTACAAGGCAAATCTTTGTAAAACTAAGAGCTAATTGTTTGTATTGGAGTGAAGGAAATAGTCTCAGACAGCATTAGGAAAGATATAGGACTAAACAGCAGAGATTCTTAGAACCAGTTCACCAGGCTTATCTCACCTGTTTCTGCGTTGCTTTTTATCCCACCTTCTAGGAGCTTCCTCAGGAAAAAGGGACATGTGAAAAATATACACATGAATTATAAAGCCGGTGCTGTGCCCTTTTTCCTGTTTGTTTATTTACTTTGTTTTTCAAGTATTTCTTGTTTTCTGGCTTGTTTCTGGAAGACTGCATGAAATATAAATATTTATTTATTCTAGATCTTTTATTTTGGAAACAGTAAGAATGTTTAGAGACATTTCAGTATCTGGGGAAAAAAAATAAATAAAAAAACCCCAACAAACCAAAACTCATTTGAGGTAGAAAATTAATTTGTCCACCACCTAGCAAAGAATCCAATCAATCAGTTATGAGGTTAGTCACACAAACAAAAGTAATTGGTAAGCTAAATTATTCAATGAGTAACAAGAAATATATTTCGTTTATATGGTTTGTGGATACATCAAAACCCCCAGAAATGATTAAAAAAATGAGAATTGTGCAGGTATGCAAATAATATTAGCAATAAACACCTGAGGGCTTCTAATAGACTGGTCCTTTTTGACTTCTTATCCCTCTGCTTTCCCATACTGATTCCTCCCAAGTCCCATTTGTTTACCCCTTTCTTTGCCTCTGGTTCTTCACCTAAACATCGTAAATGAGTAAACCTCCCCTCAGATTTGAAGGTGATCTGGAGACCCTCCCTTGCTGACTCAAGATGATGGGTTTTCCTCCCTGTCCATGGGATTGAGAGTCTCCAGTGACAGCCCTGGGAAGGCCAGAGCAAGGGCTTGCATGTCTGACAGGGTTATTTGGGCTCCCCCAAACTCCATCGTTCCTCTATGTTCCTTTGTACTGGTAGAAATAAACCTTTAATCATGTAACCTAGCAGTCACGAACATTTATAAACAATTGTTTTGTTTGATTGCTTTAACTAAGTTTGATTAGAAGCTGTCAGAAGTGGCAGTATTACTGGATTCTCATTAGTCAAATAATACTATTAGAATTTCTTTTTTGAACTATAATTTACCTTCTTTCCACATCTCCTTCAGTTCTTTCCTTGCCAAGCAGACAACATCTTTGATGAGAATCAAGCTGAACAAAAGGTCTGTGCTTGCTTATGAGATAAAGGAGCTGTGTGATAAATGAGCTTACTATAGATTTTAGAAATATGATTTCAACAAACAAATATGTATCTTTTTACAATCTGAAAGGGTGTTGTCAGCTCACCCAATTTTAATAGCAACAGAGGACTGACTGCATCTTAAAGACAGTGTAACATAACAACATTTTCACCACTGAGAAATACTCTAACGATCCCTTTTCAGTCCAGTGAAATTTAGCCCACATTAATGTGCTAAATCACCTGAATAAGCAACAAGACAAAACACACATTCTGAGATGGAAGCACAGGCATATTCTCAGACAGCAGATGCTCTTACTACTACACAAGTCATTGTAATTAAAATGGACAACACATATTCCTTGCTCGTGACATTCTATCACTTATGCCAGGTTTCTGATAAGAGGCTATTTCCAGGCAGTGGGTCCCAGCTGCGTTGGTTCATTTCTATGCATGAGCTGAATACATGAAGTCAGACTATGAACAGGAGCCAATGCAACTCTACTCTGTGCTCTTCTTAGTTTAAATTTTACCAGACCATGTCTTGTTTCTGACACAGTACATATAACTTCTAGTTTTATTTTCTTTTTTCTTTTCTTCCATTCTATATTTATACTTGACACATTTCATTATTGAAGAAATGCATTATTTTCACAGAAAAATATTTTATAGAAAATGTTACGGTTCGTATAAGAGATCCTAAAGAAATGAAAAATCTGCAACAAATTATAATATGCAGATACACAGAATAGCAGTGACAAGAAAACCAGTCTCACTGCCAGCCAGTTTGCTAATACTGACGACACAATACTCAAGTCTTAAGTTTTCCAAAATCTTGACATTGTTTTTTTTCCATCATCTTCAACTATTCTTATGAGGGCTGAATCCTCATATTTTGTTGTTCAGTTGCTCAAAAAAATTTGCTAAATTTCACAATAAAAATACCTGATGTGCAAACTGGATGGAAGAAACAGGCCTATGAGTCATGACTCTCAGCTTCTTAACTAAAAAGTCTGGTCAGCCTCTAACAATATTGAGATAAAAAAGAAAATCTAATAACAAAGGTATTTTTTACAACAAAACAGGAAAACAAAAACAGGGTTGGAAAACTAAGCCATATCCAGAATTACTGATGGTACCTGTCTCTATAAGGGAAATTCATGTTCATGAGTGCTAGAAACTGCCTATGGAAGTACACCTGCATTACTGTCTAATGGAAAATGAATGGGCAGCTCAGAGGAACCACAGCTCTGAGTTTCTAAGCTAAGTACTCCTTTTACAGCTCTGGGGAGTCAGCCTCCCTCTTACTTGGTCTCCTGGCTTGATGTAGCATATATTTTGTGTTGAACAGTATATCTGAACTCCTCCACAGCCTCCCAAATGCACTCTGTCCTGAGATTAATTTATGAGAAGTTTATTTTATGTTTCCCTACACACAGCTTGTCTAACAGCAGGGTAGCACTTTCGTGAGTTGAATAATCTTATCATCACTGTAGTCAGAAAACTTTGTGAGGTTAAACTCTTAATGGATGACACAAGAACTTTGGCCAGCATGAAATGGATGCTTTCATTGAAAAAAAGAAGTAAAGCACCTAAAGATTTTCAGCATTTACAGCTAACTTTCATCAGAATTAAAATAAGAGGGAAAACCATTAAAATTCAGAAAATTAAGGTGTATTGTATAAAACATTAAAATTGGAAAATTTTAAACAAATATATTTTCTGCCCACTGTGTCTATGTAGTCCTTTAGCATATACCTTTCAATCCTAAATTAAGTACCATTTAGCACCTTTTACTAGTTCCTCAGGGGAAGCTTTTTATTTTGTCATCTTTGTCAACTTTTTTATCTGACCTTTTTCTTCTTAATGTCTTTTCAGTCTTTATGTATGCAGAGGACTCCTTTTCTTCTACATCATTTCCTCCTCACCTGATCCACATTAATTCCCACAGATTCCTGTAACTGAGCATATGCTATTGCTTGTGAAGTAGCAATTTATAGATCTTTCTAATGGTTTCAGCTGATACAACCCTCGAGGTGAAGTACACAGATTTTATCTGCATAGTGACTTTCAGCAAGACAAAACATCCCACAAATTATATATATCAACATCTACAGTATCCAACATTTTCTCAAAACGTCTCTGTGAAAGACACTCAGAATATGAAAACAAGGCACACCATCAAGACTTATTTTAGATGTCCACCTAAGTATGAGATAAACCATTTAGTTGTTGCCTATTTTATCTTTTTAAATATAGAGGGTGTACACAGTATTTTATCTGTGTACACTGTGTTTTATCTTTTATAGATAAAAATCTGGTCTGTAGATCACCTCTGCTATCATTAATTCCCTCAGATACTGCATACTTTCCTCAATGGTAGTTTACTTGTGTTGGAAGTTTACAAGATCTTCCTTGAGGAGATATCTTGCCTTCATACACAACAGTTGATGCCTCCAATGGCTGTACATTGTTGCCCTGCTTCCAGCCTCTTTGTCCATTTCCTAGTCCCTAGTAAGGGATCCCAGCTTCTAGGTTCCCTTCTAATTTTTGACTGTGGGCCCCAGTATCCAAACACTGGATCAACTAAGTGATAATTTGCTGGCCTGACTAATGACTATAATCTCCATATCTTTAAGCTCTCTCAGGGATAGGGTTTCTGACTCATTTATGATTTCCCTCTCCTGTTCCTGTGGCTGTTCGACTGCAGAGGAGGCTGGCTCTTGTGATTCTTCCTCACACTCCCTCTCAAGAGGAAGCTATTAGATACTTACTAACAAGTCAACCTCCTCTTCCACTGTTTCTTCTTGACCTCAGGACAGTGTTGTAGTTGAGGCTTGAGTCTCTGGTTTAGCCACAGTGCTAATTTGCATGTCCTCAGATCCAGAGACCCTCTTGCTTGTTTGAGGGTGCGGAACACAGTCTTGGTAGGTGTAGGTTATGTTCCCACACAGTGCTAGAAACTGCATCTCTTTGGTGTGGGTATGGTTTGACAGGATTACACACCTGTTCAGGCATGAAATCCAAGATCATTGGAGGTGAAAAGCACTCTAAGCACCTCCTTAAATTCTCCTACACACCTTATCACTCATAAATTGGGTGCCTCAGGGCATATCCCTATGTGGCATTCCCAGCTGGTTGGATAACCTTAGGAAGAGACAAAACCAGATTTATGACGCTCATTGATATGAGCCTTGTGGTTATGCAGGGATATTCAAGAAACTGAAGGACATTTGCAATATGACAGGAAATATGTCCCCGAGGAGAAGAAGGGGAAGGTGCTATGCTTAGTTTCTCCCACTGATTGGCTTCCAGAGGAAAAGAGGAGAAAAGTGCAATTGCTATCTATCTCCACAATTTGGTTTGCCGAGTACTGGGACAGCAGTAATGCAGGGCCTAAATAGTAGATCAAGTTAAAGGACACTGTTTTTGTCATAGCTCTCCCAGGCAAAGTGATACACAACAGGACAGAAAAACTGAAACCAGTCTCATTAGAGTCTGATGTACAGCAAGAGAGTGAGCACACCACGGAGCAGATGAAGGAACAAAGGAAACAGTATTGAAAGTAAACAAGTCAACATTGTGACAAGCGATAGCAAAAACTACCTGCCAAGTACCAGATAAACAATTACAAAAACTGTAAATTCAGTCTGGCACATTCCAGTCAAATTTGTCATTATCTAAAACCCCTCAAGACTCACTTTGGCTAGGAAGAGGGGGAAGGAGAAAACACACAAAAAGGAAAAACAAAACAAAACACCCCAACCAATTCAAATGTAGTCACTGACCTCCTCCCACAAACAGGTCAATGCAACAGCTGCGTTGGAAAGATTGTGTCCCCAATTTTATTGTTGAACATGATGTTCTATGATATTGAATATTCTTTTGGTCACTTTGGGTTGGCTTTCATGACTGTGTTCACTCCCAGCCTCTTGCTCACCACCTCTCTGTTGCTCACTGTTGGGGCAGAATGAGAAGAAGGGAATAATAACTTTATGTTGTACAAACACTGTTCAGCAATAACTAAAACATTGGTGTGTTATTATCACTGTTTTAGTCACAAATCTAAAACAGAGCTCCTTGAAGGCTGCTGGGAAGAAAATTGACTCCATCCCACCTAGACCCTGTACACATAGTCAAACAGCTTGAAGTTTGCTTTGAATCTAGATAAAGAGAGCTTTCATTTATTTGCAAAAACATGTGGAGAGATATTCTGAGCTACCTATCCAAATACCTCTATAATCAGACAATGTTATTAAAACATTTTTCCTAATATTACCTGATAAGCATGAAGTTTCAGGAGACTTACAAATCTATTTGGGGCTTACAGAATGACTTGACAACCTCTAGGGAGAAAAGATAAATCACCCATTTAGATTTTCTTGTCCTTGAGGCAGCTTGTTTATGTCATCTTGGTTTTTACAGCACTGAGCATAAGTATTGCAATAAAAGCTACATTTCAATACACGGTTTCACTGTACAACTGAATATATAACGTTATATAGATTACTTTGTATATTTTATGTATAGTTTAATTATATGTACAGACACTTCCAAAAATATTTTAAATTGCCAAGAAAATGAAAGGTTATTTTATTAAATGCAAGGCAATGATATTGTTGTGTTTGCTTAGTTTAAGACACTTTCAATTAGCTTTTATGGGTCATAAATTATATGTATATTCTCTTTTTTGACTTGATTGACAGCAGGTTAGCTTTATTAGAATTGTCCTGTCAACCACAGGACAACATCTCTTTCTGACTTTTAAAATTGGTGATACATTTTTTCTTTATTGAAGCATACCTTTAACTTTGGGGTGAAAGATCAATTAGGTGAGCCCTTTAGCCGCATCTCATCCTAATCTTATGTGAAGAGAGATGCCATGAGTTTTTACTTCTACTATTGGTACTGAAGTTTACCAGGTATACATATTCTTGTTAAAGCTCAAAGACTCATGGTATAGTATAGGAAGACATCTGCCAGTGTAAATCATAGAATCACAGAATATCTCAAATTGGAAGGAACTCCTAAGTCTAACTCCCTGCTCCTTGCAAGACTACCTAGAACTATATGCTCTTATATGACTAAGAGCATTGATCTAGATGTTCCTTGAACTTTGACAGGCCTAGTGCTGTGACCACTGAACACTCTATCAGTGAAGAACCTTTTCCTTATGTCCAGCTGTCCATTCACACTCAGCGGGTTGAGGGCAGAGTTAAATTTTTGGTACTCTGTACGGTAACAACAATTGCACAAGAGGTTAAAATAAATCATGAATTTACAAAAAAACTTAGCAGAATTACGGTGAATAGTGGCTTGACAAAAGTTTTTAAATATATCATAAAACTTAACAAGACTTCAACAACAAACCTCACAAAAATATTACCCTTATGTGCCCAGAATACAGTTAGAAATAGAGGAAGAGAGAGAAAAGAGAGATAGATTAAGATATCTGAAGAAAGGAAAAATTTCCCCACTCTATAGGTCAGTCGATGCAGCAGTTGATCCAGTGACCATCTCTGTTGTTGTCTTGGTGGTGAGTGTGATGAAATGTCATAATGCCATGTGCACATAGGTGTCCTAAGTGAAGAGTTTTTATACTTTAATCCATTTGCATGCAAGATAGGAGAGGGTGGCTCATCTTCCTCTGCTTGCTCTTCATGTTAATTAAGGAGATTGTTCCAAAAATAGGTCAGTGGTCTTGCAAAATTGGTCAGTGGTCTCAAAAGTGCCCAAAAGTGAGGAGTTTTGTCCTCTAGGGGTAGCTGGTGATTTGTTGTTTCCCCTAGCTGGTCAGTGATCACTGAATGACCCTGCCTTGGTTCCATCCCAATAAATCAGGAATGAGAACTAAGGTCTTGGTAGACCTCAAGGAAGTAATACTGTTCTAGCTTTTATCTCAAAAAAATATGTCTTCATTTTGCAAAGACCTTCAGGATCAAACACAAGTTCTGTCTCCACAGCACTCATCTATTACTGCCAGAAGTTACAAAAAAACAGCTGTTTAAGGCATAACAAATATCGTTAATGAGACCTTTGTTTTGAAAAGAATAGGGAAGCCTCAAGGCCATCACACCAGTCTAAACTTCCACTATGTTAGCATCATTCCACTTCCTCATATCCTATCACTGGCCACCAGAGAGGAGATCAGCACCTCCCCGTCCGCTTGAGGAAGTTGTAGGTGATGAGTTGTAGGGTGATGAGGTCACCCTTCAACATTCTCCTAGTTAAACGAACTGAGTGACCCCAGCCTGAATCTGAATTGATGCAGTAATAATTGTCAAGACTCTATCCTGTCTTTATATTAATATTTGGAAAGATTTGTGACAAGAGACATGCTGCTCTCTAACAGAAGGCAGGTGGGGGTCCCCATGGGGTTACAGCACAGGATCTCACAACCAGGACCCATCCCACCCCACATCCAAGAGCAGAGCAACCGCGAGACACCAGGGTAGCCCCAGCTCTGGGCATTGGTCATCTCCAGGGGTAGTACCAGACTGAAGCTGGGCCAGGCCACTAGCCTGTGAGTGAATCCAGCTTGGGGGGCCCACGGCTGGGCAAAGGAGGGCTGTGGGTGGCCTGAGACTAGCCCTGCTGGCAGCATCACTGGAGTAGGAGCTGATGACTCCAAGACACTAACATGGGGTCCCTGGCTGTGGGTAGGGTGAAGAGACGCCTGGGGGAACGGGCAAGACCAGCCAGACCTGGTGATGCCCTCAGAAACCTTGAGATACATGTGTGAAGACAGGACTCTGGCAGCATGAAGATGACTGGAGGGCTGAGATGGATGGATACCAGCTCTTTAGGTAAAACAAACATGGAATAAGATGAGACAGGTTGCCTTTATATGAAGAGGCAATTTAAATGCACAAAGTTTTGTTGTAGAAAGGTCAACAGGCAGTTTAATAGCTTAGAATTAGAGAATCATAGTTTCATCTGAGTTGGAAAAGACCTTTTATATCAAGTCCAACACTGCCAAGTCCACCACTAAATCACGTCCCTAAGCACAAAATCTAAAAGATCTTTTAAATACCTTTCGGAATGTGGCTAAACTGTAACTTCCCTGGGCAGTCTCTTCCAATGCTTGATAAAACTTCTGGTGAATAGGTTTTTCTTAATATCCAATCTAAACCTGTCCTGGCACATCTTGAATCCATTTCCTCTTGTCCTTGTATGGTTTACTTAAGTATGTAGCAGAAGTGCAGTAACTAGAAATGGAATGAGAAGAAAGAACAAGAGATAAATATTTGTACTGAATAAAAATAAAAAGGATGTATTGGAAAATACATGAAAATGCTTTATTGTCATGTAACATTTTATTCTATGGAAATATATTAAACATAGCTCCAATTTCTATTAATATATTAAGAATGTTTTAAAGACAGTCTTTATTCTAAAGTCTGATTTCATAAAATATATTGGAAAAAGGTTCTTTTTAGTTAAACTACTTGCTTTTCAATGTATTGGCTATTTAGGTCACTGTTACACCTCAACATTTTTTCACTGAACCATACCTATTAATCACCAAAATTTTAAACTTAATGATTTTAAGAAATATGTAGATGTCTTACAACAGGTTTCTGTACCATCAGTTGTCCATGAAGCACAGTTTAAGAAGTACTGACCCAAACCCTTACTAATACATTAATTATCTATGTGACATTGCAGTAAAATCTAAAAGATAGAGGGTTCATACCAGATTTACTGTTGTCTTGAAATGGAAGTGTGTTAAATAAAAGGAAAATCAGATATCATGTCATTTCAGATGTTATTTTTTTTTAACTAAGCAATCAATTAAAATTCTGTCTAGTCATATACTACTGACCTTTAGTGAGAATGAAATTATTTTTAAAACTTCTTTTTTTTGTGGATAAAAATTGGATGTATAATTCTTATCTTCATGTCTGAAGCTGAGACATGTTGAAAATCATTTTATGACATTTTAAAACTATTTTCATTCATTTTAAATTAAAAACAAATATTAGGAAACACTAAGGAATGTTCAGTTTACTGGTATGACTGAACATACCACTGAATAGCTGTTATGGTAGCAAAGTAAAAAAAAACTGTTAACTTACGGTAAAAGGTGTTTGATACATAAGGACAGATGGCACTTAAACCACATATGGTGTACATATATCTCATTAATTCAAAAATTGCCAAGATAAAACAGAATAATGTAATATAACTGATATAATAGAGGCAATAATAGGGCCTGATATATGGTATCCAAAAATCTCTACTAAGTAATGACCAAAACCCTTTTGTCTAGTCCTTGACAACCACTGACTTTTGTGAGGAAAAAAAAAAGAAAAAAAAAAGGTCTTTATTTTACAGAAAATTTCAATTGCTTTTGTCAGGCTAATTAATTTTGTTTGTTGTCTCATCTTCCATTTTATTAAAAAAAAACAAAAAAATTCAAGGCACTGTCAATTTTGACACTGCCACTCAGTTCAGCAGACTATTGAACTTCAAAGAGAACAAACAAGAATTTTCCAAACTTTTTGGACTTGCCTTCACCCGAATGTAAAGTATGGAACCCTCCATATTCAATGAAAAGAAGTACTGTTTCCATAAAACTATTATTTCTTTCCAAATATAAATATCAGAAATAAGCTTAAAGAATCCTTCAAATGGCATTTTCTTTCTTTGTGTGGGAAGTCTTGTTCAAGCAAGATGGGTTCTTCGGTCATCTCCTAAATATGAAGGAAATTATCACCTATATATCGATGGATTTTCTTCTCACAATGCTGCATGTGCTCTCTACCCGTCCTTGTTAACCTATGTCATACCACATCCATTACTATTTGAAACATAAAAGAATGAGGAATAGATGTGAACTCTTCATGCCCAGCTCTCCATGTATCTGTAATATTTTCATTTTGTAGGGAGTACTAACTTACCCTTAATTGTTATGTTGCTGTCACACCTGTTGCCTTTTTATCTTTTTAAACACAATTCTCTGTTCTGCTGTTTATTTAAGGAAAAAAAAAAAAAAAAAAAGGAGTGGTAAATATTGTCTAGGGATTCAGATTCACAAATTGCTGCAAGTGAGCTGAGTTACAATATAAATTTAGTGTGTTCCTTGATTTCAATGTAAATGTGAGGTAAATAAACATATTTTAAAGATCACTTACAACTTTCTTTCTAAAGGTTTAATTTTGAGAGGAAGAGAAAAAAACAACTCTAAGAGGGAAAATGAAGCACTGCCAAAATTATGTTTTTTTACTTTATCAGCACATATGAATATCTTATTGATGTTTATAATAAGTAACAAAAACATAATTTCAAACCTTTCACTGTTGTGTTTTGTTTTGTTTTGTTTTGTTTTTTCTCAAGTTCTGTTCTTTAAATAGAGCTCTTAGGAATCCCTGCATGTGCAAAAACACCTGTCAAACCTGAGAGAGCCAGCTGTAAGTATTTTAATTCCTCAAGGAAATATTTTTATAAGACTTCAACTTACAAAAATACAACATAATCAGTAGCACTTCTTTAATAGTGGAAGCTGATATGCACACATGATTTTTGAATGAGAAAAAAGTGCTTTTTTTCCTGCAGCCTTAGAAACCAATTACACAAGACATTTTTAAAAATTCATGTCCCACATATTAATATAATTTTTCTGTTGTTCTTTCCATATGATTGAACTATCTCATCTTCACTTTTTGTCCTACTCTTAGTCAAGTGAAATTTTCGTAGTGCTACAGCATCAAAAAATCTTACACTTTTTAAGTAAAAAGTGTATCACATAATTTAGTAAAAAGTTTTCAATATTTTTAAAACTATTTCTGTAACTTTTCATGACCTGTTCTTATCATCCCAGTTTTATTAGTCACATGTATGAAGATATAACAGATTTTCATGACTTCGAGATAATAATTTTATTTTCCAGTGAAATATACGTACAGAAAATGTATTATAACAAAATTGATTTGGTGTCAATAACTAATTAAACCACTGAATCATCCTACGGTCAAAGTTCAATTATAATTCTCAGAAATAAATAATTATGACAGGATATTTGTAATTCGTGTTCTGGTAATCATAACACCTCTCATAAATATAAGAATTTGTTTTTATCATCTCTGTATAAGGAAATGACAAACATTCAGGTCCTGAAACTGGAAAACAGGCTTTAATTGAGTGTTTCCTTTTCTTGTTATGCGTTGTAATTTTTATTGATTGGAATTTATATATTTTATAGGTTTTCATCTGACAGGCTACTTACAATATGTAGCTCCAGCTGAAAGGAAAAAGTTGTCAGTATATAAAGTGTTACTGATAATCAAATATCATTTAAGTCAATAAAGATCTGTAAGGGTGATTGTGAGGAAGAAAGCTAAAAGCTATTCAAGAGAAAAAAAGATATTATGTTGAAGGAATAGTATAAAGATTGCCTGTTGTTATTTGGAAGTCTGGCCTGTTTGCACAATCCCTGATAACCCTACTGTTTCATACAACAGGAGAACAGCAGGGACTTTTCAGCCTCTTTTGACTAGCTGTTCATTGTAAAGAGTGAGGTAGTTCTCAGGCTGAGCTATCTGATGGATAACTTACTGCAGCATGTGAGATTTAGATTTCTCTGTTTTTCCTTGACAGAGTATAATACTATGTAAGGCAGGAAGATGAAAATTCATGAAAATTTACTAGCCCAGGGATAAAATCTGTTCATTGTTCTTCCTTTATGGAAGCAGAGGATAAGTCAAGGAAACAAAGCAAATCCAAAAAACAAAACAAAACTGCACCTAACAGCAGTTATGCATTTGATCATCAATATGTCTGAATTACAAAAAATTCTCTGGTCTTACCTTCTTGGTTACAAAAGTATTTTCCTCTCTTCCTGCACTTATCAAACTGATCGTGTAATTTGAGGTGAAGGTAATTAATCTTCAGGTTCTTTCCCAAAGGGGAGGCTTAATGGCTTAGGTAAAATAAATGTATTAGCATAACACATGGGAAAAAATAATTACAAATCCAAATGGATCAGTTGATTGTACACACACACACGCACACGTTGTACATATTTTCATTCAGTGAAATGACCATGCAAAGAGAAAAATACATTTTTTCATCATTATAGAGAATGAATTGGTCAAAATAAGATCACTAAGATAAGAAAAAAGGACATGGAGCAATAAAACAAAGACATATTGGTTAGGATGCTAACCAGGGCCTTGGCACATCCGATTTTAACTCTTCCGATAGCCCCAGCTTATCTAGTGCCCTGTGACACTAGAAAGGGCTAGATTCAAAATGATATTTTTGGTCAGCTCTTTTAGGAAAGACTTTATTTTAGGCAACCTGGGTTTAACATAAAGCAATATTTCAGTGCATTGAGTGCAACTTGGGTGTAACAAGTACATAATGTCAACAAGACACCAATATTAAAAAGCCCTGTCTTAAAGTACTTTTATAACTTAAGAAAAGGAAAGTTAATTAGGAATCACTGCAAGAGTCCAGGGGTTAATTTACAGGTTATCTAGTAAGATAATCTTTTGTTAAAAAACATATTTTCTAAACTCTCGTCTCTGAGAGAGACAGCTGTTAAGGTTTAATGAAATTTCATTATTACCTCTGTGACCATCCTTTCAGATTCCTTCCCAGCATGGTGACAGAAAAATTAGTCTGGATTCACATTTAAAATAGAATATTTAGTTAACCTAAGCAAACTGGACATACGCAAATCCATGTTCCCATACAAGAAGCACTCATGAGTGCTGAGGAAGTTGGCTGATGTCATTGCAAGGACACTCTCAAGGATTTTAATCAATCATGGTGATTTGGAGAAGTGCCAGAGGACTGAAGGAAGTCAAATGTCACTCCCATCTTCAAGAAGGAAACGGAGGACCCAGACAAATATAGGTCAGTCGATCTCACTAGATCCCTCGGAAGCAGACGAAGCAGCTAATCCTGGAAACCATTTTTAGGCCTATGAATGACAAGAAAAATCATCAGGCATAGTCAGCATGTACACACCAAGGGGAAGTCACGCTTTACCAATTTGAGAAACTTCTCTGATGAAATATCTGGCCTGGTAGATGAGAAGCAGGCAGTGGACATTGTCTATTCAGACTGCACTAAGGCTGTCTGGACATAGTCCTGGGCAAACAATTTTAGGTGACACTGCTTGAGCAGGCAGGTTGGACCAGCTGACCTCGAGGTGCCTCCATAACTCAACGATTCTGTGATTCTATGAACCTCAAACATGAAAACACAGAGTAGCTTCCATGTTAAGTTGAATCACAACTAAAATCTTTCCATGTAACAACTTATATGTAAATAGTTTTATAAATATACACCTTTTGGAAAACCATCTCAGAATATTTACTTAATTAGAATAACAAATATTGATTTCAATGTGCCCATTGCAATAAGCACAGTTATAATTGATCTGTAATTTTCTATTCTCACTGTGTTCAATAGTTTTAACAATGTAATATGGTATTAACTTCCACAAACATTTAAAATGTCTTAATACTTTCCAAATTAAAAACAAAGAAAGAAGAAAAAAAATCTCTAGTTCATAAACTAGTTACCCTCAGGTAGCTTGAAAGACTCCAAAACCAGAAATTTTGTTGTTGATTTGAAACATGCCACACTATGACTAACTATCCTTGTCTCCTTTGAGAAAGTTCAAAATCTTGGTAGCACATAGTGACACAATAAAGTAAGGGAATGGCAATTCACAGTAAATCAGTAAATATTTTTAAATTTTATATCCCATAAAATTAGACAAAGAACTCATGTCTTTACTTGAGGAAAGTATACATAAGAAATTAGCTCACTATTTTTTTTAATGCTTTAGCAGCTTTAGTATCCTTAGAGATAACGCCCATACAACTTAACAAAAACAAGAAGGAAAACAATGTAGAAGTTAGATAACTCTCAACTCAATCGTTTCAATAGAATGTATTTTTCTCCAAACTGAGTAGCTATGGCATTCAATTCCTTGACAAGAGAAAAAAATCTGACTTCCTTCTAATTTTAAATATTCATTGTGACAAGCCGTACTATTAACAGCTGTTTGCCCGAGTCACTAGATGACAACGTTGCACCTAGTGAATGACTGTGATTGTTCAAATATTCATTTTTAAATAGACATCTTGACTAAATATTTTCAAACTGAGAAATACTTTTGCATGTGTTATTGCCACTCTAGGCCAGGCAATTGCCTTGATTCAAAGTTGGTAACATTCTGTTAAGTGGACACACTGACCTGTGCAGTTCAATACTAAATTTTGCTTTATTTAAAGATGCAGGTATCATTAAAAATCTCTGTACAGATGGAAGGGAGCTAATGAATCAATACATTCAGAACTCCAATAAATAAGACACAAGCATCAAGTAAAATCAGTTACAATGATTAATTTTTTTTTTTTTTTTTTTTTTTTTTCAGAAAACAGCTGCAAGCATCCTCAATTTAAACTGTGACACCTGAGTGAAAATTAATTTGGAAGTCACCATAATAGCTTGATGAAGTTAGGCAGATTAGTCCTACCAGCTGTTTTATCTCATTCTAATACAAATTTTCTGGAATTCAATTAAAGGGGAAAAGGCTTTGTCCGTATACTGCAAGTTGCAAGAATAGGATATGATGAAAAGACCATGTTTATTCCTTGGTCTTGTTTGTTTATTCATGTTTTTCCCCATACATGATAATGTCACATCTATCCTGTTTCCCCTAAAATAAGACCTAACCCAAAAATAAACCCCAGGATGATTTTTCAGGATTTTTAAGGATTCTTTTAATATAAGCCCTACACCAAAAATAAGCCCTAGTTACAGTTTATAAAAAAGTTAATTTAAATAGTGTCCAGGCAGCTATATATGTAGAAAAATAATAAGGTTTGCAGCAAAAAATAATATCAGATCCTGTCTTATTTGGGGGGAAATAGGGTATATGTTTTAAGTTAAATAACAAACTCAAATGCCAGCATTTGTTACTGAAAGTCACAGAAGCTTTTCTTCTGAAAGATCTTTCATTAGAAGCTTACTTTTGTTGATTTTCCACCCCCCCTCAGTAGATACTGCCTCACCATATGGCAGCAGGCTTTTAACTAATAAGTTGGCACTTAGAGAAGAAAGGGAAGAATATTGTTTATGGTTAACTTTAAATCACAGGTGCAGTTCCAGATAAAAGGACTGTGTTCAAGTGCCAGCAAGGCACAGCACATTTAATTATATTACTTGCCATCTCAATGAAACAAACAAGGACTGATTATTCAGTTTTGACACATTTTAAACTATGTTATTTTCCCTCATGTCCATGAAACTTCTTTAGTATCAAAGTGATGAAAGCTTATTAAGCTTCACTAAAAAACTCCAGGAAATGCTTTATCATGATATGTCAAGGTCTGGGTGTCTCAGGAAAAGGTATTTTATCAAAGCATTTAGACGAAACTGCTTTTGAAAAGCTTGTTGGCATGGAAGTAACCTATTGTTTGCTTCAGTTGGTAATTCTGCCTATGCCAGGGAATTAGAAGAGGTAGAATTACTCTGTGGTTGTGAGTATTACTTCTAAATGCCACCTCAGTATGGGAAGGACAGGCTGGCACAGAAGGTCAGGCTAAGATGAAGAGACTACCAGCTAAGTTAATTTTCAGAGGTGCTCACCTGAAGCTCTGCATCAGTCTTTAGAGTGGGACATATATCTAATTGTGCTAATTGAATGACAAGTTAGACAAGTTAATCAGAACATTCTCTGAGGGTTACTTTGGATACAGAAACGAAGAGTGGAATTCAGCTCCAGATTTTATACCCCTAAATTAAAGTGTCTAGATGTGGTCTGTGTTGTTTATGAGTTTCAGCTGCTATAATACTCAAAGAAAAGCAAAACCACAATTCTTTGGTCTCGTCATAGAGATCTCATGCCTCTTGAGGCTCCTTAGGGTAAACCACTTGTCTTTAAACTGGTGATCCAGAAAGACACTCGTGTTCCTTAGGATCTGTATTAGGCTCTTCAGCCTTAGGAGAGTGCTTTATATACATAGCCACTAGGCATATTTTTAAGCAGTTATGTTTGACCCCTATTCAATATGCCTGATGGAATCTGAAGATCTAAATTGTCAAAAAAAAAAAAAGGGATATTAAAAGTTCTTCGTTAGTAGTAATCTTGATATGTTGCTATAAAAGCCTCACTTTGGAAAACTTAACAGGTCAGTGTTGGAAATATAAATACAAGTCATAGCCAGTGTATTACTTTATTACTTTTTTTGTCTGGTGTCCTCACAATGTGATATATTAATCATCTTCTATTTGTGGACATGACATCTAATTAAAATGTTCCCAAACTGCCCCCTTGCCACTCCTTCCCAAAATAAATCTATGGTGGATGATAACATACATAAAGGTAATTATGCTGAAAATTTATTTGTTGAGTAATCTCTTTTCTCTCCTCCGCATTACTACCAGAAGACTTCAATTTTATATTTGGAATAGTGGAGTGTTTTATAGTTCTTTCTTTTTATTGCTATAAAAGCAAGTTTAACAGCATTGATATTTCCTAGAAACCCAAATACAATATTTGTAAAGACAAGTGTACATAGATAAATAGTAGTACTGGCTCTGCACTGCAACATCTATGTTACAATGTTTACTGCCAAATGTTATGTTTTTCCACCTGGAAACAATGTTGTCATTTGTGAATTTTCCAGAGTAAAGAGTTTGTATGCTCTTGAAAAGAAGATAGCCACTTCAGTGGCTGCATAAAGAAGCCTCTACAGTTTGGTAAAATAAAATCAATTTGTTACCTGAAGGAAGCAGATCAACATCTTCTTTATTGTCTTTTTAGGCTGAATAATGGAGCAATGACTCATGCTCAAGCTACAACACTGGTTTCACAGAGATATATTGGTATAAAAGCTAGAGCAATGGAAGTGAATCAAGACTATGTTTTAAAATATCTTGCAATCATCAATTTATTAGACCCTATTAACAAAGCTGAATGAATAAGTGCTTAGCTTAACTTAAAGTCTGCTGTCTATCTAATCCAGTGAGACCTTGCTTTTTACCATAAACAAGCATATCAGGGAGGGTAAATGGAAAGTTATTAATATTTATATGAATATCTATGTAGATTTTGATTTTTCAGGCTAATTAAAAATGGATTCACAATGAGCATTTGGAAACATTTGTTTTCCCTGCATCCTGCAGAGGAATTTGTCTGTAACCTCCTGTGTCTTATTTTTCCTTGAGAACAAGAGATCTACCTATTGAAAAAGTTCAGGAATTTCCATACAGAAGTAAAACTGAAAATGGTATCACTTCATTGCATCTGCAAAAAAAATGTTTTTCTTGGTATTTTAAATCCTTCCAAGACACTTTTCACAGATTTCCAAAAACACCCCTCAGAGAAAGAAAGACAAGACAAAAAATCTTAATTAATATCAAATATTTTTTTTCCTAGATATGTATTTCCAAAAGTACAATGTTTCTTCCTTAATTTTCTCAGAAAGGATTACATACACATGGAGAAACACAAATAGTCAGTAGTGATTCTAAGTGGAAAACTACTGCACATCGAGGAGTTAGTGATCCACCAAGGAAGCACGTTCAGGCCTGTGCTGTGTTGTGAATAGCACTTCATCTGTGTTGTGTTGAATGTATTCTTTTGCCGCTGGATAAACTTAACCAGGTACTCGTAACAGATAGACTTGTAGGCGGCTACTACTTACCAGTGGCATTGCACCACCTGCATGTCCTTCTCTTTATGTTAAAGTAAAGCAGAATGTTGCCGTGTGAACATCTTGTGCTTGACACTAGAAATGATGAATAGAGTTGCTTTCTTCTAAGACAGTGCTATCAAAACTCTTAAGATGAAGAAGCCAGAGAACCTTTTCATGGACAAGATGTTTACTATGGTCTTTGCCTGAATTGGAGCTCCATCCAATGCAGCACAATACGTAAGTTTATGGAAGGCATGTACATTTACCTATACTCTTATCTGGTTTTCATGTTAGCTGTGTTATGGTGTTTGAGTACCTATTTTTTAAATTGGTACTATCAGAAACACTTGCTCAGGTGTGTTACATCACCCATTTCAGATCTAGATCAACGATTTAGTAGTTCATAGACCTTTATTTAGGATATTCTTATGAATAATTTTTAGTGGATTTACAGTTGGTTTAATTCCTTAAAGTTTGGCATTAAGTATTCATTTTCAAGGTAAATATGTCAGAAAAGATGAATGACTCTGAAAGCATGTAACTTAACACAATACCAACATTTTCTTTTGTCTTGAAACACTTCTGAAAAAATAGATCATTAGCTTCACATCCAGACACCAAAAAGTATCTCAATATTTATCAATGCTAAGAGCTTTCATGTTCCTTTTTTAATGTATATTTTACTTATATGAGGAGGAAGAAAAAAAAAATAAATTGCTGTTGTGTTGATTTATCTGCTTGTATTTAAGAACTGTAAATGTTTAAAAGCACAAACCCTGTTTACATACTTTGCATAACATTTAAAATAACATCTGAGAGTGATCTTACTTTTTGACTCTTAATTCAAAATCAATAAGATTTAATTGCATACTTAAGTATTTTGTTATGGTGCTAAAAAGCAAATGGTCAAATTATTCTATTTTCATTTTAAAAAAGAATAGCCCATGAGGAAAGATCATCTAAATTTTCTCAGTCTTTTTTGCTAACCTTTCTAGTTATATGCAGTTCATTAATTTAACAACCTTGAATATTATAGAAAAGAAATTGTTTATTTCATTAGGGCTAGTTCTAAATAAATCATGAGAGACAAATGTTCTATTAGCATCTCAGACGTCTTCATCATTAGTGACTTCTGTTTATATTCTGCTTGATACCGCTTTTCCATTGTGATAGTTTATATTTGTACAGTGCATTCTTATTTGGGATTTTTGTCTCCAATAGAAATAGAAAAAAGAAAAAAAATGTGTCCTCCCAGGGCAATAGTAAGTAGTGGAGATGTCATGTGAATGTTTTGAAAAAGGGTGACCATATGTGACATAACAACAAAAAAGTTAGTATTGTACCTTATAAAGGCCTACTGATGTGCAGTTCTTTACATGGTGTGCTAAAATAGAAATGTTCTTAATAGATAAGATTATGTCTCTGTGCTCTTAAGCTTGGCAGGTTAGAGGCTGTACCTGCCTATGTATTAGCTATATGTGATTTGCTAGATTTGCACTCCATTAATCTGTTTAAGCCTTCAAAACTGGGTGTTCTTATCCCACTGCTAGTTGCAAACTGTCTCTGGCCACGTCCTGATTTTGTTTAAAACAAGACCAGTTCTCTTTTAGTGAATTTTCCTTTCATTTAAGTTCCTCTAAGTAAATGCACTTTTCTGAATTTGGCTGCATGTTTTTTTCAGACACTGGAGTCACTGCTGCTGGAGTAACACCAGCTCCGCTGCGGAGCTGCTGTGCTACCCCGGGAAATTCAAGATTGGTTTTGTAAATTTCGCATTCTCTTCTCTATTTATTTGTAGCATTAGTAAAGCATTTTTAATTTTCTCCTGCAGTGATAAGGATGTTGCATACAGAGATGCAGACATAGCATTCATGTTAAGAGTGAGAGCAGAGCTGAGCTGAGCTGAGCTGAGCCTTCTTTTATTAATAGTTCTCAATGTATAGGTTTAGAGATATGGGCGTGGACCAAGAGGTTAGGCAGGATGTTTTTTTTTTTTTTCAAAAAAATGTTATTCCAAACACACCACACTCGTGACTGTTTTTAGTCATGTTCCCATGCATACCTTGTGGGTGGCATTACGACCCATTCATTCACAAATCCAGACCCAACATTTACACATCATACATACCGGGGCAGTTTTCTGTCCCAAGATATCATTCTCACTGGCCTGGGCTATTACTCCTTACAGTCATAGAAAACATACTTCTATATAACGTGTCCAAGGGCCTGTATGTTTGACTAATTGCTGTGATTTAATCATGTTAGTATTATCTCTTTTTGGACCCTCTGGATGGTCATGTTGGTATTGATCTTCCTTTATCATCCAAGTGGCTGGAACTAAACATCCTGCTGTTCCCACAATCTCCATTTTCTTCCTTTCCTTAGTGAGAAGCGGGAGAAGTTAAGAGAGAGCATCTGCCACAGTTTATTGTTGCCCTGCAGTAAATGATGACAGCCCAATATCCTACCATACTATGTGTAGGAGTTGTTCCGGAGAATGCCTTTTAGCATGGTCTGAAGCTGTTTTGAACAGTTTTGCACTATAAATAGCCAGACTCCAGGGACAAGGAATGTTCTGTTGCAATATTTAGTTTAGAAGGATGCCTTTTCCAGATTAAAAAAAATATTTGCCTTACAATAAAAGTCTGCTCCCACAGTTATGATCCTGTAGCTCTTTACACAGTAGAAAGGGTTTATTCACTCCTTTCTCAAAGGCTTTTTGAATACATTAATCACAGTTAACTTTTTCATTTCTATATTGAAGACATCTACACTTAGGCTTTCCTTTACACTTTAGAACCTGAGTCATCTGAATTCTTTTAGACTCTACTTTAAAGATAAGGATTAAATGTGCCCTAAAGATACCTATTTTTTTATCTTCTGACTCTAAATAAAGACTAGATATTGAGCTCAAGAGTAGATGTGTACTTTACAGAGATTTAGACCAATTCCTCTAAAAACACAAAACATTTTAGAAGAAAATGCAAACATTCCTCTCCCACCTATGGTTTTAGGATTAGTAAGTCTGCGTTAAATCCACTTTTTTTTTTTTTTTTCTTTTTAAATCCCACTTTAAGTTGTCCTAAAATTAAGATAATTATTATATTAGTTATGAATCCTGATAAATATATTGATATTTGATTACTGTAGACATACATATCTCTATTTTGGCACAATCTTTCCCCATATCATACTATAATTAGCAATTATACTATATATCATAGTATTTACTTAGGTTCTAGTGTTTAAATATATATTCAGTTGGAAGATTCAGTTTCTCAGAGATTATTCCTTTAACAAGTTTGGTGCACTATGGCTACAGAAATCCCCTCAGAATGAAAAAACCAACAAACAAAACAACAATGACAAAACAAACAAAAACAAAAACAAACAAACAAACAAATGACCACCATCACCAAAAAAAACCTTAAAATACCAGATAATTTAATCTTTTTACTAATTATTGGTGACTATGTAATTTACTTCTGTAAGAAGGTAGGATGGGTCCTCTGCTCTAATTTAACTACAAATTTTAAATTGGATTTTTAACATAGGATCTTAAACCCAATGTATATAAATACTTGAATCTAAAGAAAATTCCAGTCATTAGAACTAGTTATGGAGTACATCTCACATACTCTAGAATAAAAATTTTCTTTATATTTTCAAAACTGTAAGAAAACATACTTGGTTGCCTAGGGTCTAATATATTTTTAGTTGAATGTATTAACAAAATCTGAAGGAATATGTAATGATTTCCTGAGGCACCAAATCAATATCTGAGATTTGCTCTGGCTACCAAAATGTATTGTCATCTGTGAGTCATCTTCAGCATGTAAGAAGGCTCAGATAATCGAGGAGACACTACTAAAACAAGTATATTGAATCTAAGAAATTCCAAGGACTTTCATTCAAAAAAGAAAGTTGAAAGAGCATATATGGATTTCCAGGAACCACACACAAGCTGAAAAACTTTGAAAACTTTCAAACATCTGAAAAGCTCTGGTGTAAACATTATAACATTGAGGGAGGATTTCAAACACTATTAAAAGAAGATTAATAAATGCCTTAAAAGTTTCTGCTAATGGTTCAAAATATTTTGATTTATGTCAGAATTTTTCTCTAGCTTTTAGTGTCAAGTTTTAATCCCAGCTGTCAATCAAGTGCCATGCAGCTGCTCCCTCACTCTTCCTACTGCCCTAATGGGATAGGGAGGACAATCAAAAAAAGTAGAACTCATGTGTTGAGAAAAGGCAGTTTAACAGGAAAGCAAAGAAAGAGAAAGCAAAACAAAAATAAAGCAGACACAAACAAACCCAAAGAAACAAACAACCTCCCCCAAAAAACACCAAAACCAACAAAAACCTAAAACTAAACCAGAACAAAAAAATAAAAGATGTGCAGTGCTATTGCTCACCCTCGTTGATCGATGCCCAGCCAATCCCTGAGAAGTGATCCCCCAGCTAATTTTTTCCTAGTTTATATACTGAACATGACCTCATATGGGATGGAATATCCCTTTGCTCAGTTTGGGTCAGCTCCCCTGGCCGTGCCCCTTTCCAGCTTCTTGTGCATCTCCAGACTCCTTGCTGAAAAGTCCTTGACTTGGTATAGATATTGCTTAGCAACAACCAAAACATCAGTTTATTTTTAAGATTCTTCTCATACTAAATCTAAAACATAGCACTATACCAGCTTCTAAGAAGAAAATTAACTCTATCCCAGCTGAAACCAAGACAACTGATTTTACTGAGAAATTGTAGAACTGATAATAAAATATTATTAAATTTAATTAAAAACTGAGTAGAGAAGTTTTAAAGAAATATTTTATTTTTCAGTAAGTTTATTGTTTGAAAAAGGTAAAAAAAAAAAAAAAGAAAAAAAAAGACAAAACTAGACTATCTTGGATATATTTATTGACTAAGAAATCTGTCCTGTTTATTAAATCTTTTCCTCAGGTATAGTCTTATAGGATGTTAGTAAAGCTAATGTGTTGCTTGGTGTTCAACTAAGAATATATATGTACTTATGAGTAAAAGGAAAATTACAAAATGATAAAAAAAATCACTCTTAAATATGTATATTTTAGCTCTGTATTGTAAGGACCAAATGGAATCTCCCTGAAAACCAAATGCACAAGATTTACAAGTGAATACAGAGGCATTCATTTTTAACAGGTGTTTTGTTTTTGAATATATATGCAGACTTTTGCCTGGAAAACAGAAGAAGACAGCGTAAACCACTTTTTTTTTTTTTTTTTTTTTCCCAAAAAATAAAAGTATAGACTTATGAACTCCAAATTAAGTGTGGAAATGAGATTTTACATGTATGACAACCTCTGATTTGAAAGTCAGTTTGAGTAACTGACAGATGAACTTTTCCTGCGAAAGATTGCAATAATTAGGCTACAAAAATAACTTCTGAAGAGGCAGTATTTTATAAATAGTATTCAACAGATACAGAAATTATAACTTTAGGTCTATGCATGCACACAGTGGGAACTATTAAGCAATCATTGTCTGAGATTTGTTGTTGCTACATTATTGAAGAAAACCTAGACTAATAACAGAATATGAAGAAGTAAAAGGAAAAAAAAATCATAAAGCATGGTTCACATTTGTATCTTATTTATTTTATATCAGTTTCTAAAAAAGCTTATAGGAATATGGTAAGCAATAAAACATGTAGAATATATTTGGGTGGTTTAGTATGCATTATATGTCACTTTACAGGGAATGCAAATAAAAGGTATAAAAATATATAAAAACAATGTGTCTGTTAACAAAAATAATGCTACTTTTCACACAAATATAGCATAGTTTAGAATTTTTTAAAATACATCCTTATCAGTCTTTAAGACAAGCTAGTACTTAAAAACTTGTCATAGTTACTCTGTAATGGAATGGAATTTCAGTAGATTTTCTTCCAACGGAATTTCAACAATAATTTGTTTGTTTTAAAGCTCATTTATCCACACCCTCGGATTTCAACTGTGCATATTTAAACGTACTACTTTTCTCATAGGCTGTTTTCTATTGTTGTTGTCATTGTTGCTGTTTTTTTTCCAAATTGCACTGACATTAAGACCATCTGTCAAGTTGTGAAGTGAATGATACTCAAATTGAGAATGATATCTTTGATAATATACATATATACCACCTATGCAATAAAAGCAGAAAAAAATAGATTGCATTTAAAAATAATAACTATTTAATATTTAGAAGGTTCTGTGATTTAATTTAATTTTTTCTGGGGATCTTTTTGCTTGTTTGTTTTTGTTGTTGGGTTGTTTTTTTATCTATGTCTTGGAACATAAATTATCTGAAGAAGCAACAAGTTTCTGTGTTTCACTGGCTGAATATTAATTATTAATATTTCAGAGATGCTACACAATGAGAAAAAGCTTTTGCTAATGCAGATCAAGTAACTGTGCCAGTTTTAGTAGAGCACATCAAAATGAAAATTTTGAGTTCTAACTCATTATCTCTAAACTATAATTTGGTTACCAGATAAATAGATAGTTAAACCATAGCATTTTATTTTAGTATTAGCTATCTGTGCTTCATTTATACATCTAATAATAACTGAGCTTCTATAAAGCAAACTTGTAAAATTCCCTAAAACCCAGAACATTCAGTACATCCATGACTGCTGTCATATAACGGCTACAAGAAAGGAATTACCTGTCAGAGATACGTAAAGAACGGTAGCTAAAAGGAAATGGTAAATAATACTGTTAATGTAACTGTGTTCTTTATCCAGCTATATGATCTGAACTAGTGACTTCCAGAGATGAAAGGATTTTTCTTTAAGAGACAAGTTCAATAAGACATCCATACTTCTACATTAATGTATGATGGCTCCATCTTCTTAAAAATGAGGAAAAATGTTACAAGAAAGTCATGGAATGAGAAGGTGGCAAGCATGTGCTTTTGGACCAGAATGCTTGGGAACTCAGCAACATCTATAGAGAATCATACCTTAAGGAGATTTATTCCATGAAATAATGTTCAATATGTTTTTTTCTGAATGATAGATAAAATATCGATAATGAAAAACAATTTGATTCCAAGATAAAAAACATTTAAGTCTCAACAATCTTCTTACTTGACTTTGATTTGAACTTTAGAACTACACATTGAAAATGACATCTATAGTAGATCCAGATATTTTATGACTTTGTTTCAGTGTTTAAAAAAAAACACTTGGTAATTTGTGTTCACAGATACATATCAAACATTTTCAATTTTCTGCTCAGATTAGTCTGGAACTAGAGCTATAAAGAAGCATGCAGACAACAAAAAAAAATGTATTGATACTCTATAAGCCACTCTTCAGTATATTATACTAATGAAACCTTTACATTCTGACTTGGTCTTGCAAAATTTTAGGAGTTTCAGAACTGAGATTATTTACTCTTGTATATATATATTACAAGTTCACACATTAGTTATTGCTATAAAAATGAATGGTATTTATATTTACAATATTTTATATTTACAATTTAATATATTTACAATATTTACATGAGTCAAATACTTGGACGTATAGAGGAATCTCATGGCACTCTGCTTCATGGTTCAGTCCTGTGATCCCCTAGGCCATATGCTTTTATCATCATAAGTATCATCATTTCAGGATATATTCATTTGGTCATTTTAGAAGTAAAAAAAAAAAAAATATATGTAACATTTTAATCGGATTATGAAAAAAAACCTATGAACTCGAAACCCTACTTTATTTTCCTCAGCTGTGATTGACTGCTTAGTAATATAAGACTAATTTTTAAAACTGAGCAGACAATGTTATAAAAAGAATTTAAAGATTAGCTACTTTTTATTTGTCCTCTTGCCACAGAATGTAGGATGCATCAGGCTTAACTTTCAGACTTTCCTTAGACCCCTATATTTACGTGAATCAGGAACAGGTTCAGAAATCTTTGCTGAGGACTGGAATGGGGACTGTTCTGATTGGCAGGGAAGTACTGATGAGCAGAGTTTGATTTCTTGTATCAGGATACTTAGGTCTGAATGCAAAGAAACTGTGGAACTGGCATGAAAATGGGATTCAAACAGGGCCTGAAAGGAAAAAGAACAAAGGGGTTTTTGTTTGTTTTGGTTTGTTTGTTTGTTTGGTTGGTTGGTTAGTTTTTTTTGTTGTTGTTGTTTTGTTGTTGTTGTTTTTATAGTATCTCTGTGGGATGCACTTTGAAAGTGTGTATCATCTCCTGAGGTAGAAATCAGCACAGGGTTCAGTGTTCACAAACCTGTCCTTAAGAACCCTGTTAGCACTGAAGTGCATACTTACTAAATATAATTAATAGCTTTGACTTGGAGCTGTAGGAATACACTCAAACAGGGATTGGAAGGTGAGTTTGACAGGGGGTGTGCGTGAGAGCTGGGTGGTTGGCTTTGGACAGAAACAGAGAATCTGATCTTGATATACAGTGTAACGCTACATGCATCCAAATGCATCCATAGTTACCCAAAACACTTGTAATGACAATACCTATGGAAAGGTTTTTGGCTACTGTCATCTAACTCTCTATTAAATGAAAATATGCCAAATAAATCACATTTAAGGAGTGTTGAAATAACACAATATAAAAAGATAATGGCCCATTTTTATTGCAGTTGCAAAGGAGATGAAGAAAATATCTATTTGTAGTTACACGAATGGATAAGTGTTGTTTGCTTTATCTACTATAGAAATGGGGATATCTATCACAAGTGAGAAATGTTGTTATAGCCTGGGGGAATCCAACATGTCAGAGTCTAATGTCCAGTTCTCGATTCAGTAGCCATTCAGCTGACTGCAAAGAATGATTTCTCAACTTGGAGATCAGGCAGAAAAACTGCATATTCCTCATGGAATAAATATTTATTATACCAAACATATGGACAGTTAAGATAGCTTGGATTCACTGACCCACATCAAAACATGTAACACAGAAATGAATAGAGAAAAAAATATCTCTCAAAGTATCAAATGAAGGATTAATGTTGGTAGTGCTGAATTAGTTGGACGATACTGATAGACAAAGGAATTTGGTCAGCAAAAGCCTTTCTGTTCATTTACAGATATACAGGTGGGCTAGAGGCCCACAACTCAACATCCAGCACTGGAATGAACAGAAGTGATAGTTCTGCATATGTTGACATTAATATTACAGCTGAACACATACACCTTCTTGAAATTGCTAGCAGTTACACAGCATGTTTAGATGATTTTTTTTTCCAAAGAAAATTAGGAAAAAGTGCTTGTGACAAATGTGTATTCAGTTATCCCTGAATTATCTAATGTAGCAATTCAAACTATACCAAGGTATTTTTCTGCTTCTGAGTCCTCTTTTTATATGTCACTTACAATGTTTCATGTGTTATTTTAAAATGTTCTCCCACATGACTACATGTACCAAAAAAAAAAAAAAAAGTATCAGTGGTATAAACTCAAGTTCTCTCCCTTCTGTGGTCCATCCTTAACATTCTTAAATACCAAGTGACTTTTTCAGCTAAGGAGTAGAAAAGTGCTATAAGAATGCTGGTACTCCTGATCAATTGTGCTGAAAGTCCAGCAAGTTAAGCATTTAAAATTATTCTAGCCTCTGTTGGTTAATTATGTTTTTTATTGCGGCATTGAGCTTGCCTCAAACAGACTGTAGCTACACAGACTGAGGTTCTGTCCCGAACGGTGGCTGTTCAGGTCTCCGGCTGCAGGGAGTGCCAGAGCCTGCTGCTGCCGGGGGAGGGAGGCCAGCACTCCACCTGTGTGAGGTGTGAGCAGGTGCAAGATCTGCTCGACATGGTCGTCAAACTTAAGGAGGAGGTTGAGATGCTGAGGACCATCAGGGAGTGCGAAAGGGAGATCGACTGGTGGAGTAACACCCTGACGTGGCAGTCGGAAAGGTCCCAGGGAGGTACCTCCCAAAAGGAGATGGACCTCCTCCCCTCTCGGACAGAGGCAGAAGTCCTGAGACGGCCCCACCCTTGTTGCTCTCAGGCAGAGGTAGGGGACCGAAAAGACGACGAGGGTTGGAAGCGTATTCCGGTTCAGCGTCATGGGCAGCCCCCCTCCCTGCCTGCTTTGTCTCCCCAGGTGCCCCTCCGTAATAGGTTTGAGGCCCTGGATCTTGAAGAAGAGGTAGGTGAGGAGGTGATGCCAAGCCTGCCTACAAGATCACGTAGGAAGAGGCAGTCGACTTCACAACTTAAGACTGCCTCTGATAAGAAAGAAAGAAGGGTGATTGTAATAGGAAACTCCCTTCTGAAAGGAACAGAGGGCCCAATATGCAGAGTTGACCCTCATCTTAGGGAAGTTTGTAGTCTACCTGGAGCCCGGATCAAGGATATCGCTAGAGAGCTCCCCAAACTGGTGCACCCGACGGACTACTACCTGGTCTTCCAGACAGATGGGGAGGAAGCTGCTTCCGTAGTCTGAGGGGGATGAAGAATGATTTCAAGGTCTTGGGAAGGATGGTGAAAGACTCAGGGGCTCAAGTGATCTTCTCTTCACTCCTTCCATCTTCAAGTGATGATGTGGGATGGAATAGGAAAATTCACTCTCTAAATGGTTGGCTCCAAGACTGGTGCTACAGGCAGGGCTTTGGATTTTTTGATAATGGTTGGTTTTATAAGACACCAGTCCGGACACTGTCACGTGGGAAAGGTTTATCTCGCAGGGGCAAAAGGATGCTGGGGCAGGAATTAACTGGGCTCATTTGGAGAGCTTTAAACTAGGCTCGAAGGGGGATGGGGTTGTAGCTGGGCTTGTCCCAGTGGGGCTGCATTCTAAAACTGATGAGGACCGGGTGGCCTCCTATGCCCCTAGGGAGAAACTGGTGTGCTCTGCTCGCTCCCTGAAATGCCTGTATACCAATGCGTGCAGCATGGGGAATAAGCAGGAGGAGCTAGAATCCTATGTTCGGTCGGGAGATTATGATCTGGTGGCAATTACAGAAACATGGTGGGACAGTTCACATGACTGGAATGTGGTCATGGATGGCTATGCCCTTTTCAGGAAAGACAGGCCAGCCAGGCGTGGTGGTAGAGTTGCTCTCTATGTGAGAGAGCAACTACAATGTACTAAATTCTGCCCAGGAGCGGATGACAAGCGAGTTGAGAGTGTATGGGTCAGGATCAAGGGGCAGGCTGGCAGGGCTGACACTGTTGTGGGTGTCTGTTACAGGCAACCAGATCAGGCTGAGGAAGTTGATGAGGCCTTCTGTGGGCAGCTGAGAGTGGCCTCACAGTCACAGGCCCTGGTTGTTGTGGGTGATTTTAACTTCCCTGATGTTTGCTGGAAGGACCATTCAGCCAGCCAGCCACAGTCCAGGAGGTTCCTCCAGTGCATTGATGATAACTTCCTCATGCGGTGGAGGAGCCGACTAAGAGAGGTGCACTGCTGGATCTCATCCTCACTAACAAGGAGGGTCTGGTCGAAGCAGTAAAGGTTGAGGGCTGCCTGGGTTGCAGTGACCACGAGATGGTGGAGTTCAGCATCTCGTGTGGCAGGAACAGAATAGCAAGTAGAATTGCAACCCTGGACTTCAGCAGGGCTAACTTTGGCCTTTTCAAGCAATTGCTGGGGGAAATCCCATGGGCAAGACTGCTTGAAGGAAAAGGGGCCCAAGATAGCTGGGTGCCATTCAGAGATTGCTTCTTCCATGCTCAGGATCAGAGCATCCCCACACATAGGAAGTCAAGGAAGGGAGCCAGGAGGCCTGCGTGGTTGAATAGGGATCTGTTGGGTATGCTCAAGCAGAAGAGGAGAGTTTACAGGTCATGGAAGCAGGGGCTGGCTACTTGGGAGGAATATAAGGCTGCTGTTAGAGGATGTAGGAAGGCAGCTAGGATAGCCAAGGCCTCCTTAGAATTACAGCTGGCGAGAGGGGTCAAGGACAGCAAAAAGAACTTTTTCAAATACATAGCAGATAAAACTAATACCAGAGGCAATGTAGGCCCACTGATGAATGGGGTGGGTGCCCTGGTGGCAGAAGATACAGAGAAGGCAGAATTACTGAATGCCTTCTTTGTCTCTGTCTACTCTGCCGGAGGCTGTCCTGGGGAGCCCCGTACCCCTGAGACCCCGGATGAAGCCAGGTCAATGGAGGAGTTTGCTTTAGTTGATGAGGACTGGGTTAGGGAGCAATTAAATAGTCTGGACATTCATAAATCCATGGGTCCAGATGGGATGCATCCGCGGGTGCTGAGGGAGCTGGCTGAAGTCATTGCTGGACCGCTCTCCATCATCTTTGCCAAGTCTTGGGAAACGGGAGAGGTGCCCGAGGATTGGAGGAAAGCAAATGTCACTCCAGTCTTCAAAAAGGGCAAGAAGGAGGACCCGGGTAATTATAGACCGGTCAGCCTCACCTCTGTCCCTGGGAAAGTAATGGAACAGCTTGTCCTTGGTGCCATCTCAAGGCATATCAAGGATAAGAGGGTTATTAGGGGCAGTCAGCATGGCTTTACCAAGGGTAGGTCATGCTTGACCAACCTCATAGCCTTTTATGAGAATGTAACAAGGTGGATGGATGATGGCAGAGCGGTGGATGTGGTCTACCTTGACTTCAGTAAAGCCTTTGACACAGTCTCCCACAGCATCCTCACAGCTAAGTTGAGGAGGTGTGGTCTAGACAATAGAGTAGTGAGGTGGGTTGCAAACTGGCTTAGGGAGAGAAGCCAGAGAGTGGTAGTCAATGGTGCGGAGTCTAGTTGGAGGCCAGTATCTAGTGGAGTGCCTCAGGGGTCAGTGCTGGGGCCAATATTATTCAATATATTCATTAACGATTTGGACGAGGGAATTGAGTGTACTATCAGCAAGTTTGCTGATGACACTAAGCTGGGAGGAGTGGCTGACACGCCGGAGGGCTGTGCTGCCATCCAGCGGGACCTGGACAGGTTGGAGAGTTGGGCGGGGAATAACCTAATGAAATTTAACAAGGGCAAGTGTAGAGTCCTGCATCTGGGCAGGAACAACCCCAGGTTCCAGTATAGGTTGGGAGATTACATATTAGAGAGCAGTGTAGGGGAAAGGGACCTGGGGGTCCTGGTGGACAACAGGATGACCATGAGCCAGCACTGTGCCCTTGTGGCCAGGAAGGCCAATGGCATCCTGGGGTGTATTAGAAGGGGGGTGGTTAGTAGATCGAGAGAGGTCCTCCTTCCCCTCTACTCCACCCTGGTGAGACCACATCTGGAATATTGTGTCCAGTTCTGGGCCCCTCAGTTCAAGAAGGACAGGGAACTGCTGGAGAGGGTCCAGCGTAGGGCAACAAAGATGACTAAGGGAGTGGAGCACCTCCCTTATGAAGAAAGGCTGAGGGAGCTGGGTCTCTTTAGTTTGGAGAAGAGGAGACTAAGGGGGGACCTTATTAATGTTTATAAATATATAAAGGGTGAGTGCCATGGGGATGGAGCCAGGCTCTTCTCGGTGGCAAACAATGACAGGACAAGGGGTAATGGGATCAAGCTGGAACACAAGAGGTTCCACTTAAATTTGAGAAAAAACTTCTTCTCAGTAAGGGTGACAGAGCACTGGAACAGGCTGCCCAGGGAAGTGGTGGAGTCTCCTTCTCTGGAGACATTCAAAACCCGCCTGGACATGTTCCTGTGCGACCTCACCTAGGTGTTCCTGCTCCAGCAGGGGGATTGGACTAGATGATCTTTTGAGGTCCCTTCCAATCCCAAACATACTGTGATACTGTGATACTGTGATACTGTGATGATACTGCATTGTAACATGCATTCATGTAACATTTTATTGTTTCTGAGTCTCACTGAATGAAGTCCAGCTAATCCTCAGGAAGAAACTAACCAACCAAAAAACTGCACCCACAGCTCTAAAATCTAACATATTTACGTATCATATATACTGGTAGTACTATATCAAAGGAAGAAGAAAATATGAAGAAATAAGGGGTTCATCTCAAGAGCTGAATTTGCATATAGGTCAGCATAAAGTATCTCTCTACTATCTATCTAAACCCCATTTTACCATGCCCTCTCGAGATCCATCTGCTGCCTAGTATGGAATCAGAAATACCATGCACTGCAGTGATTTCTTTCCCTTAGTGTTAAAGAATGAATCAGTGGACATGACATTAGCAAAAGCTGTAACTTTTGCTATTATATATCATTGCTTCCCAATCCTCCAAAATCCCATAATGTCATTTGCTAGTCTCATACTGTAAAAATGCTCTCTGGTTAATATGTATGAAGGATCATATCAGTCAGTCTGATTTGTATGTCTCTTACATAACTTGGGTCATCATCCAAATAAAATGTTTAGGATTTTCTTCCACTTAGATGAGAGCTGTGTTGTGGTCTGAACAGAAACCAACTTGAGTAATCAATGAGAACTCTAGAAGACATCATGGTGCATAATGCCTTGTAAGGGCTGTTATAGCGTTGAATATTTTTATACCCAGTAGAGGCAAACACTATTTTCAAGGTCTTCAGAAGAACATGTTGTTTGTTCTGTTAGGAGTATTTCAGAGACATCAAGCTCTGTTAACTAACTGTGAAAAGCATTTAGGAATTTTGAAAGATTGTCTCACTTGACATCTGTAGTTGAGATCCCACAAAGCAGGAAATCTGGATCTCTTCCCAGGTGACTCAGGATGACTTGTTCTGCACTGTGAAGCACTCCAGGACCCTTCGCCACAGAGAAGCTGTAATTTCAAAAAAAATGCTACTGCAAGGAACAGAACAGCTTCTAACTGAAATATCTGCTATTGTCTGCTAGATATGGTTGTTTGGATGTTGCCATTACATTATTAGTTAAGCTTTTGTCACTTTTGAAAATAAATATTATGGGTAGCTGTGCTTAAAGGGAAGGATAAGAGTTCACATGGTTTCCACTTAAAATTTTGCTTTAGTTCACAGAACAGATAATTATAATATCCTGTGATACAGGGAATTGACAATTAACTAATTAACACTTAAAAAACTAACACTTGACACTTAAAGAACTAACCCTACCCCACATCACTAAAGACACTTAGAGAGCTAACCCTTTAACCCACATCACTGTGGCCTACCTAACCAACTAACTCATCACACTAGACCAAAGGTGACCGTGTACAGAGAGAGAGGACCTGGGTTCATGATCACTGCGCAGCTGCAACCAGGAGGAGTCAGAGGTGGAGACTATGGAAATGGTCTCCAGGAACTCATTGTAATAAGAACCGCTTTCTCGGGGACAGGTTATGAAAGTTCCTAAAACTTTCATGAATATGTAACACTTTACTGCATTTAACCAAGCTCGCAGGTACTGTAATTTTACACACGCATTAGGTGAAATGATTCCCCGTGTGTCTGGCATTGTAAATAAATGCATACCTTCCTTATAACTTCAAGGGTTGTAAGGTCATTCTGCACCTCACCTGTTCATTCTTATATGCTAAACAAAGTTTTTTCAATCTTATAAATTTGCTGTACTACTTCTACAAAAGATGCATGTATAGTTAAGATGATTGGCAGATCTAGGAACACTTGCTGCTGTTTGGAAAACTAGGGATGTAACACTAAGACATATGGCTTTCATTTATCATTAGGACCATAGGTTTGATGCTATATTGACAGTTGCTGACAGTTTGCTTTTTGGTAACACACAAGACATTATCACAAAGAAGGTAACGTAGTTGTTTTGTTCTAGTCCATTAAACTTGGTATGAAGTTACTGTAACAGAATAGTAAGTGGAAATAATTTGACATCCTTTATATCAGACGTATAAGGATGACACCTCTTAGGTTTTGAATGTTATTGTTTTTCATTAGACACTTTCTGGGAGTTGTTGGATCTCTGGTGTTCCCCATAGTGAGATCCTGGTATTCTAAATCTGGGTATATAACCACAAATGTTCACCAGTCCACTCACTATATGGGAATCATGTCCTGCACTTCTTGAATGTTCCTCTCAGCTTTCAGAGAAAAATATCTATGATGGGAACACAGAGAAATATTTTTTACTTTCACTAGTAGCTGTGCAAGACTTAAAATACAAAGACCAAGTACTTCAGAATTTTCAAAATTTATTCTGTTCACACATTACATTAAATATATACATGTGATGATGGAATTTTTTCTAAACACCACACACAACCATTTGCTCACCCCTTCACCTGCCAATGGGATGGGAAGACAATTGGAAAAAAGGTAAACCTTGTTGTTTAAGATAAAGACAGCTGAATAGGATGGAAAGGGAAATATATATATGTATATATATAAAAAGTGATGCACAACACAATTTCTCACCACACAGTGATCAATACTCAACCTGTCCCCGACCAAGCATGACATCATATGATGTGGAATATTCCTTCGTACGGTGGGGGTCAGGTCCTCTGGCTGTGCCCCCTCCCAGCTTCTGCACTTGGTATGGCACAAGAAGTTGTAAAGCCCTTGACTACCTAACAACTAAAACATCAGTATATTATCAACACTATTCTCATTCTAAATCCAAAACACACCACTATACCAGCTACTAGGAAGAAAATTAACTCCATCCCAGCCAAAACCAGGATATTACTTTATAAACAGAGTAGAACATAGTATATGTTCAAACCTGTCTGTCACCACAATTTCTAATGTATAAGTGTCTAATTAATCAAATGCTAAAAAAATAGTGCTGTCCATGATAATAAAATGTGCTCAACTAGTTCTAACATTTTGATCCTAGATTTTTTCTAGCTCAATTTTTCCATTGACATCATTACTTCCTCAAATGTGACTTGATAAAACAAAATGTTGTTGATGTTGTAGGTCAGCAAAATGTGTCAGATAAAAGCTGCTGTTTGACATCCACCTCTGATGCAATTTTCTTCCAATGAGCACACTGAGACAGAACTATGGGCAACCTTCACTCATCAGATCAATCTGTGCAAATCCACATATTTCCTATTAAGTTTTTCATCTCTGTTCATTTATTTATGGTAGTATTCATTTTACCATTTTAGAAATGCAAGGTGATGTCTTAAAATTAATCCATGTAGGTTCTACTACCATTGTTTCTTTTGGAAATTTGCTTTTAGTTATCTTTTAGTGTTTCACAGGAGACTCTGGGTGTTTAAGCATGTGTCTTTTTGAATTGTAAGACACACAATGTTTCTCTTTTTCATCTGTCTGACTCTAACTGAAAGAAACCTTTATATATATGTTTTCCACAGCTGATATCTACACTGGCTTTTCTCTATTTGATATGATTTATCTCTCCCAGTCCTTGAGGCTCTAACAATGTTTGAATCATGCTTCAGACTGTCAAAAGTGGTGGTATACTGTCTTCTAATTACCATCTCTGATGCCATTCACTTCAGTAACCAAAGAAAACTTCAGCATAAATTAATCTGCTGCATAACATCCTAAAATAATCATTTATACCCAAATCTGGTCAAAAGACAGAGATTTTGTGGAAGAAGCTTTCTTTTTTTTATTTGAAGTGAAATTGAAAATTTATTTTTCTAGAAATGTATTTGTTAGATTATGTGATAGTAAATATTGTGTCCACGCCCACAAAGGAACACAGAGAGAACAGGGTAGATAAGAAGCCCCAAAAATGCTCTGCCCAGCTATTCCCAAGGTCAACACAGGGGCCATCGGGCCATCAGGCCATCAAAGGCTCATCTTCACAGGCACAGAAGAGCACAGGGAGGCACAGTGGCACATGAGATTCCAAATTTAGGACTCAGAGGAAAGGACACCCTGTCCAGGCCCCTGCTAGATCTGTCCCAAGAGACCTTCAGCCCCATGTCCAGGCATGAATCCATCAAGAAGAGTCAAGGGGAAAGGTTCTCCAAAACACCCTTTGGACTAATGAAGGTTGCTGCCTGGGAGTGTGGGAGCCTTATAAAATGCAAGGGAAGTTTTTTGGGATTGCACAGGACTCATTATGGGAAGTTCAGGGGAGGAATCAAAGACTGGGAAAGGGAGAGGTTTATATGACTTGCAGAGGCACAACTGTGTGAAACAGAGGGATAGCGGAATAAAGGTTCATGTGCAAGCAGGGGCTGGTCAGTGTACTTGTCTGGCTGTGCCCTTTGCCCAATCAGAACTATCTGTTCTGTCTTCACATTAAATTCCTTTCTAACTCTTCCCTGGATGAGGGGTATCGATCTTGTGTGTATGGGGGGGGGCTGGAAGTGGTTTAGCTTTCTTGAACTCCAGCAAGGGGCTCTCATCCATGTGTGTGTTTGTAGGGAGTCTGTATTGCCAGCAACAGGAGCATGCACAGCTGTGTGAGTGTGCGTGATTCCAAGTGAAGATTAAGATGAACCAGTCAGCTAGCAGGTGAAGTGACCTGAGAGTGTGTATGTCCCTAAGGGCCAGCCTGAGTGCAAGAGCACCTGTACTTCTCTAAGTGTGAGAGCATGGGGCAGGGGGGTTATAGGACTGGGGGCGTCCTGGTCAGATTGGGGCAGTGGGGGGAGAAAGAGTGTGTACTTATGTACAAACAGACATACATAGAAATGTATCTTCTCACTAGTAAACCACCATCCTGCTCAGCCAAAAGGGAGCAGGATGAGGCCATTGGTGCTGTCTGTATTCATGTAAGTGCTTTGAATGACTGTCTGTGATCTGAGGCCTACCTATGTATGTACATATGTCTGGTGGGGGGTGTGTGTGTGCACTCTCTGTGCTTTCATCTGCTGGGAATTTTCAGACTCACTTTTAATCTGTCCTACTAATGACATTTTATTTTATTATGTTATGCTAGATATTAAGTATTGCTGTAATTTAAACGTTTAATCTTCTACTTTGATAGAATCACTGACTGCTGGCTATTCAAAATGCTTTAATAGATAAACTAGAAGAAATACAATGTGAAAGCACTTTATTATACTTTGACAGTAAAAAACAGTAAAACCGCAGAATGTAATAGTAATATTGCAGTTTTGTGAAATATTATGTAATAACATTAAAATAAAAATAATTCCAAAATAAATTTTTAAAATTAAAAGGTATAAAACAACAAAAAATTCCTGAATGTTTTTTTCTTAAAAGATGAATAATTGTATTTATCCTCTTTATTTTATTCCTTGCCACTGTTTCAATCTGTAAGAGTTACATTACCATTGTTTTTTAATATTTTTAAGCACATTTTAATAAAAGAAAAATATTTAGAAAGATAACCTCAATTCATTTTTTCAGGTTTAACCCTGAATTTGTATGAAAAGCCTTACCATTCAGAAAGAAATAATATATTTATGTTACCTAATATGAAGGAGAGCTTAATCCTTTTCAGTTTTCTGCTGGAAGAGAAGACAAAATGAATTTGTTTAAGAAAAATACTATGCTAAAGCAATAATGGAAAATGATTTAGACATTTTTTTTTAAAAAGAAATCTTTTCTAAGTAAAATGACAACCAGTCTAAAGTCAAGAAACATAAACATATTATACAGAATTGAAATTCTGTGCCTTTATATTTTATCAGAACATTTCAAACTATGCATCAAAGAATGAATGGAAGAAAAAAAAATGGAAAAAGAAAAGTGCTGAACTATTGAAAAGGCTGAGTGCTGGTCACAGAAATGTTTTTCAGTCTTACCAATGTTAAATGACTTATTGTGTTACATTTGTTAATTATACTTCCACTTGTTTGGACAAACTGTAAAACAGTTCTGAGAAATGGTTTTCTTAGATTTGTAACACAGAATACCACAAGTTTTTGAAAAGGAATAGCTGCAAGTTGCTTTTGCCTGATACTGTAGTTCTTCATTCACTTTGATTTTGTTTTCAGAGCTCTTCTCAGAGTGCTTGGAAGTGTCAGTGTTATTTTTATAGAATTTGATTTAACATTGATGTTACGTCTTTCAATAAAAGATGGAATCTTAATGCACCTTGAAAAACATTTGATAATCCTAATTTAACAAACAGTTTACCTGCACTACTTTTCTACTTCCGTGTCATGTAAGAACTTTGTAGAAATGTCTTTCAAGACTTAAATATTTTGTTATCTTCTATGATTTTATATGTGGAGAGAAATAAAATAAATTCAAAGAGAGAAGAGCAAAAATGAACAATTGAGATGTTCTTAAATCTGCTATGAGATGTTCAGGTTCACAAAGATGTAGTTAAAAACTCAAGAGCTCTCCGTTATCCATTGAAATGGTTATACCTAAAATTTAATTTAGAAAATATTAAAGGATTTCAGAATTTTAAAAAAGTTTAAATTATGTCTTCAATTTTTTTTTGAAATGTAAGTAATAACTTTTTACTACTCTCAAACATTAGTAGAAATGTGAGATTACAAAGTGAAACTTTTAAAAACTGGAAAAAGTGTTTTTTTGTTTTGTTTTTGTTTTCCCAAACAACTAAACATTATATTAAACACTAAAATAATTTTTAAATTACCTTAAGAATGTTGACTGCTGCTGAATAAAGTTCCTAAAGAACAGAAGGTCTTAGAACCTTTCATCAATGAGGAGATTTATCAAAGACTACACCACTATTATGAGAAATAAACATGGATTTACATTAAAATTATTTCAGTTTATTTTTGTATGGAAGCACTATCATTCATTTATTACATATATTAAACAACAAAGCATTAACACAGCTGTGTGGTTTCCTGTTCCTAAGCACACATTTTCTATGTCTAATTTACTTGCACATAAAATGATTCACATAAACATCTATCTGCATGAACTTTATATTCCTCAAAACAAGGAGAACAAGCAGTTTTCAGTAGCAATACCTAGATCACTGGGAAAAAAATGAATTACTATATAATTACTACAATATCATAACTTTGAGTAATAAGCAGCTTAAAGGATAACAACTGTGCTAATTAAAGTTCCATTTCTTGAACTGGAGTAATTTAGAGCATGTATTCTATTAAAAATGAATGTGTTTTACTTTCACAGAATCACACAGGTGCAATCCTTTAGGAAAGGGAGAACAATACCATGAATATTTATTTATTGGTGAATTCAAAAGATCCTAGGGGAGAGTGCTTTTATGCATACAGATTTATAAATTGATACAAATTATTACTAAGGGATACAAGTGGGAAGAACCACCTAAATATTATTTATTAAAAAGAAACTAAATACTAAGTGTAGCATTCAGCTTCAGGTTTTTTTTCCAATGTAAATGTCTAAATGTAAACTAGAGGTGAAATCCAGGTGCTTAAATCTTGATGTTTTAGTAGCATCTGAAATGCTCAGGTGTTTCATTCTTGAACTCCACCTACTACTAGAAGAGGTCATGATTATTTATAGGTGCTTCTTTTGTCAGCCCAGACAAAGATCCCGTATACCATAGGACATCTTAAGTGGCACAAACCCATTCAAATTAAGGGAAATAATTCAGCTGATTATGAAATGAAGAGCTAGTCTTGTAACTAGATTGACTATTATAGGAACTTAGGCACTTTTTCACAAGTAAGAACAACATGTAAATTAAAAGGGCAAATATAAAAGAGCCTAAGTGAGTTTAACATTAGCATGAGAGTGACTTAGGTGTACAATATTAGATGGAGGAGAGAATGGTAAGAGTACAGGTGGGACAACTTGTGGCTTGAGGAAAAACAAATAAATTATTCATTTTCCTCTTAGTTGTTTTATTATTGTACCTCTTTTCAGGGAACAGACTTTCATGAGATCAAATGTGATAGTTACTGTTCTGATTTGAAAACATTTTGCACTGAAAAAAAATACAAGTAAATGCAAATGTGAATCAGGTTCTGTCATGCACAAGTGATTTAATAATATGTACAGTATCAATGACTTCTGTGTAGAAGATGACTTCTTCAAGAAAAAACTTTCATAATGGTGGATGAAAACATATATTGGAATAATTTGTTTCTTAACTTTTTTCTTAAGGGGATTTTGTTGTTCTATACATAAAAGTAACAACAGCTTCAGCTACTGAAAAACTGTATCAATCCTCATAAGATACACATTTTGAGCTATCTTAAATAATAAAAACAGCAAGAATCAACATTATTTGGTGTATTTGTTGAAATCTAATAACAGTTTTCCAAAAAAAATGCATTTTTTCTTTTGATTTTCATTTATGTTAAAAAAGAAAGTAAGAAGGTTAAAATATTGCTTATCTTTTTTAAAAGCTTTTGAATTATATAGGAAAAATGGAAAACATTGATCTGACCAAGTATATATTTTATAGTTGACTAAATCATTCTAGGTTATCTCTCATGTCCAATAGAGAGAAATAGAATCTATTGGTATGAGTTTCATCTCACTCTGAGACAGTGTGGTGGATTTACCTTGACCTCAGCAGGACAAGGGGAGAAAATAAGACAAAAAACTGTGTTGAGATAAAGGCAGGTTAATGAAAAGAAGGAAAGGCTGCATGCAGGAACAAAGGGAAAAAAAAAAAAAAATCTCTGCTTCCCATCAGCAGGGCCTCAATACACTTAGTGCTTGCTTCTAAAGACAAACGCCTTAATAATAAATGTCCCATTCCCTTCCTCCTTTCCCTCAGCTTTTATCGCTGAGCAAAATATCACATGGTATGGGATATCCCTTTGGTCAGGCTTGGTCAGCTGTCTCAGCTGTGTCTCCTCCCAGCCTCTTGCCCACCCCCAGCCTACTGGACTTTGGGGGAAGGAGGGGGTTTGGAGAGACAACCTTGATGCTATGCAAGTAGTGGTCAACTGTTACCAACACCATTCTAGCTACAAATAGAAAGCATAGCACTATGAGGGCTGCTATGAAGAAAGTTAACTGGTGTCACAAAAAGTTGCAAACAGTATGCAAGAGGATTTTTAAATTTTCTACAAAAAAGACAATAGTTGTCAATCTATGATCCTGTTTGTGAGCAGCTCTTCTCACTACTTGGATTTTATATGAAACATAAGCACAACCTTGCTTCCTTCTGTTGCTGTGTAAACCTAGTTAAGTTCTCTGTAAAATAAAAATCTAAGATAAAACTAATTTTAGGTTTGTACCCCAAACCAGAAAGAAACAGTTCTGAATTAAAGTACTTGAGTAATTTACATCTTGTCCTTTTACTCAGCACTTTCTAATTAACATATTCATGCAGCCATACATTGAATTTGCTGACAGACTCCTGAGGGGTTCAGCATGTTTACTGCTCTAAACTGCCATTTGGGATGCCAGCATCCTACAGCGTCATTTTACCTTGTTCACCCAAAAGTATTTCTGTCTGTATTTTCAGCTCCACAGTGGGAGTACCTTAATTACACTTAATTCCCTACTTTTTTGCTCAACTAAATGTATTCAGCCCCTGTCATCTCAGGATATACAATATTTTCTGTTAAGATGTGCCTCATGGTGTCTCACATAAATCCTATTTAGACATAAGACTATCAGGACATGTTTTGCATTCTGCATGGTGGCTAACATTTTCCTTCATACTATTTCAAATGGAAATATATTCTAAAATATGTTTGTTTCTGTTTTGTTTTCTTTGTTGTGTTGCTTTTGTTTTGTTTGTTTGTTTGTTTTTAATAAAACTATGAACTTTAAATTTATTGATTTTTTTCCCCTATAGAGAGCCTAGGTTAATTTCGAATCTACTAACGTATGTTTTGTTGAAGCCTTCCTGGTGACTGTTTATGACTAATGTGTAGCTGTACACTGAAATAAAAAATGCTTAGAAATCTAAATTCATAATCAAAGTAAAAGAAGTAATCTCCCATTTTTCATTCCCTCATAAGACACGAAAACACAGTTCACTGGATGTTCGTAATGTTCTAATATAGAAATAAACAAACAAAGCACAAGCAAGGTGGAAGAACTGAAAAGCCATTAGACAGCTGATAGGATTTTGCCCTAGTTCATGATTTTAAGAACAGCCAGTAAAGTTAAGAAGGAGCCGTTCACCTAGTCTAGTTCACATTTTCTCATTACTATATACTGCTTTGTTAGTCCAGCAATAAGTCAAGATATTCTGTCCTACTTAAAAAGTTTGGTTTCTCGCAAGAAGCACAATGGACTATAGGCTAAAACACCACATTTCATTTATCAAAATGGTTCGATGGTGAATACCATTATGACAGTGATAGTAACAAAAGAAGAATAATGAACTCAGTGCAATGTTTATGAATAAAATTTACTGTCTGATTTGATAAGATAAAATACCTTTTCTATACCCTATGGAAAATTACCTGTGGATGGATGCTTGCACAGTTTTTTTCTAGGAAAGAAATTCACTTTCTTCTTCTAAATTTGTACTTAATTTCAACTATTCTGAAACACTTTTTTCATTGCTGAACTTAATTATGTTAGCAAAACTTCTGCATGAGTACATTAAAAAAAACCTCAGAAATATATTCATGAAAGATACCTTCTTTGATTATTTTAAGTTTCTCTACTTTTGATCATTTTGTTGATCCATATATATTAAATAATTATTTTAAACCTGATAATTTTATATGGGAGTTAGTTTGCTGTTTAGTATTCAAAAATGACTAAGAAATTATTTACTCTTAATTATGAAGCTTTCACGGGAGATAATTATGAACTATTATTCATTATTAGTAATGATATATATATTTAATCTTGAGCTAAAGCTAGTTCTAGAAGGAGCTGTATCTGGTGTAGTATTAGCCATTTTCTAAAATTCATTAGCTATTTAACTCTTATTGGAATATTGCTAGTAAGTCATACAAATATTCAAAGAGTATCTTATGGCGGACCAGTTTGATAATCTGCCTAAAAAACATCTAGTTTCAATCAGAAAGCCGTTTTGTTAACAAAAGAGAGAAATTCATTTTCCCATGAGGATTGTCACTAAACAAAAATAAAATATGTAGAAAATCTGATCAAAAGTACCCACTTAAAAAGTAGAGGAAAGAAATCTCAGGAAATGCAGCCACCACTACATCACTTGAAATCTGTCAAATAAGAGTTTATATGAAAGATCAGCAAGGTTAGGAAGTCATAATTTCATTTTACATCTACTACACTGCCTGGATATCCAGTTTCAGATGTGTGTTTGAGTACATTATTTGTTCAACACAAGAGGTTTGAACTATTCACCTCTTGAGACACGTATTGAGTACATTTTTTTTCTAGTACGAAAAAACATGGCTAAAGATCTGAGAAAAAAATATTTTTAAAGGTTTATCAGCAAGATTTTATCACATAGATGTATGATTTTGCATTTACAAAATAAAGTAAAAGTAGAAGATGTTATTAGTCATTAAGAGATCAAGAGGAAATTTTTCAAGAAACAAATAGTAAAAAAAAAAAAAATTAAAAAATCACTTTTTCTTGATATATGAATATTACAAGGTGTCCAAGGCATGGGTCAAGATTTCAGTTTGTATTCCAGACCTGTAGTTTTCTGTTCAAAGAGAGAACTGTAAGTCTTTAATTGGAATAGCAGTTATATTTGTGTTCATGGACAAGACAAATAATAAAAAATGCAGTGAGGTCAAGTTGTCCCTTTATAGATTGAAGTCCACATAGCTCATATCCTATTTCATATGAGGACCAACTGCAGGCACTTCTAGGTGCCTTGCCTTGCCTTGCCTTGCCTTCCTGTCCTGTCTCACCTCACCCTGCCTCATCTCACCTCTTTTGAAAATATGTAGGAGATATGCAGAAAAGCCCACTAAAATACAGATGGCAATTACAGAATCCAGATTAAATATAAGTGTGGAAGTTGAAGGTCACCATTTTCAGAAAGCTAGAAGAGGTGCTGCGGAGAATGCCTAGAATAACGGAAGGATAAAAGACAGAGTAATAAATAAAGAGAAAGTGGTGTAAGTAATGGTGGAAAAGTAGAACAGGAGAAGACATGTGGGAGGTGAATAATGAGGAAGACTCTAGACTAGATCTGTGTTATCACATATCAGGATAAAGAAGGAAAGAGTTGTATGTGGAAGCAATAGGAACTGAAAGTTGAGAAAGGAAAGGTAACATGGAACGATAAATTGAGTGGAAAGAAAAGAGAGAATAAAATAAAAGGGTAAAAATAGAAAGCAGATAGAGTGTAGAAACATTAAACTGTTATAAAAGTTTTCTCTCTGTAAACAAATACAAATGTATATACAGACAGAACCTTGAAGAGCTCTACAACAAAACTTAATGTTTTCTTTCTTGTATACAGTTTGTTTTCACCATTAATACAATGATGTGGCACATTAATGCATCATCACAGTGACAGCACTATAATGATATACTATACTAATACATCATCAGAATAACTTTGATAAGAGCTGTCCCTCTGGTGATACATTAGTCTAACCCATCATAATAGAAGCATGTATTCCAAACAGATGTAGGACAGATATCACTTAAATTTTATTGTCATTGTTTATTTATTCATTCACTACAGAAGATAATATCAAAAGCAGAATGCTTTTTAAATTTCATTAAGTAAAATAAATAAATAAATAAATAAATAAATAAATAAATAAATAAATAAATAAATACAGGAATATTTAAGTACATACGATACATAAGAAAGTAGGAGCTCAGCCACTAACTATAAAACTTCAGAACAGCACATGCTACCACGTCTCATTAGAATGAATCTAAAACCATTACTAAATTATGGAAGTGTTTTTAAGTGTTTCTGAATAAATACTTTTTAATATCCAGACTCATAATAACTTATTTCTACTTGTATTTATAAACACTAAAAATACAATAATCCAAAGCATATATGATCATTAATATATTAAAATAGGGAAAGGCTGTATCTTCACATGTATCTGTAAACTCTGTAATATATGTTATTATCAGCACCAGTGTTTCTGAAAGGGTAAATAATCTAAAGTATGCCTGAATTTGACTTAATGATCTCAAAGTGAAAATATTAATCAATATTTCTGACACTAAGTTGCCTCATCACAGTATCATTGGACCTGATGTGGAACAGAAGAAGTGGATCATAATCAGTAGGGTTCACCATGCTTGGCAGCCTCTCAGTAATGTGCAAATGAGAGTTCCTGGTAGGCAGCAAATTTGTCTAGAGATAAATTGTCTGGACAATAAATGGGTGCTTTGGTGTCTCTCAGTAAGTAACCACAATCACTACTGCTTTACATGGTTTTCTGGTGGCACTGGTTCTAATGTGGGTGGGCAATTGGATCTACTTTGGTCAGCTTTTGCTGGATTGAGTCCATTACTCACATGCTCTTTATTCTTGACACCCAGAGCATCTTATCTGTTACGCAGGGACACTTTAGTGGAAAGAGGATGGTTCCTCCTTCTTCCTTGAACATCAACAAGGGTCCAGTCTCTTTCATCTCATTAATTACTTGTGTCAGCCAGCTCAAGGCTGAAATCAGGCTCACCTTCCACTTACGCAGCCTTAAGACTGGGCTGTTGCTCAGTCTGAGACAGCATGCAATACCGTGTAACTATCTCCCAATCACATTCCCGGATACTATGCTGATTGTTGAGCTCATCTCATAACATAGCTACACTTTTGAAGAGTTCTGGGCACACTTGCAGCCATGACATCCACTGCTGCTTTCATGTGCTATAGGCAATTCCAGGTGCTGGGGCTCCAAGCGGCCTGACATCGGGTCATTTTTTTCAGCCTTTGAGGGGTCAGTTTGGGTAGACATGTCAGCAGAGCTAGGCTGTAATGCTTCTGGGTTTCAGCCTCAGCCTTGCAGTTGGGGCAGGTAGACACCATTTTCTTTCAGCCGGACACAGTCACCTTGTAGTTTTATAAAATAGTAATTCTTTTGAAAGATGTCATCCTTCTAATCTTAAATCTCTGGTGACCTCAAGCTTCCAGGTGCTATTGCATGGCCACCAGCTAGCTGGGGTGATTGTGAGGAGTGCAGCCTAAACCTGTGGGTGAACAGAGCAGGCAGCAGACTGACAATGGTCAGAGCAAACCCCCCGGCATGAGCAAACTGCCAGTGCTGCTCCCTGTTTGCACACCCTGACCACTGCCTCTCCCTAGGGACTTGCCCTGTGCAGCCACCCACTGTGTGAACTGGCTGCAGGGACTGACAGCACTGCCCTGCTCTTGTCAGCCCTTCTCACGAGATCTGTTGCTGCCAGCTGGTACCTTCCCACACAGTCCCTGATTTTGCCAGTTGAAATCCTGTAGTGTTTAAGCCATACACTTGGTAGAAGTGCTAACTGTGAGACCATACTTTAAATAGAGTCCTATTAAATTGCATTGGAATAATCTTAGCTCAAGAAGATCAAAATCACATAGAAATGTGGTTTCTATTCTGCTGACTAGTATTTCTACATTTTTAAAAACTTTCTGATAAGCTTTTATGCTGACTCAGGTATTTTTATTTTTTTACTTTTTCCTACACAGCATTCTTTGAGATCTTAAAGCATGAATTGAATATATTTTAGCAAGCATCCATCTGCCATTCTGCTGGCAATTAATTAACAGCCAAACAGAAATATTGGAGCACTATATACTTAGTTTATTGATTTTTTGTGCAATATAGTATGTTATAGCTCACTATACAGACTTTCTGTTGTCATACACAGAAACCGCATTAACTGCTGACAGGTTTGCTTCATATATTAAAGTGTCTAGAAAGAATGAAGCAATGAAGTTTGGATGAAATTTTGATAATGAGAGATTAGAGAAAAGAGGATTTGAGAAAAAAAATCATTGTTGAAAGAATCCAGTATCACATGTCACTTCATTTTAATACACTTCAAGTATCAGCATCAACGTCACTGTTTTATGTGGGAGCTAGGAAGTATTTATCTTCTATTTCACCAGTGCCTACTAATTTAAAATGAAGTCTTACAATATAAAGAAGATACTAACATTCTTTGGCTCAGGAGTGATACAAATTTTATTACAGATAATTTTCTCTGTATCTTTCCCCAGGTAGCTACTCAGTTTTCCACAAGTAATATTCATCTGCCTTTCCATATCTTTATGAATGTTAATGGATTTGTTACCTTCTCTGTTGTTGACATGCATTTCTGCTCCACATTTGCCAGCTGTCCTTTTGACAAATTATTTAAGTGATTAACTAATTAACATAATTAAGAAGAAACCTGTAAATTACATACTTAACTTCATGTTTGCTGCTTATGAAGAAGAACCTGTGTGTTCTCCTCCCACAAAGTGTGGATTTCTTGGTAGCAGTCTCACAATTCTTGAGTTACTGAGACCATCACAACTGTAAGTCATCAGTGCATGTAAAAGGAAAAATGAAGTGAAATAGTGATAAATTCACACACAGAATAAGAAGTAAACAGTAAAAAATAAATAAACAAAAATGCTTATATTTTACCTAAGATTCAAATCAGACCCTTGAAGCAAATCAAAAGGATTAAATAGCGGAGTATAAGTTTTACTGAGGTGGCAAGGCAGGTGGCAAGACATTGGCATGGAGAGTCATAGAGGTGGTCTCTATGAGGTGAGGCCATGGGTTGCCCCATTCTGGACACAGTCTGCTCTGGCCAGCTCCAACCAGTCCACCACAGGGCACAGCTGAAACCCTCTAGCCAAGATGGTAGTGCCTCTGGGAAAACATTTTTAAGAAAGGGCAAAATAGTACATGGCAGTGTGAGGATGAAGGAAAAAAAGCTATGAGAAACAATACTGTGAACACCAAAGTGAGAGAAGAAGGAGGGAGAGAAGATGCACCTGCAGGTTCCGTGGTGGAGCAAGTATTTTTCTGCAGGGCATGGAGAGGATCACAACAGAGAACATATCCACACTGCACCCCATGGAGAGCCCATACTGGAGGAGGCTCCTGGCAGAAACTCTGATCCATGTAGAGGTGCCTATGCAGAAGCAGATTTTCTAGTAGGTGCTGTTGCCAGTGGACAATTTACACTGGAGCAGTTTGCTCCTGAAGGACTTCAGAACATGGAGAAAACCCACACTGGAGCAGTGGAAAAGTATGAAGAGGAAGTACTAACAGAAAGAAGATATTATTAAGAGATTCTGTGTGCGACAAAGCACATGGGGACTTAATGCCACCTCATGGAGAGCTCAGGTTCTCTGTGCTGCCAACGGAAAGGGCAGATTTGTGGAGATTTCAGGGAAGCTGAGCTAGAACTATTCAGAGATAGCCAGAGAGCTGAAAGCATCTGTACTCTCATACTTCCCTGGAAGTTTGAAGATGGAAGAATCCTGAGGAACCTGATGCAAATAGGCATATATGATACCCTTTCTTGAGGAATGCCTTAAAGTTTCATTAACTGACCAAGGAAATCTCAGATCTGAGTGAGACATCTTAAATTAAAAGACATCAAAACTTTCCTTCCCAGTAAGCTGATGTATGCTGGGTCCCTCAGTCTAGTCTAGTTTCTTATTCAGCAAGTTCAGTGCTTTCCTGCATTGCAGTGCAGCCCATAACATTCCTTCTGGTGACTTTTGAGGCTTCAGAACTGCTCCTTACCAAAGTCCTACCTGTGATTCTGGAGGCATCTCCAAGAGTCTATGCAGACAGCTGTCTCCCTCCTTTCTACATGTCAGTGCTGACTCTCCATGGACTTTCCCTGCTGAACAGGTACAGTTGCTAGAAGGAAGAGGCACTCCCTTCTAAACATTTCCAGCAAATGGAGTGTGCCACAGGTAGGACAAGGGAAACATCATCCTAAGAAGTTCCTATGAACAAATTAAATGGGCATATACTCCCCACAGAGTTATTGGATGAAAACAGACAGGCTTCTGGCTTCCTAATGAAGATTATGTAACTGGAAAATAGTAAATACCAGGGATGTATTTCCCTGTGTTGCTGTTTCTCAGACTGGTTTTGTTAATAACAATCACAGTGAAAGGAAGATTTCAGGACAGGCTTAAACAGGTATGAGAACACCAGACAATTTCAAGCAATATGGTCTGTTTTGAACTTAGTTTTCATATTTCCTCATTAAGTTAATATCTGAGTATCTCTTTCGGTCTTTCATTTGTACAAAACTGTTTTTTAAGTGATAAGCTTTGCTTTTCATTAAAAAACATGTTGCAAGAAAATACCAAAGATCTTCACAATCAATTTCAGCTACAGAGATTTATTCTTAACCTAAGGGAACTTCCAATAGACTTGTATTCCAATTCATACAAACAAGCTGTAAAAACAAATTGTTTTACTTTAATCCTATGGTCATCATCAGGGTTTCTTAGTTACTCCACTGTGGCATTTATGGTAATAAAGATTTCTCAAGCTTTACAAAATATTTATAAGGTTGCTCCTGTTGGGGTTTTTATGGTATTATAAAGTGCTTTAATTTCTAGGTTAGGTAATATGATGAACAACTCAACAGCAGTTTGCACTGCTGAAACAGCTCAGAGAGGCAAACCAGAAAGAAAAAAAAAAAAACAAGCAGATGAACACTTATGTAATATAATAAACATTTTTTTCTTTTCCATTCAGTTGGTTATTTCCAAACTTAACTTTTTACCTGTTCTTTTCTTTTAGAACATATTGCAGTGTATACATTGTTGCTAAGAAGAGCAAAGAGTGCAAATGCATTTGTGTGTGTGTGTGTGTGCACAAATTGGAATTGTAGCAATGCAATGAGATGAAATGATTGAAAGACAGTTCATGAAACTGTGTCACTGGGTATAAAGTGCTAGATGTCTGACAGTGAAGTTATTATTTTTGTTAACTTTTCCAAGTTTCTTTTAGAATTACAGAATCTTTTAGGTTGGAAAAGACCTTTAATATCACTGAGTCCAACTGTAAACTTAGCACTGCCAAATCCATCAGTAAACCATGTCCCTAAGCGCCACATCTATATTTATTTTAAATACCTCCAGGGATGGTGACTCCACTACTTCCCTGGGCAGCCTGTTCTAATGGCTGAAAACCCTTTATGTGAAGATTTTTTTCTGGATATCCAATCTAAACCTGAGTAGTCTGAGTGAAGAATCATAGGATGCTAATCACGCTCAACTACTCCTACTGAAAACAGAGTTGCCACTGTGAGTCCATCTTTAGGGAAGCTTCTGGCATGTCTTCTGGCATTACCCTGTCTTTCCACTGACTATGGAGGAGGAGGACAGGTCAAAGAAGTACCTCATTCAATTTCTTACATAATTTTCTTACATTCAGGTTCAGAAGTTTGTTTTTTTTTTTCCTGGAACACAGCTTGAATCCATTATGACTCTTCATATTGCTACAAATATTTCTGCTACCAACAACATTCTTATTCTCTGTGTGTGTGTACATTCATAATTCCTTTACATATATATATGTTACACAAATGGTAAAAAGATGTAATTGTATTTTTTGTCATTAAATTTTCAGTCATATGTAAGTATGTATTTCTTATCTATGTATTCTTCCACCACTTTCTTAGATTCATTTATTTCTATTTTATCTTTATTTATGGTTTCTGATACTACAGAAATACTCTGCTGTCTGGTGACTTTTGCAGTATAAATTCCAATGCCTTTTTTGCAAACCAGTCTTATCTTCAACTTTACTAAAATTTGGTTTAGCTTCATTTAAAACAAACAAACAAACAAACAAACAAACAAACAAAACTGAAATAGACCTCTTCTAACTTCCTGAGAGAACCTGATTTTATGTTTTTACCATAGGAGTTAACCAAATATCCTGTTAGCACGTGTAGCTGAAAAACCTAGTGTCGTTAAGATACTATTAGCACATTAATGAATATGACAATTTAGAAATCTACTCCATATTAAGAAGTAGTGTTTCATGGTAACTGTAAGCAAAATCTTAGCATAAATACTCTCTGGATTAAGCCTTATATGTCCTACAAAATTCCCAGCTGAAAAAACTGAGCTGAAGTTGGAACACATGTATTATTGGAGATGTAAATATGAACTGTCAAATATGAACTGGTTTTACTTGAAATTTATTTCAAGATTTTGCTATAAAATCTAAGATTTTTTTTTGCAATTTATTATATGGTTTTAATCTCTGCTAATCAAGTAAGCTTTGAGTGTTTACAGTTATTCCATTACACGGATAAAATCCTTAGTTAATAAAAGTTTAACACAATTGAAGCTTCCCAAGACCATTAAATCTCAAAGTTGTAGTGCTATCAGATGCACATGTCATGAGAAGACATTCAGAATTTAATATTTAAGCATTCTACAATTATAATGAATGTAAATCTCCATAAGAATAAAAGATATTTCAGAATCAGGTACAGAATATTCCAAGTGAGAATGACCAAACTTTATCTTCAGTTACTGTCCGTAACTGACCAGGCATCTTTAATTAGCAAGTACTTATGCATATTTAATAATTTAAAAGTGATTTAACAACAATACAATACAAGGCCTTTGGTTATTTGATCATTAAAGGTTAAAACACTTCTTGATACAGTTGCATAAAGCTGATTTAACTTTTAACAGAAAGAACCACCTTCTTTCTCACAGCTTGAAGAATGTTGGATATAAAATCAAAACTCCAAGAATGACATATAAAATACTTTTTACTGTACCAATTCATCTCCATGGAATTACACAAAGTTTGGAATTTCCAGGAAGTTCTTTACATGAGCTTAAATTTATGTACTCTATTTCTGTGTCTTTCTTTTTTTTTATCTATTAAATGTGTCTAATGATATCACTGCATAGCATCAGTTGACTGCTTCATTCTTTCTGGTTGAAGTAGAAGGGAATTAAGCAGTTAACTATTTTTTTATAAATTTGTCTCAATACATAAATATGTTTCCCTTACATAAATAAATTATGATCACAAACATTTCACGACAATGAATTATGTGATTTTAAAAAGCCTTAAATTTTTATGTCTACATATGTATAGTAACATTCTATTTGGAAGCATTGCGGAATTTGATAATCAACTGATAGTTAAGCCTGAGTCCCTGCAGTCCCCTGAGTAACCTGGTGAGCTAGACTGAACACATGTTGACAAGGTGAAACTCTGTCCCACACAAATTACTGCATCATAGAAGGTCTGAGACTGTTTATTGCACAAGTACACCTGAGCGAAATATTTTATTTCAACCTCAGTGTTTTCTTCCTGGTTTCTCTTTACCAGGTCTTTGTTTAGCATATGGTGTGATGTTATTCTGAAGTGCCTAACTTTGCCTATAGACCTAAGGTATGTAGTAAAGAATTACTGATAGACTGGATCTTGCTTAGCTTCTAAACACAGAAGTGTTTTTATTTTAATTTAGTCTTAAGCAACAAGCTTATGAGCTTTTTATTATACCAATGACATTATAGAATTCCATTATAATTATACATATTATATATATTATGTGCTATTATATAATTCTGTTATAACGTTATACATAGTATAGTAACAAAAAAAATTATCACAGTCTGGTGAGTGTAAATTGGTGAAGTAAGAATACCAAGCTATGCATACAAGACTGTTTTATTTTCATATTGAATATTTTAGCATAAAGTCTATACCCTTCAATGCTTATTTTTGCAGCAACCAAGGAATCTGTGGTGTTTCTGCAGGTGTTCCTCTACTGGTTTTGCAATAACTACTTTAAGAGATAATAGATAACTGAGCCTGATAAGTCTCTGACTTCAACTGCTTTTCAAAACTCTTAGATGGAGAGTGAGATGATCATAATAAGAGATCCAGCAAAACAGTACATCATATATTTGCTTTATCTGTCATTGATTTTTAATATATTCTACAATATAATGATCATACATCTCTATTAACTTTTATTATATCTTTATTTTTCAAGACAATGCTAGTTCAGCCTGAACTGGAGAGGTTTTCCTTTAAGTAGCTGTAATTCTGAAAAGAGAAAAAATAATTTTCCCCAGGTAACTCTTTTTTAGGGACCACTAAACCATGTCCTTAAGCACCACATCTACACGTCTTTTATTTACCTCCAGGGTTGGTGACACAGCTACTTCCCTGAGCATCCTGTTCCAATAGTTAACAACACTTTCAGTGAATAATTTTTTCCTAATATCCAATCTAAACCTCCCCTGGGGCAACTTGGGGCCACTTCCTCTGGTCTTATCACTTATTACTTGGGATAAGACACTGACACCGACCTCATTACAACCTCCTTTCAAGAGAGTGATAAAATCTCTCCTGAGTCTGTCAGGACTGCCTTCCAAGGGACTCTGTCAACCAGTGTCCTAAACAGGTCAGTCTGTCCTCCGGAAGTCCAAGACAGCAGTTCTGCTGACCTCCCTCCTCACTTCTCTGAGAATCAAAAACTCTATCATTTCATGATTGCTATGCCCAAGACAGCCTCCAAGCATCAAATCAGTCCTTCTTGCTTCAGAAACAACAGGTCCAGTGGGGTACCTTCTCTAATTGACTCATGTCACGTCCCACCAAGAGCCGGGGAGAGGTGACTCAGATTCATCAGTCCCCTTTGTTGGAAGAGAGTATACATGACACTTAATGTCTGTAAACAAAGCGTTTTATTTTGCAGCTCGACACAATTGGTAAACAATTTAGTGGCAGAAAGTATTATGGCATATGTGGGGTTTTATACCTTATGTTATTTATTACTTATTAAAAGAAAGGCAAAAGAATAGAAGGAGAGAAAGAGAGACAGAGATATCATCACTCTTCCGGCTCCCATGATGTGGAGGATGGGGTTTGTATATTTTAGTGAGTCCTCCAGTGCTTGACTCAGTCCCTGCAATGAGAATGATGTGGTTCATAGTCTTGGATCCAGTGATATGTAGATGTGTAGCATCCTACAGCACTTGGCTCAGTTCCCATGATGAGAATGGTGGGCAGAGTAGTCTTCAGAACGATGGGATGTCTGCCAGTGCTTGTACAAGTGCACTTTTTATAGTCAAACTCCTGCCTCTCAATTGCCTGTTTATTTAAACTTTGATCTTCTGTGAAGGTATTACTGGGGGGTGATGCAAAAGGTCCTGAAGGGTCTCAGGTGACCTTGAAGGATCTCAAAACATCTTCAGAGGTCTGGTGTCTTCTGCCTGAGTGTCATGCTGGGCTTATCAGTATATGGAACCTGCATGCCCCTGCTTCCTGTTGCAGCCAGTCTTTTGCTTGCAGCTTGTCATTGTCATGTAAATCACAACTCACCCTATCATGATGTCCTGTCTCCTGCTGCTCATTGCTGCAGAACTGATTTTGCCACAATATCTGAGACATTACTCTTTCAGTCTCTCACAGCTGTATCAGGAAGTTAGCAGCAACATACTAATAAAGTTGTTTGACTAACTGTAAATGTTTATATATGTATGTGTATTTATATAATGTATGCAAATATATGTATATAAATATGTGTTTGCATATGCATACAAACACACAAGTATATATTGCCAAAGAATATGGGAGTTAGTACTTTTGTTTTGCTGTTTTCTTTTATTGCTTCAATTTAAATAAAGTATGGCCCTGAAATGTGGAAGAATTTATGTCTGTGGCAGATATGAATCTTCTAGAAGCTGAAAAAGGAGCATATTAACAGAAATTATTCACCATATTTATTACTATTCAAGGCTATTTCAATTTAAGTAATCCTTCAATAAGCAGAAGAAAATGTCTGTCATTATCAAATATTGATAGCTTCATATATCATCTTTTATTTTTATACATAAGTCCTGTTGAAAAGCATCAAAATTTTATGGTTGTTCCTCTGCAGAGGAGAAGATATTATATTATAAATTACTTTCTGAATGTAAGCTAGTTGGCCAGATTTTCATCTTTGTTAATGATTTCTAATGATTTTCACTGATAGCAGGCTCTAGTGAAGATATAGCCAAATTTTATTTACATTGAATTTTAATTTAGTTCAGTTCAGTCTATACTAAATTTATAGCTTAAATATTCTGTAGGTTGTTTTGTTTTGTTTTATTCTTTTAAACTGAGGAAGTGCCCATTAGTGGATTAACTCTCCACTTTGTGTGGCAGTATGTTTACTGACTTCATTGTAAATGAGATTATTCTTACCTTGCAATGCCTTTTCACATTGTAGTAGACAGCAGAATTTCTGAGATAATGTAACTAAATATTTATTAACATTATTTTATTGTGATTGACAGATACCTGTCTTTTTAGTTTATTTTAAGGTTTTTTACATGTATGTAACAGGTCGCCCAGACTGTAGGGGTATTTTTTACAAACTCTCTCAGGACACATAGGACTCAACTACTCCATGTTTTTCTGCCGTTTCCAGCAGATCTTTCCTGATTCTTGCAAGCCACTGGAGAATACTTTTTCCTCTTCTGACCACCTGCACTACTGTCTGTAAAAGTAGGATATAAAGATTGAGCAGAAGTACTGTGCTAGCTTTCAGGTATTTTAGAGTCTTGTCTTGGCAGCTTAGAACTTACCTGTGATGGCCTAATAGAACAGTGGAAGGACAAGACTCCTTTGGGATGGATGTGCCATGAAATGAAACACTCACTTGGAAATCACACTTAACAAAACCCAAGGCATGACAGGCTGCAACTCAAATATTTATAAGGCAAGGTCCCCAGCCTTTTGACCACCTAAAATCTCATTGTTAAGACAGCGTAGTCTTTTGTTCTGCCTCCTTCATTTCCCTTTGTGGGGGATAGACTGTTCTTGTGCTTTGAGAAGGTTGTTCATGCACAGTTCCTGTTACTCACAAGCTCTTTTGATGTACATGGATGCTTCACAGGGAATCCCTCATAGCTGGTCTCTGAGCATTTTCAGTCAGCTATTCCAAAATCCAAGGTCTTTGTCCTGTTATGGATCTTCTTTGTGCTCAGCAGGATCTTAAACTCCACAATGTTGCGATTGCTATATACAAGGCTACAATTTGTAGTTATGTTGTCAAGTAAGTCTTCTCAGTTTGTGAGCAGGTTAAAACTAGCCATGTGCTTTTCCTGGTTGACATGTCCAGCATCTGTAACAGGAAGCAGTCCCCAAAGAATTTCAAGAACCTGACGGGTGAGTTGTGCACCCCTGTGGTGTTAATGTCCAGGTAATTATCATCGCGCATAAGGACCAAGTTCTGTTGGTCCAGGATTTCCCTGAACAGCTGAATTAAGGTTTCATTGGCATCATCATCCTGACTGGAAGGTCAGTAACAGATGCTTAACATAAGATTCTGCCCTGGTGGTGATCTCTAATCTTGATTCACAGGCATGCAATATAACTTTTGTAGTCTCCGCAGCTCACCTCCCTACACTCAGATTTCTCTTTTACATAAAGTGCAACCCCACCTTCTCTTCTTCCTTCCTGTCTTTCTGAAACAGTTTGTAGTTATCCATTGTCATCTTCCAGCCATGTGAGTTTTCCCACCAGGTTTCAGAAATTGATATGACATCATAACTCTCAAACTGGGCACAGAATTCCAGTTCCTCCTGTTTGTTGCCCAGGTTACCTGCACTGGTATACATGTACTTGAGGTGGTTGGACCCTGGTGTTTTTTTTTTTTTTTGCTTTGGAAAGAGTTGGAGAGCATTCCTCACTACTCTGGTAAGAGTGATCACCCACCCAGTTGCTTTACAGGTGTCACAGCTTTGAGTACTATCCCCCAAGTTAGTTTAAAGCACAATTTACTAAGCCAATCTGTTATTGAAGATTCCTCCACCTTTTCTAGATAGGCAGATCTCATCCCTCCCCCATAGCCTGTATTTGTCAAAGAATGTCCTATGATTATAGAAACTAAAGCTTTGATGATGACTTCAGCCATGAAGCTAGGTATTGATCTGCATGAAGCATGGACTTCTACCTGGACCCCTATGTCTGACTGGCAAGACAGATACTTAGCAGACTGTTTTCACTGGGTTAGAAAACCATAAACAAACCTAAAACCTGTTAACCTGGCTATTATTTTTAGTAAAATGCCAGTCATTTCCTCTGCAACATTGCATACTATTTTCTAGTTATTTCTTCTTTAAACATGTACTACTAAAACTAAACACAGTACTTCACAGAATAACACAGACACATACTTAGTGGTCCTTTGTACTAATGTTTCAATATTTTTCTGTCTCAAATTGAAATAACATCTCGGGCCGGGTTGGACGGGGCTCTGAGCAGCCTGATCTGGGTGAGGATGTCCCTGCTCATGGCAAGGGAGTTGGACTATGGATGGACTATAATGGACTATGATTTAAATTTATTATAAAAAAAAAATTCTGGCTTTTGACACATCCTTATAGATGTGAAACCTGAAAAAATCTGATTTTCATGTTACATAGACAACTTAGGATTTAACAAAACTATCTCACAACACGACAGGGTTAGACCAAAAAATATTTCAATAAGACAAAAAGAGGGAGGAAGTGATCACTTTGATCAATGTAATGAAATTAACTCACCTCACTGTTTCCCCAAGAAGAGATTATTTTTATTATTTATTTATGTGATGCAACTGGATTACTTTTCTTTCGTTAAATGCTACAGATTTATCAGCCAGTAGGAATACAATGTGTGCTTCCGCAAGAGTTCTGGAGTCTATTTTCTAGCCTCAGAATAACAAATCTTACAAGTGCTTTAAAAACGGATCAGCACACAGAGGAAAGAGGAGATGCAAATTTTAGTTTAGGGATGCATTTTTTCTATTATATTATTACATCATTTTGGGGTAATTTTGGTGGTTTATATAGTATTTGAAGTTCTATAGCTGTAGCTTCTAATGAAAAAAGAAAACAATAAAGCCCATAGCAATTCTTCAAAGATGACCTTTGAAGTTCCATTCCAACCCTAACTATTCTATGATTTTATGACTCCTGCTGTGCAGAAGCAAACACAGGTGCGGAATGGTGCAGGTTCCTAGGAAAGACTTACATTGCACAGGTGAGAGAATTCAATTTCCAGGGGTGTGAGGAGAGACAGAGGAAATGGCTTCACAATCACGGAGATGATTTTGGAGTTCAGAACAGTGCTGTTCCTGGGAAGAAGAAGAGAAAGAGATGCTTTAAATGGGACAGAGGGAGTTTTGCAGAGGGGTGAATCCCACTGTATTGGTCACTGGTGCTGCAAGGTTTGGTGTACACAGTGCAAAAGGACTTGACCCCTTTACCTTAAAATACCATCAAAGACACTTGCTGCTGATGGACCCCATCCTCTGCCCTTTGATCTCTCCTCATAGATACTTTACATTTATGAACCACATAGACCCCTAAAGCCTTTGGACTTAAAGGCTGTATCTATCCCAGTATTAAAATGATCCTGGACCCATTTTCTGTCCCTGACATGAGGAAACAGAGCTCATTTAATATCCTTTGAAAAACAACCCCTGTTTCCCCTCTGAAAGGCTGGCTTAATCTGCACTGCAGTAAGTGTTGGTCATGGTGGCCATTAAGAGCAAATCCATGGATCAGCCCATGATCCTGCCCGGCTCAGGCACTGGTGTGTATCTCCATTCTCTGAGGATAAAAAAAGAGGGGGAAGGGCAAACCTTTCATCTGGATGTCTAAATGTCTATGCCCAGAAAAATACTCTAATAAATCTGTCAGCCCTAGGAGATTTGGCTGTTGTGAGGGGCAATAAGGGAGGAGGTATCTCCCATACCTGTGCTCTTGCTCCTTGAAAAGTCAAAACCTTTGTCAACGTTTCCTGGGACATTAGACACCTAAATACACAGGGGTTCATTGCATTTCTGCATCAGGAAAAGACTTGGGTGTTTAAATAAGGAAAAGTTTCAATAAAAAAAATTTCAACCGGTGTTTGAAAATGCTGCCTGTTAGTTCAACATGAAGGAACTGGTAGTAGAATAATAACCAAGCATCAGACTACCTCCTGTGTAACCTCATCTAGATGTTCCTGCTCCAGCGGGGGGACTGGACTAGATGATCTTCGAGGTCCCTTCCAATCCCTAACATTCTGTGGTTCTGTGGTTCTGTGGTTATCTGGGATCACATTAGTCTTCTCCTTTGTGAATGATCTCACACATGCAGGTTTTTGTTTCAGTGGTATTAGCAGCTGCTCAGATTCTAGCTGATAGCAGAAATTCTGGGTTTTTGTCTCTAAATTCATTACCTTGCACTTTCTACAATTATATTTTTCCAATTTGCTTTAGATAACTTTTCATACTATGTTATATAGCCCATCCTAGATAGCATTCAAGTCATCTTCTATCTTGGCAATAACCCAAAAATTTGCATCATCATGATATTTTGTTAGCAAGATCTGGACTGTTCTCAACATAAAGAATTAAAACACTAATAACTGGAGCACTAGTCTACTATCAGTGTTTCCAACCTGATTCTCAATGCATCAAAATTTGTTGTCATGTTTGCCAGCTCTACTGCTGGTAGAACTTCAGAGTTTATAATATGTAGGCTTTGTTTTCTGTAATTGTAGGCTTTATTTTCTCTAATTATGTCAAGTTTATTGAAGTAAAAGAAAGCTTCATTCAGTGTCTTACATACAAAACTATTCTTACCTAGAGTCTCCTAACAGCCACCAACTGCATTCTTCCATGTTTGAGGCAAAAAAACCCCACACAAATAAAAGGTGGTAAAAATGAAAGCAATTAAAACTTTTTCAGTATTCAGTGACTATACCATCAAGCTTTTAGAAATATTTAATGCATGTGAATAGGGAGAGGGACATACAGTGTGCTTTTGCTGCCAATTTAAAATAATTGAAGAAGTACTACAAAGAAATCCACAGAAGAGAAATTACCTGCGCAGAGCAACTTCCTAAGTGACTGACATGAAGAAAAAAGCTGCAAGCATGGAGCACCACTAAAGTTATTAATCTGAATGACAAGTAAGAAAAGAAAAGAAAACAGTAGATGCTGACAGTGCACACCATGAGCAATGAATCAATTTAGCTTGACACTGACACTTTAGAAAAGACTTTCATCTGATCACATGGTTAAATACCATCATTATCTGCATACAAAAGTGAGGCATTACAGCTTTTCCTTTTTCCTTTTTTTCAGGTTAAAAGCATATTTTTCCTTCCTTCCTTCCTTCCTGCCTGCCTGCCTGCCTTCTTCCTGCCCTCCCTCCCTTCCTTCCCTGCCCTCTCCTCTTCCTTGTCCTCTTTCCTTTCTCTTCCCTTTCTTTTCACAGGTAACAGAATGGCTGAGGCCATAAGGGACCCCGAAAGGTCATCCTGGTCAACCTACCTGCACAAAGTAGAGTCACGTAGAGACAGCTTCTCAACACAATGTCCAAGTGTCTTTTGAAGATCTCCAAAAGCAGAGACTCCACAACCTCTTTGGGTGACCTGTGGCAGTGCTCTGTCACTCACAGTAGAAAACTGTTTCCTGATGTTTAGATGGAACCTCCTGTGTTTCAGTTTATGTCTATTGCTTCTGGTGCTCTCTCTTCTTCCTGCCTTCCTTCCTCTTTTTTTTTTTTTTTTTTTTCCCCCAGAGTCTTTCTCTTTGAACTTTCTTACTTTCTTTTATTTTTCAAGCTTTTTCTTTTTTTTTCTTTTTTTTTCTTTTTTTTTTTTTTTTTTTAAATAATAGTTTCACTTTCTCACTCTATTTAGTTTATTATTGAAGCTTTTATACAGTTTTGATGACTTTCTGGAAAAACACACAGTGAAAATATGCTCTTGATCAGTGCCATCATCTCCACCATGTCATCATCCCCATAAGAGAGGGAGATTCTGAAAAATGAGAGCATTGTCTCACTAATTGTTTGGTTCATGTGCTGTGATGACCAAAATACTTTGTCCAAATTTTCAAAATCACACATTCTTGTAAAATGTAACTTGAACTGTCTTTGTGTATGGTTACTGCTTTTTACAGCACTCTCCTGAGGGGGAGAAGAGATTTATTTCTGTCCAAGAAGCCAAACTTCCTGGCTCCAGATTGTGTACCGTTATCCTAAGGGTATTATATAAAAGCTAGATGGTGGCCCAACAAATTCCTCTAGCTGTGCTTCAAAATAACAGCAAAATTTACTGCCTATAGCAGGCTCTAGGCTGCAAATCGTAAAAAGCCTTAGTCAGGATTTCAGGTACTTAGTTTCCGGTGCTTTAGATGGAAAATTTATACAGATAATGTGTTCATCTTTTTTTCTAGAAAAGTAGAAAAGTCTTGTGCCACAGTTTCTTCCCTGTACATATTTGGAGAGGTGTATCAAAAACGTAGGCCAAATGTAAAGTCCTTCTTACATCCAATGTTTCTAGTCAATAATATATGAGGTCTTCTTAACATTTCACAATGTTAAGGGTTTTTTTACTGAATATAGACTTACTATATTTATTATCAGTACTACACTATTTTACAAGTTTTTAATGATTTTGACAGATGGGTGAATCTAGTCTATTTTTACGGTCTTTATTTCTTTTTAATAATAATTACTGCTTACGTTATTTAACCAAGCTTTAATTGTTTCACATTTGTAGGTAGAACCAGGGGATAACCTGTGCTTCCTGTTATTTTTTCCTTCTTGTGACAGACTATTAAGGTTTTTAGGCTATTTACATATTTACATTCTTTGTATTCCGTTTTTAAAGGAAATTACTGAGAGAACTCCACTAGACTCTCTCACTGCAAATACCAGTAACCCTTGTCTGAAATTCCTGCATTACCTAGTCTTGAAACAATACTTTTTGTTTCTAACTTATTCATCCTTGGACCATATTTTCAAAAGGAAGCTACCATGTTACATTTTTTTTTTAATTGTAATCCGCTTTTGAAATGAATCATAAGGAAAACAATATTTTACCAGTAGAGGGAGATATAATGCTAGCAAAATATTTTTCTTTTACGTGATTTATTACATGCTGGAGGAAGACTTTTTTAATTAGGATTTCTTTGTGTTAATTGACCACAGCTCAACAAATATTTCCAGTGCTGCAAAAACATAAGCATCTAAATGGCAGTGCTAATGGAATATTTTTAGTATGAAGTATTTACTGGAGACTAACTGAAATTGTTCATAACAACAAAAATATCATCAGGTACTGGAATTAAGATTAGATCCTTTGACGCTCATTTCCTGCACACATTAAAATTAACAGGTCGTGCATATACAAGAGATGTGAAGTAGTCCATATTGTTTCAGAATATGAGCTTGGAAAACTTTTTATTCCAGCAAAATCATATCAGCCTTATTTCCACTGCACTTCCTTTATTTTAACTTGTTTGCTACAATTCTATGACTGACTCTGTTCTGCAATGAACGACACCACAGAACTCCAGAAACAATAAGGACAAAAAATTCAAACCAACAAGGTGTCCCTTAAGTAGAAAATACATTACTTTTACTAGTGTGTTCAAGTACAATCTTACCATCTACAGTATTAGAAGGGCTAACTAAATATTCTCATGGGACAATATTTTAAAGTCTTGGATTGTGTGCTTCATGGGCTACCATATAGATTTCAAATAAAGTCTTTTTGCAAATACAGTAGAATTAACACCATTATTTATTCTTTCTCTTCTCTCCCTTTTTCCCCTAGCCCTAAAATAATGTATGTAATCTAAGCGTCATCAGAAGGGCAAAGACTTAGAGGAACTTTATTTAAGATTTTTTTAGTGAGAACTTCTCTAAAAATTAACATAACAAAAGCAGTGTTACCATTAATACTCTTTCTATACTCATATTCATGAAAAAATGAACTTCCAAAAGCAGAGAAAGATAATTTACCCTCTTCATTAACTTATACATGTCAGCATGTCATATACAACTTCATTGTTCTTAATGTCAATCTTATTATTGTCCAGCCTTTTCTAATATTAAACAGTTGAATTCATATCACTTTAAATTCTATATATATGTGTTTTGTGGTTCTTTTTGTTGTTTGGGTTTTTTTTTTCCCCCCCATAAGAATTCTGCAGACACCTCTGCAGAATCCTAATAATATGACAGCAAACACATTCATACGGTGGTATACAGATTAAAAGAAATGGTTCACCTTTGTGAGTTTTAACTTTAAAGGTGTCATGATGTCATGATTTACCTGAAACAAACTTTTCTCTATTAGCTAGTAGCTTACACAAATTGTTGTTTTACAATCTATGCTTCCTGGAACAGAGAAGCTTTCTTTGGGTAGCTGTTTTCACTTTTAAATGAACATGGATTTTCAAAATCAGCAGAACTGATAGATCTTTCAATAATTTGGCACATTATCCTGTCTAGACTTCTCTGTTAGTTCCACAGGGAGCAGTAGAAGATAAAATTGAAAAAAACATGATGTACAATGTCTTATGAGATTCAGTAAAAAAAAAAAAATAGATAACAACAACAAATACTTCTGACAGTGCAATTTTTTTATGTGGGCTATTCTCATCTTGATATGAACATAACAGTTTTAATCATAATTTCAAGAACATTTGAATAAATACTTTTGGGAGTTTGGAAGCAAAACTAAAATATTGCTTAAATTATTCCTGCTACCAAGGATGATCAATATAAGATAAATTATATAATCAGAGATGTACATTAGAAAAGCCCATTAACTAAAACAAGATGTTAAAATTATGCTATATGAGATAAATTAACATATATTTGGTTTCTTTGTGCTGTTTATCTATCACTGACAAACAGATTACACAAAAATACTGTTCACTTAGCAGCTGGTTTGATTAAAACTGCAAATACTGCATCTAAGTGTTGCTGAAGAGTAACCTTTGTTGCTTAGTAACACCACATATAATCCAAGTGGTGACACAGAAAGCTAGAATCCTGCTGACTATTAATCACTGAATTTGCTATGCTTTCAAACATTTTCCTTAGTTTGGTTTAGTATGCTTCACTCTTTTTAATACTTGCTCATAAAATTTGCTATCAGCATTATCACAGTCATTTTTACATTAATCTGCATATATTATTATTATTAGAACTTATATAATAGAGTGCAGCAGATTTTTATTAATATGTGAAAACCAGCATTCTGGTATACAATAAAAATAGGAAGTAAAGATCTTTATATTCCTATATAGAACATGAAAAAGATAATTTTTTTATCAAACACAAAGATTCTCATTAGGGACTGAGAGGTGAAAATAATTGTGCTTCTAGTATCATGAGTTTATTTACAATCAGATCAACATCTGGCACTGAAAATTTAACGTGCAGAAATCTGGTTGTTCAGTGTTGTATTCTTATTCAAAGACTGCCCCCCCCAAAAAAAGGTAAAAATCTTAGAAGGGATTTTGAAATCAGGATTTGCAAGGAATTAGAATTATTTGCATGGTAGCTTTAAAATAGATGCTTCACTTGTTATCTCCTGATATTTCTTGCTGACTTATTAGGTTTTCAGCATTTATACTAGAGACCTGAGGGGTTTTGGTTTTTCATCTGACTAAGCAACCTGGGACTACATCAAAGGACCCAATTTCTTTCAGATATTGGAAATTAAAATTTAACAGAAGGCTAACTTTAGGTGGAAAATGCATCACCATTCAGTTACTCTAACTGTACGGAGAATATATTTGAGAACCATAACCCTTTTCCCTTAGGAATAAATAGTTATGGTGTTGTGAAAGAACATAGATTTAAATTAGGGCAGTCATACACTGATACACAGCTTGAGTTGTGATTTCAATCATAAATACCTGTTTTCTGCAGTTTATCAGTTGGTCATAAAACTTTGCTCAAGGCTAAAGAGTGTTGCACAAGATATAGTTTTACAGAATAAGCTATTGGGATTTTGTTTGAAAAAAGAACACACGGAAGAAACAGTGCTATTCTTTTTGACTAAAATGCTGACTAAACATATTTTGACTGTGACTCAAAACTATGTATGTAAAAATTTCCTAAAATTGTTGTCATATTGGACAAGGAAAACAAACAGGATAGAAACTGGGACAATGATGATATATAAATTGAAAACACTGCATCTAAAATTAAAACAATATTTTTATGACAGAAGAGCAGGATACTCTCCCTTAGAGAACTCTGGAAAACCAATAGATGAACTGCAAAAGTGATTGACAAATACTGGTATTTACAGAGGACAAAAATTGACCTGTACTCCTCTGAATATTTTTGTACTGAAATTATGCGTGTTTTTAGAACAAATATTTAAGGGAAAATTATTAAAGCCTCAAGGAATTAAATAAATATATGATCTGAGCTTACACAGGAGTATATTGTGTTACATGACAATTGCTGTTTTGTTATATTAAAGAGAAAATATTAGACCATGGAGCAGTCATTATTGGAATTGATTGAGGATTAGGAGCAGTCTCAGTATCTCAATCTTCAATTCTGACCTTGGCTCAAAAATTGAACTGAGGTAATGAAATTAGATGATATCACAAAGTTGGCAGTCATTTTGAACAGAGGGGAGCAGTGAAATATTATACATAAATAAATTAATAGCTTTAGGGAGTGAAGTAATAGGATGAGGGGGAATTTATGAGAACAAAGTGTTCAGGTCCTTTCATTTAGAGGCTCGGCACAAGAATCTATAGTGCAGTCTTGGACCTAGAAACAAGTTGGATTTTTTTCAGCTGGGAAGAACAAATTAATGCAAAACAACCCAGGTATCTGTATATTTGTAAAGTATGTTTATAATACTGACAGTAAATCAATAGCAGAATAAAGCTCTGAAAAGGGCCTATGGTCCCCCAAACCAGTAAGCAAGTTGATTCCAGCTAAGCAGAAGTCTTAGTACCTTTGTGCAACCTATTAGTGAGACCTCATTTAGAGTCAGTGTACAGATTTAGTTACTCAAGGATCACAGGCTACTATTTAGAATTTAACAATTAAAAACAAAAAAAAACCAAAAAAACAAAACAAAACAAAAACAAAACAAAAACCAACCAACCAACCAACCAAAATAACTAGCAAAATATTACTTACCTAGCAAATGAAGATTCAGATATTGTGTCTATCCTCTCAAGTAGAACACACTAGGTGAAAAGCTCCATCAGTTGATCCTAAACTATTCACACTGCTTAGTTCCTTAACTCTAGTTTGGACTAGTTCTATAATATTAACTCTTTCTGAGATAAAGCCTCACCCCATTGTTCTGAAGACAATTTACTTCTATGACCACTCTTAAAGGTCAGTACGGACAACACAAAGGCAAATACCTTTCGCCTTGCCTTACTTTTTCCAAAAACCCTATCAGAAGGATTTGCACCACAAGACTAACAATATTTATCTCCAGTATTATACCATTAAAAATAAATAAATAAATAAATAAATAAATAAATGAATGAATAAATAAATAAATAAATAAATAAAAAGCCATGCCGCAGTCTCAGACTTTCTGAATTTAAAAAAAAAAAAAAATCATAGCAAAACTGTTTTCTAGAGTCACAGCAGCAGCATAAGATGCCTAAGAGAAATCCAAGGACAAATTTTATGGAGCCAATCTGCTCTAGAGTAAGCTTGTTCTAAATTTTGTTGACATACATCTTTGTTCTTCCTGGCCATAAATGGAAGGATGATGCTGTGGAACTGATGTGTTTAACAATATAGACACAGATAGAGGCAATACATTTGCTCTCTAGAAATGCACCAAGGGGCAAACACTATGAAAAAAACTTGAGGACAGTATGGGCATAGAACCTTAAATATATACATAGTCCCAAATATACTGCAAATTAAAAGCAATTATTTACTAATGATGCAAGTAAAATACTGGAGCAGCAACCCAAAGAAAACAGTGAACTTAAGAAAATGGAAATACTTTGTGGGCAAAACATAATGATTTTATGAAAGCCATTTTATGAGATGATTGTTTGCAGTAGAAATAGACAGAAACAATAAACCAAGTTGTTCTCAGGCTTATGTTCTAAAATGAAAAATGTTCATGACTGAATAAAAAGTTCATAATTTATGTCACGAAGATTCATATGGTTCCGATTTTAAAGTAACACTAAACTTCACAAACTGAAGATGAATTTCAGGCCTGGCCTTCCCAAAAGTTTGTTAATATGCTTAACTTTAGCATGCTGACCAACTTTTTTAGTGTAGTTACAGAGACTTTCTTCATTACCAGTAAAGAAGAGTCCATCCAAAACTATTTTGGCACATACTTCAGGTGCCTTATCTCAAAGTCACCTTCTGAAGGAACCTTTCTTTCTTTCTCTTTCTTTCTTTTTCTTTCTTTCTTTCTTTCTTTCTTTCTTTCTTTCTTTCTTTCTTTCTTTCTTTCTTTCTTTCTTTCTTTCTTTCTTTCTTTCTTTCTTTCTTTCTTTCTTTCTTTCTCTTTCTTTCTTTCTTTCTTTCTTTCTTTCTTTCTTTCTTTCTTTCTTTCTTTCTTTCTAATTTTACACAAATATATAAAGTAAGGTATAGCTAAAGATTAAATATTTTTGAAAAATACATGTTTGAAAATCTAACAGTAGCAACCTCTCAAACATCATTCAGCATGAACAAAAATATTAATGATAGATTACAAAATATTAATGAACAAAAACTATTAATGATGGATTTTATATGCTTCCTTTACTACTTATTTGCATTTATCTTTATATATATGAAATTTAAGATTAAATAATTTACACTGTCATGGGATAAATATCTCAAACATGACCCATGACGTAGCTTTTCCCATATTAAAAAGATAACTGATCTCTACAGTTGATAGTCCCCAAAATTTCACGGCTACAATAAACAGAAATTAGATTTCTTAAATCAATATCAGAGCAGAAAATTGTTCTAATACAGAAGTGTCTAGAACCCCCTTTTTATTTTAATAGAAACTCTTTTTGTAGAAAGGTTGCATTGAGTGCCTGGAAGTGCAGGAATATCGTGATGACTAGTAATTACAGAAGACTATCCAAATTCTTACCAAGGTGCAAAAAAGTCCTCATTGGCTGCAACATCATCTTCTCTCCCAGGAAGAGTGAGCAGTCTTCTAAACTCTTGAATTTGTGAACCTATGTAAAAATATTATTTATTCTTTTTTTTCTTTTTGCCTATTTAATCCTATTATTGTACTTATTTCTTACAAACATAAAAATTGTTATATTGACCATTCAGATAGAAGATCAACTATGACCAGAGTTCTGTCTAGAGGGATGAGCAGCAGAAAAGGCAGGAGAGATCACCAACACAGAACAAACGTGAACCTGTATTTATATCAAGCTGTTGTAAACTGTGCTTCAGAGCCTTAATGAGCCAGAGGTGATGACTTCATATTGGCAGAATATTTTTTTCTCCATTAATTTATGCAAATGCTGTCTGAATACAGATAAGTACATGGACTTCTGTACTGTATTAGACCAGGAAGCCAGCTGTGTGATATCTTGTTGTGAGAGGAGCCACACAAAAAACCCAATGACGTAGCATGCAAATATAATGATTTCCTTAATTCTTCTCCCAGATCTGAGTTATTTACAGCTCAGTTACCTTCAATAGGTTTGCTTAAGTACCTAATTACCCCCTCTGGATTCCATTTCTTGCTAAACCTTGAGTGTATATAAAATTTAAGCATCTTTGCAGTAAAGTAAGTCTTTGGTTCTGAGTTTTGTGTGATTTTTCTGTAAAGAATCATCTTTTAGTACTTCACTTAGATGTTAATAGTCTCATTTGATGTGCCCTGTTTCACATATTCAAATGAACTGTTGACCTATATGTACTGACTCTTTGCCAGACTTAAAACTGTACATTTATTTCCTATCCCACTCACTTATTGCTTTCCAAGCAGAGGAGTTTTACTACTCATTTCTTATGTAAAAATTGGTTTACAACTTTAGCAATCTTCCTTAAAGACCATATTCAATATGCGCTTGATACAGGAATTTACACTGGAAAATAATTTTATTTTTGCTTCTTTCCTAATAATTTCCAACATTTGCTATTATTTTCTGACCACGACTGAACTGGTGCCAGTTTTTCTTTATTACAAGGTCTCACCTCTGTGGTAATAGCCAATGCAGGGTGCATATGTTATATGTTTGCTTTTATTCCAACCACTTTATATTAATCTACACTGAGATTCATTTCTCCATGCTGCTGCACAGTTTCTCGATGACATAAAACCTGTTTTTAAGGTCTTTTTGCAGTTCTGCACAATCTGGCTGTATATCCTCATTATCTAGAGTAAGTCTGTACTATCAGCAAATTTTCTGCACTTGGTGCTCACATCTGGTTCGCTTATGAATATGTTAAACAGCACAAATCCCAGCACAGACCATTAGTGAGCTGTAGTGACCTTTAGTGACCATTTATTTTTACTGTGTTTCCTGATTTTTACCCAATTATATACCCATTCAAGGCTAATCCTATATTTTCTTTGGCTGTTAAATTTTTTTAGAAGTCCTGAATGAAGGGATGTGTCAAGAGCCTTGTGGACATCCAGTGAGACTAACTGAATCCTCCTTATCCACATGCTTGTAGACCCTTTCAGATTATGCCAATAAGTTTAGAAGGCAAAACTTCCTAAAAATAAACCAATTCACCCATTCCAAGTAAATCACATTTACAAAGGTATTAACTAATTCAATTCTTCCCATGTTCAGGTGCTCAGGTGTTTTAAGAGATGCCAGTATTAGCCCAATACATTTTTAAATTGTCTCAGAGCTCTTTGATGAACACTGGTAGATTCCTTCAATTAATTGTTGATTCATTCTATGTTTGTTCAATGACATCTTCTACAATGACTGTCTGATGAGTCCCCTACAAGTTTCTTTCACAATATGAGACTAATGTGCAGGAATTTTTTTTAGTTTCTCTGCAGTGGTCTTGTTTTCCCTCAGCACTCTATTACGTATTTTGGCCCTACAGACATCCCAGGAGCCTTTCTTCACTCTTGTATTTGAAGAAAACTTCAGTACTGGATTTTATCCATTTTGATATCTGTTCCACAAATTATTTGTGGACCTCTTCATTGTGCTTCTGCATTTAATCTGCTCTAACATTTATTTCTGCTTTCTCGAGTTTAACATGCTATTAGTATTATTTGAAGGCTGTCTTATTGTTTCTATTAAGAAATTAGCGTGAAAACTCTTCTGGCTTCAGAGCCATCAGAAAGCTGTTTACCATTACAAACAGATTCTGTTTACATCCTGAAGAAAGAGGATATATTTATTTAAATGTGGAATTAAATGAAAATCCACATAGAGGAATCCATAATCATTTTACAGGGTAAGTTTATGTACTGATGCTTATTTTTCTTGAAGATGATTTCATTATTAGCATTAATTACTTGTAGAGATTTGATAATTAAAATGACAGGTATGTCAGAACTTTGGGCAAATGGCTAAACCTGGCAAGCAATATGTATTGTTTTACTAAACTGCAATGAGTTTTGTTGTTTCTGGCATGGCAACAGTGTTGGATGCTAACCTGAGAGAAGAATTTTTTTGAATACTACGAAATGTAGTTTTCCATACTGGTATTAGCCCTTAATGCTAAAAGAAAAAACAACAGCCTTTCTTAATTCTGTCATAATTGGGAGATGAAAGATCTCAAAATTTCTAGATTCAAGATTTCTTCAGACTTGAACCTTCTTCTGTTTCCTGTGTTAAATTGGAAGATTTTGTTATTGTTATTGATGGTGATTTTTTTTTTTTTTTTCTGACGGCCCATTATATATTGGAGTGACCTTAAGGAAATTGTCTTAATTGCAGCCAGAGTACAACAGCGATAATTGCTGGGCCGATCTCAGGGCCAGAAGGGAAAATATGTTGTAAGTACGAAATGAGAAAAAGAAAAAAGAACATTCTAAAATTACACTATTGCTAACACTCATGTTTATATTTTTTTTTTCTGTATTTATTTTGCTTGTGTAAATTTATTTAATCCACTTCCACCTCTTCATAATTCATTATGCTAAACTCTATACCAATTTATAGTTTTTTCTTTTAGCAAAATACATTACCATCACTGCATAACATCCACAGCCCATCTATATTTCTGAGTAACAGGGTCTGTAGCATTTTTTTGTAATTCATTATTGGTACATTGTAATACCACTTAATAGCATAACACATGTTTTAAGCCTCTTCCAGCTGGCATGGTCAGCTACTGCTAGCTCCCAAGTTCCTAGATAATGTGAATTTGATGATCGTTCTCTGTTGCAGAGATAGAAGAGTGCATAGCAATCGAGCTAATCACTAGTTCTGTATCTATAATGTTCCTATAAAGATTTGTCACAATGACATAGATAGGGTAGGCTTAACTCTCATTTAAAATGTGAGCTCTCTAATCTCTGCAATTTCAAACCTATTTAACACAAACCAGAGGACTCTGATGAGTACTAGCAGAAAGGAAAATCAGGACAAGATGATGTAAGAATATTAGTAAACATTAATGAACCTTTTTTTTTTTTTTCTGCAGACATAGCAGTTATGAACATGCGTACATGGATACATATCTGCTGTCTTCCTTTCCAGACAGTCTTTACAAATTTGTGTCATCTAAATATAAGAAGACACTCATAAAGTGCATAGATTTGAAGAACTCCTAAGTCAATTAAAAAGACAAGAGGCTTTTTTCAAATTGACGTATGCGTAAAGACTTGAAAGAAACATTAATGATGGATAATATGAAATCTCCAATACTAGTCTAACAAATGAAGTCAAGAATTTTATTAGTGGAAATATTAACATGTTCCTATCTTCTCTGAAAAAACATAAAACAAAACAAAAATCAAATGAACAAAAACAGCAACAACAAACACACAAAAATATAAAACAAAAAAAAAAAACAGTTTAAAAATACCTCAACTGTAAATATTTTGATATGCACAAAACCTCATTTTGTGCATTTTTGATTGCTTATGCAGGAATGGCAAAATAAAGAAAAATACTGGGAAAAAATGTTTAAGTAAGTGCTTGATTAATAGGATGAATAGAAGCATCTTTGTTATCATACCGACATTCATTATAAATGTTAACTTTTTTTCCTTTTTTTTTTTTTTTGTATTGGTTCTAAATGGAGCATTCTGAATCAACAGAAATTCTTATTATTTGACCATGTTGATTGGAAAATAGCTACCTTTAGGCCTTAAGATACCTCTGCCAATGATAAAAGGTTCTGCTAGGATTTTTTTTTTTTTTTTGAGAAATCAAAATTAAAATTATGCTTATAAAATTCAAACATTCAAATAAGAGAACTGGGGTAAGGTTTCTGACGGAATGTTTTTATATAACATAAAGTTATTTCTAAGGCCTTCCCAGTTTCAGCTATGTAGATAATTGCATCTTGACTAATCAACTAACTTCTCTTTATAATTCAAGGAGATACATATTGCTTTCAAAACAAAAGTTCTTCTAACCATTTTAGATATCTATATTATGATGAGATTAATCATGTTCTATAAGTGCTCATTTTTATTCATGGAATAAAGCCTCTAGCTGGCAAGTGCAGATATAGATGTCTGCATCCTACAAATTTAAAGGTAGATGAGATCAATCCCACTGTATTTGACTTATCTTATTGGAAAAGAATATGAATTGCTACATAATTCTTGCTAAGTATCTCATGTTGTGGAAGGAAATTGCATTATCAATTGTATTAGAAATAGTGGAGCCAAAGATAACTTTTGCTGTCCATGATGACTGCAAATATTAAATCTACTTCCTGTATCCTACTGCAGAGTTTTTTAGATTAATTGTCAAAATTCTGCCTGAAGAAGCCTAAGGAGTAAGAGGGCTGCTTACATTATTTCTGCTCCATTAAATTCAAAATGCCCTGAGCTTGTTGTCTGACAGTAGTCACATAATGACTGGTACCCACACAGTTGAACATGCTGATACACACAACATCAGTAGATGTGTCAAAATTGAATTTTGATAAAGGACCCTGGCCCAAGCTAACTCCCAAACCATGCCCAGGAATTACATGCAAAAGTGTTAGCAGCAATGGGCAAAGATCAAGCAAAGGTCTGTTGTCCAAGTTTGACTTAGATCAAGTTGGAGAGTTAGAGAAGTTAGAGAATACCCTCTAACACTATTTGTACCTATAATCTAGACATTCCCTTAATCCCGTGAATAGCTCTGATTCATACTTAAGAAATTGAAACAATGAACGCACCATACTTTTTACTGCAATAGCTGGTTTCTTGCTTGCATTTTGGATATAAATATAGTGGGAATAGAGAGTGCTTCATAGGTCAGTCTTCTTCACTCATTTGCCACCACTCCTAAGAAATAACAACCACACATTTTTACATTCACAAGCTCACTAGCTTCAGTCTGTTGGAAAGAGTGTACATTTTGGTAGAAGGAGACAGAACAGATTTTGGTATCATTCCCTCTGGTAAGGGTTGCCAGCCATCACTACATAAAAGAAGAGAAAGGAAAGATACAGGTGGAAAGGAAGAGAATTCAGGAAGGACAATGGTGAAGCAGCAAGGGTATGGTTATTTTCAGAACTTTTTGGCATTTTTTTGTCAGGAGAAGATGGCTGTCCTCAGATAAGAAGAAGGAATTATTGAGGAATATTAAAAAATGACAGTTTAGACACACATTCATTTACTGTGTTCCATCAAATTCCATCAAAGTTTCTTAGGAGAAATGAGTTTGTACATATGCTTCCTAGAATATCATACGTCATATTCAGGAATAATTTTCCCCTATTCATAGCTAAATTATATAGAATGTGCACTGGTAGTTAATTTTATATTCCATAAAAATTAAGTCACTGAACAAATATTTGTCAATTATGAAGTGGTGACTTTTTTACCAGAGTACTTTTTGGTCAGTTTTCTTTTTCACTGTTCAATGTCAAACTTTAACAGGAAGTACAGAACCATACAGAGAAGTATAGAGTTAGGAAAATGGCTTCACTTTTGGTAAATAAAATATAAATATAAAATGTTCAACAATCTTTTAGAAAACAAATTTAAATTTGCTTTGACTAAACTGATGATTGAGCTTTTATTTTTGAATGTGCCTAATGCCTATTCTTCAGCTGTTACTCAAAACTGTATTCTAAGGTTTTATATTAGGATAATTTGACTATACAGCTTCATAGGATTTTTAGAACTACTTTCAGCTTTTTCAAATAAACATGAGTTGTAGTAGATACTGCAAATTAGGGGAATTTCAAGTAAGTCCCTTTTTACGACTTCCTTATAGCATTTCCCAATAATTATTTTAAAAAATACAATAGTTATTGAGAGAAAGTTTTCAATAAAAAGTTTTAGATCCTGTCACTGACATAACTGTAAAATCTATTTTCTAAGTAGTACAATGCAGAATATTTCAACTTAATTCACAATTCTTCCTTTATTTGTTCATGTTTTACATTTATTTTCCTGGTCACACTTTGTTTTTGTTGTCATTGTTGTTTTGTTTGTTTGTTTGTTCTGGTTTTGTTTTCTGATATTATTTGCAATGCACATTAAAAAAAATATACAAGCATAAGTAATGTCTAGTATATTCTACCACTGAAGTGCAGCATTGCTACTAAATGTGTACCACGCGTTAAGAAAAAATGGTACGATGCTTGAGCTATTATTTGACACTAAGTCCAAAAGTTTAAAAGAAAAAAATAGATATTAAAGTTTAATTATAACCTATTTCCCTTCTTTTATACAAATCACATAGTCTCTAGGTTACCCATGAAATTTCTAGATCAAGAACTACCAGTTTCTTTGAGCTGAAATGTAGCATATATTTTTTTTCCTAACACAGTTGTCACGGAGGCACCCCAAAGTTAGTTAGGGGACAACAGGGTCCAAAACAAACTTTTATTCAGCAAAAAAAAGTACAGCAGACTGACTGGTGGAAGATGGGGTTTTAGCTCTCCAAAGTGACTTGAATACAGGTACAAATATCAGATGAGGTAATTATTAAAGGTGCAGCAACTAATACCACTAGAGATCCACAGTGTGCATACACATGGCTTCACCAAAAACAATGTCAGAGCTGTCCCTGAGTCCAGGAAGAGTACACACTTGCCTGAACATGGTGTGGTATTATTTTAAAGGAATACATGTACTCGTATTGAGTACGGAAAGTGTACACTCGTGATTATGTGAGGATTGATTTATAATACACTTGCAATCCTGCGAGGAGAAATACACATGCAAATATGCATGGCATATTACACGTGCTTATGCGGAAGCATGGGAGAAAAATACACTTGTGATTATGCGAGGAAATAATTTATACACGTGCTCGTATTGAGCATGGAAAGTATACGTGCAAATGTGCATGGAAAGTAAATACACTCGCAATCCTGTGAGGGTTAATTTTACTCACACACATGGTGGCAAGGCAATCGGAATCTCCATCCCGGGGTGGGAAGTGGCTCCTGGTGGCAGCAGCTCAGCTCATAACGCCAAGAGGATCATGCAAGGGGCGGGCCTCGACAAGAATCCTGTTTTTATAGGCTGATCAGATCTGACTGTAGGCATTCCAGAAGCTTCTCTGCATCCCCACACTGGCTGTGGGGTGTCCCTGAAGCTTCCAAACATCCCCCATACTGGCCGTGGGCGCCCAGTGGCTCCCTGGTGCCTCTGCGTTCCCTTCTCCTCTCCCTTAACGACCCTGGCCAGCGGGCTCTGGGGTCAAAAAAAAGAAGCTGTTAGCCTCAAGCAGCAGAGAGACAGGGAGATGTGTCTAGCCTTCCATATCGAAGGAAGGGAGGGGGAGAGAGGGGGGTTTGCATTCTGCCACAACAGTAAACATGAATCTTAGGATGCTGAAATATTATCTCAAAGGCATTGAGAATTCTGTCTATCATGTCTGGTTTTTGCTTTTTTTTTTTTTTTAGCAAAAATCTCTTAGGGATAACTATAAACATTTAATCCAATTGATTCTAGTCTTCTTTGAAGTGTATTTCCCAGCTGATATTGTAGGACCATCTCTCAACGGATTTCAGGGGGAATCTGAATTAGGCCTTAAGTTACTAAAGAGTTCTTTTTCTATTTGTATTCCGTTTCACTTCGGGTCTCCAGCACTTTGGTGACATCACTGAGGCAGGAGAGGCAAAATCTTAACATTCCCTTTTGACATAAATCTTTGAAAGGAGACCAAATCTTGCTCACTGAATTATAGAAAACATTTCAGATGAAGTCTGAAGAAGTGCTGGTTTTGGATGACTTGAGTAATTAAGCTTGACCAATATTTCTGTAAGTAAATAAGAATAAATTATGTTTTTCTTAGGTATTCATAGTTTGTTCAAGAATAAAATTCCTTACTTGGTGGAAAACAAAATCAGTAGCATGTCATTTTTGGAATTACATGCAGTGTCTGCAGTCTGACTCACACATACAAATCAGTTGAAAAAGGATTATTGTTTATTATTTAATGAATCAGAGTTTTGATGTATATTCCTAAAGTGATTTATAGTTCACAATTTTCTAACTATTTCAATACTTGTTATTGATAAGATATGTATTTGGGGAGAACAAGGGATAAATATAAAACCGCATACATTTTTGTTGCAGAATTTATTTGCAGTATCTTGCCCTTTTAATGTCCTTAAGTACACCCTAGACCCCTTGTATAAGTTCATCTGACTTTTCTCAGCAGTACATTTCATGTCTCTTAATATCAACAAATTAACAGGAATAGTTATACCAAGCAGTCTGGCAAACTATTGTCTATGTTTCAGGGAATGGTTTATCCCTATGAATTGCAGTAAAAGGCAATTCTATCTAATTGCAGTGAGCATATTGATTTCCCTTATGGGTACTAACACCAGATTCGTAATTGTTGCTGGTACTGAATTTAAAATGTCCCTACATTTGGGAAACAGAAGACCCAAGTCTGCTCTTGATCATATGATCCTTACTTGTTAAAGTCTGAAATATCCTCGCTGTGTTCTTACAGATGTCTTTATGCTACCATGAGATAAAGACTTCATTTTTCCAAAAAGAGTTTCCAAGTTTCAGTTGTGATCTGTTTTACTTGATAAGCCATACACTTTATTAATCTAGTATAGAAATTTAAAAAAAAGATATATAGTATACAGGAAGGTATGCAGTCATCCCTATGCACATGCCTTCACCTATACTGTCCTGGATGATAAGCTATGAGTATTTGGTTTAAGGTAATTAACCTGCAACTTCTATTGTTTTCGCTTTAATAATATTCCACCTATAATATCTTTGTCATAAAATTCAGGAGGAAAGAGAATGAGAAAGAAAGAGAAAAAAAATGTAATACAACATGCAAGGTATTTCCCCCTCCAAAACAGTAGTTCAACTTATTGAGCTATGTGGTGGTAAATGAGTGTTTTCTTTACATGGTGTTCATGGTGAAACTGTTCATCTGTATGATCTGAAGACTGGAATTTCAGTCAACCAGTTTTCACTGAAGTAATTATTAGTCGAATACGTCTTTTTAATTTTACTTCATAAACTCAAACCTTGATTTTATAGCAGTCAACATGTAGCTACAAGAAATAACTAAAAAATATAATATTAGCAATGCAGTTTTATTATGCTCATTCTTATCTTTTCAAGAATAAAGAAAAGTGAACCTTTTAAATATTTTTTATTAGTTTATGTATACATAATTTCTAACATAGGCTGGAATTTTTAAGTTATTACAATTACACTGCTTATTTTTCTTCTAGCTTGCTACTTAAAAAAAAAAAAAAAAAAAAAAATAGAAACAAACCCCCTCCAATTAAGGAAAAAAAAGCCTTTTGCCTGGAACACTTTTAAGGAATATCAACCTTATTAAAAAGTAGTATAATTTACAGATAAAACCATGCCCCCATTAATCCAGGATCTAGTGATCCAATAAGATTAGATCTTTTATTCTTATTGCACTCCAAAATGTAGTTTTCATCACTCTTTCACTGATGAAATCGTTAGGAGTGAATAAATTACAATAAGCCATTTTTATATGTCTTTCAAAAAAATCCATGGCCCTTCTCTTTATTTGAAATGAAACAGAAGACTAATGAAATCTTTACATGACTCTAGTTAAATATGGGAAAATACCAGAAGAATATCAGGAACAATTTTACTCATTCAATATTTTAAGACAGGAGGAACAATAGTTTAACATTCAGAGAAGGCTGTTGTTCAAATCATGTCATAATTTTAATGTATGTTATATATTTCTGTATTTATTCATATACATACAAGAGATATAATTCAATTATTTATTCATTGCACTGGAGACATTCTGCTTTCAAACATCAAGCATAGTCTGCATTTTCGTGGAATTCCATCCAATAGCACGAATATTTGAAGGAAGATCAGTGAAACTATAATACTTCACAGAATGAATGGAATAGATAAGTGCAGAGCTATTGTCCAAATCCTATATAGATTTATTTTTTTTTTTTATGCTTAGGAAGTATTTCCTTGTTGTTTGAATTTATTTTTATAAATTATTATTAACAGTAATATTTTTACTGGTTTCACACTGATCTTTGACATTAGGATTGATTGACATAAAAGATAAAAAGGTAGCTACAATATCTCTCTTAAATATATGTATGTACTATTTTTGGCTAAAATGTATCTGAAAAAATGGTAATACTTCTCTCTAGGTTAATAAGGAGTTTAAAAAGACCATTAAACAATATTAAAATAAAAATATTAAAACAACGAATAAGAATGAGAATGAGAATGAGAATGAGAAGAAATCACAAACCACATTGAGAAAGCCTTGATGGGAATATCATTATGGCAGACATTCAAAATAAACCCACAGACACGCACACACACCCCTTGTCCACAACCCCCACAAAAAGTGGGCATGTGAAAATGTGCTTCATGATAACTTCTCCCTTAGCAGGAAAGTAAAATTGAATTTTTCTCTCTATTTAGTTTTCATGTTTCTGTGTGATGATTTGAAGTATAATAGGGAGAATATACTAAGTCTTCCTCTAGGGCAAAGGTTGGTTAGTGCAAATAAAATAGACCCTTCTATTAATTTCTGCCCTGGCTAATTTATCAGAGAATTCAGGTAAGGTTTTGTGCACTGGACTGAAGAAGCCAGTAAGAATTATATTACACAGCGTAAGCAGGACAAGCCTCAATTGCCTCAGAGAACATTCTCTTAGTAAAAATCTGAAAGAGGAAGGATGATTTCCAGAATGTTCTGGGCTTCTGGTAGGTGTATGAATTAAAATGTCTGTCAATGAATTTCTATTTCGCATGCTTTGTTGACTTGAATTCCCAATGGCTTAAAGTGGTACTGCACTTGCAGGCCAGTCCTCCCATTAGCAGGCAGGTTGGAATGAGCATGAAATAGCCGTTTCCAAAAGTTACACCTCTCCATGTAATGAAGGAAAGTATTTCTGAAACATGTTTATGTCCCTCTGTGTGGAAATGACAGGATTATTGAGCAGAGGTTACTGAAGGTTAAAACCACTGAGATTCCCATGTGCTTAATTCCAAAGATTCTGGAAGAGGTCACAGAACTCCTTCAGTACTTCTTTGAATCTGATATTAACAGAAAGGGTAAAAGATCAAGAGTTTGAGTGACATGCAGAAATCACTTTACAATCTGTGAGGTTGTAAAGAAAGTATGTTTATTCGGTGCTGGACACACATGGGGATAATTCCTCCAAAGTGTGGCAACTCACCAGCTGCTGCAAACTTGGTTAAATGCTGTAAAATATTACATATTCATGAAAACTCTAGGAACACCTATACATATTCATAACCTGTCCCTGAGAAGACAGTTCTTATTACAATGAGTTCCGGGAAATCATTTCCATAGTCTCCACATTTGGCCCCTCCTGCTTTCGCCTGTGCAGTGCCACCTGGTGGTTGTGGGCCAGGTTCTTTTGGATGAAGACCGACAGTCTTCCTCGTTTGCACTTGTAACCTTTGGCCTGGTATGCTGAGTTGGCCAGGGCTCAAACTGATGAGCTAGTTAGAACCACAGGATTGTGAAATGTAACAATAGCACAAATATAATTTAATGTATACTGTTCCAAATCCATATTTTACACAAAACTTAAAGATTTATTTTTACCTGAAATATATTTTCATATTGATTTTTATTCCTCTTACTCCACTACCTGACAGTAGATTAAGCAATGGACTGTATTTTCCTCATTATTATGTGGGTCTCTCACAAGCTGAGATATTGTAGTCCAATCTGAGCTGAAACAGTCATAATATTTAATACAAATACGTGTCTCTACATAGGTATGCTACGCTGTATTCTTTGTATTTTTTCCTGTCACATCTGGAAGAATTGCTACTGCTGTTACAGCCTTGTTGATCAGTGAATTGATTAAAAAAAAGGTTTTATGTTAGGTTGCTTATAAATATTTCAGGGACTGCCACATGCCAAAAAAAAAAAAAACAAACCAACAAAAAACCACTCTGTAAAGTTTCTTCCCCCATGCTAGCTTTTTGTTGCCTATTACCCTATTCTGAGAACTGCACTAGCATCCTAATATTTCCTAAAGCAATTCATACATCCACATTGTCATATTTAGCTGTCCACTGAAATCCTGACTGCTTAGACATTTTGCAGAGGGCAACTACCAAAGAAAAAATGAACACCTTTTTTTTTTTATCATGTTTGACTGTATGAGCTACAGTATGCATAGTACTTACCTTCTCATAGTACATAAGAGGTGTGAGGATGCTTGACCTGGCCAAATCCTATTGAAGTTCATGGAAGCCTTCCTGCCAACATCAATAGATTTGCAGCAAAGCCTCTGTAAATCATTCTGGCTGCTCTCCCGCTTTGCTGCACAAAGAAGGTCTGTTCAGGGAAACAGCTACAATAAGACACTTTTTGTACTTAAGTAGCAGATGGGCACATCTCCTATAAGATAAGATGATAAGAAAGGCATAGTCGTTCATACCAAGACTGATCTTACCTGATAATAGACAGCTGGAGAAAGAACAAATTGCTGACAATCACTGTTTTTAGGACTTTCTGATAACGAATCTCATCCCTTTTCAATACTTTTGCATAGTATAGTAAGGGTAAAAAAGAACTTCCCTTTACATGGTCTATCTGTTGACTTTGCTATTCTGAGGAAACAAATTAAAACCTGAAAAAAATTATCTGTTAACCTTCTTTAGTCATACACATTAAAACAGTTCTTTTCCAAGCTGAGGAAACATAAGCTATTTATTCTCTTTCTGTGAAAACTGTTTCCTAGACCTAGGAAAGAGGCAGCTGAAAATCTGTCTACTTAGTCTGGTCTAGGACAATAAAAAGTTAATTTTTCCTTCTTTATTTACTGTAACATCATCAGATCTAATATATTTTGGGGTTTTCTTTGAGATATGATAACTAATACTTCACTCTGTTTTAAAACTATAGATGAAAGAGCACACAATACTCTTAAAATACTCATATTTTTTTAATTTAACAAATACCTTCCTAAGATTTCCTGCTGTGCCACTTACTTTTTCGCAAATGTGGAATGTTGAACTGATTTTTCAGATGGTCATCCATAATGAATTTAAGATTTTTTTTTTTTTTCCAGTGGTAATGGGAAATTTGGATATGATTTTTTTTTTCAAAATTTTCCTTTTCACAACTAACATTCATTTCCTTCTGCCAGTTGCACCAAGTGTTTTATTACTAGAAGATTCTTGTAGATTTTTGTCACTTTTTTTTATGCTCTGAAAAATATTTTTTATCGTCTGCATGCTGTCATTAATTTCTTTTTCAAATAATTTTTTGATATATTGAAGTACATTGAATGTATGTTCCAGAGAGTAAGCTACTTAATTTGGCCTTACCTTTAGTTTACCATCTTCTTGCATTCACTAAATCCAAAAGGACGTATTTCCTCTTATCTGAATTTCTATAATATATTTATATCTATATTTACATATACACTATGTATTTCTCATTTTGCTAGTAGCTCTTGCCATATTGTCATATTCATCTATTAAGTGAGGCTTCTGAATCTTCTGAATTTAAATGGAGTAATGGATTTAATAACTAGCTACTTCCATATGTATTGAAAAAAATTGCCAACAGCAACTTATTGGAGAGATATATTAATAACATTTTTTTTCACAGAACTGTAGAGGTCCTAATATAAATGTATACATACAGAAATGTACTTAGGTAAACATGTATATATCTCTTTAACATTATAACTTATTTTCTTGTACAAATAGAATGTAATTCAAGCACACCTACCTTAAATCTGCAAACTTGTACAGCTAGAATGTAATTTACAGTGATCTACCCTTAAGTATGCAGACTTATAGGCATAGGAAAGCATGAGAGTCCCTCATCATGTCTGTGCATGCATGTGTGTGTGCATGTGTGTATGCGTAAGCAAAAACAGCCTGCATTCTCAACAGTGTGAAGGTAGAATTCATGAAAGAATTCATATGACTAAAGGCGGAGTAACACCAAGGCTGTCTTTAGGGTCAATAGGGATAAATCAACACATCTAGGATGTGATCCTGATCATCACAGAGTCGATATTTACATTCAGCCAGAATAATTAGACCAACAACATCTTGTTTCTCTTTGTTGTCTAAAAAGTAGACAATGAAGTCCTTGCACTGGAACTCACTGTCCTGCACTGGACATTAAAGTTTACATTTCTCATGTCTAAAAGCAGATGTGGTAAGTTCTTTGAACAATTGCACTGAACTGAATGAAAGCCAATATGTTGTTGAGCCTTTTGAATGAGATACCTTAATTAGACAATTAAATACAGATCTGAAGAACAACATTCTAAAATGTTTCCCAACATATTAATCCAATTACAATTTTTTTTTCTAGAAAATGCCTTTACATATAAGATATGTATACCTTTGTTTAGTTAATAAGATGCTAACAGAGAGACGAGTTTAATTTTATTGTTTAAAAAATTAATACAGGTAGATAGTATGATGAGCATTTAAAATAATATTTCTCCTCTTGGATGGCATTATGAAGTATTCAGACTATATAGTGATTATGCATTTTTTTTTTTTTTGGTGTTTTACAAAAGGCAAGCAGTTGGAAAAAAAAAAATCTTAGAATTTTATGTAAAAACATACCCATTCGTCAATATTTCTACCAGAAAGTTTAAGGTAAATCTCCTTTCCACAGATTTCAAAGGAGCCAGACAAAGATCTCAATTTATTTCTACCCGTTTTTTACAAGAAATTACAAAATTGCACAAGTGGAACTTAAGTATTTATTGCAGTAACATAAGCTGAAAGAAGAAAAGTATTGCTAGAGATATAAATCAATTCCTGAGTGCTTTATACACCTGTCATTTTATTCTCTTCAGAAACCTTTTCACCCTCTGTGGAAACATCATTGCAATTACGGTGGTGGTAGCAAGGCAGAGTGATGAGGGATGCAGTCTTTTTCCCCCAAACCCAGAGAGAGTGCATGACCTCAAGAAAAGGTGGTTGAACACTGCCTTGCTTTTAATGTAAATCACCCAGGTAAGGTCCAAAGGTCATGAAAGTCTACAGGAGAGAATTCCTTGAGTGTTCTGTAACTCACATACTTGCAAATAAATTTAAATGAACATGCAAAATGTTTTCCACATAGTATATGAAGGTAAATAATGGGGGAAAAAATGAAACAGCTTTCAGTGACGTTAATGATTAGATAAACAAAGAAACTGTTTGGATTTTAGGGTGTGGGGTTTTTTGTTTGTCTGATTGTGGGTGGGGGTAATGTTTCAACATTTGTTCTCCATTGTTTTTTGGTTTTTTTTTAGTTTTGTTAGTGATCCTTGCTTTCAGCAGGTGAGTTGAAGAAGAAAAAAATATCTACAAGAGTTTGTCAGACCTGCAATGCATTATATTTGCTGGTACAGTTAGAATTATATACTTAGAAGCTGAATGTTAGTGTTTAAGTGGAAAAATCAAAGAGAAAGTACTTGTTGAGAATACCTTTTAAACTTTTACAGTGTAAGGGTATGTTACTCTCTAATGCATTATTATTTCTTGAATTACTTGAGCAACTTTCCTTCCCTGGGCACTAAAGTTATTGCATATGACTCATAAAAACACCCCAAAATTATAGAATCACAGACTCATTTGGGTTGATAGGGAGGAGGTAATCTAGTCCTACCTCCTGCTCCAAGCAGGATTAGCAGTACATTCAGACCACGTTGCTTAGAGTATTGAAAACTCCACAGACTGCACAACCTCTCTGGACAGCCTAATCTGATGCTCAATTATCCTCTGAGTGAACTCGCTTGCATTCTTTTGTTTCAATTTAGGATCGCTGTCTCTTGTTCTCCTGTTATACACAGCAGTAGAGACCCTGGCTCCATCTTCTCAGTAATTTCCCAATAGGCTCTGGAGAATGCTGCTGTTAGGACTCCCACAGCTGGGTCTTCTCCAAGCTGAAAAATGCCCAGGCCCTCAGTCTCTCTTCAAAGATCAAGTGCTCCACCCATGACCATCCTGGTGGATGTGGTCAAGTTTACTGATGTCTTTCTTGTCTCGGGAGGCCCAGAACTGCATGCACTATTTGCGATGTAGTACAAATATATTCATATTCCTTGATCTATGCAGAATTCATTGGAATAAGCTGTGATGCCTGAAAGGTTTGAAAACTGGGATAGCTATTCATGTCAGCAAGTTAAGAAAGTCTACATAAAATGATTGTTCCTTGAATTCTTAAAACAATGCAGATTATTTTACAATATTACTTTAATATGATAATATTAATAGAGTAAGAGGTTTCATGCATATTTTTAGTTTATTTTAATTCCATTTTGACAAATTAGCCTTTGAGCAAGCTTCTAGCTCAACATTTAACTTTATCAGTAATATAAACTATGTAAGAATAAATGTGTTGAAGTACTCTCCTAACTGCCAGCCTTTATTACAGGTAAAATCATGCCTTTAAAATTTTTGCAGATACAGCAATGCTAGAGTAGCAAGCTACTTTTTTAAAGTACTTTTAGACAGATTTGTATGTACATGTGCATGTACAGGTATTTGTGGGTACAAGTGTGTGTTCATGTACAAGCACTGTATAATGCTTGCAATGTTTTTGACAGAGGCACTAACTATGCCTTAAATGTCATTACTAATCATTTAGTACACATAAATAATAACATTCTTTAAAGCTGCTTGGAAAAGGTTAATGGCAATGAAATTTCACTGAAAAACAGAAATAACGATTTGATGACTATACCTAAGATACATTGTGACATCTTACAGTCACAGGCCATTGAATTTGCTTGGAAAATAGCCATTGCAAATAAATTGTGAGTAGTATAATAAATAGCATCATAAATAAAAGTGTTATAGCATATTGACATTAATAGGAACTTTAATTCAAATTAAGATGTAGTCATCACTGCAAGGCAATACAGCAAAGGAAACCAAAATGATGATGGAACTACATATAAAATTAACTACTGAATTTCTGTTCAGAAGGGATACATGTAGTTGAATATACTTTTTGATATACATTCTTGTCCATCATGGAATCTACACTGTACCAATTTCTCTTCAGTGAGCTCCAAGATGCTGGTGTACCTGTGGTGGATAGCCTTGGCTAACAGCCGATTTCCCACCCAGCTACTCACTCATAGAGTTTACTACAGGTTTTCTCTGCTGCTCCTTCCTCCTCACATATTTTTACCCTGATCCAGCATGAACTGTCTGCAGGACACCTCTTCCTTTAGGAAATACAGACCTTCTCCTTTGTAGAGCCCTCCATGTGCTGCAGTGTATCTGCTCTGGCACCATGGAGAACCTCCTCTTACTCCATTCGAAATTCCCTGTGCTTTTTCTCTGTTAGCTCTCTCCTACTCTGCCTGTCCAGTGCTTTTTTGCCATTTCTTAAGCATGCTTTCCCACAGGTGTCACCAATTTGGCTACTGGTCTTAGCTGTGTCCTGTCGTGACCCTTTTGGAGCCACCTGGAAACAGCCATATCTGGCATGGAACAGTCTCTGGCCACTTCTCACAGAGGCTACCCTTGCATCCTCCCCACTCCCACTATCAAAACCTTGCCAACTATACCCCCTTAAAAAATCTCACTGTCATAGTTTGGGTGATGTTTCTTATTTAATTCACTGATGTCTTGAAAAACATGGTTAAGCATTTTTATAAATGTTACTTTCTGCCTTGTACTGCTTTTACTATATTTTTCACATACACCAACAAGTTATTAAGAGTTAACTATAAAACTTATATTGGCACAGATCCCTCCAAATAAGTAAAAAAATGGTGGAACAAGAATTTTATGAAGACAATGAGAAAGAAAGTCTATAGGGGATACTAGGCTTTGAAGCTGTGCTGCTTAAAGTGTGTGCTCATGTAAATGCCATGGTTAGGATGGTATTGTGAATATCTTAAGTGTGCAGCAGAATTACTTAGAGGTAAAAATAAGCTCATCCCCAGGATTTTTTACTACATGGCCTTTCTGACATCTACCAGAGCAGTCTCATTGCTGAGACATAGGATATATATCAAGAAGATATGGAGGAAAACTTCGCAATTTCCCCTACTTTTTAACAGCTTTTCTGCAAAATCTCTGACCTTTGAGTGTTAGACTTACAGTTTCATGTGCCAGCTATAAAAGATAAGATACCTTGTTTAACAGGTAAGTCTCAAGCAGCCCATTACATTCTGTCATGGGACTTTTTAATCCCTCTCTCTAATAATTACTTTCTGCCATCAACAGTTAGGGCTTCAGCTAATTACCATTAATTTCCATACTTCCCTTTGACTTAAATTGGACTACTCTTGTATCTCACTTCTCAATCTATATTAAAGTACAGTGCTTTCCATAATACTTTGATAGGCCATATGTTAGAAATCACTCAGTTCAAATGCTTTAAGTCAAAATCCTGATCAAAGTGGTTTATTAATTTATTAATGACAGGTTATTGACTGACAGTCAGTGAACCATACATTCAGTATCAATATTGGTAATACAAGATAAAATCCATACCATTAGTTTTGCAAAATATTACTAAACACTTGGATATTGTCGCTACGCTAACCAGGTGCAGGCTGCTCTCCGTGACCCAGCTGCGCTATCCAGACTGGGTGCCCTGGGATCACTGCCAGCAAGGACAGACCTCCAAGGCCTCTATCCCCACGCTAGAAATGTTCATGCTTCTTTTATTCTTCTTATCAGGCTGATTTTTTGTTTGCTTCAAAAGTCATTTTGGTATTTCCCAGTTACTGTTGAATCTAGCTGATTACCATCATTAGTTTGGGTCTGATATTTGTCTTCCTCTTCAACAAGACGAGTTTTTGACAAATGATGTCAGAACAGTTTTGTTTATTCAGTAGAGACACAGAGACACACAAACAGTTACATGTACACAGACATACACACTAAATGGTTGCACGCAGTCTTATCTTGAGATGTTTCTATGCAGGCCAGTTGCTATGGGTGGATCCTGCAGGCACTCCCACATCCTTCTTCCCCAAACATTTTTTTTGCAATTTGAGAGATATACTAAAGTTACAATAGAGAAACGATTGTGCAGAGAAATTCATGAGAAGTAGGATACTTCTACTCCCTTTCTCTTCTTTTCAGACCTATGTGCACACGCACGTAGACACACATGCTTTTTGAGCTATCTGGGAATATTACAAATATTGTGCTAATAGAACTGGAGCTGGTGACCTAAAATAATGTCATAAAATAAAACAGGTAATATTATTTAAATTTAAAACTTAGCTAACTTTACTTAGTTGTGTCTAGCCATTATCTGTGGAATCAGGAAAATTAAGTTAAATTTCATTGTGTTGTAAATGATGCAAAATATTTTATAAAATCATAAGGAGGAATGAAAAAGAAATAACAAGAGCAGAAAGGGACCTTACTTTCCATTCATTTTGTCACAGAATATTTCTGAAAAATGTGTACAGTTCTGCAAGGAAAAAAATATCTAAATTAATTTCATACCTAGCCAAAGGAGAACTTTTTGCAAAATTTAGAGACAACAAAATAACATCATTGCAATTTTTATATATTTTACTGGGTTTCTTTCTCTATATTTTATGGAATTCTTGAGCTAATATAGCTGTACTTTGAGTGAGAGAAAGTGGATGGCATGATTTTGTGATCCTCTGTAGGAACTGTCATGTCATGTAGCACCAGTCAGGTCAGTGTTAATAGGAAAAAAGAAGCTCTTTGAGTGCAGTACCATTTACCTCGCTGATGAACACTACTAATCTTTACATGAAATAATATAATAGATAAAAAAGAATACAGATAAAGACACATAGGTTGGCCTTTTTTCCTACCAGGTTGATAAATGTGTTTATGATCATGTATTTAGAAGGTATCCAATGAATAGATAAATAGGTTTAGAGCAATGAACCACTCAAAGTAATGTTAGTGAAGATTTTTTTTTTTCCCGTTTTTCTTGTAACTGTAAAATGTAGGTAAGATTAACTGATATTTTTAAATCCCATCAAATAATATTGACTTTCTAGAGTCCAAGCCTAGAAAGTTCACAATTCAGTTTTGGTATATTCATACACAAACACACACACATGCAAATTTGAATAGTTATGGAAATGATTGTGCACTGTTTCAATATTATATTTGCGTAGCAACATGAAATAAGTATCGATTGCTCTTTGATCAAAGTTTTTTACATTAGACAATCTTCTGAAGTAAAATCTGGATTTTCATTTTAAGTACTGGAACATGTAAACTTTTTTAAAAGGAACTTTTCTCCAATGACAAAATTCCAGGCAGACGCTTACAGAAAGAAGAATTAACTGAAGTGCTCAACACACATATCCAGAAAATTGCCAAAGGCAAGGTTTAAATGAACAGCAGATTGGTGCTGTTTAAGTTCAATGGACACAGCATGTCACTTTGAGACACTTTCTTATCCTGTTAGTGGATTGATCAGAACAGAGCTCTGTTCCTGGTTCTGCCATACAGAAGAAATGACCTTCTCTGCCTTGTCAACCTGTCAATGTAGCTTGACCTATAATATAGACCTAACTTTTGCTCTGTGTAACTTTTAAGATATTGATTCCCCAAAGGAGACATAAGTGTTAGATAGTAGCTGGGATTGATTTTGAAAAAATGCTGTCACATCGTTAAGACTCAGAAGCATTTTCTGAAATAAAAGGTGTGAAAACCATAAAAGCTTTTCTTCCAGTCTATTTAGTAGGCTGCAGATCAAGATGCTAGATCAAGTGTCCTCGAATTTTGATCATTGACTCAACACCTCCCATCCAGGAAACACAACACATTTCACATCACCACTGAAATATGGATGTCAGACAACTTAGAAAAACCTTCTGATAAAGAACAAAGTACCCTGGTCTTAACTACTGAATAGCAGATTTTCTATTCCTGTGTAATTTTCTATGCTTATGTCTATTTTTCTCCTGTCTATGAACTGTCTTTTATAGCTACAGACACATTCATTCAGACTTACACAAAACTTAAATAGTTGTGGGTGTATTTATTTATTTAAGCATTAATTTTACAATTATGCAAAATTTACCAGTACATCAACATAAACAAAGACTCTGCTACAATAAAAATTTGAAAATATCTATAATGTATTAGAATTTGATTTTTTTTTCAAGCAATTTAATTTTGTTAAGAAAAAACAACATCAAAAACCCAGAAAACAGCTTTTCTAAACCTTTCTCACTTAGTATTAAGTTGGAGAAAAACACGAAAATGAAAATTTTCTGTATATTTGGACAATATTAAGATTAAAATGTTCAGATAAACCATGGGTCCCTTTGATTCTTCTGAGTGTGAATTACATTTTTCATGGTGTCTATCTAAAAATGAGTGAAATGGACATAATGTTTAACTACTACATTTAAATATTTTTAACATGTGAATTCCAACACTGAAAAAAAGTCCTTTATATGAAGGACAACAGGAAATTTCAAAATGGCAAAGACTTGAGATCATTTAAATAGAAAAAACACTTAGTAAAATTACTTGGGATGCACTCCTACTTACACAGGAATCTAGTATAGTTTTAGAAATTGATAAAAGAAAAAATATTTCAGATAGGAACTTTATCAATGACTTTCAATTACATTACTTTTCCTCTTTTGAGAATTTTAGTCAGATGGGAAACAGCCCAGAGTGTGAAGCTTTTGTGATAGTGAGTTCTGAGGCAGTCAAGAAGAGGTAGAATATTGCTCACCAATTAGAGTAAACAGCACACAGCATCATACATGCCTGGGATTGGTAAGATTGATATAATGGTGTCACAGAATTGATTTTTATACAGCTTTGATTTAGTAGCAATTTAGGATTTATTGAAGCGGGTCACAAGTTTAATATATGATCTCCAATAAGTCTTAATCAACATCTGATTAACAGATTTTAAACAATTCAATGGGATCTGTTGTAATCAAACAGTGACTTGATTAAACAGAAAAAAAAATGACAAGGGTCAAACTATGCTTACGAAGAGGTAAATCAGATCATGTACATATAGGCATGCATACAGTTATATGGATAAAACCACATGCATACTGATGTATAAAACACACACATGCTTGCCCGCATTAATCCACGGATACTTGAATACATGTGAACACACAACATGTGCTCATTAAGCCATAGATGCTTAAATATGTATGGATTAATAACTATATGAAAATTTCCCTCTCAAGATTTGCTAATTACTCACTTTTATTGTGTCCATATTCTCAAGGGGCAATTGTTGAGTCTCAAGGAATCTATCTTTGCCCATGGCTTCATTACATCAGTCCATCATGAGGTGACTGTGAGGGCATCCCACCCAGAGTGAGATGCAAGGTGACAGCCCACTGTGACTCCAGAGAGCTGAACAGGTCTCACTTAGGACTGGTATTTATAGGGTCGTGAGATCATTAACTTTACTCAGTAAATTTCCAGTGTGCTGGTTTGACTGAAAATGAGTTAATTTTCTTCAAGCAGTTAGAAACCTTTCTTTTCTGTAGCTAGCACAACCATTGTTTGAATGTAGTTTGAGAACAAGAAATACCACCCCAGGACAGAGTTAATGTTTTTAATTGCTCTGCTCTGAGAGCCAAGGACATTCTGAGTGCTCTGCCCAAAGGTGGGGTGGGGGCGTAGGAGGACACATAAATGGGGCAGACCTTGACTGACATCCAGATTGATCAATAAGAACATTCCATCCCATTAGCATCATGCTTCATATTTAAGGAAAGTTATGGTCTTCCAGTCTCTCTCGTTCGCTTGGGCTCTCTGTCGGAGCCAGGACAGAGACCTGTTTGGTGGAGTTATGTCTGAGACTTTGTTTAGTTTGGCCTTTTGCCATCCTGCTGTTTTGCAGAAGCCTCTGAACTGTAGTGCATGAACATTTTGTTATTTTATTAAACCATGTTTATCTCAACTCAAGTTTCTCCCTTTTCGTTCTCTCCCCTATCTGGGGGTTTGGGGGCAGGGAGTGAGCAAGCAGCTATTGTGGTAGTATTGCTAGCTTGGTTAAACCACGACATCCACTCTTGCCACACTTATGATGAGATAAGTTCTGGTGCTTTCCACTGTTTGTCTACATCCAGAACTCTTCAGATCATAAACTTCTGGTACCAAGCTGCTCAGGCTATGATGAAGATGGCAGGTGAGTTAGGTTACCAGGAGTGCCTGACTGTTACCACCTTTCTCAGGCACAGGGGGGTCTTTTCCCATATATTAGGAGCTGCAAGGACACCGAAGGAGTGTCTTTGGTGTCTTGTCTCACTAAATTTGCAAAATGGGAATTGATTCCCCCTATATGCCCTTTTCTCCCATGTATCCAGGTGCTCAGGTGGTCTAGGAGGGGTTGCAACCACAATCGCTCAGTGAAGGAAACATGTAATGCAATAGCAGATCAGCTTCCTGGAGGAAAGGGAACTCACGTCTTCATCTATTTTCTTTGCAGGCTGGAGAAGCTTAATTACCAGAAGACAGCACAGAGGATGCTACATTTTTTGCTGTCCTTCTTATTTTAGAATAACTTCTGTAGCAACGTTTTCCTTCATGGAACAAGCTAAAACTTCAACTCAATTATTTCCAAAATTATATCCCTTTTTTCCTAAAACAAGGTTGGGAATCCTTAGAAGGTACTTAGTACACATTGGTCTTACAGATGTAAAGATGAAACTGCTCCAAGGACAGAAGAAACTGAACTTGGTCATGTATTATTGTTCATAAAGTTTTTCTTCAAAATGAAATGCTCTTAACTGTGATCAGAAAAAATGTATAAAACTGTAATCAATCTATGGAATACTGTATTTTATTATATGTATTGAAGATGCATTAGATTTTCTCTCATTTTCTTTATAATATAGTAATGATATTGAGAAATACTTTGTGTATATATAATTTATACATACATATGCTTCTTTCCTTATGTGTGTTTTAGTCTTTATAAGGTATGAATAGCACTGAATGTATGCAGTACCATGTTGCATTTACCACACCATCTGCAACTTTTCTCCTCACATAGATGTGTTCATTTTTTGTAGAGTTATCCTTGCCCTATTAGTAACTGAGTGATTCATATTATTAATGTGTTTATATTAACAGCAGCTGTATAAGAGAAGGTATATGTATTTACCTACTACAAACAGGAAATACAAACTGTAGGCATTGCTTTTTATAACTCTAGGGTCTGTCTGTATTACTATAGTGCAACTAATGTGCTCAAAATGCTGCTCTCTTGAAATTCATTACAGATGGAAGTACTTAACATTTTGTGAATAATATTTGCTGGCATCAAATTCATTTCCTAAAAAGTAACAAGCACTCCACAGCTACTTTAGAAACAGTTGTTAGCAGGCAGTTTGATATGGTACAGCAAAACCACTAAAATCTCAAGAATATAACAAAATTCTCAAATTTATTTTATTTATTTTATATTTTTACTTTTAAGTCAAAGACAAGTTCTGCAGCATACCAGCTACAGTCTTACCACTCATGCTGAGAGAAAAGTCATTCTTTGTATTTAACAGTGAAAGAATCCCATAGAAAATATCTCAGGCACACACACAACGGGAGCAACCATGGTTTTCTTATTTCCTTAGTTCTAGGACAAGCTGAACCTCAGAAAGCCTCACAGGATGGCTGCTCCATGGGGTTGGAATGTCCCCATGAGGCATCATGGCAGGCCCTGGCAGTCATAACCTATCCCACCACCCAGCTAGGAGCAGGGCAGTAAGGGTGCACGAGGGGCAGCCCCAGCCTCGGCATCAGGCTTCTCACTGGGGATGGGATGGACTGAGGCCAGTCCAGGACATGGGCCTCCAGGTGGGGAGCTGGAGAATAGCCTTGCTACAGCATGGATGTAAAATATGAATATACTGTAGAGAGTCCGGAGAAAGGCTACTAATAAGATGAAGGGTTCAGAGCATCTCTCTTATGCGGAAAGACTCAGGGAGCTGGGACTGTTCAGCCTGGAGAACAGAAAGCTCCCTGTGGATCTTATCAAGGTATACAAATACCTGAAAGGAGGGTGCAAAGAATTTGGAGCCAGACTCTTTTTATTTTGGCCCAGAGGAAGGAGAAGAGGCGACGGGCACAAAATGAAACACAGAAGGTGCTGTCTGAACAGCAGAAAATACTTTTTCTCTGTGAGAGGGTACCTGAGCACTGGTACAGGTTGCTGAGAGAGGTTGTGGAGTCTCCTACCTTGGAGATATTTAAAAGCTGTCTGGGCAACTGGTTCTCAGTGGCCCTGCCTGAGTAGGGCTATTTCATATTATAATCCTGAGGTCCTTTTCAATCTCAATAATTGTCAATTCTGTGTTTTATCCATTTTTTTAGCTTTCTGAAATTTTAGTTTTTTTATAAAGCACCTCGGAAAAAAATGGGCAATTATTTTTTACACTCAAAAAATAGTGCAAAGTATTTTGTTATTTCAAATCCTGCAAAATTCTACTATTACTATGAATAATGATAAACCCTAGATAAACCCCTGTTGCTTTGTCCTTTTCTGAAAATTTTCTTTTTAATGCAGGTTGTTTACAAAATTAACAGAAAAGAAAGCTACATGGTCATAAACTGAGCAATTGTACAATGGTTTACTTGCTTCTGTCTCTCAGCTTCTTACAGCTGGAGCTTTCCAGTAAAGCACAGATTTTATAGAATTTTATAGTGAATTTTAGAGAATAATATGCTTTGAATTAATCAACAGAATCATAACGTCACATGAAATTAACTATTTTGCGAAATCTTCTCACCAACATTTCACTATCTAATTAGGCTTATCATTCTCCTTTAGAAATATTATTATTCCAGCTGTAGTTAATACAGTGTCTATGACATTTGATTAAAAAATCATGTTTAATGTTGACTGCATAGACCATGACACATATTAAAATGCAAAAAAGCCATAAAACATATTTTGTGTTTGAAATGACAGTACAATATTCACCCATTATATAGATAATTAAGCAAATTGAAAATGGATTCTCCAGTTATTAGCATTTAATGACATCCCAGTAGTAATTATCTTATGAAATAGTGACTTAGAAGAAAGATATGAATGACTGACAGCCAATGAAGATGATAAATAAATGTGTGACATTTTGCTGAAGTGTGATTAAATGCTGGACATAGGTTTATGATAAAACAAACTCTTTTCCTTTTGAATAAAAAAGAAGCTGAAGATTTTCCCATTAATATATTTGGTGAACTCTGGAAGCAAATGCAAGAATCATCACTAAATAATGCCTGCTTCCCTGGACTGGATAAAACAGATATTTCCTGATACGATCATTAATTACTCAGTTCACTGTGGATCAGTGATAATTGCACATTGACTGCAAGGAAATAAGTGGCTTATAATTAGCTGTTTCAAAGAAAACTAATTAGAAGAAAAATAACAACAAAATAATACATATGAGAAGGTGGTGGTTAAAAAGAGGACAGGTAATCATACAATAGTAATTAAATGATGTGGTAAGTGACAGATGCTGCATATTAATTTTTTGTATTTATTTGCATTTGTGGTTTTTTGTTTTTTTGTTTGTGTGTTTGTTTGTTTTTTAAGAATCACTCATTGTACACAAGCTCTGAAATAGCCCCTTGGAAAAAAAAAAAAAAAAAGAAGTTTCCTATCAAGTGCACATGGACAGTTGTTGCAATTTTCTATTCTACTTTTCATCCAGCAAAGGCAGTTAACACAGTCCTTCGGGCTCTTTGATTCTGGCATTTTTAGACTTCTAATAAAAGAGGAAAATAATGTTATCTGGAAAATATGGATGAATTCCTTAAAGATAACCATCCAACAGGCGTGTGTGTGGCTTCTGAGGTGCATAAATGCTTGAAAAGTATGGGGTAACTAATGCTTATCTTATAGTCTGTGCAAGTGTGTATCTCACACTCACAGAATTAAGCACGATTACACACCTATCCTTAAAATGTTGTCAAGCTGTTCTTACTAAGTGAAAATGCATGTTTGTGAATGCATATATTTTGTATTGTATATAGTATACAGATAACAAGGATGGTTTTTATTACTACTATCTTTTAAGTCATCTGCAACATCAAACTTTGTATGCTGGTGTCAGGGTAGCCATTCAGAAAGTCCTTGAAAGCCCTGAATCCTGGACTCTCAGCAGGCAAAGGTGTTTTTCCCTTCTCCTTGTAAAAGAGGGGAAACTATGTAGTAAAATGAAGAATAATGAGTCATGGAGAGGGTAAAAAAGAATAATGGAGCAGGAACCTACTGGAAAATAGGGTACCCTGGAAAGGGAGACTCCTAGCTAAAGGAGACCCTGAGGACTTCCCTTTACTGAATATCAGGCTCTATCTCCTTTTCTTTCTTCCCAGCACCCCCTGCATTTGCCCTCTTCACTTCAATGAACTCTAATTTTACAAGAAACAGCTCTTTCCCTTGGCTATGCTGCAGAACATAGTTTATTCTTTCAAAACCTCTTATAGCTCAGGGTTGATGCAATGCTCCAAAACATTAAACTGCTCATAGAGAATATAGGCTGACGAATCTCAAGGTCATTTTTTTTTTTCATTTGTTTCACTGCTAAAGTTTGTTCTTTGAAAACAGAGATTTCATGTAAATAGAGGTTGCAAACTGATACAATTTTTTAATTTAACTCAGTGATTTAAAGATTAATGAAACTTGACTTGTACATGCCTAACAAATTAGTTCTTCAAAAGACTCAAGAGAGTCTTATATCTGAGTACAGTCAATCTTACTTACATGCTTTTTAGAACACTGCCGAGCATTTAGGTCCTGTGTTTCAGTTTGTGCGCATTGTCTTTGGTCCTGTCACTGGGCAACACTGGAAAAAACCTGGATCCATCTTCTTTGCAGAACTTCTTTGAGCTTAGTGTATTGAATGCTTTTTCAATAGAAGAAGGTTAATCAGAGACAGTAAAAAATATCTACATTTCATATGCATTCTGAAATTAATAATCCAACCAAAATCAGAAAAAGCAAGCTCACAAGTTTGCTTTTCTAAAAAAAAAAAAAAAAAAAAAAAAGGTTGATTGTTTCAATAAGGGTAGGAGGTCTTGACTTTTATAATTTTGATTTACAAAGCATAGAGCATCCAGATTGATAATACATAGCAAGGGGGAAATTGCAGTAACCTTTTCCATGAATATGTCAGTAAAATTAAAATATGGTAAAATAGAACTTTCAGAAGATCAGATAGTAATTGAAATTTCCCTTTAACAGATCTAATAAAATAACCCTGGCATTTATTAGCAAAATGAAATCCTATAAATAGTACATTTAGTAACTGAATTGGTGATTCTTCGCTTTCAGTGTCTCAGTTTGGTAGTTCTTAGCAGGCATCACTTTTTATTACTTTTCCATTCTAGAATTAATTCAATAAAGATCAGATTTCTTGTCCTGGAGAGATGCCATAAAAATTATTTATTTACCCAGGCTTTCAGTGGAGACAGACTGTGTAGGAGTGACTTTCACATGGATATTTGTATGTCCCACACACTTCCTTAAAATGAAGAAATGCACAATATAAAATGCTTACAAAAAAACATATTAAAATAGAAGTTTTCCTTCAAATAAAATGTAAAATTTAGAATAAATATTCAGTCCTTTTTTATGACTCATTGTACCATATCTCTGAGACTTGCCAGTAACAATTCAAAAATCTTAGTTCAGATATACAAATTATAAATATTCATGTGTTTAAATTATAGAGGTATCCAGGATTAATAATGTCTCATATTCTTGCACACCTACAAGTAATAAAATCTGTTTCTGGCAGATTACCCAATTTGTTAATCACCTGAAAAAAATAGTTTGAAAGAATTTATTGCCTGTTAAAACCTGATAGTTTTAGAGCAAGCAGTAAGGAAATTCTTTTGTCTGTAAACAAACTTTATGCAAAGAAAAAAAGTTATGGCAGTGTTTTGAAAAAAAAAAAGGAAACTCAAATTAGTCTTTGTCATGGGATCCAAGAGATGACAGTGGAATAGTCATCATTGACTACAATGTACTGCATTACTCCAGAGAAAAGGAATTTGGTGCATGATTGAGTGTGATTAAACAATATGCAGATAACGGAGTAAACTATATTATATATATACTGATATATATCACATAAAGCAAAACTGGCCACTCCTCCCCTTCTCATGAAAATATTAAAAAAAAAATAATAATTCCAATTTCTATCCAGATTACTGTGCATAACTTTGATATGATCTACCTGAAATTATGTTTACCTCTGAAATACCATGTTGATTTAAGTTTAAAATATTTAAAATTGATATATTTTAAGGGATAAAACAATGTCAGTCATACATTTCATGTTTCATATGGTGACCTGTTATTTGAGAAACTGAGAAGAAGAATCAGTACTTTCATAGTGTCCGCATACTTCCATTGGTGTCATTTTGTCAGGTAGTTATGAAAGAAGGAAAAAGAAATACTTTGCTCTTTTCATTGTTCCTCACACAATTGTTCATTACTCAGAATCAAAACCTACTTACAACATTATTCACTTAATATTTCATATTCAATGTAAAAATTTCAGTGTAACTTTTTGAACTGATAAAGGAGGGCATGGGCTCTGTGTATTCTGCTCTGGTGGTAGATATGAATGAAATGTAATAGCAGTAACAAAGAGAGAAGGAAAAGTGGAATGGGAAGGGGAAGGGGAAGGGGAAGGGGAAGGGAGGGGAAGGGAAGGGAAGGGAAGGGAAGGGAAGGGAAGGGAAGGGAAGGGAAGGGAAGGGAAGGGAAGGGAAGGGAAGGGAAGGGAAGGGAAGGGAAGGGAAGGGAAGGGAAGGGAAGGGAAGGGAAGGGAAGGGAAGGGAAGGGAAGGGAAGGGAAGGGAAGGGAAGGGAAGGGAAGGGAAGGGAAGGGAAGGGAAGGGAAAACCATCTTCATGTAGCTAAATCAGTCTTGGGGAAGATATCTTTCCCTGACAATTATGGCACTGAAAATTTAAATAAACATGGAACAGATTTTGGCTTTCCTGCCATAATTTCAAAGAAATATAACTTCTCATTAGTTATTGACTGGCAATAAGTATTTCAGCTATAAAATACAAATTATGGATTGACCAGTTATAGGCATAGACAGATTTACAGTCTTCTAATTAGCCTTCTACATAAACAGAGATATATTATTAGGCGTAGCTACAGTGCCTTGTATACGTCAACTACGTGGGAGACAAACTCCACCTGTGCAAAAAAGACTCAGTATATAAGTTTATTTCTTGAGAAGTTTCCCATGTTTATCTCATTATCCCCTCGATCTTACTCTTCTTGTTTGGTCTGATGGTGTCTTGCATCTCTGAATGTATTTAATCTATATACATACATGTCACACATCTGTAAGGCATCCCACACATTTTCATCTTGTTCTTTTATATCCTCATTCAAGTGAAAAGAAACCGACAATGCTAAGTGATGAATCTATGAATTTTTTTTTAATTTTTTTTTTTTTGGTCTCAGTTCCTTACTAAATATGATGCTTTTCTGACAGACAGACATTCTAAATCTATGCTGAGAACCATCCCTCTGAAAAACATAGACTCCACCACTCAACTATGATTATGGCAGGATATGTTTAACTTCAAGCATTAAAAAATAAGTACAGCTGAAAAATATAATTTATAATGTACATGAAAGTAAAAGCAACCTGGAAAAATTGAATTTCTTTGTCTGCTCCCGTGACCTGATTGTATATCATAATTTAATGTGTAATTTCTTCGGCCTAGGTTACTCCAACTTTGTATTTGCCAATGCATAGCATTATTCTATAGCTATTTGCTTCTAGTCAGATTGATATGGTTTCAAGTTCTCTGGATTTTAAGCATATATTTCTTAAAGAATGGACTCGATTATATTGAGGATGTTTTACAAGGTTATTCACTGTGTAAATGAAATGCATATTTTAAAAAAGACAGTTTCTGAAGATGGATTAATTAATTTCCTTTATCTCTAGCTAGATTGCTAGCTGTTCTTTTAATTCTTTTGCAGTAACTAAAACTTGCAGAACACAGCTAATCTTCTACATGGTGACTGAACGTTTTGCCAAAGGAGTTCATTACTGTGTTTAGTAATGCCACAGTGAAAACACTGTTAGTCTTGTCATTATAAGTCTAGATTTATACAATTTTTATACTTCTGCACTGAGTTTACATGGCAAGATTTTGATACTGGGGGCGGAAGGGCTGCAGGGGTATCTTCTGTGAGAAAAGACTGAGGCTGGCCCAAGATGAACAGAATTAATAGAATAGAATAGAATAGAACAGAACAGAACAGAACAGAACAGAACAGAACAGAACAGAACAGAATAGAATAGAATAGAATAGAATAGAATAGAATAGAATAGAATAGAATAGAATAGAATAGAATAGAATAGAATAGAATAGAATAGAATAGAATAGAATAGGAGTAGAGTAGACTATTTCAGTTGGAAGAGTTCTACAATGATCACCTAGTCCAACTGCCTGACCCATTCAGGGTGACCGAAAGTGAAAGCAGGTTATTAATGCCACTATCTAAACACACGTTCTTAAGGGCATTATCTAAATGCCTTTTAATCACTGACAGATATGGAGCATCTGCCACATCTTTAGGAAGACTGTTCCAAGGTTTGACCACCTTCTTGGTAAAAAAAAAGAGTTTCCTCACTGCAAGTCTAAACCTCTTGTGAAGCAGCTTCGTACCACTCCCACGTGTCCTATCACTGGATATCAGGGAGAAGATCATTACCTCCCTCTCCACTTCCCTCCTCAGGAAGCTGTAGAGGGCAATGAGGTCACCCCTCAGTCTCTTTTTCTCCATACTAGACAAGCCCAAAGTCCTCAGATGCTCCTCAGTAGGACATTCCTTCCAGTCCTTTCACTAGCTTTGTTGCCCTCCTCTGAATGCATTCAGGGACTTTCACATCCTTCTTAAATTGTGGGGCCCAGAACTGCACACCGTACTCCAGGTTAGGTCACACTAATGCTGAAATAAAGCAGGATAATCACCTCTTTTGACTGGCAGGTTATGCTTAGTTTGATGCAACCCAGGATGCAGGTTGCCTTCTTGACTGCCAAGGCACACACTGATGACTCACATTGAGCTCCTGTTGACAAGCACACCCAGATCCCTATTGTGAGGCTGTTCTCCAGCCACTCCTCTCCCAATTTATATTTGTGGGCAGATACACAGAGACAGCTTTAGCTGGCTCCAAAACAAACCCACTGCAGGACACAGCTGAGCCCATCAGCAATGATAGTGGGGCTTCTTTGATAATATATTTAAGGAAGGCTAAAAAATTCTGCACAACAGATGTGAGAGGACTGTGAAAAATTGTGTGATGCAGACACAAAAATGCCATACAAGCACCAAGGTGAGAGTGCATAGTGGAGCAGAGGAAAAGTGCAAGGAGGAAGGAGTTGTAAAAAGTTACTGTTACGCACTGACCCACTCCCTGTCCTTACCATGCCATTTTGAGGGGTGTCAGCATCAGGAACGAAGTTGAGTCTGAGAAGATGGGAGGGTGTGGGAAGGTGTTTGAAGTTTTGTCTTCAGATCACTCTGAAGGTCTGAGGAAAATAGTGACTCTGTATCTGATACAGATACACCATGTAAGAGAGACAGCTGAACACAATATCAGTATTTCCCTTTTCTCCACCTGTTTATCCCATATTTAAGTAAAACACATAGGAAGTTTAAGACAGAAGTGGAAATGGCATATGCTTTATCCTCATCTTATGCACTGAATAACAACAATTCTTCTTTGCCTGAATTTATTATTTTTCAAATGGTGTAGTCGCCTAGAATTTTTTTTTTGTGATGATTTCACAAGACAAGACAAATATCAATATGTAAACATGATTTGTTTAATTTTGTTCCAATTATGCATTTAATAATCTGAAAAACACAAATTATATTTACTAGGAAATAAGACAGAGATGAAAAACATGCCTAGGGTTGAGAGGTCTCTAACTGTACTTTAGATTGTAATATTTAATGTTTGAATCTATTTTCATTGTTTACACAAAATGATATTTAGCTAAGAAACTGAGAACTCTTTGTGTATTTAGTGAAATCAAACTCAGCAGACTGACGAGATGAGATGACACGAGATGAGATGAGACGAGATGAGATGAGAATGCCATCTTTGCATAGCCCCAAGTGAACAAATTTGATCCTATGAAAAATTAGGAGGACTGTCCTTATGCAGAAGAAAAAATGGTGGCTCTAAACCTGATCTGAGCTTCCTAGGTCCTTAGTAAACATCTTGCTGACAATTTGCATAGAAGAAAAGCATGGCCAAAATAAACCTTTTTTCCATGAGTCTCCAGCTGCTGGCCTATTCTCTAAGCACCGTCAGCTGCAGATGTAAATCAGACACTGCTGCTAGCATAGGAAAAATTGTTCTGCATTCTCTGGTCACTGGATCTGTATAGGTTTTAAATTGCTTTGCACAAAGCTTCAGCAGGTATCTAATCTGGCTGTCACTGACAAGCAAGCATGACATTTAATTTTCTAAAATATGAATTCATGTATGTATCTTAATGTACGAAAGTGATAGCACTGAACTCACCCTGTCTGAGCCCTTCTGTAATACATGTCTTTCATGAGCACACTCGGTCTAGGCCACATATTAAAAGATAATCACGAATATCTGCTAATTAAAAAGAACTTCAGAATAATTAATTTTAAATTAGTTAGAAACTTTCAATGTATTTCTTAGGCTTTAGTAATAATGGTGGGATTGTATTAATTAAAATGGACTATTTGAATCACTGTTAAAACATAATTAATGACTTGAGCTTTCTTGTCAGAACTGTTACAGGAAAACTAGTGAATTACACATGGGCTCAGAAGAAGTCAGTAGTACATGAACTGGAAGATATGAGGACAATAAAATCTACTAAATTAAAGAGGGGGGAGAGACATTTAAAGTTTTGCCCATCTATTATGCAATTTTCTGGGTTTTTTTCTAATACCTATCACAGTCGTAGCTACACATTAATATATTTTTTTTTAAAGAACTGCAAGAGGAAATTTCCCAGTAATTATAATATTTTACCAGGAATCCAATAAAACTAGTTCTCTTCCAGTTTCTGTCTTTTACTCAAGAAGGCAAACTAACTGGTTGTCTGTATTTTAATAATTTACAATGTGTTACCTGATGAGTATGCATGCAAAATATTTCAATGCAGGTTCTTTAGAATCAGGATAAACTAAAACAGGAATTAGTCTTTCCTGGAACTTGTTCTAAAAAAATTGTTCAAATGAATGTTCATGTTACTTCTGGCATAACTGTCACTTAAGCATATGAATTCTCAAATGCTATTTATTTAAAAGAAATGTCTTGCCTGAAATAAATTTGAAATACACTGTTGCTACTTAACTTTATGATTGTTGGATGTTGTGTAAATATATACTTTCCTCAATACCAAGGAATCATGAGATCCACCTGGTTGAGTTCCTGAGTCATTATATTGAATAGTTCCAGGTCATGGTCCTTATTATAATTACCAACAATTTGTATATTTTTTTCTTACTTGACTCTGCTGCTTGCTGTAATGAGTGGATTGCACGATAAATTAACTAGAATATTTAAAGAATCGGTCCTTTTTCAGCAGCAATCTGTAAATATGCTGTGATGTGAACAGGGTGATTCGGCAAGTATATCTTTGATAAAAAAATCTCATTTGTGGTGGTGATTGGTCTGCAGGTACTGAAAGTTCCAAGTGCAATTAGAAGCTTCATAATTTAACAATAATTGAAACAAAAGAAGCCACAATCTAAAGGTTAGACAAAATACACGTAGAGAGGGTGCAGAACGATTTGGTCTGATATGTCCTATTGATCGCCTCCGTAATACATTTTGCTCTTGTAGATATACCATCTAGTAGCTGGAGTAAACCCAAAGCCACAATACACAATAAAGGAATTTAAAACAAACAAAGGAACAAACAAATAAAAACCATAACAATAAAACTTGAAAAGTGGACTCTAAAAATCTAAAATTTATCTTTCAAAATATTAGAATGTTTTACAAACAAATTAAAGCAAATTAATCTTTAAGCAATGTGCTAGCAGGAATTACGGACTTGGAGTTGCAAATAAAGTATTTGACTTTTGTGTGGACTTTTGTGTGTGGTGTTTATGTGCAAAAGCTTTATAGACATGTACCAAATAAGAAAAGTTATCGCTTCCTCTTTCCAGTAATTTCTACTGCTAACCACAAGGCCTGGAATATTGGTTAATCACATGGACCAATGGGCATACAAATATGTTTTGTTTATATCTCTTTTATAACATATATAAAGTATAGAATTCAAAAACATATTGTAACATCTTTTTTGATTAGGTATCAATTAATTAAGCTAAGTATTTAAAGTCTATTTATGTACTTATACATAAAAGCTTCATATAAAGCTTTAACTAATATGATCATACAGCTAAATAATCCCAGAATAACTGAACTCTGTTATATGAAGTAATAACAAAGGTATGAAAAAATCCAAACCTTCTACCCTATTTTTAAGATTTTTATCCCTCAAATTTTCTTTGTCCTTTAAATTTTCTGAACAGCTAGTGAGAGAGCCACATTCAATCATCTATAAATGCAAGTAGTCATTTCTGATTCCAGGATTTTTGTCCAAACCTAGATTAAAAATCTTACACTCATTAATTTCACAGTACATTTAATGTGTTGTACTTTTTACCAAACTTCTTATTATATAGGAGATGCTTTGTCATAAACAATACAAGTTTACCCAGTGTCACGGAATATTACACGGAGGCACCCCGAGGTTAATTTAAGGGACAACAGAGTCCAAAACAACTTTTATTAAACCGGTGAGAAACAGGGTTTTAGCACTCCACAAGTGACTTAAATACAGGTTCGGATATCAGTTGAGGAAAATAATGGAGGGGCAGCAACTGATATAACAGGCAGTCCAGAGAGTGCATGCACGTGGCTTCACTCAAAACAATGCCGGAGCCGGCCCTGAGTCCCGGAGAAATACACACTTGCCTAAACACAGTGCAGAATTATTTTTTAAAGAGATACACGCACTCGTAGTGAGTACGGAAGTGTACACTCGCGATTCCGCGAGGGTAAATTTATAATACACTCGCAATTGTGCGAGGAAATAATTTACTTACACGTGCAATTGTGCACGGAATCCTACACGTGCTTATGTGGAAGCACGGGAGGAAAATACACTCGCGATTGTGCGAGGGGCTCTTGGCGGCCACTCACGATTGTGCGAGGATTAATTTAAAGTACACGTGCAAATGTGCACGGAAAATACATGTGCAAATGTGCACGGAAAGTATAAATATACTCGCAATCCTGCGAGACGTTTTACTTACACACGTGGCGGTGAGGCAAGCGGAGTCTCCATCCCGGGGAGCGGCGGGGGGCCGTGGCTCCCGGCGGCAGTGGCTAAGCTCGTGCTCCGAGGGACCCGCACAATGGGTGGAGTCGCCGACGAGAATCCCGTTTTTTTTTATCTGATCAGATATGACTGTGGGCACTCTAGAAGCTTCTCTGCACCCCCACACTGTTTGTGGGATGTCCCTGAAGCCTTCCATCATCCCCCACACTGGCTCCTTGGCACTCCCTTTTCATAATGGCCCTGGCCAGGGTGCTCTGGGGCCAAACAAAAGAAGCTGTTAGCCTCAAGTAGCAGAGAAAGAGGGAGATGTGCCCACTCCTTCCAAACTGAAGGAGAGAGGGGGGTTGCATTCTACCACACCCAGAGAAAAAGGTTTTTTCTCTCCCACCCTGCCCCTTTTAAAAATGGCACAAGGAAACATGTTTTTTCACTTCTTGCTTTCTACCAGTGAAAATCAAGCTCATGACTAAGCCTATAAGATTCATTGTTAAGAAAGACATGTAAGTAAATGCTGCTGGAGTCACTATTACTTCACTTTCTCTCAGTATACTGATCACATCATTACTCATCATTTGCTTATCTAAAATTACTTGAGTAGGGACATTTTGTTCATTAGACTGAATTAAGGTTTATAGTCACAGCTCTTTATGCAAATCAAAACACCCTAATGCACTTTAATCAACATATTTTTAATAAATATATCTACGTATATCTCAAAAAATATATCTCGTATATCTACGAGAGCAAAACTTTTTGTTTCTTAATCAAATTATATATATTTGAATATTTAAAAATATTTGAATGAGTGTAATGCTTTTACTAAGTCAAAATGAACACACTTTCTGAGATATATTTGAAAGAAATATATTTTCAAAGAAATATAACTTAATTTCACTTAAGAAGGTAAAAGGGGTACATATTGTGTTGGCAGATTCCAATACTGAAGTTTCATGTCTAATAACTTTTTACTTTCTCACATGAGAAGACTTCTTAGAGTTGTCAGGTTAATTTCCAGAGACAAAACTTAGTAGAAGTCAATGAAGAGGCACCATTTTATGCCAACAAGGATTTTATTGTGTTGCATTTTTGTCTGAAAGAAAATAGAAAATCCAATGTAAAACTGCATAACAGATATTTCAAAATAATTTATAATTATCAGTGTGGTTTTTTTTCTTTTTTAGTTCTCACTTTCCCAATCTTCACTTTATTTCAGAATTATTTTATACGTAATCCCTGATAATTGATAAGTACTATAGTACTTATAGTACTTATAGTACTCAAAGGTCTATGATAGGCAATGATTTGACTTTTTATAGTTGCTTTTCAAACTGGTCAAGTATTCAGTTTTATCACTAATTAACAGATGTCAGAACATAATATTTGTTTTTTTCCCTGATTTCTTAAAATACTAAACAAGACCAAATGAAATGGCTTTGCGAAATTATATGTAGTGTTCCAACTTAGTTAATTTTTATCAATTAAGTTTGTAGTCTCATCAGAAGAAAACGTCATGTTATCTTGACATATATACTTGTCATAAACATCTGTTAACTTCTTGGAATAACTGACATTATGTATGTTAACTTCAATAATACTTTATTGATTCTTTGCCGCATGAGTTCTATATTTTGCCTGAGCTTTCGCAAGACCAAGGATCTTGTTATTACGGAGATTACCCTCTGCACTCTTAAAATATTAGCAAAATACTCACTCTACATTGTTAGCATCCAAAGAGAAATGGAAAAATAAGCATTAATGGCCCATACATCTTGAAGAATAAAAACTCTTTTTGAGAAGTTTTACAATATTCTGATATTAAAGTATATGTAACTAAAATTCACTTTTAGGATATGTGTGAGTTTTTTAATAGAAAGACTACACTATGGTATTAGTACATCCATCATCTTTTCACAAAGTCAGAAATCAGTACTGTCTGAAAACGAATAATTTTTCTGTTAAACTTGACAGCTCTGTTATTTCTATCTGTAAATGGACACTTTTGTTCTTAAGTGTTTAATATGGACTTCTTTACCTCTGCTTTTTTTTTATACCTCAGTTTACATCTTCATCATTTATCTAGTTTTTCCTTAGAAAGTCTGTTTTATATTTCTTCCCTTGTCTATTTCTTTGTTATACAGTAAAGTCTCTTCACTCTTTTTGCAATCTAGGCTACATTTTTATGTCAGTATGCCTTTTCCCTCATTATGGACTTTGGATGTCACCCTTTACAACATTCATTCATTATCTCAATCAGCATATGCATATATACAATGCAATAATGTTATGATCACATAAACCTGAGCTAAAACGAATTCCTAGTTCTGTGATCAGTTCCTCCTTATCTGTCAAGATTAAGAAAGGTATAGTTTTATCCTATGACAGACAAAAATCTTCATGTTAGAAAAGAGCCACCTATAATAAAAAAAATCTCCAGATAAATTGGTTCCATGAGCGTAAGAAATCCGAGGTATGCCATTCAAATCAAAATCATTCTGTACTCAAATGTGATTTATTAGGCTTTAGAAGGTATCATATATTGCGTCAGTTGTTCCCTATTTAGTAAGACTGGTCCCCATTTTAAGATAAAGATATTTTCATGTTACCACTGTCATAATCAGTGATACTTCCATTCTTTTCTCCACAGGACATCACTTTTTTTCCTTTTTGCTTTTTCAGTTCTGTTCAAAGTTTCCAAACTAGTTTTCCACAATTCTACATTAACCCATGTAGTCCTACAGTCCTGTAAATACACTACTGCCATTGCTAGCAACAGGCCACAGACTCTGTACTAAGTTAACAACGTAGGAGCCAGACTGACAGACTTGCTTTGTCTGAACTTCTTTTGGCATGTTTAGAGGTCTATCTTAGCTTGTTTAGATGTAACAGTGATTGTCAAATTACTAATTTTTAGTGTTGCTTAGCTTTGTATAATTATAAGGCTTAACACCTCTTGTAAATATATTTTAAATAGTTAGCAATTATTTTGTGTGCAATGAACTACCTATAACTGTAGAACAATAATGCAGCATAGAGGAGTAAAGGGCTGGGGTGACAATGGAAGATTATGTCATCACTTCAACAACTACACTAAAAAGCACACAAGTTGTTGATAAACATTAAATACAAGTAGAGCTGCACTAGATTCCTTCAGTCTGGAGTTAAATCCCAGGCTTTTGAGATGAATAGTACTAGACACACCCTTTGGAAAATAAAAAGAAGGTGATTGGGAACAGTTAGCATTTACCAAGGGTAAACAATTCTTGATGAACCTGACTGCTGCTCAAAATTGACTCTGGATTCACTTATCTAATTAATCTTCAAAGCATTAATGTCTAATATGCCAAAATCATTATATTATTATGGCTTGGGTATTTACTGAATTTCCATTTCTATAACCAGCAATTTCTTAAGCTGTTGAATAATTTCATTAGCAGGCATTCATGAAAGGACAGATGAATACTTAGAAACTAAACCATATTCTGTGAATATTACTGAAAATGTAAAGCTAAATTTTGAGAGGTACACATTATCATTTGCACAAAAGTAAATTCGGTGTTTGCATTACGTATTCATTTCTTAGTGGATTTGTCTTCTGTTGTTTCCTATGATTTTTTCTGAAATAAAATGAAGCCGATTATTTTATATCAATATGAAATAGAACATACCATCTATAATAAACTTATATTAAATGATTAAACTAAACAGATTACCAAATCTATATAACTTTTAACCAAGCAAAGTACAAGGGTATATAAGTATTACAATACAAGAGAAATCACTAAAAATATTAAAAATACTCACATACCTAGAATTCAGAAAATGCTGAAGTTCTTTGCTTGAACTGAACTTATATGGTCTAAAAATAAATATTTTTGAAGGAAAATAGAATTTGGTGCAAAAATCTCTGGAGTCATATAAGAGATGCATGCATGTCAGGAAGGTGTTTCATCTGGTATGAAGATAAGCATCGGAAAAGGTGCAAGGACTCACCCTCAGAGGTGCCAACATTTATTCACTGGTTGTGGGGAAGGATGGAATTACTAACTTATACCAGAACTCAAGCTTTTAGATTACTTAAATTATGTGAAATGAACCTCATCCTTTCAGTACTTCAGACAACTTCTCCAACCTTATTCCATTTGTCCACAACTGCTCTGAGAGGAGGATAAAATGAAGAAAGAAAAAAAAAAAAAAAAAGCTAAAAAAGCAAAATAGTAACTTATCCATTTCACTGTCCTTGATTTCATTTGCCTTCAAGCTGGTCCATATTTGCTAGAACAGTATGATATATGTAGATACATGTATAATATATTCTCCCTTCTTTCACTGAGGAATGCAGAAATCAATACATAGAAAGATACTGTTATGTGTAGTTCAGAGAACTGTGCGGGTATAGCAGAAGTCAGACTGAGACATAATTAATTGCAGCATAACTTGAACCAGAGAAGTTATTTTAGCATTGAGGACAAAAAGGTAATTTATTTAAGAATTGGTGTCAAAGAAAAAGAAAAAAAAATATAGTAATGTGTATCTCAAGTGTTTTATGTTGATTATTGCCATTACAGTCAATAGAAGGCATGTGTTAGACCACAGGCCTTCAACATTTCAACTCCTACTGAAATAGTTTTCTCCTGTGGTTTCCCTGGCTTTTATAAATTTAACCTGAGAGTTATTCTTATGTGGACTTCTCTGTGTGTTTGCATTGTGCTTGATTAAAAAAAGCCAGTACATTACTGGAATTGATGCTGTTGGTAGTAGAAGCCTAAGAGCCTAAAAGAAGCCTAAGAACCTAAAGCAAGAGCCTAAAAGTATCAAAACATTAATGACATTTGAGTCATGTATTGATAAACAGTTCCAAATTAGCTAACTTTTATGCTTCCGAGCTAGAGCGATGCACTCATCTGTTAGTATATAAGTATACTAAATATGATAGCTGTGTCAGATTCAATAGTTCAAATATAATTAAACTCAAATCAATAAACAGCAATAGCAGTAAGATTCAAATCAGGTGTTTGTTTTCCAAATCTCATACAAAATTTTATTTTCCTTTTAATATTGAACTTCCAAACTTACGCTGAATTGTATTCTAAATATATTCTTTGATATATTTCTGGAATATTCCTGGAATTCCTATTACAATGTAATAAACACCACAAATTGATAAAAAGCACATAATTAAATTCCCTGGTAGATAAGAAAAAAATCTTATTATTACACCTTTATATTGTTTCTTTTCTAAAAAAGTTAAATCCCTACTTAGTTCTGTTTGGAAAAAAGCTTTATCACTTTGTACAGTATAAACATCTTCATGGAAGAGACATACAGAAGTTGCAGAATGTTAGGGGATACTCAAACAGACGTTCTCCTTATCTGTCTCTATGATTTTTTTGAGGTACTTTTAAGAAGAAAATAGACTTGACATGCTGATGTCTAGAAATATGTTGGCAGCTCCCAATTAGGACCTTTTCAGGAGAAGTATTTCAGGCTTTTTTACTTTGAACTAGAAACTAAAATATCTACATTAAACATATTATAATAGCATAGATGAGTCTTTATTCATTATTGTATCAAAGAGGAACTGACATAAAGTAATTTTAACTTTCTAGTTAAGGAAATTTAAATTGTAAAAAGAGAATTTAAGATTGTACTATAAAAATATAATTATATGTGTTATTACTTATCTAAATCTTGCTACAGTATGTTATTTACAAGTCAACTAATAAATATGCAGGAATGTGGTGCGGGTAGCTGTTTTGCGCTTTTTGGAATTACATTTGCATGTTAGGAGCTATTTAGTTCAAAAATAAACAAGTATTTAGCATAAAAGCCTTTTTCAGAATTCCCTGTTCAGGAAATCAAAAGCCATTCTATTAATGTAGTGTGCAATTAATTTATCTAAAAAAAAAGAAATCTCTGTAACCTCAAAATTTAATGAGACTTAATATAATGTACAGTAATGACACCTCAAATTTTCGACCTGTAAGTTACGGCAATTATATTTATCTTAGGGTTTATGTGTGAATATATATTTTTTCAGTCCCAGTAATTCCCTGGGATTCTATAATTGTCTCTATAAAATAGTCGTCTACTGTGAAAAGGGCAAGCAATTGTTTAAGAAATAAACATTTTGATTGTGGCAAAGAATCATGGACTACATTAGCAGCTTTTTTGATTTTTTCTATTCTTTCTTAGGTATGCTTACAGTCATGCTGTGGAAGTGACAAAAGACACATTGTAGAATGTGTTTTCTACCTTTTGTGATTGCATGAAACTTCTATTTTCTTTTCTGCTTCACGGGTGGAAAATAGGTATTTAATAACACAATCTGCAATCTTTGAAAGGTGTCTACAACCGAAAACCACATCCAAAGAAAACGTTAATCTAATTTAGAGCCACTAGAGTAATTTTTCAACTGAAAGTGTAGCTTCTAGAGTAGTTTGGGGTTGTTTGTTGGGGTTTTTCTCATTATTTTGTTAAAAGTTTAAGAAATTACTCAAGTAAAAGAAATACTCCATTTGACAATAGTTCAACATGTAACAAAATAATTAAGCTTTTCCCAGTTGACACAACATATTTCAAGCAATTTCAACAGGAGATGGACTTCTCTTTCACACACTCCACTCTCTTTTTAAGAAATTCTGTTCCATAAGTCTCCAAGATCTAACAGTGCCACAGGGCTAATTTCTGTGTTTATTCTCTTACAATCTATATGTGGTATATAACATCACCAAGTGTTTGGACAGTAAACCTTCTCCTCAAAGATAATAGGACACCATATAAGAACCATAACATTTCTTAAACAATGTTCTACAACACTAAAATGCAGTTTAGATTTGTTTTGACTTAAAATGAGATGGGTACAGACTATTTTGCACCACTTGAAAAAATAAATTAATTGTGAAGAGTATGGTCAGGTACTGTCTTCTCTGAATGAGCCAGTTCATACTACTTAAAATAGAGAAACATATACCCATCAATTTTTACTCCAGTTACAAACAAAAACATTTTGCAAGGAAAGACAACTCAGATTTTAATTTAACTTGATTCAAACAAAGCACAAAACAAAAATATATGTGTAAGTGTTGCTTTATTATTTAGGACATAAATCCGTCATCAGCATAGGTTTGCTGAAGATTAACTGTGTGTGCACTTGTGGTAATACACAACCAGAAAGCAGGTGAAAGGAAGTACAATTATTTGCTGTGTATCCTCTGCAACAGTAAGAATTTATCCAGGATAAATGAATAAGATCATACACTTTTAAGAATAAGATTTGAAGACGTCGGTGATGTCAGCATGCTTTATAAAATGTTATTGATTACTTAAATGCCTTAGATATCACCTGAGTATTTGAAAAGGCCACAGTTAAAAGTCATAATCTTCAGACTCATGACCTTAGAAACTTTTGTTTTCATATTTGTATTAAAAAAATGAAACCTAATATAATTTAAGAGTTCATACAAATAGGGGAAAAACAAACAAACATGCAACAACCCTCCCCAACACTTTATTTACAGAAGTGATAGATGTTAGTAAGTAAGGATTCATGAAGATCTACTTCCTGTAAATAATTATGTCTATTACTTTGTTGGAGAGTATGCCTTACCCTTCTATCCATTTAGAGCACTGTTTGATACAAGTACTTAGAAATTAAAAAAAAATACAAAGAAACAAAGAATACTTTCTCCATTACTTGAAGTTTAAATCCAGATTCAATTTTTGACTGAGATAGATTCTTTATTGCAAACAAATCTGTGTACTTAATGGTGAATCTCATGAGGTTCTGAGTTCTGTAATAAATACACGATCAAAATAAATAGGTACTATACTGAGTGTAGGTGTCAAGGTGTTGGAAGTAAAGGGAGTGAAGGGGTGGCCTCTGCAAGAAAAGACCAGAGGCTGTCCTGTGCCAAATACAGCTGACTCCAGCTGGCTCTAAAAGAGACCCACTGCAGGGCATAACCGAGCCCATCAGCCACCATGGTGGCACCTCTGGGAGATCATAATTAAGAAAGGGTAAAAAACATTGTGCAACAGTTGTGTGAGACTAGAGAGAAAAATGTGTGAGAAACAGCCCTGCAGACACCAAGGTGAGAGAAGAAGTGGGAGGAGGAGCTCCAGGATCTGGAGCAGAAATTCCCCCGCAGTCTGTGGAGCAGACCATCATGTAGTAGGTTGTCGCCCTATAGCTCGTGGAGGACCACAGTGGAGCAGATACACACACTGCAGCACACGGAGGTCCCCAAACCACAGCAGACAGATGTGACCTGGAAGAAGCTGCAGCCCATAGATAGCCTGAGCCAGACCAGGCTCCTGTGAGAAACTGTGGTCCATGAGTAGCCCATGTGTCACAGCTTAGCCCAAATTCCTCCCTGGACAGCAAATGGAACAATGTGCCACTTGCTCATCCCTCCCTTGTTCCCAGAGGGATGAGGAGAAGAATCAGGAAACAAAAGGCAAAATTTGTGGGCTGGGATAAGAACAGTTTAACAGAAGACCAGAAATAGAAAAGAAAAACAAAAAATTAGTAACAATAATAAAAATGGAAGAATAATAAAATCATAAAAAATAGTGAAAGAGCATACAAAGCAAGGGATACACAATGCAATCTCTTAACATGTGGTAACACGGATGTGAAGCCCATTTTCCAAGTAAAAATTCCCCTAAGCAGTGATTGTGAGCTACAAACCATAGCTCACTCTGAAGCCTCTCCCTACACCATCCTGGACAGCAGCTCATGCTTGAAATACAACACCAGCCACGCAGTCCTGGAGAACAAAAGATAGTACAGGGCTGCTGTGCTCCCCAGCAGCGAAAGAGAGAGATCTTCTTTCCTTGGCCAGCCTCCAGTTTTAAGCTGAGCATGACCATATGCATTACTGAATACCCCTTTGGCTAGCTTTGGTCAACTGTCCTGGATGTGTTGTGCCCCCAGCTTCTTATGGATATTAACCCTCCCTCATTGGATCTAGAGCATGACACTGGAGCAGTCTGTTCCTGAAGGACTACACCCCGTGGAAGGAACCCACACTTACAGCAGCTCTTGAAGAATTGCAGCCTGTGGGAAAGACCCACATAGGAACAGCTTGTGAAGGGCCATGTCCTGTGAGAGGGACCCCATGCAGGAGCAGGGGAACAGAGTGAGGAGGTAGGAGCAGCAGAGACAAAGTGTGATGAACTGACTTTAGCTGCCCGTTCCCTGTCACCTCTGGGTGGTTCAGATCTCCTACTGACTGGCAAGTACAGTTTGAAATTTACTAGTGAATATACAGGCATGCACACCAGGTTTGGGGAAGACACAGACCCCACTGGCTCCAGCAGCTAACACCATAGGTCAGGGTCACCTGCACCCTTGGTCTGACTCCAGCAGCTGACACTACATTTCACTCACACACATACAGGGCTCACCAGTAAGCTGGCGCTGAGTCCTTGCAGTGCACACACAGTATAGAGAGTGAGGTTACAAAGAGGGAGAGTTAAGAAAAGATTTAATAAGAAGATATAAGATGATAAGATGGACTTCAGTGGTCAAGCACATGGCCCAGCCAGACAAACATACAGATCGGTCCAGTTTCATATGTGACTGGCCCTTTTGTATCCTTTTCTGTCCACCCTGTCTTTGTTTTTTCCCGCTTCCACTTTCCCTGCATGTCCCCTCATAGGTTTGTACCCCTCGAGTCTAGACTCCCCCTGGTTCACACTCCTACTGGTTTAAAAGTCCAGATTGACCTTCTTGGAAATGACACCTGTAGTTTCTTGATAACCCATCAATTAGTGTAAGTGGTGAAGTTTATTTCTTGTCATTATCTCTGTGTTTGTTCTGTCAGGCCACTGTCTTGTATTTTTTCTGTTTCTCCCATTTTCTTTTGGTTTTTCAATAGGCAAGGTCCGCAATCAGAGATCTTGCTGGAATTAACATTCTCTCAGTCTCACATGCTTTCATTAGTTAGTACGGCTGATCAGGTTTGGTATTTTCTTTACCATATCAGTTGAAGATCATTCAAAAACAATTTATCAGGTTCTAAAGTATAGTTTTCAAGAATGAGACTACCATAAAAGAAAACTGAGTTGGGGCTTGCAATAATTCTATTTATTTCTTACAGAATCTCTGCAGCTCAGTGTGAGTTTTGGTTGTGAGGATCTATTTGCAGGAAAAACAACATCCATTATTTCGTAGATATTGTCATGCAGTACACATACTGATATGCCATGTTATTGCTTATTGTTCAACTATGCATGCAGACTGCTCACCATTAATGAAATTAAGAACTTTCAGCATGTAAGGGGATGTTTTTAAAATTGCCATTAGATTCAGACCACCTGTTTCAGTCTCTACACCTTCACAATGACATTTATTTGTGTAAAAAATTTATGTTGTTTTTAGTCAAGGTATATAAACTGCAGTTTGCATACATGTTTTTTCTAACAACTTTCTGAAATATCAATACCCCTTTCCTATTTTTTTTTTTTTTAATTTTTGTACTCCCTTGTACCAGAGTTCATAATGCATAGTGTAGATTAATTCAGGGCATGAAGACAATTCTGACTGTTCTTCTCTAAAGATAAAAGAGGTAAAAGTTATAAGTACTATTTGTAAGTTGATTTACTTGATAATCTAAAACTGGGGGGGAAGAAACAAAGATAACCCCAACCAGACAAAACACAACCCAACCCAAACCAACCCAACCAAAACAATAACGACAACCACAACAAAACATACAATCACAAACAAACCAAACAAAAAGAAGATGTGAATATATATGACATGTCATGGGAGTGAGTATTCAGGTAGGCACTTGTGAACTGTTGTTCTGAAGAAGTCAATGTTACACTAGATTTTAGGATCACATATCCACGAAAATGAAATGTAAGCTATCAACTAAGCAGCTGTATCTATTAAACAGTTGGACCCACATGCCAAAGAAAAAAAAAAAAAGACTTAGTTATGATGACACCCAGTACTGACTGCAGAACTCACCAGAGCTTGGAATATTAAGAGTATTGTATTTGAAGATTATATTTAACCAAGTGAGAATAGTATTTATGATTGAGATGTCTGGACCAGAGAGTAAGAACTGTTCAACAAGATGAAATAAGAACAGGTAGGAGTGGTTGAAATCCTCTAGATTTACTGTGCAATGCTAGAAGATTAAAGTCTCTGCAGCTGTGATTCCAAATCTAAAACTATTTTTCAGATTTTAAAAAGACTTTTGGGTATACAAAATAATCTCTCTGGACTTCCTTGTAAAGGAAAATACTGCATGCATTTTATAATCTAGTAATTAAAGCTCTCATTCAGGCCATGGGAACACTGGAATTAATTTATTCCTGTCAGAGTGGATTCATATCCTTTTTCTCTTAGCAAAGTAATCCATGCTGACAGAAAGAGTGTTTTGTGTTCAGTCTGTGTTACTGAATAAAAAAAGTAATAAAAAAAACCCTAAAGAAAAACTTAAAAAAACCCCCCACAAATTCAATGGAGAAAGAATAATTGTGAGTACAGCCTGGAACATGTAGTTATAAGGCAGAGGCAATGGTTAAGGCAGTGATACACCTTGTTTCTGCACTGAGAGCACATTTTATATTTAACTGAAGGCCCTTAATACTCTAAGACCAAGAAGCTGATAACATATCTGCACCTTTCCCAGCGCTCATTGTAAGTGTCAGCTGAGTTTCAGCCGATGGCATCATAAGTTTAAATTTAGTTGCCTTAAATCTTCCAGCCCACTTCCTTAGGTGTTTAAATATTTATACAGAACAGAGCTTCTAATCAATCAAGGAAACTGAAGAAAGGGGATAACATTCCCTCAATATTACTGCACATTGTTTTAAAAATACCTGTAACCTTTTTGCAGATTAATCAAAATTTAGATAAATGGTATTAAAAGACTATTAACTCAACCCTGTATGTTTGAGATAAATCAAGTTGCTAAGTAAGCAACCTACCCTAACAGACAAAAATCTGCAAGTTATTACTTACTAATGGATCCACGTAGGTCCTTTTGTCTGGTAGTGGAAACATGTACAAAGGTAGCATTCCTGCAATTTAAGGCATGAAGAATAACAGTCTGGCTTACTCAGTGATTCATGAATAACTTTCTTATGGCTGTCATCTGCTAGACTTTTAAAAACAACCTGAATCATGTTGCATTCACATAGGTATTTCCTCAAATGATAAAAAGTGAATATATATGTATATATATGGCTCAGTCCATTTATGATATTTGTAATTTTCCATGTATCTCATTTTGTTTCCTAACTAGAATTATATGCCTTTAAAAATAATACCAGATCCTTTTCTCATTTTTATGCACAATTTTGCTTCTAGACTTTGTAGCCAAAAAAAACCCCACCCACAATGCACCAAAAAAAAACCCCAACAAATAGCCCAACACTTGCAATAAAAAATGTGCCATTGCATTTTGTTTCACAAAATTTTATATATTTTCTTGCTTGTTCAGCAGTTACTTACTCTTTCCCCTTTGATGAAATTTTCTATTTGTGAAAGCCACCTGTCTGACAGCTCTGGAGGATGTAAGCAGGCAATTTAAGATGTGTCTCACTGCCCTATACACTCTACTTGATTCAAATATACCAAAAATCATGAGAAATGTTCAGTCACTTTTTTTTTTTTTTTTTTTTTTTTTAATCATGGAGTTTTCACTGAAATAGTCAAGAAGACTAAAAGAAATATTTACAGAGTCTGGAACACTTTTATGAAGGCAACTGTGAGTCTTTTAAATAATTCTTTTAAATAATAATTTTGTTCTTAATATTAATTTTATTCATTATATTTCAGTGATAGCTTCAACGAAGATGTCATTTTTTTGCTACTGAAGGAAACTTATTATTAGAGAAAGGAAGACATGTGAAGTCACCAGGAATCTTTTACTTAGAGCATTGGTCTAAAGAATTTCGGCATGGGACCTTGAATTTGTATTTCACTAATTAGGCTAATTCTTGTGAAAAAAAAATATTGAAAAGGTTTTGGTTTTATGTGGTATTAAACAGGTTAAAAAGGGAAAAAAAAAAAAAAAAAAAAAAAGAAAACCAAAACCAAAACCAAACCAAACCAACAAAAACAAAAAAACCAACAGACTATGGACACAAAAAGCATTTCTTATCCAGCCTTTAGGTAAGCAGTATTTAAGTCAAATGGATTGAAATACTATACTAATCCAACACCACCAAATGCTAATAAAAATAAACCTATTCAAATGTTTAGTATATTTCTTTCAAGGTAAAAAAGCTAAATAATCTAGAAACATCTATTTAAGCTATGAAGAAAGGAAGGATTCTGATCTGATTATCTATGATAGATACTTACATATTTTTTTATTTCTGTTATTTAATTAAAAATATCAAATTTGAACAAATTCCAAGTTACATTAAGAAGGAGAATGAGAGAAACGTGTTCTGTCTAGTCAACCAACTGAAAAACTTTTACACTGTCCATTTCACCACATTTAAACTTTGATGGCATTGGGGGATATAATGATATTCCCAGAAGCCACTAAGTGAAGAACTATACTATGTATGAAGTTCAGGGTACAGTACGTATTTTAAACTATTTGCATAAAGTGGTTCATTAAAATGGGCTTCAACTGGAGATACAGAAGTTTATGATAGGCACGGGGGAAAAAAAGTCTAAATGTGAAGACTGGTGACTAATGCAATAAATTATTTAGAGAGTTTCTATTCCTTGTGATCTTCGAAAATAGTTTTGATAAATACTTCCCAGATATGGAAAACTATGTATAATTCTTTGGATGATGACATGAAGAAAATCCATCCCCCGCCCCGTTATTTTTTTAATTGAAGGATCACCTGATTATTTGTGAGTAAAAAACCTGTGGCCTTTCCTGTTCCTCTTTTTTTGCAGGGGGTTTTACTTCAAAGAGTAGAAGCAACTCATAACTTATTTAACATTTAATTAAGAATATTGTTCTTTCAGGGAAAAAAAAAAAAAGAAAGAAAACTTTATTGTTATAGTTAAAACATTTTTAAATAAAATTATAGCAGTAAAACCAAGTTGACCTGCTTCCTAACAGTGTCTGTTTGGCAGTCATTGTTAGATACTTGAGAATAATGTTTGAATCTAAGAGCATCTAGAAAGACAATTATCACAAAAAGGTTTTTGTATCACGTATTTCAGGTGATTAACTAAAATAAATTAAATAAGCCTCTGGAGGTACTTGTGTCTCCCATCTGACTATAGAAAGAGCTTACTTAGCTAGTTTAGGCAATGTGTCTAATTCTAAGACAGAGGAAATTACAAGAAATGAATAGTATTTTACTTGTGTGTCATCTACAATGAACTATAATTTTTTTTGTTTCCTCTGGGAAGTCTGAATAAAACTGAACATAGTGCATGAGAAATTTTATTTTGATTCAGTAGAGTGTACACTTAAATGAAAAGATACATATAGAAATTAAACCAGAATCCTGATTCTGACAACAACTAATTAAGTACTGTAAAAGTAATGGAAATAAACTACATGACACCCATGGTACACTTAAGAAATTTAATTACATTTTTGGTTTCATATTACTGTCAAAACCAACAAGTAAAGAGATTTCCTTTATAGGTTTTCCTTTACAGGAAAATAGAATGTGAATGAGTTTTGATTCAGATTTTATGTGCACAATTAATTATTTTCTTTACAATTAATTATTTTTCCAGGAAAGTTGCTTAACAAGATACATCTTCCTTGGCTGACTTGAATGTCAAGCTTTAATCTCTGTATCATTTTATATGTCATGAACATAATAATTTGCAAAGAAATAGAGCAAACAATCTGAAGGCAGATACTAGATATTCAGTGCTTTTTAAATACACTGCTTTCTTGTGTTGCAGTACTAATTTTCAAATATACCTGCATATATTACTTTGAGATCAATTACAGAGTTGTAAAGGTGAGATAGTTATTGCTGATGAATTAAAGATAAGCATGAATACCCAGAAGAATTAGTAATGAAACAGAGAAAGAGTACACTGCTGTGAAATAAAATTAGGCGAGAGTTTTAGCTATTTGCCACCTTAAAAGTACTAGGAAAAAAAAAAAAAAAAAAGTCGAAACATAATAAAATTTGCCAGAGATTTATATTTGAAGAAACAATAATGCAGTTTCAGTCTGGTGGCTACAGTGACAGCTGTGAAGCCCAGCTAAAACCCATAATGATAATTAAAAAAAAAAAAAGCCAATATGCTTAATGAAGCATATTGAGAAATGCTGCACTCAAGAGCACATGCAGATATTCTATTCTGATATTACATTTGTAATAAGGGTAGGGTCAATATAGTCAGTAATGCATTTATTGTTCAAGTACCAAATGGTCCTCCACATTAATTTCTGCAGATATTAATTAATTGCCAACAGTGATTGAAAAGCACAAAATAATATTTACGGGCTCTCACATACATTTTGTTATTCTGAGAGAACAGGGAAGAAAAGAGCTTTGTAATGAGGCCAGAATTTCATTTACAAAATATATTTTAGAATAAGAGGAGAAAGGAGGAACTTATTTGTCCTAACATTAACCGTGTGCTAAGGTAGCTAATTTTGGTAGAATTCTTGAACTGTCCAATTCAGCAGATACTCCTAAATGTCTCTCTTAGGGTTGGGTGGGTCACCCAGGGAGCTTGAGTAGCTGAAAATAGATGACTAAAATTTTAGTTGCTCAAGTTGGATCAATCCTACTTTAAAGGTGAAACAAGCGTGATGATTAAATATCCTCCTACACATCTTGGATACTTAAGGATTCAAACACCTACGCCTTTGTTTATTACTTCTTGGCAGTCAGCTAAAATTGAAAACTATTCATGCAGAACATTTCTTGAAAGAATTAGTGACCATAAATTTACAGTCATTAACTTACTGAGTGGCTGCAGTGTGTGTACCTGGCCAGTTTTGGTTTTTTTGTGTGGGGGATACTGCATGGGTGGCTTCTGTGAGAAGGGGCCAGGGGCTTCACCATGCCAGAAACAGTCAGTTTCAGCCACCTCCACAATGGACCCACCACAGGACTTGACTGAGCCTGGCAGACAAGCTGGTGTTGCCTCTGAGGAAAGATATTCAAGAAAGGGCAAAAATGCTGGGCAAAGAGAGAAGGGAGAAACAAGAGTGAGATTACAATTAAAACAGACTGAGAAGCACTTGCCTAGAGAAGACAATTTCAGTGTTATTCCATAAAGTTAACTCTTTCAGTGGTCTTAATGTATGTATTTTTATGGACCACCAAATCACTGAATTAACTCAGGTTAATGGTAAACATCTTTTTGTAAAAATTAGGTTTTGCCCATATCATAGAATCATAGAATGGTTTGGGTTGGAAGGGATATTAAAGGTCACCATCTTCCACCTGCCCTGACTGTGCATGGACATTTTCTACTAGACCATGTTGCTCAAAGCCTCATCCAGCCTGGTTTTGAACACTCCCAGGGAGGAATGATCCACAACTTCTCTGTTCAACCTATCATTATAGTAATCTACTTTATTTCATGATACTATTGATATATTTGCTGACAGTCATGGGACAGCAAAGTGTGTCACTGGGACAGAAAAGAGTGCTAGAGTTGGAAGGAAGAGCAGAAGTGTCTGCTGGTTCTCTTGATGAAAGTGTGTTTTACAACACCATGATCTCTAACTTCAGCAGGTGCTTTAGCTTAAACTCGGGAGTATAGTGATGTGCATTAGTACAAGCTTAGTATGAGATCCAGTTATAATATATAATCTTCAACAGTTATGTGTAGTGCCATGGTGGTCCAACTGGACATATTGATTTCTTCTTATAGACAGCTTTTAATCAACAACATACAGAGATGAAGAATTCTTTAAAAAAATACATTAATTCAGTGAACAGTGTTGAAGAAAAAAACATTTAGCTCTAATCTTATGAGCATGATTAGACTCATGGCCATTCATAAAACTATTTACAGTTAGCTGAAAACAAGGTTAGAATTACAGAGTCAATTAAACTTTTTGGTAATCTGGAGGTAACTTCCAAATGGCACGATTTACCTGACCTAATTATATTTTAGAAATTATTTTGATTCTTTTCTGGGATTTGTGTATAAAATATTTATTTTAATCTATATTATAAGCTTTTTTATGAATATGCAGTCTTTAGTGAGTTGCGCCTTTTCCTTTTTTCTTTCTCTTTTTCCTTTTTGTTTCCCTTTTTCTTTTTTATTTTCTTCTTCCTCTTCCTCTTCTTCTACTACTACTACTTCTTCTTCTCCTCTTTCACTGTCTTTCCTCTTGATTCTAAAATAGTATCTTCATGATTTGAGATGAAATGGATGAATAGCACAGATGTGACTGTGGAAGAGAATAGGGAAAATGTGTGACTTTTAATGGCAAGAACAGAGCATTGTGTAATATTTTCTGACTGATTTCTCAACTTCAACCAAGGTGGTTGGAGGAATACTGTTTAACTGATTATTTTCTCCTATGAAAGTGCAGATTCCCACTAGAATAAAACAATTCTGTGCCATGATCTGGGTGGGACTGTCATGAATAAGCTTCTTGGATTCATTCTAAAATACCGTTGGATCCACTGGAAATCACGAGCAAATTATTATGTAAATTAAACAACAAAATCATGGAAGTGAGATACTTAGTTTATCTGCTGATGCTTATTGTTACTTTTCTGGGAAAAAAAAAAAAAAAACACACACACAAAAAAAAACAACAACAAAAAAGTCAAACACTTATTTACAAAATCATTTGCAGCAGAAGCTTTAGCAAGCTCAATATCTTATTAAAAACTTTCAAGTAATAGCTGAGAAGCTAATTAAAACCTAAGGGATACAGAAATCACTGTGTATAAATAACTAATTATTTGAAGTGTCTTGAAAATATCCAGAAGCTTCACAGAAACAACAAGCTAGCTAATGTTCCTGTACTATACATTTTACTCTAATAATGTTGATGTCAGATGAAAATGTCTATGCTTCCAACTTTCTTTTACAAGATAAATTTGGATATTAACCTCATATTCTGCTTCTCTCCATGTCACTACTTAAAAATCTAATACAATGTGGATCACAGATTAAAAATTCAGAAAAAAAAATGACCATAATAAAAGTTGTACGTTTTGTTTTCTGAAATATATATATATATTTATTTATCAAGGAAAGCACTGAAATGCAACTTTCCAGCAAGACTCTGAACCTGAAATAAATATATAAATAAATATCTAATAAATATATAAAATTGATCTTACAAAACTGCAATTACTTTTGCACCAATCAATGATTTAAAGGGACCCCAGGGATTTCCATATGCAGAATTACCCTGATGTGTCACAGAAGTTACATTTAGGCCTAACATTTAACATTACGAATTTGCCTAAATCTGCAAAAAAATATTTTTTTATCTTATCAGTAGTTCAAATTATATAGAAGGAAAATCAAACTCCACTGTGCCAAACTCCCTGTGCCAAATTCAGTGGGAACACAGGGGCAATACAAATTTGTAAAAAATATGTCTTATCTGAAGCAAAAATGGTAAGACTTTGCAATACAACAGCTTATCATTTAAATTACTAAGTAAGAAGACAAGGAAAAAATCCATTTCATGAAATCTGGCAAACGGCCATGCATCTGGTTTTTAGCATACCATTTCTAATTGAAATCTATTCATAAGTAAAAGTTATCAAAAAAAAATTTCAATGAGCTGAAAAAGGCATAAACTCTCAATAGAATTTGTATTTAGCTTAGGCATCAAGTGCAGATTATCATGATTTATCTTTTTGACATGAGTGAAATGTTTCACAAGAATTTAATTCTCAGTTGACTGCAATATTTCCATGTACCTTTAATAAGGAGACATGGGAAATAAAAATTTGTAATGCATCTACCAGTCTTGCTGAATACTTCATAAAAAAAAAATATTTTAATATAGCAGAAAATTATGTTCTTGTCTCACTAAGCAGATCTGTTAATCTTCTCCTCAATACTTCATACTTTTATTTCTAAAAAAACCCCAGTATAAAACACTTTGGTTTCACTCTTCTTCCATGTAGAAAACAAGATGCTTTTTTTTCCGCCTTTTTTTTTTTTTTTTGGTTGTTTTTGGTAATAAAATATATAAAAGAATGATGAAGGTATTTGGTATCTTCTTGAAGTTATTCACTGGAAAAATAGAAGCCCTTTTCTGATGCTGTATGCCACACGGAATTATTTTTTATCATATGGTTACTTTAGCTATGCTGTGAAATTCAGAGATATAATATGAATCTAGGTAATAAATAAGACATGATCTTGGTGTAATTAAGGTCTTATGCATCTTGCAGAATTGTGAATAAAAAGAGCTTTTTCACATACTTGCAATTAATTGCGAATCTATTCAAACCAATTGTGAAGGAAAATATTTTACTGTATGATTTATAAGCATACTTCATATTTTCTTCTTGCAAAATAACTTTTTTATCTAAGGGAAAAATCATGAAAGCTTTCAGAAAAAAAAGAAAAATAATTACTCTGTATGATGAGTAAAATAGTATCCCTTGTCCCTTTGTCTCTTTTCTATTTACACATGAGAGACAGAGCTGTTATTCATTGGTTCAGTTTTTGTCGACATTACAGGAAAAATTGTTTCACTTCACTGAAAACTTGAAAGAAATTTCAGTGAGCAGCATGAAGGTTAGTCACTTATTAATCAATCAACTTTGATTGCAAAAAAAATACATCTTAAGGGAACTTCAGAGACCAGAAAGAAATCTCTGCTGCTATGTTTTGTGCCACATCCTCTCTGACTACTTACGAATGTTCTTGTAGGATCCTGCAATGTTATCAGAAACACCTATAGCCTCCCTTGGACAGCCACTGATGGAAAACCAGATCAATTTACATTACTGCTAGTAGGGAAAATATGTTATTTAAGGAATCTATGCAAAGTCTGTCCCATTTGTGCTAGACACCTTTCTCAAAATTAAATGCTTTACATTTAGACAGCTAAATTTCTTTAAAACAGCTTTATCCTGAAGTCCCTAAATTAAGGAAAAAAAAGAGGGACTAATAGTTCTCTCTATCCTAAAGAGATAGTAAAGAATGATGAGAGATAAAATACTGAAATGTAAATGTCAGCTACTGCAGTTCATATTTGTGATTTACAATGGGGATACCAGCTTACCAGCTGCCAAGATGTTTCTGACTACCCATAAACATCAGTAATACAAGTAATTTGTAACAAGCACAAACTGTTATCTACCACACTCTGGGATTTCCACACCCCACACCCCACACCCCCCCCAATATTAATTTCTAAGTACATTTCTTCCCCTGTGCTTTAATGTAATACTGTTCAGAATTATTTGCTGGTCTTTTTCAGAAGTTGTTCATTTCAGACACACTTAGTTCACAATACTTTGTTATCCACACTACTTTATGTTTGCAGCAATTTCCTTGAAGTATCATAGCACTGTTTATTGCTTGCTGAGCATTTAAGCATTTATTTTCAGAAAATCTTTAAGCTTAGTAAAAGGATCCTCTTCATAATGTATTCAGCTGCAAGAGAGAGAAAACATTAGAATCTCATTAGAATAAGTTTATAAAATACAACATTTGCAAGAGATAGTCAAGTGGTTCAAAGTAATTGTGTAAAAATTAGCAATGACTTTGAAAGAAGTATAAGAAAGGAAAAGGTTGAAGTAGTTACATACTTAACAAAGGAGATTATAAGAAGTAGAATATTCTTCTTCAGAAACAGAAAATAAAACCCAGCAAGGAAAATGTAAGGCTATAAGACTATTTAAAAAAAAAACAAAAAACAAAAAACAAACAAACAAAAAAAAACAAAAACAAAACAAAACAAAACAAAAACAAAACAAAAAACAAAAAAACCCACACAAAAACGTGAACAACTTGCTATTAAAACTAATATTCAAAACTTCTTCCAGTACATCAGAAATAGAAAATATTCCAGAGAGCTGACAGGGTGATAGATGATCATCTCAGGATTGAAACATTAAGGGAAAGATAAAACATAATAGAAAAACATGCACAGCAAAGGAGTTTAGGGAGTTTCTTGTTCCAGATTCTGGCTCTATAGGGGAGAATCTAAGAAAATGCCACACACTGACATGTTAATGGTATACTTTTGGAACAAATCAATAAAAAGCATAGAACTAAAATCTTTCAATCAAAAGTTCTAAGAGGAATCAAACAAGGAATTATCAAACTGTTAACTGGTATATTAAATTGTCTCATCTAAATTTGCCTTATTTTCAGGTGAAAGGGAGATGGGAAGTGTGGAAATAATTTTTAGAAAAGGATTAATTCAAGGTAACTCATCTCAAAAGGAATTTAGTAAAACCGAAGGTATTAAATAGAGGCAACAAATATATCTGGATTTTTATTATGACTTCCATATGTTATGAGATTAAAATTAATTAACACAATAAAAAAATTGAAGAAAATATTATTATAGATCATAAAATCATAACTGTCAAAACAAGGTAAGTAAAAAAAATGTTAGTTGTATCTTCTAAGACACAAGTTAGTGGACCATGTAAAATGATTATGTTTGTGGTTAAAAAACAAGTCAAAACCAGTGCTATGTCACATAGCATATAACTTAATTCATTTCAGGTCATAAGATATATGAATGCTAAGTTTGTTTGTGCAAGTTAATGAGAATGTTTACACAAAATCAGGATAGTGGGATTACAACTTCTGGATCTAAACCACAGAATGTCCACAGGTATAGTTGTCTTATTCTTTTACTCCTGATCTCAACTGCTGGTCTTGTCAGAAACATGTTACTGGACTAGATAGACTTTTAGTCTCTTTCGGTATAGTTATTAGTTTTATATACTGTAAAAACCTAGTGCTTCTTCAATGCCAACAAAGAATAAAAGTTTTAAGAATTCATTCTGAAAATCCATTTTGAATAATATTCTAACAAAAATGTCATGAATTAATAAAATGGATATGCTTGTTTAAAAGGCTTCACGTTAAAAGGCTTAGCAAGCTTTAGTATAGAATGAGAACTGCAGAAAGTTTAAAACAGAAGACTTCTCATTTAACAACATATGAATTTTCTTTAATTTTACAATTTGTATGTGACTTTCATATGTGAACTGCCTGTGTAATTCCCAGTTCTAAGTTCACCTACATTTAATGTAAACCATCTCTAATGTGTTTTAAGCTGACTATACTTAAAGCTGCTGCTTCTGAAATCCCAAAAATAGATCTGTGTACAGGCCACAGCCAAAAGCTTTGTCCGGCATAACAGACTTGAATAGGGGAGGGAGCTGCTTGGAGTAAACTGTTAAGCTACTTCATTATTTACAAAAAAAACAAAAAAATACCAAAAAACAAAACAAAACAACAACAATAACAAAAAAAACAACAACCAAAAACAAAAACAAAAAAACACCACACAAACCAAACCAACCAACCAACCAACCAAAAAAACCAAAACCAGAAACAAAAACAAACAAAAAAAAGAAAGCTAATAATATGTGTCTAGATCTGAAAACAACAACAACAAAAACAACAAGAAAAAAACTGAAATGTCTTGCGCTGTCATTCTACATAACAATTCTGTTGCCTTCCTTGAAATTCTGCTCATTAAAAAGGTTGGAAAGAGATGGGAACAAAGTAGAAATATAGAGACTTTTGATGTGGTCTGTTTTCTGACTGATTCAAGAAAGTTAGAACAGTAATGCTCAGTATTTTCAATAGCATAAATGACTTTTCACCTGGCTTCACCAAAGACCACAGAAAATAGTAACATTACTACTTTCTGCTTAGGCTCTTATGAGTTTCCCTGTAATGAGCTGTAGCACTTTAGACTTGCATTTTGAATGGTATTTTTTGAGTGAGCTGCACTTATTCTTTTTAAAAGATCAATCATGGTAATTACATGGCATGATAAGTTTTACATGGTGCTTAGAGAAGTGAAAAATAGAAAAATGCTTAAAAGAAACAAGAAAAATATCAACGAATTAAAAATCAAGAAAAGAGGATGGTCAAAAAGTAGGATAAATGGTTAAAGAGATCATCTCCTCTCAGATTAAAAAACAAACAAAAAAAAACATGAAAGCCCCTCCCCACCTCATTAAACCACAACAAACCATTTAAAAAAATAAATTCTTAAGCTCTTAGGTTAAAGTCTCTTGACAGAGTGAACATTCAGTAGACTAGCTTGTCTGTTTTTAATCATGAATATGTTGCAATGCACTGTATCCTATTTTCGTCAGATTTTTATTAGGATTTTTAATTGTTTTTATAGAGGACCATAGACTAAAAAGAGCATTATTCAACAAGTCCATTGTGTTGTTACATTGTGCCTATATTTTGTGCCTGTTTGGAAGTATGTTGCACATCTCATACTGTTATGGTTGTAGGACAAATCTTAAAAATCTGTTTCTTCATGCCCGATGTGTGTTGCAGGACTACCTGCGTCTCTGGATTCCAAACAGGAAGAGAAGCATATTCTCTGGCCTCACTGCCTATGCTACATAATTCACAAATTAATCTTCATATGGTTAAAAACTGATTTGGGGGGGATAACCTGACAGAGCTTTCATACTTAGGATTCTGGGTTGTATTAATTTTTGCCTAGAGGGATTAAAAATGCCTTAGTCTTTAATTAAATATCTTTGAAGTATCTCTGTCTCCGATATTTCTCAGGTTTTTTTCTCTCTCCCCTCCCCCCAAAATCACTTCACAATGAAGACTCACAACTAAAAGTTTTGGCTTACCATAAAACATGCCTTTCAACTATGTAGCAAGAATAAATTATTTTGACAGTTTGAATGTGGTGCTAGCATAACAGAGGAGAAGGCATTTTCACCACCTCTGGTGGCCCTGCTCATCAATTCCTCCCTCAACAATTTAGTGTTGAAGACATTAAACCCCAGCTGTGCAAGGGCAATTTTTTAAGTTCCTGTTTTGTTCAGTTTGGAAGAAGGGTCTACCGTAAACTAGTTAAGTACCTTACTGACTAGATTTTCTGACTAACTCTATCAGAAAGTATTCTTTCCTCATTGCTTTACTTGGATTACCACTCACAGTGCTTAGAAGTTTCATGCTTCTAATTTCACAAGATAATAATTTGTTGAGTTTTACCCCTTCAAATGAAAGGATTATTTATGAAGGAAACCAAGGAAAATACTTGATGTTTTATCACCTACAGTATGAGAAAGTAGAGAAGAAAAAAATATTGCACATGGTGACCTGTCCTTTCTAACTGCATCCTGACCACATGCATGCAAGTTTACCACCACAGCTAGCACCTCCATTTTCATATTGTCACTCACTCATCATTGTAGAACTTCATTCCAACAGTAGTAGCTGTGACCTAAGGAGCACCCACTTGAAACAATTACTAGAGTGACTGTGCCTTGCTGCATCACTCCCATCTTCCCACTCCCCACATGGTACTGAAAATAATTTGTAACAGAAATGAAGCACAATGAATCAGCTGCCTCTTCGTTCATTCATATCTTCTACACCTCTACCTGTTTAGAAAGGCATATGTTGCTGGATGTTATGGCATCAGCAGATGGAACTCTTTGTACTAACTTTGTAAAGCATCCATTTGTAAACAAGAGGCCCCATTAGAGCACCAAGCCCCATAAGGCTAAGACCTCAAATGGAGCTTTGCTACGTCCTGTTGGGATAGCACAGAATTTATGGAGATTTATGTATCTTACATATAAAATAGGTGAATTCACCATTGAAAAAGAACACTACACCATTGCTTGCTTGAGACTATTAATTTGATTAAGGTTTTCCCTTGGATCATACAAGATAATCAGACTTTAGTTGTAACTGTGTAAGTGTGCCAATTTATTTCCTTCTGGGAAAACACTAATGAATAACATAATTGTAATAAACTGCTATATAGTAGTACTTGCTATCTTTCTAGATACTCACAGAGACAAGGAATTCTCCAGAGATGAATCATAACTCAGTCACAAAAACCTCACAATCAAACTACCTTGGAGATGCTGCATGTCTATTCCCATTCTCCTAGACAGGGACTCATAAATAAGGTTTTTGTCCACTGGGAATGTGATGTTAATGGTGAGTATCATGAGCAATATGATAAACAACTTAGTATGAAAATTATAAAGGAAGATGAGAAACACATGGACTACTTCTTAGTTATTTTTGGAAACTATTGCAATATTCAAGAAACTCCAGTGTGAGGAATTCAAGATAGCACGGATGGTCCAAAGACTATTTTCTGTTATCCTCTGTCTGAAATAAAATAAAAACATTTCTTCATTGTGATGAATTTATAATCAAAATCTGTTCTGAATTGCCATATCATTTCCCTAGAAAATCTGTGTTACGTGCAGAAGGATTTCTTCTGCTGAACTGATGAGAAGATTGTGAAACAGAGCTACTCTTTCAGTTCTGCCTCCTTATTGCTTCTGTTTGGTCTCTGAATATAATTCAAGGGCTAGTAGCAGGGCAGAAAAAAGAGAAATAACTAGTGGATCTGTACAATGGCGAATTTGGAAGTGCTAGCACTTCATATTAAAAAAATTACCAGAATAAGATATATTTACATATTTACAAATACCTAAGTCTACTATTTAACAAAATTATATCAAAATGTAGGCATATCATGCATCTTCAAAATAAAAACAGAATTTGCAGACATGATCATGTAAAAAAAAAATACTCCTGGTTCACATCTTCTATTATATTTCACTTTGATCTAAAGATAATTGAAAATTGGAATGCATTTTGCAGTGTCAATTAACCTAGATTTAAGAACAGGTTACAAAGGTTAATTTAGACTGAACGTCAAATAGTCAAAAGAAAGTTTCTTGCCTGTACCAAGAGAGCTAATGCATACAGTAGCACTGTTTGTGCCAGTGAAATCGACCTGGTTGCATTCCTTGCTGAAGGCAACCATATCTGCCAGCCTATTAAGTATCAAAATATTATACATAAAATTAATTGAGAAAACTATCACTTTATAAAAGAGATTCATCCATGAAGCTCATAATTTAAGCTGGATGATTTGGATGCGTAAACTTGACTGGTCCCACTATCAACATTTTCATAGCTATACAGAATGACTGAAGAAACATAAACAAAATGAAAATAGTTTGGGTTTTTTTGAACACCGTTCCCCTTCCCTTATGCCTTTTTTGACAGCTCAAATTGAAAACATGCTGTGCTTCCTCTGTAGCTGACCTACAAGGGGTACTATGACAAGATGTAGGGCAGTTGTGAGAGATTGAGCAATAGCTGGGAGCGGTGTAAAAGCGAGCAGGAGGAGCTGTTGCTTCAGCATTTGTTTCGTCAGAAATTCAGAGTGAGCTGTATAAAAGAGTGTTAAAGATTGCTCTTTTGGCCTATTTCGTTCTGAATGCTGTAATAACTCCTTATCCACACAGTTTACACAATACCTGGCCAGAACGTCAACCGTGCAACAATCTTCACTTCTCAAAGTGTGACACAGGCATACTGGAGGTACTACTCCCATTGGCTTTACGGGAGTATTTCACTCCTATTAGGATGCTCATATGAAGTTTAGCATCAGAGCTTTCATTGCTACCATATTGAAATATGAATGCTGGTACTATTATAGTATTCAAAGATCTAACAAAAAAACCCAAACCCATTTCTAACAGAAATAACCTTAAACAAGAAGACACAAGTCTTCAAAGATTAGATTGATTGGTAAAATGATTTTGTGTCACCCTCTTTTTACCAAAGTTATGTTAACTTTTTTTAAATATAATTTTAATTTTCTGTGTCAGTATACAATCATATTGACTTGAATTAAATTTTTCAATGATATCTTCAAAACACTGTATGTTTTAGGGTTAAAAATGCTGAACATGTTTAAAACTAAACCTAATTTTAAGCATGGAAACATTTGGCTAAATAGTTAAAACTCTACTTCAGTCTTGAACTCCTATTTCAGTCTTCTGTCTGTAACTAATTGTGATATTTTGCTAACCAAACAAAAGAAGTTCTCTCCAAAATACCAGAAAGAGCAGCCCCCCTGCCTTTGTAGTTCCTGTTTTAGTTCAAAATACCTCAAGTCTGTAGTCTGTTGAGTTAGAAGAGATAATTAAATCAGAACTATGTGCAAATATAGCTAAATACCATGTGTAAATACAAGTGAATGTCAAGGAGTCCTGTCTTACCCTGTATCCTCAAGTTGGAGACCAGTAATTCTTCTAATAATAAATTTACTTGGGGGTCCCCAGCTTACAGTTTTGGTGGATATGTAAATGCAGGTGGGTACTTTCCACTGATTAAAGGAAGACAAGAGATTATGAAATCTATTTCTCAAAATAATCTGAAAAAATATATTCATCTGAATTTTAAAAGTTCTACCTGTGATTCACATGTGTAGAACATGGTTTAGTTCCAGCTCCACACAGCCGCTCGCTCATTCAGCACTGGTGGGAAGGGGGAGTGAATCAGAAGGGTAAAAGTGAGAAAACTCATTGGTTGAGATAAGGACAGTTTAACAGGTAAAGCAAAATCTGTGAGCACAAGCAAAACAAAACAAGGAATTCATTCACTACTTATTGGCAGGCAGGTGTTCAGCCATCTCCATGAAAGCAGGGCTCCATCACACGCAACAGTTACTTGGGAAAAGTATCATCACTCTGAATGTCCCCCTTTTCCTTCTTCCCCCAGCTTTTATTGCTGAGCATGTCGCCGCATGGTGTGGAATATCCCTTTGGTCAGTTGGGGGTCAGCTGTCCCAGCTGTTTCTCCTCCCAACTTCTTGTACACCCCCAGCCTACTTTTTTGCTGGGCACCGTTAGAAGCAGAAAAGGCCTGATGCTGTGTAAGCACTGCTCAGCAATAACTGAAACATCCCTGTGTTATCAACACTGTTTTCAGCACAAATTCGGAACAGAGATACTATTAGAAAGCTTAACTCTATCCCAGCCAAAACCAGTACAAGTAATGAGTTTATAATAAAATATTATCTGCATTGTCTTGTAGTTTTTATGAACAAAATAGGTAATTGCACAATTACACAAGTAAAGAATATTTGATTTCCTGTGCTTGTACTAACATTTGTGTTCTGCATATGCTCTATTACTATAAACAGAAATCTAAAAGGAGGGAAACATTTAAACTTTTGCTGAGTTTGACACAATGGAAGTTCACTAAAACACGTCTGGGACTACTATCCATTCATTCAGTATAACACAGGGTGATAATAAAAAAAACAGCTCTTCATGGATGTGTTGCAAAAATCTAAATTATTCTGGGGGGGGAAAGAAAAAATAAAAAAAGCAAACCCCTGAAATTTGGGAGTTAAAAAACAAAAAGTTTGCTCTGCTACAAATGTAATGAAGAGAACAACAAAAATAAAGAGAACATTTTGACAAGGAGGATTTCAGAAAGCTGTAGCTTATTTGATATGGAAAAATGAAGGCTGAAAATGCTTGTGTATAAGTAAATCAGGGAAATAAACACACAGAAAAGAGACACTTCAGTTAGATGTCGATTCTTGCACAAGAAAAGGTAATATGAATTTTCTACAAGAAACATTAAGCTGGAAATTTTCAGAAAGATTCTGAACAGAACAGAGACGCTTTGCAATGGCTTTCCAAACTGAATGCTCTCCACATGGAAAGTTTAAACAGTAGATTATATTACATGCTATTACTTATGTATTTTACTAGGAAAAAAACACAAAAAGCAAACAAACACACACAGAGGATGTATTATTATTATTCAGCTTTCTTTGCTTTCAATGAGGTAGATGTTACTATTGAAGAAATACAAAATGCAGAAAAATGCAGATAACCAATTTTTAAATGGGTATAGAAGAGGAATATTTATCAAGTTTTTAGGTGGATTTGGGTCTTGGAATGCGGGTAATCAAAAGCACATACATTATGCTATTGTTTTTTTGTATTTATATGCTACATATTCATATATTTATATGCTACTCTTTTACTTTATTCTGTATATGCCATTAATAAGCTTCTAGGACAAATAATGCAGAATACCCTTAGTGTAAATGAGAATCTGTCACATTCATAATCACATAGGATTAGCCATTAAGTAGGAATTTTAAAGGTATCAGTGGCTTCAATCCTTAAGTTCAATAGAGATGTTACTATTGGATAAGAAGTTGCATTTGTGTTTTATTTACACCTTTTATACTTTCAATGATATATCACTCTTGGAAAAATTATATTTAATTTGTTCAACATCAGTTATATCCAGACTTTATAGAATGTTTTGGGGATGTTTCAAAGTGTGTATGTATGTTCTATTTGATATTCATTCTTCTCAGACAAGAAAAAAAAAATCATTTTTCTACAGGTATTATCTGTACAACAATATTAAAGAAACATTGAAAAATTGAGACAGCTTTCTTAGAGGAATGATTTTGATAAGTTTTATGGTATTAATGCTAATAATGCACCATTAGTTTTCAACTGCTCCTAATTAATTCACATTTTAATAGTTTATATCTTAAATATCTCAACACATGAGGGAATCTGTAGCATTCTTTGTTTCTTTTTTTTTTTTTCTGTTAGCTACACTTCTGTGGAAAAAATGTTGAAGAGTATACTTACTTCTGCAAACAAACAAGAAATAAAAAAAAAAAAAAAAAGTTGCAATAGCCTAACATTATTTCCTCTTCTGTCAGCTTTCTATTATTTTTTATCTCCAAGTTTTGTTTTTTAATAGTAAATGTTTTGCATCAAAAGGCTGACTTGTGCAGATGGAATCAAGGGAGAAGATGCAGTTTGCCTAGTATGTCTGGTCTTTAGAAACTATGAAATCTTAAAAAGGCTAAAATTCAAGGTCCACAGTGAGATGTTTGTCAACTGTTCAGCATTTATTTACTTAAGCTTTGATGGGATTTTTTTTTTTTTTTAAGACTGAAATTATTTAGCAAAAAGGAATAGTAACTCAGCAAAAGATATTGCAGTACTCTATGACATACATATATAAAATAACTGGAATCAAACTAGCATCATCTCATGACAGTAAACAAGAATGTATCATTAAGAAATGTGAAAGTCTAATTCAGAAATAATGCTATAACAGCAATGAATGTATGCCTTTTCATGGGCAGTTCTGCAGTTAATTATTGATAAATTTTTCTCATCTTCATTCTGTAGCTAAAGGCTGATAAGCTTCTACAAAGAATTAGCAAAAGCAACAGAGAAGATGTGGCTGTTTTGAACATAAAGGGGTGTTCAAACCTGGGCTCAGAGATAAGGAGCCAAAGACAGCTACTCAGGCAGATGATTCTTTAAAATAAACAAAGATATATTTGTTCAAGCACAAATCGTTTAAGTGTCTGCACTTCTAATGGCTAATGTAAACCATTGAGTGCATTTCAAAGCAGCAGAGTGAAGCACAGGGAACTGTAGGTGTTTTGAGTTAATTACAACCAAAAGCAATTTGCCAGTGTTTAGAAAACTCTCGTTTTGTTAGTATGATGATTCATTGAATCTTCTCATGTCAAAGCATGTGCTAGAGTGCATATTTAAAATACTTTCAGCCAGTTCCATGAAAAAACTCAAAACATGCAAACCTACTCAGTCCTACTTGGGTGCCTAAGTACAACCTGAAAACAATTAAAAAAAAAAAAACAACCACAAAACAAAAACAAAAACCAAACAAACAAAACACAAACCAAACCAAACAACAACAACAACAAAAAAACACAAAAAAAAAGGAAACAAAAAAACAACCAAACAAAACAAAACACACACTTCAGTAGTTGCATTGCTCCAGGGGCATGCAAAATCCTTATTAAAGCTCGGGTGGTAATGAGAGAACTGTGCCTGCTCAGAGCACAACAGTCCTGAGCACATGGTGTAACTTACACCTAACTCTACAAATTTTAGAATAGGCTTACATTCTCCTTTAAATATCAGCTGGTCCAGGAAAAAAAAAAAAAAAAAAATGTGAAAAGCAAGGAATGTTAGAAAAAGAGACAGGACCAGAGATGGAAACCCAGGAAAAAATAAGCCCCAGTATATAGATTCTGAATTAGATTGTGCTAAATTACAAAAAATTTTATCTAGGAACAATATGGAGATGAAAGACATTCTTCTTTCATACGTCTTTTCTGAGTACTCACCTCTAATCAAGTAACTGATGTATCCATTTTATTCTTTACAACCTATTCCATGACATGCAATATTTAAAGTCAGAATCAGATTTATAAAATTTATCTCCTAAATTTTTTGTAAACTCTAACCAGAATGAGGCAGGAGTTCACAGGTCTAAGTAAAAGAGAAAGTGGAGAAGACACTTTGTGAACTAAGAATGTTGTCTTCTGAAAAGGAACTAGAAAATCAGGAAAACTAGGCAAGACAAAACAATCCTTTAAAGAAATGACTCAGAAATTGGTGTAGGTTTTCAAGAATTATAAAGCTACATTTAGGTGTCCAGAAGCAGAATTGTCTCTTGTTCTTGAATCATGTTGGCTAGCCATCAAAGAAGATGTCTTTGGTATTCTATGGCATCTACAATGACACTAAAGAGCTAAAAACTACATCTCCACTAATTACAAAAAGAACTCCCATGTCTAACATTTCTAGATAAGAGCATGTCAGATGTAGTAGCTGAAGCCTGGTTTCTATATCTACGCAGATACAATGAAATTTAACTATATCAGTCTCAGCCTGCATCTTACCTTATTTTGTTTTGGTTTGGTTTTGGTTTAATTTTTCTAACAGCTAATTAACAAGAGAAAATATGGTGGTCCTTATGTAAGAAATTAGTTGCAACCAAACTTAAGACCTATCTCTTGCTGAATCAGTACATTAAATATTCTTCCTCTGTTTTTGAATGGTTTTGATTTGACTTTCTTGTCTATGTCTAAACAGATTGGAGTGTACAGAAAGTAAAGTCAGATAATGTGTTTTATCCTTCCTTTTACCCCAAAATTATATAGCTAAGGTTCTATACTCAATAAATAGATATTTTCTCCCTGAGTGACTGCAGTTTGAAAATCTTTGAGGCTGCACTACAATGAGGAGTGCAAATGTAAAATTCGGGCATTAAAATATTTGACCTAAATTTTGGCCTAAATAATTCACACTGGGGCATTTTCAAAAACAGAAGTTCAGTAGTAACTTTCCATCTGTAAATAAGTAGCTGACTGATTTTCACAAGTACTGAGCATCTTTACTGCTTACCTGTTTTTCCTGCTAAAAAGATGTACCATTCATGTGCCTCAAATCAGGTACCTTAAAGCTGGATCTCAAAGTCTGAGCTAGTTACTAAAAATTCTTATAATAATCTTTGGAGAGAAATGCATACGTTCAAAAGGAAATTAATACAATTATGCAACAAGAAATATTAGACTGATCAGATTAATTATTATCTATAAGTAGTAATTTCCCTCATTTGAAATAAAAGCATCATTAACTTTATCAGCTGGAGAAGTCGGCCTTTTAGATACGTGAATCTAGGGTTAGTGTTAAATCTAAACTCAAGGATTCTATTTTTAAAGACACTTTACTGTGTTCATAATAATTAATATTCATCTGTTGATATTGCTGTTCTGAAGGAATTTAAAGCAGGCAGCTCAATAACTGAGGTAGAATTCTGAAAACCTTCATCTTAACAGATCTTAAAATTTATATTTAAAACATTTTAATAAATAATTCTCATTTATGAGCCACAAAACACAAAGGGAAGGGAAGGGAAGGGAAGGGAAAGGAAGGGAAGGGAAGGGAAGGGAAGGGAAGGGAAGGGAAGGGAAGGGAAGGGAAGGGAAGGGAAGGGAAGGGAAGGGAAGGGAAGGGAAGGGAAGGGAAGGGAAGGAAAGGAAAGGAAAGGAAAGGAAAGGAAAGGAAAGGAAAGGAAAGGAAAGGAAAGGAAAGGAAAGGAAAGGAAAGGAAAGGAAAGGAAAGGAAAGGAAAGGAAAGGAAAGGAAAGGAAAGGAAAGGAAAGGAAAGGAAAGGAAAGGAAAGGAAAGGAAAGATAATGTCTGATTAATGAGTACTAAAAAGTAGGAAGAAAAACAAATTGTTACAGTCTTGCTGCACAATGATTTAAAACCTGGTTAGACAAGTCGAGAAATTACAAAGGATTGTTACAGAAGATTTTATAAACAGATGAAGGAAATATTTCTATAAACAGCTAGTAGACACATGTTCGGATCAGTGGAATTACACAAGCAATCTTGATAGAGCCTATGTGGCTGTGTAACTGCCATACTGTTGGACAACAATGGTAAACTGTCTTGGGTTTTTTTGTTTGTTTGTTTTTTTAAGATTATTAATTTTTTTTTATTTTGTAAACAGAACAGATAGAACTTCGTGAGTGACTGAAGATATAAAAGCAGTGCTGCACACTTTGCTAATTGGAGAATAGGAACAGAAAAAGAAAATTCATCCTGGAATATGGAGGTACAAGCTACATTACATTTTGGCTCAACTAGATAACTGCCCATCAATAAAATGGTATTCCATGTTTTATACTTCAGTGAAGAAGAAAAAAAAAAAAAAAGTATTGTTCATTGTTTTTTTTAAAAGAAATTTGATTTGAAAGCTGAAGAGAAAGTCAGACCTGCTCATGTACTTCCCAGTTTTTCTGTCAGGTTATGTCTATATGATTGCCTTTACTTTTTTTTCTTTTTTTAATTTATTTTTCAGACCTCTCTTAATCATTTTTGATACTAGTAAACTTTCTTCCCTTTTTCTACAATCTCACTTTTCTGTTAGTAGTATAATGATCAGAATCAAATGCTGTGTTATGGCTATAAAACATACTTCTGCATACATACCATGTTCAATTTAGTGATGTTCCTTGCAGTATAACATCCTATATGAGTATCAAAACAAAGTCTTTAGCACTTCCAGGCCATTTATGAAAATGTCTGAAAATATTGTACCTAAAAATATAACACTTCATTGCACATCTTCTATTTACCTTTTACTTAATACACTGTTCATGGGGGTTTTCTCCTTGAATTCAGATTTTATAGTGCAATAGTATAAATCAATTTTTTTTTTTTTCAAAAATACAAACCTGTAAACTACATGTACTGAGATTCTTTCTCATCAGAATATCTTAGGAACTGTAATAACAAAAGCAGCAGATAAAAATGAATCATTACAATTTTATAGATACACTAGCTTCTTTTATAGCTAGAGAGAAAGGTAATAGACATTGTAGCTTCATATCAAGGTTTTCCTAAAATTGAAAAAGGGATGTATACTCTTACAAGCCAAATGAAAATGAAGTTTAATTAGAATTATGAGTGTGGAATGAGTATAGAATAGATTACTGAGAAAATTATAGTATATGCCTACTACTCATATGTTGCACTGAGAGTAAAAACACACTTGGAAGGGAATGTATGAACTATGTATGAATGTATGAAGGGAATGCATTTACTATTCAAATGTGAGAATAAAATAATTTTGAAATAATTTTGAAATATTATAGTCAGACAGTCCAAAACCATCGATTAGCACTTTGTTCCATAACTCTGAGAAAAAGATATATAGGTTGCTAAAAATTCTGCACTAAAAGTAGAAGACAGGGAATCATATTATGCTAGCAACTGGCCTATATTTCTTGAATTGTTCCTATCTTCCAAAAAATTAATGGGTCCTAAGAAGTTGTTAGTTATGAAGGAAGTCATGCAGAGTCCTTTTCTTTTTTCTTCACAGAGTAGTTTCAGCCTAAGGGAATAATTATTGACTAAATAATAATAGGAAGAAAATTAGAAATCAAGGAAACAAACAAAACCAACAGAAACAAAAAACAACAAAACCACAACAAAAATAACACTGATTCTGTGTTATTGGTCTTAAATATAACAACATATAAAAAACATATAAAGCTGGCCACATAAAAAACCTTATATTTACAGATTTTCAAGTTTATTGTTTAAAAAGTATCATTGGTGAGAAAAGCTGTATTATTTTATCATGCCTTTATATTATGCCATTACATTTCCATCAAGTTGCATTTTAGATCAAGATAGGCTATTCTATAATCTTTTGGAACTAACTCTGAACAATTTAATAGACATTACTTTTTACTGATATTTTGTGTTTGTAGATTGCATTTGTGTAGTGTCAACAGTATGAAGAAAGGAACATATTCACTTGCACTGAGGAAGAAATAATCCAAATAAGCTATCTGTTGCATTTAATATTAACGTTAAAGTTTTCAAGATTTTCTGAAAACTGTATCAGAAATATAAGGGACTGGTTTTGTCCCAGAAAGTACAGGTATTATTCATCTTACAGCATAAGTCATATGTATTACAAACCAGATCATACCATATGTTGAATTTGATCCTGAAATCATTCTGAGTGATTCAAGTTTCTTTTAGGAGTCCACTCAGCTGTGATAATCAATGCAAAAGATAAAACTGATATAATGAAATAAAAATACTATAAAACAGCGTAAGCAAAAAAAAAGCCATATGGGGTTCCTGTATAGATTCTGTAGTTTCTGATTCATAGAACCATTAACTTTTTATTTTAAATGACAGCTAACTTAAAATAAATCTGAAAGACACACACACACAAAAAAAAAAAAAAAAAAAAAACAAAAAAAACCAAAACACAAGCCTGCAAAATACGTTTATATAAACTCTCATAACCTCTTTTGTTACTCTTTAAGAAAGAGGAAAGAAAGCAGGAAGAAAGGAGTATACAGGCAAGCACGCTTATGTACATATATACAGAAATACAACATGGTTTTGGGTCTTCTAAATGCTTTTTTCATGCATGTGCTGTAAGAAGCCAAACAGTTCTAAAGACTTAATTTTTGTAAGCATATAGATTTTTCTCCACACTAGCTGAATTTTTTAAATTCAAGAAGGCAGAATGCAAAGTCCATGAAAACATGAGTGAAAAAAAAAAAAAAAAATTCTGCAACAACGTAGATTATTCTAAGGCATAAAAGTGGGATGAATGTGAGGACAAAAGGAAGAGAACAGAACTTTGTAGATGAGGACAAAACATTCAGTCTTTTTGCCAACAAGTATGACCTCCTTTTGAAACATCTGCTTACAGAAAGGGAAAGAAATGTTCTGAGCAGTCTGACATTTTGTAAGTGAATATTTAGAATTAATAAGCAGATAGATTAAAGAAAATACTTTATTGGATGAAGAGAAGACTAATAAAAACTAGTGACTAAGAGTTATTGTTTATAGACAAAAACTAGTGTCAGACTTACATTGGTGTATTGAGCACTACAATATAACAGAAAAATGGTGAGGAGGAGTAGGTCTAGTGAAATGTTCATAGCTGGATGTCCAAATGCTTGAGGGCTTGGCACCTTGCAAACAAAAGATAGATAATACTGCTATGCACAGATATATGGAATAAGTATAAAACAGTTTATATTTAGTGCCTATATTGGGTACATACATAAATCACTTCACTGACAAGCCATTTTATGCTTATGCCAGAGGTGGCGCAATCCCTATTTAGGAAAATGCCTTAGAAATTTGCAGCCACATAACCATGCTCTCCCAGGCCTGGGTTTTCCCTGCTGCCTTCCTGCAGGGTGCTCCTGGGGCCTACACCTGCTGTGGGATTCATGAGTATACAGAATAAAAGAACATTAATCTCAGCATTGTTGTTGTTCATTTCTGAATGCAAATCTGTTCCCCATATTTCACATAATAATTTGTGAGAATAGAGAATAAAAGCCACAGTGATTCAGCCACTGTAGAAAGTAAAATGCCAAGATATTCAGAGTGCTTATGCAGAAGTACAGAATGCAAAGAAGTAAAGAATGACTCATAAGGTGAATTCTCAGACTGTGTGTGAGAAGCTACCTGATGAGAACTTGGGTTACCTACCTGGAGAAGCTGAAGAAGGTTTGTGTGCAGATGCTACCAAATCTGAAAAGTATGAAAATATATAAAAAGGAAGCAAGATGAATGAAGAGGAAGACACTTGGTAGCATCATCCATAGGGATATATACATGAAGCAAATGCCACATGATGGTGCTGAAGAAATGGTAAAAAAAAAAAAAAAAAATGTAGGTAATACTAGCAAGAAGGAAGAAGAAACATAAGGAAAGCAACCAAAGAATCACTGATAAAATACAAAAGAGAAGGAAAGGTCAGTTACAAGATCTCCTAGAGAAGAAGCAGCAGTGGCAAGATTAATTGCACAGGAATTTGATTGGGCAAGAAGGTTGCCGTGATTAGATTAAGGGTCAGTTTCAGTGAAATGAAAACCTGCTTATGTGGGAGACAATCTGGTGCTACAGATTGTCTTCCAGTGTTGCTCAAAGGAGTGCAGCAGATATAACTCTGAGAAGGAGACAGTGAGATAGAAGCAATTATAGAAAATAATTTAAGCGTCTAATAAACAACAATAATTTTGCAGTGATTACACTGGGTCAATTTTTATTGTCTTCTGGAAAGCAGAGAAGAACATTCTTTATGTATTGTACATATTTTATCAAAATGGAGAAGGCATATATAAGAAAATGAAATGAAGAAGATGGTAAGTGGCATAGAAAAATTACAGTTGCAATATATTTTCCTTAATTAAACAGAAGATTCATTACAAAAGTGGCTTTAGAAATATCTTGAAAACTTTTGAACTATTTTCTGTGTTAGCAATTATGTAATTAAATGTATTTTATCATGCACTTCAAAAGTATTACTTTGTCATATCACTGACACTGCTTTTATGTCAAAAATAAAACTTCTGAACTGTCTTGCTTTATATCAGACACATTAGATCAGTAGCTTGTCTTTTGCTACTATGTGGTACTGATAACAGTTATATTACTCCATAGCTTGGAACATTTCACTCTTTTGATTTATTATTTAACAAAATGCCATTTTCCAATGAAAATACTGGTGGCAAATTTCTGATTTCATCCATATTTGATGTGATTTCAGTGTGGTAAAAATTTCCTTTTAATGACATCATAATTTGTGGCAAATTACATTCAGATAAGGGGTATGCAGTGTGAAACATCAGATTCACCAGAGGAAAATACTAGTAAATAATACTTGTGCATTTTAATAATGAATAATAAATCAAGAGGAAATTTTTAATACTCTTACATTTTATACTTTTATATACTTGTTGCTATGTATATATAAATCTAAACATGTAATAAACATGTTGTGGAATACATTTATGGCTAATTTTTCTACCTGACTTTTAATACTAATTTGTTCTAGAAATAAACTAACAATCCCTTTCTCCCAGTGTATTGGAACTTCATAAATATTTACCATATGTAATTGTTTTCATGAAAAAATAAATTACCTGGATCACAGATGAACCTGTATTGTTAAAAGGAAACATGGGAGTTTTTATTATGTTTATTCTGTTGTTCTGTGAAGAAGATGTATATTTATCATCCCAGCTCGTACAACACAATTTTGTTCATACTTATTGCAATTACATGGAATTAGTTTTATTCAATTACTGTTGTGCTGAATAATATAGTATTTTAACTGAACAGAAAACTAAAGCAGAGATGAGTGTAGTTTGTTCAAATAGCAAAATGCTGCCCACTAGAAGAAAACAGAGCTTCAGTGACTTCAGGCCCCCAAAATTGTTGTTTTGAATAAGATTAAGTAGCCTTTATTCATTCTAGAATTTATGTATGTAAACAATTCCCTTGATAAAAATTAAGCAACTAGAGATTTCCAGCCTTTCCTTGGGAGTATTTCCCTTAGGGTAGTAATTGTAGAACCACCTTGTCATGACATATCTCTGCAGAACAGATTATTTACCATAGCTAATAACCAAACTGAGAGAAGGTGATGCAAAACCTTTTTCTCATTTCACTTTTTCTCTAACTGGTGTGAAATTTTTGGTAAAATGTGAGAGACAATGAAATACAGAAATCTTCATGTAGTATATCACATGCCTTTTGAAGACTATAAATGAATGTTAAATTTTGAATTTGTCACCCTAAGCTCTTTTTCTAGGCAATATGTTTTTTGACACAACATACTAGACTTCTTACCTATAGATGCACTCCGTCTGGTTACTGAGGCTGTGAAGCTAGCAATAATAATTCCTTATAGCTTGGTATTCATTCTCCATTTTTACAGTATGCTGTACTCCCTGTTGGACAAAGAACAAACATCAGAACTTCTTGCTGACACACCTAGGATATGCAAGGTCTGTACTTTTTCATGTTAGTCAAGCAAGAAATAGAGACAATTCCCATGAGTGAGAATTTTGTATTCCTGCTGATACTGCAAGTTGTTTTCCTTCTGAAACTCCGCTGAAGAATTCAACATCTTTTGCAGCATAGATTATATAACTACAGAATGGGTAGAACTGTTTCAGCTTTTAAATCCTTTATCTCAGTCCATAGTACTAAAGCTAATATTCACAGTCATTGAAGAGAAGACTGATGACTGAAGTGAAATATAATAAATTCAAAAGATCTGCTGACTTTAACAGATTGCATAAGAAAAATATCCCAACCTCCTCATTTGCATAAATAAGTACATGTAGACAATGCATATCTGATATACATTCATATGAGTATTATTTATTTAGGTGAAAAGTATGTGAGGTAGTTCCTTGATCTTTAGGTAGGTAGCTAGTCCCTTTTTTCCTTCTTGCTTCTAGTTACTAATTTTATTAGAAGATAGATAAAATTGCCATAGATGTTTATTTTTAATATTAATCTTGTTTTTAGTATTTAAAGCATTAGTGTTATTTCTGTCATATATAATGAGATCACGAGTGACAGAGTAGTTATTCATGAGACAATTTTTGTCATTAAGTATACAGTCTTCTGCATTAAAAGATTTCTGATTTGTGGTACAGTATCTTTACTGTGAGATGTCTGAGGAGTAATCTATAAAAAATGAGTTTGAGATGATCTTACAAAGATAAAAGAGACAGTGCCTGAAATGTATCTTGTACTATATGCAGTCACTTAAAAAGAGAACTGATGGCATAGTATGTATAAAGCATTAACATTCTGATTTAGTAGGCTTTCAAATCCATTTTGCACTGAAAGAAATTATTTTATGCAGTACTGAGCAAAAGAAAATCAAAACCACTTATCTTTAATTTAAATACAGAGATATTGGAGATGAAATGACTTTTCTTTTAAGAAAACATTTCTGAAGTAGCTTGTCGTATAAGAAAAAAAAAAAAAAAAGAATACACTTATAACATGAATGAGGAAAGAAAATTTCCAAATTAAAATTTTAGGTTTTGATGAAGTGTTCATTTCTTCTAAGCATATGGGCTCTTAAAATAAAAACAAAAAACTCAACAACAACAAAAACACCAAACCAACCAACCAACCAAACAAAAAAGAAACTTAAAAACTTAAGTCCTGACATCCCTCAAAACTGAAACCAACCCAAAACCCCCAAATGAACAAAAAAAATATAACCTAAAGAGTCTCTTTTGACTATATAAGTATCTTTTATATAAGTATCTTAGTACCTTCATTAATATTGTATTGTAGAAATGAGCTAGGGTAACCACTGGACTGTTTTTATTTGACTTTTAAATGAATTTTTAAATGAATAAAAAGTGAAAAGGCTATATGAATGGTAGGTATTACTGACAAAGAAAGGAGAAAACATGTACTGAGATTTTAGACTGCTAGACAATCCCATTTTGGAGAAAGAAATTGAATAACTACAAGTCAATTAGGTAAAAATTTTAGAACACCTAAACATCGTTAGGCTATCTAGAAAAGTACTTTCACTGTATTTCTACCTCTTCCTCTACTTCCTTTTGAACTCCAGGTCTTCTGCTATGTATCCTGTCAACACCCTGCTCATATCATCATTCTCTCTGTATTGTGGCATGAGAGAGCTCAAAATAATTTTGAAGACAACTGTCATTAATGTCCTAGAAGAAATTAACATTTGTGAGACTGAAGTTTAAATTGGATCTAAAATAAATTTTTACATGTAGTAATATAGAGTGTACCAAAAGTGGCTTAAATTAAAATGTACATAAACCTTTCTCTGTCAGATTAGCAGATTTTCCAAACAAAATAAATAGAGCAGATTTAGCCTTATTTGCTTCGAATAAAACAAGGGGAGCAAAAAGAGTAACTACGAAGCTACAGGAAATTTACTAGACAAGTTTCTCAATTATTTGTTGTAGATTGATTTAATATGATTTTTCTATTAATAGATTTGGCATTAAAACCAATAATTTCCTGATCATAATGGGTGGAGAGGATCACTGTTGCATAGGATGACCAGGCTATCTTGTAAGGAGAACAAATAATCTTGGCAATTGGAGTCATAGACATAAGGTGACATTCCAAAAGATTAACAAAAAGCTATGAATTGAAAATAAATTCATAAAAAAATAACAGAAAGCTCTGTTCCAAAGTAGGCAACTGTTTTACTTGAAAATGACAGCAAATGAATTAATTATTTACTCATCATTAAAATATATATTTTATAGTAATATATTAGTCAATAGTAAAATTTGAGAGTATTGATTACTATGTAGCCATAATTCATTCAGAAGGGAATATGATTTTGATCACCAATTTTCATAAAATATGGATTTGAACATATGCAAGGGAGCTACTAGTATGTTCAGGACACAAAATGGTGTTAAAATCTTAAACTGAGGAAACTGATGTGAGAAATAACTTACAGACTATATGTGGAAAGCCTTTGAAAAGTTTCTGGAAAAGCTTTTTTAGTTAGGGAAAGGCTTTTTAAATTAAGAGGATATGCTTTTTAGGAAAAAAAGGATATATTCTGGCCATTAAAAAAAAAAAAAAAAGAAAAAAGAAAACAATACATCTCTAAACAGAAACATTCTGTCCTAGAGAAGTTTCAGTGCCATCCCTGGAGGTGTTTAAATGGCATTTAGGCAAGATTCTTATGGACATGGTTTAGTGCCAGAGTTAGGTTATGGTTGGACTCAATGATCCTGAGGGTCTCTTCCAACTGAAATTATTCTATGATTCTATGGTCTACTTGTGCTTTAAAATAAATGTGTGTTATTTTATGAAAATTATTAAAAAATTCGTCATCTTGTTTTCTTCATATCTAAGATTTTCTAGCTCCTTGCCCTTTCTTTTCTCCACTGACATTGTTGAGATGTAAGAAATGTAACATGCAATTGTCATGGAAAAATTTCCGAGGCAAAGAGGTAATTAATTTTCTTGGAATGGCAAAGTTGAAGCAAGCTAAAGCTGAAGAGAAAACAACAACAACAAACCACAAATATTTCAATCACTAATTACTACACAGAGTCATAATAATTGAATAAAACCTCACATCTGATATCACCATTAGTATGTTATTATTTATCCATAAATTTACTACTTGGTCTTTTTTATTTGGCTCATTCAAAGTCCTGCAAATTATTTTAAGAAATGAAAATATCTATAAAACTCTCAAACTTCCTACCAAGTTGAGTACATTAAAATGTAGGGAATGAAAGAACACAATAACAAGGTATTTAATATTTTAATAGTTTAAGAATGCTTTAAAGATCAAAGAACTTTTTAAACTCAACTTTTCTACAATTAATTCAGTAAATTTGAAACAAGTACCCTTAGCATGAATCTGTCTCTTTCCTCCATTTAGTTCTTTTCCAAAACAGCCTCCCATTGTCCTTGACTGCTGCCCATTAATCCTGCTCTCCACAAATCTTAATTGCAAACAGCAGTGCACCACTTACTTAAAGTCATTAAAAACTGCTTAACCGTTTAGGCACTGGTACATAATATTTTTACTAAGTCCTTCACACAATGTGAGGGAAATATAAATAGGGTGGGAAGAAAGTTCTTGAAGTGAGAAAGGAGGCAACTGATATTGCTGGAAAAGAGAAAGATAAAATCTCACAATCAATTTGGTATGTTTGTTTGTGTATATTTATATTTGCATATTATTATTTTTGGAAGAATAATATTCCAAAATGCTCAGGCTTAAGTCATAGCTTGATTCTGCTGAGCATCGTGCACATAACTGATGTCAGAATGCATACTAACACTTGAGAGGACTGAAGTGATTTGCCCACATTGACCTCTATGAAAGTTGTCACATGTCATGCAGGCCAAGAGTACACAGGCTTCCCAGATCTCATGGCCATTCAGTAAACTGTTTCCTCTTTGAATAGCATACAAAGAATTACGATTATCATAGTCCACAGACAAGAATGAATGCACAATGTTGTCAATAAATAATCACAAAATTTTTATTTCATGTTGTGTCTTTCTTGCATTAAAATTCACACCATATCCTTCTTCTGTGTGTGGAAGACTGCCACTTCCGTAAGTATAAAATGTATACACTGTCACTGTCATAGTGCTTATCCCAATGAATCAAACACACTCTGCAAAAGCTGTGTCTTTGACTTGTAAAAACAAATTTTTCAGGACACCTCCAAAAATATTATATGGAAAGCTAAATTTTGCAGAGAAGGCGGCAGCCATTCGATGCTATGCTATATGTATAAAGCAAAAAAACCCAAAAAAAAACCGCAATCGTGTATTTTCCAAGCTCTTTTCATTTGCTTGGAGGAATCATCTTAATAGAACACTGTGGAACACAAACTAAGCTCTTTAATCCCATACTGTGTCTCATACATAGTTAACATTCATATTTTTTTTCTATGTAGTTCTTTTTCAGCATATAGAAACAAGAACTTCCCATGAGAACTTCGCCCCCCCCATGGACATAAAGCGTCAAACACAATACGGCTCCAATTCATTTAAGTTCTGTGAAGACTATTGCAATTCTATGAACAGTCAGTATTGATAAACCCTAAATAGCATTTCCAGTTTATCTGGCAGCTGTCTAATAGATTAAGACTGCATCTTATATAATATCTATGTATACTATTCAGCATGAAGGTCCTACAGGTTATGTGTGCCAAAGAGTGTTCTGAATATCCTACTGCTCATTTGTGCTTGTATCAATAAGAAGACACTTAATGAAGCAAACCTGAAAGTCACAGAGTTGTCTAGACCAACTTCTTCCAACTCCTTCAAAATTATACAAACCACAGATGAAAGGAAAAACTAAAATCTATATAGAAATTATGCAGAGACATACCAAACCTGCAGAGTGCTGATGTTGTCTCCTTAAATCCTGTCTGTTCCTTTCACAATTTGATGAAGGCTGAGAATACATAAAAGACTATTGTACATCAGCAGTCCTCAGGCAGCACGGTTAGGCTGAGCCTAACTGGCCACTGGATGCTGCTGTTGCTTCAGAGAAATGTAGGAGTAAACTCATTAAACTGGCTGCTGATCCCATAATTCATGGAGACAAAATGTTCAGAACTAATTCTTTCAGGACTTTTGCTTGTTTTTAATTACCTTAATCTCATAGCGACAGATGTCACATGCTAGGTTTTGAGAGCATGTATTTTGTCTCTGCCAAAGGAAGATCTTTCATCAGCCATCATTTTTCATTTTTTCAGACTGCTAACACTGTACCACCTTTGACTTTCTACTGGTGTTGATACTTTCTACTGAGGAAGGTCATACTTATTCCTTAAGGTACACACACGCACAAAAAAAAAAACACACAAAAAAACCACACAAAAAACAAAGAACAAAAACCAACAACAACAACAACAAAAAACAAAACCAAAACAAACAAACAAACAAACAAACAAAACAAAAAAAACCCTCAACAACCAACCAACTAAAAAAAGCCACATCTTTTTTTATATTTAGAGCATGCCTCATATTCAAAGCATAAATGTAGTATTTTTTTCTGCCCTTATTGCGCTTATTTCTACCATAGTAAATGTTAGATTCATATCTATTAAGATGAATTATAAATGGAACATGTAGAGGCTGTGTGATAGAACTTTGAAGCATCTATTTTTGTGACATGACTCTATCGCTGACTGAGAGATGTATGAATACTGAGATAGGTGATTGAGTTTGATGTGATCAAGCTGTCGGTTTTTCCTTTTATGATATATCAATGTTACATTACTATGCAATGTACTTACTACCCTTGCTATCATCATTTATCAAAATGTCTCTGTTCCACAACAGCTAAAAAAGAATGTAATCAAGGATCATAATTCTAACATACCAAAGTTGGAACAGCTGAAATATCATAAGCAACAAGTCTATATTTCAGTTACAGAAAAGGAAGATTCTTTATAGATAGTAATAAAAATAATAAATCATATATTAAGACAAACAAACAAACAAAATAAATACCCAAACCTTAATACTCTTCTTAGTAGATGTTGATTCCAAGGAAACAGAGAAGGAGAAGGCTAGACTTGCCTAGGAAAAAACACATAAAGTTCTTTGTTGTTTTTTTGTTGTGTGTTTGTTTTTCTCATGAGCACTGGGAAACTGGACTCCTGCACCATACATTTCCTTCTTTTCTAGAAGTGGCTAACATTTTCCAGTTGATAGTCAAATGGTTTAAATACTTCTTCATGAAAGAAGAACAGAGCTTCCCTCCAAGTCTGCTCCCACCACCAAATTGAATTTGGTCAGCGCAAGGTCACTGCTTATACTTGGACTAGCCCTTTTTGACAAAGGTAACAAACCTGTTCTCTTCTACTTGCACTAAAATTAACTGGAAAGGAGTCAAGTCAAGCAGACCCTTTGCCAAATATATCACAAGAAACAAAAAAAGACAGTTTTTGCAGACAAAGAAAACATTGACCAAACTGAAATGTAGTAATGATAAACTTACTGTAAAATTATCCCTTTCCTCTCTTAACTGTACAAAGGATAACAATTTGGTTCAGTTCACTGGTAAATGTAAAAATTTCTTAACTTCATATGTCATGATTGATGGAGCTTTAATTGTTATTTCAAGTAGCATTCAATCTAGAACAGTCTGTGATTGATAATCAATCAATCAAAGCTTGGTTGGAGACAATGCAAAAAAGAAAGGAAGTGGAGAGTTGAAATATTCATTTACAATACAGATAAGAAGGTTTCATGGGAACCAACAAACTCTAAAAAAATAAATTCCCATACAGAGGTTTCTGGGTTTGAGGTGGCTTGATTTTTACGTTGTCCATTGCAGTATTGCAAGCATAGCACTGAAGATCATGGAACTATAATCCTGAATGCTACAAACCTGAATACTGTCTATTCTCTGTTCTGGTTTGGGCAATACACATTTCCTGAGAGGACCGGAAAAGCAATAGGTGGCTTAGGGGTTTACAGAGATGGCATGCTCGTTCTCTTTGTGTCTCTCTATCTCTGTCAGTAATATAATCTGAAGTACAAGGGAGTTACTTACACTTCTGTCTTAGAACATGTGTTAAGCAGGAGCAAAAAAAAAAAATCTTTTAAGGAGGAATAGATCTCTCAAAATATGTCTACTTATTAGAAAAGGCAATTCCTAAATAAATTTATTTTAAAGGAGAGAGATAAAGGTAAAAGCTGAGGAGAGGCAGGTATGTTTATAGGTAATTCTGCAAAAGCTCTACCGAAGGTAGGACTAAAATAATAATGTGAAAATGAACCTTCATCAAAGCAATGTGTGTAGGACTAATGGCTTAGTGCAAAACTGAGTGAGAAATCCTGTGTTAAACTTGACATCAGTTTGGAAAAGTAAAATAGTTTCTAGAACTACAGTACTATATCATGAATTCCTCAAACTATCACTGAGCTATAGCTATAGCATTTTCATTGAACTATGTAACCACAAAAGACTTGTCCTGGAAGCATCAGGACCTTACTTGGAAGGAAAGATATCCCATGATATCACTGTGAACTGATTTGGCTGGATGGCTGTGCCAACACCTGGACATAAACCCATGCAGTCATAGAGACTGAGGGAATGCTGTCATTCAGATGTCCAACGCTGAAACAGGCAGAGGTCTTGAGAAGTCAGTGCAAGCCTTGACCAGATCCTGCATACTGGAGGGAGTGGATGTTGTGTTTCTCCAGGCTGGGCTGTGTTGACTTACTGGTGTGATTAATGGGATGGGTCTCCATTATGTGGAATGTGTTACGAAAGTGCTCCTGTCTGTGTGTGTGACAGTGCATGTGCAAAGCTTTTCTGATGCAGAACATCTCCTACTTGTCCCACTTCATAAATCAAGCTTAACAGTGTCATGTTCTTTGATGTTGCTTCCCCCACAGTGACAAGGGGTAAACAAGACTGTTTCTGAACATGCCTTATTGTTATATTGTACAAAGAAGAATATGCAATCCATAATTTCAGCAAAATTACAAAAGAAAAAATTAAATGTAATTCTTAGAGATAATAATATTACTTTGTGTTAATTCAATAAATAAAATGAGAGATAATGGAAAGAAATCAGAGTACTTTTTTTTTTCTCCCTTATCTGATAAAGGGACACTTAAAAATATTTCACAGCAGACATGGAGGTATAAGAAAAGACAAATATGCTTTAACCTAAGGAAAGAAGGAATAAAACCTCATATATATAAAGATATTCTTATTTGATTGTCATATAAGCCAGTCACTCTGTGAACAGTGGGCTGGTAAAAGCTAATGACAGTGGTAAAACTTGATTTCTTGTGGAACATTTGCCATAAACTTCTTATTTTTTTCTTCCATATTCAGTTTTTCTTCCTTTTTGTTATGAAATATTTCTTTATTCTTCATATATCTTTTATCTATTTCTATGACCAAATAGACGCATGCACTGTAGCTTGCTCATTAGCTCCTTCTCTTTTTGTTATACATAAGCCAGGAAAAAAAAAAAACATGCAAAAAATCACCAAGAACTTGGTTACATATAATCCTAGTTACACTGAGACGTGAAGCTGCTAGTAATACAGGCCTAGAAGTTTTCATAATATGCGTATTTTTTTTTTATCTGACTTATATTTTTTTGCTGTTTACTTTAATGTCTGTTTTCAAACACAGCTGGTGAAACTGCCTCATTATTAAACTAGAATTTCTAAATAGAAATATAGGAATTTTCAGTTAAGATTCTAGTAAATTTGTATTGATGGAATACATTTTCATTGATAAATATTTAAAGAAAGACTAAAATGTAAAATCAAATGAAATAAAATGTTAAATTGTGGACTGTACAGAAAACAAACAAAGAAACCACCACAAAACCCAAACTAAAACCAAACCAAAGCAAACTAAAAAAACAAAACAAAAACAAAAAAAAAAAAAAAAGACCACCGACACTAGTATACTCCTTTGCTTTTGATGATGAGCAAAATGCTACAGAAAAGCTTTGTTTGGCTGAAAGAACTTTTTTATTGCAAATTTTAAAGAAAGGTTTTGAACCAATTCTAATTCTAAGACATCATACAAAATTTTTAACAAGATATAACCCAAAACAAGAGAACTATTTATAGCTGTGAGTCCCTTCCCCCTAACAAAACTGCGGTTCACATAATCATACAGGCATATGTAAGATATTTATGATATTTATATTCATTTATTTGTCATGGAAATGACATTTCTTGGGTCTCATTTGTAATAATAAAAGCTATCTACCAATGCTTCAGTGTCATTATGCTATTTTTGTTATCTCAGTGAGTGGCTACAATGTTTTCCCACATTTGTTGTTCTGGATTGTTTTAATCACTGAAACTTTAATACTAAAGACATCAGTAAATGTATTCCTTGAGTTTCCCTATTATTTAAATTTGAGATATAAGGGATTTTCTGCCCATATATTCTGGTAATTATGCTTTGGGGCATAAGAAGCAAGGTTAAAACAAAAAACCTGGGTATCTGGAAAGCCACTAGGTAAAGTTTAGATTTCTTAATGTAAGAGAAGTGACATATGAAACCTTAATAAGTAACTCCAGATGTTTATATTCCTCACCTTTTATTTGATTTTTGTTGTTGTTGCTCGTATTCTGCTTAGGGTTGGTTTGTTTTTGTTTTGTTTTGTTTTGATTTGGTTTTGGGTTTTGTGTTTGGTTTTGGTTTTGTTTGTGTATGTACACATTTTCAGAGTATCTTTGAATAGTTTTGATTTATTATGTTGGAAATGAAGTCAGATTTGCTAAGTTAATATTCTGTTGCACAGTAACAATCTCTATCACTGAAAATATTGCCCATTTTTGCTTAAATACAACACCCTCAAATACTTTCTGTTTTGTTTTTTACAAAAGCTATTAAAGAATTTTGGATCTTATAATGCATAAAGCTATGTAGTTGTAAAGACCACCAAAACAAACCATTTTAAAAAAATTTGTAAGTCTTAATGAGCACTGTGGTGGAACCAGTGATATTTCAGGGTTTTAGAAGATCTATGATGACCCAAATTAGATTGCTTTATGTGCATTTTAAGTCGGCTAAAAATAAAAAATTGAAGAGCAAGTTTTTTCTGAATATCATCTGCAAAACTATTGACAAGAAACAATGAAAATACTGATTTTACAAAGTCAACTTGCAAAGCTGAGGGAGTTCTTTTATCTCCTAGATGCTGAGATTGTCACAACACAAAGGTAGTAGTATATAAATTCTGTCAAAGTTAAGTCTATAAACAATTCCAGTAAAACTTGCCAAACTGTCAGGCTGCTTCTATATTTTTTGCACTTTTTTCAGGTAAGACATAAACAAAAGCCCTGCTGATATTAAATGACGAAAAAGAACTCTAGCATCTTTACAGAGCTCCTCAAAAGCCAAAAAAGGAAAAGAAGACTTTTATTAGAAAAATTTTAAATGGACACTCAAAATACAAAATTCATAAAGAGTGGACTTAAGTTGTAGTGGCCCTTAAGCCTGAGGAAGACAGCAAACTGGCCATTACACTTGCTTAGAGGTTTTTGCAAGAATTTAGAACATCTTTTTAAGAGTGTTTTAAAGCAAGTATTCCCAGTAGGAAAAAAATTAGACATTTTTATATCTTCTCACAGTTCCCGTAAACAGGTTCTATCACTGACAATAAATATAGAAGCTAACAAGCAGAAGTCAGTGAGGAGTTTAAGTTTTATCCAAGCATAAACTGTCTGGTAGAAAAGTGTTTTGCTTGATATCTCAAACAATGTGATTTTTCCCTTTCTTTGACAGTATAATTCTTGGTAATAGTGAAGCTGCAGAGGTATCTTGGCAACAAAACCAACTCTTTGACGAACTTGATGATGGTGTCCCCGAAGGCTTTGTTTGTGTGGCAGTACTCTTCAGTATTTAAAGAAACAGTATCTTGTTCATTGTCTGTCATCTGTGTTTAAATCTGACATCCAGTTTGAGAAAACAAACAGGAGGCAGAGACACAGCTCACAGAAAATTAATGATATATAAATGTATTAAGCACCATCAGACCATACTAGAGAGAACTCTTGAGTATTCCCAGAATTTAAACAACACCCTTGTAAGACAGAAGTCTGAGTTAAGCTATCTAGTACTAGCTGAAAAAATGCATTCTTGGATTCATAAGTTTGCAACAGGTATGCACATTCTGTTTGCATAGCATTTTTGCTGATTTAGTTGCTTTAACAACTACCACACCAGAATAATAAAAACTAGAAGCATTTTGAAGTTGAACACTATTGCACATCTGGATTCCAGTATTGTTAATCATTCCACCAGCAAATATTTTATAAACAGCTGCAGTTACAGAAATTCTTTAAAATTACCAGTATCAAAAATCAAATATTTTGTAATGACTTAGAATCAGCACACAACTAGGAAACCCTTTCAGATACTGGCATCAAATCTTTTCTCAAGATGCAAAGAGCAAGCCTGTGCTAGGGTGTCATGTGTCAACAATGTGAAACATGGACAACATTTGATACTAAAAAAAAGAAAAAAAAAAAGAAGTTGATTTTGTAGAAAAACCTTCCAAGACTTATTTTATTCTGACAGCAGCACTGAACCAGGTTCAAAGTCTGAACCACTCACTGAAGGAAGGAGGAAATGTTTGTTCTAAATAGAAACATGTGAATCTCAGTAGTGTGAACATAGGAAACTGTAACTTCTCCAATTTCAATTTCTATTGACAAGAGTCACATTGAACACACTTATGAATGACATACAAAAGGAATTCATGAGACCTTTCCAAATCCTGATGAAGGGTTGTAAATTTATAAGTGTAAATTTTTCATTGTCTTTTGCATATGGCATTTCAATCTCTTTGGAATCTGAACAAGTAGATAGGTTTAGAGCAGACTTCTTTTCTTTATGTCAGTACATTATTGAAGATGTGCTTCTATTGAGCTCTCATTATAGATCCAAAAGAAATTATAACAAAATATCCTGTTTAACTTATCTTGTGATTCAAAAAGAAAATAGGAGGTTACTCTCCTTATGTTTTATATACTAACAGCTTCAAATAACATATATAAAATATGTGCAGGGAAAAAAATCTAGAAACTGCATGGGGATTGAAAGGAGTTAGTGTGGGAAATAATGCTAAGAGACAAAAAGGGCTGAAAAAGAAAAAAACTGTGGAGGGATTAGCTGATTATTGTTCCTAAAGATTAAATTTAATTCAAACAGATGGGTGTATTTTCAGATAATTTTTTAAAAGAGCTGGGCATATAGAAGTCAGAAGTGGTTATGAGATTTTATACATCATACACAGAAAAAACACAGAAACTTTTCCTACATTGAAGATAACATTTTGAAGATTTGTACAGTGCACGAATTAACTCGCTAGTACAATGATATGAGAGAACTAAGTTCCTGTTTGTCAGCATATTCTTTACCACTCTTTAAAACCTGTTGTAATTAATCACTGTTTAATATTTGTTACCATGGCATTTTTCATTCATAGAACAAGCTTTTAAAGGGTGCTAGGAAATTACAACTCAGTAAATATTTAAAATATATAACTGTCTCCAAAATGAAGCTCAAATAGTGCAGATTAGACTCTGTCAGTTTTTCACAGGACTAAATTTTCCTTGAGAAGTTCTTTTTCCTATCTATAGAGAGAGACAATATATATCTAAGTGATCCTTAAGTACTCTCTATTTCAAGAAGGACTGATTGAGTTGGTTCAGGAACATTGGCAGGAGCTGATGTTTTCTTTCATATATTATTTCATTATATACATAGGTAACTATTGATCTTAGCTCACTCAGTATTATATATGAACAGGAGAAAAAAAGAACTATGTCCCGTTAGTTGATGACTCTACCGGGTTTCAGCTAACCATACATGTGCATTTAATTAGAAAATAGATTTATACACTATCTGTAAACATATTTACAGTTACATCAGAATTCTGGATATGTTGAAATCTGTTATTTTTCTACTTCAGTGACAGGACGGCAAGTCCATTGATTGGTCAGGGGTACACACACTTCCAAAGCTCTTGTCAAGGAAACTTTCAGAACCAGGAGGATTGCTGATCATTTGGTGAAGTGCGAAGACCATCTGCTATGTACAGCTGATGTTGATCCCCAAGAATCCCTTGCTAAGCACAGCCTAAGTAGGTTGCAGTGATTTTCTGATGAGCTAATATGAATAATATGGCATAAGTCTGAAGCCCTCAGAAATTCTTATTAACTCACATAAGGACTCAAAAAAGTATGTTATTAATATAAAAGGGTTGGTTTAGTATATGAGACATAGAACAGCTCTTTCAGTTGTAATTAACACATATCTAAGAACTGTAACCCAGAAGAGGGAAGCCTTTTCAGATACAGATAAATGTTAGCTTAGTGAAAGAAAGTGAAGTGGGAATGTATGACTCAAGTGGCTGCATTGCTCAAGAGAATTCTATTAAAAACTCTTGGACTTTGAAACATAGATTTATTCTACAGAGGTTTGATTTTGTTTTGTTTCTCGCATTTTTCTTGAATGTTAAATGACTTAATGCTTCGTAGGTTTAAATATTTTCCAGTACCATTTTTCTTTAAGAGTGGATGATATTGGGAATGGGGGAATGGGAGGAATGTGTTGGTCTGCCTTTGCACTGATGGAGAGAAATTCTGACAAGGTCTATATGCCCTCCATTCACTTGTGACATTTGTGTTGCATCAACATCCAACAGGTAGTTGTCTTCAAATGTTTAAAGGTGTACTCAGAGCTGTATTTTCCATATATACTCATGACAACTTCATCAGCTAAACCTCTGTGAAGACAGATCACAGCTCAACAGCAACTTTTCTGCCATCTGATTCCTGCTGTCTACAGCTGCTGTCATTGTTTATTGTCTTGTATTCACCATTAGTATCCCACCCGAACCTCTCTGAAGTGAAGATCCTAAGATGAGATTTGAGTTACAATAGTTAAACAAGTACACAATTTTTTTTTTTATTTTTATTTTAGCCTTTAAGTTTAAAGTGGTGCCAGGAAAGAAAACAGTGACAGAATTAATATAAGCTTTAGAGAAGCACAGAGTAATGGCGTGTTAGAACAGATGGGAATGCTGAGAGGTAACACCAAAACTTAATCGCAATTTTAGTATTGTGTCAAGAAAGACAAGATATTCATTGCTGTCTTCTTGGTATTGACTGTGAAAATGGGTCCTGGGGAAAAGGTATTTATGGCTTAGCAGTTCTTGGTTTGACATTAATTGAGATGTAGGGGTGCCTTGACTTCTAAATTTCATTAAGACATGCCAAATAAATCCTTGTGTCAAAAGGGTGTCTAGCTATGTGAATGAGATGTAAAGAGAACATACCACAAAGTTCATAGAGCTCATATATTGTTGTGTATAAGGAAAAATTAGCCATCTGGGAGATCCGCATAATGACCAAACATTGTACTCCAAGTACCACATCAGAGAATGCTTCCAACATCACTTTGAGCATCTATGATGAATCTTGCATGACAGATTGAGATATTTACTTTAGAAATTGTCTCACTGTCCTGAATGTCCTCAACATTTTAACTGTAGGTAGAACCTCAATCAGTAAAGTAAAATATCACTATTTATGTAGAGTTAAATTGATTCAAGCAGGTGGGTTGTGTTTGTATCTTCAAATTTAGAGCAGCCTCTGCTGAAATAAAGTAGTATATTGATATGTTTATTTTCTGCTCCATACATTTTAAATGCATGAAATTCTATTATGGTTCTCGTTAACTTAATTTAAAGAAAAATATTGTGAGTTTGGTAAACCTTTTGGCTGAAAAAAAAATGAGATTACAACAGAAGAACCCCTCAGGATTTGCCTTTTGAAACATGTTATGTACTAAAATTTTGCTTGAAAAAAAATACAAAATTGTTGTATTTTAGTAGTATAAAATAATAATTTTTAGTTATGGTACCATAGACAACTTGTAATAAAGATGTTATCCTCTACGCATTTTTATCTTTTAATGCTTCTGAGTGTTTTGAACTTTTTGAAACCTTTGCTACACTCCCTCAGTGTGGGAAGACATAAAATTTTTTCACTTTCTGTTGAGATTTAATTTTCAGCTTAAAGAAACAATCAATGCAACATCTAAAATGAAGTTTCTCATTCTATTATTTTTACTGAGAATTTTTTAACATACTGTCAGTCTGATTACTTTGCTAGATGTCAAATAAGATTTACAAATCCCAAACCAAGGTCCCTAATAAAACCACTATTAAGAAGATTTCTTCCTTACTGTGGGGAGTATTGAAAAGTTGTGGAGAACATCTTTTTTGTAACAATTGAGGCAATGTATACATACAGTGGATTATTATGACAGCTGCCATCTCATTCAAAAACAAAAAAACCTCTATAGCTTGAAGATTAAGCTTGTAACAGATAAGCATCCTCTGCTCTGTGCAGAGGAAATAGTTTGCAAGCTACCTGGAGGATTACACAACAGTTGTATGTGCAACTGCTTCCTTTACCTTTTATAACTGAAAATCTGAAACCTCAGAAATATTTAAATTCCTTAGATGCTGAGAGTCTCTAAGGAAGGCAACATCCTCTTAGCCATAAGAAAACTGTTATAAGTTTGTCATGCATAGCAACTCAGTGTCTCATGAAATAAGTCTTTTGAAAAGCTTTAGTTTGATTTAATATTTAAGAGAAATTTTGAGATAACAAAATTATGAAGAACACTATATAAAAAAAAAATCAGCAATATCCTCATTATTTATAGTAAAATACAAAGTCAGAAATATTTTTATACAGTAATGTACCATTACACTGTGAAAATAATGGCAAGTTTAAAATTGTAGACTTCATTCAGCCTTCACATTGTTTGGAAATGAGAGTAGAATTTTATGGTAATTAATATTTTTTGTCATCTAGACACCCTTGTCATTCACTAAGATCTCTTTTGCCTTGCAATTGTACCAAAATGGAACAAAAGAAAACAACAAAGTAAACACTGTACAACATTAGCAATTTGGGGTCAGCAGTGCTGTGTAGAATCATGGCATATAATAAATCAAGGACTTTACCTAATATTTTTCAGAATATTTTTTATGTGTAAACCCAGATCTTGCTACTACTGAAACTGATAGAAAAATTGGACTCTATATGGCATTTTTGTATTGATTCATCTCTGCATTCAAAAACAGAAAAGTTTTATCCAAATGAGAAATCGTAGTTGCTTCAGGCTTGATTTTCACTTCCAACATATTTCTTGAATATTCAGTTTCTGACCAGTAAAAAAATTTAATCAGAATCAGTACTCCCATAGTATGGGCAGCTTTGTTACAGTGGTTTTTGTATTTCAGTCTTACTTTGCTTTCTGTGTTCCCATAAAACTGCAGAAAAATTTAAGTTAATGAACTGGTAAAAATGTGACAAACCGTGGAAAACTCATGTCAATGAGCCATTCGTTAACTCTAGCACTAAAATAATTTTCACAAATGTTTAATTCACTACTATGCCAGGACTTTCTTGCAAATAAAGTTACTAGGTGGATTGTTTGTGACTCTCATAATGGAAAATAATTTTTAATCATGTTATATTGTCACAAAAGAGAGGGCAAACATGTTACCATAGAGTTGTCATCACATACTATTCACTTATTTTTGGGTCAAAGTTCTAATTAATTTAAAGGTGACTTTCTAAGCTCTTAAAGAAGAGGGTTTTTTTTACCGGAAGGGAGGTAAAATACCAGAACAGGTTGCCCAGACAGGTGGTAGATGCCCCATACCTGGAAACGTTCAAGGCCAAGCTGGACAGGGCTCTGAGCAAACTGATCTAGTTGAAGATATCCCTGCTCATTGCAGGGAGGTTGGGCTAGATGACCTTTGAAGGTCCCTTTTTTCTCTATGATTTTGTACAGCTACACTGAGCTTTCAGAAGTTAACTCATATCAAAATAAAAATAATAAAAAACTTTAATACAGATATACTTAAAGATTTGAATGTTTAGTGTTCTAGGTTTTATTATACAAATGAACATATGTGTATATTTTTATTTGTTATGTATTATATATGGCAGTTATTTAAACAATAGAGCACACAATAAAAAATCCCTAAATTCTTTCAGATTCAATAACCTCAAAATTTTTCGTTTTAGGATTCAGTCAGAATTTTTCTGATTTGACGTTGTAGGTTTGACTGAGTTAGCTATCATATAAAGAGAATATAGGCTGATACAATACATTTATATTTGAACATTCCTGTGGTGTACCATATGGTGTAGCCTAAATATTATCACGGTAATTATGACAGCTTTTTCTAACATTACATGTAATCAAAGAACTCTTCAACATCATTAGTAATATATTCCTTACAGAAAGGAAACAGATTTCTCTTAATGACTTATTCAACTACAAAACAATAACAGTTCAGATTCATAGAATAAAATATTTCTATACCCTCTAAAAGAACCTAAAATAACCTCAACTTGCAAATATGAAAACAATCAGTATGTTGGATTATATGATTTTAGGGACAATTACATTTTAATCACTTCAATACATTCTGAAATGGGAAGTGTCTTGTCCTCATTTGAACCAAATTTGAAGGTTTTCATAACACTGGTAATGGAAATAAGAACACAGGCCTGAATCACAGTTTGGATCTGAGACTTCCAGAGCTTCTGCATTTTTAACTGACATTTGAGGAGAGAAATGGAAAGCAGTGGAAAAGTTTGGTTTGGATTCTTCTGAGAGACAAGTAGTAAATCATATTCTTAAATCAGACTTCCCTTTCCTTTTCTCATTTCCCCTCTTCCTAAGATATAAATAAATGATATTTCAGAATCCCAGTAGCATGATTAACCGGGATAATAACAATTTCTTTGTCTGTTTTTTTTTTCTTTTTTTTTTTTTTAATGTTGATAGAATTTGAACAAGAAAATAAAATGTAAATTCTTTTTGAAGAATCACCAGAATTTTTTGCCACATTTTTGTTTTGTTTCTTTCCTGTTGTGTTTATGTTTTCCAAAAAAATGCCATTTACAGATGAACAAACTTCTGAAAAAAAAATCAGAAACAAGTCCCAACATGAACTCTCTTGGTTCATATTCCAATAACAAAAGATTTATTCATCTTGGGATGGAAGACTTTGCAGTAATAGATGGGAAGACAATTCACTAATTTCTTCATTTCTATTATTCTGCTGTGTTACAAAGATAACACTAGTGTTTAAAAAAAAAGAAAAACCACAAAAAAACCTGCCAAAGAATAAAACACCGAAACACCAAAGAACAAAAACAAAACACAAAAAAACACCCACCAGACTCGATGTTTCTGTTATTTTTAATCAGCTTCTATTTATCCCTTTCGTCTTCCAATTCATTGTACTTGAACAACAATTGAGAATTTAAATGTTGCTTAAAATGTACGTAACTAATAAAAAAAGCCCATAGTATTCATAGACCCACAAATTTCAAAGTTATAATCAACAATAAAAGAATGCAAGAATAAAGAAAATTTATTAGAAAAAAAAAAAACAAAAAAAAACAAACAGATGAGCGGGAAATTGTTCTTGTGAGTTGATACTGGTATTTCAATAATCTTCTCCAGCACAAGGTCACAATGATTTAACAAGGGGGGGGGGAAAAGAAGTATCATACAAAAGCTTTTATTTTTAGGAATACAGAAAAAAAAAACATCTCTTTGTGGCACAGATCTTGATGTCAGTGAAGTCAACAGTAAAAAAATCACAAATCCCAGGAGCAATATCTTTAATTCAAATCATCATAAAATACAGATTTCATAACTAGCTACTATGACACAAGAAATGCAAATATCAAATATTTACTGAAACAATAACGATAAAGAATTAATAATTTATTTTAGATACAAATAATCATATTTAAAACTAGGGCTTATCTATACTTTTCAGGATATTTTATTTTCATATTATTTTTTTCCAGCGTAGTAAACCACAATGACTACATTCACCTTACTTTCTTCAAGTCATGTTCAAAAGACAGGAAATCAACATGAACGGATGGTATATTGTCAGTTACTCTATAGAATCATAGAGTGTCCTTAGTTGGAAGGGACCCGGAAGGGTTATTGAGTCCAACTCCTGGTCCTGCACAGGACAACCTCACAGTTCACACCATGTGTCTGAGGGTGTTGTCCAGTCTCTTCTTGAACACTGACAGGCTTGGAGCCGTGACACCTCCCTGGGGAGCCTGTTCCAGTGTTCCATGAGCCTCTGGGTGAAGAATCTTTTCCTAATGTCCAGCCTAAACCTCCCCTGGCACATCTTCCTGCCATTCCCTCGGGTTCTGTCATTGATCACTAAAGAGAAGAGTTTGGTGCCTACTCATCCTTCTCCCCATGTGGGGTAGCTGTAGACTCCAATGAGGTCTCCTCTTAGTCTCCTCCAGGCTGAACAAACCAAGCAACTTTAGCTGCTCCCCATGCAGCTTCCTTTTCAAACCCTTTACTGACTTTGTAGACCTAGGCCTGTAGTTGCCAGTGTCATCCCTGTTGTCCTTCTTGTATATTGGGACAACATTTGTCAGCTCTCCAGATTCCCAAGAGCATTGAAAAATCACAGGGAGAGGTCACTCTATAATGTCAGCCAGCTCTTTAAGCAAACTACTATATAGTATTACAGTGTAGGTAACAACTCACAAAAACTAAGGTAGTTTGTACTCTGAGTATTTTCAAACCTTCAGCCAAGATGGTGTAATGTCTGAAAAAATAAAATAAAATAAAATAAAATAAAATAAAATAAAATAAAATAAAATAAAATAAAATAAAATAAAATAAAATAAAATAAAATAATTAAAATAAAATAAATAATGCAAAATAATAATTAAATAATAGTAAGTGAATAAAATAATAAAAAATGAATTAATAATAACTAACTAAATAATATAAAGATAAATAAATAAATATTGAACACTTAAAAATCCACAAACAAACAAAACCCCAAACAAACAAAAAACCACAACCCCTCAGTCAGTGGAATTGCATTCCAGAACAGGTGCAAGAGCTTGTTATCGCCAGTCAAATATCTCATTAAAAAATATCTTATTGAAAAAAATATGCTGAACATATTCACATTATCACCCTTATAAGCCCACAATGATAGCTTGACTATGGAGCACCATGTAAGTAAGTGGATGCAAAACCTTTCTGTAGACTTGAAGATACAGCTTAGAAAATCTGTTCATATGTACAGACATGTGGTGGTTCTCACACAGATCTTAGAAAGAGGTCCTGGATGTGAAAACACGTGATGAGTGGGAAGATAGGATTTTTGAAAAATTAAAGGTATCTGCAATATCCGCTTCGACAGATCACTATAAAAAACACTATAACATATAGTCTTGCCAAATCACAGCAAGGCTGCAAAAATTGTTCTAAAAGCTAGTATTATTTTCGGTTGTTACTTTCTAGAACTCATTGATATAAAACAGTAAAAACAATATTTTTAAAAAACTGTGGATAGTGGAAGAGAGGTTAGCTTATGGAAGAAATACACAGAAGATGACAGGGGGGAAAAAGGATGAACAGTGACATGAAAAAACAGGAGAAGTAGTCTTGTAGAGCTAGGAAAATGTTTCAGTAAAAAGTGTCTCCTTGTTGTCTGATAAAATCCTGGTAGCTTTTTGAGACCTTGTAAAGTTTCCTCATCTGCAGAAGCAGGAGGGCTATAGTGGGTATTTTGCTAAACAGTATTTCTGATCCTTTTTATCTCCAGGATGGTGTCTTGTCTTAGTGATACTGATTATCACTTCAAAAAGTGTCTTCTCTCTTGGTCTAGTATAACACCTCTGAGGCTCTCAGTGTGGGAGAAAGGTATCTGAGAAATAAAACTGAATACTGAAAATGATGTATCTAGTGCTTTATTCCTAGGTTTGCCCCTCAGTCTCTCTCTCAACCAGCACAGTGCTTTTTCCTCCCCTTTGTTTCTCCTTGTTCTTTCACACTATGGAAATCACACACATATGAGTAAAGCAGTCTCTCAAAGCTTAGTTAATTTTTTTTAATTCATCAGATAACAGCCACTCTAAAGCACAGACATTAATAGTGATTTATAAAAAAAAAAAAATAAAGCAGATTGTTCAGTACTGACTGCACACTTCAAGTGATGTTGCTTCTAGAAGAAGGCAGCAGCTCTAGGAATAATAATGTAATGACCAAACACTTCATCCTGTCAAGAAAGCTTGGCTAGCTGTTTGATATCTGAGTGGAATGTCCAGTATCACAGAGGAAAAAACACTGATAATTTTAAAGATGTAAGTGGATTCAGGGGTACAGAAATATTTAAAACCACAAGTGTGTTCAGAACAGCTGAAATCTGAAATTAGCACTGTCTTGTTGACCCATCAGACAAAATACAGCTTTTATTTATTCTTCTTTGAAATCATGAATATTTAGTATGATGTAAAACCCTATTTAATCAATCATTAAATTCCTATTAAGTTGAACAAACTTAGAGTGGTAAGCATACAACCTGTGACGGTAGAAAATCATCAGTGATATTACTGCAATACCAAGCTGAGTCAAACTCCAGCATTTAAATACCCAAAAGCTACTTAATAAGTGTCTTATTTTTTTCGTAGAAGAAACATATACTTTTTTTCACTAGGCTTCTGATCTTAGGTCTTTATAGCTTTCATAATTTCAGTAATTTCACTTTTGCCCACAACTGTGAAAGTTAGAAATCATATGTAAATTTTATGCTGTCTTTCAGCAACCATTAATGTTCAGCATTTTTTCATAGTTAGGAAAAAATGTCAGTATTATTTTGCAACTATAAAGGAAGTCTTTTCAAATCAAATAATCCACATCCAGGAATTTAGAGTCATCTGAAGAACTCCCATACCCATTTACCTTGTAAATTAAAGGACTCAGAAAATAGAGATACAGTTGGTCTTCTCCCATAACATGAATATTCCCTACCACATGTCCTGGTACTATCCTGGCATACCCAAACCTTCATAATTTTGCTTAAAAAAAAGTCAAAAGACAGCTATAGAATGGATGATTCACAGTTAAATTCAATTGGGCTTTAGCTTAAAATTAATTTTGGCCTCAGGCTTCAGACTGGTTCCACAGTAAAAAGCTGTTATGAAAACAAGCTAAATAGATGTTCTTTGTATTCACTCTGCAATGGAAATACTAGGATGAGAACAATATTGTATGTTTCTGTAGCATCTCAAATTGATAACCTGCTTTGACGAATTAAGGAAATACAGAACAGTTGTGGTGACTCTGTATAAAATTACATTGAGATTGGATTAAAATACCGCAAAATTTCTTGAGACAAACGTTGTAAGTCGTATTTCTTCACTTATCAAAGAAAAGTCCTGACTAAAAGTAATTGTATTCCTGTTTTATTCTTTATGGTAGAAAAATTGCAACAAAAGGAAAGTATTGCCATTTTATGCCTATGGTACCATTTTCATTCAAGTATTTTGCCTGGGTTTTTTTGGTTTGTTTTTTGTTTAGTTTTTTTTTTTTTTTTTTTTTTTCTGGTGCCTTGGTACATTCTCTTAACTTTTCAAAGAAAAGTCTTAACACAATTTTTAAGAAGACAGAGAGCAGAAAATGGACCATGGCTTAATTTTTGATAACAGTGAAAGGAAAAAGAGAAATCAAAATTTCATGTTACAAGAAAGGCCAGTTTATTAGTTAATATACTTTACCAGGGATTGTGGTAGACTGCTAATACTTGAAAAATTAAAGCAACTTTCCAACCCAGCCCCTCAAACTGTTTTGCACAAAAAAATCACAGAATCATGCAATAATTTCATTTGAGAAAAATATCTGTATTTCATCTGGCACAATACTCTGATACTAGGATCAAAGCAGGGTGTCTTTGAAGTTATACCAGGTTGATTAATGTAAAATTTAAAGTGTTTCCATGGAAAGAATTTCCACAGCCTCCCTGGGCAACATCTGACCACCTTTTTGGTGAGATTTTTCCCCTCCTATCTAATTAGAATTTAGTGCAAATTTAGTTTGTTGCTTCATTCTCTGTGCACCTCCAGAGAGAGTACCTCCTATCACATAGTTGAAAATAGCAGTAAGATTTTCCCTTAAATAAAAAGAAACTTGTCACCGTTTATTTGGAGGGCAACAATAAAACATGGCAGATGCTCTCTGTTAACTCCTGCTCTCCACACTAAGGAAAGGTAATAGGAGGAAAAGGGAGAGAAACTTACAAGTTGGAAAGTTAAAAATGCTTTACTAATAATGGGAGAAAATAATGTAAAATATGCAAAACCAAAATTGAATTTGACAGCATAGCTCAGCAGTGGCCTGTGACAGAGCTGGCATTGCTCCAATGGCTGCAGGGCAGGCATCCGGAAGTCCTGGGCTGGACTCCATGGTAAATTGGAACTGGATTCAAGGATGCACAGCCTAGAAGCAGGTCTAGGATCACAGGCAGAACAGGCAGGGTCCTCTTCAGATGCCAACCCTGGACAAAGAGGGCAAGACCCTTGTGATCTCCCACTTTTATACAGTGTATGCAGTGGATGGGATAGAATACTTTGTTACTTTTGGCCACCTGTTCTGTCCACCCCTCCCTGTGAGTACCATCCTCTCATTTATTGGATGTACAAAATTTACCAGCAACTCTGGCTGCCATAGCAATAAATATAAACCTGGAACTCTTCTGAATACCATTCCTACTGTTGTCAGCTCCAAAGCAAGCAATGTCCAAAAAAAAACATGCTGCCAACTTTAAAAAAATGCAGTTGCTTAGAAGAACTTAGCTGAAAGGAAAATTCACTAAAAGAGATTTGTCTTGTTTTAAACAAAACCAGGACAAAACTCAACTTCCTCAACTCCTCAACTCTGTCCCCCAGCTAGTTTGGTGGATTCGTCCTAAGCTCATTCTGATTTTTCAGTCTTTCTCCTGTAATAGTTCAGCCAAAAGTGGTTGTAGTGCTCCATATACAACATCATGAATGCTAATATCAGGGAAGGATCACTTCTCTGGACATGCTGGCAACAACACTCTTCCTAATGCAGCCTAGGAAGCTGTTGCCTTTCCTTACATGAGAGTGCATTACTGGCTCATATTCAACTTCTTGTATACCAGAATCCATACCTCTCCCATCTGCAAAGCTGTTTTGTAGCAAATCAACCTGTTTATGCTGATGCCTAGGGTTATTTATCCCCATGTGTAGAAATTCCTAGAATTCCATGGAGTACCTGTCAGACCATTTATCTACCCTGTGATGGTCCACTGAATAGCAGGGTTTCCCTCCAGGATGTTTTCTACTCCCTGACCAAAGCCTGACACCATGCAACTAGTAAACACACAGACAAAGAAGAATAACTACTTATCCTGGAGGCCCAAGACGTTCTTGATAAACTCTGTGATAACAAACCAGCCTTCCAGGAAAACAGGAATCAGTAACAATAATTCAGAGAACCGGTATCCTGTGCCCACTTATATATCTACAGCAAAAAGTATAAAAGTAGCTCACTATCTAGCCAAAATGAGTTTCTCTTCAGGAGCTTTTCTGTACAAGATTTTGCAGATGGACCAGACACCTGCCAGAGACGTGACTCCAGTCTCCATGATGCAGATCATCTATGAACACAGACTTTTTCCATCAAGTAGCCCTGCTCCTGGGAGTTGTTTGATGACAACATCACAGTTGCACAGTTGCACAGTTGCACAGTTAACACCTCATGTAATACATATAGGCATGTGTATAGGTGAATGATGATAAGTATATACTTATTTTACTGGTGGTAATTCTGTAATAACTTGTTATTATATATGTATTTATATATTTACCTTACTAGTAGTAATTTTGTAGTAAACTGTTTTATATACATATATGTATATATAGATACTCATAGTTTACTAACAGTAATATGTAATAAAGGAGTTAACAGAAATGCAATTTCCAGCTCTTCGTGTGTTATGGAATCCTGTAAATCTCACAGTCACAACCTTTACACTCTCACAGATCAGGTAACCATTGTAGGTCATGACCATGGCAGATACAACCCTCCCAACAAGTAACAAATTTTCTGAGACTGCATTCCATTCTATTATCTTGGTCATGAATAAAAAATTTTAAAAACATCAGCCTAAGTATCAGTCCTTGAGAATGGTTAGTAACTGGACATCAATAGGATTCTATGCCGCTAATAATAATGTTACAAGCCCAGCAGTTCAGCCAGTTCGATATTCAGTAGTCCACCTGTCCAAACCATATATCTTCAGTGTGCCTTCAGGGATACTGCAAGGATGAGTGTTCATCTCAAAAACCTGGCTAAAGTCAAAGTAGACAATATCAACTTTTCTTTCCTTCTCTACAGAACCACTCATTTCATCATAGAAGGCAAGTAGTTTGGTCTGGCATGGTTTACTTTATCAAATCCACATTAGCTTCTTCCAAACACTTTTTTGTCCTTGAAATGTCTAGGCGTAGTTTCCAGAATAATTTGTCAATTTAAGTTATACTGACCAACCTGTAGTTTTCCACATCCTGCTTCTTCCCCTGCTTGAAAATAACAATGATGTCTGCCTTTATCTTTCTCAAACATCTTCCCAGATCAACAGTAACTCCAATTATTTGACTTGAATACAGTACATCCACAGTTAATGGATGTGAAACTGGTATTAATTAAGGGAAATCTCATGGCCTAATTCATACAGTAGGTGAGAATATCTGATCAAAAGTTCCCTGTTGATCCTATCATGTGTAAATCTATATTCTTCTCACTCATGAAGACTTGAGGGTGACCTGAGGGTGATCAGGTCCAATGCTCTGTTCCATTTACATCTGTTATTAGAAATAGAGAGCAACTGTGTGAGATGTCTGTTAATTCTTAATCTTCTCTGATCAACAGAACAAAGAAATTTCTACACAAAGGGAAGCTACCCTCTTAGCTTTACTGGAATGATATTGAAGCAATGGAGATACACCATATGTGAAACTATCCAGAGAAATACTGGAATTTCTATAACTCATATTTATATGGCAGGTATAAAACTGTCTCTAAGCCTTAAATGAAACTACTAATGAGACAACATTTCATTAGTAATTCTAGTTTCATATTAAATTAACTGAAGTGCTGTCTGATTTTTCAGAGTAGTGTACATTAATTCCCAGAAACTGAAAACTGGGCAGCAGTAATAGAAGTAGCAGGTTATGCTGTCATAGGGAAAAAAGATTACCGTATAATGTGCTACTACCAAAATCAATTTATGAAGTGGACCAAGCAAGTGAGAAGCTGTGTCAAGGAAAATTTTACAAGCACACATACATGTACACACACATGCATAGTTACAGTTAGCTGAGACTTGTCCCAGTCACCACACCAGTGAGTGTTGTGCAATTTGTTATACTACTTACATAGAACTTGTTTAGCATAACTTGCTTAGCATCAGTAGCTACATTTTGATGAAGCCTTAGGCCGTAAGCTGTGGACTTTCCTCTAGATATGCTGAACTTCTACCTAGTCAAGTAAAAAAAAGACCCAGAGTTGGTTCAATTCAGATGATAAGGAAGCTACATTTGTTCACAGAAGCTGCAACCTTAGAGTTAAGAAACAGCCCAACTAACAACCAACTGAAGAGTGGGAAGACACCAGATCCCTGGTCCAAAGTATCATTTGAGAGGTAGGGAATTTGGCTTGTAAGGATTGCCCAGGGATCTCTTGGGTCAAGGTCCTTCTCCAGAGGCACCCAACTTGAGCTACGGCACTATTAAGAAAAATGACTTTATAGAAGATTCTCTTTTCAGCTTTTTGTTTCAGTGAAAACCAAGTCTCAAACACTGTATGGTGGCTAGCATGCATAATTTCCATAACATGAGTTGAAACAGCCCAGTCTGAGAAGACACAACACTCACTTCCACCAGTGTTTGTGTCAAGCTCCGGGTGGGACTCAGCTCTGATACCTCAAGTCACCTGCTTCTATGCATGTTGGACAACAGCTTGACAGTCCTAAGGTGTCGAGGGTTAAGATTGCGGGGTGACAATAAAACCTTGGCAGATGTATTGTTAACCTCCTCTTCCCCCACACACTTCCCCCTTTTGCCCCTCCCTCTCCCCCCTTCCACTCAGCACAGGCGATCGGGAGGGAAAGAAGGACAGAAAGAAGAGAGTTGGAAAAATTAAAGATGTTTTACTAATGCTACTAATAAGGATAGAGAAAATATTACAAAATATACAAAACCAATCTCGAAAGTCTCAGCAACTGCAGAGCCGGCACCCGAAGTCCTGGATTAGACTCTGCAGCCAACTGGAGCTGGATTCAGTCTCTCACTAAGCCTCAGTTCACAGGGACAATTACCAAGGTCCTCTCCTAATGTCGGCCATAAGCAGAAGGGAAAAGGGAAAAAAGGGACGAGATCCTTGGGGTCTCCCACTTTTATATGAAGTATTCACATGAATGGAATGTTCTACACAGTTGGTCAGTTTCTTGGTCACTCCTTTCTCGTTACCCCTCTCGCAAGATGTCCATCCATGCTTATCAATAAGTTTGCATTCTATTGCTAGGTTTACCAAAACATGTGTCTGGTTCTCCAGGAAAATACAGTTAATATGAAGGCTTTAGCTGACAGGCAAAATTCACTAAAAGAGAAACTTGTTTTTAACAAAACCAGGACATAAGGTCTCTTTGATTGGGTGGGGTTTATAGCCAGATACCTGCACAGACCGCCAACAAAATAGGCTGGTATCTAGCTATCCCTCTCCAGCAATTGCTTACACTCTTCTTCTGTCATCTGCTGATCCGCCATCTATGCTAAAGCTCATAACTCAAGTTTTGTCTGCATTGTCATGTTTGGTCATAGCCCACTGCATCTGTTTGGTTTGTAGTTAGGTCTTGGCCAAGATGGTCATGTTAGTCCCTCATCAGATGCCCTGAGAATCTCACCCTGCTTTCCAGATCTGATGTTTGGGATTCTCATATTTTCTTAAATAAAGAAATTTCTGAATATTTATTGCTGGAAGAGTATTACATTTCTATGTGGGAAATTAGTTATGCAACTTAACTACAGAAATGGGGAGTACTATCAGACATATATTCCTTACCTTTGTAGTAGGCTAGCAATTTAACTAGGGAGGTAGTATTCGTCTTCAGTGATCACTTGCTAAAATTGTTAATAGGAACTTTCAGGTTGCTGATGAGCAAAGGTGTCTTGAGAACAGCATGTGTGGGTGATTTGGGTAGGAAAAATACCTTAATTAATAACCTGATGAAATTTAACAAGGACAAGTGTAGAGTCCTGCATCTGGGCAGGAACAACCCCAGGTTCCAGTATAGGTTGGGAGATTACATATTAGAGAGCAGTGTAGGGGAAAGGGACCTGGGGGTCCTGGTGGACAACAGGATGACCATGAGCCAGCACTGTGCCCTTGTGGCCAGGAAGGCCAATGGCATCCTGGGGTGTATTAGAAGGGGGGTGGTTAGTAGATCGAGAGAGGTCCTCCTTCCCCTCTACTCTGCCCTGGTGAGACCACATCTGGAATATTGTGTCCAGTTCTGGGCCCCTCAGTTCAAGAAGGACAGGGAACTGCTGGAGAGGGTCCAGCGTAGGGCAACGAAGATGATTAAGGGAGTGGAGCACCTCCCTTATGAAGAAAGGCTGAGGGAGCTGGGTCTCTTTAGTTTGGAGAAGAGGAGACTAAGGGGGGACCTTATTAATGTTTATAAATATATAAAGGGTGAGTGCCATGAGGATGGAGCCAGACTCTTCTCAGTGGCAAACAATGATAAGACAAGGGGTAATGGGATCAAGCTGGAACACAAGAGGTTCCACTTAAATTTGAGAAGAAACTTCTTCTCAGTGAGGGTGACAGAGCACTGGAACAGGCTGCCCAGGGAGGTTGTGGAGTCTCCTTCTCTGGAGACGTTCAAAACCCACCTGGACATGTTCCTGTGCGACCTCACCTAGGTGTTCCTGCTCCAGCAGGGGGATTGGACTAGATGATCTTTTGAGGTCCCTTCCAATCCCAAACATACTGTGATACTGTGATACTGTAATTCTCCACATAACAGTCCATAAGTACACGAAGAATTCTTCTATTTAGTTATGTTAGAAAAACATTTTAATTTTATTGTAATAGCCTTTCAGTTTTCATGGCATATTTTATTCGGCACAAAATCTCTGACTTTTGTAGTTGAAGGGGAGCATATAAGCAGAAAATTTCTTTCCTTCAATAAATTGTTGCAGTATAATAACTTTAGAGATTTTGAGTGTTCTGAAAATGGGAATTTTTAAACTGCAGCTTTTAATACCAAAATAGATCGCATTATTAATATTATATCTGGCAAGTTTTTGGGTGATCAAAGCCACTGCTAATCACTTAGAAAAACTGTAAGGAATACAAGGAGTATAAAAATAGTATGGCATTTCTAAATCTCTTTTATCTCCGCCATAACATTTTTTATTTCATTCAGAGGATGCTTTAGCCACAAAATACTTGTGAGTCATACATTTTATGCACAGCTGGAAGGGTCTTACATTATGACCAAAGGAAAAGGTTTTCAAAAGATGATAACAGGGCAAACACTGCACATTGAAAAGTGTTCTTCTGTCACGAATGATTTGGAATACTTCTCATGTTTTCGTGTCATTCCTGGCAATTTAAGGGTGTACAAATGACTGCCCTGCATCTAGGTCAACTGGCAATGTATTTTGAAGATCAACTGGCAGTACAAACTAAGTGAAAGAAATGAAAAGGGGGCATATAATATTTCCTAACATATAATCTCCACAATTCTCCCAACTTTTGGTAGTGAGGTAGTCTATTTTTTTTTTGTCGAGCCAATTATTGTAAATTTATGTTCAGTAACCCCTTATGATTTTTTTTTTTTTTTTACTTTAATTAGTTCAATTGCACTGAACCTACCTAGACTTAAAGTTTTTGTGGTTTTTATTGTTCACTGAAAGATATTCTGTTTAAGATAAGCATATTTATGCATAAGAAATAAAGTGGGGATCTACAGCATCTTTAGAAACACATATTTTTCTTTCTGTTACTGCCACTAAATAGAGCATTTAACATGCCCTAGATGTCACCCTGTTCTTTGTTCTTGGACTGTATGGTGTGAGTTAAAAAAATTCAAAGAAGGAACAAAACAAAGAATTGGAGAGAGAGAGAGAATATAGAATTGGAAGAAATCTGAAACAGATGATGGGAAAAGGTAACGAGATGAAGGAAGAATTCATAGCAGAGAAGAAAATAGATAAATATACCAAGAAAGATTTATTAACTTTTAATCACACAATAATATTGTATTAAGCAAGAAGGAAAATTCTGACAGTTGACACATATTGCTTGATCTGAAATTCCATTCTTCCCAGCAAGGTAAACTATTAAAAAAAAAAAAAAAAAAAAAAAAAGCAACAAAAACTGTAATAAAAGAAAGAAATGAATGCTGAGATTACCGCAAATACAGAAAAACTTCTTGTTATTGTTTTTTTAATTACACTAATCCATGTATAAATTATGGATGTCATTCATGACATTGTATCTTGTATCTTGTATTATCACAGATATAGGTTAATCTGTATTGTATTGCATTATAAAGTAATAGAGATGAGTAAAGATTTTGTAAGTTTTTGTAAAACTTACTGAGATGTTACCAGTATATAAGTGCAGCTAATAGAGCCAGCCCACAGGCATAGTACTTTGCACAGCAGTTTGCAGAGAGAGGTCATCAACTCTGCTAAGGGCAATGCACATGTTCAACAATGGTCAACAAAGGTGGCGATACACTGCAAAGACTAGTCTCCAGCATGTGTTAAACTAACGGTCCCTGTAACATCAGAGGCCTTAGTCCAGGTCCAAGAAGGGTGCAGCTGTTTAGGGCTGGGCTGCTAGGATACCTGGAACCATCTGCTGAGTTCAGGATAGAAGAAGATAGGTTTCTTGCCTGCAAGAGGTGGGTGGGAGTGGAAGGTCTGTGTCACCAAGTGAAAGAGCTGCAGGAGGAGTTCAGCAGTTCATGTAGCAGCAGAGATCACCAGAAAGAGATAATCAGATCTTCCCCAAGACCCTACAGCTTTGAGAGTCCAGATGCCTAGCTGTACCAAAGGAAGCGCAGGCAAACTCTGTGCCTGTCAGTGTGGGAAGTGGAGACTCCTGGAAAGGCTGGAAGCCTGTGTCTTTTGACACTAAGAAGATCTTGATCCACCTGCAGGTTTGCAACTACTGAAGAAATGTAGTGCCCTGATTGTAGGTGAGGGGCTGGGACCTGTCTCCAAACATCCAAGCTCTCTGAGTCTGAGCACTGCAACAGCAACCAGGAGAAGGGGGCAAGTGATAGCAGTGGGTGATCTCCTGCTGTGGGAAAAGGACCCATCTACTGACCTGACCTGCTATGTAGGGAGATTTGTTGCAAGCTGAGCACTCCCATCCAATATGTGATGAAAAGACAGTTGTGGTTTCTCTGGCCCTCAGACTTTTAAACCTTACTGCTCTACCATGTGCACACCAGTGATATTTCCAAAGAGACTTTAAAAGTATCCCACATGACTAAATGTGTCTGGGAGCAATGGTCAAGAGCCTGGTAGACCAGATGTTTTGCTCTTCATTCCTGTCAGTGAGATGAAAGACCTTAAGGAGAAGGATCCTGTGGGTCAAAAACTGTGCAGCTGGTGTCAGCAATAGGGTTGCAGTTTCTGTGATTAGGGGACCATCTTTGAGGATAAGGGATCCACCTGATTAAGGGGTACAAAAGCATATTTGCCAGGAAGCTGACTAATCTGATGGGCAGAACTTCAAACTGAGAATGACAGGGGAGGGAGAGGATGACAAACAATGAAATGAGGAAGTGGTGCACCAGGTTGGAAAGCAAAGGGAATATCTCAGTCAGGAAGACTGGGGTCACTGGGGTATTCATGATGGCTGGGACACTAACGTCAAGACCTGCTACAGAGGTAAAATTTTGGGGCTTGATTTGCCAAAGCAATACCTTGACAGAACCAGACACCAAGAAGTCTTTTAAAATTACATGTAAACATCTGTACAGAACGCTCCAGAAGAAATTAATCTCTGCTGAGGTCCTGAACAGGGTGCAAAACAACCAGTCACTATTCACCAATTGATAGTCACAATTTCACCAGGGGAAATTTTGTTTAACATCTTTATTAATTACGTGTGTGATGTGGTAGTGTACACTATCAGCAATTTTGCAAATGATACAGAGCTTGGAGAAGTGGTTAATACACCAAATGGCTGAGAGGGACCTCAACAGGTTGGAGAAATGAGAAGAAGAAAACCTTATGTTCAACAAAGGGAAAAAGACACACCGCTGGGAAGGAGTAAGCCCAGGCACCATGACAGTCTATGGAAACCAGCTGGGAAGCAGTTTTTACAAAAAAGAAACTTGTACATCCTGGTGAACAACAGGTTGACCAGAAGTCAGCAATGTGTCCTTATGGCAAAAAAAGACCATCAGTTTCCTGGGCTGTGATAGAAAAAGCATCAGCAGGAGGTCAAAGAAGGTGATCCTTCCTTTTTACTCAGCACTAGTGAAGCTACATCTGAAGTGCTGGATCAAGGTCTGTGCTGCCTAGCACAAGAGAGACATGAATCTACTGAAACAAGTCCAGTGAAGGGCCATTAAGTTAATTAAGGGACTGGAGCATGTTACATTCATAGAGGCTGAGTTGCAACTGTTTATCCTGGAGGATCAGCATGTATCTGGTCTGTGTGATACAGACAGAATTTGATGATCAAAGTTCCAAGCAACTAAGATAAAAAGAACTGTTAATTCATTTTTCTGACAAACCAGTGTTTTTCCCTATGAAAGCTACAGTTTCTCGAAAACAAGAGTATTTTCTGCAGAATCCTTTTGGATTCTTTTTTTATGAATATACATAAATAATCCCTGATATTTTTTACTGCACTTCCTCTTTCCTGGAAATACTGTTACAACTTTTTCTGTTTCTTCACATTCCATTATATATGTATTACCAATAAATATAAATAGAGATTAAATAACCAATTAATGATAAGCTATCTCTGTCTTTTTTACAGCTCACATGTTTTCTCTAATCTATTACTGTGCCAAAAATGACATATTAATACTTTCTATTCCTATGCTATACATTTTGATCAATTTTTCCCTTATTGCTTTTCTCTAAAAATGTTTAAAAGGTCATAATTTCTGAACACTGTAGTGGCTTGTTTTCTATGGAGTAAGAATAAATATGACCTCTGGAAGAAAAAATATTTCATAAGGGAAGATGTGAGGCTGGTGAGGTTTAAATATCAGTAGAAGTAAAACCAAAATTAAAAACCAAAACCAAACCAAAAGCCTGCAACAAAACAGTTTAGGCAAATTGGCTCCTGCAAGAACACTAGTGCAGAATAAAAACTAAACTGAACAGAGCAGAATAAGCCTAGTAATTCAGCATCAGTCTATATTTAAATATTTTGATCAGTTAACTGAGCTGTATAATAATATGAAAAACAAAATAAATGCTTACATGACTTTGGCAATCATGATATACCCAGGAAGTGGAAGCATCCACTTTTAAGTGGATATTTCTCTTTTGGGAAAAGAATCAAGCAAGGATTTGTGGATTCTGTCAACATATATTCTCCCATTTTATCCACAAGGCAGTTTCAATACAAATATAATAACAATGTGTTTTGTTGTGGTTTCTTGTTTGTTTGTTTGTTCTCACATAACATATAATAGCAAAACCACACAGAACCAAAATGTTTTAACTTGGAAATTTGCAAAACAGATGACAAAAAGGATTTTAGGAAGGGTTTTTCTCTTTTTCTTTTCTTTCTCTTTACTGCAAATGATGAGGTGAGGTTAAGTCTTTAATCACAAAATATTTTTTTTTTCTGCTAAAGCTGAGTATGCTTTATCTCTAAGCTTATGAGAAGCATAAGTCTAGGATGAAGGAAACAAATTTTTTTTGTTGTTGTTGTTTAAAATTAAACTTCTATTGGGAAATTAGATGTTAGTTTGTGTATTTTTTCTGTGGTGTAGGTGCACAAGCTTTCTGTGGACTTTCAGGACAGGTTATGAAGACAAAAAGTTTGGAGGATTATGATATAATGAAGGTTCACAGAGTCTTCTGTTTCTGAATGTTCTGATGAAATTATGACTAGAAGTACAGGACTTGAAACTTGATTAAGCTACAGCAAATATTTATCTCAACAGCTATACAATTAACTTTTTTCTTAATTACATATTTTTTCCTTTATAGAATGAACTACTTATAAAATTGTTTTGTTTCTCTTCTAATTTGTTTCCTTAACATTTGTTCTCATTTCTTTATAAGATGCATATGATTCTTGACTTTTAATCTTAATACTGTTTTGATATCTTTGACTTGAAAGCTCAAACTGATTCTGTAATTGTAGATGCCTTTGTTCTTGTACTTCATTATTATCTTCAGATTATAATTTTACTATTCTGAAATTCAGATATGAGTGTTAAATTATGTATGTTTATATTTTCTTCATTTCTTCTGCCTTTAAATGAAATTAGAAATAGACTTTTCATTTGTAAGTCATGCTTTAATTAATTTGCAGTACTTTTAATCACAACTAAATGAGAAGAGGTACTCTAAAGTAATTGATTTTACATATAATGATGACATGAACCAGAAGCAGAAGCAAGTAAAAAAAAATCTTATTTACTTGTATGAATGTTTTATTCACGTAAGAAGATATTATTTTTAGTGTTTCTGTTATCACATTACTGTTTTTTTTCTCTGCATGGATGCAGAGGAAATACATAAAGACACAAAGTCATATCTTTAATAAAGAAACAGTATTCCAAGATAAAGGAAATAATTCTGTCATATTTATTTATTTTCGTGAGTGAAGTTATGCAGTGTTTCTTTCAGTGCACTCACACTTATTTTTCTCTATGCTTTTCACAAGTTATACAACCAACAGAGCTGGTATTATCAGGGAAATCAATCTCTAGTGATCTTAAACTCTTTTTTTATTTTGCCATTCCTGTGTCACTGGTGTTCTAATAAAGGCTGAAATCCTGCAGCTTCTACATACAAAGAAAAGCTATTTCTGGAACAGTAGTATACACTCCAGAGTTTTAGGAATTTGTCAATTGTACTACATAAGTGTGTCTATGAAGCTCTTAAGAAATCATCTACATGATTAATAGTTGTCTTTGATACTGATGCCTAAGTACTTGTCAGCTTGGCTGTTACTGCCAGAAAAAAAAATATATTTGGACAGACACACTCCCAAATTTCACTTATGTATTTTCACCTTCACTTGTTCAGCTAAAGCAAACAGTTACTCAGTTACTCAGATGTTTCACAAAGATTGTTCCTGGAAACACCTGTGATTTTTAACTACATTCTTGTAATAAATACATGGTCTTAATATATTATAAAAATTACTGGCATGCATATATGATCATGTAGACCAGGAAATGAATTGATTACTTATAATTTGAAAACAATTTTGGTCTGTTCATTATGATGATACGTTATTTTACAGCTTGGCCCATGTCCTTGTTAAAAAATAGATCTTCAAAACATTTCAGCTGTTCCAAAAGTGAAACATCTAAGAATAAGTATATGATTATACACTAATCATTTAACAAGCTGTATGGTATGACTGTAATTTGCTACTCAGAATTTAACAAATTGCCTCCTCAAATCAAACTGTAAGTGACAGTGATTACCAAAAAGAAATATCAGGCATCTTAGCCCATAAAAACATCAAAGGAGCTTGATGTACTGCAATAGAGAAAGTACGAGGTTTTATAATTTGATTTTTAACACCTGGAAAACATATACATATGTTTCTGAATCTTAATAATATTGCTCTGAGTTTCTTATTTTAAGATATCATTCTCTGTTGGTTTGGTCATAAATTTGTTAGATTTAACTATGATCCTATCTGGATGATGGGATTAATATGTATTTTTTAATTATTAGCATTTTCTACCAAACTATTTATATTTTTTTTTCTTATTCTGACACTAATGTTGAATAGAAAGGGTTTACTTCTTTTTTCCTCTTTATTCTGATATCCCCATGTTACAATTACTTTATTTCCCACATGTTGTGAAGAAAAGGACTTGACATTTAACAAGGGACAGTTTTTGTGTTAAAAATAGATGTTTTCCTTCTCCTACAGAAGTCTGCTCAAATCTAGTGGGATTAAGGCTTCTGAGATGCTTTTCATGTCATAGACACAATATATACACTCTTCTTGTAAAAATGAGTCAAGGACAAATGGTCACCAAATCAAGCAGTTCAGATTGATTAGCATCTTTGTAGTCAGCATATTAGAGGTCCTGAGCCAAGCTGTGCTCTGCTCGAGGTCAGGTTTCTTAACCAAGAAAACTGCTGTTTTCATTCCAGATTTGACTTCAGGAGTGAAAAAAAAAAATACGTAACCTATTGTGCATGGTTTTATAACTCATCACATATGACTTAAAAAAAACCAACTATTTATTTATTTATTTTATTAAATAATTTATTTATTTAATTACTGGTATAAAATGGTAAGCTTCATATTAATTTTACCATGAGGACTAATCAAAGCTTGTTTTGGCCAAGATGTATTTTACCTTACCTTAACAACTATCTGCCACTGAAGCAACTTTTTCCTGACCTGCTTCAGTTCTGTGAATACCACCTAGGATAAAAGTCTGACCAAACAAAATGGTCATAGCATAGTAAGCAATAGCCTTGATGTCAGCTGAAGTTGGAGGATGCTATTAGGCAACTTTTGAAATTTAATTGGATACCAATGACCAGGTAGTCAGCTGAAGTAAGATAATGTATAAAAAGTCCCAATCAGACTCAAGGAATGAGGATGAAGGGACCCTCATCTCTAACATAAAACTCCTCCTAGGGTAGACTTGGGACATTGATCACATAGAGAACCCATCAACTTTTTGCTTAAGGAAGCTGACACTATCAGCCTTATGACCCAAAGGACACTGGAAAGGTGACAATAAGACTGAAATAAAGCAGTAGATACTAGTACATTTTCTTGTGTATGAATATTAGGCTTATTATTGATGTGACTTTTCTTTATTGTTTAGGAGTAAAGTGTTAGTGTAACTGGAGCAATAATAAATTGTATTTTGCTTAGATTGCTGATATGTTATTTAAGGTAGCAACAAATTCTTTATTTCATAGAACCTATGTTCTCCATTTCGATTGTAGTAATATTTTGAATATAACAGGGGCAATGGTTCTGTGAAAAAAAAAAATATGAGCAAAACAAGTTGATCCTACAGACAAACTTTCTAAGAAGTTACTTTTTGGTACCAATTTATAGCTTCCATGAAAGACCGAATTGCTTATGAACTCTGTATATGGGTGACTAATCACATTGCTGTCCAGAATGGCAATGTGAATTTTCCTTAAATCCTGGTTTCTGGCTGATAAGAGACATGAAAAGATAAGCATCAGAACTGAAGATAGTAGGACTATTTCTGTGGAAATATTTTCATCATATTTCATAAACAAGAAATCACTCTTCCTCTCTGAGATAATACAAGGAAACTCTGATTAAAAAATTTACTATATGTATGAGGAGTTATCTTGGATAAATCACAAGCACTGCAGCATTTGCAGAAGGTGTCTTTTTCAATTGGACAGTTCAGTTTGCAGTATTAACTTTATGCTTTATGAGCTGTCTGCCAATCTGTTCCAAGTATTCCCTAAGGGACAATAAGATAAGTAATGACTATGTTAATTTTCTGATTTTTTACAAAAGTTTTCTTATTACCAGATAGGAGTAAAAGAGATTCTAAGTTACCTTAAATTTAATGTCTGGACATTTTGTTAGTTGCAGCTTGGTCTGTATTTCAGGAATGAAAGACAGAAGTACCTGAATTCTGAGGATAGCTCAGAACCTGAGACAGCTTGTCAACATGAAATTGGCTCAAAGCACAGCAGCCATAAAAATTTTCATTCAAATACATGGTCAAATGAGAAGTTCAGTGCCTCACAGCTTTTCAAGAAGATATTGCGTGAGTCGAAGTGCTCATCCATGATGCGTTGAAGACACAGTACTGTCTTCTGCATAAGAAGATTCAGAAACAAAACTATATTTCAGGAGAGTTTAAAACCTACCAAAGTGCAAGTAAACTGGAGAAATACTTGCCTTTGCACAGACATGACACCATAACATGTGGAAGGTAAATGAGGCAAAGTAAAAGAAAACTAGGGAAATATTTCATTTGTAATTTGCCATGTAGGATTAGAAGGAGGCATCCTTCTATAACGTTTGTTTCTCAAAGAGTTCTTAATTTTTCATTACACTACTTTTTAATGTAAAATGAATTAGGTGTACAAGACTTCAGTGATCCTGGCATCCAGCTTCCTCAGGATGAAATCTTTATTCTCCTCCTCCATTTTACTTTTATTATTTTATAACTTAGTTCTTAAGGCTCTCTCCTGCAAAGTACGCTCTGGATTTCCTCACAAAGAAAAATAAATTTAAGTTTCCTATTTTGTTGGTATGTGTCATCAGCCCTACAATATACTGCAAGGAATATATGGCACTATATTTCTTTGTCTAGGCATGTTCTTCAAATAGTAAATCCTGTTCAGCTAGGCACTCAAAGGGAAGACTGATGCTTAGGATCATGAGTGAATGAAAACAGGTACAATGAGTTTCTACTTAGCACAATGTTGGTCTAGGTGTATAACAACAGAAGATCATTAGCATTGTGAGCATCTCGATATACCCCTGCTTAACTTCTAGCTATTCATCATAAGAGTCCAGACTATTCTCTTTGAATTAATATACATGTCAGAGGAGTCAGTGGAGATTCACATGTTTTTGGAGCAGCAGTGAAGTTTGAAAAGGGGAACAAATATACAGCCCACTGAGTGTGTTGAGTACATCTTCACTGTCTGTAAGAAGAGCTTAAACATACAGAGGTCGATTGCCACATATGAGTGTCTAGTAGTATTTCAAACATCTTAAGATATGCAAGACGTATGTCGGGATTAAAAGATAAGAGATGGCACCTAAAGAAGACACATAGTCCTCTGTAACATCTACAGAGGTCAGAGAAGATACCCTATGGCATCTCAATTGGCACTAAATATGTGTGAAAATTGAACCTCATCTATTATGTATATACTGCTATTTAAATACTTAAACAGTTTTTTTGGGTTTTTTTTGTTTTTTTTTTTTTTTGTTGTTGTTGTTGGCACTATAACTGAATCCTATTCCTTCTGTGTAGAGAGTTACACTTCAGAGTTAGTTACACTAACACAACCTCATGCTCAGTATTTGTTACTTCATAGCTTTTGGTAGCTCTTGGCAGTGCCCGAGGTTTATGATGTACCTTTAAGCAGCATGTATCACTCTTCAGTGGCCATAAAGGGAACATTTGGAATAAATTCAACAACTGAGCATTCTACAGAGCTACAGTGAATAATTTCTAGGTTCTTTTATTTTGTTCTAAATTATTTTTTTGAGTTGCATAAACATTATACCCAGAATTTATTTCTACATATTCTACTTATACTAGGACATAAAACTTTGTATTAACACAGCAATTTTATTGCTTCAAATTTATTTTCCATCTTTCATTGTTTCAGCCTGGCTTTTCTTATTGATTTTCAAAATATGAAGTAATTATTTCAGACTTCCACTGACTATGGATAAATATTTGTTTCCTGAACAGTCTAGGAACTGACTGGGAGAAACTGTTCTGGTTACAGTTTTCACAGTTGTATTTGTCCAAACAGCTGAACAGAAGAAGGGCCTCCAGCCCTGCTGACATAATTGTGACTAGAGCTACAACCATAATAATTACTTATTAAAAATATTCTTATTGTAAATAATCTTTACTTCATGAATTTGAAGAAAAATTGAAGATGATTGTTTCATAAAAAGGAAAAAATCCCTGTGGAATAACTGTCTGTTTTCTTGAACAAGAAATCTTCAAATGTGGTTTCACCTACTGCCCAAGGTAAAAACATCAAACTGATACTTGCTATGAAGGTAAAGACAATAGAGAAATGTCACTTTGTCATGCCCAAGCTAATTATATTAGAAATATTAGAAATATTTTAATTATTTTTTAATCTCAAAATATAGAATAATATCTATTCCTTTTTTGCTTTGTTTTGTTTTGGTTTGGTTTGGTTTTGGTTTTGTTTTGTTTGTTGTTGTTGTTGTTTTTAATCTGAAGAACTACATGAGTTATCAGTTTCATAAAAGGGAAATCTACTTTGGAAAACTCTACAGTCCTGATCCTATCTAGTTCTACACATGAAATTTAGAGAGCAATGTCAGTTGCCATTTAGCACTGTAATTTTGACTAAAGCATTTCCAGTCTTGATGTAAGATATAATTTTGCAGCACTGTAGCAAAGTACAATGTAAGAGGTATAGGAGGGGAAGATGATTTTGTTTCAGAACACTCACACACAGTTTCGTACATAGCCACATACCTACTAACACCAAGACATGTTGTTTCTGGTGGTTTGCCTAGCTTGTAAACATGAGTATGGTTACACCCATAAATGCTTATCCAGGATATTTTGCATTGGTACAGTGGTAGCAGACACCAATGTGGTGACTGTGTACAGACTGTGAATATTCTTTTTTGCAACTTTCAGGAGCTGACAGTAATTAGTCTCTTCACCCTGACTCACCTTTGTGAGCCATCAAGATTTGCTTACTGTTCTGTATCATTCAGTCTGTGTGTACTGAGAAGGTGCACATGGATGTGTGCTATAATCTGGATGACCTACTAAACTAGAAATCATGAAACATCCTACTTTCACGGTCCTCTGCCCGTTTTTTTTCTTAACTTTTTGGTGTTTTATACACACAGTCTACCATTCACAATTCATAGCAATCTTCACATTTCTGCTACTATTTCCCACATTTAGATGATGCAGTAGAGCTAGCTGTCATTGTAGACTTCTGGTCTAAATGGGATGTGAAATAGTCCCCTTGATAAATTTTAATTTCTATAGAAATGTAAACTGCTTTTTCTGTCCCAGCAGTAAGCAATAACATTCAAATGAATATGTAAAACAGTAGCAAATCTAATGCTCTGCAATATACATTTTTGAAACCTGTAATGTGTTCTAAGGATTGTCAAGATAGAGTATTACTTGTTGTTGTGGTTTAACCCGAACTAGCAATGCAGCCACAATAGTCGCTCACTCACCCTGCTCCCTACCCCCACCAAAGAGGGAAGAGAATCAAAAGGGAAGGGAGAAACTTAGATTGAGATAAACACAATTTGATAAAATAACAAAATACTAATACACTACTTTTATATATACACATGTATATATATATGTGTGTATATATCTATATATACACACATATGTAAAAGAAATAGAATATAAAATAAAAGATACTCAAGGCAATTCCTCACAAACTCCATCCACACCGAGCAGCCAGTCCCAGGAAGCAGCACCCTGGTCCTGAACAGCTGATCCCGAAGAGAGAAAAAAGGAAAAAGGCAGAAAGGCCCAAAGGCCTCTGCAAAATGCCAAAAGGCCAAATTAAACATCCCGAACAGAACTCTCCTGGGTCTTACAAAAAGAGCAAAGAAAGAGCACGAGAAAGAAAGAGACTGGAAGGTCTCGACTCTCCTTAAATATGAAGCATGATGCTAATGGGATGCAATACTCTTATTGATCAGTCTGAATGTCAGTCAAGCTCTGCCCCATCTATGACCCCCTTTCTTGATGCCTCACACCTATGAGCAGAGTGCTCAGAATGTCCTTGGCTCTCAGAGCAGAGCAATTAAAAACATTAACTCTGTTCTGGTGTGTTATCTGTTGTTCTCAAACTAAGTCCAAATAATGACCATGCTAGCTATGAACAAGAAAGGTTTCTAACTGCATGAAGAAAATTAACCCATTTTCAGTCAAACCAGCACACTTGTGTTTCCCTAAAATGATGTGTGTAATAGTAGAAAGTGATGAACTCTTAGAAAGGAAAATTAGGAAAGTTAAGGTTCGTTTATGAATTTAAGCAAAGGTGAATTGTTAATAATTTATTTTTATAAAGTAGTCAGAAGGGTATATGTATATCAGAGAGGAAGATTTCAAGACAAGGAATTTAGAAAATTTTGAATACTAAGACATATACTGGGTCTGTCATTTTCTTCATACTAGCCTGTATCAGTCTGGTTTGGATTTGTGGCTAAAATAGTGTTTCACCAGTGTTTTACCCACTGCCAAAAAGTGCTTGCACAGTGTCAAGGCTTCCTCGTTTTTCACCCTCTGCCCCCACAGTGCATAGGCTGGGAATGGGTAAGAGGCTGGGAGACAACACAGCAGGGACAGCTGACCCAAATTGATCAAAAAGATATTTCACACCACACAACATCAGCAATAGAAGCTGGAGTAAAAGAAGAAGAATCAGGGAAGAGGAGCTATCTTCCAAGACAGACATTGTTTGAACAGAGGTTGGGTATTTGTCTCTTTGTGAAAGGGGATGAAAGATTTCTTTTACTTTGCTGCTTTGTCTTTCTTTAATCTATTAAACTGTTTTTCTCTCAACTCATGAGCATTCTCTTTTTTTTTTTTTTCTTCTTATTTTGTGCCCCCATATTCTTGGAGTGTGGCAGGGAGAGAGGGGAAAGAAAGTGTCTGTATGACTGTTTGGCTGCTGGACAGGATCAACCCAGCGTAAGCAGAAATAAACTTCTTCAATCTTTTCCCATCAGTTTTCCTACTTACCAATAAATTCCTAAAAGACCTGGAATCATCACACTTGCCATTTTGTTAATTTTATCAGGAAACAAGTAATGATAAAAAGAATAGAACTTTCAATTTTATCAATTTAGTTTTCATTGCCCTACATTCTTATTAGAGTAGTCATCTAATTCATTAAAGCAAAAAGCCAGCAAAACAAGAGCCAGTTTGGAGTACAGATTCACAAAGAAATAAATTAGTTCCAGTGTAATGATTTCAGGGTTTTTACTTTTCTTTTGAAAGGGTAATAATTTATGAAGAAGGAGATGAACATCAATATTAAGAAGACATGTTCTATTTTAGCACCTTTTACCACAAACAGTATAAAATTGACATTTCCTTAGACAGAATTTCACATTCTCCCAGGCCTTTTTCTTCTGCTCTAAAATGAGATTAGCCAGCCAGAGCTTTTGGACTACTGAAAAAAAAAAAAAAAAAAAGGGAAAGCATTGCAAGTGACATTCAGGAGCATTGTATTTTTACAAGTATGTGGTATTTAGGAGCAGTTTTGTTCACATGCTGTGCAGCCATTACAGAGAGTTGTTAGTGCGGTATGTTAGAGAGGGAACTGTAGCAATTTTTGAGATAACAGCTCCTCTGAGTATAAGTTGTGATTGCTAAATGACTTTTCTGTGCTTAGACCGAGCAGGTCTCAGAGTAAATTTATAGGTGTTATTCTTGTAGTGCCTAGGTGACAAATTACCAGAACTGAAAACTGGAGCTTTCCCTTAGGAAAATAAATCAGTGTGTTAACAAATCGCAGATACCTTCTTGAGAAAATTAGTTATGCTATCAGACAAAAAGTACATCGATTTCAGGAGACTCTAAAACTCTTTCTGTGGTTTTCACATTATAATAGTTTGTTTAGACTCTGTAAGTTTAATCACAGAAGATGTAACAAAGGAAAATAGTAATGCTAGCTGTATTAACAGAGAAAAAAATTAAAGATGATTCATAAAATTTCAGTGTTTTTTGTTGTTTCTTACTAAATTGACTCTGGTGGGTTTGTTGGGATTTTGTTTCTTTGTTTGTTCGTTTTTCAAGGGTTTGTTTGTTTGTTTTTGACAGCAAGGTCAGAATTCAGCACTGAGTCTCGGATACCCACATACAGGTGTAAAAATAGGTGTGTATATAATAAGAACCAGGCTTCTAAATTCCCATCATGATCAGCTGAAATCTTCTTGTCATGTCATACATGCTTACATTAAGAAATCTGAGATATCTTGATATCTAAATTGGCACTCGAGTCCGGTCTTTAGGAAACTGCACTAAGGCCATTTTAATAAAGGGTTGGATTTCACTGCTAAACATAAGGCTCTTCATAAACCTTAGGTTGTACAATACATCTGGGTAAATCTGGCGGGGATAACACTGGACTTTCTAAAGACCTGTATTTTTATGGGAAAAACAACAACAACAACAAGAAAAAGCAAAAAGCAAACAAACAAACAAACCAAATCCAAACAACAACAGCAACAAAATACCACAACCAAACAATCCACACCTGTGCTAAAAAGAACAAAACCAAAAAAACACAACAGGTGACATCCAAACAGGATAGTTCCAATATCCAAAGTGGCACTAGACACCTATAGTTAATAGAATCCTGCCCATTGGCCTTTATAATCAGCAAAATTTTACTACATACATAAAAAAAAATGGGCTCGTCTCATCAGATCTTAAGCACTGAAAAGTTAAGTAACTTCTTTAACCTGATACAGCTGTCAACAGAAATAAGCACTGCAGAAGATAATCGACCCCATACAACAATAAATGAGACATACAGATTGAATTACTTATTGGTCTAATTTAGAGCTATTCTGAAAAAACCTAGTGATATAATCTAAAAATTGTCCAGTCTCTCCTTCTGACTTCTAACATTCAGTGAGCATGTCCTGTTGCCATGACTCACCTTTTTAAAAATCAGTAGGTAACTTCAGTGTCTACAGAAAAGCACTGTATTTAGAAGACTTACAGCCTCAACTAATTAATACAGTCACTACTACTTTTTGACAACTAATCATTCTTTGCCTAGCAGATTTAGAAGATTTTCCTAATGTAAATAATGTGCATTTTCTGGTTGGTTGAACCATTTATCAAAAACAGAAGAACAAGGAAATAGAAGCTATTAGGAGATCAAATTCCATTTGCAAATGTTGCAAATTCCTTTGGCCAGAAAGAAGAAATAATTTTAAAATGTCAGAATATTTAATTCTGACAACTTAATAAAGAAATATTATATTTTGGAACTGCCAAAAAGCTTTGTTTCAACATTCTCCTAAATGAAATATTCCTCTCAGTTTGTTTTAAAGCACTTTAAAAAAAGAAAAAAAAAAAAAAAAGATAATTCAAAATATTTCATTTCCTGTACAATCTAATTTCCCTGAAAAAACTTTTTTTTTTTCTTCTTTTTTTTTTTCTTCCTGTGGAAGAAAAAAAAAAATAAAAATGTTTCAGGTTACCAGGTCTTGAACTTTTAAAAAAAAATCTGATGTGTTTTACTGTGATGCAACCTCCAGTAGTGACAACTGAATCACAAAAAGGAAATTATAAAACCAGCATAAGATCTGAAGAGATTTCTTGAATCCTGGTCTCAAAAATAAAACATTAACAGAGATATTCTGTTTTGTTTTGTTTTTCCTCGCTTGTATATACTGTCCTCCAATTTTTTTAGTTACATCTGCATAAACTGGATAAACTCCATTGTGCCAGTCAATGTAATACAAGATTCCAGTAGATATTTATGCTATCAGAATAGAAAAACAGATTTCCACAGCATTTTAAATAGTACTTCACTCAGGCAGTTGGGGTAAAGAATAGTTTACACCTACCTAAGAGTGTCTTCACAGAATATTCTCTGCTTTTGCTCTCTGAAAGCACTGGATATTGATGTGAAGTTAATCTAAGGCCATTTGGCTTACTGCTGGGAAAGTCCATAGGACCTGTTAACAGCACTCATAGGTAGTGGTGTACAGTATGGTTAAGAAAGATTGCACTGACAGGTTAAACAGCTTTGAAATCCACAATAAGATTTAATATTTTTCCATCTGCATTAAAACCTGAACAGAATGTTTTAAGTTTTCTTTTCTGAAAATATTAGGCTTGTGTTTAAATATAGAATTCTTGTATTTCATACTATGTGGATTTCTGTGAAAAGCTCTTCTGAATAAAGTCTTGAGCGGGCACATCACTTTTTCAGACTGTGTTCATGCTCTTATTCATAGAGCTCATGGGGGACCCAGTCCCTGGACTCTCACTTATATAAATAAAGTTACCAAACTCTCTATTCACCTTGCCTAATTTTTTTTCAGTAATTCTTACTTCAAACATTACCTTCTTAGAGAGTTCTGTTCAAGTTTTCTTTGTCTTTAAAACTTCTTTTTTTTTTCCTTATATCATATCTTAATACTGAAATTCAAAAGCTGTTTGCTCCCAAAGTATTATGGACAGAGATACCCGAGTATATCTACATTGCTAAATAAAACAGCAGTTAGATTGACTGCACGATCCCAGATCATCTGTATTCCTTAACTGCTTGGTATCTCCTTAGCTCTATTTTCAGCCATTCTACACAGTTCCCTTCAAGAAAGTCTGTTTGCCGAAAGCCCATACAGACAGGATTGTAACAGATTTGTCTCCTTACATTGTACATAATCCTTCATCCCTGCCCCAGTAGCCCTTGCACTCCCCGAAACTGCAAGAAGCCCACAGGCAATGAATTGGAGACCAAACCACAAAACTGTGTTTTCACACTTTAAAAACATCACTTCAGTATAGCCCTCACAAACTTTCTGAACCTTCGGTTTTGAATAAAATAATGTTCCTTTCTGAGGCATCTCACATGGAGCCCTGGGGAAAATGAGAGTCAGTATTATGCCTTTAAGAAATAACTATCAGGTGGTGGGGATGCAAGCTGTTCTGTGCCACTTGGGCAGGAGCAGGAAGTAGGCCTTTGACAACAAATAATAGCTCCAACTCAGTTTTCATTATGCTGCTGTATGAAACATCTGAGAATGACCCCAGGAAACATCCTAGGATGTCTACCAAGGTCAAAATGTGCTTACAACTGGGCCATATACATCAACAGTGGCTTTTAAGAAAGTCTTGCAGTTTTAATCTACCAGATGCAAAAGGAAACAAAAAGAAAGGATGTATTTCATGCAAAATTTAGTGAAAGCTCCCTCAACATTACTGCCTTGAACTATTACAGAGTTGTGACAGAGTACCACAGTCCTTGCGACCTCTTACTGCTTCTCACTGGAAGTATTGTTGATAAATCATCTTTACAACAGTACTTATAGAATGTCTGAAGTTGGAAGGGAACCCACAAGGATCATCGAGTCCAACTCCTGGCCCTGCATATGACAAATCCACAGTTCACACCATGTGTCTGAGGGCATTGTCCAGTCTCTTCTTGAATACGGACAGGCTTGGAGTCGTGACACTTCCCTGGGGAGCCTGTTCCAGTGCTCCACCACCCTCTGGGTGCAGAATCTTTTCCTAATATCCAACCTAAACCTTCCCTGGCAAATCTTCCTGCCATTTCCTAGGGTTCTGTCATTGGTTGCCAAAGAGAAGTGTTCAGCACCTATCCTTCCTCCTGAAGCTGATATCCGCACTGCAGCCCATGAAGGCTCCCATGTCACAGTGGCAAGATATTTCCTGAAGGAAACTGTGGCCCTGGAGGGCCCATGCTGGAGCAGGCTATGGAAGTACTCACACTGGAGCAAGGGAAAAGTGTGAGGAAGATTGAGTGGCAGAGACAAAGTGCTATGGACTGTCCATAAACATTCTACAGACTTGTTTTGCATCAAATATGTAATATAAAAGGAAGAGAAAGAAATAAACATACAAATAGATAAGTTTCTTCTTAACCTGAAAGGATAAGCTACAATTGAGGTGGACAGTGCAAAACTAAATATGTTTCATATTCACTTTGGTTTGGATATCACCTCATACTGTGAAACCTTTGACGGCTATTGACATCAAATACCCTGGAAGGCCACAGTTATAGGTTACATAGGCTTGTATAATCAAGTTTTGACACATAACAGTCACTTGTAACTTCTTTATTTCATACTTCCTTTGTGTTTTTCTATTTTCTGTCCTTATTATCTGTTTTCTTTTTTTCTTAATAAGGAAACTTGGGGTATTATATATGGAATAATATTTTGGCACACATTTTTTTGTAATAGTTACTTCATTACAGAAGGAGTATGACCATAATGAAGAAATACTATTGGTGTCTCCATAACTGTCATAGCAAACAGTCAAAGAAAACTTGAAACCACCAGTGGTCCTTAGCACGTTTTAAAAACTCCCTGCTATGAATAATGCCTACTGAATTTTTACTTCTTTTTTTTTTTTTTTTTCCAATATAAAATTTTCTCTGGTGAAACAGGTAATTGCAGCACACATCACATCAAGCATAAACTAATATCAAATTACTTTCTAATTAAATTTCATCTTCGACCTTCTGAAGAAGTAACTTTAGTTAAGCAAAATGTCTCTGCTACTTTTTTTCTCTCAGCAAAAATATGACAGAATTTGTCCTGTAATAAGTGGTCTTGTTCATGTTCTTCTAGTCTGGCAAAAGAAAGCATTAAAAAACAAACAAACAAAAAACCCTGCAACGACAACAAAACCCCTCAAAACCCAATTCTGTTTGGACTTCTTTTTGTGTCCCACCACAGTATGTTTAACTAAACTTCTAAAAATAAGAATTTTGACTTGATTCCTCCTCTCCTTGAAGGTAGTTGAAAAATTGCCATCTATATTACCAAAGGATTACTTTTATTGCAAAGTTATACTAAATGTGTATTACTCATGTACTTTGTTTTCTATCTAAAAAACTCACCAACCCACTATTATTTCTTCATCTCAGGCTAAAATATAGCTCTCAACAAAACAATATATTCTGAAATACTAGTTATAGAATATTTGCAATGTCTGCACTTATGTCTCATATAATTGTGTACTTATATTTGGAGATAACTAGAGACATTTTATAGATATTTTTGATTAAAATTATATGACAATTACAGCTATATAGTAGATTGGGAAATTGATTTCAAATTTAGGCTGCATTAATTCTAAGACATATCTCTAGCTCTCCTTCTCAAACAAAAATCCCAAAATGTCTATGTACAGAAAGATATTTTTAGGAATACAGTAAATGTAACTATCAGAGGAGCTAAAGATACATAATGCTGCATTAAAAACATTTTATAGAGAGAAAAGCAATCGTTTTGGATCTTTTGAAGAAATCTGATTTTAATAATAACATCAGAAAAAACCCCAATGTTTGAAAGATTAAGAAAAAATAAGATCTGAAGTGTCAACTGTGATGTTTTCTTCATAGGTCTAGCTAGTGCATTTAATTAGAGACATTCTTTCTGCCACTCTGCCACATGCACACACACGCACATGCATACACATATATCCAACACAAGCAGTACTGCTCCAGAGCTTAGTTTAATTATGCCAACATAAACTTTTATTAGCATTTATGCTGTTCTAAGACCTTCTGTCAGGCATACAGCTTTTACACCAGAAGGTAAAGTCTCCTTCAGGCCCTTTTTCTGATCTTCCAGCCCTCATCACTGACTCTCAGTAACCTCAAATGGCAATTGGCTTTTTTTCAGGCAAGCTGAATGCAGCCTTTAGTCAACACAGACTATGCAGCTAAGAATGCAGTCCTCTAGATTTGACTTATGATACTGATCTGATGTCCTTTGATTAAAACAAGATCCTAAACTAGAATCTAACCTGTGACAGAGATTGGATATCTCTGTCACTGACACCTACATTTATATGTATGATATCTGTATGAATATGAACCTCAGTCCGAATGGGTGTATTGTTGAGAAAAAGGGTTGTCTTTTTTTTTTTTTTCTTTTAACCTTAGATATGTTCTTCTTAGCAGCTGACCACAGATATGGTTAAGTACATTTGTGATTTCAGAGACTGAAAGCCTTTCTCAGTTTAGATACAATGAAACTTTAGATACCATGAAACAGAAATGTAACAAGAACAAGTGCCAGATTCTCCATCTGGGATGGGTTAATCCTGCTTATACACACAAATCAGGCGATAAATGGCTGGAAAGCAGCCCCATGGAAAGAGATCTGGAGGTCTGGGTTGATGGCAAGTTGAATATGAGTCAACAGTGTGCCCTGGCAGCCAAAAGGGCCAACCATGTCCTGGGGTGCATCAAGCACAGCATTGCTAGCTGGTCAAGCAAGGTGATTGTCCCACTGTACGCTGCACTGGTGCAGCCCCACCTCAAGTACTATGTGCAGCTTTGGGTGTTTCAAAATAAGAAGGACATCAGCCATTAGAGTGTTTCCAGAGGAGGGCAACCAAGATGGTGAAAGGCCTTGTAGGCAAGTCTTCTGAGGAGTGGCTGAGGTCACTTTGTTTGCTCCCTTTGTAGAAGACAAGACTGAGGGGGAACCTCATCGCAGTCTACAACTTCCTCAAGGGGGGAAGCAGAGGAAAACATGCTGCTCTCCTCATTCTGGTGACCAGAGGACATGAGGAAATGGAATGAAGTTCTGTCAAGTGTTGTTCAGACTGGGAATTAGGAAAAGATTCTTCATTGAGAGGGTGGTCAGTCTCCAGAACAAGCTCCCCAGAGAAGTGATCATGGCACCAAGCATATCAGAGTTCAAGGAGCATCTGGACAATGCTTTAAGTCATATGGTTTACTTTTAGGTCATCTGGCAAGGAGTAAGGAGTTGGACTCGAATCATTGATCCCTTCCAGCTTGAGATATTCTATGATTCTATGAAACTTAATGTCTATGTCTACACATACTCAACTTTGTTATTTTGTTATTTCTGGTTGCCTTGCTTAGGCCTCCCAGCATGCATCAAATGTGAAGCTCAGCTCTGAGAGTTTATTCTCTTCACACTTTATATGTGAGAACACAAATATATATATGATTTCCTTATTCGCTTCCTGAGAAAAAGTTCTTTGTTTAGTATTAAACATCACAAACTCTCTATAAATACCAAATGCACCAGCAGCTATAAAATATAAAACTGACAATAAAATACATCATTTATACCACATTGCTTTGTGTGTTTTTACAGCTGAAATAAGAAAAAGAGTTACTTAAGCTTAATTTTTACTTTACCTGGGTTTTTGCAGCCATTTTTGATCACACATTATTGGGGTTTGATACTGCATTTTATTTCATTTACAACGGAACTGTAACAGAAATTTTGCTGTATTTACTGGATGAAAGATATACCTTGGTTACATTAACATTTTCTCCAAAGTTCATTTTCTCTGATAAGGTGACATAGAAAAATTATTATTCACATAGGTGATGTGAACATATTTTTTCTTGTTTCCTTTTCCATTTTTGTTCCATTGCTCACTGTCACCTGTCCTTTTCGGTCCACAGGGCTTGCACAACTACTTTTAGGAATTAAAAAACATTTTTTGTATGTTTTAACTGTATTGAATCTTCCATCTGCTTCACAGCATAACACAAATAGTGATGCCAACACATCGTATGCGTACTCCATGCATGGCACAGATGTGGAAACAGGTGGTAAAAGAGGAGAAATGCCAAAAAAAAGCAAATATTGACTGAAGATTTTGTGTCCTGAAACCACAGTCTTATCTGATTGTGAGATCAGATTACTTTAAATGATTAAAAAACTAGAGCTTTGATTGCTCATTGTGGAGACATATAAGTGCTTTGGATCTCACAAATGGGGCATGGAGGTGAAACAGACACAGTGATGAGCAACTAGAGAATGCTGAGTATGAAAAATTTGTTACCCAGGAGAGGACAGATAATCACATATATGAACTAATATGCACTTTCAGTTTGTGAGACATTTGAATAGCATTATTCAGGTTAAGAGAAACAAACAAAAAAGCACAACCTTTTTAAGGTTCATTATGTTAATGAGTCCTGAATCCGGACTTGTTTCAAAAGGTCTGATACAAAGCTTGTGGCTGAAAATAGAACTAATACCTCTCCAAAACATTTATTTCAGTTTAGAGCATCTTGAACATGCCATATTCAACAGATTATTGAACATTTGAGCACATTTTTCTGTTTTGTCAGGCCAACTTTAAAATATAATTCTCATGTGAAAATTAATTTTCAATACCATTACTGAATCACAAGTAATTCAGGGGCACAACTATCAGAAAAGCAAGGGTAAAGTTTGAAATTATCATTAGTTTTTTTATTAGAAGTTATAAGAATTTTCCATATTTGTCAAAAGAGTAGTGAAGAACAAAACAGAAATAAGAGAGTCAAACATGGCAGTGCAGTATGCCATCTAGGGCCTTCTTGACTCCATACAATGCAACAAATTACTTATTCATATCATATTTCCTAACTAGTTAATTATTTGATCCATTTTTTCCCCCATTGGATCAGGTAACCAAGAGGAATAAGGTCAACACGTACCAGGAATAACACATTAACATATGTCTGTCATAACTGTCTTGATTGTTTCATGCACTGTACTGCAAATAAATAGCAGCCTATGTGTTTATTTTCTCAGTAGAAGAAAATAAAAGAGAATTATACAATTCCACAGGTACTTTAATTTATTTTTTTTTACTATTTTAATAAATAAAACTTTTTAAAAAAATCAGTTAATACCTATTTTAAGATTGAGAACAGTTTCAGCTACAATAACTGGCACCTGTGAAGCTTGTTAAGAATTCTCTAGTAGTGATTTTTAATACAAACCAGTATTTTATTGAAAGTGAAACAGCTTACAGGAAAATCAACATTCTAGAAGAAATTAAAATTAAAGAGTAATAATTCCAAGATTACTAGTGCGACAACAAACAAAAGGTCTTATTATCTATCCCACATCTTAAAATGATAAGAATAACTATTGAAATCCATGGGCTCATATATATGAAGTTCAAAAAAGTAAAAAGGCAATCAGGTTTTACATTTCTTAAAAAATAATTAGCAAATGCATAGAGAAGGTAATAATGATATTGCAGCTAATAAAGGTTTACTTCAGCTGTGTTAACAACAAATAAGAAACTGATTGTGTGGATAACAGTTAACACAAACCAAAAGACAGAAAAACCTGTGAGATGTGACTTGAAGGAGGATGTCATCCATATATGTGATGATTAATGTTGAAATTTTCATCAAAATATCTTAGAGGAAGAGAGATGAGGGCAATAGAGGGACAAAATCAAAACCTTAGGCATTAAGATTAAAGGGAAAACTAATATAATTGCAAGAAATGCATCATATATATACATATTAGGAAAATTCATGTCAGGGCTGCCACTGTCTACCATAGTACTGTGCACGCATTACATGAAGGACTGCACAGCATTCTAATGAAAATTAGAAGACCTGCCAGGCTGTTATCTTTCATGTGCATTGTGTATAAACTTGATTCATCACCAAGAATCTCAGGAATTATATCAAATTCTTAATATGATTTCGTATTAAAGATCCATGTTATATTACAGTCCATTTTTCTGAAATTCAGACAGACTGAGCACTTTCACTTAGATGTTTACTATCTGAAACAAACAGAAATATGTATCTACAATATGCCAATTCTCAATACAGTTCATTCAGTTCTGAAATGTAAAATGTGGTGCAGGAGAATGTTTCTGAAGCATAAAACAGCTTATGATATCATAATTATTCTGTCAGAAACAGTTCGTTGTTGGTTGTAAAAGCCACGGAGTTGGTCATTTTTTATTCCCCAAAGGGTATGCATGTTAATATCAAACATATTTTATCTCAAGGTTGGTTGTTTGTTTAAAACAACAAAATACAGAAAATAAGTGTTTGTATACATTATTATATAATTTATTATATTAAAAGTTCCACATCTTCCAAGTTCTTATTCTAAATGTTATCTTTTTGTCATTTTGAGGATACTGTATGCTATATTAATGCTGACATCCCTGAGATTAGGCAACAAATGTTACCTTGTGATTTCAATTTTTCTGAAATTGCAGATCCTTAACAGGATTCTTTATTCCCAAAAAAATTATTCACTTACAAGTCTCTTCAATAAGTAAAAATGCCTGTGACTAAACATAGTCAAAACTCTTCTAAGCAGATACCTAAAGACTAGTGAAAATTCATACTTGAAGACAAGTGATCTTTAGAAGCTCAGTCCTTATGAAGATGATAAATCAGCTAATCCTGGAATCCATTTCCAGGCACCTTAAGGATAAGAAAATGACCAGGAGAAGTCAGCATGGCTTCACCAAGAGGAAGTAATTGTTGACCAACTTAATAAACTTCTGATGATGTGACTGGTTGGCCTGGTAGATGAGAGGAGAGCAGTAGATACTGTCTACCTGAACTACAGGAAGGTCTTTGACACTCTCTCCTATGAGACCCTCATAGAGAAGCTGTTGACGCTTGGGCCACACAAGTGGACAATGCAGTGGATTGAAAACTAGCTGAATGGGCACAGAGAGTGGTGATGAGCAAGGCATAGTCTAGTTGGAGGCCAGCAACTAGCAATATATTCCAAGTATCAAAACTGGGTCTGGTCTTGTTTAATATCTTTAATTATATGGATGGTGGACTGACTTGGTTTGTCATCAGGTGCCTTTCTATAACTCCCTCTCCGCAACTGGACAGGGAGAGAAAATAAAATAAAAGGCTCATGGGTTGAGATAAGGTCAGGGAGACGTCACTCAGGAACTATTATCACAGGCAGAAAAGATTTTGCTTGAGAAAAATGAATTTAATTTATTGACAATTAACAATGAAGTAGGATAATAAGAAATATAAACAAAACTGAAACCACCTTCCCCTCATTCCTCCCTTCTTCACAGGCTCAGCTTCACTCTGAATTTCTGTACCTCCTCCCTGAGTGGTGCAGGGAGAATGGGAAATAGAAGTTGTGGTCAGTTCACCACATTGTCTCTGACGATCTTTCCTCCTCACACTCACTGCTGTTGCATAGCAGTTTTTACCCCCTAACTATATTATCACAGAGGTTCTGGAGAAATTTCTGGAGAAATTGGGGTGGTAGGAACCTCATGAAGTTCAACAAGGAGAAGTACAAAGTCATGCGCCTGGGGAGAAAAAACCCCATGCACCAGTATATGCTGGGGGCCATCCAGCTAGAGTACAGCTTTACAGAGAAGGACTAGGGGTCCTGGTGGACACCAAATGAAACAAAAGCCTTTAGTGTGCCCCTGTGGCAAAGAGAGTTAATAGTATCCAGGGCTGCATAAGGACAAGTGTCACCAGCAGGTTGATGGAGGTGATATTTCCCCTCTACTCAGCACAGGTCAGGCCACACCTGGAGTCCTGTGTCCACTTCTGGGCTCCTCAGTACAAGAGAGACATGAACATAGTGGAGCGAGTTAAATGAAGGGCTGCAAAGATGATGGAGGGATTGGAACATCTCATCTATCAAGAAAGGCTGAGAGATCTGGGATGGTTTAGCCTACAGAAGAGAAGGCTCAGGAGGGTAAATAAGTACTTGAAAGGAGAGTTCATAGAGAATGGAGCCAGGCTCTTTTTAATGATGCCACATGTCAGGAGCAGAGGCAATGGACACGAACCGAAACACAGGAAGTTCCCTCTGAACAGAAGGAAAGACTTTTTTACTGTGAGGGTGACTGAGCATTGGAATAGTTTTCCCAGAGAAACTGCAGAGTCTCTGTCCTTGGAGATATTCAAAAGCTGTCGGGACATAGTCCTGGGCAACTGGTCCTAGACGGCCCTGCTTGGTCAGGAGGATTGGACCAGATAACTTCAAGAGGCCCTTTCCAACTTCAGGCATCCTGTAATTCTGTGAGTATATGTAAAAACTAGGATCACTGAAATAAGTAGTAAGTGATCAGACAGAAGGAAATTGCTTCAAGTTGCACCAGGGAAGGTTCATACTGGATATTAGGAAAAAAATCTTCACAGAGAGGGCTGTGAAGCAGTGGAACAGGCTGCCTAAGGATGTCTTGGAGTCACCATCTGTGGAGGTGTTTAAACGGCGCATAGACGAGGTTCTTAGGGACATGGTTTAATGCCAGAGTAAGATTATGGTGGTAGTCTATGATCTTGAGGGTCTCTTCCAACCAAAATGATGCTATAAATCTATGATTCTATGAAAAAAGTATTGTACTATATAAATTATCATAACACTTTCATCTGTTCTAAAAGATGTTCGTGTTTGTTTATACACAAGAGAATGAATCTACTTAGCATTCTCTTAGAAATATTGATCAATACTCTGGCTTTGTGTAAAAACAAAAAAATATTAAAGATTAGTAACAGTTATAATAACCTTGTCAGTTTTCTCTCTCACCAATACTCCCTGGGAATGGATTTTCTTTATAGAAATTACCCTTAATGTTGGTGTTCACAGTCTTTTCTCTATGGCAGTTTCCTTGCTCATCCTATGGGGATGAGCAAAGCTTGTGATAGTGCATCATCACAGGATTGCAACCCCCTGACAGAAGCTGCTGAACAGATACACAGCTCTAAGTCTCCACCCTGATGAGTTCTCACATAAAGATGTCTCACTGTCAGACTAAACATCCTCAGACATGACTCAAAGGTGGTGTTAAATGCAAAGAGGGAAAGACCAGAGTCAAATTTGCTTCCATATATTCTGATTCTAGAACACATGTCCACACCAGATGCCAGCCAGCAATGAAGGTCTTGGATGTTGCCAGTCCTAGGTGGGCACCACACATGTCAACAGGGATCTAACTGCTGGTTAACCTTACACCATGATTGAAAGCAAATCTCTCCAGAGGGTAATTTAATGCACAACTTCAATCTTTGTTCCACCATGAGGGAAACTTTTTCAAGTCCACTAAGCTTGAAGAAATCAAGCAAAAACATAGTGAAAATTCAAATTGAGAAGAAACCTGCTATCATACTAAAACACACCAGTGAAAAGAGAAAAAAGAGCTGTATTTCTTGTGTACAGTAGAATTTCAAAATCAAAAGGTCAGGTTTAGATTCTGATGTAAACAAAAACTTTCATCAATAATTCATTTTGTCCCACATGTTCTGAAGCACTTGTATGTGCTGGTTAATGTTAATTAAATTTGACACGGGATTGTAGCTTATATGAGGCATGATTTGTGTTACCTTTCATCCTTTAAGGTCTGCTCGAATAATCAAGTTACAGTAAAGTACTTGCCTCTAATTCATTTCCCAGGAGGCTAAGGTTTAACCAACCCACAAATATGCTACCAAGGTAATGCCATTAGTTTTTCTTGGCTGTCTGTTATTTCTGTCCTGCTCATTATAGAGAAGAGCACAGAAATAATTGGAAAGCAGGCTGCTTTGGCTTGTTATTCAGGTATTTACTCGTATCATGAGCAGTCAGTGTCTTAAATGTCTTTTTTTTCCTGAAGGTGCTTGAGTCTGATACATTATTTCCTGAATAGTTGTCTTCCTCAAAGTGGTCACCTTAAAAACATAGGCACAGATTGTGACTTGCTGAATTATTCACTTATTTGAGTTGCTCTCATCTTAAAACTCTGGTTCATTTGCTTAGGATGATTGATTCATAAATACAAACACATACAACACCAGTTTAGTTTCATAGAACTATTTACCTACCTCATATTTGAAAAATATGTTGTATCAAAGACTATATGCTCTTGCAATCTACCATGGGATGATTATGCAGAGACAAAATATCCAAACCATAAATGTGAATAAACTCTTAAAATGTGTAACAGACTGTCTTTGAATAGCTTTCATTTAACACAATAAATGCAAGTGGCATGTGCAACAACACCACTATAAATTCATTATACAAAAGATAAATGAACACAACATAGCAACTGTTGCAATGTACTACAACAAATTGGTTCCAAAATCTGTGAAAAGGCCCTAAGGCACCCTTCTCTTTGAGAAACTCAGCTAAAATGTTTGAGAATCCCTACATTCGGTTCCTCTTCCTATATCAAATGCAAATTGTTTGTCAACGTCACCTTTCATAGCTGATTACAATCTATCACTTCTCATTTGACATTGACTCCAGCTCCCTGTTTTCCTATGATGCTGTATTTATACTGCTTAAATTTTCAGTCATGATACCACAATGTTTTCTGCTGTGTAATCTGTTAACTTTTAGTAGGTGTCCTTAACTAGTAGCAAAATGTTAATTAATTGTATTTTTCATCCCAAGTTTTTAAAATAACTGGAGTTTGTCATTCTTGGGATTTATCTATGATTCTGCTTGTCAGTTACATAACTGGAACTTTGACTAGAGTTTTATTCTTCAAGAACGAGATAATTTAATTTACAGAAATATGAAATATAAACATAAACATAAATAACCAAATGTAAATATAAACAAACAAATAAATATAAATAAAATATCAGAAGAGTTCAAACAGAGTACAAGGTTTCAGATTAAGGAATGTTTGATCACGTGTCCACTAAAATAATTTGAGACAGACCATCCTTTGAAAGACTGTGGTCTTGCCCAGTAATATACAAAGAACTAAAGGCTTTAAAATTAATTTATTGAAACTGGCGAAAAAAAAAAAAATATATACGCTTGAGAAGGAAAAAAAAAAAAAATATCAGTTCAAACTGGAGAAAGAACAGAGAAGGGCTATTTGGATAACTAGAGTCTGAAGAGATGGATGGAACTTGGACGATTTAGCCTAGTGTCATGGTTGAACCTCACCTAGCAATTAAAAACCACAACAGCCACTCGCTCACTCCCCGCTCTTATCCCCCCCCACTAAGCAGGGGAGAGAATTGAAAGGGAATGGAGAAAACACATGAGTTGAGATATAACAGTTAAATAAAGCAACAAAATAATAATAATAATAATAATACACTACTACTACTGTAACAACAATACAAATAAAATAACATATATAAGAAAGTAAATTATACTTTGTGCAATCCCTTACAAAACTCCAGTCATGCTGAACAGCCAGTCCTAAAGAGGAGAGCACCCTGGTCCCAAACAGTCAATCCCACAAAGAGAGGACAAAGGCAAAAGGTAGAAAGGCCCAAAAGCCAACTGCAAAACAGCAGAATTGCAAAAGGCCAAACTAAAACCAAACTCCAAACAGAACAGAACTCCTGAACGGAACTGTACCAGAATGGAACTATTAATAGCTGGACAAACCAACTTCAATTATAAATGGAGCATGACATTAATGGTAGGGTGCAATTTATTTATCAATCTGGGTGTTAGTCAAGGTGCTGTCCAATCTGTGGCCCCCTCCTACCAATTTGCACCTGTAGCCTGAAGGTGGAATACAACTTTTGCCTCCCTGACAACTGCTAAGATATCAGTAGGTTCTTACATTCTTATCATACCAAATCCGAAACACTGGAAAACTACTGACAGAAACAACTTAGCTCTTCTCAGACAAAATATGGGAAACCTAGTGTGTTTTCATAATATTCTCATACTAAATCTGAAACAAAAGGCCATGCTAGCTGTTAAGAAGAAAAATTTGTTTGCATGAAGAAAACTAACTCAATTTCACTCAAACCACCACACCTGGCAAAATGAAGACTGAAAAGAAAGATGACCTCTCTATAAACATACTATAGAAAATGGCACAGAGTGATAATAGCTATCTAATAAAGACAATCTTGGCTCAAAACCTAGTGCATATAAACTAGTCTTAAGTACATTTATGCCATAAATGAGTGAAAAGAGGTTAATCATCAGAGCGGAGAGGTACAGGAGTAGACTTGCAATCAGACTAGTAGAGGAAAATCACTGAAAGTTTTTAAAATTAAAAACCCCCTTCCACTACACCCCAAAACAGCTCAATCCAGTTATAAAAAAATCATGAAATGTGTCTTTGCAGCACCAGGCAATTTAATAACCTAGCACATCCTGTCTAATCCTACATTCCCTTTAATTAACCAGGGTACATGGTGAGACAACATCAGGCACTAGTATGGATCTAATGGCCACCTAAACATTCATGGTGGGAAAAAGTATAACCAGTTAATAACCTCTCACATACCAGATACTTAATTGGGGACACTGAAATGTTACATATTTTCCACAATGTACAGAATAACTAAGGGTAACTTTTTCTCCTAACTCTGTCAGGACACAACTAAGTTTTTTAGAAATTTTACTTCAGATTTTTATCATTAAACAGGGCCTCATGCCTTCACTTTTATAATACACATCTCAAACACTGGCACACAAATTTATCACCTGAAAAAGATGTGCCAGGTAAGCCTGATAAAAGTAACTACAACTAATTTTGATTTAAAAAATGAAAATATTTGATTTCTGAGGTAGTGGGAAATGTAGATTACAGACCTGATTCTTATTACAGTTGAAAACCAAATGCTTTTTAATATGACGTTTGTTAACAATCCATTAATTTTGTCCACACAAAGCGATCTCCCTATGGTCAATGCACATTGGGAAAGGATTCACAGTCTATGAAAAGTAAGCTTCCTGATATCTATCTCAAATCAATTTGAATAGGGTTTTTTATGATCAACCAATTCTCTGCTTGCAGAACTCCAGAATGCCTCATTCTCTCACACGTTAAAGCTAAACATTTTAAAGTTATTTTGCTTGAAATAAAAGACTGGATTTTGGTGTAGATGTATTTTGCCAAAGGCCAGACTGGAAAGATAATAGACTGAACCCCCGCTTGCTCTTTCCCTGGCATAATCCTTAGCCTGAGTGTCATGCGTTTTTATGATAGTATGAAGTCTGTTGCTGCTCAGTGAAGCATCACTAAGCTGTTATTATGTCAGTTTGATCTGAGACACTATGAAAAGGATAGGAAATCTACATTGTTGGGATTGTTCTGCAAAGGCAAAATAGAACATGAATCGTCTCATCAGAAGACATAAATGTAAGTGAAATCATAATCTTATCAAACAACCTAAGTCATAGTAAATTGAATAGCCATACACAGCTTAATAAAGGCAAAGATACTCAGATACTCAGTGTCTGAAACCTCTTTTTTTTTTTTTTTAATTGAAGAAAATCCAGATTAATATCTAGTCCCATGACTAAGAACAACTCTTTGCCTTCCCCCTTAAAAAGCAAGAAGAAGAAGGACAATTGCACCATCCTGCTCTTGTCCCTATAAATATAAAAACAACATCTGTCAAGACAAGTACTGAAGGGCTGTAATAAGGTCTCCTCAGAGCCTTCTCCTCTCCAGGTTGAGCAACGTCAAGTCTCTCTGCCTGTCCTCATTGGAGAGGTGTTGCATCCCTCTGATCATCTTGGTGGCCCTCCTCTGGATCTGCTCCAACAGGTCCCCGTCTTTCCTGTACTGCGGGCTCCAGAGCTGGATGAAGTACTCCGGGTGGGGTTTCACCAGAGCAGAGTAGGGGGTCAGAGTCACTTCCCTTGGCCTGCTGGCCATGCTCCTTTTGAGGTAGCCCAGGATATGGTTGGCTTTCTGGGCTATGAGTGCACATTGTCTGCTCATGTCCAGCTTTTCATCCACCAGCACCCCTAATTCCTAGACTAGCAGATAATTTACTTTCTTGAAAGCAGAAAAGCCAGGTCGATATTTCTATGCCAGTTAATAATTAATTCTTCAGATAGAGTAGCACTGCATGAGAAATTTGTGAAGTGCTCAATTTGGCTTTTGCAGTGTTATGTGATTAGTGCAGTCCTCTGAGAGATTAAAGCAATGACAACAAGAACTTAAAAGACTAGCTAGAAAAACTTCATGACTTTTTAGTGCAAATAATCTAATTAATAAATTAGATATAAGTTGAGCCTCAAACCCTTACAAGTTGCAGTTAAGAAGTTCACAAAGCGGTCAAATCTTGCTGGTGAAATCATACAAATGACAAGTTAAAAAATGGACTTAATCTATACGATGTATATGTATGTATGATGTAAATTTGTGGTGTTAAAATACAACTTTTACTTTAGTAAAAAATAAATAAGTGAAAAAACTTCGCAGCAAAATTAAATGAACTTATTGTTAAATATAAATGTCTCCATAGAGTTATTGGGGTATAATATCCATTCTTTACTTCTTTCTTTCCTTCCTTACTTGCTCCCTTTCTTCCCTCCCTCCATCCCTTCCCAGTTTTTTCTTTCCAAAAGCAAAACTACATGAGACCTCATGAAAACAGTATGTTTCAGAGGTTAAGTAGAATCATAGAAATATTTTTGTTGGAAAAAACCTTTAAGGTTACCGAGTCAAACCATTAACCTAACACTGTTAAGTCCACCACTAAACCATGACCATAGGAACCTCATCTACACATCTTTTACACACCTCCAGGGATAGTGACTCAACCACTTCCCTAGGCAGCCTGTTTCAATGCTTGGCAACTCTTTCTGTGAAGAAATATTTCCTGATATCCAATCTAAATCTTCCCTGGGGCAACTTGAGCCCATTTCCTTTCATTCTATCACTTGCTGCTTGGGAAAAGAGATCAATATCCACCTCACTATGACCTCCTTGTGACCGGCTGCCAACTGGATTTTGATCCATTCGCTACAACTTTTTAGGCCTGCCCATCCAACCAGTTTTTTTATCCAGTGAAGGAGCACACAAGTCACTGATTCAACTGATACAACAGAAACATAAATGACAAAGTGCAGTGCAAAAGAGATCAGAAAAAACAAATCAGACAAAACATAGAAGTCTAGATAAGTCTACATCAGAAATGATAATTTGGATAGAAATGCAAACAGAATAATAATAAAAGCAGTAGTACTAATCTTACATCCAGATAAAGTTAAGTAACTGGGCAACTAAATATCTCATCAACTCTGTGATTATAAGTTGTGCTGGTTTGGGTTGGGATAGAGTTAATTTTCTTCATAGTAGCTAGTATGGGGCTATGTTTTCGATTTGCGCTGGAAACTCTGTGGATAATACAGGGATGTTTCAATTATCGCTGAGCAGTACTTACATAGTGTCAAGGCCTTTTCTGATTATCCTACTGCCTTGCCAGCAAGTAGGCTGGGGATGCACAAAAAGCTGGGAGGAGATACAGCTGGGACAGCTGATCTCAACTGACCAAAGGGATATTTCATACTGTATGATGTCATGCTCAGCAATAAACTAGTGGAAGGTTTGGCTGTGGGATTATTATCTATTTTATTTCAATTATTAAACTGTTCTTAACTCATCAGTTTTCTCACTTTTAACCTTCCATTCTCCTCCCACCATCCTGCTGGGGGAAGGGAGAGAGTGAGTGAGCGGCTGAGTGGTGCTTAGTTGTTAGTTGGGGTTAGACCACAACATAAGGGTAAAAAATGCAGAAGAGTGCAGCCAAAACATGATATTAAGCATATGAAAAGAATAAATAGAAAATGTAGTAATGCAGTTCACAAGATAAAAAATATTGTTATTGATGTTCTGACAAAATAAACACTGAAAACAAAAAAGAATACAATCTGGAACACAGTCATTTAATAATTACTAAATGTTGGAATGCTCAAAAAAAGAGAGGAACAGAATAAAATATTGTAAATTTCCATACTTAAAGAAAAATTATTACAAGAATTATAAAGTGAATCAGTAATGCAGAAATGTGTAGCTTTTTATTAAAAGTGACAATATCTCTCTACAGACTTTGAGGTCATGGACCAGAGTGTTTCTATCCAGGATCCCCTGATGTTGTGTGTGCAAAGGAGAAGTCCCATCATGGTAATGTACCTGACACACTTTGTGATATGGAGATGTTTTTCATATGCTAAATTACATTAACAAAGTAAAACATCACCTCTATATAGATCTTTACAGTTCTCCAGTGGCCAATACACAAAAAAGACCCCCAGAAAAATAGTCTAATTTGTCTAAATGTTTGAAATAACATGTTCAAAAGTTGTGGTAAAGGTATAAAGAGAAGAGATGGTGTTTCAAGGATTTTTAAAATTGGGCAGCTCTAACATGCTAGCAGCCAGACAAACAGATAAAGGTCTCTCATGTTCAACTGTACTGGTATCTCAGCAGTAATATTCTCAAGTGTTATTCATGCATTGCTATGTGCTATATAAATTTGGATTAACTAATCATATTTACTGCACTTCCAGTAAAAGGACTTGTCATCATTTTTTCTCTTTGCATTATTTGACCTACAGAATCTCTACAAATACTTCTTTGATGTCTCATCAAAGGCAGCCTAAGAGAGGACAATAGAAACTACATTTTTGTATTTCTTCACTGGTTGTAGAGTGCTTATGAATTCATTGATACAGCCTGATCCTCTTTGTTGTTGATTTTTTCCTTCTCTGGCAGTATGTTATAGAAACCCAGACAGAAGGAAAGGACAGCTCTGTGACAGCTGTGAGAATAGACAGGAAAATGAGGGCAGCTTAACTGCAAAGTATGTTCCAATACTGTCAAGACTTGGGTTCCTATGAGCACCTCCAAAAGTAGGCATTTAATCCTACATATGAAGTTTATCTCATCTAACTTGAAGAATCAACTATTTTAACAATTATGTCAGTACTATTCATGCTGCTTACCTTGTAAAGCCAATTAAAAAGAAACAAATAGATGCTCAGGTAAATTATTTCATCTTATTGTAGAGTTCTTAATTAGTTAATAAACATATTCCGGATTCCACTGATCTATTTTACTTACTAATTTTAGAATGAAATATTTAAATTCTGGAAGTAGCTATTCTTTCCATCAACTATAGAGGAGCCTAGAATGATGATCTCAGCTATAAACAAAAAGAAAAGCTGGTAAGCATTGTCTACTTGGCGAAAGTTTCTGTGACCAAAAAAAAGTAGAGAATTAAGGTAAGAATTAAGTAGAAAATTAAGGTTATTCACTTGGGCAACAACCGAACATGGACTTTAAGGAATTAAGAGCATAAAGAGGTGGGTATAGAAATTCAGATAGCTAAATTCTTTGTGGATTATTTTTACTGTCTTTTAAAGTTCAAAGCTCCTTTTAATAATATCTTCCCCCCCCTCCCCCACCACAGTCTGCATATGTCTAACCCTCTCAACTTCTCCTTCCATTTCCATTTTCATTTTGTTTTTAAAAACAAAACCAAAACCAAAACAAACAAACATATTCTCTTGACATTAAAAGACTGTTCTAAGACAAAAGAAAACTATCTTTTAAAATAAATGAACAAGGAAATCATTAAATAAGAATGAATTAATTTTACCCTTAAGATAGTATATAATCTGAGTTTTAATTGTATTTGTCTAATTTTAAGTACAAAGGAATTAGTCCTTATAAGGTCTTCTAAGAAGCAGTTCTTTCCATCTTAATGTAATGTCTAAAACTGGTTATCTGAATCACACACAAAATCACATATACTTCTTTACTGAGCATCAAGATGGCTTAGAGGGAAACTCTGATGCTGATATCTCCCTTGAAGAATAAGCAAAAATCAAGAAATATAATATATAAAATAAAACCCTATACTTCTAGCTTTGATTTTTGATCTATATTCATCTCAAAACAGCTTCAGAAGAATTATTAAGATGTACATGCCAAATTACAGACTGATAAAGCAGAAGGACATTCAAATTTAATTTGAATCAAGATTTAACAGAGCTGAAATTAAAGAGCCTTCTTTTTTATAAGGTTAAAATAAATCTTCATAAATGAGTAAGACTTTTATTCAATATTTTCATTATGGTTTTCTTCTATCAGATACAGTTTGTCTTATTGCCCTTATCTAAAAAATGCATTATTGGGCCTTGGTTCATTATCTACATACCAATTAATCCCTTTTTTGCTTCATTTATCCCTTTTCCTCTTGACTTCTACATGGGTAAATTATCTCTTCAGTGGAGAACAGGTGAACAGAGAGAAAAAAAAGATTTGTTCTTAGTAATCAGTGAAACTGTAAAGCTAAGTTGCCTGAAATTTTATAAAGCTGCTCATATGACATATCCCTTTTAAAGTAAAACTTACTATTTTGTTTGCATAGATAACTCCACAGGATAAAGGACAATTATCAGACTGTTTTGATGTCAAGTCTCAAATGGATAGAATGATGTGTTTTACCTATGCCACTGGCATCCATTCATATTTAAATTAAACTTTTTCTAACTTACAAATCTTAGAAACATTCCTGGTTTTGATTACTTAATATATAGACATGATGTAATTATTGATTACTGATGGACATGACATACCAAAAATGTCTGTCTAACATACATGATTTCCCAACTGTTTGGGGTATTTGAAAATTATATTTACATATAAGTGAACGTATCAACTAAGTTCATATAACTTTTACTTTAATAGAATTGGGACTGAATATTTAAATGCTTTGATGGTTTCATAAAAGTAATATAAATTAAGTGCTTGCAGTAAAAAAAAAAAATCGTGACAAAATTAACTTTGTTGTTATCATTTTTATATCACAAGCTCCTAACAAAACAGCCAAACCTTTCTTTTTTTTTCTTTTTTCTTTGTTTTTTTTTTTTTTTTTTGTCCCTAGGATTACTTAATTACATCAGATAGAAATGGATCAGATGGTCTAATATCTTACTTTTTTTCATAGTAATTTTACCATTGTTTTCCAGCAGTTCATCCAGATTTAATTAATCTACTTTTATTAATTATTCCTGGAAGGATTCTTCCACAGAATATCAGAAAAATTGCACAATGGTCCTTAATACAATCCTAAAGAGGAAGACCTGCTACATGTGGATAAAAAAGTTCTCTCAGTTGACTTTTAAGTGCCCTATCATACTTAATCTAAATAAAGTTCCCTAGCTGCGTGAAAGTAATTTAGAAGGTAATTAGATGTGAATTTATATACCCCACAACCAGCAAGGAAAGAAACAAGCTAGTGAAATTTTTCGAATAGTGAAAATAAAGGTATTAGTCTAGAAGTAGAACCTGTAAAGTAGCTAATTTATTTGGTTTTCATCAACAAATTTATGTTTTTCAGTAATTGGATCAGTCTCCCCTATCCATTGACATCCAGTTAAGCAAGTATCCTCACTCTTTATTGAGCCATAAACCATCAGAACAATGGAAGTCTATCTTATATTCTAGGAATATGTTTCATTTGAGTCATGCTGAGAAGAGCCCCAAATTATCTGGCTTTTAATGTAATAAAAAACCCACAACAACAACACACCTCGGTGAGATTTGCAGTGGTAATATATATTGAATTCCATATCATTTAGCTCTAAAATCAACTGGAAGGTTGTTACATTTCTTCAAATTTCTGTCTTTCATATTTTTAGTTTTCTTCACAGATTTTCTTCTGCTTCAAATTAACATATTTTTGAGAACACTGTAAACATACAGGAGAGCAATGGTGTTTCATTCTTAGAAGCAATACTTTTGCATGTGCTAGATTATAGAACTGTTTACTAGTATTAAACATAAAAGAAGTGTCTAAAAATACTTACAGTTCAGTGGCAAGCTAGATAACCAGGGAAAATTAGATAAGCCCATTACAGCCTTCAGCTAGTCATATTACTGGTGTAACATTTTCATAAATATTCTCTGCAATAACACCTTCCAGATCTAACAAGTTACACACTAAAAAGAAAATTTGTTCTTCATTTGCTAGACAAAATAAACAGACACGGAAAGCATCATCCCTGTAATACTTTCAATCATATTCAATCCAATACTATGTCAGCATATGATACTGGAGTCCCATACATAATTGAGTTGATATAATGATATAATACTGTCAAACATAAATCTTCTACAGTGTTAAAATATTACTTTATTATGTCAGACAATACCATTCTTCCTAATCTGACCACCCTCACAATCTCTCAGAGTCTTTTAACAGACCAATTCCTTCCATGACTCTCAAAACTTCAGTTGTTTTAACAAAAACTAGTGAATTAAGTCATTTTAGTGCACATTGAAAATTCTCACTGTACTTATTAAAGGTCTTTAGTTTATCACAGAAGGTGAGGGGAAAGTGGTCTCAAAGCAATGAATCTGATAATATGTTTGCTATCTTCTTCACAGAAGAAAAATGTAATTGTGTTCATGCCTCTCAAGGGATCTGCATGACCATGCTTCTTGATCAGCAAAGGACATAAGCATATGTGCTATTTCAGACTCTTCAAGTCATGTACAATACCTCAAGGCAGTAAAGAACTTTGATTTTTTTCATTGCTGAATAACACAAACACAAACATTAAATCTAGAATTGAAAATTTCTATCTCAAAAGAAAAATTTGTATTTTTTTGATACATTCTGGAGGTGGCGAGGGAGGAGAATGTCAATTGAGATTATGCAAATGAAAAATGTCAAATATCCATTCTGTTGATTTTGACCTTGCTTCATTAAAAAAAAAAAAAAAAAACAAAAAAAAAAAACACACAACCCAAAAAAACAGTGCTATATCCTTGATTTGAGTTATTGATGTTAGATCTCTCCAACACTGTTAATAGCAAGCTAATAAAGAAAGACTTGAAAGTACTGTTGGAATACTTATTTCAAAATTGTTTCCCATAAGATGAAAGATCAAAAATGGAAGAAATTCAGCGCATGCAAAAGTATTTTGCAGAGAATCACATTAAAAACACAGGCAGGATTTCTAGATAGGTTCTAGATAGGTTTACCTGTGAGCTTAACTTACTGGGAAAAGTGAAATGTTTATGCCTGTAAGCATAAACCTTTTTACAGTAATGTCTATAATATCAAATTCCAGTGAGACATAATTTCACAAACTCGATATTTACAGTAAGAACTTGTGTAACATACTCACTTCTGTCTGTTTATTAAAACAAACACACATTTAAGTATCTACCTATGTATAAACACATAAGGAATCTCAATTAAAAATTTAGTGTCACCTCAGACAGCTGCAGTATTATTCAATTCATACAACTGAATAGTGAAAAATGAAAGAGGAAAAAAGAGATATGGTAAAAAGTAGCATCAGAGTTCTCTAAGGCAATAAGAAAGTCCGAAGACATTATTGATAACCTTCTAACAGCTGGGATTGGTTTTGATACATATTGCAGCAATTCCCTAAAGTATTTTGTCAAATCTGCCTATGTTGTCCAGAGAATGATCTGGGTCATGGAAAAAATGTAGTTAGATGTATATCAAGAAACTCACAGGTGCTGAACCCACAGTCATCTATACTCGACTACAGCTTTAGCACAGGATATTTCCCTTTGAGTCACCCATCCAGATTTCCCAGAACACTAGGGACAGAATAAACTGATTCCCTCTCCATCTAAATCCAGCATGAAGTTAAAATGCAACTGGGACTTATGTCCAAATCCAAAAAGTGGGCAATGTTCTGAGGTTCTGTAGTTATATTTTAGTCTTTGGGAAACAAATTTCCATGTTATTATCAAAAACAGATAACCTTATACTATATAGCTAGTTCATATCTAGCTGACAGAAAACCTAAAAATGCTAAGAAAGCCCTCATTTTACTTGAGTAGACAGCTCGTGAATTTAGCCATACACCAAATACGTCTGTCCACTGGAATTTGAAATATGTAGTGCGCCTCTTAGAGGTGATGTTTAAAGAAGGATGGCCCACTTTTTAAGACACAGACTACATCAGTTGCCTTTTGCATAGAAGTCTGAGGTTAAAACACTCACCTAGAAAATGAGATAACTGGCTTCAACTTTCATGCTGCTCTGAAGGGATTCAGATTCATGCAGCTCATTTTCCAGGAAATTGCATAAACCGCTAAAAGGAGAAAGGTTTGCCAGTTGCTTTGAGGCAGTTCTGAGGGCTGCCAATATGAGGTTTACAAGAGTAAGAGAAAAACAATTAAGAAAAGCTTAACCCTACATTTTCATTGTTAGAGCAGCAGTCATAAGCTTAGGATACCAATCTTGTGACTACTAATGTGTCATATGCTAGATAGTCATTGGAGACAATCAGAAAGACCATTGCAAATACTGTAGCAGCAAAATATCTTCCCCAAGTTACATATCCATGAGGCTACAGTTTAATGTTTGTGTATGCTTTTTTTTTTTCTTTTTCTTTTTCTTTTTTTTTTTTTTTTTTTTAATGTGGAAATACCACTGGTTTCCTAGCTTTTACAGGTCACAAAGATCGACCCTTTTCTGATCCTTTCTTACCTTTCTTCTTCTTTCTTATTTGTTTAGTATCTTACCAGTTATATCAAGATTATGGGAAATGTTTTATCTACCACCTCTTACTGAAAAGCTAGGTGATAGCAGGATCTCCCTTGTTTTTAAATGGAAATAGATGCAGATGGTATTTAGGGATGTGTAAAACGAGGTGAAGGTAGATAGGATTCAGATATCTATCATGCTACTTGTAACCCAAGTCTTTATAATCAGCATGAAGAAATAGGCAGCTCTACAACATGGCTTGTCTCATTCTACAGCTGATTTTTAAATTAGCCAGCACCAGGTCTTTTGATAGTGCCCAGGTTCCTCTCTGCATTGTCTAAATTATAGTGATAATTCATCAGGAAAAGGGTGTCTGCATACCCAGCTTAGAATTCTGCTGGAAAATCCTGGTTATCCTTACCTGAGACATTTAGGGTCAAAACAGAGGCTCTGACTGAAATTTGGGTTAAAAGCTACAGCAAGGAGGCATTTGTTTCCTGAGACTTGAACATCTAATGGCTGCTCGGGTCTCATCAGACTTCTCAACCTCACCTGAAAGCATCTAAACCAAGACATCAGTAGAGGTTATGTGCTGAAATCCAGAACTAGGTTGTATATAACTCTGCTTAGAAACCACCTAATCTTTCCACATCTGACCTACATTTTGTTCTGAAAATTCCCCCAGCACTCTTTGTGTGTGAGAGGTACTAAACTTTGTCCATTTAATCAGCTCCTTTCACTGCTTCATCTGTAAAGAAGGGTGACTTTGTTTCCAAATGATCTCTGAGTAAAACGTACTCTTTACCCATTGAATTTCAGTAACCTCTGAAAAAGAAATTGTTAGTGTTCATCTTTTGCACATCAGCAGTTTGCTGCAGCTACACAGCAACAAATTCTCCATTTTATGTGGTTCAAAGGAACACAACTTATATGGAAAGTTAAGAATTATTTTTAGTCTAACTAAAGTCTTGACATTCGAATAATGTGTTATTATTAGTCCAGTTACAATGATACTAATGCCTATAGTTGAAATTTAATGCAGTTAATATGACATATACACCATCCTCTAAGTACTGACTCTTTCCCTCTAGGCCCTGAGACCATTGGCTTCAGGTCAGGGAATCATCAGCATCCTGAGTGCTTTGCTGGGAGGAACATTGTGGTGGAAACAGCTGATTTCTTCCTCTTTATTCTAGGATTCTCTTAGGGTTCTTTTCATGCATTTGCCTCAGTTCCACATTACATCCAATTTTGCTGTACATGATTTGTTTTACAGTAACTCAGATACTTATTTTTTGGTCTTGTTTCCTTTTTAGCCCTAAAACTAGTTTTACATAGCTCTCAATACTGAATTCCTTCAAGGACCAGCAACCAAACACTGATGAATGCTTATGTCCTTGGAGCCCCCAATACAGTCCTGCACTAATACTTTCACAGCTTCTGCTATCATACTACACTTGTACTAATGCACATTGTGTTTCACTCCAAGGTTCTAAATAGTTCATGTCACTCTGAATAACTGACTGTTATTACTAACTGTTAGTTACAAACATATATATCTCTCTGTGTGTGTACAAATATATATATATATATAAACACTGTTACGCCACTCAATTGTACAAAGCTAAGCAAAAGATTAATCAAGTAGGCAATAGTCACCCTGTTGTTACATAACTGCTGTAACAGTTAACAAAGCCTAATGAAGCTTCTGACAGGTTAAGTACAGAAAAAGTGCTTAATCTTGAGGCTTCTGTGGTCACCTTAGCACACAGACCGTTACAAGCAATAGCAGCACCTTATTTCTTGGGCTACAGGGCTTTACACAGTACACTCACATAGAAGGAACAGGTATATGGCCTTACTAATTTTATTCTAAGTGGATCAAAATGCTCCAACAGAGGAATCTGGGCAGCATGTTTTCTTGGAGCATCTCATGGATTCCCTTCATCTTTGATTTCTTTTGATTAAGGTTAATAGCAACACCTTTACTTGTGGTTCCTGGGAAAAGTTACTGCACAGATCTTTACCTGTCTTGTATTCAGAAGATGATGGTCATGTTTCTGTGGACCCTAGATTGAAAGATATAATGAATCCACTAATATAGTAATAATTTCTTTATTATCTAAATTTGACTAGATACCAAATAATGGGTTCTGGTTTAGTACTTTTAGCTCAGGAAAGATGTAGTAGAACTTTAAAAAACTCAGAAAAAGGAAATAAGTCATTCCACAGAAGAAGCGACTTAGTAAGCTAGCCTGGTAAGAAGGCAAAATAAGGGAAAAATAATGGTGGTCTACAAAAGTTATTCCCATAATAAAAGTTAATTTTTTGCTATCTTTTCAAACATAAGAAGAGTTAACGAACACCAGCTGAAAGAAGTAGGAAGACAGTTAAAATTTGGAAAAAGGGAAATGATTCCTCAAGCAACATATAAAGATAAGCTCTGGAGATTTTAGTCATGCTCTGGCTGCTGAGGTTCAGTCAGGGTGAAACTGGGACAGATCATGGAAGAGAAATACACTGAGGACTCCAAAATACATCAAGTAAAACAAAACTCAGGTCTTTCTATTGAAGTGTATTCTCTTCCCCAGGTATCAATTTTTATAACAGTTAGAGACCAGATGCTGAATGAGATTGGCTTTTCCTCTGACCAAGACAGACTTTGTATGTAGGAGTTTTTATTCCAAATGTTTCTAGTCACTTGCTCTAGGCTGTGTCTTCCTCATCATAAAAATTGTTATCAGACAGAGGCACTTAGGCAACACATTCTTAGATTTGGGTTTCGTCTTTAAGTTGGACAGTTGCAAGCATTGTTACATCTAACCTGTATTTACCTAAAACTTCAAAAGACCATGAAAGCAATGGGTATTTTCTGGCTGTGAATACACTAATAAACCAGTTATTTATTTTTTCTTTCATTTCAATACGATACTCAAATTATTTCCATTTCATACCAAAAAGGAAAGGGGAATTTATAAAGAAAGCGTGAAACAAGGCAGGGAAAAATGGCAAATATATGTGCACTGACATAGAGTGAAAAAAGTTTTGACAGATTTTGATAACTACCTCAAGAGTATATTTAGTATAACTGTGTGTCTAGAGATTAGCAGTAAAAGTGTTGCTATTTAACTTTTGGATGCACAGCTGCGCATTCTTCATTCATTTCATATACAGAGTTCTTAGCAATGATACCAGTGGGCATTTTAGACACAGCATAAAGTAGTATATGATGTAGAGATTCACATTGCAAATAAAATATCCATCACTCATAGCAGAAAAACTAAAAACAAACCAAGTGTTCCAGGTTTGCACACATAAAATGCATAATGTGCTTATTTGTATGCCAAGACCCAAACAGATTCTTTTTCAAGCTGACAGTTACATCCTTACAATCCCAATGGGGATCCAGACTTGGGAGGTAACACATCAATGATGAAGACCTTTTAGTGTAAAAATTTCCACTAAGAATGAAAAGAATGAAAAATTTCCAGTAAAAAGTACTCCCCTCATGTGCTCGAGGGAACTCTGTCAATTTAAACATATTTTTATTTTCCTTCCTCTTCTTCTTCCACTTCTTTCCCTTTTGTTCTGTTCCTTCTTTCCTTCCACTCTCATCTTCTGAGCAAAAAGTTTCAAAAACTACATAAAAATTACTTTAAAAGAAACAAATATATACTTTTATATGAAAAGGTACTTCTATTTTTAGAAACATTAATCTCATTTTATGTCTCACATTCTAGAACAGTCTAATTCTATGTTAACATTGTTATGATATTACTTTGCTAGAAGTATTTATAGAACTGAGGAAATAACTTTATAATTTTTTAATAGTATTGAGATAAAGGTACAGAATAAATTAAAAAATCAAGTTTGATCTTGTAATACTACCATTCGACGCAGATATCTGTGATATTTGCATATGATTTTCCATGCTTTCATTTCCTCATCCATTTATCTTTAAATGCTGAAGTATATTTTTGTCTTCTTTTACTCTATTGGAAAGATAAAAAGGAGTATACAATGGGAAAAAAGTATCTCTAGCCCTCTATACTTTTGATGATATGACTTTTGTATTTCTCCCTTTCCCCCCATATATTTACAACTTCTTTCACAATATTGCTTTTCTATGCAAATACTTCACTGCAATGCATTATACAAGTGTGCATGTCTCAACTATCCTAGTCTGATGTACTATTACCTTTCAGCTTTTTTTCTCTTATTCGAAGAATGGTGAATCTCCACACATCTAATAAGGCTGTCGTGGTTTAACCCCAGCCCACAACTCAGACTATGGTAGCCATCTGCTCATTCCCTTCTTTGCACCTCACGAGTGGGACAGGGGACCATACTGAAAGGAAAGGGATAAAATAGTGACTTGAGGTAAAAACAATTTAATAAGACAACAAAATCATAATATACTACTACTACTATTGCTACTACTACTATACAGAAAAGAAAAGAAAAGAAAAGAAAAGAAAAGAAAAGAAAAGAAAAGAAAAGAAAAGAAAAGAAAAGAAAAGAAAAGAAAAGAAAAGAAAAGAAAAGAAAAGAAAAGAAAAGAAAAGAAAAGAAAAGAAAAGAAAAGAAAAGAAAAGAAAAGAAAAGAAAAGAAAAGAAAAGAAAATATACTCAGTGCAGTCCCTGACGGAACTCCAGTTTCGCCAAACAGCCATTCCCACAGAGGAGAGCACTCTGATCCCAAACAATTGATCCCAGTGGGAGATATCAAAAAGACAATAAGCAGAGAGGCCCAAGGACCAAACACGAAATCACAGAACAGCAAAAGGCTGAACTACTGCTGAACTCTCAACAGAACTGAACTTCCTAAAGGACTAATTGAACCAGCCAGAAAACTCAAACTAACTAGCTGGAACAGCTGGCTCCAACTTCATATTGAGCATGATGCTAATGGTAGGGAATATTTTATTGATCAACTTGGATGTCAATCTAGGTGTTGTCCTGTCTGTGCCCCCCTCCAACAAATATACACCTGCAGCTGAATGGTTGAAGAAGTCCTCATTTTCCCTGCAACAGCCAAGATACCAGTGAGTTTTGACATTTTCTTCATACTAAATCCCAAACACTGGAAAGCTACTGGAAGAAAAACTTCAGCTTTACCCCAGGGTGTTGTCACGTTATTCTTATACTAAACAAAAAACAAAAGACTGTCTTAGCTATTAAAGAAAAGATCCTAATTATATTGCAAATTACCTCAATTTCAGCTAAACCAGCACATACACCTCAAAGGTAAATCAGCAGTTGCAAGTTTAAGAGCTGCTAAGTGCAAAGTTACACAAAATGCAGTTACTAGAGTTCAAAGTTTGCTCTTCTTGCTTGCATTGAATCGTAAGTTATTCATGGTCTCTCTTGTGACATATTGTTATTCATTCTAGTCATGTAGGGAAGGTAATGCACTTTTGTTCACAGAATTTTCGATTGGCTTTTTGCTCTCACTTTGAGCCAGTCCTTTGAAGTCAAAGGAACATTTCTATTTAAATTAATTGTCACTTGATCAGGGCTTCTGTGAGGAAGCTCATGTAGAACAGTACAAAGACAACTGTACTGGCATTGAAATTTTTTTGTTAGTGTTTGATAAACTCATCCAATGGAAAAGATTAGCTAAATGCACATGATCACTTCTGCCACTGAAAGAATTCTCTAGTATTAGAGTAAATAATCATCTTAATTACATGTTGATCACTGGGTGTATTTGTCTTTGTGACTTTCGGATTTCCAAGGTTATTTGTATTAAAAAAAAATAAGAATCAATCTTTAACACCCTCAGTTCAATTCAGTTAATTTACTAAATCAAATATCAAGTGTACAAAGCACCTTGATCTTCTCATGCAAATTAAAACACTAATCTCAGTTCATTGAGGTAAAAGTGTTGCCACATTTCATTTGCTGCAGAAGCATCAGAACAACAGAAGGTTATTCACATTTTGTGTAGGCTATATGTACATTTTACCTTCTCATTACAGAGAGATCCCAAGACACCAAAACTTCTGATTTAGGTTCCCCAAATAAGGGATTAATTTACATAGTCTGAATGAAGCTTTGAGGGTTAGCTTCAGAACTGGGACTGAAATAAGCAGAAGACTCGAATTAAGGATAAATCACTGAAACCAGTCAAGACTGAAGCATTTTCTAACAACGGTTAACAACAGTGGTACCTGGAGAAGAGGGATAGTTCTGAAACAGGGTGTACGGAAGACAGCACAAAATCCCAATCTAGTAGGGGACCCATATGTGAAAACATATGAGGCAATAAGTGTCTTGGAAGAGGCACCAGAAGAAAAGATGATGGAAATACTGGCGGAAATGGAAATGATATGGAGATATGATAGGGAGTAAAGCCTTTGACACAGTCTCCCACAGCATCCTCACAGCTAAGTTGAGGAGGTGTGCTCTAGACAATAGAGTAGTGAGGTGGGTTGCAAACTGGCTTAAGGAGACAAGCCAGAGAGCGGTAGTCAATGGTGCGGAGTCTAGTTGGAGGCCTGTATCTAGTGGAGTGCCTCAGGGGTCAGTACTGGGGCCAATATTATTCAATATATTCATTAATGATTTAGACGAGGGAATAAAGTGCACTATCAGCAAGTTTGCTGATGACACTAAGCTGGGAGGAGTGGCTGACACGCCAGAAGGCTGTGCTGCCATCCAGCGGGACCTGGACAGGCTGGAGAGCTGGGCGAGGAATAACCTAATGAAATTTAACAAGGGAAAGTGTAGAGTCCTGCATCTGGGCAGGAACAACCCCAGGTTCCAGTATAGGTTGGGAAATTACATATTAGAGAGCAGTGTAGGGGAAAGGGACCTGGGGGTCCTGGTGGACAACAGGATGACCATGAGCCAGCACTGTGCCCTTGTGGCCAGGAAGGCCAATGGCATCCTGGGGTGTATTAGAAGGGGGGTGGTTAGTAGATCGAGAGAGGTCCTCCTTCCCCTCTACTCCACCCTGGTGAGACCACATCTGGAATATTGTGTCCAGTTCTGGGCCCACAGTTCAAGAAGGACAGGGAACTGCTGGAGAGGGTCCAGTGTAGGGCAATAAAGATGATTAAGGGAGTGGAGCATCTCCCTTATGAAGAAAGGCTGAGGGAGCTGGGTCTCTTTAGTTTGGAGAAGAGGAGACTGAGGGGTGACCTTATTAATGTTTATAAATATATAAAGGGTGAGTGCCACGAGGATGGAGCCAGGCTCTTCTCGGTGGCAAACAATGATAGGACAAGGGGTAATGGGATCAAGCTGGAACACAAGAGGTTCCACTTAAATTTGAGAAGAAACTTCTTCTCAGTAAGGGTGACAGAGCACTGGAACAAGCTGCCCAGGGAGGTTGTGGAGTCTCCTTCTCTGGAGACATTCAAAACCCACCTGGACATGTTCCTGTGTGACCTCATCTAGGCGTTCCTGCTCCAGCAGGGGATTGGACTAGATGATCTTTTGAGGTCCCTTCCAATCCCAAACATACTGTGATACTGTGATACTGTGATAATATAAATTAGTATGATAATTCTCCCACCAATAAACTTACGACAAGGTAAGTAGTTAAAAGTCAATAGGAATTGAGGAAGAACTGTCTGCTTTGTGTCTTCCAAAATATTTGGGAAGAAAAAGCCACATATGAGAGAGTAGCTGACTACCAGCCTACAGCATCTAAGACAAGCCGTTAATCTGCATGTATCCACCAACAACTATTTTATATTAAAATATGAATTTTAGGTGCTTGCTATAAATAGAAGAACAAACACATAGCAAATAATCACAAGACTGATACACATTTGCTTAAAAAAAAAAAAAATAAGCTTATACAGTCAATAAAATAAGTAAATAAAAATGCAGTTAATTAGACTTTAATATCACCAGAATCTGTTGTGGAGGAATATTCTCCAACTAAGGCACTTAAATAAGGTAATTTTCACTTTGTATTGCCTTCCATAAGAAGCACAGAAAAATCCAAAATCCATTATGGTCTTTGTATCCTTGTAATAATTAATGTTGTTCAATCTTCTTTATCTATTTTTGTTTTCATTAGACCCCCTGTAGCCTCTCCACTACCAAACCCTTGGTAGGCAAAACCAATATAACTTCTCTACAGATTTTATTTTACTTTTATTGCAAAAGTGTTTAACTGGAATGTATACAATAGAACATGTGTTCTGTCAGTAGTTTTGGCCACATGCACTTTCCTTGTACATTTTTAAGAACACTCATTTTCACGTAGGGAGGGAACAAACCAGACAACTATTCCTCTATGCTTCTCCAGAGTTTTTCTAAGTTCTATATAAGTTATTCCTTGAAGGATTTTATCATGCTTTCCGTTTAGTCCATAAACATTTCCTTCCTGGCAATCTAGCTTAAATTTACATTTCTTTTACATTAATTGTACTTTAAGATGATTGTCTCTTGGAATTTTTAAATTAGTTGCATGACCTTTTGGTGTCTTCCCAGCATCACATACCTTGGTTAAGGAATTGAACACTTACAGTTATAAAAGTACAATTACAAAATCTTTGTATCATTAAAGATACCTTTAACCTGACATTCTCCTTCATGTTTTAAATAAACCTTTAGTTGTATTACATTTTATCATAATACTAATTTGTTCTCTTGGAATTCTTATTAATTTTTCATTGAATTTGTTCTTACATCAACACAAACTGTATCAGTTATGACTGCAGCAATTTAGTTTGTTAAAATAACTGTATTGATAACACTATCAGTGGCTAAAAATTCTCACTTTCTCAAATAAAATAACCAAATTAGAACTGAAAGAACTCCAGACTTCTTTGTTTTGTGTTTATAGTCAAACTGTCTTCCTATCATCCCACCACATTGCTGATTATTATCAGTTAGGATAGCTGAATTTTGTTTATTTCACTCACAGTTTTGTTCTCTTTACAGGTGCTTTAGAAAGAAAAAAAATCAAGAAAAGTATCTGTTTTTTTACACTTGTCCTATTCATAGTTTGATTTACATATTCAAGAGCAGGTTTTCCCTGAAATCCCATTTCTTCTTGACTTTACAACTTTAATGAAAATTTCACATTCGTGGAGTCATAGAATCATTTAGGTTGGAAAAGACCTCTAAGATCACTGAGTCCAAATGTTACTCTAACATTGCCAAGTCCACCACTAAACTGCGTTATCCTAGCTGAAGTATTCTATCAGTACTCTGCAGTTACTTTTTTCTTTTTATTATTTTCTTCATTTTCCTTACATACATATATACGCACATTCTAAACTAGGTATAAATCGGAACCTTCAGAGGACTTTTGAAGATCCTAGACAAAGGGAGATGAGAGATGAGCATTTTCATTGTCAATTTAACAAACCGTGACCTCTTCATGCCATATCAAAACATAATTTTGGGCCACCTGGGATATGTTTGTGCCTGAAATGTTAGACACATGAGTTGTATCAGGTGACTATGCTGACTGAATGGAGTTTTAATCTGTGGTTCTTGTGAATTTGTTTTACTGTTTCCAGTGACACACAAGCCTCTGAGGCACTTTATTAAATAACTTCCCTGTCCTCACTTGTAATTCAGCTAGAGAAATTAAAGCTGACTACTACATCTGCATATGCTGCTCCAGATGTATTCCCACATTGTGGTGAGCAAATCCCAGGTGTATGGATCTGCTTCTAAAAGCATATATCAACCCACTCATCTCTCTTATTCAGATGATCCATTAAGTATTTGAAGTATCTTATGTTCTAGAAATGGTACATGCCAATGCTGGTAGTGCACAAGATTTTAGAAGATGAAAGCAAAAACACTAAGTAGAGAACAGAGTGATGAAGAATGATAATGTACTTTAATGATTGCATTTCTATGCTAACGTAAACCTCTCCTGGGCTAACTTGTTATGTGGATATTTCCCCGCTGGCTGACAGAATACATCTGTTTTTGTTAGTCTCCTTGTTGTGCACAGCATATTTTACAAACCAAGCAATTAGAAAGGAGGAAAGGAGAATTTTGTCTTGATGTTCTGATGCTGTGATGACTTGTTATTGGAATAAGATATTTTTTCAATCAATAGTTTTTTATAAAATTATATCCAGGAAAAACAAACACATATTCCCTCTCTGAACGCAATTAGTATAAGTCTTGTATTTTTTCAGCAGGGAAAAGAAAGCCACCCCCTTACACACACACATTAAAATTACAAATTAATTCTGTAGCTGAGAAAAATTTAAGTATGCAAAATCAGGTCATTTTTTATAATAAGGCTATTTTTCTGGAGGATGTTATTTGTAAACCCCTCTTTGTTTAGGAATGTTGTAGAGATTGTGTCAAAGAATGATTGTTTTCATCTCTGATTGCTAAAGAGAGTATAAACTTTTAATTCAGAAATAGACTTTGCTTCATGTATTCCTGCCCTTACCACTACAATTAGGTTCCTATAACCTAGTCTGAGGCTACTCCATATCACCATTTGAAAACTGAAGATATCTAGAACTCAGTATCTGTTTTATACAGCAATCATGCAACACCCATTTAAGAGCTGTCCTACTGGTAGCTGTCCTACTGGTGGAGCCGGTAGGAATTTGAGTTGAGGAAAAATTCTTATTCTTGAATTTTAAAGTATCAGTTTTTTCAGCTTTGACTGGGATTTGACTGGGTTAACTCTACTTTTTATATTTTGGTAAAGGGCTTTGTAGTCTAAGGGGAAAAAAAAAAAATAATTGTAATATCTTTTTTTTTCTTATAAATGATCAGACAAATCAGACAACAAAGTGACTATTTCAACAGTTGCTGACTTGATGGCACTGCAATGCAAGATATGAAATGTGATAATACTAAAATATTTTATATATATCAAAACTTCTTTTATGGTTGTTAGAAGAAAATTCTTCATATCATGTTTCCTTTTGGTTCTAAGACAGCCCTTTACAGAAGCGAGGCAAATATCTGTCTCCTTCTGCTGGTTGGCTTTAGTGTCTATAAACCTAGCCAAGATAGAAGGGTTATTAACAGTTAGATGGTATGTCATTCACCAATATCAACATAGTTGATGTATAGAATAAACAATATTCAAGGTAATTATTACTCATGAAATATATCAAATTTTTACAATTGTAACTGTTCCTGGATATTACATGAGAAATATTGTATATATGGATCTAAATATTTGCTTAAAAAATGAAGGTTTACCTTTAAGATTTTCTATAAAATCAGTTAGAATGGAATAAAGCAATATAAGAAATTATAGAGAAAAGTAATGATCTTTGTTAAGATAGTTCAGATTCATTACTGTTCCCTGCTATGCTAATTTGCAACATCTGTTGACGTGTGTACGATTAATTTTGTTATCAAAGTGGAGTAGCTTGGAGGCAGGCAGCCAATCTACAAACTCATCTAAGTTCAGTTTTGTTTCTTTGTTTTAAATTATACGATTAACTACAGTATCTTATACCTTTACAATTATAAAATAAACTAAAACCTTTTGGTAATTTTGATAATTTTAATGTTTTACAGAGAGATAGTACTCTTAAGGGAATAATACATTGAAGGACTGAAATAATACTCTAAACATATCTTTTTTTCTCTCTCACTTTTCCACATTAGACGTGATATATACCCTCTCTGTGCTTCACACTCCACGGCTTTGAGAAAGAAGATCTGTGGATCAAAAACATTAAGTATTTAAACAGTCTTGCCTTCGATGTTCACTAATTATGTGTTTGTTATTCTGCTGCCTTCAACGAACTTTCTCATGGCAAAAGGTTTCAATCATATCTGTCATACAAAGAAAAAGGCTTCAATACACTCTGTTAAATTCAAGGGGAGGTACAAATTGCTAATGCTATGTCCTTCAATGAAGAAGTGAAGAAAGAAAAGTAGTGAAGATGGGAGAACAAGAGGGCAGTGGGATGTAGTGTCTGGATGCAGACAACTGTGTACAATTAAAGTTTACTGATACACAAGTTGTTGATGCTTATTACAGTCTTCCTAATTCCTATTAGAAAGACAGATTAGAAAGAGAGATTGACAGCTGGCAATAAAAGCCAGTAGAAAAGAGAAATTTAAACATAAGTGAAATATTGAAGATATTTAATAACTTTGTCATGGAAGACACATTGACTACCACTCCTTGTAAAATTCATCAGTTCCATAGGAAAACTTCTTGACCCCTAGAGCAAGGTCAGCCCACAATAGATATAAAACAGCTTGCACCTGCAATGCTTATAGCTATCTTCAGCTAGAGTAGCCTGGTCATGTCCACCCTTATCTAATATTTGGTATTGAGAATATTTAGGCTCACGTTGGCAACTCTATGACTCTAATATAGAGATAGAGATAGAGATAGAGAGAGAGAGAGAGAGAGAGAGAGAGAGAGAGAGATAGAGACAGAGATAGATAGAGATAGAGATAGAGATAGAGATAGAGATAGAGATAGAGATAGAGATAGAGATAGAGATAGAGATAGATAGAGATAGAGATAGAGATAGAGACAGATAGAGATGATAGAGATAGAGATAGAGATAGAGATAGAGATAGAGATAGAGATAGAGACAGAGATAGATAGAGATAGAGATAGAGATAGAGATAGAGATAGAGATGATAGAGATGAGATAGATTTTTTTTTTTTTCAGTTCAAAGTATTTGAAATAATTTGAAAATTACATTATGGTCAGTTAGCAAAGTCTGTTTTTTATAGCCTGAAAGTGATGGCATATGTTGCGTACCACTAGCTCATAAGACCTTATAGAATATGTTGAGATGTTAAGATGGTCACCAAGTCCCCTCATTCTCTTAGGCTGGCAGCGGCAGGAGGTTGCTAGTGCAGCACACACATGACACTCTCCAAGTTCACAAGCACACACACATTTGCAGATGCCCCGAGCACCAGCACAGCCCCTCTGCCCACCCAGCACCCTTGCCCAGATCCCAGCTCCTCTTACCCACCTCACAGGTTCCCTACTCACTGGCTGGTCCAGCTCAGTGCTCACTGCACACACACAGCACTCACACCCTCATCCCAGAGGCACTCCACATTCACAGTTTACCTCAATTATCAGCACAGACTCCCTGCCCATCTGACACCCCTGCTTGGACCCAAGGCCCCCTTAATCACTAGCAAGCCCAGCTTGAATTTTTCTAGTGAACACACATGCAAGCACCATGACCACCAGGACTAGGGAAGATATAGACACTCACATTCCCACTGCAGTCAACACCAGTCACACCAGCTGTGACCTGTGGTCCTGCTCCAGCCACCAACAAGAAGCCCCTCACTGTCCCCTTGCACATTGCCTCTTCAGTTCGCACAGTCCTACCAACTTCCTCCAACATGCAGGACCCTCAGTTTTGCAACCTGATCTATTGCAAAGTCCCATTTGCCTGGGGCTTCTTGATAGCCCATCAATTAGTGGGACTGATCAGGTTTGTTTCTGGTTATGTTCGTTAATGTTAACTGGTCAGGTTTTATGTCTCTGTGTGTTTTTCCCACTCCCTTTCCTTATCCTCACAACTGCAAAAATAAACATTCTTACACCCCACATACTCTTACCAATTCATGACACTGACCAGGTTTCTTCTTGTCATGACCTCTCTTATCATATATCTTTTCTGGTTTGTGTCCTTTTTGGCCAGATACCCTTAAAGCAGCAGAAATGCTCCTCTTACATATTCTTACACTATAAACTAACATTTCTTCACTGGCAATAGTCAAAAGACTGAGGTTCAAAAATGAAATGGGAACCTAACATAAAAGGGCTCAGTGACAACCCACACCCTGGCAAGCTCAATAAACTTATCACCTTACTGACTGGAAGAAGGATAATCATAGCCTTGACAAAGGATAAAATGAGGGTTCCTCCACAATTAAGCATTTACTTTCCATTTGGATTAAAAAAAAATCTGTAGGTACTAAGGGATACGTGAATAGAGAGATACTATAGCTCTTAATGGGAGGAAACATAAGACAATATTTTTAATAGTATTTATAGAGAAGAGTATAACATCCACCAAAATGAATAGTAGTAACATGAAAATATTATACTTTAGAGTTAGGAGTAGTTGAAGAGAAAATAGAACAATATCATAAACCAGATATCTTTAATGAGATATTGTAACAAGCATATCATTAAAATACCACATCGTACAGTCTGCAAATGCTCGTGTCTTAACAACCCACACAATGAAAGTAAATGTTTTTAACTCTGCTGCTCAGCGTGGATTATAGTAATTTGAAATCTTATACTTATTTGGAAATACTAAGAGTTTTCTTTAACATATATTTATGACAAATATAAAAAGTAGTTCTTTTTCAATTAGAAGTGTTTTATACCATGTTTTTATATAAGGTGTTACAACAAAATAATGTCATTAATGCAATGACTTTTTATTTCCTTGAGAGAAAAAACATTGCCCCAACAAAGATTTTGTAATAAATATGAGGCAGCCAATTGTTCCTAGACTATAGTATCATTATTATGGAGATTACTGATCTCTGTGATTAAGGTTGCCTCCAAGTTTCCTGATAAAGCTTTACTTTAATGTCTTAAAGACTTCAGCCTTGAAAATCACTTTGTCTTGGCAAAAGCCAGCTATCATCTAAATGCAAAGGAGAATAGTTTTTAAGGTTAGAAGAAAAAATAGAAAATTCATATCCTTTACATTTTCATTGTAAAATAATTAACTGAAATGTTATTTCAAAATAACTTATCTTAATTTTATCATAGGTAAAGTAGCTTCCTACAAGTTCTTTGTTAATTATTTTATACACATTGCTCCTTGCATAGTTATGTGGGACACGTTTGTTCCACATTTCTACCATGTTTCTTTTTTTCTTAATAAAAAAAAGTAAATGTAAAGTAAAGAATACACAAAAAAAATCAGGTTTTAGTGTTGTTTGCCATTCTACTTAGACATCAAGAAATCAAGAAATATGGAAATTTCATATTGGAATTGTGTGGCATGTTTCATTGTGAGACTGGATATATTTTATTGGAAATATGTAAGAAAGCTTTAAAATATATTTGTTTAACTACAAGAAAATGTAATTTAACAAAAAATGTTATTCTTATATTGAATAGCTTGGGATCTTATCATATTGTTCTGATGCTGATTAAAAAGTCCAGATGTCTTCACAGAAACATTAACTTTAATTTCTGTGTTTTAAAAATATTCCCCGCTGTATTTCTTCAACACAAATAATATCTAAATAGAGTAATGTAACATAGAGAGCACGAGACAGGCATAATAAATGGGAAATAGAGATCAAGTTTCTTCTCTTCTTACTCAAATGGTTGGTACAGTCATACTTAAAAAAGACATCATAGAACTTCAATACAGATTTGCACCTTCTTTTACATCTCGGAACTAAACTTCAAAGCAGTGTTGCTTTAGTGAATTCTTCTTCCCTGTTTTACCTACTAGCTAGCTCTGGCTTTTTTTAATTTGTTTGTTTACTGTTCTTTAATCAACCTTCTCATGTCTCTAGCTCTCCCTTAGGCACCTTCCTTTTAATTTAAAATTATACTTTGTAGCTACCATATTAACACACTCTTTAAGATGCAACTTCTTTGTTGAACCTGACCTTTTAACTGAATTGAAAAATGGGATTGCTTAAAAAAAAAAGAAAAAAAAAAAAGCATCTAAGCTCAAAAGATACCGTGCTTGGACATATGAAGTATTACATAGTGATTACATAGTGGAAATTTTTCTAAAAAATTAAGTCTTGGACTACTTCACATTCGTTACTCCAAAATAACCTTAGGCACAATATGTTTCAGTTCTGCACCAAGGTGAGAATATGATCTTTTACCTCCCCTTCCCTTCCAGTCTCCTTACTGGATAATTGTGAAGATAAATTGTTTGTGAAGTACTCATATACATTAGTGGGGATTGTTACTAGAAAGTCCATAACAAAATCATTAACTCCCTTCAGAGTAGGGCTTAAACAGTATGCAAAGATTTGGCTTGTGGCCATACCTTGAGCAATGAGAATAAAACAAAATATTGAGTAGTAGCACATTAAGTGAGAACCATATATCCTGTACAGTGAATGAGAAAGGTCCAAGAACAGAACATCCTAACTTTCTGTTTTGGAATGACATTGCCTTATATTTTTAAAAGAGTGTATTGCATAATATATAATTTAAGGAATATAGACAGGAAAAAAAAAAGTAGAATTAAGCAAATATATGTCATACATACGCAAAAAGGGATTAAAGTAAGGTTAACAGCCATTTAGCTTCTCATTTTTTTTTCTAGTTTTATATTCTTTATTTCTGTTTTCTATAACCTGATTAATTTGTATTCTTTCCAAGATGACCTGAAGTAATGATTCTTGTTTTGTTTCCATTGAACATAAATCTAACTACATACAATGTGATTGTCAACAGATTCCATAAACTGGGCACCTAGAGAAGCAGAACTGCAGAACTAACCATGGTAAATACCTCTGCTACCTTTGAGCTAGACTATGCTATTGAATGTCAAACCACAATTTGCCAAGGACTGACCCGCTCTTTGCAGGCTTGAACCTGACTTCTGGACCATTTTCCACTCAGCAGTTATAGATCTACGTAAATGATGATAGATTTAGTATCTAAAATTAGTTCCTTTCCTAATTCTTTCCCTAGGGAAAAGGCATGTATACAGTTGGTTAGTAATTTATACTATTTACTTTCCAGTCCACTTTTACAGTATATTTGAACAAAAGTAGGCAAGAAACTTTGCAAAAGAACTGGTGAATTTTGTCATAATTCTTTTGTGGATCACTAGTGCGTTCCACAGTCTTATCCAAACCGGGATTGACCTAGTTTTAGACATCTCAGAATTAGATAATTAGTTACTTCCTTTTATCAACAGAAGAAATTGAGTCTCTCTAGAGGATAAACAGTCTCATCCATAAGTTGCCAGATAAATCACCATATGGTTATGGTTATATCTTTCCAGTTGCTTTGAAAGAAGAGTGTGGTGGTTAAGTCAAAGATAGATGTCTATCTGTAAAATGTATTAAATTTCTTAAGATGATTCCCACCTTAGTCTCTATGAATTGACTCCAAATGTTATTTGACAAAGAAACTGCACATCAAGCTGTCTGCTTCAGATTTTAGAATAACATGCATTTATATGTGAGAGATTTTTTTTTTCTAACAAAAACACCAGTACCTTCCTTTTGAAGAAATTAAATGCCAGAAAATGAAACAAACAAACAAACAAAACCACTTTGCATAGAAATTGTTATCTGTAAGCCTTCAATTGAAAAGGAAAAGGAACAAGTTGCTACACTTTGTATTTTTAAATTATATAAAAGTTAATCCTTTAGAATTTAGCTAATCACAAATATAATAAACTAAAAGCCCTATAAAGAATGAGAATTTCAAATGGAATGAGATTTTAGGAATTGAAGGACTTAGGCTGAGAGGACTAATAGATGAAAGATTAAAAGAGCAAAATATGCAGATCTCAATGAAAAAATGATTAGGAAGTGCCATGACAATTGTCAAGAAGCAGAGCCAACTGAATTATTCATTATAAATACTATTGATTACAAATTTTGTCCTTTTTTCTATCTATGAATTGCTTGCAAACTATCACTGAATCTGTGAATGTCTTCCTTATTCATACATATTTGCCTATGGCCTGTTCACAGCTGTTCACATTGACTAGTCACTATTTGTTATTTTTAGTGTGTGATTGCTCATCTTACATGGTATTGTTTTTACTCCCAGATTGGCTCATACTATGCTATACTAAATAGGATAACAAAGAACAAGAGATAATGGTGAATTATGACTGCCATCCTATGAACAAATTTTAGACAAATAATTATTCGTACTAACTTCAAAAAGATATTCGGGATTCACAGACTTCTTTTGGATGGCTAGTTGCAATCTGTGAAATCAGGAACAATGGACAATAATGGTTCACACAGAACAATTAACTCACTGCTATGTATTAGTGAGGATATTTGTATATTATGAGCTACATTATTTGACCAGCTGTTCGTACTCTGTTCACTGTGGTCACAATGGCTCCCATAATCACCTATGCAGTATTAGTTACTTGGTTTTTAAAAGCTCTGTTTTGCAGACAAAGAAGCTTGGTATGATTACAGGAAATGCTCATTCTAACACGCTGACAGCTGGAACTGGAAGATAAATAAAGCAAATACATTCCAAGTTAAGAAAATATTCTGAACACTAGCAGTTCTTCCCAAAATGATTACCACCATGCACTCATACTCTTTAGTGACACCAGAAGGGGGAGGAAAAAGATTGAACAGGCAAGAAAACCAGCCATCCTTTCAGTTCAAGGGGTTGGTTATAGTTGTCGCAATGATCTGTAAAACCTTTCCTCGCTACCAACCATACTACACCTAACCTCTGAATGAGTTAAGAAATGCACCATATCTGTAGAAATGCAAGGCTGAATTTCAGCTGTCCTATTCTCATGTATCTTAAAAGTAGGTACTAAATGTATGTTAGTCATTCTATAATGAAAGCCAAGACAGATAAGCATCCCATTCAGACAATTCAAGCTAAGCCAAGATAGACATGTCCTCTGGAGATGTCTATCTGTATTCACTAGCTACTGTAAGGTGTTTAAACAGGCTGCATCACTTCTGTGTAGTTAAAATTAGGATTAATTGCAGCATAGCCGAAAAAGCTTCAAGGAACAAGAAGATTCTTCTTTTTCCCAGGCTATATTCTAAGGTGATGATTCTTTGTTCAGTTCTCTGGCATGAAGAAGCAATGGAAGCAAACTTTCCCCGGCTGAGAAATACTTAAGAATAAGATTTTTGCTTCTTTTATGTGCACATATTATTATTGTGCAATAAACCTTTGGTATTAGGAATTGTTTGAGTCTGAAGTCCCAAAAATGTTAGAAAATAGGGTTTTCTTTTGGATTGTTCTCCTTGATGTAGGTATCAAAATTACACCAAAAACCACTTAAATATTCTTAATATTTTGTGTAATATGAAGTTGTACGGGTCTTTTAGTGATGGTAATAACATCCTAGCTTGTTCGTCAAATAATTTTCTTTTTCGAACCATTGTTTGTATTCACCTTGCAACAGATGTTCTTTTCCTAATAACTGATTTATGTGATTATTTTGGAAATTTAGCTATAGTGATCATTGCAGAGTCTGGAATGAGAATTATGATTGAATGTCAACAGGATGCAGGGAGAAAATAAGATGGAAAAGTTCATGGGCCAAGGTAAAAAACAGGAAAATCAGTTGCCAATTATTATCCCAAACAAAACAGACTCTAGTAGGAGAACAATAATTTAATTAATTGTCAATTAAAGCAGAGTAGGATGGTTAAAAACAAAGGAAAAAAAAACAAAACAAAACATATTTTCCTCCCCAGCTTATCAGGCTGAAAGTCAGTCCTTCATTCCCTGCCCCTCTACCTCCTCCCCCAGCCTCCCAAGTGGTGCAGGGGATGGGGAAGGGAGAAACCTGTAACTCACAGGCACTGATATCTCACCTGTTACATGCTATTTGAGTAGCAGTTTCTGAATCATAAATATGTTTTGTTTTGTTTTGTTTTTTTTTCCATAAGTAAATAGACCAATAGAAAGGTTAACACTGCTTTTAACTGGCATTAAGGAAAGAACAAATAATGACCTGCTTAATCAATAAACTGCACAACATAAAGTAGACAAAATTCTCTGCTTTAAACTGGACTAATTGCATTATTTATATAAATTAAAAAATCACATGGCTTATGTAATAAACAATAAAAAATCCACCTCTTTTTAAAAATAAAATTACAACAATAGATAACATTATATGCATATATATATACACATATATATACTCCCACTCATTGTACAGAGCCAGTTTCTAATTTATGACAAAAAATACGTCTCCTGGGTAATTCAATGCTGCTAAATTGAGACCTTCACCTGCTGTCTGGTGGTTAAAATACATCACAAAAGACTTTCCCTGATATAAAACAAATGTATGGTCAATTTAGACAAAGATAGTTCCTTTACTGTATTGTTTTCATGGTTTTCTATGGAATAAATTATATTTCTAGGTGAAAATTAATTTCTTAAAGCAATGAGGTGAGAGATGAAGCACCTGAGAATGGTCACAAATGAATTAGGGCTTCTCACTGTAAAAAGCTGGTGGGATCAATAGCCCAGCTGAAGTCCATCTATAGAAATGCATGCAGCACAGGCAAGAAACAAGAGGAGCTGGAAGCCATTGTGCAACAGAAAAACTACAAGGTAGTTGCCATCATTGAAACATGGTGGGATGACTCCTGCAATTGGAGTGCTACATTGGATAGCTATAAACTCTTCTGAAGGGATAGGCAAGGATGGAGAGTAGGTGGGATAGTCATGTATGTTAGGGAGCATTTTGATTGTCTGGAGCTGGATGAGAGTGATGATAGGGTTGAGTGTTTACAAGTAAGAATCAAGAGGAAGGCCAGCAAGGCAGATATCCTGGTGGGGGTCTGTTACAGACCACCCAACCAGGAAGAAGATGCAGATGACATATTCTTCAGGCATCTGGGGAAGTCTCATGATCGCTGGCCCTTGTTGTCATGGGGGACTTCAACCTACCACAAGTCTACTGGAAATACACACGGCACAGAGGAAACAGTCTAGGAGGCTCCTGGAGTGCATCAAGAATAGTGTGACCAGCAGGACCAGGGAAGTGATCATCCCACTGTACTTGGCTCTGGTAAGCTCCCACCTTGAATATTGTGTCCAGTTTTGGGCCCCTCACTACAGGAAAGACATTGAGGTGCTCGAGAGAGTTCAGAGGAGGGCAACAAAGCTGATAAGGGTTCTGGAGAACAAGTATTCTGAGGAGCGGCTGAGGGAACTGGGACTGTGATTGCTTACCCTGGAGAAAAGGAGCCTGAGGGGACACTTCATCACTCTCCACAACTATCTGAAAGGAGGTTGTAGCATGGGGGGTGTTGGTCTCTTCTCACAAGTAGCAAGTGATAGGATGAGGGGAAATGGCCTCAGGGAAGGTTCAGACTTGATATTAGGAAAAAATTCCTCCACAGAAAGGGTTGTCAGGCACTGGAACAGGCTGCCCAGGGAAGTGGTGGAGTCACCACCCCTGGAGGTGTTTAAAAGAAGTATAGATGAGGCTTTTAGGGACACTGTTCAGGGGCACAGTTAGGTTATGGTGTTGGACTCAATGATCCTGAGGGTCTTTCCCAACCATAATGATTCTAAGTGTTAGCCTTTGGAGATGCCTATTTCTCTCCATAGATTATACAAGAAACCTACAATAGCTTGCTTGCACTACAAAATTTAATTTTTAAAATTTTTAAAAAACCACATTATTTTGTTATTACATAAAATTAAGCAATACACACGTGTCATGATTTTAAAAGTAAAGTTTTAATGACAGTCTCAAAGCACTGTCATTCAAAGGAGAAATAATACATTTCATATATTGAAACAAGACCAGTTAAGGAAAAAGGGTGTTCGCAGTAAGAGTGATTAGACAGTTAAATATGTTACCCTTAGAAACTGTGAATAATCCATTCTTGTGGTGTCCTGACAGGACAAAAGTCTGAGCAATTTTGACTAAATTTTGAAGTGTACCTGCTTTGACTGGGGTTTTAGACCAGATGACTTCAAAAGGTGCTTTCTAGCCTAAGCATTTACATATTCATAAGCACTCACATTTATTTCAGCTTACCATCCATCTTCTATATAAAATATGTATATGTATATATATTCAGCTCTGAGTTTCCCAACCTAAGAAGGACATGGGCCTGCTTGAGGAAGCCAAGAGGAGGGCCATGAAGATGATCAGAAGGCTGGAGCACTTCTCCTATGAAGACAGACTGAGAGAGCTGGGGTTGTTCAGCCTGGAGAAGTGAAGTTTCCAGGGAGACCTTATAACAGCCTTCCAGAACCTAAAGGGGGGGCTAAAAGGAAGATGGAGGGGGACTTTTTACAAAGGCATGTAGTGATAGGACAAGGGGCAATGTCTTGAAACTGAAAAGGGGTAGATTTAGGCTAGATATAAGGGAGAAATTCTTCACCATCAAGGTGGTGAGGCACTGGAACACACTTCCCAGAGAAGCTGTGGATGCCCCATCTCTGGAAGTGTTCAAGGCCAGGCTGGATGTGGCTTTGAGCAACCTGGTCTAGTGGCAGGTGTCCCTGTCCATGACAGGGGGTTTGGAATTAAGTGATCTTTAAGGTCCCTTCCAAACAAAACCATACTAAGAATTTGTGATACCAACTTGAATTATTTGCAATCATTATCTCTGGTTTATACATTTTATGCAATTCATGGTGTTACGTAATTATTTTATCCCACTCTATATGAATGAAAAACAATATGCATACATAAAGGCAATCATTTACATATTTACTTCCAAATGCAAAATCTTCACTTTGTAGACTTAATTCACATACAGACACAGCAAGATCATGTTCAGAACACTCTCACATAAACCACTATTAATGTCTGCATTTTTAAAGACTGAGAACCCTGGTAACCTTTCAGATATGTAATGTATGTATTCTCCATCTCTCCTCAGCTTTCTGAAAAGATCAGAATCTTCTCCATTAAGTGAATGATGTAGTTTAACTGCCTTTCCATCCAAATGTAATAAACTTTTTAACAAGAACATTATAATGAAGCAGTAATGAAACTGTACCTTAGCTGAAGGAAACATGAAGCAATTCTGTCAAGATAATATAGTAAGCAGCAACAATACATTTGACCAAATGAAAGCCTCTGCCTCTAAAGTTATTCACTTTACATGTCCGTTATAGTCAACAAAGAGAAAAAGGCACTTGAAATAAGCACTTAATCTCATTTTGTATCAGATGTATAAAATAGATCAAATGAATAGCACTCTTGCGATTGACTACAAAGGAGCCTAGGAGTGCTACTCAGATGCAAATGAATCACACTGCAGTTCCTGACTCCCACTTAACAACCATTAAACTAGATCTGAACAGAATTCAGAATGATAGTTTCAAAGGCAATTTCAAATGCTAATTGTTTATTCCACACTTAAAAATATTTTTTTCTCAGAAAATAAAATTTACTAATTTTGATTCAGAATAATAATTAGAAAATAATTTAATATCTAAATAAACTTTAACAACTTTGAGGGTTGTTCTTGACTTATTTTAAAATTGAATTTGGTATGATCGTATTATTTCATTAATCTCAGTAAGAGCAGTGCAAAACAATAGAGTTCCATAATATATTTTTTAATAACTTTTTTACAGGTCTCAGGCAGTTCATTAACAACAGTGTTAAAAATTGTTGACACAGTATTGACCCTTGTACACCACTAGTAAACAGCCTCCAGTCAGACTCTTTTTCCGCTGATCACAATTCTCTGAGACCAGCTATTTAGACAGGTTTCAATCCACCTCACTGTGGTGGTGGTTTGATTCATTCTCAGTAAATTCATGCTGTCGTGGCAGGAGGCTGCCCCGGCCTGGGGTATCCACAGGGTCACATCATCCTTCAGGTGCCTCCACCTACTCCTGGTTGGGGTCATCCCTCGGCTGCAGCTGGATCTCTGCTCCACTGTGGACATCCATGGTCTGCAGGGGAACAGCCTGTCTCACCATGGTCTTCACCACAGGCTGCAGGGGAATCTCTGCTCCAGTGCCTGTAGCACCTTCTGCCCCTCCTTCTTCCCTGACTTTGGTGTCTGCAAGTTTCTCTCACATATTCTCACTCCTCTCTTCTGGCTGCTGTGGCAGAGCAGTTCTTTCCCCTTCCTAACTATGTTATCCCAGAGGTGCTACTACCAATGCTGATGGACATGGCCTTGGCAAGTGGTGGGTCTATTTTGGAGCTGGCTGGCATTGGACATACCAGAAGTTTGTAGCACCCCTGTAGTATCCCCTAGCTACCAAAACCTTGCCACACAAACCCAATATGTGTGTGCATTTGAAGAGGTTCTTCTTTTGCCCAGTTTTTCCATTCATGAAGTCTCTCTTTCTTCTGTAACCCTGTACTCTTTTCCCCATCTGTCCTCCATTTTTTATGTTGTAATGAAGTTGCATAAGTTTAGAAATAAATAAATTACAAAATGCATTATTTTCATACATTGAAATATATCCTCTTCCAAGAAAATAAAGTACAGTAAATTTCTTTTTTTCTTAATATTTTACAGTAAGAATTCTGAAACTATAGTCCACACTGCATGTACCAGTGGACAGCTGGCTAGTCACATTGTGCTGGTTTGTTTTGGTTTTTTTGTTGTTGTTGTTATTTCCAACTGCTAAACTTACGTTAAAAGATAATTTAAATACTTTAATTACTTAACTTTTTGTGTGAAAAATCAGTTTGGATGTTATGCTTTAGTGAATCATGATCCATCCTGTTAAAAACAGAGATGTCATATTACAGACTTGTAATTCCATAAGAAAGAATAGCTATAAATTTGAGCATATTAGGACTATAAAAAATAGAACATAAATAATGAGTGAAAGCCTGTAGCCAGAATTAAATTATTCCTTAAAATTCAGCTGCTAGCTTCCACTTCCCATTTACATGTTGGTTGTGTCTTGTCTTTCTTTTTTTTTTCCCCTGGAAATTAAAATTCAATGTATTTCAATTACAGAAAGTTTTAAAAACAAACTTGTTTTGATTACTACATCTCAAATTGGCAATTAGTAGCTAGGAAAGAGTGGGAGTTCTCCATTACTAGCAAAATCAGCTAGCTCCTGGCTTGCTGTAGGCAAGCACAAGAACTAAATGAAAAAAAAAAAAAACCCAAACCAAACCAAAACATAAATAAAGCCAAAGTGCTACAGAATCCCAGATGTCTTTGATTTCCAAAGTCCTGATGAATCAAGCCAGAGAAACAATGCAGCATCCTGTATCAGGTCAGAAACACAAACTCTGAATAGAGAAGAAGATTATTGGCAAGTCATTCACAGCTTATTTTATCTCTTTTATCATCTTTCAGTTGTTCTAATTTTTTAAGTAGTTCTAGTTTTATTGACTCATCATACTTCATATTTCTGTTCTTCAGCACAGATGTTGTAAAGATACACTTACCTTCTAAAATTCATCCTTTATTATAACATTCCTATGAAAATTATGCAATTACAACAATTAAAGCAAATCTGTCTAAAACAGATTTTCAGAAGTACTGTAGTCAATTCATCTGCCACAAGGTAAAACATTAATATAAACTGTTCCTGGCAGTTGTTTGTTTGTTATTAAAAACTGAAAAAAATGCTGTAGATTCCACAGCATTTCTTACAAATTACAGTGTTTCCCCTGGGCACAATTTCAGGGCCAGTTCTCTTCAATGTTTTTATCAATGATGCAGATGCATGAATTGAATGCACACTAAGTAAGTTTGCTGATGAAACTAAATTAGGAAGAGCCATTAATTCCCTCAAAGGTAGAGAGGCCTTACAGAGAGATCTTGATACATGAGAGTGCTCAGAAATCACCAATCGTATGAAATTTAACAAGGGTAAATGCCAGATTCTAAACCTGACATGGTGTAATCCTGGATTTATGTATAGATTGAGGAACAAAAGAATGGACTGCAGCCCCACAGAAGGAGATCTGGGGATTTTGGTTGATGGTGAGCTCAATACAAGTCAACAATGTGTTGTGGCACGCAAAAAGCCAACCATATCCTGGAGTACATTAAGTACAGCATAGCTAGCTGGTCAAAAGAAGTGATCATCCCACTGTACTCAGCATTGGTGCCTCCTAACCTGAAGTACCTTGTGCAGTTTTGAGCTTCAGAATGTAAGAATGATTTAAAAAATATTAGAATGTGTCCAAAGGAGGGCAACAAAGATGGTGAAATGACTAGAAGTCATGATTTAGGAGTGGCTGAAAATATTAGGTTTGTTCAGCTTCAAGAAGAGGATACTGAGGCATGACCTCATTGCTGTTTACAATTACCTCATGAAGAGGAGCCAAGAGGGAGGTTCTGACCTCTTCTCTCTGGTGTCTGCAAATAGGACATAAAGGAATGGTTTACAGCTGCATCAGGGGAAGTTCAGATTGTGTGCTGAACACGGTCCAATCAGCTTTGGTGTCCCAAACCAGATGCAGTTCTCCAAGTGAGGCTTGGTAAACTGGGAGAATTTCTTCACATTTTATTTATGATACTAGTTATTATCAATGTCCTTTTACTATTAGCTTTTGTAATAAGCATCCATGGAAGTTACACCACAATTCATATCACCCTTCAAAGTCCTGTTTAATGAAGAGAAAGCAGCAGTGGAAAACTAGTTGTCACCCATTCTCAAATAGGAAAAAAAATACATAAAAATACATATATATGCATACACACATAGAACATGATTTGTAATAATATATGTGCATTTATAATGAAATATGTTCTCCTTTGTAATATCTCACAGACGCATTACTTTTTTTTTTTTCTGATGACATTCTGTTATTCTGTGATTACTTCAACTTCCATGTCACTAAATCTATGAGACTCTCAAATTTCCAGTTATGTATTGTGTTTCTGAGTGTTTTGTGAGGATATGGATAATGCCTACCTTAATTCATTCTACGTTTCTGAAAGCTGCACAGATTTTCTTCATCAGCTGCTGGATAAGTGTTTCGACTTGAATGAATGCTTACTTGGCAGGATTGATTTCTTTGGAAGAAATCTGGGTAGGCTAGAAGACATGAGAGCAGTGTTTTTCCTGCATGGGTTCACAGGAGCAAGAACATAAACATTTTCCTTGCTGATATAGTTGTGCAAGAGTTCTACAAAGAGTTCTACTTTGGGGTCAAAGTCAAGAATATTCATGGCTATGCCTGCAGTAGTAAACCATCTCCATGAGTTGCTGAAATGGATGTTTGCTTTTAGTGGAATAAATGACAATTAAATTGAGAAATTCTGAAAAATGCTAAATATTCACAACTGCTATTCTGACTACCTAGCTATCTGCAACGTACTTATTTCTTAGTGTTTGTGATTTATAAATATATTTTCTCTTATTCTCACCTCACATAAAACATTCCATCTGGGAATAATTTATTTTTCTTGGATAATTTAGACACTAGTTTAGCTCTGACTTTAGATTCTTTCTTTGAGGTAATAGCTAATGTTATACAACTCTCTCCATATAGTCTGAAAAGATACTGGAGTATGTTGGAGACAACCTTTTGTTGAAGATGAGGGACAGAGAAACCAGTTGCAAGTGATTTAAAAGCCCCACAATGAAGGATAACAGACTGAGAATCTGTTATCTGTGTGGATCAAAGTGATCAAAAAAAATGGGACTCAGGTGCTCTAGTAATTAGGTTTCTTATCTCAGCTAGTTATCTAATCTCTGTCTTTGCTCATCCTTTTATAAGTGTCTGTCTATACAGACTGTTATCTATTGTTGTCAATAAAGAAAGATGTAATTACTTTAACCCAGACAACTAACTTTAAGAAACATAAAATTAACTGAGAAGAATATGATTGTGCATATAGAAAATCACATTAAGAATCCAGTTTTTAAAAAAGTCTGATATCTAAATAATTAATTACAGTAACAAAAACTGTTTTACAGGCAATATTAAAAAAAAGATTAGGCATATTAAGTTACTTAAAACATGTTTGAAAAAATGACACCACAAATTTTGTGAACTTCTATGGCAATTACTCTATGATTACTACAACAGTAGTCAAGCCCCCTCAAACCTATGAAAGCAGCCCCTGGGCGGGGTGGAACTAGTGGCCAGGAATACTGCAGAGCTGACATGGTAGCAAGGGTGTGGTGTGTCAGTTTGCACAGTTGACATGGAGGGCATACACAAAGGGTGCTGAAGCTCTGCGGGCTCCACCAGGGAGCAACGGTATTCACCTGACAGAAAGCCATGGTCTCTCTAAGCTCCGCACCCAACACAACTGATGTAGCCTCCCAGAGATTTGGTGGGAAGACACTGCCACACAGGCATCAGGCTGCAGGGTGTTCCCAGCTCTTACATCAATACTGGATGGCAGCAGTGAGGACAGCTGCAGAAGGTGTGGCCAGGTAGATTAACTCCTCCACTTAGTGACAGAGCTCTGGGAGAAGGTGAGTAGGTTGAGGAGTATCAGGGAATGCTAGAGATAGATCAGTCACTGGTGTCAAACCCTGCCTGCCCTGGGATAGGCCCAACAGGCCGAAAGGATGCATGATATGGAAGATTCTCTGTCTTCTCAGTTCAGCATGGGCGACAAACAAGAGGGGCTGGAGGCCATTGTGCAGCTGGAAAACTTTGATATAGTTGCCATCATGGAAACATGGTGGGGTGACTCACAAAACTGGTGTGCTGCAATTGGTGCCTGTAAACACTTCAGAAGGGATAGGCAAGGAAGAAGAGGATGTGGGGTAGCCCTCTATGTTAAGGAATATTTTGACTGTCTAGAGCTTGACGATGTAGATTAAATGGTTGAGTGTTTATAGGTAATAATCAGGGGGAAGGCCAACAAGGCTGATATCTTGGTGGGAGTCTGTTATAAACCACCCCACCAGGCTGAAGAAGCAGACAAAAGATTCTATAAGCAAGGGACAAGTCTCATGATTGCTAGCCCTTTCTTATTGTGGGGGACTTCAGCTTGCCAGATGTCTGCTGGAAACACAATACAGTGCAGAGGAAACAGTCTAGGAGGTTCCTGAAGTATGTGGAAGACAACTTTCTGACACAGATGGTGAGTGAGCCAACTGAGGAAGATGCCCCATTGGACTTGTCTTTTGCAAACAAAGGACTGGTTAGTGATGTGACAGTTTGGAGCTCTTTCGAACATAGTGATCACAAAATGATTTTTGGAGAGAGAAGGTCAGGAGAACTCCTACCTTGGATTTCCAGAAGGCAGATTTTGTTCTGTTTAGGAGATTGGTTGACAGCACCTTGGGAGGCAGTCGAGAACAAAAACTAGACATTTTTCAAGACAGAAATCTTGAAGGCACAAGAGCAGGCTGTCCTCCTGTGCCAAAAGATGAACTGGCAGGGAAGAAGACTGGCCTGGCTGAACAGAGACCTTTAGATGGAACTCAGTTTAGGACCTTTGGAAGGAGAGGCAGGCCACACAGGAAGACTACCAGGATGTCATGAGGTTATGCAGGGAGAAAATTATAAGGACCAAAACCCAACTAGTACTTAATTTGGTTACTGCAGTAAAAGGCAATAAAAAATGTTTCTGTGAGGTACGTTAACAACAAAAGAAGGGTTAATGAGAATATCCATCCTCTGTTGGATGCGGGGGGAAGCATATTGACAAAGGCTCAGGAAAAGGCTGAGGCATGTAATGCCTTCTTTGCCTCAGTGTTTAATAGTAAGACAAGTTGTTCTTGGAGTATCCAGCCCTCTGAGCTGGAAGAGAAGGACAGGGAACAGGATGATAATCCCAAGAGAAATTATTAGTGACTTGCTACACCACTTAGACACACACAAGTCTATAAGGCCAAATGGGACCCACCTAAGGGTTTTCAGGGAGCCGGTGGAGGTGCTCAGCAAGCCATTTTCCATCATTTATCAGTGGTTGTAACAACATGGGTATTGTTTTTTTTCTTCCAAGTAATAAGCATTAGGACAAGAAGAAATGGCCTCAAGGTATGCTGGAAAGGTTTAGATTGGATATTAGGAAAAAAAATTATTCACATAAAGGGTTGTCAAGCATTGCAATGGGTTGCTCAGGGAAGTGGTTGAGTCACCATCCCTGGAGGTGTTTAAAAGACATGTAGATGTGGCACTTAGAGACATGGTTTAGTGGTGGATTTGGTAGTGTTAGGTTAACAGCTAGACTCAATGATCTAAAGGGTCTTTTCCAAGGGTTTTAGGGTAGTAATAGGGTAAACCAAAAAGACCTAGTATTTAAATTAAATCAATATTGTGGAACAAACACCTGAATAGAATAACTTTATTTGGATTCAAATTAATTTGTTAGCGTTAGTAATATAGAGAGGTTAAAAATACAAGAACATTCATTATTATAGCAATAGGAAATGTGCTATTAATTTAGAATAATATGGAAAAAAATTCTATGCTCCATTTAGTCTTTCTATACTGTAAAAGATTATTCTAAATTGCTTGACAGTAATGTATCCTCTAGACACAAAATAATTACAATACATAAATAGATTTTACAGTAATAATAATTTGAGTTATATTATTTCTGATAAACAAATAAATTGCCATAGTCTCTAACTTATCTTCTCACTACAACTCTCTATAATTCTAAACTGTCCTATCATGTACTATTTATTTATTTATTTTAAGGTAATCAACCAGTCAAGGAATCTCTGATGACTAGAAATGGAGACATTTAAAGGCATATTAATTCTGCCATGTTATTTCAAATTAAATGAACGGAAATGATTGATGAATATGAAAAAAAATAAGGGAACATATTCAAAATTTAAAAGATTTTTTCTGAAAGATGGTTAGTTTTATTTGACAACAAACATGGTTAGCTGTAACACAGTTGTATTTTAAAATAGGAAATGATTTATGAAAGCCACGGGAGGAGCAGATGTCAGAAAGAGAAAAAGAATCAGATATAATTCACAGAAGCAATGACATCACTGCAAATTTTAGCTGCTTAAGTCTTCTGAATGGGTCAATATTAGTGCTTCAGTTTCATCAAGAGTGCTCTTCTGAAGAATATTTCCCAGTTGGCACCAGCTATTAATCTTCCTTGTGCTGTGGATTACATAATGTTATTTTATTATGTACTTAAGATTCTTTCCAAATTTAACTAAGCTGAGATATACACCTGTGCAGAGCACCTATGAACTTGAGCCATTAATGGACTCCTAGTCCATGAAAATAAGCTGGAGGCAGTCTGAACCAAATGCTTCTTAATGCAGATAATATGTATGTTGTGTTTTCAATATTTTGCTTGGTATTTCTCCTTATATTGAACCACCCAATTTACTAGTGTAGTCACTGCCTAAATTGTTATAAAGAAATTTTGATAATGAACCAGTGATACTGCCTCAAGTAGTGGATGTTAATAAACATTTAACAAAGCATTTTATCATAATCTATATGTATTTATAGATGCATCCATCTTGTAATGCTTTGCTATTGCTGTAAGGTGAACTACTCAAAACTATCAGAACAGTGACTTCAAACTTCTCAATGCTAAAAAAGAACATTTTTTTTGTTTTTTAGGAAACCACATCCTGAAGGCCACTGAAGACAAATGTTATTTTAACAAGGGGTCATAAAAGAACTAGCACAAGATGAAAGAGGCTTTGAAAATACATGCACAAAATTATATCAGAGGTTTGAGAGCTGTAAGAAAAACCTCCAAATTATCAGTCTCTGTTAAAAGATCAGTCTTGTGTTCATTAAAGGAATATAGCTTTTGGACCCTGGCAAAACCTGATTCAAAGATAGTAAGTTGTCTGTGTTTTAAAAAATAAACAAACAGAAAATAAACAAATAACTAAAACAAAACAAACAAACAAACAATAACAGAAAAAATAATTCTAAATGGACAAAAGACTGAAAAAGAACAGCCTCTGTTCAGACTTTCTGCAGCAAAGACCTCAAGACGGGTGACTTCCTGCCACCTTCTTATCAAAGAAGTCTAGCACCATTGACCTTAGGATCCTAAAGGGCCTGATAAGAGTGAGCAAAATATAAAAGAAAGATATACTTTTTAGAATGTGTGCACATATAAATTCTAAGGGTTTTGGAACAAGATCTAATAATTGCATAATTTAGACTTAGTGTAACGTATCATTATTGAACTGTTAAAAGTCAGTAAGATTATAAATCACTTCTTGGCTCCACATATAAAGTGTGTTTCTTTAGCACACAAAAACTGAACATGATGTTTGGTCTTGTGCTGTGCCTTTGAGACTTCCTTGAAATTTGAATGCAATGAAATGTCCATCCTAAGTTAGTCCCCAAGGCTGAATTTTGAACTGGTGATTGTGTTAGTCCAGACAGAATTAAGGTGAGCTGTTCTAGAGCATTTCTTTATGTTCTTTCATGTTCATTTATATGACAAGCTCAAATAAAATTCCAGTGTTTTAGATGTTTAAAATTGGTGGGATGACCTCATTTTCAGCGCCCAGAACACCTCCCTTTTAATGTATAATGTAAACCTGAGCATCCATCTTATTTTGACTCTTGCTACTGACCCAGCAAAATAGTAGGTAAGAAATGTCTTATCATCAAGATGCAAATCATTGTAGTCTGGAAATATTTTAGAACCGTAAAAGTGCTGTAATGAAATTACAGGATTAGGGCAAGATGCTCTCTGTTATTTGTCTGTGGCACTCTATACTATTTGTCTTAATGAATCATAGATTACATAAACCAAAACTATACCTTCTTAGTGTTGTTTTTTGTCCTGATACACTTATTACTTGGTATCTCTTTAAAATACTAAACCACTGACCCTTCTGTAAAATGATACAGTGCCGAGAAACAGCAGTCTGAAGTTCAGTATCATTTAACAGCTTAATTGAACCAAAACTCTTATGATGGTGCCCTCCTCCACTGTGCACAGAAAGAATATGCAAGTTTTGGGGAAATGTTCTTCAGTAAGTCATGAGCCATGCTTTTGCAGATATTGGGTTTTGTGACTAATTAAGAAGGGTGTTGCAACAAAAAAAAAAAAAGGCAGCAATTGCCTGTTTAATTTGAACAGATTTAATATATTTGTTTTTATATAGAAATGATTAAAAAAAATATGATTGTTTCGATTAGTTATTTTCAAGTAATTGTGATCCATGAGGCCTTTATCAATTGTGAATGCAAATACCTAGACATTGTTGAAAGTTTATATTCTAATCACATATAAAAATAAATTTGAGAAAAAAAATGTTTTCATCGAAATTCAGCATAACTGCTGAAGAAAATGTAACTAAAATGAATTATTATGATAATTCCAGTTATTATTTTTCTCATTTAGAATAAGAGATTAGGCATAGGAAAATGGGTAAGAAATTCCTGCAGGACTGAAGAGTAGAAAGCTGACACTCTGCTTCATTGTTGGATTATCCTGACATCCACACCTTCAGGAATCAGTATAGATAGTTGTTCATTGTATCTGCAACTGAGTGAAGTTGTCTTCAAGATGTAATATTGTGTTCTCCTGTGTCCCCAGTATCTTTATGTTGTCCTTTTTCTCTCTCAGTTAGCTTCTCTTTAACTGAATTACATGGCACAAGGACATTGTTTTGATATTTATGATGCCTGAACAAGCAAAAGTACCTGACCAAGGAAAAGGACCTGACCAGATCTGTGAAATGACAGTCTATTCTGTGTATTTGGGACAAAATGATAGTCATCGTAGCTCACCTAACACATTGTCAACTATAAGCACATGACCATGAAGAATGTAGATGTTTCCTATATTTTCCACTACTTTTCTAATTTTACTGGTTATTCTTACTATGCATTCATTTTTGGTTTTCTGCTCTTTGACGAGAAGCAAAAAGGGACAGCATAATTCAGAAAATACCAAGTATTTGTTCTTATGTTGTGGTTCTGAAGAGACTTAGGAAACAACTTATAGAAGCTAAACTTGCTTAGCACATTAAAAAGGCAAATCATGGGTTCTGTGCTTCATAGTACTAAAACCTATGGAAACTGCAGATTCACAATCCTGTTCTTGAATATAAAAAAATCCAGGACCTCAGTGTGATAAAGCTGTTCTAAACTCAAAATTAAGCAAGAATTTGTTATATTTCCCATGAGCTTTTAGACAGCTTTCAACACTTTAAGGGCTAGATATCTGCTTAAGATAATTAATCCTGCAGGTTCTTTCTGTAGTCATCAGAAATAAACGGACAAGCAACATATCGGGTCTAACACAGTGGTTTAAGTGAACAAAAAATATTTCTAAATGTACTGATCTTTCTCTATCAGTGGTAGAAAGGGAGCCAGACAACCATTTTAGACAAAATAGTTCACATGACTACCATTGTAAAGTACGGAACTCCTCATAAAAAGTGTAGACCAACCTTTTGATAAATGCGAAGAGTTCTGAGCTTTTCAATAAATTCCTTTAACTTTTTGGATGTTAACTTTCATTTACTGTTTTTGCTTTCCAGATTCTGGAATAAGCAAAACTTGAGTTATTAAAATACCCTGAGGGAATAATGATAGATTACAGAAATCTTGTGGGAAAACTTGACAATATTTTTTTTCACCTCAATGCCTGTAACACAGAGCTTCAGTTACAGTAATATTTTATTAGATTTATTTTACAACAAGCTGAAATGTTGGGATATTTCCTAATTGTGAGGCTCCAATTCTGCCTCGTGACATGCTATAAACTGTTGGATTTGTGTTAGGCTCATTCTGACTTGTAAATGGAAGCACTGAATATCACAGGCTAAATTCTGATGTCTTAGCTGTTTATAAGTCCCCTTGACTTCCTTGCTGAGGGAAAAACTAAATGCAAACTTCAACATGAATAATTAACCCCTGGTCTGTCAGATCTGTTTAAAAGAAACACACATTTTCTTTCGGAATGAAAAGATTTATCTTTCCTGCTGATAACTGGGGGTGGTTCTATGTTGTTAGGTTTCTGGTGTGCTGTTTATTTTCTTTTTACAACTTTTGCTGCAGGAAAGTAGTTGTACAAAGGGGAGTTTAATTTGCATTTTTTAAATTTTAAAAAAGAGGAACTTTAAAAAAGCCCAATATTCACTGGCTTTATTTTATCTGATTCCTTCATATGCCACTGATAGCATGTCCTCTCTGATGTCCTTAAATTAAGCAACTCAATTCTTTCTCTTACTATCTTTCTATCTTTTTAGAAGAACAACTGTTCTTTTCCACTAACCATTCTGAAGCTAGAAAAGCAAATTATTTTTCCCCCTGCTGACATTGCATCTCACAAAGTTCAGTGGGTTTCTGATTATGTACTCAAGCTCAAGCAGTTTTCTTCCATTTTCATTTTTTTTAGCACCTGTTTCTCTATTGCACATGCACCTTCCCATCTTAGAATTCAAATCACCTATGTTCAAGAGTGTTTGATGCCTGGGCCTCACTATACCTCCTGTGGTTCAGCACAAAATTGCTTTTTCGTCTTCAAAATAGAATGAGAATGTGAGCTCTGTCTTTTTGGTAGCCTAAACACTAAAAGATGTGATTACAGAGCTGGAGGAGATTTTATCTTGAGCTCGTATGTGTCAAAATGAACTTTCATGGTCTACTGATTCAAGAAAATCAAAATGTCATTGAAAAAAAGTGGTATTTCAGTGTATGCAACCCATCACTTTATTTTAATGTATCTTCCTCTGCATTTGACTTTGCATAGACTGAAATGTAAAGTATTTGGCTTTATATAGAGACAAAAAAAACATAAATACTTGAAAAAGTCTAGAAAATTACAGAAGTTAAAAACTTAATTTCATGGGAAAATAAATATGTAATTCTAATAGAAGTCATTTGACAGACACATTCACAAGGGAATGTTAAATATTGCTGGAACTACTTTTTCAATTGCACCATTTGTGGTTGTTAAGAAAACACACTACTGCTAAGAGTATGATTGACAAGTTAATGCAAAGAGTCTTGCACCCCCAAACATTTAAAATGTGGAGTGTAGCACTCAGATTTCTATAGCCTCTTTATTCAAATAGCATCAATTACCCATTCAGATCTAACAGAAGAAAATCTTCTTATGCATTTTACTTACATTTACATACTAAAACTTTGGATAATAAAATAAAATTTTATTAGTGGGGTGGCTGATTCTGTTGTTATAAGGATGTGCCTGAAGTATGTAAGCAAATAAACAAGTATGTAAAACATGGAAATGTAAAGAGAAAGGGAAGAGGAAAGGAGAGTATGAAGAACATTAAATATTAATTTCATAAAATTATGAATATTTTGTTAAGGATGGAAAATTTTAAAAATACACATATAAGTCATTAAATAGCTTGACTTTTATAGTTATGAAAACACTCCTGTTGGGTTCAGGGAAATTTATGTCTGATTAACATTTTGGAAGGCCCAAACCACTTTGGATTGAGTGGAGTACTTTTATAGGCTTCATTTTTTTGTGATCTAGATCCTTAGTTAAGTACATAATCAGGATATAGGGAATTATATCTAAGTACATGATTTTGAAAATACTGGCATTTTTGCTTATCTTTATTTAACTATTTTCTGGATTCTTTGACCTATTAAATTATCTGTGTACTAAAGTTCCATGAACATTTGATAAATTTCTGAAGCCTTAGAATTCCACCCCATGGCTATGGCATTGCCACTTCTCTAGGATACATTTACTACGTTTCTGCTTGAATAGAAAAAAAGAAGACAATTTACTTTTATAGGCCAGGCAGAATTGTAATGTTACAGGTAATATTAATCAGTCTACCAGTGCTTAAATATAGTTATTGCATTGAAATTACATCTGAATTGAACTTACCTCATGAAATTTTGCCATATAAAATAGATTGATTTGAAGGTCTCATCAGGATTTTGTTTTCTTCTAGTACAAAAGATGTTATTCTGTAATATGCTTTATTTTTTATAAATTCTACCATAGGCACAACTGGAAGGTGTAGCTGGACATAACTTCTCTTTCTCATTTTGTTGTCTCAGCTGGTCACTAGTCTATCAAGATATTGTTTATTTATGTCTCCAGCAGCAGGTCAAATTTGCTTGATTTATAGGGGGGAAAAAGAAGGAAGATATTATCTCACATCAGTTTTTCAGGAACTCTGACAGACCATAGCTTCATAAATAATTTGGAGTGTGTCTCTCTACATCTGCAAATGCACAGAAGCATAGCCTTCTGATTGAGAGCAGTAGTTTTCAAAAAAGTAGATGTGCTTTTATGATCTTATGAGCTGGTAACGTAATAGATCACACCTTCAGGAAATTTATTTGTCTATCAATCAGTCTACTGAACTGAATATAGGAAGGCACTCAGCTGAAGATTTTAAATGCATTTTACCTTTTCTTTTACATGGAAGGCTTATAACAGCCATCTTCTCATGGAAGAACATCAAGTGACCTTTATGAGAAACACATTCACATTCTAGATGAAGTAATGACATGTAAAAAGATAAAAGAATTAAATCTAAAATTGATGTTATTGATTAAACATATTCTCATTATTTCCTTCAAAATAGAATAGTTCTATTTCCTTCAAAATGATACAGAAACAGGTGGTATTTGAAAGTTCAAAATTATCTTATACAATGTTTAGAAATAATTTATATTCTTTTGGAATCATAACTGTTTCTGATGGCATATTGATTATTTATGTTTAATCCAAAAAAAAGCTAAAACTTCTGGTTCTCCTTAAATTATGCTATTTATACAAAAACATTTTTTTTTATTTTCAGCACAATTACATTTTTCTCCCTTTTTTTTATTGTTAGAGATATTTATATCTATATTCAAATAAGTACTTTTAAACACATTAAACAATAGAACATCCTTTGGACTAAGGTGATCCAAGACTTTTTGGATCAAATCTAACAAATATTTCAATGGGAAGCTAAGAACTTAAAGAAAAATTAAGTAACTAAATATTTTTTTGATCTGGACCATTGTAACTGAGTATAAAATAAACCTTAAAAAGCAAGTAAGCAAAGTAAGACAGAAACAAACCAGGCTTCTTTAGAGCACCTTAATGTAATACATGTAGTAGTAGGTTGGACATAGATCAGGAATCATCACAACACTATTAATCCCTCTGGGAATATTCCCATTTACATTGTCTCAAGGGGGATTACAGTAATTTTAACTGCTTAACAAATGTACTTGTAGGATAATAATTTGTCAAATGAGAATAAAATTATTTCCCTTGTGTTACATGGTAATTCTGTTGTTGCACAGGATGTATCCTAAACAATGGAAGTCTTGACAGTTTTCCCTTCTGTATTCAGCGGTTACCTGCAGAATAGCTGTAAGCAAATCTTTCACTGAGGAAGTGTCTTTGGCACCACTGCACCTCTTCTGTAAAGTTATCAGTTTCCAGAGTATCTTGGAAAGAGAAACAGAGAATGTGGCAATTGAGTAACATCAACAATTTTGGTGATGGCAGTAAGTATAAGGGTCCCATTAAATAAGTCTGCTAAGTAAAAGGTCAGAAATTGAGCAATGTTCCTTATTCAAGCAGCATTATGTCAAATTGCTTAGGGCACGACCCATTTTTAGAAGATTTTTCTGGAAATCTGTCACTTCTCATGTTCTAAAACAGGGTAAGAGAGAAAACTAATAAATATGTGGTATGAAAAAACAGGAGTTTGGTGTTTAAACGTTTTCCTTCGCCTTTTTTATCCAATGCTTTAGACATACTCATTGGTTTGTGCCTTTTGTTGGGTCTTACCTGAGGTCCAATGGTGTCATTTGCACCAGAATTTCATAACCATTAGTATTTTAGTTTAGTTTAGTTTTATTATTCTCTGTGCTCACCACAGCTAATGCTTGTATTTATAGCAAACACACCACCAGGAAAAAAAAAACAAACAAAAAGAAAGAAAAAGAAAGTGTAAACTGGAAGCAGATTCTTTATTTGCATGGTAGCCTTCAGAGGGGAATGACTGTCCCAAGCTTTCAGAGAAAGTTATATGGTACCTTGGAATGACTGTGGAAAACAGTTCAAAACAATTCAGCAGAAAGATGCAAGATCCTTTTTTGTTTGTTTGTTTTTTGTTTATTGTTACTCCATTGTATGGAGTAATAAATTTACAGTGGTAAAAACTCACAAACATCTTCCTGTCATAATAAAAGATGCTCAAGAAGAGAAATAGTAGCATGTAGTCAAGCATGTCTAATATATATATATCCTTCTTTTTTAAAGATAATCTCGAAATCTGTTTCTTGGCCTACCTATCTTAGAAAAACAGATAGATACAGTTCATGACTCTGTTACTGCATACTGATATATAGAATTTTGTTTATTAGATGGAACATGTATGTCTTAAGCTATTAATATATTTCTCTCTTCTACTATGAGGATCAAAATTCTTAAATTCTGGTTTCCAGAATAAGGACTTATACTTACATGAGCAAATTCAGATTCACTAGGGCAACTACTTGAAATATCTGTTTCTGTGATCATCCCTGTCTATTAAACAATAATAATAAAATACTAATTCATTACATAATTTAGGAAAGCAAAGACAGAGACTCTTAAATTCAGTTGCAGTGAAAATTGATATTCATAACTGTCTTTTAATTTTTGTTTTTCCAGTGTTTATCTAGCTCTATCTTTCAGATCCTTTTTCTTTTTTTTGCTTAATTTTCCTGAGGATTTTCATAAAATGAATAATTTTTAACTATATTTTTAGTGCAATTGCTCTACAATCATGAAGGATTTATTCGATACTTTATAAATTAGAACCTAACTAAAGTATTTGTAGTGAATATTATTTCTGAAGTATAATTCCTCCTTAACAATATGTGTTACCCCAAAATTGCCAACAAAATGACATTAAAAAGGAGGACACGAAAGCACACATTTCCTTCTTAGTTAAAAACATTTTGTCATACTAGCATCAAGTAAATGCTTTTTCTTGGCAATTTGTTACATTGTTAGATAATGGAAATTCAAAGTGTTGCTGTAAAAAAAGAAAAATAAGGATAATATACAGTAAATATGTCTACATCACTGCATATGTCATATGGAATCCACTTTAAAGGATGTTAACATTCTAACCATCTACATGATACCAAGTATGTGTATATAACCAAAGTGTTCATTTTTAGAAAGTATTTGGGTATGCACAGCAATAGCAACAGTTATAGTCTAGAAATGAAGAAATGGGTACTGATAATTGGAAAGTATGATACGTACTTTTTCAAGATTACACTAAAATCAGAATCAATAAATGAGCTTGGTTCTTCCCTTATGGTCTCATAATAATATTTCAAATATCAATATTGTTTTGCAAAATTTATATAGGAAGTGCAATATTCTTAACGTAAGGGTTTCCATTTTATATTCTTTTCTTCTGATTATCTATAATGAAAGTAACCTTTATAAAGAGATCAGCACTTTCCACTGTCCTTTTCCTCCACTTTCAGCCCTTCAATATTTTTTTTCATATATGATGTCTGTTATAATATCCGTTTAACAGTATCTCCTGATCATGTTCCCAGAACAAATAAAGCAGCAAGTCACAGTTATCAGATAGTGAGGAAACTGGATAAAAATGGATGACCATTTTAATAATAAATATTTGGATTTCTCTTTTTGATTCACAATAGAATGCAACTTGATGAGCTTTCTTTGGTAACTCACACTGTGCTGAACATATGAAAAAATGGGAACGCAATCATACAAGTTATTGTATTTTATAATAAACTGTTGGATATTTCAGAATTTGTGATAACTATGGCAAGGAAAATGTGCAGGAAACTTCTCAATAATGTTTCATGAAGTAATAAATTTTACATACAGAATTCTGACTTGATTCGCCTATATCTCTATTTATGTATACATACACACATGTAACTAAACCAAAGTTAAGGTTATAACTAAATACCTTCTGGTTTTAATTACTGAACTAGTGATTCAAAATCAAATAACTTTACAATTGATAGAGAATTTATGTTAAGGAGCTGCCAAATCCAGTGAAATTCACAGCCCCGGATTTTTTTCCTTCCTAGACTTAAGCCAAATCTGGTGCACTCTAATACTGAGGAAGATGTGGCTGCTGCTAGGTCCATTGGCAGGTCTGACAAGCAGCAAGGTGAAGCTCATCTTCCAGAGGCAGGTACTCAAACACACACACATGCTTGCATACAAAGGACTTTAACAGGGCTTGCCACAGAACATTGATTTTATAGCACTCACATAAACATCAATGGCTCACATAAATATGAACGCAAGGAGCACAGGGTTGTTCTCCTTTCCAGTGGATTAGGATCAAGGTTCACTGGTGGACGTATACTTCCTTTCAACCCAAATTATCTAAATTTACAAGCACATTACAGTCACAGATCCTTAACATGACATTATTTCATTCTGCTTAATGTCCATGCCCAAATCCCAGGTCATTTATGCAGGCATCAGCTCAAGGGCTGGGTTTTTTCGAGGTGTGGGTCTCCTGCTCATTGGCTGGTCCACCTTGACATTTGCCAACAAAGTACACATACACACAGAAGAAAAACCCAACCCAAACAAAAAAAAATCACACAATTTTTGAATATGATTTAATAAGAAGATAGGATAGACATCACTGATCACAGGCAGGGTTCAGTCAAACAAATGTATTTACTTACGGCTGACCAGGTGTTTTTCATCCCTCTTCTCTTTGTTTTCCCACGCTTGTTCTTCCTCTATATACCTTCCTACTTCCTCTTCCTTACCCTTGCTACCTCCCAAATAAACAATCTGCCAAAAATTACTTTTTCCCCCCTGGTCACAGTTTTCCTGCATGTCTTCACAATTAATACACAAAAATATTACATTTTTTTAAAGGTAAGTATAAATAGGTGACCCTGGCATCAAACTGATGTGATTTGATAACCCTTTTTTTCTTTATATTTTACTTCATGTTGCAAGTCTGTTAATGCTGCAAGGTACAATCTTACACAAGAATTGGTATCACATGGCAGGAGAAGAACTGAAGCTTCACTTCACATTTGATTAATGAGAAATTACTAGGAACAAACTCTTTAGTCCATATAAAACTGATTTTAAATTCCAATTACCTCTGTTAACATTGGTTTCTTTTTTGAGGTGCATCTGAGATGACTGTATTTCTATCTGCAGTGTTTTACAGGGACAGAATTTTCAAGGTGTTTGGACTTCCAAACCCTAACATTTTGTGATTCTGTGTGACTCTTTCTGACAAATTTGTGCAACATATGTTGTTCTTTAACTTTTTTCCTCTCTAAAATGATATTCTTAAAGAAATATAGTGCAATTAAAATATAATTATGTTGCAATTCCAGAGAGGTTACCTGGTGACTTTCAGTAATAATTCATAAGTAATTAATATAATTATATTTTTTTTCTGATCCATTATTTATTAATAGAGACTGGGAATAAGAATCAGTTCTGTTAACCTTTCTTAGATGAACATTATACATCTAGTCAAAGCTAATAACAGAAACTTCACTTGAGACAATGCAGTGTTAATAAATGGCTTTCATTACTACACATCTACACATTGGTCATAGTATCATGACAGTAAATAAAAATAACCAAAACCCCCACACTGGCATAAGCCAGAGTTGAAAAGCCACAGTTGTATTTGGATATATATATTTTTTTTCCCCTTGTGCTCTTCTTTCCTGGAAAATAATGAATTTTAAATATCACTAGCAATTAATACATTTTGTTGTTGTTGCTCTTGGTATTTTGGGTTTTTTTTTCAGTGTTTTTAAAGTTTTTGTTATTAGTTAAAGAGTTCTTCTTAACTACAAATACTTGGAAAAAAGAAACAAAAATATTTTAAGACTTTCTCTTTTTTTCCTATATGCATCCTGGAAATAACATGTACATGAAACATATTTTTCCACTTCAGTACACTAATAGAACAATTTCATAAAGCGAGAGTTTATCAATGATGTAATTTATGCATTACTCTAATAATTGTCTGTGGAAATAGATATTAATGGGGACTAGAAAGATATCCAATAAAAAAGCAAAGGCTAATATAAAATATTTGTATTAAAAATTTAAGAAGATAAATATTTTCATTTTTTATATCAAGCATTTTAATTTAAAAAATCATCATACACAGATCATTAGTTTGAAAAGAGATTATTTACCTATATGACAATCAACTTTACTCTTCAAATGACATCTTTGTTAAAATAATTTCATTCTGATTAGGGAAGGTGTCACGGAGGCACCCCAAGGTTAGTTTAAGGGACAACAGGGTCCAAAACAACTTTTATTAAACCAGTGAGAAACAGGGTTTTAGCACTCCAAAAGTGACTTAAATACAGGTTCGGATATCGGTTAAGGAAAATTATTACGGGGCAGTAATTAATACAACAGGCGGTCCACAGAATGCATGCACATGGCTTCACCAAAACAATGCCGGAGCCATCCCTGAGTCCTGGACGAGTACACACTTGCCTGAACACGGTGCGGGATTATTTTAAAGAGGTACACATACTCGTAGTGGGTACAGAAAGTGTATACTCGCGATTGCGCGAGGAAATAATTTTACACGTGCTCATATTGAGCATGGAAAATACACACGCAAATGTGCATGGAAAGTATATGTACTCTCAATACTGTGAGCGTTAATTTACTTACACAGGTGGCGGCAAGGCAAGCAGAGTCTCAGTCCCGGGGAGTGGGGCGCCGTGGCTCCTGGCGGCAGTGGCTAAGCTCGTGCTCCGAGAAACCCGCGACAAAATGGGGCTGAGTCTCGACGAGAGTCCCATTTTTATGGCTGATCAGATCTGACTGTAGGCATTCCAGAAGCTTCTCTGCACCCCCACACTGGCTGTGGGTGCCCCTGAAGCCTGCAAACATCCCCCACACAGGCCGCAGGTGCCCAGTGTCTCAGTGGCGCCTCAGCACTCCCTTCTCCTAATGGCCCTGGCCAGGGTGCTCTGGGGCCAAACAAAAGAAGCTGTTAGCCTCAAGTAGCAGAGAGAGAGATGTGTCTACTCCTTCCATACTGAAGGAGGGAGGGGGAGAGAGGGGGGTTTGCATCCTGCCACAGAAGGTTTCATAGTTTCTTAACAAAAATAATACAAATTGCTTTTTGAGAATCATAGAGATGTAAGTCATTGCCAGAGATTCAAAATAAAGCCGAGTTCACTTGAAATCCTATTCTTTCAGATATCTTAATAAAGAGAAAACAATTTTTAAAAAAAAACTCCCTCTATGTTTGGATAGTTTTTGTCTTATAGTTTCAGAAACAGGAAAAAACTTGTGATACTCATGATGAATGTCCAAAGGCAAATTGTCACCAATTCTATTAGACCCTGAATTAAAGTATTTCTAACTAAGACAAAAAAAATTCGTTAACCTTAATTTCATTATTTTAAAAGACTTTTTTATTCAAGCATGGTTAAATGTATTACTTATGATACATACTGGATGCATTTTCTTTCTACCTTGCCACTGATAGATAGTACCTCTTTATCTATCTGTCTGCCTGTCTACTTATTTGCTTGTTTTGTGCCACTGTGAGATTAGCTGGTTCATTCAGCTTCTTCTCCCCAAAGACAAAGAAAAACATTACTGCATTTTAGTAGCCAAACAGTAGTATGATCTGAGAGTTTAGCACCTCACACGTTGAGATAATAAACTGTGTTTGGTTTATGTGGCAAGATTTTGGTAGTGAGGAAAGCTGCAGGAGTGGCTTCTCTAAGAAGGAGAGCCAGTTCCAGTGGGCTTCAAGAGCAAGCTGCTGGTGGCAAAAGATGAGACAGTCAGTGACACTGGAAGCTTCTCTGTGATAACATATTCAAGAAAGGGTAAAAACCACCATGCAGCAACTGTGAGAGAAGAGAGAGACAAATGTGGGAGAAACAATCCTGCAGACACGAAGGTCAGTGAAGGAGGAGGGGTGGAGGTGCTCTAGGTGCTGGAGCAGAGGTTCCCCTGCAGCCCATTAAGAAGACAACAGTAAAGCAGGTTGATCCCCTGCAGCCCATGGAGGATCACGGTGGAGCTGTTATGCACTCTACAATGAATGGACATGCCCTGAAGGAGACAGCTGCCTGTGGAGGACCCTACGCTGAGGGGTATTGTATAATCACAGTTAATCTGAGATAATATTGCCAAGGAATAATAGCCTTGTATGTGTGTAGCGATAATGTTCATAAACCACCTGTGAGCACAAAGTGTGTTTGTGCTATCAATGAAGGCAAGTATAACAAAATTTTACTTTGAAGTTTAAAACTGACGTGACCTGTCAGTCTTCCAAATGTGTTCATCCACAATCTCTAATTTTTAGAGACATGTTACATATATAAATGTAAGTATACATTAAATAAATATTTATTTATTTATATATTTATATTGCACACACACACATTGTCACACCATATTTTGTGGGTTAACATTGTCAAGCACTCCCTTGTTCTGCTATGGAGTTTGGAGAGCATCTCCATTCAGGGTAGAGACTGAACACCAGGAATAACTCTAGAGTAACTCACACCTGGGCCTCCTCCTAAAATGCAGTGTTGATGAAATTGAATCAAATCCAGCTTCCACCACCCTCCTCTCTTTATAATTGTATACTGTCATGTATCCCACATTCCTTCATTCTACATACTAGGGAAAAAAAGCCCCATACACCTACGGTTTTGCATTACAAATATATCATTTCAGCTGCCTGCAGAAAAGCCCTCAGACTACTTAATCCATTACGAAATTTTTAAAAATACAAAATAATAGTTTTATGTTAGAGCTGTATTTATACCTTGTGGACCCTGTGCAGATGTTGGGAATATGCAACACAGAATACAGATACAACCAGCTTGTCCTGAGGCAGTCTACACTAACTGCTGTAGACACCATGTCAGTGGTGTAGACAGCACTGTGTATGGCTTGACCTCATAATTAGGATTCTCCTCTTAGCTTCTGTTTCATTCTGTGGACATTCCTAACATGATTAGGTCAGAGTTTTCTTACTTTCAGATGTCTGTATTAAGGCAGAAAAATCCTTCCCCTGGTGTTAATAGATAGACTAATTGATTGATTGACTCTCACACACAAAAAGACTTGATCTTTCTGATCTTGAAAATGCTTCTTGTCAGGGACATCTCCTTTCTCTTTGCTACTGGATTGTCACCATAATGAATTCCTGATGATCCTGAATATTATCAAGGAATTCAGTAGGACACTCAATTCCTTCAATATTCTTTATTCTTATTATGTATTTGTCTTCATTTTAAATGCTACATGCTATTTTTATTTTTAATATTACTTACAGATTAAGAAAAAAACTATCAAATCCTTAGAGTGATGCCGAAAATATGAAAAATATGAGGTAAAAAGCAATATCTAGTGTTACAAACTGAATAATATCAATTGAGTTTATCAACAAATATTTATACATTGAATGAGAAATCTCAGGCTCAACTGAAAAATATTGCTTTATTTGGCTCATATGGTAAGGCTTTAGTAGGAGGGGGAGCTACAGGGGTGGCCTCTGTGAGGAGACGTCAGGGTGGCCCCATGCCAGACAGAGCCAGTTCCATGTGGCTCAAATCAACCCCCCCATGGACACAGCTCAGTCCAAGATGGTGGTGCCTCTGTGAAAACATATTTAAGAAAGGGCAAAAAAATCTGTACAGCAGCTGTGAGAGATAGAGGAGAGAGAGAAACAACTCTGCAGACATCAAGGTCAGTGAAGAAGGAGGGGAAGGCAGAATTCCAGGCACTGGGACAGAGATTCTCCTGCATCCTGTGATGAAGAACATGGTGAGGCAGGCTGTCGCCCTGCTGCCCATGGAGGACCACAATGGAGCAGATATCCACCTGCAGCTTGTGGAGGACCCCACACCAGAGCAGACTCCTGGCAGGATCTGCAACCTGTGGAGAGGAACCCATGCAGGAGTAGGTTTTCTGGCAGGACCTCTGGCCTGTGAGGGGCCCACACTGGAGCAGACTATTCCTGAAGGACTGCACTCTGTAGAAAGGAACCAAGCTGGAGCAGTTCTTGAAGAACTGAAACCTGTGGGAAGGACTCGCATTTGAGAAGTTCATGAAGGACTCCTGTGGGAGGGACCCAACCCTGGAGCAGGGGATCAGCATGAGGAAAAAGGAACAGCAGAGACAAAGTGTTACAATGTGGTCACAACTATATGCTACCCGATTTTAAACTAGCAATAAATGACATTAATCTTCCCAAAGTTGACTCTGTTTTGCCTGTGAGGGTAGTTGGTGAGCAATTTTCATGTCCTTTTCCTGACCCATGGACTTCTTCATCTTATCTTCTCCTCCTGTCTTGCTGAGGATGCGGAATGTAGCTGGGGACAGGTGTGAATGCTGATCAAGGTTAACTCACAACGACAGCATTCATTTTGTGCGGTAATATGTATGTACTATGTACCTCATAATTATTTTCTTCACTATTATGTATTAAGTTGATTCTAGTTGTGAGGCCTTTGAGATAGTCACATTGTAAACATACACAGTGCCTACAATGTTCAATGTTTTACCTTGATAATGACATGAATTACTTTAAGGATTTAAATCAATAATTATGGCATTAGAGACAATTAAAATATCTGGTACTTTAAACCTTCCAATAATGTCCTAAAAATATTAATACTTGTCTATTTCTTTCTTTACATACATTCATAGACTTAATTATCTTTCATGGCGACTCAGATAAAGTCAAAATGATTGTCTACACATATTGAATTATGACTGTATTACAGAAAAAATTAATACATATAACACAACAATCATTCTCACTAAACATAATAAACTCAAAATTTTATTTTCTTACAGAAAGGTATTTAAGGCTGTAGTTTCAGAGGAAAAAAAGTTATTTTATTTACTAGTTATGCATTTACAACATTCTTAATATTGTGTCAATAAACGTCATTAACTATAAACGTCATTAACGTCATTAACTATAAACAGTTAAAAGTTTTCCTATATACATTGTTTTTGTTATCGGCTGCACGATAAGTTTTCAGACAGTGAGTTATGTGGTAACTGTCACTTGATTATGTTTATTAAAATGAATACAATTATTAGTATTTCAAATGAGATTATGGAGTTAAATGGTTCATGTAAGGAAAAATTATCCATCTAAATTAGTCTTTAATAAGCTGATTAGAAAATGCAAAACACCCAGCTGAACATAATATTTTATTTTGTTCTAGCTTTATGAGGTTTTTTTGACACTTTTAATTAAGATACTTCTAAGTATGCATAACTTAAATATCCCTTCATATAATATATTTACTTAGTATGCACCACTCATTTTTCAGTACTTTTTTCTTCTGGCTGATAACATGGGCTTCTAGATGATTCATGCATTTTGATTTTGGATAGTCTTTCCGAGGTTAATCATGAGTTAGACTGGGTGATTCTAGCCTTATCCAACCAATGTATATATGTAAATTTGGGATATTCTTTAAGCCATTTGGAAGGATTATTTCCTCAATAATATTTTGAGAAATGAAAACTTTACTTATTTGTGAATTAATTGAACTGAAATATACGGATTTCTTTCTCTTGCCATAAACAGATTTGGATAAGGTTCCAAACGTCAATTTATGAGTCAGGTGAAGCTATTAAAATAAGCAATTTGCAACAATGTAAACTGGTATAGAATCATCGCAAAATCACAGAATGTTTGGGGTTGGAAGGAACCTCTGGAGATCATTTAGTCCAACCCACCTGCTAAAGCACCTAGATAACCTAGAGCGAATCACACAGGAATGCATCCAGGCCATTTTGAATGTCTCCACAGATGGAGACTCCACAAGCTCTCTTGACAGCCTGTTCCAGTGCTCTGTCATCCTGAAAGTAAAGAAGCTTCTCCTAATATCAAGATGGAACCTCCTGTGCCTGTGCCTGTTGTCCCTCATCCTGTTGTTGGGCACCACTGAAAAGAGGTTGGTCTCATCTTCTTAACACCCACCCGTAAGATACTCATAAGCATTTATAAGATCCCCTCTCAGCCTTCTCTTCTCCAGGATGAACAGATCCAGCTCTCTCAGTCTTTCCTCACAAGAAAGGTGCTCCAGGCTCCTATTCATCTTTGTAGTCCTTTGCTGTATTCCCTCCTGTAATTTCTTGCCCTTCTCAAAAACAGAAAAGTGTGTCTGGAACGTGGAGTCACTTGGCATTACAGAAGTGCTGGGCATAGGTAGGCTTCTCTGTCCAATCTGAGGAACTCTGCTATTGATCTTTGCTCTTCATTATATTTCCTTTTTCAAGCATGTGGTGAGATACAGCTCGTTGCAAAGATCTGTTTAGGTCTGCTAAATATAAAAGGGTACACAAACTTAATGCAGGGCTTTTTCATTATGCATGCAAAGCTGGAAGCAATTATTTTGATCAACAAATTCTCAAAGCTCTGTGTCTGATTTTGGCCTTCACTTAATGTTTCACAACAGCATATAGAAAATTATATATGTCCTTTTTAAACTAAGTCTGAAATCTTTATGAGAAATTTGGATTTTACCATAACATTTTGTCATCTGGAATGTTTAACTTTTAATTATGTACTTCAAGGGTAAAACAGCTTGCTTCAAGGATTCCTTGGGTGTGTGTCTAAAAAGAAGTTTGACAAATTTTGCTGAAAAGGCACCTGATAAAACTGCAAAATAATAATAATAATAACAACAACAACAACAACAACAACAACAACAACAACAACAACAACAACAACAACAACAACAACAACAATGTTTTGTGTTTACATTTGGCTTTACATTTTGTCCACTTTGTGGGCACTATGTAATTAGCTTTCTAACAAAGATTAGTGTTTTCTTTTTACATAATGTATCCAAGGTCATAGAACAGTTTATCACAGATGCATATACGGAAAGTTTTACCTTCTAGTCTTTGGCTTTTCTTTTTAGGAAAAAAAAAATACACATCCCTCCCCCCTTGCTTTCATATTTAATGTGTTTTCTTGAATAACAACTGACTTGAAATTACAATTAAATTACCTCCAAAAATTTTGAATTTCCCAATGAATTAGTAGGCATTTAATGAGGATGTAAAAGACTGAGTTCACTATGTATACAAATGGACTTCTATGAATGTAGGTTAAAAACTTCCTTTGTAATAATAAATTGTGTGCTTTCTCTATGCAGGTAAAATGAAATTGGTGATAAAAAGTATTTAAGATAACCTAAGTCTTTTTCATAGATCTGGTACAATGACTTAATGTTACATATTTGAGAGTATGGTGAGCTGTGATTGCAGTAAGGACTCTAGAGAAAGTAGCCATAACAGCATCTCTGAGGTACTGGGATGTTTACACTGTTCAAAAATCTCTTTTGGTCTTGGGACTAACTCAGACTTTTCTGTTTGAGCTATAGTTTGTTTGGTTGTTTGTCTGACAGGCAGAAAGAGACTTTTTACTGAGAGGTGTAGTAACAGAGCAAGGGGTAACAGTTTTAAACTGAAAGAGGGTTGGTTCACATTGGACATAAGGAAGAATCTTTTTTTTACAATGATGGTGGTGAAACAGTAGAACAAGTTGCCCAGAGAGGAGGTAGATGCTCCATCATTGGAAGTGCTCAAGGTCAGGTTGGACAAAGCCTTGAGAAATCTGATCTAGTGAAAGATGTCTGTGCCCATGGTGGTGGGCTCGGACCAGGTGATCTTTAAAGGTTTCTTCCAACCCAAACTGTCCTGTGATTCTGTGAGTCTCTTTCGATCTAAGAAATACTTTACTTCTACAATATCACATAGGTTTATTCAATAAAGTGAAATGTCTCCCTCCTTGTGAGAGCTACTACATAAAACATAGCAGAGCCAGTATATGACTACATTAATATTTATAGAAATAGTGGTATGTAAAAAAGATCTTTTATTTAGGTGACCCCTGTGGCAAACAACACTAGTATCCAATTTCAGTGAATGTTAATATACATACACATGCTCTATCTGTGTTAGCTCCAGGCATTGACAATAACACCCATCAATATTTAGCAACATCTCTGTTCTGTTATTAGAATATACATTGCAAGACACTGATTTGATTAATCAGTTCTTAATTAGAACTACTTGAATTTCTTTCTGAAGAGAGAATTTTGAAGAGAATGAAGATTGTTAAAGGGACATTTTGTTATTCTTTTATCCAATGAAACCTGAAAAGTACATTAAAAAATTCTGACCTACTGCACATATTTGTTTGTGCAGTGTGTATCTTTCTGTATAAACATGATTAAAAAAACAAACAAACAAACAAACAAAAAACAAAAAACGGAATTGGGGTTACCATTAATATGTCATGTTCAAAACATTAGTTATAGCTATCTGTAACAAATGTTTCTGGTGTACTCCCCTCCTACAAAGAATTTCTGTTGTAGGGAAAAGGGGAACATCACAGAATCTCTGAACAAAATACAAATATCACCTTCATAGCATTTCTAAAGGAATAAGTGAACAAAATCCAAGCCAGTATCATATCCTGTGGAATCTCTGCACTCCTCACTGTAACACAAAAGGCTATTTGAGGGAGATGGAAACCAGAAATTAAAACAAAACAAACAAACAAACAAACCAACCAACCCCTGGTATTTTCCTCAGTCGTTAAGAATGAGAATAGGTGGCATCAACTTAGCTGTCATATATGTTGTCATTAGAGATTGTTTGACTCAAGTTCCTTTTTCATTTGTCTGTATTCACTTTATAATGTCTTCACAAAGATTTGGTGTTGTATGTTATTTGTTTTCAGCTGAAATGTCAAGATACCCAAAGAGCTCAAAGGTCAGATGATTTAGTCTGGTGTATAAATACAGATTTTAGAAGCCAACTTTGAAAATTTATGATGTGGAATTTTAACCTTTGAAAATTTTAGATAATGAAAAAGTTAATATTTGGCCATTTCTTAACAAATAGCAACATAAATCACTTATTCGGATTAATAATAGTATTAGACTGACAAATTATGTCAGCTCGATGTGTGCAATAATTTATTAAGAAATTCTGAACGTTAGTTGTATTTGATTTCACTGAAATTTTGTGATGGGAAAAAAAAAGAATAAGCATTTTGTTATGGCCCAATCTAATTTACATATAAAAGAGATATCAATATTTATTTGAATTTTTTTATTCACATGGTTTTGTTTCCTTAAAAAGGAAAGAGAAGAAACCAATAAAAATACTGGTTAATCTGTATTAGTATGTTACCCATCTTAAGAATAGTTTAAGAATAGTTTTGATTTATAAGTTGGTTGAGAAAGTAGGGGTTTTGCCCTAAATTTAATTCTTCAGGAAACGAATTAAAATGGAAAATTTAGCTGTACTAAAAATATTGATCTACATTTGTTTCCAATAATAATAAAGGTAATACATTCTAAAAACATGTATTTTTTCCCCCACACGAGCATGATGTCAGTCAGCAAGTTCAATTCTGATTATATTCTAGCAACCCAGCTGCATGTGAAAGTAACACAACTGTAATTTGCATTAAGAAGGAAATATTGTGTCAAACCAAACTGGCCTTTGTGTTACAAGTCACATCATTGTATGGGTGAATCCTGCACCAAGCTCTTCATTTTTGTTTAGAGGTAAAATATGTCCCACCAAAACCTCCAATAGTAATTTAAAGATTTCACATTATTCTTATTTCAGTGGTTAATTTCATTAAAAGTTAACAAAAAATACAGGAAAATAGAATGTCAGTCTACAGTTTACCTCCTAGCTACTGCAAGAAATTGCTTCATATTATCAGTGTAATGGCTGTGAGGATGCTGTCCGTCCATAGCTGGAATACCATAAACTAAGTAAATAAGTCACATGGCGGTACTCACCTTTTGTAAAACCTGTATATCTGATGCATGAAAAGATGTGACTATGAAGAGAGAAGAGAAGAGAACGGAAGGGAAGGGAAGGGAAGGGAAGGGAAGGGAAGGGAAGGGAAGGGAAGGGAAGGGAAGGGAAGGGAAGGGAAGGGAAGGGAAGGGAAGGGAAGGGAAGGGAAGGGAAGGGAAGGGAAGGGAAGAGAGGAGAGAGACAAGAGAAGAGAAAGAAGAGAAGAGAAGAGAAGAGAAGAGAAGAGAAGAGAAGAGAAGAGAAGAGAAGAGAAGAGAAGAGAAGAGAAGAGAAGAGAAGAGAAGAGAAGAGAAGAGAAGAGAAGAGAAGAGAAGAGAAGAGAAGAGAAGAGAAGAGAAGAGAAGAGAAGAGAAGAGAAGAGAAGAGAAGAGAAGAGAAGAGAAGAGAAGAGAAGAGAAGAGAAGAGAAGAGAAAAGAGAAGAGGAGAGGAAGAGGAGAGGAAGAGGAAAGGAGGAGTAGGGTATTTCAGTTGGAAGGGTCCTACAATGGATCTCTAATCTAACTTCCTGACCCATTCAGGGATGATCAAAAGTCAAGGCATTCTATTAAGATAATTGTCTAAACGTCTCTTAAGCACTGACAGGTTTGAGGCATCAAACACCTCTCTAGGAAGCAGTTTTGAACCATTCCAACAAATCCTATCACTGGATACCAGGGAGAAGACCTGAACACCTCCCTCTCCACTTCCCCTCCTCAGGAAGATGTAGAGAGCATGAAAGCAATGCTTTTCTCCTTTGATAAGGATTTAGCCTGCCACTTCAGTTTATCCTTGTGTCTTATTATTCATTGCCTTGTGCATCTTGATTAATGAAACAGAAACTTGAGATTGTAAGGACATAGAGTCCAGTAAACTGTGTTCCTTACTCTTGAAAAAAGCTGATAGTCACCTTCCTTAGAGCTTTTGAAAGGCTATGGGTGAACTTCACTTTTCTGAGGATTAGAAAATGAATTCCAGTTGTGACTTTACTTCATAACCAGCTTTCAACAATTTGTTTTTCAGCAAGAATGGGTTTTGTTTGCTTGTTTGTTTAAGAAGCCCATGTTTCCTCTTTCTTTACTCCCCTAGTCTATTTACAGACAGAAATCACATCCTCTCAGCTTTTCTTTCTTTTTTCCCTTAGGCTAAGCCTGTCACTTACTAGATCCTGGACATGAGCCCCCAAGCCCACAGACCCACTCAGGTACACACCTTCACACATGCACATATCCAGACACATTCACAGCTGTGTGGGACTCCACAGGCCTCTCGACAGCCAGCTTCTCCCCATGGCCTTTCCCTTCAAATCACACATCTCTGTATCCCAGGCCACTTCACCTACCTGCCAGCTAGTCCACCTTGATCTTTGCTAGCAACCATGCACTCATCTGTACTCCTGCACATGCATCAGTTGCTGGCAGCATGGACACATTGGGCCCCATGATCTTGGTTTCATTCCAGTGTCTGGCACTGGTTTAACCCACTGCGGTCTCTCCATTCACTGGCATATGGAGCATGGACTCAGTCTGGAACCCAGACACTCACTCCGGGTGTTACACCATAGAGACCCTGTGACCTGAGGTCCCACACCTGTTGCTGCACTCAGATCCCCATACACACACACATGCACTGAATGGAGATTCCTTCACCCAGGAAAAGAGAAACAGGATGAAAGTCTGCTGATCAAAAACAGAGTCAACAAGTGTACTGAATTTTTGTGTGTGACTAGCCCCTTTTATCACCTCCTCCCTCAATTTTCCCATGCTTGTTGCTCTCCAAATCTCCTAAATTATTACCTTTTCCCACTTCCGTTTCTTTCCCTAAGAACGTCACAATAAGTCCTGGGCAATCTTGAAATGGACCTCATTTGCATCCCATACTTCTAGGCATCAATCCCCCTCAGTCTTACGGGTGCTTTAATATTGACTTATCTTAATGTGTTTCACATCTGTATACTGCAGCTGAAGCTCTCATTAGACAGCCCTCAGAAGGGCCTGTAGATGGTGTCACCTTCCCACGAGTCTTTAATTCAGCTTGTCACCTGACATTGCACCTCCGTGCTCCTCTGGGCTTTTGAGGCTGACAGTTTTCCTGTGATGGTCCTGGAAACAGTCAAGGCAGGATATTGTTTGGGCTTCTCCATCTGCAATTATCTCCTTGGGTTCATTTGTTGGTGTGCAGACAAGCTTTTATCACATAATCTAATAATGTAATGGTAAACATACAAAAATGATCTCTCAGTGTTAGAGAGCCCATAGGATATCAGTCATTCACAAGACATGGAACTGACATGGAACTTCCAGGACGCCTGTGCTTTTCAAAAGCAGTAACGATCAGTCAAGCAGGAAACCCTTTAGTTTTCTCAGTTAAAACTAGTTCAGATAATGAAAGTAGTGTTATTTTCATTTCTATTACATGAGGAAAATCTTTAATAGGTTTTTTTATATAGTTTTGTTGGTGAGAATAGGTTCTTCTGAAGAATTACATGGATAAGCAAGTATAGTGAGTCAACAGTGCATTAAACTAAGGTAATGAAGCACAAGGACTGCTTTCTTCAAATAAGCTTCCAAATGTAACTCAGATTTTGTTAACTAGTAAGTAGTTTCCAAAAGAACTGATACAGCTGAACCAACTTCTAACATCAGTTCACTGGAGTGTGGCTGTTCTCCAGGGTTGCAAATGTGAACATAGCAAAGCATTTTATGAGCAGGATGAAGTGAACTGCGTTCATCTATATTTTGGACAGTTGAATGAGGCACCATAATTTTGTTAACCTGAGTCCTTCATAGATGTGTTACCTTCACATTTGCACAGTATGGTACATTTTTCAAGGTAAGAAGCCTGGGACAATTTGTGTAAACTGATCTTGTAATTATTAACTAGCAGCACAGTTTCTGACTCTTAATTTACCTCACATTTCCTAGTGGCTGTACTGCTATGTATTTGCAAAACACAAGATTTCAAGAGGGTATTGAACCAAAAAAAGGTAAACAATGCTTTTAATATAAAATAACAGCAAGTGGGCTTGATTTTGTGTGCTGTTACTTGGCTGTGTGCAGGCTCTGCCTGTGCTATCAGCTGCCTGGGCAAATGCCTGTGACGACAAAAACTGAGGGGGCAGCACTTCTTTCACTCCTCTTTTGATTGGTTTGCATGGCTTGCTATATGAACTGGAAGTGAGTAGGAAGTGTAGTCAGAGTGTTTATTGCCTGGGGTAGGAAAATAATTAGGACTTGTTCTGTCTGGGTGCCATGGCACATCAACAACAGTGACCATAGTTAAGAGAATGTTTGGCAAGGCTTTTAGTGTTAGACTTTTGAAATACTTGAAAAAGACTTTATGGCTGATGAGCCAGAAAAGACTAGTAAGCTATGAATACAAAAAGCCCTAGATATTCCATAAATCTGTACAAGACAGAAAATTAATTTAGGTGACTGTAATTCAAGCTAAAGTACACTATTACTCAAAAATTATTTTTTTTTTCGCACAGAGAAAAATAGTTTTATAAAGAAATATTGTAATGCTTCCACAGTTATAGGTTAAAACCATATATTCTTCTCCTGGACATAGCTGCCACCTGACTTACACTTGATAACTGACTTTAGATTTAAATATACCTAAAATATTTTGTCTACATTTTCATATTTTTTTTTACATTTACTTTAGTCAGTTACAGTACTTCTACAGTTAATAAAGAAAGATCAGCATCTTTGAAGCACAGATTAATCCATCTAGATGCTTTTAACCATAAATATTTCTTTCCATCAATGAGAGAGTCTTGATGGATCGTAACACGTTATCATATCAGAACCATGATTCTGTATCACATAGTAAAACACAATATAAAAATTAGTACCATGACTGTCAGAATAGCAACTGAACCACTTTTTGCCATGCCATGTACTGAATGCAATACTGAATGCTCTCAGAGTCTTTCCCCAAGTAGTTTAGCTGTCAGTTCTCTTTCTATGTTCAAGACCCTTTCACGTACCGGGAATAAAGTCTTTGCTTCAACAGCATGAATGAAGTATAATAGAAATAGACTGTTCTTCCCTATCTTTAGTATAATTCCCTTTCCAAAATGTCAAAAGCAGCATTGTCACATATGCAGGGTAAGTAATACTGTGCTGAGGTGTAGACAATTAGTGAGTGGGTACAGTCAAGTCTTTCCAGAAACTCAACAGAAACCTTCACTAAAAGGTTACTGACATCACAATATTTGGTAGTATCAAATTCCTTTATTTGGCATCCTTATAACGAAAGATTGATATGATATAGTCCATGTGAAGACTGTGAAAAAAGTCTTTAAACTATGCACTTCCAGGTATTTAAAATAACCATAGAATCATAGAATAGTTGTGGTTAGAAGGTACCTGAAAGATCATCTAATTCCAACCTCTTTCCGTGGACAGGGACACTTTCCACCAGACTAGGTTCCTCAAAGCCATATCCAACCTGACCTTTAATGCTCTCAGGCTTGGAAAATCCACAACTTCTCTGGGTAGCCTGTTCCAGTGTCTCACAACCCTCCTGGTGAAGAATTTCTTAATTATATCTAATCTAAATCTACCCTCTTCCAGTTTAAAGCCATTACGCCTTGTCCTATCACTACATGGCCTTGTAAAAACTCCCTCTCCAGCTTTATCATAGTCCCCCTTTGGGTACTGGAAGGCTGCTATAAGGTGTCCCTGGAGCCATCTCTTCTCCATGCTGAACAACTCCAATTCTTTCAGCCTGTCTTCAGAGTAGAGGGACCAACAGCAAAGAGAATTGATTAGAAGTCCAAGTATTCCTGAATCTTCTCATAGAGTAGCTAGTAAGAAGTTCCAATATCTAGTAACTGCTCCAACAGAGCTTTAAAAGCTGTCTTTGGTCAAAGCGATGCCATTCTAGCAGATAGATTTTTTTTTTTTTTTTCATTATCTCACCTACCGTCTGTGTCATCATTCATCAAGTGCCAAATGAATGTGAATAATATTTTTTCCAATACCCTTTGATATATATTTTGCAGTTGTATAAATACCTACTAGCCACATTTTCAGGGAACACTAAAATCAGTGCAATGGAAAGATAACTATGCAAAACAGTTATTGCTGACACACAGTGTGTATTCTGAAAACATATTTTCTATGTTTTATGAATCTTTCACTAAAATTCTATCCTATTTGGAAAATTCTGTGTATTTTGCCAAAAATATACAAATTGGACCTTTTTTAATTAATTATTCTGTTTTTCTCGGATTTTCTCTGTAGTTAGATATTTTTGGTTTTATTTCATTCTGTGACACATATTCATAAAACACACTGTTCAACTAATGAGAGGCAAAAAGTTAAAAAAAGCAACAAGCTGGCTCAGCCATTTTTGTTCCTTTCAGTAATGCATCAGGCTTCATAGGTGGTATCTGTAACTAGTGTCAGTGTGGGTATCACACTTGTGTATATGCCACTAAAGGGCTGAAGTGTTCTCAGAAACAACAGTCTTCAGTATAATATCTAAAATAATCAATTATGTTGGAAAAAGGATGGAAAAAAATCTGATTTTGAATTAAAATGTTTTCCAAACCCTCTCCATACTTATGTGCACTATATGAAATCTGTAGACTTGTTAACTCACCAACCCCACAGTTAGCACATGAAAAACTCAGTATTCAGCAGGCACAGAAAAGAACAGCTTTATGAGCAAGGTTTGGATCCTTGACAGTTCTATTGCATAGTAATCTCATAAATAAACTGATTTGTGTAAAATTAATTGGAAATGAACTTTTTGTGATGACTTAGTAGATCCTCTTTCCTTTTTTTGAGAGCAGTTTTTTATTTACATGATATTTTCAACAGAAGATTAGAATTGAAGAAGAAATTTCATCTCTGAGATTTTTTTAAGATAATATTTGTGTTATGTGCATTCCTTCAAGTCATATCCAGCACTAATTTCTCTCATATTCAGTGTTTGCATCACCTGTATTGAAGCTCATACAGTGATTTTTCTAGGGAGTTGGTTTAAAAAGTTAATAATTTTGTTTTATTTTGACTATTTATTCGTGCTATCCAAATACAGAACTTGACTGGATACTATTCTAGCTTATACGCCATTGTCTGCTAAATTATGTTTTAAAGGCAGTTGCTGATACCCACCTACTAAATTTTCTTTATCTTTAAGGTAGGTTCTGCATGTACAGCTACAGCTCTAGTGACAGGCTAAATTTTGATGCTAAACTGAAGATATATTTCCTGTGTTACCCCTATCTTATGTGACTGACAGAGGAGAAAATGAAATACGAAATAGCTAACAGACTAACACAGCTGCACAGACCAACACATGTAACAGATTTGTGTTAATGAAACCACAAAGGTCAGAGAATATATGTTTTTGTCAGGGGGCTACATCACATTGGTAACATACTGAATAATGATCCTCCTGACCTGTTCTAGTCAGGTCAGTGGATACCCCTTTCCCAGCGTTCTCTGAGTTACACAGGGCAGGACAATTATCTATGTCTGTGAGGAAGAACAAATTTGTACAGTGGGGAACAGCATACATCCTTTGAGGACTTTGTTTTTTTGCAAGTGGGGTGTCAGTGGAAGAAGTGAGGGTTCCACAAGAATATTTCTGCTGGAAAGCACATTAACAGTAAGTACTAAGGTTTGCAGAGTTTAGGAAAAAAATAATCTGAATGAAGTTGTGGTAACTGAGGGGTTGGAATAATAGAAATGAATGAGATTCCATAGTGGAGGGGTCAAATATGGTTCAGTTAATGACTTCTGCTGTGAAGTTAAATTATTTTACGTTTTATGACAGGTTATAAGAGTTTATATAAAAAGGCTGACTTAGCTAATAAAAAAGACATTATACTAGATTCTAATATGTTCTTGTAAAACTGCTGGGAAGAAAGAGTAAAAAGATTTCATTGTCTTCGGTTTGGTTTTGCTTGTACTTACTGTATTTTTTATTTTGCTATTGTTCTATCTGAAACAGTTATTTGTCTCTAGCCAAACTAGGAAGGCACAATCTCTAATTGAAGGCAGAGAGAAATTCATTGCACTTACATCCAAAATGGATTATTTCAAAGATACATTTAAAGTATTATATTTTAGGTCATGAACTTTGATTAGCTAATACTCAAACAGTATTTAACACACTGGGATTCTCTCCTCCTTAATAATATAAAGAATAATAACATTATGAATAATAATAAACTTGCAATGCTCAAGTTCTTCAGTCCACTTCTGAGCGATATTAAGAAAAAGGTCTAATGTTCTGTCATCAAATATTCTAATACATCTAAAGTATGTCTCCAGGGACATAAGCATAACCTTGAGTACTTTGCAAAAATGTAGTGTATATAAGTATTTATTGGATCTTCAGTCCATTAGAAAGAAGCTACAGCCTAAGTTTATACTTGCTCTCATATGCTCTTCATGCAAATATAGAGAAATAAAATTTCTGTAACATTCAGAGCTGAGTATGATCATAAGTTAGGATATAATTTCCAAATGGTGAGAGTATATGTTTCATATTCTGCCCTTCTGAGGTATATGGCCTTAAAATAACCTAGACTCTGGCTGTGAAAGAAAGCAGATTTACATCCATTCAAGATCTTTGGTTGAGTCTTTAAGTTTCCCTGATGCATGTTTAAGTTGTCTATTTATCAGTCTTTCCATGTTGACTTCTTAGAGTAAGAGAACAAATGGAAAGGCATCTTTTCAGAAATATCCCACTCACTTTATTCTCCCTTTTATTTCCTTCATGTGTTAAAAAGATGCTCAGTCCTTTTTTTCTTTGTAGATTGGGGGTGATAAACTCAGTGAGAAGGAAGTGTTTTGCTCAAGTTTGAAACCCTGAGCAGTCTTCCTGCTTCAAAAAAAAAAAAAAAAAAAGTGTCCCTGAAGGTGTGAGGAAAGAGTTACTTAGGAAAAAAAAAAAAAAAAAAAAAAGTTCTGTCATTCTTCTGGAAGAATTGTACATTTTCATAAAGAGTTATTTTAATGCAAAGGAACAGAACATACCATTCTGGTGTCTGAATAAACACTAAGCTTGTTCTCCTTAAGCAAAACTGAAATTCCAGTCAGGGAAAATGTGTCCATTTCAGGCTGAAAAGGTTAGTGCTAAATTCTGTTCTTGACAGATTTGTTGTCTCAGTTAAGTACATTTTTGCCTTCTATTTTAAGCATCAAAGTCTTATCCTGTAACAGGTGGTTGAGCGTGTTTGTGCAGTATGATTGATAATGCAGCAAAATCAGTTAAAGACAGGAAAGGGTTAATATTTGTCCTGAAAACAGCAACTGTCATGCATTCTTTCCCACCTATTTAATTATAAAATCTTCAGCTAGAATCAATGATAAGAAGAAAATGAAACAGAAGGGGGAAGCAAAGAATCTCTTTTCGATGTAGAGATAGAAGTGGATAATAGGGTCATGGGGAACACGAAAAAGTTCAAATGAGCATCAGAGATTTCTAGGAGGCAGAAGAGATCATGCTGCTTTGACTTTTACAGTCAACAAAAAAATGTAGCAGGAAACACCCTAAAACCAGTATTTTAAATGTAAACCAGCATTATATGTTTCACACATTCAGGGACTGAGTAAATGATAAAAAACCAAACCAAAACAGGTCCAGTTATGAGTGCATTTATGACCTGTTGTTATTAATTGTCTTAATATATGTACAAAACATGCTGTCTTAACTGTACATAAAAGGCATGACAGTTCTGCATCTTCAGGAACAGTTCCTATTGACCATTTAAATTTACCTATGCACAATTTGAACAATGGTATAGCAGAAACTGCCAGGGGAGTTTCTGCAGATTTTCTGGGATATTAAACACAGTTAAGCATACATTACCACTCTGTCTATGCAGAGAAAGAAGCATCATGGGGACTGTCCACCGTTTACCTGGAGAGCTCATGTAACAAGTAGTCAAACATATTGTGAAGCCTGCTAGGAATTCAGTTAATAAGCTGTTCTTAAGTCCATTGTCTCATCTAGACAGAAACTATCTGGGGACTTTTCGGATCACTCTGGGATTTGATGACTAAGTGCATTGGCTATAAAAATAGGCACATCTCTAATATTCAGCCACATCACAACTGTTGTTGTAGGGCAAACTCGTTTCATCCTTATATAACATTTATGACTTAATTCCTTGGATTTTTCACGTTAATAAAATGCAGATTTTATATTTTTAAAAAGTTTATAGATTGTGAGTTTACTAGATGCTAAATAACAGACTCCTAAGGAACATTTACATGAATTTCAGAAATTAAAAAGAGTTACAGCAAGGCACAGATGGAGACTCTTGAAATACAGATATCAGTCCTTCACGGACTTGCACTTTCACACTTCTAAAAGTGGGAGTTCTCTTGCATAATTTTTTTCATTTAGAAAATTAGTGGAACAATACAAGATTGGACAAATTGTCCTTATATTTTAGCCTCCTATTTCTGACAGTTGCCGGTAACAGAGGCATTGAGAATACTATGAGAGAGGTTACATAGAAGTTCTTGCCTAGTATATCTTCTCAGTTTCATGAAAATTTCTATTAGAAATTGCAGAGATGAAGTCAGCATCCAGATCATCCAAACAGCTGATGTATCATTCATCCTTTAATTTGTCTAATCTTTTTCAATAATGTTTGGCATCTACACCATTCTGATGCAAATAGATTTATGACTTTGTGAAATGTGTGTGGGTGTGGATAGGAAAGTAAGCTAACTCTGCTGCCCAGAAATTTCACAGTTACCTGTAGTTCTGTAGCAAAAAATAAATAGATTAAAAAAAAAAAATCAATTACAGTTCTCTATTTGCCTTCCTTATGCCATCTATGATTCTAGTGTCATCTGCTGTACTTCACCCTTAGCTATCCCTTTTTCTGACAGTGAGGGGCAAAACGTTTATTCATACTTTTCTCACATGGAGACCACTCAATATTCATGATCTTCCCTGAAATTATGGTCAGTTGGGATTTTCATTTATTTGTTTTTAATTCTAATATGACACATACATTTTGCCTGATCAGAACTGCAAGGAATCACGAATTTATGTAATGCTTTCTTCAGTTCTGTTTTTTGTTTTGTTTTGGTTTTGTGTGGGTTTTTTATTGTTGTTTGATTGATTTTTTTTTTTTTTTTAATAGCTGAGGGTGGCTCTCATCTTTTCAAATAAATATCTTGAGCCCAGGATGTTTTTATTGAGCACTAAAAAATAATAATAATATATAATATATATATATTATATTATATATATTATATATATATTATATATAATAGTCCTTTTTAAATATTCATATTTTCACTATGCACATTATTTTGAAAATTCTACATTAAAATTCATAAGTTGTGAAATCATATACAACGTAAAACAACTACAGATGCATCTCTAGCACAAAAATTTGCAGTATAGTCTCTGTTCATAGGAGATGGGGGAAAGCAGGCACTTTGAGATGAATGGATCATTTGTTTTCTTTTCCTGCAAGGTAAAATGAATTGTGCAGTAGCAGCACTTGTTCTCCACTGAACATAATAACATTCTAGATTACTATCTCAGATGCAGCCATCGATATTGTAGACAGAGTCAGAGGAACCGAACTTCATCTCTCATCCAAGGTCTTTCTAAGATATCTGAGATGGAAAGACTTCATCACAGCTACACCAAGTCTTTGCTTAATTTGCTAGTGAATAGGCTATCCACCCACTCTGAATAATGACTTCAATGTTTTTATGACATTTTAAATATTTTGAAATAAATTTAGCCTTCATTCACAGCTAACCATATTCTTAGTTCTTACTCCTGGTCTCGTTGTTGGGGTTTGTTTGTTTGCATGTTTTTGGTTTTTTTTTTATAAGTTCAGAGAAACATAGAACAGTGTAAATGTCAGTCATTAAACAAGATTAGTTAGTGAGTATTCACTGTCTAATATTCTAAACGTAAATACTGCTTTCTGTATAATTGCCGCTGCAACCAAGAAAATAGTTTCATTATGAAAATTCCTAAGACAAAGAAATCTTGAATTTTACAATGGACACTTAATATTTTCTGAGATCAGTCCCTAAATCAATAAAGGATTTTTTTTTTTTCTTACAGTGATCAATTTTTGTTTGTTTGTTTTATGAATAAAACCAAATTTCAAATCAAACCTAATGATGAGATCTAATCCTCCATTCAGCCCTTGTAAGAAATTTTAATATCTGAAGAATTGACAGCCGTTATGAAATTCCCCTTCAGGAAACAGATTAAAAATTGTGTAAGCAAGGCTTTCTGTAGTAAAAAACAGTTTATGGTGTCATAAAAGGAAGGGACGTCTATTAGTATGACAGCTGACACACTCCACAGGGGGTTCACTTTATTATGCTGGTCTTTGTGTAGTGTGTAAGGAGAATTAAAAAGAAAGAAAAAATGATTTCACAAAAACTTAGCAACTTAATTAAAGCTTACTTCAAGTATGGGTTTTTTTGCTAGGTTGATGAAAGTTGATGGATTTTGTTTTACAGGAATATCCAGATAAGCTTTCTGAGGAAGTCACACAGATACACAGTACAAATCCACAATGAAATTAATTCTACACTTTCTATCTTTCTCAGTTTCAGCTAATAACGTGGATAATAAACAAATCTTTAATGTAGATGTGCTAATCTTCATAATTTACATTTTCCACTGGCTCATTTGGTCTTTTTTTAGCCAAGGTATAGTTAAACGATATCATTTACTTCAAACTGTTTCCAAAAGGGTCATTGCACACTATTCCACCATAGCTATAAGAAGTAATGACAGTATAGCAACAACTGAATAATCAAATAACACAGATATTATAGCCAAATTTTTAAAATAGGTGTTGTTAGACATATCAGCAGATATACTGTGAGGTTGTGTCATCTTCATAATTTTCAGTGTTGAACTAAAGCATTTTATGAAATGAAATATTAAAAATATTAATAGTAAGTACTAATGTTATCAAGTGTTTGAAAATCATTGAGGTGGATTTTTGAGGCCTTTTAACACACTTCAAATACTTGTTCCAGACACAGCCTTATCTGGAATTAGAGACTTATCTAAAATTTAATTATGTAAATGAGAAAAAACTTCTCCACAATGAATGTCAAAATTAAAACAAAGTTCAAATGTCTAGTGTGTAAAGGACAGGATAAAACACTTAAACAAGTGCACTACTACACATGATGAATATAGAAGCACACTCCAACAAAATAACTCAGCAAAATCTTTCCTATGTTTCTTAGGTGATTAAGACTTTGATTTTTCAAATACCTTTACTGAGATACTTACTTAAGTATCTATATCTACCCTGAAGTAATTTCAGATCTGGAAATTAGATACCCCCAATTAGATAAATTTCTGAATCTCCTGGATGACATTGTCTATTAGACCTTTTCAAACAAAGCTTAACTGACTCTACCAGCACAAAATTAAATTATTAATAGAAACTTAGCTGGAGCATGAATTGCCAATCATTTACGTAACTGCCCAGTTAAAGAACGCTTCAGAACACTACTGCTGAAACCAATAGTGAGTGAGTAAATCTTCAGGCTTACATGATCCAGGTGTTATTTTCTAGCCTGCGTCATGTAAGCTAAGTATAGCTATCATTCTACTGTTGGATACTATTAATACTCCAGTATACTCTTAACATATCAGCATTATAATGGACTCAGAAGACTTAATTGTCCTTAGAAACAGTAGTAGTATCTCAAAAACCCACTGCAGATCAATCATTGTTAAGTGGCAGGCTTCCAAATTGGTCTTGATCATACAGCACTTTTTGGAGCCGCTTCACTTTTTACGAATTGAAATAAAATTACCGCATGATATATATAATTGACTAATGCTCTGCTTATCTCCAAAACTGGCAATGACATACTGTAAAGGAGATGAGTGTGAAACAGTTAAACATTCCACATAATATATGTTTAAGAAATGCACTGTTTTCATTCATTATTCTGCATATATTTTCTACAATTTTCAATTAAAGTTGTAAGAATTACAATTACTTTTAAATAGTAAACTTTATTCTAAACCAAACATTAGTTATGCCAGCAGTAGTTATGTCTAATTCTTAGGAAAAATGAGCTGTGGTAGTTTTTTATATTTTTTTTTTTCTCAAATGTTTCAGTATGAATTGAGTAGTGAATAAATTATTTAAAGACTAGGTATTAAGTAGCCATAATGTGTGTGTAAAGAGAAAGATAGTTACTAGCTTACTTGCAGGCAGTGGGGATTGTGAAGAATTTAGAAAATGAATTTCTAAGAGAAGGAGGTCTATTTAAAGAAAAAAACTTTACAGTGTGATGGTATAAATATGGCTTAAATTCTAAACACTGAAATATGTTTAACTCATAGTAATTGTGGCTTTATTAGATTTGGGCTCTGATACTTTTGTTAGTTTGTTTTTTCAGTACCACAGGAATCAGAATGTGTCAGACAAATATAGTATTGTTGACTTTCAGGAGAATTCTTAACCAGAACATATGCTTAAACAACACACTATTCTACTATATGACTAGTATAATTATGAAAAATGATTCTGTGTTCATATTTCCTCATAATTCATTTTTTTAGGCTATTACGACTTATTCAGGTATATATGCAACATGTCTCCATTATTCAGTCTTTTTTTTTTTTTTAATTGAAAACTGAGTAATTTATAAGGAAAAAATATAAGCTTATACTAAGTAGAAAATAAACAAACCAACCCAAATTTTTTCATTTATGTTCCCATTTTCTCTCACTGGAATCCCTTGATGAAGAGTTTAGAGAGGAAGCTGTATGAGGAGTGGCTAAAGACACTTAGTTTGTTCAGCCTGGAGAAGACTACAGAGGGACCTCATCAGGGTCTACAGCTTCCTCACAAGGCAATGAGAAGGTGCTTGTACCTTTCTCTTTTCTTTAGTGACCAACAACAGAGCCCAAGGGAATGGCAGGGCAGGAAGATGTGCCAGTGGAAGTTTAGGTTGGACATTAGGAAAAGGCTCTTCATCCAGAGAGTGGTGGAACACTGGAACAGGATCCCCAGCGAGGTAGTCACGGCCCCAAGCCTGTCAGTGTTCAAGAAGAGAATATGACACTAATTAATGAAACACTTGCCATTTGCCAGTCTTTACCACAACTCAGAACTTAAATCTTTACATTTTGTACCACTAACTCTTAGGACACTCAGGTAGATGACACAGATTGCCCAGAAAGGTTGTACAAACTCCATTCTTAGAAATTTCAAGACGTGAAAGATCAGAGTCACATGGTGTGATTTCTGAGCTAATTCTGATTTGAACAGGAGTCACACCTCCAGAGCTCACTAACCAATCTGAATTACTGTATGTTTGCATGATTCAATGTTATAGATGCCTCCATCTTCTTAGCAGTAAAACAACCTAAGGAAAAAAAAAAAAAAAAAAGGTATCAAAAATACAATCCAATATTTTAGGACTTGGTGTTCGTGATGAGAGTGTGCAGGAAGTTGTTGGATTTCTTAAATTTGTTGGGTTCTTTGTGGGTTATTTTTTCATTTTTCCCTGGCCTTTCTAAAATTATCATAAGTTTATAGGCACTTCTTTTACTGTCCAACCCATTTTCATTATAACCGTTGTTCTGTATAATTTGTGATGTTTATTTTATATGCAAGAGTCAGAATTAATTTCACCTAAATTTGACCATCCGAAGTACCTTATGGAGTAAAATCTATGGGGTTTTTTTTGCTAGCTCAGTAGTTAACAGAAAGAGAGTAACATCTCTAGACAATGGCTAATATAATGATAAAATACATAAATACATATCTAAAATTGGAGGTATTAATTAATTTTTTAAATCCTCAGTCTTCTTCACTGAAAGAGACCTGATTATTAGTAAGAAATTGATGCAACATCTAGACAGCCAAAGTAAGGATAAAGTAATTATGTTTACTAAGATTAGTTTTGTTTTATTATTGTTTCCAGCCCATACTTTCTGCATAATTATGTTTAGATATTATCAAAGATGTATATTCTTGTGGTCCATTTGCACTGACTCATCAAGACTTACCATTGATACATTCTGCAAATGAGTATAGAAACTGAGGATTTTTTCCACATTTTAATATGGCTTTTTTTGGATTTGTCCCTTAATTAGTTTAGATTAATTAATTAGTAATTTAGATTTAGGAGTATGTCAGGCATAGTACTTAAAAGATAGATAATTTTGGCCAGTACATTACCCTCACTTGAAAGCTATCTCCACATTTCTCATCTCATCCTTTTCAACACCTTTCAATCTGAAGTTGGAAATTTAAGAATCTGGAATGCAAGGAACCCAATGTATAATTAAGATGTTTTAACTATCAACATTATTCAAACATTTCCTGTATATTACATGCACAAAATAAAATATGATTTTTTTTTTTTAATAATGCTAGATAAGAACTGTTATATTATGCAAGCATGAGAAGATAAGGGTTAATTAAGTCTTTGTTCAAGACGCACAAGTAAGCTATTAATTCGTTATGTAAATTAGGTTCACATCTGAAATAGGCATTTTGGTAAATATGAGTCATCATACACAAACTCATGAACAGGAAATATTTTTGTTAGAATAGCAATAAGAACTAATTTCCATTCCTGAGTTAGGGAACACCTCCAAATGTGGTGTTTTATTATTGTAGAAGTAGAAAGATTTGCTCTTGACTGGGAGAAATGAAACTACTAAATCCTCAGGGATACATCTCTCTCTTATATATGCTTCTTTTGTGTGAAGTCTCTTGCATCTCTCATATGACTTTCAGGAAAGCTTCTTTTCTACACATAATTCAAATCTAAAAGAATTTTGACTCGATGCCTAGAAAGAAATTTAGCAAGCAATTTAGTTTTTGAAGGGAGTACTAAAGCTATCCCATAGCTTTTGTTCTCAAGAAGAGAAACAGCCCAAGTGGAAGACTGTCAAATTTAATTTTCAAAGAGCACTCTTCAACACTATGAAAGGAAAAAGCCTAGCAGTGATCTGAAAGAGAAAGGAGGTAAAAACCTTCCCCTCTTTTCCATCTCTATCATTTTTTGAAGCATAAGGTTCATTATTGTATTGTTGATTGGATGTCACAGAAATAAGTTTCTCTAAGCTGCTAAACTGCTAAAGCTCCAGAAGAGAAAATAGCCAGAAAGAAAAGAAATACATTTGATACCTAAATGAAGAGGGATTTCAAATAGAAAATAATACCACAAAAATTTAAAAGATAATTCTAGACAGTAACAAAGTTTTTTTAAAGATGATTGGATATATATTTTTTCTTATTCTGTGACAAAGCAATCTGATACTATTTAAAGTCCCCTAGATGTCAGGTGTGTTACTGTTGTCAGAAAGAGGTCTGATGGCATGGAGACTCAATCCCAATATATAAAGTTTCTAATTTAACATATAATTTTCATTTTTGAAGGTTTAGTTGTAGTCATCAATCATTAGATCTCAAGCACCTAGTTTATCTTATTTGGATAAAAAAATCATTCATATAAACTATGAATAAAAATCATATACAGAATTAGTCATATTAATTATGGGAATTTCACTAACTGTAAAGACAGAGATAAATTCTCCAAACAACAACAGCTTCACAAAACTATTTACTAATGCAGCTAGTATGTAATCACAGATCTTGGGCAGGTCTTAGCAGGCTTTTTTTAAGGAATAGCCTCGCTACTGTTGGATAGATTTCCAAATCTACAAGCATCAGGAACTACCAATGACTCTTCAGCATCAATATACAGAACACTAAAATACAGTGTTGGAATCTGCTAATTCAAATTCATTGTCTGAGGTACACTCTTTTACTCCATAATGATAAGACTTTCTAATACTTCAAAGAGCTGGCAAATGTATCACAAAATTAAAGAATATTATTGTTGAATTATGATAAAAATTTGTTTATGTTGGAAATGTTAAAAGCAAAACAAGGAAAACATTAGGTGAAACAATGAACTGGGCTCTCCCTCTGTCTCAGGCAATATGGAAAATAACGCTATTGTTGAGCTGTGCATACATATTGCAGAGTAGAGATTAAAGCTGCTTTACAGGCAATATAGGACAGCATGTTTGGAATAAAAAAGTGTATTCTAAGAAGAAAATTACACCTGCAGCAGCTCTACACAATGCACAACATTAGCCTTATTTCCTTATTTTTTTTTTTTTTTCCACACCTTTCCATGATTTCACAATGTGTTCCATTTATCCCTTGCCCTGGGTAACTGGGATACCAGCATTGCTGCTCGCTATATCCACAGTGCAGCAATGTTTCATAATAAAGCTAGTTGGGAAAAAATTGACTTGTGAGGTTTCAAAAGATTCCGAATTATAAGAATCAATGGCATGCTATTGTTTTAAAACCAAAGTAAGTCTTCAGATTTTAGCAATCCGTCTTCCATTTCTTCCTTGGACAAGTCTGTTTGGTCTGTGTAACTGTGTAACAAGAACGGAAATGCGACATCTATGTATAAACAAATATTTGAGTAATTTATGTTTTAAGGAACGGAAGCTATCAAAGATATTAAACAAACAAACAAAAAAAAAACACCACCAAATTTTCTTTCATGTAGAGAGTGGCCAAAGAATAACAGCTATGCACTGCTCACATGTGAATTCTGGCTTATGGAAATTGTCAAGTACCACAAGACTAGCACTATGCTAGCAAGAGTCTTGATACATGACAAGATGTTTAAAAGTCCTCAATTTCTTGTTGTTCTGAGAAACTTTTTAGAATAAATCTTCAATTTTAGGAGATTATTTAGGAGACCCAGTGTTGTCTTTTGTTTGTGAGGTTTTTTTGTTTTTTTTCTTCCCTGTTTTTAAAATATTATTTTTACTCATTAGTTAAATGGAAATAAAAAAAAGGAAAAGAAAGTGGAAGAAGTGAATAATACACAGCACAGGAACTTTACAGGATATTAATTCACTGAATAAAATGTTAATGGTTATACACAAACTGGTTCTTAATAAATCAAGAAAATAGTGCACAAGGAAATGCCAAGAGGCTTCCTGGCCATGCATTAAAATTGTACCCTTTAATTAAATCAATAAACCAGGAGGTAACATTTTCTTCTACAGACTTGAATGTGTACTTCACAAGTAAAATGAAAGGCTTGCATCCAATTATACATGAATGTTACTGCATTAAAAATTATAACCTTTTTTTTTTTTTTTTAAGAACTGGCCATGCTGTTTATTGAAATAAATAAATTCACTTTACTTTCATTACAGGGTATTTAAAGATTCTTGAAATCCTAATATCTGAAGAATCATAAAGCAGACTGAGGAACACCAGAGCTCAGCTCACTTTTTTGATCTGAGCAAATGGTCTATTCACGTCCTAACTCCTTTTAAAGACATGCCAGCTGTTCGCTGTATTTATTCTTCTCATCCCTTTGTGGTTAGTTTGAGGTGAGGGAGGGTGGAATGTACTGTGCATGTTTTAAGCACTATCAGGGAACCAAGAGAAAGGAAGCAGACTATCATAGAAAACATATTCCCAAGCAAACCCAGAACTGAGGAGGAAGCAATCTCCACCGTGTGCAGCACTCCAGATAAGACCTCAGGATGGTGATGACTTCTTGAAAATCTCCCTTCTCCCCTCAGTTCTTCAAAGATCCAGTGGGAGGCTGAGTATAACATTGAGAAATTGGAGTAAACACTTGAAGGTTATGCATGACGGTTACATCTGGTCTATTAATGAGGCATTTCTTCACTAATTAGATGATATGGACTGTTAAATCATTAATTAATCTAATTTGTGGCTCTGTTTATAGGATATGTTTCCTTTTCCCCAGAACAATAAGCTGAATGTAACATAACTGAAATGAAGGAATGGTGGGGTGGAAAAATCTACCATGGTTGTAAGACTGAATAAGAGTAAGACTACAAAAAAGATATTCCTTACACCAGAATATGGTCAAAACAGAACAACATAGGCTAGAGAAATGATAAAGTATGTTACAGAAAATCTTCCTGGATGACATCCCAGATTTCAAATGAATAATAATAGTGATTTTGATCATTTTGAATTTGTGTTTCTGTTCTGCTTTTGAAAAAATCTCAACAAAACTCGTTCTTATTAACAAAAAAAAAAAAAAAAACAACCAACAAACTCAATAAGTGTGGTAAAGCACCTTTTTTATTTGCTGCTAGTTCTGGTTATCATATATAAGCAGCAGGAATCTAGCAAACTATTCAATGATCTATAAATACGAATGCTAGAAACACTAGTGATTTATGAAGAAAATGGGTGAGACTAATTAATCATTTTGGTTCAGATTGTGAATATACTTTTAAAGGGAATCTTCAAATTGTCACAGTTTCTGGGGACTTGGTTTGATGCAGGCAGTAGTTTTCAACATGAGTGGTTTAACTGGATGGTGAGGGAAAAGCATAAGGAGAAATAACTGTCTGAGGGATATTGTCAGATAAAGTGGAAATAAAGACCTTCTGATAAAGGTACATTTGTTGAAATACAGGAGAAGTTAGGGTACTACCTTACTCTTAAACAGTGATGGCATAGGTATGCAAGTCAGAAAGCAGCGATGTCAGGCCCAGAGAGACTACCATTGGGGCTTTTACATTACTACAGAAACCAAGGGAATGTCAGGAAGATGTGCCAGGGGAGGATTACACTAGACATTAGCAAAAAGTTCTTCACCCAGAGGGTGGTGGAGCACTGGAACAGGCTCCTCAGGGAGGCAGTCATGGCCCCAAGCCTGTCAGTATTCAAGAAGAAACTAGACAATGCCCTCAGACACATGGTGTGAACTGTGGAGTTGTCAGATGCAGGGACAGGAGTTGGACTCAATTATCTGCATGAGTCATTTTGGATTACTCTGGGTTTTTATTTCTTTCCAGATTTCAAATTAAATTAGTAAATAGCTTTAAAGACAAATAAAATATTTTCTAAAGTTACTTTGCCTTGTAGTAAGCTACAGCAAGCAACCTAAATAAAGTAGGTGATCTGTCTGATTTTTAGTAGTAGGAGGTGAGCCACATTATGAAAACAGTTGAAATCTGCTGGAAAATACATGTTATATTTTATCTTGAAAAGGAATTTCTGGTGTTATCAAAGACAAGCAAATTGCAATCCATGCTATTGTAGCACTGATGATTTATATTGACTGATATGTCACAACAAGTTCTCAACATAATAATGAATAATATTCATAGCAATATTTTTTCTTTCTTTTCTTGATTGTAATTCCTTAATTCCACAAGCAAACTGCTTTACAACAACTAAAGATATTCAATTTCCAAGTAATCTGTCTACTTATGCAATACAGAATAGTGGTGAATGAACGAATCATCAACTTATTGCTGAAGAAGAAATGATGGACAGGATTAAATTTTACTTAAAATTGGTGTATATTTAAATAATGTGCACCTGACTTAAGCTTGTCAGCCTTTTAACACAGCTCGGTAGTCAGAAACAAATTTTACTTTGTCAAATTTAATAGCCGCTCTTGAACTATGTTATTAAGCCACAGTACTGAATAATGCTACAGTTGAAATACAGCAGTGTAGGGATAAAAGTGAAAAAGGTCATCTCAAAGTCTTCAGCTGGCAGATGAGTTTTAAGTGACTGGTAAAAAGTAAACAGACAAAACATAATTTGTGAGGGATACTTGGAGAAATAAGGGGTGCTATCGAAAACTCCCAGGTAAGACTCTGGAAGTTTAAAACATTGTTATGAAAAGAAAAAGAAACACATAAAATTTAGTAATGTTACTATTCCATTCTGTAGCTTAGTTTTCTGCTCAAAACCAAAATACAACAATTGCTACAATGCCTGGATGAAAACTTTAGTTAGTATTGCAATAAACCCCCGTGTGTCACATTTCTATACTTGAAGAAACAAGAATTTTGGGTACATTGAAACACAAAACTGTAATTTAATTTTTGTTTTCCTTCTCAGTATGTGTGCTTGACTTTCAATAGTGACTCCAACTGTGCACAGGAAACAATATAAATTCTTTAGGCCTAGATTTTCAAACACAGATGAAAAGTTCAAGAATATTTTATACAGAAAACAAATGTCAAGAAACATGAATTTCAAAATGGCCCTGTTGTTCTATGTGTCCATCTCTCTTTTTAAAAGAATTTTTGAATTTATACTATTTTACCATTATATATGCATTGAGTATTTCCTAGATCCAGAACTGACAGTATGATTAAGAGTAAATACTGTAAAATTGGATGTAAAATACATGAGGATGGGAGAGACCAGGCTTTTTTTTTTTCACTGTTTTATTGCCCCTCTGCCATGAAATGTATATCTGTCACATACCACAGAGACATCACTGTTTCTGAGGATTCTATTTCTGAGGCCTGTGCCTGAAAACTAGGGTGTATTGAAAGGTAAGAATACCCATTCATACATGGGAAACTTCCAAGTTGATGCTCCCTGGAGTGATGGATGTGGATGGCATTTATTTATAGTAACAATTAATGGAGAAAATAAATAAGTAGAACACTGGAGAAGGATGTCTGCAGCTCATACATGTCTCAGAAAAGGCCTTACAGATTGATGTTAAAGATCCTTGTTGTAATGGAGCACTCAACAATGCAGTGAAGAATAAATATGTAGGCTCCATGTAGGACTACCACATGTGTTAGGTAGTTGGTGTGTCTCACTGCAGATGTAAATCAGGCCCTGCCACATTAGCAATGTTATCATTCTCAGGTCTTGGCTCCCTTTCCATGAGGAAGCACCCAGCCCTCAGTGCTGCTGGTGGTTATCTCAAGATATGTCAGGCCCTGAGGTGAGCATTGTGAAGCCTGGCCCTCAGGCTATGCAGAACCTGCCCACAAAACTGTCCTTGTGCAGTCTTCCAAGGATCCTGCACCTATAATAGATTGCCCTAGGTCCTAAACCTGGTGACACGCAGTCTCCAAAGGAGTCCTCCCTTTGTCTCCAGGGACCAACGGTATCTACTCCCCACAGTAGTGACTCTCTCAAGAGCCCAGGGATCCAAGATTCCTCCAAATCCTGGTCCTGGTATTCACAATGCAAAACTCCCTTTAACCAAAGAGAATTAATCCCTGCTCAGTCACTAGTAAGGTCTTACAGGGAAGACATTCTTTATCAAGACACCACGGTTCTTAGGGACAAACCCTCAAGTTCCACTTAAAGTGAGGTAGAAAATAGGATGCTCAAGGAAGGGATTGACTACAACAGTCTTCTCAAAGTAGAAAGCTTAAGGCAGCTCACCCCTTCCTTAACCAGCTCCTTTGCAGCTCTGCTCCAACTGGATCCTCTATACATTGTCTCTGTTGCAACCCTAACAGTGATCTTGAGGACTTAATTTCCTTGTTTTAGGCTTACCTCAAGGCCTCCAACCATTGCTCTGTTCAGCAAGACTACAGGTAAAAAATATTTTGGCAGCTCATCTTTTCTTTGAGACACCCTTCTGCAGCCCCACACTAACTGTCACCTTAGGCTTTATGAGGTCTTTCTGCCTAGACCTTATGCCTGATGAATGAGGAATTGGCTTAACAGGTCTGTAAAAAGACCCTATAGTTAATGGGTTCGTGTCCAAGCAGAAACTGTTAATGAGTGTTTTCCCTCAAGGGTCCATACTGAGACCAACACTATTAAAAATTTTCATTAATGATATAGACAGTGGGATTGAGAGCATCCTCAGCAAGTTTGCATGTGACACCAAGCTCAGCTGTACAGCTAATATGTTTGAGGGAAGGGATGCCATGCAGAGGAATCTTGACAGGCTAGAGAAGTAGGCCTGTGCAAACCTCATGAAGTTCAACAGGCCAAGTGCCAGGTCCTGCATTTGGGTCAGGGCAATTCCAAACATGGATACAGACTGCAGGATGAGTATGAGTGGATTGAGAGTAGCCCTGCAGAGAAGGACTTGGGGATAGCGGTGGATGAAAACTTGGACATGAGCCATGAAAGAGTGCGTCCAACCCAGAAAGACAATCATATTCTGGACTGCATAAAAAACAATGTGTCCAGCAGGTCAAGAGAGTTGATCCTCTCTCTCTACTCTGCTTTTGTGAGTCCCTGACTGGAGCACTGCATCTAGCTTTGGGGCCCCCAGCACAAGAAGGACATAAACCTGTTAGAGTGAATTCAGAGGAGGGCCATGAAAATGGCTAAAGGGCTGGAACATCTCTCCTATGGAGTAAGGCTAAGAGAGTTGAGGTTGCTCTGTCTGGAGAATAGAAGGCTCCCAGGACATCTCCTTCCAGCCTTTCAATAACTAAAATGGATTTTTAAGAAATGCACAGAGAGTCTTTTTAACAAGGCCTGTAGTGACAGGGTAAGAAGCAATGGTTTTAAACTGAAAGAGGGTAGGTTTGGATTGGACATAAGGACGACATTTTTAATTATGAGAGTGGTGAGACATTGAAACAGGTTGTCGAGAGTATTTATGCATGTCCCATCATTAGAAGTATTCAATGTCAGGCTGGATGGTCTTTGAGCAACCTGATCTAGTGAAGGGTTTCCCTTCCCATGGCAGAGGCATTGGACTAAGTGATTTTTAAAGGTCCCAACCCAAACCATTCCATAATTCTATGACTCTGTTATTCTGTGATACTATGATCTTGACTGGCTGTCAGATGCTCATCAAGCCACTTTCTTTCCCCCCTCTTCAACAGGATACGGGGCATGGAATAGGATGAAAAAGCATTTTAGTCAATATAAAGACAGGGATATCATTCACTAATCAGTATCACAGGCTGTAGATGCTCAGGTAATTTTTTTTTTTCCATTAAAATAGATTTGGATAGTGAGGAGCAAATTAAGACAACATTTCCCCTCTACCCCTTCTTCTCATGCTCAGCTTAACTCTTTCAGTCCAGGCTCTTCTACCTCCCTGCCTCTGAGAAGGGTAGGGGGAATGAGAAATGGGGGCTATGGTTAGTCCATAATAACTCCTCTCTGCTGCTGTTTCCTCCTCACATTTTGTACCTGCTCCAGTGTAGATCCTCTCCATAAACTGAAACTCTCAGGAAAAAAAAAAAAAAAAAAGTTCAAGTAAGGATCCTCCATGGACCAGAGTTCCTTGAGGAAATATCCACATGCACAACTGTGGTCTCTCCATGGCCTGCAGGGAAACATCTGCTCCTGTTCCTGGAACACATCCTTCCCTTTTTTTTTTTTTTTTTTTTTTCTGACCTTGGTGTCTGTAACCTGCTGTTTTTCTCAGTGAAGAGCTGCAAGGGGGAAAAGAACAACCAACAATGGATGGGCATTAAATCAGGGATTACTTGAGAGACATTGACCCACAGCAGTAGATGGGTCCTGATGGGTTTCACTCCAGGCCACTGGAAGTTGGCTGATATCATTGAAAGGCCATTTTTTAAAAATCCTGGAGACTGGGAAAGGTTCCCGACAACTGGAGAAATTCAAATAATACACTAACTCTTAAAGGAAGTCCACCAGTTCAACCCAGAGAACTACAGCTTCCCTTCAGTTGCTGGGGCAATCATGGACCAAGTCCTCTTGGCAATACAGTTCTGGATACATGAAATAAGGTGATTGGGAACAGTGATCATGGATTTACGGAGGATAAATCATGCCTGACTATTCTGATTGACTCCTCTGATAAAACGACTGGATTAGTGGATGAGGAAAGAGGAATGGAAATCATTTATTTTGTTTTTTCACAAAGCTTTCAACACCATTTCCCACACTATTATTTTATCTGCGTTAGGATGGTACAGTCTAAATAGGACTTCCTCCTTCTTTCAGTATTAAACAAGTGTAAATTGCCTCCTCACCACAGTGTTTGCTTTACCCCAAATCCTGGATATTCATGAGACATCACTCCATCAGAGGATGACAAGGGTATGAGAAGAGCATTATACTGTGATTTCACAATTGCTTCTGTCATCCTTATTTCATTAACAGCACAAATGTAGCAGTGGTCTTTCTCCTCTCCTCATCCCTTAGGCAAACTCTAATTGTTCTCCTTCCCCTGAATCTAACTACTCACAGGAGATCCCCTTGCACAAAGAGATGAAAATTTATAAAAAGGATCATATTTTGGAAATCCCCAGTTTCATTGATCAACTTAATTTCATTCCTGGTTGAGCTGTAGCTGTAGTCTTCTTGTTTCTTTCACTACTGCTCTAGTGTAGCCTTAGTGCTAGCTGACCATGGAGGACACTACCCCACGCAAAGTCAGAAAGTTTCTGGGAAGATTAGTATTTGGTCAGACCTGACTCTTATCTCAGCCTCTGTGATTCCCGCACTGGCCTTCTCTAGCCTGGCCCTTGATGCTCTCAGCTAATATCCTAACCAAGCCTTGGTCTCCTTGTTGGTTGCTTCCTTCCATTCTCCTGGGCCTCTCAGTGGTGACTTGACCCTTAGTTTATTCTCCAATGCTTTTTAGTGGTGGTTTGATGTCGCCAGCATGCCCTCAGGCTCTACAACAGTCCCCAGAGATATCCAGCCTTGCTTGGAAACCAGCAGATTACATAGATACACCAGGTAAAAGCAGGATATTTTGTAATGTGTACCCTGTTGAATCCAGACATCTGTACAGTGTGAGGATACATTTTAGGAGGTTGGTGTGAGGGCTCTGAGCACACTCCTGCTGTCCCTGGTGCATGACTGCTTGGGGTAAAACCAATTTTCACAGAACGGCTAGTGACTTTGTGTGGGCCTGTTGTGATGAAAGGAGCCTCAGCAAGTCCTTACCTTAGGGACTGCTTCTGTGCAGAGGCCATCACCCTGAGCCCTTGCCTGAGCTGCAATTCAGCTGTGCTGCAGTCATGTCTGTGTCTATACGTGCACTTTATCTACCCATGCACAGATCTGCACTCCGACATGTGGACTTCTCACCATAAATGCTCTGGCCTGGGAGCTGCCCCCAGCTGCCTCCCTGTCCCTGTCCTGCCCATTTGCTGGGAGCACCTGCTCTGCTGACCCAAGCATCTTATGCAGCTTCCAGCCCTCAGGGAGCAGCCAGCCTGCACTATCCCCTGACAGTACTCAAACACTTAACCATGATATTGACATAATTGTATGCTTGTATATTATTGTGTACTTATAAAAAATGCATTGTAGCTGCATGCTGAGTTTTGTATACCAACAAAGAAACTGATGTAACAGCCATCCTAAGAGAAAGGTTAACTGTGGTATTGGAGTGTTGTGCATGTGTTTTGCAGGTAGCTGTTCCGGGCCAGCTGCACCTCCCCATACATTTTCTAAGCAGTCAAGAGAACTCCATGCAGACTGAACTACCTACCAACTTTGTGGTTTCCTGGTACATACCCTGAGGTAGTCCACTTGGACTGAGTCAAAGACCTGTCATTGCCCTGAGAAAGTCAAATGACAGGCTGGTGTATTAGAATGGAAAAAAAAAGAGTGTGTAGCCCAACAAGGTAATCCCACAGAGTTCTTGAAGGTCTCAGTTGTGATGATTTTATGTTTTGCCTCCAGTAGAGTAGAACTTCATGTTTACATGTGTTATTTGCTCTAAAAAGAGATCACTTTTAGTGAAGGGTGGGGGCAGCAGACACCCCACAGCATGGGGTAGGGAATTTTAAGGCATCTAAAGTATCAGTATCATTTACTATTGTACAATTTATTTCGGTGGATGAATGCTGATGCTACAAAATACTCTTTGTTTCTTAGATACTTTCAGGGGCTACACAAAATATGTCTTGTGCTTACCACAGTAAAGAAAGGTAACATATCTTCATGCCCTTAGATAGATTTGTGCCTAACCAGGTTAGCCCCTTAATGACTGTCTATATGAAAATACTCTCAGTATAAAGACTTCAGTACTACATATCACTCTAGTGTGGCACATGAAACTTCTTTCTTAGTTTTAGTCTTTTTGTGGGTCTGACAGTCCCTGAGAGCTGCTAAAAATGGGCTGATTTTGTAGCATTACCTTTGACAGAAAATTTTATATATGTGAAGCTAATGGAATTTCTTTACACTCAACAACAGAAACAAGGCTTTATATCTGAAAATAATAAAATATGTCTTCTTTCAGCATCCAATGGTCTTTGGAAAAAATCCTGTATCTCTTTTTTACATCCTTCCCACACCTGTTTTTGCTAAATGCAATCAAATCCAGTCTTTTCATTCAGTCTACTGGTTATCATACTGCAGCCATGACTCTTGGCTCAGGATGAAGGAACTGAGAGTAAACTGCAGCTCTGCTTCACACCTAGCCAGAGCTCTTCTAGGCCAGCTGAGAAAATCTTTTAATTTTATTTGCATGAAATACTACTGAGAAAGAAGGGAAAGCTATGCAATATTTATAAACATTCCTTAGTATCAGTTTTACTCTTCATAGTCACTAGATGGAAATTGTCTTTACGACCTGTGAAGCCCTGTAAACCCTTAAGATACATCTGGTTTGAGCTGCAGCTATTTCTTTATTAATCTGAGCTTTTTTTGGCTTTGGCTCCTTTACATTATCTAAAGATTGCTCTGCCAGCTGGCCTGAGGAGCAGAGCAAATTCATTAGAACATGCAAAGAATATGCCTGGCATGACCATTTCAATTCCTGCATGATCAGCCCACAAAGAAATTTTAGGTCTTTGTTGCCAGGACATCCGCAGGAGATTGAAACCATGCCACAAAAAGTCAAAACCAATCTAGAGGAGGGTTACTTTTCTGGGTATAAATAAATAATTTGCTGTTCCCTCTAAATATCTACCCAATGATATGGTAAGTCCTTAAACATCAAAACTTTTCCCTTGTATTTTTGCTTTTAGCAGATTCATATGCTCATTCTCCAAGCTGTGGATAGGGAGAACATAAATGTGTTTCTGACCATTAAGGAGACTACTGAAGATGATCAGAAGGAAGCAGGTAGTAACTTTATTCTCAGCAAGGGAGGAAAGACAAAAAAATATAAACAATAATCTCTGATAAGTGCAGAAGATTTTCCAGAAAATAATTAAAAAAAAGACAAAAGTTTAAAAAGAAATGAAGATGTTGCTCCTGCTAATTCCAACTCATCTCCATCAGTTTACACAGACACTGAAATAGGGCCTAAACCTTGGGAATGGTTTCAACTAAATGGACCCTTTCAATTTTTGAAAGTGTAGACTGGCTTCAGTGAGCTACTATTGAAAGAGACTGAGATTATCTGGTTCAACATGGCAGCAGTAGTTAACAAGCAGAGATTTTTCCAAGCGACTATGTTTGTTTTAACTTTTCTGTTAATGTCACCATTTTGCATTGTGTCTTTACCTCTAAAATAAACAGTGGTGATGTTGTTCCTGGATGCTGGCATAATCTTATTTATAATGCTTGTTTATGAAATAGGAGTATTTTACATGTCCCTGGCATGGAATTGCATTGGGATCATCAGTCTTCTCCCAAGGACTTTCCAGACATGATAGGGAGAACATTTGCACTGGTCAGGGATTATTTCTCATATCAAGTTTAGAAGTAGTCTTAGTTGCTAGGCATATTTAATAACACATACAGGGATAGACTGCTCTATTTAGCATCACGGCAAGAAAAATTTCCCAGGCATTTTCTAATCTCAAAGGATAGGCATAGGGCATGTGATTTTATGTCTATATATCTCTTTTCCTCCTTTCTAATCTCCTACATTATCATCTGAGGTGTGGCTATGAAGAGAGTCTATTAACAGTATCTTGGCAGAGGAGACACAGATACCTTCATTCCTGGTTCCTTCTTCGTATACATTAAGGATAATGTTATTGACAAATTTAACTCATCTTAAACTTGCATCATAAGGACATTTAAATTACATACAATTTACAATTTTATTTAAAATACTTACAATACAAACTGTGCCTTACTGTAGTAATTACTTCTGATTGTTCAGGAATTTCGTTGGATCACTAGTACAAAGAAGTTTAACCAGTTTACCATTAAGATTTTAACATGTTTGCTTTTATGGAAAACAACATTTTAGTGTTTGAGCCTTTATGGTTCTCTGAGTTGATGTATAACTCACTCTACAGTCATTGAAACCCAATGCATCCCTGAATGTTCATGTTCTACTCTCCATACCTTGGCCATGTGTCTAAGACTTTCAGTGTCAGTAGTTGTGGGGCTACACAGCCTGCCTGCAGTTTAATTCCGGATGTTCATTTTGGAAACTTTATAGTTTGTTTGTTTGTTTTTTTTTTCTATTATATCGAAAGATAAGTTATTTTTGCTTTAGTCATGTACTAGCAATATACAGGACATTTTGAAAAGATGGACCCAATTTCAAAGCAGTAGTTATTTCAAATTGCGTCCATCTTTTTGAAAAACCCTGTAGTTTATATTTTTAGATGAAAATACCAGAGGGAAAACAATGCCCCCAAAAAACCAAACAACACAATTTTTTTTTTTTTTTTTTAAACAGAAGATAGGAGGAGAATTCTGATCTGAAGTGCACCTATTTTCCTCATCTACTGATCCTTTTTTCAAGATGATTAAAACAAAATCCTTTCCCCATCCTAACCTAGCTTTCCTCATGACTGCTTTACTCCAAGCGTTGGCCAGAGACAAACAAAGTGTTTCCTTAAGATGGGAGTTTTATACGTCAAATTAATCTGATTGTGGCAGAATGCAAACCCCCTTCTCTCCCCCTCCTTCCTTCAGTATGGAAGGAGTAGGCACATCTCCCTCTCTCTCTGCTACTTGAGGCTAACAGCTGCTTTTGTTTGGCCCCAGAGCACCCTGGCCAGGGCCATTAGGAGAAGGGAGTGCCGACGCGCCAGGGAGCCGCTGGGCACCTGTGGCCAATGTGGGGGATGTTTGGAGGCTTCAGGGGCACCCACAGCCAGTGTGGGGGTGCAGAGAAGCTTCTGGAATGCCTACAGTCAGATCTGATCAGCCAATATAAAAACGGGATTCTCGTCGAGACTCCGCCCATTGTCGTGGGTCTCTCGGAGAACGAGCAAGATGCTGCCGCCGAGAGCCCCCCTCCCTGGGATGGAGACTCCGCTTGCCTTGCCGCCACGGGTGTGAGTAAAACTTCTCGCAGGATTGCGAGTATATTTATACTTTCCGTGCACATTTGCACGTGTAACTTTCCGTGCTCAATATGAGCACGTGTAAAATTAATCCTCACATAATCGCGGGTGTATTTTCCTTCCGTGCACATTTGCACATGTAACTTTCTGTGCTCAATACGAGCACGTGTATAAATTATTTCCTCGCACAATCGTGAGTGTATTTTCCTCCCGTGTTTCCACATAAGCACGTGTAATATTCCATGCACATTTGCACGTGTAAGTAAATTAACCCTCGCAGGATTGTGGGTGTGTTATAAATTTACCCTCGCACAATCACAAGTGTACACTTCCCATACTCATTACGAGTACGTGTATCTCTTTAATCCCACACCGTGTTCAGGCAAGTGTGTACTCCTCCGGTACTCAGGAATGGCTCCAGCATTGTTTTGGGTGAAGCCATGTGCATGCACTCTGTGGACGGCCTGTTGTATTAGTTGCTGCCCCGTAATAATTTTCCTCAACTGTTATCTGAACCTGTATTTAAGTCACTTTTGGAGTGCTAAAACCCTGTTTCTCATCGGTTTAATAAAAGTTGTTTTGGAGCCTGTTGTCCCTTAAACTAATCTCGGGGTGCCTCCGTGACACTGATAAACTATTACCTTAAAACTGGGTTTCTATTCAATTTTTTTCACTCCCACTAAATTGGAAAATTATATTTATTTCTTCTGGAACTCACAATCTAAACACAGTATTTTTCACATTTCCATAACTTGTTCAAACAGACAAAAATATCTCAAACATTTATTCTTATTTAACTTAGAGAAAGAAAATGGGAGGACTTCAATGAGGGATAGAATTCATCCTAATTTTCAGACTTCAACCTACTTATCATAATTTAAAATAAAAAGGGGAAATCCAGTAAAGAGAAATTATTCTCTTTGCCTTGTTCATAACCCTTCCCTTCTTTCTTATCCATGCCGCTTTCCATTCTTCCAAAATGGCATGAAGACAATATGATAGTTATCTTGTGGTAACTCAGCAGCTATGCAGGAAAATAAGTCAGATTTTCTGTAGCTTACACTAAAAGTAGGCAGCCTGTTTCATCCTTTCTCCTTCATCTCTCAAAATCATGAGGTTTTCACTGCTATTACATTCAGTTCTAAAACTTGCAAATATTTTAAAAGGTATTCTTAAATTGGGAATCTACATGGGATTATAGGAATAAGAAAATGTTAAAAAGATATTAATACATCTTCCCACTATCCATTTAAACTCTGCTTGAAGCTATGTCTGTGTCTATACATCAAATAAAGTGATGTAATACCAGTTGCCTAATTATATACCTGTCACATATTTCTTAGTCTGAGACCATGATTATATCTACCCTGAAAACAATGATACATTAGCTCTGTATCAGCAAAAAAACATTTCAGAAAGGGTGCTGAAATCATTTATAGACCATTCTTTTTCCTGCATCTCCTCCAAATTTCCAAACCATAGGCTCAATTGAATAGTTGTCTTCAGATGACTAACTTTGGGGGAGATACACCTTGCCCAGCTCATTTGAGAAGGTTTCCAGTGTCTTTGATGCCGTTAGAAAAACTGTGTAAGCTTATTGAGTTGAGTTCAGTAGCCTTTCTCTTTCTCTTATTTTCTCTTATTCCTGTGCAGACATTACTTTCTCTATAAACGTATCCAGGAAGAATGTCTAAAACACGATTTCATTGTTCTAGAACTTTCAGATACTCTTTCAAATGTCTTGGACAGGGAAAGCATTTGTTATAATGTGAAAGAGGAAATTGTGCTAGCCTAGAAAATACATTGGCAACAGGTAAAAAAAAAAAAAAAAAAAAAAAGAAACCCTTTTACACATAGCTGAAAGCATCTTAATTTACTGGTCATTTTTTAATTTTCCAAGAAAAGCAGCAAAGAAAACAGAGATCTGAGTGAACACTTTGTAAAATTAGCTGCATTATATTACTGTATCGAGCATCTACCCCTATTATTGAGAGATGGCATTATTTTCCTGGTATAAGGGGAAACTGCAAATAAATTTTAAGATAATATGAACAAAAATTTTAGGTTAAAATGATTTGTTTTTATGGCCACAAAGTAATGAGACTATCACTTTGTAAAGAAATGACTTTTGTAATACTTTGCAAGCATTTAATCAAGCTAACGGATTTTGTACTTAATTACACATATAACTAATCCTAAAAGTACATGGAAGAGTACTATGCATAAACAATGTGGAGGGATAAAGAAGACAATATTAGAGAAAGAGAATATATGTAAGGGTATGGTTACTTCTGCTTTTTTAAGGTGTCTTTAATAATTATTTTTAATCCTCCTCCTTGAGGTTAAGGATATCAAAGGTTTTATATATATATATATATATATATATGTGTATATATATATATATACATACACTGAATATATATCTATTTTGATAGAAATATATTCAGTATACTGAATACTTAATATAGATACCTCTCTTTTTGGAATAAGAGTGAAAAGATAACATAGAATAGTCAGTGATACCAAAATAGGATGATGAGAAGAAATCAGAAGATACGGATTCACGAAGATTTGGTGGCGAAACAGAAAACAAGCTTGGAACCTGCCATAGTTCAGGATGTTCTTATTAGAGAATAAAATAATGTACAGTAATTTTTTTTCTATACTAATGATCAAAGCCTACTAATATCAACAGTGAGGCTTCAGTAACCTCCTCTTGTCTTCTGTCTTTCTTTGTACCAGAAGCATAAGGAAATATGCTTCCTCACTGCAGAGACAGTAATTCAAACAATGTATCAGACAACAGTGGAAAAAATGTGGCACAAATATATAGTATTTATAGAGGTGGGAATGCACATTAAAAATGTTCTGTCCTCAGAAAATAATCATATAATTATATTCCAAGGGTGAAGTTTCTGTGAGAAAAATAAACAAATTTTGCACCACTGAGGAATCTTCACAGGCGGTTTTATTTACTGTGCCCACAAGTACATCACAGACTGAAGCTTATGAAGATCAGGTTCCCTTAAGAGAGAAGTTTTCTGCCAGGATAAGGATGTTCTTTGCTGACAATTTTAGCAAACTTTGCTAACTTTTCTGACAAGGTTAAGGAGAAGTGCTTATTTCTTGCATAGCCTGAGACTTCAGCAAACAAAAAAGAGAGTAAGAAAGAATGAATGTGCATTCTGCAAGAGAAAAGCCTGAGGGAAACAGAAAAAAAGCTCTTTTGCACTAATGACTCCTGAGGTTCCTAAGCAGAGGATGTTTTTCTGAGGCCTGAGTCTAAGAGACACACAGAGGACTTCAAAACGTGCATGCAGAATAATACCCAGCGGTTGTTTAAATGCATCTATCTTTTATTTTTCTCCTTGTGAGGTGATCTAACACCCCATCTCACATTTCAAAAGATCCCTATAGATGGCACAAGAAGTATCAACCAGAAAAAAAGATAAACAGCAGCCTTGGTACTATCATCAGTCACTGCTATTACAGCTACGTAACTGGAAGTCAGAGAAAAAAGTGAGACAGAGGTAGCTATTTTCATAAGGAATACTATTGCAGGCATTGTTGATATTTTATTTAAATTATTACTTTTCTTATATTTTTTCCTGTCATGTTAATACCCTAAAAAGTCCAGTTTCTTGTTCTATTTCTATTATCTGTGTTTTCTGTGCAAGTAGTTATTACAGTGTCAGATGGATAAAGTAACCTGTTGTCTGTTAAAATACTTAATATATTAAAGAAAAAATACTGTTCAAAACTACCTCTTTGGCTTCAAAAATCATGCTGAGCCCTACAGCCATACAGTAAATTGGTGGATCAGAATTTAATTTGCATGCATGTAACTTTTCAAAATAGGTTTCTTCTGTAGCTGGTTTAATGATTTAAGGGGATGAAGAATAATACTCTACTCTTGCATGTATTTTCCTGGAGCTAATCAATATTATGAAACACTATTTATTTTGCATTTAGAATAAGAGATCTGTAAAATTTCACACATTCTTTTGTTTTAAGTATTGACACACCTTTTTAGCAGAAAGAAAAATGTTGGTGTATCTGCCATGTAATATTTTAGTGAAACTGTCAGACTACAATATTAAACAAAATGAAGATGGAGGTCTATTTATATTCAAGCATTTGAATAGTTTTTGATACTAAGTCATGCCAGAAATTTATTAGCAAAATGTTTTTGACAGCACTAAATAAAGCGTAAAGTTATTTCCCAATGATAACACTGTTCAGTAGGCAACAAAAGGATTAGCTTATGGTGTTTTGTTTTTTTTTTTTTTTTTTTTCACATTGAATCTCATTAAATAAAGCTAGTGATCACAAAAAGTGCAAATCAAGAGATAAATATTCTATTTTGTTTATAAATTATACTAGAGTACATCAATACTCTGAAATGCCCACTGACTTATTTGCATAAATGAACTGGAATTGTGATGGCCTTGTAGCAATCCGCAGTACCCAGCTTCAAGAGACTGTCTAATATCTGCCACTGGAAACATCAGGTGGCCACTCAGCAGAACCCTAGGAAAGGCTTGTAGCTGCACTGGTGAGATTCATCGCATCTTCACTGTAGAGGTCTGTATCCACGTCTGTTTAAAGTCAGTGAAAAGAAATAGAAAACTTAATAATACAAGTCATCAGAGTTATTTTAGACATCTACCTTAGGTGATTCATAACCTAAAGGTGTCTATTTCTCCCCATTAATTACAAGTGGAGGTTGGCACAGGCAGCTTAAAGGTCTGGTTCAATAGTCCTTTAACTTTTTTAAGTTAAAGGTTTGAACAGTTAAGGTTAAAGTTAAAAAAGTTAAGGACTTTAAAAAGTTAAAGGACTTTTTAAAACATGTATGAAACGGCATTTGCTCAAATTCCCTTATAACTATTCATTTTAAAATGCTGCAGGCATTCTCCAGCCATGGCTGTTTTTTGTTATCCAGTAAAATTGAAAGCACTATTTAAGAAATTGCTGGACCTTAACAATTGGACACATCATCAAGGAGATAAGCTTAACTGTCCAACAAGTAAGTATGTTGAAATTCAGAAACACTGTGTTTTACTTTCAGAAGAATGCAACATGACTGTGGAATTTATGACTGAAAGCAGGGTGAAGGTGCTAATGCCAGCAAGATGTGAGAGCTAGCATTTGGATTTATGAACACAAATTCCTGCAGGCAAGCAGCCAGTTCCACTGGAGGTTCACAGCTAGGCTCTAGTGGTGAGGTAATTCTGAACTGGCAGGAAAATCTGGATCCACCTGATGCTCCTCTGATAGCCTTTGACAGTCAGAAAGCTGCCACTTAAAATTATTTTTTATAGTTGAATGGTAATTGTCAGGAAAACTTCATGGCAGATCTTTCACAAACTCACACGGGACTCCTTAAAAAGTTTGTTAGATGTTAGCATCCCGTTTATGACTAACACCTTCCTCTATCATTACATCAACAAGAAGGAAAGTGTGAGATTATATTCTCTAAACAACCCTGCTCAGTGATGTCTTAGTGCTTGGCAAGGACATAGCTTTTACTAAATTCACTCATCCACTTCTCAAGCAAAACACCACCATAGCACAAATATTCCTGCCTTTCCTTGGAGACCAAGTTTCAACACCTTTAGTTTTGTTTTTCTGTGACTAGTCACAAACACCAGACCGTCATTTCAGAAATCAGTATAAATCTCTAATATTAACGTGAATCCCTTACACTATAGGTATCAGACATCACAATACAAAAGATTGATAACCATTTATCAAAAACTATTTTTGGAATCGATCATACATTATTCAGAGTTGGTACAGAACACATCTCTGACAATAAAATGAATAAATCTTAGGAGAGATAAGTGACAACTATTGACTACCAAGAAACTACAGGGAACGGAAAGGAAACACCATTCAAATTAACTGGTAGCAGCTCTAATAGCTAGTGTTTGTCTACAGGTGTTCAATCTGCATACAGTCCTGTTTCCTGATATCTGCCAGTGGCATTGAAGTTTTTTTGCTTTTTTTTTTGAGTCAGTGAGATTGAAATTACAAAGATTTTCAAGTGTATAACATCTGATAAGCTTAAATACATCAACCTTAAATGAAACAGTTTTTAATATAGCAGTTTTAAATAAAGCAGTATTGATTTAAATTGGGAGCTGAGGTGGTCCATGAGATATTTTTACCAGTCATTTTTTCTGTGGAGTTGGTAGGACAACCTTCCTGCCTGCAGTCCCTTGTGCTTATCTGTCTGGTAGCTTTTTGTTACTCAAGCAGCTGCTACACATAATTGCAAACATCTTTCTTTTCCTCTTTGTTGGTTGCATTGCTTACATACTCAGGTAAAGTGCTTGCACATTATGTTTGGTCCTGCCATCACAGTGTTACAAGGCACCCAAATGTTGTTAGCTGTAGTATTTTAGTATGCCTACACTTAGTTTCGAGGAAAACTAATAATAATTATATCCCAATTTATACATTTTTGACTGATAGCTTCCACAGACCTCTGCTTTGACTTAATCACTGCCCAGCATCACCAGGCCTGCCCATCAGATGAGGCTGAAATGGGAAGGGCCTTGCTGTGAAGGGAGAATGAATAGCTTGCTGGTTTTGTTTGTGTTTGGTGCACATGCTCAAGTGAGCTCTTTATTTAACACGGACCAGCTTCCCTCTCAGTTTTTCTCTGGGATCAATGTGCCTGTAAGGGAAGAGAAGGGAACAACTCCTCTGTGCTGGATCAGCAGCTGAAACATCCTGAAGAGAGAATGTTTGTGCTTGGATCTCACACAGCAACTATTTGAGTCACAGTAATAATTTGAGCAGAAAGTAAAGAATAATGCTGAAGCAGATATGGGATGAACCAAATGGTTTAGCCTTCCCGCAGTCTGATTGTTTAAAACAATCCCATTTCGGCATACAATAACACACTCTGAGGAGGTTTCAGTTTTCCTATATAAAGTAGCTTTATATTGTTTATAAAGTAGTTTAACAAACATTGTTTACGTTGTCAGGAGTTCTATACCAGCATGCCAAATTCAGTGAAAAATGCAGCAACTTAACATTAAATTTTAATGAAATGGGAAGTCAGTGTTATATTATGGAGAAATTCCAATCTATTTTGAATTAACATCAAACTTCCCATTAGCATCTCTAAAATTTGGCTTTGTAGAGTTATGTTTGTTTTGTTTTGTTTTCTTCAGATACTATTTAATTAAATTTAGTTCTAAAGGGATTTTCCATGGAAAAATGTGTTATAGTTAATTTAATATTAATTAAATATTTATACTTTTTCAGCAAATCTATTAGCAATACTTTGGAAAAATATAGAACTTTGAGGACTGAATAAAGGTAATAAATTGTGTTCTGAAGTTTATAATAAACTTGCTTGCAATCAACTGAAACTTTAGGTTTAATCTTCTCTGGTTGCTTAGGAAATGCGGCAGTTGCACATCCCCCTGAGATCCAGAGGCTTCAATAGGGCAGCTGATGGCTCCTTAACACCTTTTGTGCTCCATTGTGCCTGTCCCCAGGTACACAGGCACCAAAGTGCTGATAGTCACATCCTGCCCTACCCCGGGACAGGGTGACTTCACCTCCACCCAGCTGAGGGGGCAGGAGGAGTGGAAACCTCAGTCAGTTGACAGGGTCCTCAACAAAGGAGGTGCACAGAGAAGCTCAGAAGCTTCTGGACAATACTATAAAACAGGGTCCCCACCGAAGAAGTCCTTTGAGTAGTCTTCTCAGAGCAGCGGATCTGTGAACTGAAGCCCTCCCCTTAGACTGGGGCATTGTCTAAAGAAACTTCCTGGGATTGAGAGCACCTCACCTCCTCATTTGTGTCAGTGGTTATTTACTGGATATATCCTTGAATGAGTCCTTGCCTAACCAGGCAACTTTGAACCCTCACCTAACCCAGGTGAGTGACTATTTCTTCTGGATACCCTGAAGTGAGAGGCCTCTAGTTTTGATTCTTGTGAGTGAATGCACGCATGTCGTAGATCCTCCTTATTCTTATGTTGCTGTACCCCAATAATCTCCTCAACTGTTATCTGAACCTGTATTTTATGTTCTCAGAGTGCTGAATAATTGTATAAATCCTGTTTCTAGTTTATTGGCTACACTTTTCCAGCTAGAATAAAGTCTGTTTTGGAACCTATTGTCTGCCTAAAATTGACTTTTGGGGTGCCTCCGTGACAGGCACCTAAATGTTTCCAGCTTCTGTCTTGATGTAACAGATTCAACACTGCAGATGTACTCAAGATCTTTGCATGTCTTTTCGTGGATTTGAAAAATATCCAGCATAAGGATTCCATGGACTTTTAGAGCTTAGTGCTACTAAAATAAACCATGGTACTGGAGTTAATTATTTTCTAGGATCAAGATTTTTATCAATTCAGTGATATATTCTAATATTTGTTTCTTAAAAAAAGCAAACAATCCCCTGCAAATGCACTTTGTTAAAACCTCTCAGTATAGGCAACAGTGTAACCAGCCAAAAACTTACCTTTGAAAATCTTGGACTCAAACCTGTACTTATCAGCCTTAATTAAACCATCCTAGTTGTGAAAGGGGCTATCAGCATCCTGAGCCTTAGAATCATACATTTGTTTTAGCAATTACTATCCTGTTAGGCACATCTAGCCTGGACTTCAAACTTCGCAGCTATGCTTACATCTGAAGAAGTGATGTATAATTACAGATCTAATGTCTTAATAATTATTGATTTAAGAACTTAAAAAGGAACTCAAAACAGCAATATGATCTTAAAGGCAAAGTTTCATGATAGGTGATCCACTTCTGAAAATCAAAATCCAAGTGTAAAATATCAGCCATCTGAAAACTAAAACAATAAAATTATTCTCTTTATCTCTTCTGGCATACAGAACTTACCTAAACTCAGAATATATGACTCAATGATTTAGTTAGAAGCATAAATGTCAAGGTTTAAAGCAAGGCTAAAATAAATTGTGGCAGATGCTGTCTGTTAATCCCCTCCCACCATAAAAGGTGATAGAAAGATAAGAAAGAGAGGCTTTTGCAAGTTGGAAAAGTTTCAAATTTTTTACTAATGCTACTAATAAATAGAGAAAATGATACAAAATATACAAAACCAAACTTGAATGTCCCAGGGTAGAGCAGCTTTTAACCCCTCCTCTGGTGGGCGGAGCTGGCGTGGCTCCAGCAGCTGCAGGACAGGCACTCGGAAGTCCTGGGCGGGACTTCACAGCAAACTGGAACTGGATTCAGGGATGCAGGGTCTCAGGCCTAGGATCACAGGCAGAGAGGCGGGGTCCTCTTTAGATGCTAGCCATGGTCCAAGAGAGTGAGACCCTCACGATTTCCCTCTTATATAGGGTGTATGATGATTATGGGATGGAATACTCAGTTGGTCAGTTTTAGTCACCTGTCCTGTCTGCCCCTCGTTGCAAATATGCCCCTTTTGTGACGAAACGTGTGAAATCTTATCAGTCTTCTTGTCTGTCATAGCAATGCATCTAAACATGGGGCTTCTTCTGCATTCCATTGGTCACTGTTACCAGCTTTGGGGCACAGCGTCCAAGAAATATGCAGGCAAAAATTCAGAAAAGTGCAGTTACTTAGAAGTACTTAGCTGAAAGGAAAATTCACTAAAAGAGAATTAGTCTTGTTTTTAACAAAACCAGGACAATAAATAACAAGGGAAATCTGTAATCATCCATTAAAATTGTTTAGCTCCTTTCTATTCAAAATTCTGAACCTGCATATGCTTTAAAAATAGCCACCTAAACTAAATGCCTCAATTCAAGTTTAGTATTACTTAACTAGAACAATCTCACATGGGTCCAACTGCTCTCTGGAAATGTTTGTCTTTTCTCATTAGCTACAGAGGGAATAATGTAACTATCAGCTTTTCAAATTGTCAGGATGAATCCAAGATGTAGGAGTATGAAACTGTATTTATACACAAAACCAGAAATGTTTAACTTCTGACAGAGCTCAACATCTAGATTTCCTCTTATGACCAGCCCCATAACTATGCATTCTTACTAGTAAGTGCCTTTATTTGGATGGTCTCATGACATCAGCTTCACACATGTGTTAAAGTCATTCCTTAGACAGAGCATGAACTACTTCTTTTCTGCATATACTGAAGCACTGGTTATATCCAATGGCCTTTTCTATATGTGTTCCTTTGTATCTGGTACAGTCAAGAAATACATTCCTACTGAAAACACTACAGATCTCTCTTTAAGAGGACACAGAAAATACTTAGCAATATGCTAAAAGGTCAAGTAGATGTGGAACTGGAGATGCTGACACAGTGGAATCTATAGAAATATCTAAGGAAATAAATTATATTTGGCACTATACTAATTATAGGCATAGAAAATAAATCAATATGTATTAAGTGTCCTGGAAGCAGTGACTGAAAGTCAGAACCTGCTCTTTGCTGCTTGAAGTCTTCTCCGTACTCTTTTTTAGCATGAAGTATTTTGAATTTCTTTCTGAATGTTTCATAGCTACAACAGAAATAAAGAGTGACATAATGCCAGAAAAGTTCACAGGCTGACGATTATGGAATAACATAATGCAAATTTGGACTTTTAGAGATCTCTCATTCTGTAAGTGAATATGCACTCCATGAAGCTGTTTCATAAAAAGAGTGGGAGTCACCAGCAGCTGTTTTAAAAGTGAGACTCTATAACTATGATTAGTCATAATTCTTACTTGGTGTATGTGTATACTGAGAGATCAACAGAATGTTGGATCACTGGATGTCAGTATAATTTAAGAGAGAAAAGGGATTTGAAATATTCAAAACACGGAAGTTCTACACTGGCACAAAAGCCTAAGTCTTGATCCCAGAGGACTTCAAAGTCAAACAAGTGCTGCTCATTTCCACAGAGATTTTCTGGAAACTAATTCTGTATTTAAGTGCCAGAGCTCCAACTAATACATTGGAGCTATGCCAGGGGAAACATAAATAAAGAGAAGAAACCAGAACTTTGAACAAGAAAAAAAGGTTTTTTTCTCAATGAAGAACATTTTTCTTCTTTTCTAATAGTGTACAGACATCATAATGGTTTTATCCTGTTTATAATTTGTAGGACTATTCATAATAGATACAAAGTGGTTCATCCACCTTTCATTTAAATTTATAATTATATAAATAAAACATTTTTGTACCTTTGGCAATGTTTCTTTGGTTTTGGTTTTGTGTTTTGTTTTTTTTTTTATGTTTAAATATTTAAGTTCTGCAAGTGGTACAAGGAGCTGTTGAGTTGAATGAAAATCATTAATGAAACAGTTTACATGATTAAATATTGTATAATTTCACTGATATATTTTCAAATGATTAATATCAGACTGTTACATAAAAATACATTTTTATTTTGTAAACAACCTTAAACTGCAATGGATGGCATATGGCTTAATGAATAATCTTCTAGGAGTCAACAATAAGCTTAAAAGGATTTTTAAATATTTTAAGTTCTTCCTGGCAAGCACTAGTGTTACTTTAGGAGTACTTAAATAGACTAACAAACATCAAGTAAAAGTGCTTTTAGCATCCCTAGTTTAGTATAAATTTATAGTGTGCTATATCAGAGAACCTGAAAAAATGAAAAGGAGTGGACTTCTAGACAAGGATCTTAAGGCATAACATGCTTATAACCCTGAAAATGAACATCACAATTACCTTACCTTTTTCATTTATAATAAAACATGCATTCCAAATTTGTTTTTCTTAGTCTAAATACTGGACAGCACCAAGGAAATCACCATCATGAGTGAAGGATCAATAAAAGTGTTTATTTGTTAATTAATAACTTTTTTTTCTTCCTGAATAGGTTGAGTAATATTGGCAGCTGTTGTCTTCTTCTCATTTCTATGCATGATTAGTAAATAAAACAAAAGTGGAACACATGGTGTGTTGGTCACTGATTTTCAGAATTCCACATTTTTCCTTTTCGAAGTAGTTAAGTTTACTGGTGGAATAAGAAACCTAAAAAAGCAGTATCTCAAATGTAACTCCCAAACGATGCTTAAAACTTGATCTAGTTTTGATGATGAAACACCACATGATGGAGAAACTAAGCATATAGGACTAAACAACTTTGCAGCTCAATTTCTGTTCTGCTACCATCTAGGTTGCACTTTGGTGATTATGTGAAGATTGGTATCATGGCCTTAGTATGAGTACACTTTTACATTTTTTACCCAAAAAACACATGATGCATGAAAAGCCATTTTCATAATCCAAGATTAAGTATTGGTTTTAATAATAAACATAAATCCATTAATAGGGAAAAATGCACAGAAGTGTAATTCAGGTGTGTTAGAATGTATGATGTGATTGAAGCTGAGGATATGTTAATTTCTTTCCTAAAAGAGAATTTTTTTCCTGACTAAAATTTCTCAATAAATATTATGGTCGCTACCTACTTTTACAAAGTTTTTGAAACAAATTCTTCTTATGCATTTCAGCCAACATAAAGCCAACAGATGTATGTTTACACTGGCTTCTGACACTTTTTGAGTGAGAAGTAAGATGATATTGATATGGACTTGGGAAAGATGTCTGTGTGGCTAAAACCCTGACCTAATCGAAAAGAAGATGGAAGAGAACTAAGCAATAAATTTTCAGTAATATTTTGTTTTTTTCTGTTGAAACTGAGGTATTTATCCGTCACTACATGCCAGTAGTTTAAAACCAAATTATTTCTGGGAGTTGAATTTACATATGAGTGATGTAAAAGAAGCATAGTATATACTTGTACATACTTGTAAATAGATGCCTTCTTCTGAAAAGTATTAAATATCTTTGGAGGATTGTCAATTACTTAATTAAAAATCATTTCTTTTAGTGTGAAATATTTCATCAGAATAAAATATACAAATCTGTATTACATAACAATTTTACAGGTCTGGTGTCAAGGATTCACTGACACATTACTTTGTCAGTCACCTAGTAAATGCCACATTTCTTAAGGGTAGGCATTCACTCTCCAAGGAGCTAGGTGTTTTTCTCCCTATATCCCAGATGCTCTGTTACTTCTATGTGTGAAATCAGATACAGCAAAAATGTAAGCCTGAGAGAGACGGTGAGAGAGGGAGACTTACCAACAAAAATATCACAAACATAGATAAAAAGTTTATAAATAAAATGCTATTCCAAGAAAATACTGAAGGAGGGAATAAATTCTAAGATGGCCTTCTCTGTGTCACAGCATTGTGAAATCAGCCTTGTATTTTTCCTCTTTTAGACAGATAACACATTTGTTAACTTCTTTTAATCTTCCCTCAGTTCCCCCCAAGCCATCAGCTTGGTATGTTTGTCCCTGTGAGATTTAAAACCTGATGCACTGCGAGTGTGGAGCTTTTAATGTCATTATTACTATACTGCACAAAGAAAACATTTACTTCTGTATAACGTCTCCCATATATTCTGAAAAACTCCCTTTAACAGCCAAACTGACACCTTGTATACCTTTAAAGGTTAATAGTAGCTTTCCCTCTGCACTTCTAGTGAAAAATTAATGCCTTTATGTCATGATTTTCAGACCTCAACAGCAATATTCCCATCTTTTCAAAATTCTCAACATATTCTTCCAGTTCCTCTCTTTATCACAAAATCACAGAATCACAGAATGTTAGGGATTGGAAGGGACCTCAAAAGATCATCTAGTCCAATCCCCGTGCCAGAGCAGGAACATCTAGATGAGGCTACACAGGAACATGTCTGGGTGGGTTTTGAATGTCTCCAGAATAGGAGACTCCACAACCTCCCTGGGCAGCCTGTTCCAGTGTTCTGATACCCGTACTGAGAAGTTTCTTCTCAAATTTAAGTGGAACCTCTTGTGTTCCAGTTTGAACCCACTACCCCTTGTCCTACCACTGGTTGTCACCGAGAAGAGCCTGGCTCCATCCTCATGACATTCACCCTTTATATATTTGTAAACACCAATAAGGTCACCCTTCAGTCTCCTCTTCTCCAAGCTAAAGAGACCCAACTCCCTCAGCTTTTATTTACTAGTTTTTGTTCACCAAGGAAATTCTCTCATGCATACATATATATATATTATAAACTGACATACTCTCAAACATTAACACGAACATAAACACTTGCAATGTATGTTTATAAAGTGGGAACTAAATAACTTGGTCTCTATTCAAAGAATAGCTAGACTGCATTTTATTTTTAACATGTTTTTTGTTTTTGTTTTTAAATATTCACAGTGTTTCAGAGTATGGAGTGATATAACAGACTGAAATAATAGTACTCTATATATCTCAATTTCCTTTTTTTTTTTTTTTTTTTCTGTTTCCTTATGTTTCTTCTTTTTTAACAACAGGGAGATTTGAGTCACTGTGAAAGAAGTTATGGTGGTGAGAGTACATGGAAGTGTTACTGAAAACCACAAGAGAACTGTGAAACTCAAGAGCTAATAGAGAATACCGATTAATATATAAGCTAGAGCAAAATTTAAGGTGCAAATAAGAATAGATACAGTGTATTAATCTAACATGAGATCGGTAGAATTCAACAATATAAAAGTCTTAGCAAATCTAAACTTTAAGTATTATTAAATGTAAAATTTGTTAAGACAGACTTAATCCAACTAAATCCTACCACAATTAAGGAACATGAAACAAATTTCCATGAACAACTTGCCTGCAAGAACCCTTTTATGTCATCATTGCTGAGTAGCCATTACAGCCATTACATCACTTCCAAGCCTCAAATCCTGTGGGTGTATAAACTGAAACTCACAAGTGTGAGTTTTTCTAAGATGATCATCTATTTATTGCCATCAGCATTAGGATGAACTTAGGTTCTTCTAAAAAAATTCTGAAGTATAAATGGTGTTCCCAGCATTAATGAATAGTGACATAATCAGAAGCGTCAATACACAATAAATTGCACAGGAATCTAACAATTACAACATTTCCCCAAGGAAGAGGTGACACAGGTACCAGACTCCTTGACATAAAATATGCATTAACCTCAATTACACCACGTTCTCCACTCGTTTCTTTTGAACTATGTGTGGGGGGACAGAAAGAGGGCAGAGAAATGAGGAGTGCGTTTTTCAGTTCATGTGGGCTGTGGATCTTTGGAAGCACTTTTCTCTTGGCAGTGATGGTCTGGGAATGTTTGGTAACTACCTTAGAAAAATGCATTATTTCCTTATTCGTACCTATATTAGATATTTAAGCCATTATTTTACATAAGGTCTTTAAACTGCCCCTTTTAAAACCTGGGCTTCTTGTTAACTAATATTGCTATTAACAGCATTCATCCTATATTTTGAAAAATAGTAGTAATTTAGGTTTCTGCTTACTGCAGAACAATATTTAGATTACTTAAAGAGAAGTGCAACTTAAAAGAGTTCAGTGGTGGGTTCACTCTGTTATTTACTGCATGGTGGAAATATGCCAAACCAAACGCTGCTGACCTTCTCTCGAGGTGCCTGTTGTGGTGCAAACTTTCGGGATTCTTCTCTCCTTGATAACCGTTTGCTCCAGAGTCTGTATTTTAGAGCTCTGAAAGCAAACTTTCAGGCAAGGCCTGATAACTGTATGCAGAGCAGACTTTCAGGAAACAAAATTCTCAGGAAAAAAAAAAAAAAAAAGACATTTTAATGGAGTAGAATAGCAGGAGGGCTGGCTCAGGCTGGGTACATGCGCAAAGGTGCCACCCAAGCACAGAAAACTATAGACTTTTATATGTCTATAGATCATTCATACCATGATTCAGTCCCATAGCAATACTTCACTTTGGGGTCTTCTTGCTTCTCGTTGGATCCTTTTCACTGATCTCATATGTGCATTTGTTTTGTTTAGCTGCAGACATTGTTTGTAGTCCATAGCCTCGTAGGTGTTATTGTGTCTGAATAAATCCTTTTCTTCTCAGTGAAACGCAAAACAGGTGTTATCTTGCAAGTGTTCAGTGTAGTTTGTAGTTACTCTTGGTAAATATGAGCAGAACTTTACAGCTTAAGATTTCAGCAAATCCAGTTTACTAAGTAACATGAAGCTGAGAGTATGTTAAACATCACACAACATTAAACTTCTAGATGATTAATTATATTTAGTGTGCATTTACTTAAGCTGAATGATTGACATGAAACTTAAATTGGACTCATCCACTGACCTGTGAGTAGCGAAAACATTGCCATAAAGCCAGGTTATTTGGCAGAGAGCTCAAAGTGAGCTCATCTGGGCTGTCATATTTATAGAATAAAGTGGTCGCGTCATAGTCAAATTGCATATAGTAGGAAAAATGTGCACGAGACTCCCTGTGCCCACAATGTATTGTTGTTCAATGTACCGTTGTGCTTCCTTGTGGGTTTCCTAAAAGGAGTTATTGGCCTGGCTACAGCTCAGGCCTTTACCTCTTCTGGAGCCTGAATCAAACTGCTGCTGGTTTGGCTGGAGGGGCAGGGGAATGATTAGCTACTCCCTGGTATCCATATGCACTTCTGGATGGAAGAAATTCTTTAACTGTGGATTCAAACAGAGATCACAGAGACAATTTAGTTCCAGGATCCTCTTTGGTGACCACCTATCTGTACATTACGACTGACTTTTTTATGGACATCCCTGGTGCTCCCAACTCATACTCACTAGCAGCATAGCTACAAAAATTGTCAGACCTGTAGTGTCAAGTTCACCTGGTCCTGAAGAAAAAACATAAAGTAGACAAAGTATGTTGAGGTCCTTCCTATGCTTACTTAGCACTTGAAAAGCAAGAAGTTTAGGAATCTTAGGAATTAATAATTGTTATTAGGATAACAAAACAGTTACTTATGTTTTATGTAAGATCTGAAAAAACAATGCAAGGATATTTGCCTGGAAAAGAATAGTTCCTCTGTGAGTTTCTAGAGGTCTTAAAGCAGAGTAACACAAATATGTGTAAGAATTAAAGAGAGATATAAAACAAAAAATGGCTATGCAAATGTGTTTAGAAGCACATAAAAAACCCAACAACAACAACAACAAAACAAAACAACAACAACAACAACAACAAAAAACACCACAACATTTTAAATACATTTATTTAGAAGATTTGAAAAGGCTATAGACCTACTGTACTCAGTCAACCTGAATAATATGTCTGAAAGTGAAAATTGATATTTGGTGGACAATAAAGTAACTGTGATCACAAGAGAGCATATAATGATTTGACCACTTCTCTACACATGCAAGTCCTGTTGGCAGATTATTTATTCACTTTATGCTTCTTCTTTTTCTTCTAGGGAAATGTACTCAAGATAATGGACCCAGCTTTGGGAAGAGACTGGAACGATATAATAATAAAGTCTCCAAAGAGAGTCTTGCAGTTCAGTTTGGAGGAATTCTTCAGTTTACTCTTATGAGTTAGTCTTTGAAAGCTACAGGCCTGGTTTAAGATTCACCAAGAGAAAGGATGCAGTTAGAATTTCAAATTTATATTTGATGAGGGAATAAAGTTTCAGGTATTGAAACAAGATGATATGCACAAGATCAAGTGTTAGTATGGAGCTGTGGAATGGGTTATAGTTTAAAATCTTCAGGATGCTTTTCTTGGAGGCCCCCACTTAAAAAAAGAAGATACAAGTTCAAGAAGTGTTTCAGAGCAGCAGTCAAACTTGTTATGATCTTAGGGAGCTTATGGAAGAGGTGTAAGAATTTCAAATACAACGCCTACAAAGTTTGTTCAGTCTAAAGTGGTATGACCTGGTATGCAATACAGATATGAAGCTTAGTCTGGAGACTGAGGGTGTTGAAAAGTTGAGTGGATATTGATTTAATGTATATGGTATACTTGGACAAAGTACACACAAGAACTACACACAAGCCCTAGATCTTTTCAGTGACATTACTTCAAAAAAATACTGTCAAAAAAAAAAAAGCCTATGCCAAGATCTTATTATCACCTTTATTTATTCTGGATTCCCTCACTCACCACAAGGTACCTGATATGGTCCATGCAACACAAGGTGCAGCCAGCTGCAGATGTTATTAAAGCTTAGTAGTGTGGACTGACTTAATTTCAGCAAGAAAATTCCTTGGTCATTCATTTTTTTACTTTGACAGAATAAATCATATTCAGTGTATTTTTTTGTACCTCCACACTGTTCATTCACTCAGTGTTGTTTAATTCTTGTGTAGGCATTGCCACACAAAAGCGAATAACTCTCATCAAATGTAATAGTACTGCTTCTACATTTATAGTACCATAAAGTGTTACAGCTACTTAGTTTTGATATATATTCTCAGACAACCCTGCAGACTTTTATATGTTAAAAAGATTGCATGTCTAGTAAAACTAAGACTTAGTGAATATAAAAATGCCATCCAGTCCTATAAACCAAGTTTGCCATTTGCAGTAAATTTTGCAGATGCTTCTTATAAAATTACTTATAAAAACCTTCTTTGTATTGTATGTTTTTCTCAGGTTTTAAGGAAGAAAGAAAGTAAAAACAAACACTCCTTCTACATTTCAAATTCTGATTATGAAAGAAAAATGCAACTATCAAGCCTCCAAATCTCCTTATGAGCTATGCAAATTTTTTATCTTTTCTGCTGGACTTACTGAATGAGATACAGTACTACAAGTATTTCAGTCGTTATTCTTGCAGTTACTTCAACTGAGTATAATGGTGAGCATGATCAAATTTACGTCTTATTTCTCACGTAATTCAAAATACAAATTAAAAACCTTTCACAATAAACTTCACAAAAACTAGACTAACAAAAAGATCAACATTTTAGTTCAATATGTGTATGCTGAACTCTTAGGTATCAGAGTATATGATTTCATGGGATGGGTAGGTGGGGTTCTTGTATGCTTCTGAGTCACAGAGCTCTTATTTGTTGGTGGATAAAAAGCAGTGCTAAAGCAGAACCTTTACAGTCACACAAGTAGTCAAGGATAAGGTATAATTAGTGGGAGAGGTTACTAAAGAACTAGAAATGTTCCATGTGTCACATACATTTTCGGCTCTTCCCAGTATGACAGCCTGTATGCAGCCAGGTGTATAGCTGTTAATATCATAACTGCTGATGCTACATTAACTTTTCACTTCCAGTGAAAATGAAGACCAGAAAAACCTCCTCCAGTAAGCACTTCCTACTGTGCTAACCAGCTTTCCCATAGCTCTTTTAAATCACAAGCAATCACATCATAACTGCTTTGGGTTTTAATTGTGTAGGAGGAACTACACATTCCAATATGGTCAATAGAAGGAAAAAAGGTAGATAAAAGAGAAAAAGGAAATTACATTAAAATGTGACGAGAACAGATACGTTTAGTTCAGAAAATACAAAGCTTTTGTGGGATTTTCTTGATTTAAGTTGTCTACATTCCAATTTAAAATGGCTTTTATCAAACTCAGATTCCATGTTTTATTTTTGTGAGCCAATTATAATTTACTTATACTTAAATCTTTCTAAAATGTTAAGGGATAAAGTGAAGGAAATGAGTTTATTTTAAAAATCAGTGAAAAATTTAAATTATTGGTTTGACATTTAATAGCTTCTAATTTTGTACTCTGTGGGAAAAAAAAAATAAATCAGGCCACGCAACAAAAAGTAAAAGGCAGATCATTACGTCTTCAAAGGAATAAATTATGCAAAGAAAGATACTAAGGCAGAAGAGAAAATGGTAATTTCTTTAATTAACATACTGACAGTTGTACTTGGACCTTATAATAAGCACTGTATTTTAGGAAAATGTTCCATAATGATAACAACAAATTTTATTTATTTTCTTAATATGTCACTCATGTCAAACTAAAGTTCTGGCATTCAGGGAAAGCTGAATATTATTTCCTAAATGTGTTTCACTGCTACATAGACATGATAGAAATCAGTGAGAAAATCAACAACCTGCATTCCTGAAACAAATAACATATTATACCAGAATGATGTTTAGAGCAGCACTACTTAGAGACACTATATTTATATAACACATACATACACTGGAGACCATGGAGTTTTACCTGTTATCAGCTATGTCTTAATTTAAATTCTTCTAGCTCTACAAAAAAACAGTGAGAAGATATAAACTTAAATGAGACACAACAGCACTGAAGGAAGGAGACCTACCAGAACAGAGGAAAAACAAACAAACAAACAAACAAACAAACAAACAAACAAAACTGCTTTGAAAAGGCAGCTATTTGAAACTGTGTGAAGGGAGGAAAAACAGAGCATGAAAAAATGTTCAAAGTGGGAAACTGAGAAGTAGATTAGAACTACTATACAAATTTGTGGCTGCTTTAGCAGAAGAAATAGGACAAGAAATAGAAATATTGTAGGGGCAAAAGTGAAGTGTAGGAGATCTAGAGTGATGGAGATGTTGGCATGTAGGAAAAGGAAACCTTAATTTGCTGCTGAAAAGGGAGAAGGATTAGGGGTAGAAAGTAGCTGATTGAGATAAAAAGGAGAGAGAGGAGGAGGAAATTTAGCTATGAAATTTAGACAGCTTGGAGAAGTGGGAAGTAAGGTGTGAAGAGTAAAGAGAAGTGGTGCTTGCATTTGCACCTACAGTTGCAGATGTTGAGTGATAACCTCCCATGAAATAGTCTTAGTCTTAACAGCAAAAACTGTATGAGAAAAGGATAGAGATTTTTAGTGGAATTACAGAAAAACAAGGCATATGATTCTATTGGCTCCACCACTTTTTTTTTTTTTTTTTTTTTGTTAGACAGAGAAATTAAGACTATGATTATACAGTCAATTCTTATGACTGTATCACTTAATATGCTGCTTCATGAATTCTTTTGTTAAACAGTATTCATGTGATTGTCTCCAAGACAATAACCTTTAGAATTCTTACGTAAATACAGCTAAATCTGGAAATCATTACTCACAGTAGGTCAAGACAAAAATGAGCTTAGATGTTGAAAGGACCTTAACAGTCACAAGAGTTGAGAGTTAAAAAAGAATGTAAACTAGAATTAGATGCCAAAGATTCTAAACTAAGAACTACTTACAAAACCTAGTCAGAAGTCATACAGTGGAATTTCTGACTTTGCATCTTCCTTAAGAATGTGATGCTAGGCCAACTTAGACATTACATCATTAATTCTCTTGCAAGTATTATAAGTGGTAAAATTCCACAAGACATCTGCTACCTGAGTAGCAACTTTGACAATACTCCTATTAATGGCCAGAAACTTGACTTGCCTGTAACAGGATGGAAGTTCTCCCATGGTTTATTATGGCCTGAAGTCCTTGATTACCTTAATTTTGGACCTTCAGTGTTAGTTTTATTTTCTGAAAGTCTCTGGCTTTATCCTAAGAATAGCTTGACTGCTGTTCGTATGTGATCATCTGGAAGGTGTGAAATAAACTGTGAAATTTTATTAATCAGAATGGAGTGCAGCAGACTGAAAGACTGTAAACAATAGTATTTTCTGCAAAATAGAGATGTGAAAGATGTGTGGAGATTATGCTTGCTCTTTATGTAGCAAGCAGGATAAAAATAATCTGCCAATGTTGGAAATCAAAGGGAAAAAGCACATAATGATATCAGAACTTTTGATTTTGTTTTGTTTTTTGTTGCTTTGACATCTTTATTTCTTCTGTGGGCCACACAAAGTTCTGCAAAAGTGTCTCATATAGCTTACATAAGTTAAGGCAAGGTTTAACACTAGCAAGAATTAAATGATATGGACTTCAAACCAGTGATGTATGTCTCTCTTTTTTCCATTCCCATCTGTGCTACTGATATTTATCTAGATGGAATCTAAGAAAAGAACATAAAGGGATTGAAAGGAACAATCTTAAAGTTGTTGTAAATAACACGCCAGATTTCAGGGAGAATATTTATTTCAAAGCCATGCCTCCATCCAAAATGTGGTGCTACTTATTGTTGTGCATTATGAACTAGACAGAAGAGAGAATATGAAAATCTGGCAGGTGGAATGTACTAAACAGTTTTGAGTATAATCTATTTGAATTAAGTCTATGTGGCCAAAATGCAAAGGACATCTGTTTAACACAGTTTTCCCATGGGGGAAAAAAACAATACAAACCAAAACAAACTAGGAAAATTCTGTACTCCTGTTTGGAAAAGGGTAAAATTCATCTATTTTGTAGGCCATCTGTTAGATGAATTGGCTGTATAGACATAGTCTTAATTTCTCTGTCTAACAACAAAAAAAAAGTGGTGGATCCAATAGAATTATACACCTCTATATTGGTCAATAGTATCAGACTGTAACAGAGTTTGAGCCATGAAGAATTGTGTTGTATTGGTTTGACTGAAAATGAATAAATTTTCTTTATGCAGTTAGAAACTTTTCTTTTTCATAGCTAGCATGGTCATTATTTGGACTTAGTTTAGGAACAACAGATAACATCCCAGAACAGAGTTAATGTTTTTAACTGCTCTGACCTGAAAGCCAAGGACATTCTGAGCTCTCTGCCCACAGGTGTGAGGGTGGGGCATAGGTGGGGCAGATCTTGACTGACATCCAGACTGATCAATAAGAGTATTCCATCCCATTACTGCCATGCTTCATATTTAAAGAGAGTCGGGATCTTCTGGTCTCTTTCTCTGGCTTCTTCACTTTCTTCGCTCTTTTTGTCGGAGCCAGGGGAGTTCTGTTTGGGACTTTCACTAGTTCAGCCTTTTGACATCCTGCCATTTTGCAGGCCTCTGGGCCTTTCTGCTTTTTTCTTCTTTTCTCTTTCCAGGATCAGCTTTGGGATCAGATGCTGTTTCCTGGGACTGGCTGCTTGTTGCAGACAGAGTTCGCAAGGCATTGCCTTGAATATCTTTTATTTTATATTCTATTTCTATTACATACGTATATATTTACTAGTAGTATATTAGTATTTTGTTATTTTATTAAACTGTGTTTATCTCAATCCAAGTTTCTCTCTTCCCTTTCAGTTCTCTCCTGTATTTAGAGGTGGGTGGGGAGGAGTGAGCGAGTAGCTATTGTGGTTGTGTTGCTAGTTCAAGTTAAACCACGACATGTGCTTAGACGTGCTTAGACAACCCAGTTACCACAATGATTAGACTTGCTCATTACTGACCTCCTACATTTTATCTCAACATGTTTGTGGAGTATTGATCAGTTTGCAGCAAGTTCATGGAATATTTGCTATTAATCTGTGAAAACCTATCTGGTCCAGTGGTGATGCTGTCTTCATTGCATACAGATGACATCAGGATATCACTGAAATTGTTCTTCAGCTTGTTTTGCCATGTAAACAGCCACTGTAGTTGCTATATCTGTGTCATGTGAATGACAGAGGAAGACACATGAAACAATAAATCTTTCGTAATGTTCTTTACTGTACTAGCAAAAAAGAAAGGTCCTATGGCTGATGAACACAAATCTAATTCTTTCACAAGAAAGTGAAAGATTAAGTGCTTTCCTTGGAGTAAGGGTCTAGGATTTAGGGTATGCAGTAAATAAGATGCAAGAGGCCCAGACTGGATACTTAGACCACAAAAAGAGCTCTGAATCCCTGTTTATGCAGTATACCTTACTATTCTAGCTAGCAGAGAACAGGTTAATTGGCAAGAAGAGATTATCACTTTTATTTACCTTTTTCACTTCCAGTAAATGTCAATTGGACTCTCATATCAATTAATAAAAATTAATCACTTGGGAAAAGGAGGCACCTGGCTAGTCATTTTTTTTTCCTTCATGATTTTTTACATATAATGTGTAGGACCACTGACCAGATTAAAATCGTTTTAGTTCTTAATGCTAAAATCTACATATCAAGAGCTTTGAGGAAAATTGTCAGTATCTTGCTTTAGCTCTTGTATTTTCATTCCATTATTTTCATCCATTTGTCTTGAAGTCATTAAAGAATATTTAAATTCACAAGACAAAAAAAAAATAAAACCAATGATAGAAAGAATATTTGTTTGTAAAAAGATTTATTTTGAAGTGGAAGAGAGCCTAGAAATAGCTTTTTTCATTTTCTCATAAACCAGCTAAGCAGCAGAAAAATCAAGGACAACTCAGTGTCTGTATACTATTTTAATAACACAGTGTTTCAATATCAAGTACAATAACTCATATATGGAAAGTTAATATATAAAATACACTAGTCACTGACTGAAAAGAAAAAAAGTTCAGCAATATAGAAGATAAAAGACTATTTAGCATAGGTTAAAAAAAAAAAAAAGAAAGCATCAATATCATTTGGCAGCACACAGGGCATCATTTATATCAAAATACTATGAAGGAATTATTTAAAAATTTCCTCAGGTGAAGATAGCATCTGTGGCAGTGTTTGTTTCTGTTCTTGACATTTAAGCTTCCAAGCAGCACTTAAAGATATTTCTGTTAGTTTTGTTGAAATTGTCTAAGAAATCTTGACTTAGCTTCTCCTTAAACAGGTCATTCAAACAATGTGGCTAAGTAAGCAAAATGTCCTAAGTGTTATGTTGACTTTGAAAGCCTTAGCTTCAATGTCAGATTAGCTAAAGCAGCTGATACAGTCAGGACATTTTAACTGCAGCAATACCTCCATTAGGAAATAATTTAATGGTGTTTGTTTCATGGAAATTAATTACTTGTCTTTAGCTTGGACATTTATGAAAGCATTTCTATTTGATTTAAAGTAGATGCCAGTTACTCCTCAGAGAGTGTATCGATTAGTACTAGTTCTGTCTGCTTGAAAAGACCTATGTAGACTTTGTGACCAGTCTTCAGACATTGTTTGCATTATATGTGGATTTCATACTGATGCCTAAATGAACATCTAAGTAGAGAGCAGTGACACAACTTCAATGACAAGAAAATAGAACAAAATTTTTACAGAAATTCCATTATTTTACTTTGTAATACTTAATTAAATGCTTCCAAAATACTTTCATCCAGTATTTAAAAAGAGCTTTACCTAAATTATAACCCCTAATTAATTTTAATATTTCTGCAACCCCAGAATCTAATCTCCACTGCCATCCATTCCAACATAAAATATCTTTAACCATGCCAGAGTACAGCAAAGAGTGAGACAGGCAAATGGTAGTATTTCAGCGTTTACTGCGTTACAAGGGAACAAAATTTAAATACAGTATCTTTAAGTCTAAAGTGCAATTCAGTTTGAGAGATGGCAAGCCCCAACAGCCCAAATCTGATGTACATACCAAATGATACATAAACCCTCTGCAGAATCTTTCCAGGAAAAAAAAGTTATTACAGGACATATGCCAAATCAAAGCCTCTCCAAAACACACTCCTTTATAGCACGCAGTAGTTAAGTATTTTGCCAAAACGTGTGTACCCTGGCCTCAGTTTCCCTTTAAGTACCGAGATGTTAGAGTTGTAAACCTTCCAATTGAGTTCTGTAAAAGGAGAAAATTGTTACAACACAGACCTTCACCTGAAGTGTGACATAGTTAGGTTCCATGGTTTCTCCAGCAGTTTAGTATGGAAAATACTTCAACATTCATGGGTGTAAAACTGCTACCTTTTTATTGGGTGTAAGTAACAAGGTTTTGGTAGCAAGTTGGGGTGCTGCAGTGATGGCCTCTCTGAGGAGAGGTTAAAGGTTGCCTCATGCTGGACCCAGCTGGTTCCAGCTGGCTCCACTGGAACCATTGCAAAGTAGAGCTGAGCCACTTAGACATGATTGTGGCTCCTCTGTGGTTTAAGAAAAGGGTGGTAAACACTGGGACAAAGGAACAACAAGGCCAAGAGCCATGAGAGGTGATCCATGGCAGAGTGGGTAACACCTCTGAAGGGACTGTAACTCATGGAGGACCAATGCTGGAATGAACACAATTGGTAAGAAGGAAGGATTAGCAGAAGAAATTAGCAACAGAAATAAACTGCTATGCCCTGATCCTAACCTCTTCTGACACCTGTTGCCTTAACAAAGGTACTGAGGGTAACCAGAGATGATAACAAGTGGAGACCAGGAATCTGGGAGGAGAGGTGTCTGGAGTGAAGCTGAACCTGAAAGAAAGAGAGCAAAGGTGTTTTTCCCAGGCATTTAGGTGTTTGTCTTGTCTGTTTGATAGCACCAAAATCAGTATTTAAATATTTTAAATGAAGTTAAATTCCACAAGTTGAGTCTGGTTTGCTTGTGACAGTAATTGGTAAGTGATTTATTTTGATTCATTAGTATTCTCACTACCTTATATTCTCCTCTATCCTTCTCTGGGGAGAGAGTAGTGAAAGAGCAGCTGGGTGGGTGTTTGGCTGTTGGCAGATGTCAACTCACCACACCCATGCACATCGTAAAGTTCAGTATGCTAACAACTAAAGGTCATAGATTTTACTTCTACATCAGTCAAAGTTTGAAAATTTCCTATAATGAATGCTATAATTATTCTCACATTTTTCTCCCTTTCCTCACTTAACCTCTGATTTAATGCCACGTGAAACTGTTTTCCCAAATAGGAATGTTAAATCCCTGTACTCATTGATTTCCTTGGTGAAGCTGGAAGCTGTGGTGTCAAAAACCATTCCCTGCATCTATGAACAGAAAACTAAAACCTGGGAAATTACATTAGGAAAAAGGGACGTTGCATTGGGAAAGGCTATTGAAATGAATGTCTAAATCAAAGCAAGTATTCAGAACTATGAATCAGTGACACACATACATCCTAAGCCAAAGATCTAAAACCTGGAGGAAGGGAGGCCTTGGGATAAAGGCTTTTTCTCATAATTTTCTACTACCTTTCTGATTTTGAGGAGTCTGTGTTTAAACACCTGAAAAGATCAGGTATTTAACTTCAGGCTGTGTTTTTCAAAGGAAGAAAAATGTTAACAATTACATTACAACTCCATGTTCTTTTGTAAACACACCCTTTGAAGGTTGAGTAACATTTCATGTGACATTTATGCCAAAGGCAAAAGTTGCAACCTAGTTTTCCAAGACTCAATCTAGAGCATTAGTCACAGACCCTTGCCTCAAATGATTTTATTGTTCTGTATGTGTGCATGACTGAAACTTCATATTTTATAGAAACCTACTGCTCATTGAGGAAGCCAGTGTGAAAAGTGAAAAGGCATTGCTGTGCCCATATCATTCCTGCCCATGAGACACATAAAATAGTGAAATCCTAATATGGGTAAGGTAATACTAAGATTTTGCCATTGAGTTCAGAGAGATTATTATTTCAACAGTGGTATTTTTCATAAAGGTATTTTAATCTGTAGCCTGGTTTGTCTGTTTTGTATAATATAAACTGCATGTCAGTGTGACCTGTGTGACCTGAAGTCAGATATTCTTTATGAATGGAAAACAAAAATGAAACTACAGTCCATAAAACATTAAAAAAAATGCTTGTCTCATTTGTTCTTTTTCCATCAGGAAGGAACATAGTTATCTTCAATCTGGGAATAACCTACATAGACATATATAATATATTTTCATTTGTAATTGGAGAAGACAGAATATAGGAAAATGTTATTAAATCTTCCAAACTTCCTCTTAGAGGATTATTTCCTATAATCAGTGTCCTTTTAATAGGTACCACTCCCAGTCCAATCCCTTCAAGTCCCACTATTATTTTCTGTTATTTATAAAGATTAAAGGCTGTAATCAGAGAGTGAAAACAATATTATGTGAAAAGTGACCATTTAAATAGTCTCAACAGCAAACGATTAACATTAAATACATCAAGTGACTAGTCACAGAGTAGACATTATTTTCCCAAATGAGTTCTTAAAGAGCTGCAAACAGATTTCAAATTCAAAGAATTATTTCCTGTCCTTCAGTATTAACCTTTCTAACCCCAATGCAGTCTCCTGTGTTTCAAGACATCATTTACATTTGTAGACCATACACCAAAAAAAACAAAACCAAAAACAACAACAACAAAAAAATTAATTGAATAACTATTTTTTCAACTTCTTTTATTCAGCTATAGTCTGTGGTAACTTAACATAAGACAATTTCAAGATCTGAATCGTTGATGTCACAGTACTCAGGAATAAAGAAAAAGTCCTTTTCACACACATTGTATGTATTTTTTTTTTTCTAAGGCAAGTTAAACACCATCTGCCTGCTAATGCCTGCTACTTGGTGAGAGAATGGTGTGGTGATTAATACACTGAAGTTGGAAACAGTCAATTTTCTTAAAGGTCTGAGTTCAAGTCAAGAACATATGTTAAGCAATTTTTTTTTTTTCAATTCTTAGCTTAGGGATTGAAAAACAGAAGTGTATTTTTTTTTTTCTGTACAGAATTGTTTCCTTTTGTCTGGTTTTGACTAGAATTTTTTCTTTAGAACTGGAAAAAAAAATCTATTGAACCTTGTATAATCACAAGGAAAAATTCTGCTTTCACAGAGAAAGCCAGGACATCCACATCCCTGCCCAGTCTGGGCAGTACATCTTCCTTGTGGGACACCAGGAACAGTTGGCACCCAGCAGTGGGCTGGCAGAGTGGGGGCAGCACACAGAGACCCTACCATTCGTGTTTGGATAATCTAAAATGTACCAGTGTTTGGCTAATTCAAGATATATCCACATTCAGAGAATGTGAGGTCATGCCATGTGATGGACATGTAATCGTGAAGTTGCTATACTTGACTTCATAATCATCCAATACTACACATGGGGAGATTCAAGCAAAAATCACACGCACACAGAGTTCTTTAAAAGACTACTTTATTTAACTCAATTAGCTACTAAGAGGTAATACATTACATATAATTCTCAGTTGCAGGAGCAAAGTGTGATTAATGGCAAATTGAAAGGCAGGGCTCTGTCTACTGGAGACAAGGGAGGACCTGCTGCTGGTAAGTAGTGGTTCTGATTTGGTGGGGTATTTGTAGCTGGGGAGACAATGCTGAATCAGTTCCTTTCTGTTCTTTTGTTTCCATTATTGTAGGGAACAATCTTGTTACTGTCTATGTATATTTACCATATACAGGACATTTTATGTATGTTTGATTCATGTTCTCTGTTCTACCTATTAGTGGTCCTACTCAGATCTCATGGTTACTTTTCCTAACTGACCAGTAACTAACCAATTATGATTTGTGTTTCTACTCCGGAGGACCTTGATGTCATCCTGTGCTTCTGCTTCCAGGAGTTTCTGTGACAGTATCCACTGACAAAAAACTCCTGGCCAGTTTTCAAAAGTAAAAACAAAGACTTATTGAAATTATTCCTACTACCTCACTTCTACAATTTTTCCCTATTTTCCTGCAGAAAGATTTGGACTATAAAGCGAAGCAACAAACAACGTACTAAAAAATTATGTACTTTTCTCATTATGTTTTCCTTTTTCCTCCCCTTTAAGTAAATTCAGCATCATCCAAGGTTGCTTTGGAAACTGGTATGTTCCTACAATGGTTAATGTACAAACCACAGTTTCAGCTAGCCATGGAAGAAAATAACTAATTACTCTATAAGTACTTTTCAACAGACATGAGGTCAGTAACATTAAACTTAATCTCTGAGTTACTACTGTAGGTCAATAGAATGTTTAATTTTATTAATGTTTGCCATTGTTTACTGCTCTGTATTGACTAGCTTGTGCAATATTAATTTGTGCACAACAAGCGTATTAACTTGTACACAAATACATTTACAGAAATCTTTTTTGCAGAAGTTACTACTTCTGAAGCTTAATATAATGATATTATTGAACAAATGGGGAAAATAAGTAATAAAATTTATCTGGGAGGTAGATGTGAAGTGTCTATACAGAAAAGTGTGATATCTAACATAAGTCTCTAAGGAAAAAAATTCTCTCTTCCTCTACCAGAAAATCAATTGTAAAGCGGCATTTGGCTATAAGATTAAAGAGCTAAGAATGTTTGGTCTTCTGTATTATTCATATCTTATGATGGCAAATTATGTAAGATGTCTTCACACATGCACATTTAAAATGTGTAAGTATATATGTGTAGTTCTACTGGGTTGATAAATTATCCATCTTTGAAAGAAGCATACCACATCCTACATGAGCTTGGAGAATGTAATTCTCTCTTAAAACAGAGCAACAACAAAGAAAGAATAAATTGCAGAACACAGCTCCGTCCAGAATAAGAAAGCAGTAATTGATTGCTCTGTTGCCAGAGACAGCTTGATTTCTTTCTGCTAATAAACCACTGTGGATAATACTGAAGCGTCAAGGGTCATTTTCACAATTTACAAATCCCTCTTCATCTGTTACTAATGTTTTCACCAAGACCTTGATGTGAAATTAATTCTCATTATGTCATCATCATTTAATAATTCCTTAAACATAGGAGGTAGGTTTTTGCCCCTACACAAATAGCAAGCACAGATCTTATACAATACTTCAGTATTGAGTTGGACAAAGATCTTAAATCATGTGCAACTGACACACTGGAATAGATCTACATGACAGCACATAAGCAAATATGTCTCAAACATATGGAAGGAAAAACAAGATTCAAGTAACTGATTTAATTGGACAAAAATTATTCTAAGAATAACAGTTCTTGGGATTATCTTAGCAATAACTCATTACTGAAGACATCCTTTCCCTTTGTATTGACTGCTACCTAATAGGAAATTATTGTACTGTCTTTATCTATCTGTACTCCTGGTCCCATGTGGAGCCATATGACTTGTTGTGCCACTCTCAAATGCAGTCTCCTTGTGTCATGTGGCTGACTGGTGCTGTGTCTGGAAGTGCCCTTTCTTCATGAACTATGACCCCGATGTGTTGGATTGTTCTCTTCTATTATGTAACCTAATTTTAGGGCCCATCCTGTAACTGAGCACAGTGGCCCTCAGATTTTAAAGGCCTTATTGCCCCACATCACAAATGCCACCTATGGATGTTGAATTCAGGTCCTGAATACAGGCACCTAAATGTAGGTAAATAAATGCATGCAAATACATGGGAACTTGCTATCAAAGTTCTATGTGAGCTGGTTATCTGCATTTCTACTAGCCATTTAAGTCTGTTCCAGTAAGCATGGTTTGGGCCTGGCTGCCAACAGTGTTAGTATACAGATATTAGCTAATCCTATAGAATAAGGTAGTTTGTTAGAAGAACTAAAAATGTTATATACTATTATATATATAAATTATATAAATATACTTTTTTTTTTTTTTAGGTATATATAAATAGAGGAAAGGGTGGAACAAAGAAGACGTAGCCAGACTCTTCCTAGTGAAAGGACCAGAGGGAACAAATGGAAACACAGGACATTCTACTTAAACAAGAAAAAATGTTTCCACTATAGCAGTTGTAAAACACTTCAATATGTTGCGCAGAGGGTCTGTGGAGTCTCCATGTTTGGAAGGTGTCTGTCTGTCTTAGTGTAGCCCTGAGCAACCTGCTTTAACTGACTCTGCTTTGAGCAGGGGGACTGGACTAGACTGTATCCAGGGTACTGTGTCCAGATCTGGGCTCCTCAGTACAAGAGACATGGACATGTTGGAGAGTGAAGGGTCACAAAGTCCTTGAGGGACTGGGACATCTCACATGTTGAGAGGCTGAGAGACATGGGACTGTTCAGCCTAGAAGAGAGAAGACTTAGGGGAGATCTCGTCAATGTGTATAAATACCTGAAGGGAAGGTGCACGAAGGTGCAGCCAGGCTCTTTCAAGTGGTGCCCAGTGACAGGACCAGAGGCAATTGTCTCACACTGAAACAAAACAGATTCCCTCTAATATCAAGAAACACTTTTTCACTGTGAGGATAACTGAGCACTGTCTCAGGTTGTCCAGAGACATTGTAGGGTCTACCACCTTAGAGATATTCAAAAGCTGTCTGGACATAGTTCTGGGCAACCTACTTTACATGGTCTTGCCTGAGAAGCGAGTTTGGAAGATTTGACCTCCAGAGGTCCCTTCCAACCTCAACCATTCTATGATTCTCCTCTAGAAATACTTAAATTTAGATGTCTACAATCTATATTAAAATCTCACTTCGTTTTTCTGCCACTAGCCAGTGCTAGCAACTTCTTTAGCTGCTTATGTTTCACACTAATATTGTCTCATACTAATTAGCATTTATTTTTGTTATATTGGCTAAAATTATACTGACTCTTCAAAGAATATGCATCTACTGGAAAGCTTAAGGACAAGATATTGGGTTTTATCAGTTATTAATTTTTCCTGCTCATGTGTAAACACAGGTACCTTGGGTGAGATTCATTTCCAAAAAGATACACACCTAGTGACACTTGTGATACCGTAGGGTGTCTAAGATGCATGCATTAGGCTTATAGCTATACAAAAGCATTTGCAGTTAAATCCTTATTCAAGGAGGAGTGTTGTTGCAATGCTATGTGTTTGTTGACAATACTAGGAACTAAAATTTTTATTTGTAAATTAATCTCTTATTAAAAAAATAGTGACATGGCATGACATTGAAATAGGCTATATTGTTTTGATTGTACAAATTCCTACACTCTCTTACCTTTTACAGTATGATAGCAAGATTTCTTTTTCTTGCTTTTTGAGATTAAAACCATAATATTTTTTTATATATTTTCTATACTATACACTTTAAAATGTAATCAAACTACACATTTGCTAAACCTTTATTAATTCAGGCTATTACTGCAGTAGCCAGAATACTAGAGATTGTAATATCTATTCTACTATAGCTCAGTTGTGGTCCCAGTGGGACAGAGCACATTTACCCATAACATTAATAACTACATGAATGTTATGCAAGGACAAAAATAATATAAACACTTATTTTTTCTTAAACACTATTTTCTTCCTCCTATTTTATAATGAAAATCATTGTTGCTACTGTATTTTGGTTCAAGCTACCTGTTAGATTCCACCAACTACAAAGTCTGACTGAAGTTTTAGTATGACTAGAGATGACTCTATCCCTCTGCTGTAGAAGTGCTAGTGGGGATTACAAATTACATTTGCCTCCTTGACTTGATGTCATTATCTCAAGGAGTCACTGGATGGGAAGGAGCTTAAGAGCTGTGCTTTGTTTCCCTGAATTGAATGATACCAAGTCAGTTGGTGAAAAACCCAAGATTAGAGTCTCCAGGGGACTTGCACTATCATTAATTTTGGTTCGTCATACAACATTTTTGTCATCCTTTTCAGGAAATACTTTCAGGGAAGAACTCTGGCGAATACACATACATGTGTACACATACACACAAAACCAGAATTGTCTAACAACTCTTTAATAAGTTGTCTCACTTTCATCTGATCTTATAAATGGGACATATCTATGTTTAAGGAAGTAGACATTTGTCCCTACACAGACTTTCTCATTAACTCATTTTTATTCACACTATGCCAGTTATGAATTTGAGTAACTAGGAGGTGATACTGGTAATGCTCCCAGCGCAAAAATCTGTGTACTGTGAAGTCAATAATCTTGTGTTTCATCTTAAAACAATCTTTATTCTAATCAAAAGTGTATCTGTATAGCCCATATTGTTGATTCTAATTCATTATCCATTAGTCCCAGTGTCCAGAGGGAGAAAAGTTCTCCTGTTGTAGGTATGTGTAGCTACTGACCTGACTTTCCTTCACTCATGCATAACAATTACCTGCTGTATATTTGAATTCCTCCTCCCCATTCCTCACCTTTCCCTCTTCCCTGCCCTGCAAAGAAAAACAACAGTGTTTCATCTAAAATCTTTTTATGGACATAAGGGTACATGATATACATATGGAGTCAAATATTTATTGTTAACTTAATTAAAAATCTCAGCAATAGAATTGAAATAGAATAATGACCATTAATCTAGTTAAAATAATATTAACACAATTCAAATTCAGAAATGTCTCATTAATAATCTATTAATTTGTTACACTAGAAAACTAACTAATGCTAACCCATCTTCTCTGGTGTTATGCACCCCTACTTGTGTCGCTGGGTCCCCCAAACTGTGAAAATTGTCTCCCTCAGCATCATGGTGGTGGGTGTTGTAGTGAGGGCCAGTGTCCTTGGTGGTCTCAGGGTGCTCCTGCCTTGCCCTGTGACACAAAGGGCTGTTGTTGGTCACATAGGCAGGGTAGGGGACAGTAGTAGTGATCTGCACCAGAGCTCCTTGAGCTCTGTTTTGTTTTCTCAGCTTATAGTCTGTAACTGCTGCTGGTAGCTAGACCAGAACAATAGCTCCTTCTTAGTGTTTGACAAATTTGTTTGGTAGATGTAACATGGAATCATTCAATTTTTACTCATAGTTGAAAGCTAGACTAAAAGCACAAGATTATTTAATGATTCCTTGGTTCCTTAATTTTGCTTATCTTATAGAATTATAAGGAAACACTTTTACTTCTTTTCACACATATTTTATATAAAGTAATGTTTTATAAAGGCATAAAGATATCTGAAAATATTATTTTAATATGAAAGTTTTTTAGTACCCTTTTTATGTTGTACATGTTCTGAAATAAATGTTCAAGTTGGTGTTCGCTAAACTCAGAGACCTCACTTCTCTATAAAGAGTTCCATGTTTGGTGCACGCTCAGTTTGTAAATATCCTTTTCTGTCTCCCTTCTTTTTTTCTGTACCATACTTCTTTGTCTCTATAAATAGCATAATGGGCATACAGTATACTGTATGGCAATTCTCTAATCTTATTTATTTGAAACTTTCTTCTGTGTCTTGTTTCAAAAGATAGCAGCCTGATGCATAAAACTGACAGCTCATTGAATTTTCTGTGGATACTGAAGTGTTGTAGTTGTGTTGATATGACACATTATATTTCAATTGTTAATCAAGATTTTCTTACCAGATCTACTTGTTTGAGAAACATGAAATATTTAGGAAGATAATGTTAATTAAAAAAAAAAAAAAAAAAAAAGCTGTCTGCTTATTAAAAAGATAGTTTAAATATATTTCATTTGCACTACCTTATCTATACCATTACTCACTGGTCAAATGGAGCACAAATTGATATTGATTTATAGAAAACCATCAGTGATTTATGTTTCAGCAGCTTCCAGATCCCTCTTTCTACCATCCCTCCTTTGTGCTATGGCTGTAATTGAGATCATCAAGGACAATGAACCAGTAAATCCTAGGCTGAAGAAGCGGGGCTGCTTCTAAACAGAAGGTTTAATGCTGAAGCATGCTTATAAAGCATCAACAACAATAGTTAATACTCCTACATAAATGTTGTAAAGGTGAAGACTGCAAATTTTGTGGCAATAGGTAGATCTAATTATAATTTAGACATAGCAGAAATATACTTCTCCAAGAAGTATATTGTCCAGGAAGTATATCTCACTGTGCTATTATTTTTTATAAAAACCATTTCCTAGCAGACAAAAATTGCAAGTCTTTATACTAATCTCCTTTTGAAATTTCTGATGGTAACTACAAGAAACATGTAAAGATTAGTGGGAACACATATAGGAAAAACATGTCCTTTACATATAATAACCCATTGAGATAAGAAATGGGCATATTTCAATATAAATTAAGCATAAATGAGGTATTTCAAAGGCTATGTTCTTCCCTCAGAAACAAATACCTTCATATGGTACACTGATAGTGTTTTACAGGTATTCAGGATAGATAGATAATTTTTAATTCTAAATCTATACCTGACAATAGCTCTGACAAGATAACATATTTCAGTTATTCAGGAATGTATAAACACTGTTTTTGTGAATTCTAGTTTGAGAATTAAGGCTTTTGTGAGATTAATCACACTCACATGCCTCAGTCTTAGATAGTTTTTGTTAAAAGGTAAATAAAAAAAATTCTCGAGTTTTGTCTCAGTAGTTATGCTCACATTTAACATTATTTAAAAAAGTGATAGTTTTGTTGTTGTTGTTTTGGGTTTGTTTGTTTGTGTAATGCTGCTTACATTGAACAACCTATAAAGCTGTCGGAATGGCCATACATTTCTTAAAAAAGATGAATTACAAAATCAGGTCCAAATAGTGTCTGTACAGAATGTCAGCTTTAGCTATGAAAGGTCTGAGGCATAAGACATCTTTCTATCCCAAATTGCATGTAATATATGTATTTTCATGGTGCAACACAGATCAATTTTATTTGAAATGCTAATGTGCAGTTCTTTTGGGCTCTACTGAGGCCAACAGATATTAATCAAGTTATAGCAAGAGAAAATTTAGCTTAGTTTATGAAGTATAAGTGTAATATACTGCCACGGATGTTGGAGAAAATGGAATATTCCTTTGGAAACATTTCTGTTTTAACTGCATAGCAGTAAATTAACAAAGTACAGAGCAGTAGAGATTTCATGTCTCTGTGAAAATACAATCCATTACAAATATAATGAGAGTCTATATTTGCCTTTACATGTAATCAATGAATATTTAATTAATATACTACATTCATAAGTTCAGTTTAAACTGTGAATTATAACTATTGCTAGGATATAAGGAAGTTTTTAATATGTTGCAGTAGTTTTCTTTTCAAGAAGACTTAAAATAGTTGCATTTCCTTCTATTTGAAATAAATTCATAGCATTGAGTGGAATCTTAGATGTAGGTATGAATTTCACTGCGATTTATTTTGATGTCTTTTGTCATAGTCTATTTTTCTTGTTTAAAACAGATATGATTGATACACATTACTAACGAAATACATAAATCCTGTTGTGTTTACTGAGGCAAGATTTCCTTGGAATCCTTATGTATACATTTTTGCTCATGTAAACAGAAACAAAATATCTGAATTTAGGACAATAATTAATTAAATAATTTGCCTATGAAAGACAAGTATCTAAACAAGAAAATCTGAAAAAAAGTGGTGATGATAATATGGAAAGTTGCTTTCTCAGCCTCTATATACTTTGCGCTGTAAACAGTTTTGGTTTTTTTCTTTTGTTGAAGCCTGTAAGTTGATTTTGCTCACCTATGTTTAGCTGCCAAAACAAGGCAGATTATGTTGAAATGTCCTTAAGCATGCAAGCAAATTATGTTCCTAATGTAAACAAGTTGTATAAGAATGTATGTACTGAAAAGACATAAATCTCCAGGATGCAATTGATTTTCCTTGACTTAGATGGCTATCTTGGATAGAATCAATTAACATATGATGATAAATCTCTCTCCCCTTAATTACTGAGGGATCTAGATGAGAACTAACCTTTAATGGGATTCATTTAACATAATTTCAGATGTTTTGTTTCAGAAATAAGTCATGTAGTCTAAGATAGTCAACAAAACTCTGTCTTTTATGAAAGTTTATTTTCCAGTTAATTCACTCTTTCTCTCTTAAACATTTTTTTTAGATTGAACTGAGTATTTTTTGTGTAAGTACATGTTTGTTTTTTGTTGGTGGGTTTTTTTGGTTGTTGTTTTGTTTGTGTTTTTTTTGTTTTGTTTTGTTTTGTTTTTGTTTTTTTTTTTATCATGGAAAGAATGTAGAAGATTTAGAATAGAAAAAAGACAGAATTAGGCAAGATTGATTACTCCCTTGGCCATTTGTTTTTCTGGATATTTCCATTTTCCTCCATCATCCCCAGAAATGTTGCAAAGTACTACCACAAATCTGAAGTATCAATAAAAATCTAGACATTTCTTTGGAGCTATACAGATGAAAGAACCATCCATTATATTTATTCTGTAACACAGTATTTTCTTTCCTTCGCATTTACCTCTTCCTTTTTTATAGGTATAGGATGTGCCCTGTTTTGTGGTATTGAAGCTACTATAGCAGTATTTCCCCTGGACAGCTTTGCACATACATGAGTCAGAGATCTCAGTCCAGAAGCTTTAGGAGACATTTAGAATCAGAAGATATATGGCCTTTGCAAAGACTTGGAGATGATGTGAATTGCTCTGTGAGGTTGTTTGATACATAAATAGAACTATATTAAATGAAAGGAAGTTCAAACCAGCTAACACTTAGCCATCTAGGCTGAATCTCCAATGTTACTTGCTGATTCACAGACAGATGTGTATCTCATGTCACCATTGCTCAGGGCTAAACTGTTCAAAGGCCGATGGCTGCCTCTCTGAAACAGAGTTACAGATATTTTGCAGTACTCCAGCATGATAATTTATAGGATAAAGCTAAGAGTATGTGTTGCATGACATGGGTATGACATGAGGGTATCTGAGGTTGTTCAGAAGTGTAAAGTATCCTGAGATGAGGCCAAATCAAATGTAGATTTAGCTAACCTATTTTACTACAAAAAAAATGCTATTTCAAGTGGCCCAGGTTTTATTTTAGAGAAAAAGTTATTTGTCAGCATTTTAAGTTGAATACGCTGGGAGTGATTTAATGTAGGATTTTTCAGTTCTGTTGGTACCTCTGGGCTTACTTGCTCAAAGATATACAGTATAATGGATGTAAGGCAGATATCACAGTCAAGTGGAATTGAGTTTAATTCAGTATTGATGTCAATAGACACTTTCAATCAAAAACCTGCAAGACATGAGTATAATGTCTCATAGTACTCAAGAGCATCCACAGATAAGAAAGGAGCAGGAGGAACTGGAGGACACAGGATCTGAAGAACAAAGGTCAGTGCTTGAGGAAGAACTTGAATGCACAGATGGTCCCTATCCGTTCTGTTGAAGCTGGGAAACCAGGTAGTCAGCAACAGTGAATGATTTAAGAAGGTTGTGAAAGATTCTTCTTATTAAAAAGTAGCCCCTATAAAAAGGTGCAGCTTCTAACCTTTTTTATTTAAATTTTATTTTATTAACCTATATAATATTGTAAATGTAAAACTTTTTGTTTAGGGATCCCGACAAATTTTAGGAAAGAGCCATTGTAACATTTAAGATGTTCATAAGTGACCTGTTCAAACTAAATTGTTAGCAAATAGGTTGATCTTAAACAGAATAATTTAGAATGTTAAAAATATGATGCAAAAAAGAGTTTATTTCTAACTCCTGGGTATTGTAATTTATATAACTTGCAACGGAAAGAAAATTTAAAATAAACAAACAAACACCAAACCAAACAAAAAAAAAATGCCCCACCAAACTCAGAAAACAAACCCCACAACTTTTCTTCTTTTTTGAATACCTATCATCTTAATCTAATTGAGGCCTGATTCCAAACATAAAGTGACTTTTTCTGTAAATGCAAAAAAATACGAGACATATAAACTTGTCAAGCAACATGAGCTGTAATTAAAAACAAACAAACAAACAACAAACTAAAGCATTGTAGCCACTATCAGGAGCAAAATAAACATTGATTTGGAGAGCACAAGGGAGCACAAGATTCCTACATTTCATTGGGGACTAAAACACCCTCAGGGATTTATATAAACTTTTATAAGCTTAACTGACATTTACTTCACTGCTGATACTTGTTTTCACCCTAATTTGTCTTTTCTCTGAACAAGACTTTGCCTTTCAGCTATAACTGATGGTTGCAGTATCTTTGCAAGATAAATAGAAAAAACAGTTTTTTGAACACTTTCCAACCACTCTTCTTGGATTTTAAGACTGAGAAGAAAATAAGGAAAGATGGTCTTAAACAATTAAGTAGGCAGAATGACATATTTGAGAACAACCTCAACTATTACTAGAGTATAAGCACTAAGAAGAAAATAGGACAGTTTAGAGCAGCCTTAATGAGGTGCTTACATATAAACTGCATGCAAGAAGAAGGTGGGTAAAAATGGGTCATCTAGAGGTCTGTTGTGCTAACAAGCAAAAATATGGAAAGAGCCATCTAATCTGTTAAATCCATAAACTGCATTCACAAGAAAGTATGTCATAGCTGCACCAGTCTTTTATAATCAAATCAAAGTCTGTCTTAAGGTCAATCAGAGTTCTTTATGAAAAAAAAAAAAGTCTTCTGGAATTTCTCTTAATATTTACCTTTTCAGCTTTCTATTAAGAAACAAAAACAAATGAACCACACAACAAAATGGGTTTTGTACTTCCTTCATTAGGCAAATAAGTCTTCTTCCTTCAGTTTGAACCTAATATCTTTTAATACTGTAAGAGAATATTCCAGATAAACCCTCTGCAGTATTTAATAGAGTGAGATGAGTATGTGTCTAATTCTACTGGAAATAGATAATATTTTCTAAAATGGTGTTTATTATTTTTAGGATTGCATTTTGATGGTTGGTGTTTGTATAGTAATCATTTACCATTATGTTATTCTTTACAATCATTCCTAGTTCAAAAGTTCTTTTTTTAGAGTCCTCAATTATTTTCACTCATCGCTACAAGTGAAACCTTGTCTTAGATTCCTTAGGTTTCAGTTTCTTGTTACTTCAGGTTATCCAGTTCTTTGTGGATTTGATTATTCCTTTGTGTCAAGATCATGTCCTAACTTTGTACCTTAGAAAATTGCCTTCATATATTCCTGCTTCTTGCACTACGACCAGAAAACAGAATTTATATCAAGACAATCTCAACATAGTACCCTGAAGACCTCCAGGTTTCTGCCACCCCTCCAATCAAAGATTATTTTCTCCTTAGCTAAAGCTGTCTATACCTTGCAGTTCATGTACTGTCAGAGCAATCTCCAGTTACAATGTAAATCTCTTATTTGGCTTACTATTTGGCTTACTATGCAAAATTTTGTAAAAATATATTTGGAAAGTTTTACATACACTTTTATGAAGTCATGGCTTCTGCAATTATGAAGAAATAGACTCAGGTTTGGGAGAGGAATTCACAATAGCAGTATGTAGATGCCTTGTAAAACAGAAGAGTTAGGTGTGCTGAATTGTGATTTATAAGAACCAACGCACTAAAACCTGAATTAAGGTTTTGAGACTAAAACTCTCATGGAGAGAGGTGTTTGAAACTCTGTTGCCTGAATGAGTTTACATTTTTCTTTCAGGACTGCTGTGCCTCTGTAAAATTAGGATCCTGATCCTGAAAGACAGCTTTACTTCTTGACTCTTACATCGCTATTTCCTTTCTAAAAGTAGCTCTCTTTCCATCCAAACACCCTATGAGGCATCCACTGAAATTGGTCAAGTAGCTTAAATTGGTTTTGCTGCTCTGTTTGGCCACAATGTGCTGGAAATAGAATGTATTTCTTTTCCATTCTAAATATGGAGAAAACTGTATTTTAAATGTTCTAGCAGCAATACATTCCCTTAAATATGAGTTTTTTCAAACTGAAACCAATATGCTCAGCTCGTACACTGTAACTGTCAAGATGACTTCATAATTCAAGTAGATTTTCAACAGCTTAACAACTAGAATGAAAGTAATAAAAATCTGATAGCACAGAATGTACCCAAAACACCTAAACAAAGAACTTAAGCTTGCTACAAAAGAATCCAGGAGGTTCTCAAATTATTGATGATTTAGTCATTCAGATGTTTTACTTAAGTACCTATAGAAAAGAAATACAATGTGTAATTAGATCATTTCTGCCTTAGTCATTTTTCTTATTATCTTTACAGATATAAGTATCTTTTGTATACCTTACTTCCTAATTTTTATCTCTAGCATTTGATATTTTATATCAGCAGCACTATATGGTTTATTTATCTCTGTTCTAGGACCCTGAGGTAAATAATGGAAGCTATGGAAGCTGATTTTTTTTTTTTTTAATCTTTACAGAAGTAGTTAGCTTATATGGACCACATGCATTTAGTGTCCCTCCAACCTGAAGCAAGCAAAATAATTTTAAAATAGTTGCAGTTGTTGATGTATGTTCAAAGGATGGTATTAGACAATAGTACATATGTCCAGGAAGCCATTTTATCTACTTTTGCAGAAATCTGATCTGTCACTCTTTCATCAGACCAATTACATAGGGCCTCCAGGAAAGACGGTGGGAAGATTAGTTTTGAAATATTGTCATGATAATCTACAACACAAACACACACATAATAGGAAATTAAAATTTTATATAGAAATTGTTTGGAACCATGTAGTGAAACACTGAAAAATGCAGGTATATTTTATTTCTAGACCTTAAAATGTTGCATATAAATTAACCACTGAATAACATTATATTGTGTTTATGTGGCAAGATTCTGGTGCTGGCTGCAGAGGTGGCTTCTGTGAAAAGACACCAGGCTGAGAAAAATGTGAGAGAAACAATCCTGCAGACATCAAGGTTAGAGAAGAAGGAGGGGGTAGAGGTGCTCCAGGCTCCAGAGTAGAGATTCCCCTGCATCCCTTGGAGAAGACCATGGTGAGGTAGGCTGTGCCCCTGCAGTCCATGGAGGTCCACGGTGGAACAAATATTCACCTGCAGCCTGCGAGGATCCCAACAGAGCAAATGAATATGCCCTGAAGGAAGCTGCAACCCATATAGAGTCCACGCTGGCGTAGGATCCTGGTAAGAGGAAAAAGAAAAAAAAAATGCTGACATTTTTTCTATACCATAACCTATGCTGAATGACTAGGAGGTGATGTTTTTCTTCAGGCCTGGTGTAATTTGAATATGTTTGTATATTTTACTAGGTACTGGCAAATAAAAATTTTGTTTAGTTGATAAATACTATTCAATATGTGGCATGCTCAAAATCTTTGCCTTGAGCTTTAAGGTTTTGGGTAATGTGAGTTCTGGTTACCTGAGAGAACCTGTGTTCCTCCAATTGCCACAGCAACAGAAGAGGTGTTACAGCTACAAGTCCCTGTGAATTTAAGTATTCAGAAGTGAGTCAACATGAGTTGAAGACCTTTCTCACTGTGCTTTAATAGCCCAGATATACCCATCTACAGAAAAATTGTTGAAGGTAGTTATTTCATCAGGTCGGTGCCGTGAGCAATGATTCTGAATGTTAAAATAATTTAACAGCTTATAATCATCCAGTGTTGATATTAATAATAATTAAAAAAAAAATTGATTGACTTCAGTGCTGTTTAATATTCGAAGATAATGTGGTGAGTGCTCTTCACAGACACCTACAGAGACATCTGTGGTAGTCAAATATATCATGTTTTTCAGTATGTAGCAGTGTATTAAATTGTCAAAGTTAGTGAGATGTTTGATAGAAAATAAAGACAGGCCTGGTTTGAAAATTTGTATCTATTTTGATCTCAGTTTTGTTCCAAGTTTTTTTCTAAAAACAGTGTGTAAGACTGCTCAATTTGCTCTTTTGGCTATTTTGCATTGTTCTTGCAAGACAAGCAAGTATTTTTCTACTTAAAGTACATACAGAACATTGCTGGTCTCAGTAATAAGGTTTCAAAAATGTTCAAGTTAATGAAAATCAAATATCTGTTTGATTTAAGTCTTTAGCAAAATTGCCTTTATACTTACCAGAACAGTACAAAGAAGCCAGAACATATTTTTTACTTTCAGTAGACTGCAATAGATAACCCTGAGAGCAAGAAATTTCTTAAGAGTTTTTTTTCTTCCTCTGACATATTTCAGGTTGCTTTTTTTAGTTTAAATCATAACTTTTGCAATATTGGTTTTCATTTCTGCCAATATTATTGAATTTTAAAAACTCTAATAATTTAAATATATTATTTTATTATTATTATGAAATGGCATGTCATTAAATTCCATTTTGTGGAAAAAGTACACAAGATTTATTTGAGTAACTAAGTGAATATGAACACTGAAGTGAATTGAGCAGGCATGGTAACTTATTTAATTGTCATTTTGAAGAAGTAATTTCATATAATGTGGATTTTAATTAAGCAGTTTCAAAATGTAGAGATGAAAATTTCTAGCAAGCATGAAACTTGAAAATACAATATAGATGCCATTTTGGGTGATGAGTTTCACTGAAATATGCTTGTTGTTATGCATTGGAGAGCCAAGGGTAATATTAAGGAAAAAATATAAAAAATTAAATTGTCAATATTAGACGTAATTATAGTAAATCTAACAGGTACAAAATTATAAAATTATTATTAATTATATATTTATGGGCAATGAAATAACTAGAGAAATGTAAATACATGCAGTTGCTGTTGTAGCCACTCCAAGTAGACAGAAAAAATAGAGAAATAAGGTATCTCTAAAAAACTTGGTAATGATTCTATGAGAAATACTAAATTTAATTAGCAGAAAGGACATGTGGCTTTTCGTGTGTATGTGCACCTCTGTACATGTATGTGTGCCTATATATTTATGGAAAGGTAGAAGGCAACTCAAAGTGCTCAAACTGAAGAAAAAATACATGGAGAAAACCCTTTATGTAGATACAGAAGCACCAACATTTACATTAAATGACAGGATGGAGATAAACAGCTGGTGTAGGGAAAAAAAAAAAAAGTTTGATTTATAGCTAATTGATGCAAGAATAATAATATTCTGTTAAAGGGTTATCACCATTTTCACTTAGAGCCATTGACAATCTCTGAATAATATAAATAATATAAACAATTATCTCAGCAACCAGTTTAAACTCATATGCAAATAATTTGAGAAGAAGAGGAATGCATCTTTTACATCTTCTCTGCTTGGCACTGGGTCTGTTTCCTGAGTCTGCAACTCAACTTTTTTTTCTTTATTGTCATTGCTGTTCCCAAGCCAGGCTCTCTTCTCTTTCCAGTCCTCTGTCACAGACTCAGATACAGACCTCTCCTGTAAAATGGAGCACAACACATCCATTTTTGGCCATTCCCCAATACAGACCAGAGAAGTCCTTTTCTCCAGCGCAGAAGAGAGGTTTATTCCCACCTCAGAGCAGTGCAAAGCTAAATTCTTCCTGATAAAAAGTTAATTCCCTCTGACTTCAGAAATCTAAAAAGTAAATGTCACCATTTCGACTCACTATCTGACCTCCTTTGGTGGCTAAAGGGCAGAAATGGGAACTTCTAGAATGACTTTGAATTCATATTTACATAAACAACTAAAATAGGCCTGGTGAATCATTCCTGACAAGTACCCTTTTTCTTTGTTGCCATTAAGTGCTATCTAAATGACAAGCCAAGATATAGATAGCTACACTGCAGATTGTCAAGGACAGATGAAGTTAAATGCAGTCATTATGACCATGATGCAAATGATGTGTAGAACAGGAGAAAAGAGGAAAGTCACAGAAATAAGAAGTTGTTGAATACACCAACTCCAGTACAAAATTTTATTATTTTATTTTAGTTTTTTTCTCATGAGTGATACGTCTTTTTCTTTAGATGATTGGTTTCATTCTTAGAATACTGACTCATAAGCAGATCATGAAGTGCTGACCTCAGAATCAGTAGCAAATAGTAGCTAGGAAGACTGTCAAAGACCATTACAGTTAAAACAACACAATATCTGGCCTTCCATTTCAAAATTGCCATTTGAGTGTATATAAAGTACAATTTTTTTTAGATAAATTCTAGAAGAGCAAACTTATTGGTACGTAAGCCGATGATATAATGTTTTTAAATAAAAAATATTCTTCTCTAGTACCATTTCTCTGCATCTCTCTCTCCCATACGCACACACACTGTGTGTATATATATACACAATTAACAGAAATTGGGCAAATATATTGCAATTTTATACTATTTATATCAGTAGACAGCTAATTTCTAAATCCTTCTTTTTATTATTTGTTCCATTTTTAGTTTGTATTACTTTTACAAAATTTATTTGTTCCTAGGCTTCCCCCCAGCCTTCAGTTTAATAATTCATCCCCAGTCATAGCAATTGTTTCTATAATGTCAGTGCTTTGGGCAACAGAAATGAAACTCTAAATGGTATTATCTTGTACTTCATTCTTAATAAATTATGAGCAATAATGGCTATGTGATTCAGGCTGCTTAATTTAGTCCCTGAGAGAGTCAATGCAGTTGACATAGTTAGACATCTAGTGGTCTCTGAACTGACATAGAATATCCAAGCTTTCTATACAGGGCTATTGAACATGCCTTAGGACATATTGGACATCCTTAACTCTCTGTCTCAGTACCTGGAAGCCAGGTGAGATGCCTTAGAGACTTCAAGGAATAATAAATGCCTCTATCTAGGCAAGTGAGGATATCCCATGCGAACACAGTCAATAGGGTCTAGAAAACTGTTTATCTGACAAACTGTAGGTGTCTAAGGGCAGCTCAAGTACTCCATAGATTCCATTTATGGAATGGGCAGAACAAATGTAATTTTAGTTATATTTGTAGATGTGCATATTTAGAATCCTAGTGTTGTGGTTTAAGGCCAGCTAGCAACTAAGACCATGATAGTCATTCATTCACTCTCCCCCACTCCCTAGGTGGGATAGAGGAGAGAATCACAAAATCACAGAATGGTTGGAGTTGGAAGGGGCCTCTGGAGGTCATCTAGTCCAACCCACTTCTTAAAGCAGTTTGATCTACATCAGATTGCACAGAAAACCATCCAGATGGGTTTTGAATGTCTCCGGAGAAGGAAACTCCACAACCTCTCTGAGCAGCCTGTTCAGTGCTCTGGCACCCAAAAAGTAAAGAAGTTTCTTCTTGTTTTTAAATTGAACCTCCTATGCTTCAGTCTTTACCCGTTGCCCTTCATCCTATCATTGGGCACCACTGAAAAGAATCTGGTCTCATCCTCTTGACATCCACCCTTCAGATATTTTTAAGCATTGATAAGATCCTCTCTTAGCCTTCTCTTCTCCAGGCTTAACTGAATCAAAAAGGAAGGGAAAAATTAATGGGTTGAGATAAGAACAGTTTAGCAAGACAATAAATTAATAATAATAATGATAATACTGTAAATAATATATTAGTTTTATATATATATATATATATATAAATTAAATAAGTAATAATGCAATTGTTCACAAACACCAGTTGCAATGAGCACTCAGTCCCAGAATGGAGAACACCTTCTGGTCATCAACAGTTGATCCCAGCAAGACAGCAAAAAGACGAAAGGCGAAAAGGTCAAAGGCTAACTGCAAAATCACAGAATGACAAAAAGCTGAAGTAATAGGCGAGAAAAGCCAAACTCCTGAAAGGAACTTAAACAGAACTCCCAATGTGATGGAACTGACAAGTGGAAAAGCCAGGTCCTGCTATACAGGGAGCATGAGGCTAATGGTAGGTAATACTTCATCAATCAACTTGGATGTCAGTCCAGGTGCTCTCCCTCTATTCTCTCTCCCAGCTGCTATTTTGCATCTGCAGCTGGAAAGTTACAAAACGTCTTTGGTAATAGCCAAAATATCAGTGAGATTTTATATTCTTTTTATACCAACTCCACAACATAGCCTAGTCACTGAAAGAAAAGTATAGGAAGCTCCATCATTATCACATATTTTCAAACCAAAACAAGAGACGGTGCTTGCTACTAAGAAGAAAAAATTCTAACTGCATTGAAAATTGACTCAGTTTCAGCTAACCCAGAACACTTAGCTGTAGGCATCTACATTTTCAAAGTGAATCGCACCCTCAGAGTTCTATGTAAAGCAGTGTTATTAAAGAAAATCCTGAATATGTCATACAAAGGACAAGCTTAGTGTTTTTGAAGAGAGAAAGCCACCTTTTGCTTACATCTAGTTATCTCTGTGACAATTCCTCTGTGTAGTATGAAATTTCAATAGATTGAACAAAAGGCTAACATTATAGAAATACTTCAGTCTTCCAAAATGGCTCAGGTGCACAAGTTGTTTGCTAACTTGGAAAATCAGTTTACCTGTATCAGCACATAAGTAAGTAACTGATCAGCTGACTGAAGTTGTCAAATAGGTCACCTAACAAATGAAACAACATTAGAAAGATTTTTTTAATAGATATATTTTCAAAGACCAGAGGTCTCAGCTCACTGACTGAAGGGCCATTGAAGCAATGTCTCAGCTGTAGCCTTAGAGACATTCAGCCAGAATTTTGTAGCTGGTAAGAAGAGGTGGGAAAAAAAAATGATCAGAAATCCCATAGGAGAGAGCGAACTTATGAAGGAACACTTGTGGGTACTTGAGTGATTGTGTAAAACTTACTATAGGAAATTTCTTTGACTGTGCAAATGTAGAAAAATTATTATGGTATGTTCAGAAGAGCTAAACAGAGGAGTCAAGGTGGATCAGGGAGAAATAAGTACATGAAAATGCAGAGGAGGGAGGATAAAAGGGGCCAGTCACATATAAACATGCTGCAGGTAAGTGTGCTTGTATGCCCAAGCACTGTGCCTGATCAGTGCAGTCTGTCCTGTTTTGTTATTAAACTCCATTTCTAGCTGTGTACTGTGTGACCTTGCTTTTCATTTTCTGTGTGTGAGTAGGAGGAAGTCAGAGTCTGGAAAGACTTGAAGTTGAAGTCAAGATAAACAGGTCCAGCATCTAGGCATGGACTATTCTAATGTGGTTCAGGTTTTGAGGGATCCAAAAATGTAGGAGTGACTGGTAGTCAAAGGAGAATATGTATATATCCACTCATGAGTTTTCATCATGATCAGGAGGAGGGAAATAATGGGATGAGACTGTAGGTATTGCTCATACATACTCTATTTGAGTGCTGTGTATTGTGAGTGTAACTAGATCTCTGGTATATGTGCTCTGCCTTGCAAGTGGCTGGACCTGCAAACAGGAAAAGCAGCAAGTGGATGAGAAGAAATCTCTTGAGCCTTTGAGTTCACAAGAGTCAGCTTCCCTTAACAGTGTCCACTTTTACTAATACTGAAGGAACAATCCTCTGTACTCTGATACATTTTAATCAGATGTATTAGTATGGCTAGATCTCCCAGTCGTTATTTTAGTATTATATGATCCTTTCAATGAGCACTAATGGAAGAATTCCAGGTTCCTCAAAGAGTGTCCTTTATTCAGCGGCATTTTAAATAGTTGTTATCTCAAGAAAGACTCTAATATTGCACCATTGGAGACACTGGGAACTTTGTCTAAAATAATCATTGAATGAAGAAAATTGAGATAACAGTTTTAGTAAAAATATTCATTTACTTGATTAAAATGACAAAGGTGACTAAGAATTGTGTTTTCTGTGGATTTTTGTCTTCTAACTCACATCTAGGAATGCCTATTGAAAATTTGACATAAAACAATCTAAAAAATTGTCCAGAATTATTTTATTTACAGTATCACAGTGTGTTTGGGATTGGAAGGGACCTCAGAAGATCATCTAGTCCAATACCCCTGCCAGAGCAGGAACGGCTAGATGAGGTCACACAGGAACATGTCCAGGTGGGTTTTGAATGTCTCCAGAGAAGGAGACTCCACAACCCCCCTGGGCAGCCTGTTCCAGTGCTCCGTCACCCTCACTGAGAAGAAGTTTCTTCTCAAATTTAAGTGGAACCTCTTGTGTTCCAGCTTGATCCCATTACCCCTTGTCCTATCGTTGTTCGCCACCGAGAAGAGCCTGGCTCCATCCTCATGGCATTCACCTTTTATATACTTATAGACCTTAATAAGGTCTACCCTTAGCCTCCTCTTCTCCAAACTAAAGAGACCCAGCTCCCTCAGCCTTTCTTCATAAGGGAGTTGCTCCACTCCCTTAATCATCTTTGTTGCCCTACGCTGGACTCTCTCCAGCAGTTCCCTGTCCTTGAAATGAGGGGCCCAGAACTGGACACAATACTCCAGATGGGGTCTCACCAGGGCAGAGTAGGAGGGAAGGAGAACCTCTCTCGATCTACTAACCACTCCACTTCTAATACACCCCAGGATGCCATTGATTTACTAGTTTATGCTAGAACATGTTATCTTTCAAATAAATATCTCACTGAAGTACCACACATAGTAGAAGATGAAGAGAAAATCTGACGAAAGTAGGATATCCCCGTGCAGATTTGATTTTCAGTTTAGGAATTTTTCATGCTATGATTGTTAATATGTGAAATGGCATTTTTGATACAGTACAATTTGATGTGTAAGGATCTGCTTGCTGTGACACAGAGATGGTAGCAAACACATAAGAGACTGTATAAAAAGAAGCTGAGCTGTGTGTCAGCTGTAACTGATTGTATGAACACTGATAATGTGCCTCAGTTCAATGGCAGATGAATTTGAACCTTCACTGGCATTGTGTAAAACAACCTCACTTGACACTGACACCTGATACCTACTTAAATGATGTTACAACTGTAACTGAGAACTCTGGGAGAAGTTAAGCATGATAATTTAAGCCACTTTTGGTGGTAATGCCAATATTTATTATTTTTACCTGTGGTATCTATTCTGTTTTCCTGTAATTTAAAAGCTGAGAATTGGTTCAAACATCTAAATCTTTTAAAGAGTGTTTTAGCTCAGGCTACAGCTCTGTTTTGTTTTGTTTTGTTTTTTTTCTTCCACTTCTCTTCAGAGTTGAGTGCAAGATATTTTAAAGAATATGTGCATAGTTCAGAATTGTTCTAGGTTTTCATTTATGGATCCATTTAATCTTAGGAGATATTATAGGGGCTGACTTGCCAGTTGCTACCCCTAAAACAAAGTGTTTGGCTCTCTTCTCTTCATTTCTGCAGATCAAACTTTCACGCTCCAAAGTCATTCCTGAAAAATGATCATTGAACATGTGATCTTCCATATTAAGATCTCTTCCAGTTCTTGACGACATCAGAGCCTTATTTTATTGAGATGATGCACAGAGGTTTATTTTTTATACAGGCTAATAAGTTAGCATATGACTTATACTAGTGTTATATAACTTTATCAGATAATGATGGGTAAATAATAATTTCAATTATTTGTGTTATTGCTTTATTGCTATTTTATCTGCAGAGGAGTAACGATCAGAATTATGGCTGATCATAAGTTATTAGAGAAGAAAACAATATGAAAATGACGCTCCTAAGATTTTTGAAACTCCCACCGTGCAGCTCATTTGAATCTGTTTCAAGTCAGTGAGCCTGTGTCATCATGGTTTTCTCATAGACCACAAAACTGATGCAGGATATTTCAGTCAAGTTTCTAGTAGTTCAAGGTTTCCACCACTGCTGATGTTAATTAACAGTTTTGCTACTTCTCAGAAGAGAGAGGCCAAGGTTTAAATACCCACAGAAAATTAATTATTTTACTTGCAGTCAGTACTGTGGCACATTGACAGTGCAGTGCAGAGGCTTTACACCAGTCTTCAATCCTATTAAACCTTTCTCAGTAAAGGCAGTCATTGACCTCAGCATCTAAAGTCTTCAGTTCCTCACCTCTCATAAGTAATAAAATAATAACATTTTTTGGAACTAGCAAACCGGTTTACTAAAATAGGATACTTTATATTTATAATTAAATAGTAAGATGGTGTATCTGTGTATTGATTTGCATGTAAATAAATTTGGAGATAAATATAAAGCAGACAGTGTCCTGAAAACCAGCCAGCCTATAAACACAAACATATTGAAAGAAAGAAAGAACAAGCAATGGTGTGAGGACAAATGTTAAGATAGAAAGAAGTAGCACTTGGCAACTATTCTTCTTCCTGAATGTGTGTAAGAATTCACTTATATAGCTATTATCTCTTACTCTTTTGTCTTTTAAAACTGAGATAATTTCTTTGATGCCTCCCCTTTAAAAGACTATACAACGTCTTGAATAAAGACACAGCTGATGACTTTCTCTCTTGACCATTGTAGGGTTTCATGGCAGAAGTGAGGAGATAGAAGTCAGTTAATATTCAAAAAGTAATTGTTTAAAAGTTTGCACAGAGAAACAGGACGACATGTACAGAATTGCAGGAATTGGATTTACTTTTATACTTAAATGTTTTAATTTAAATTTAAATATTTTTAAATAACTGTGCTTCTGGTTTAGAGACACCAACTTTAAATTTCATTCATGTAACAAAATCTGTATGGCTTATAACACTTTTTAATAAACTATTGCAATATAATGTAAAGTTGCTACTTCTTGTCATAACTGTAAAGTATGAAGGTAGAGCACACAAAAAGCAGTTTAGTGCTTTCGTTAATTGAATTACCTGTATGTCTTTCACAAATTAGTTGATTTTTTTTGGAAGTTTTCTCATATTTCATGCCTTGGAAGAAATAAATAATTGAGAAGTCTCTTAGGCAGTTCTTCTGTTGTCTTTTTGCTCATTTTCCTCAAGCAATTTATTCCTATAGTCTTTTTCCTTCCATCTTAAACATTTAATCTTTATAGAGAGAAATACTGTTATCTACCCTTGCAAATACATTATTTGTTACAGATCTCACAGCAACATTATTATGTTGCTGCCCAGTCCAGCTGATATATAAGAAACTGAAAATTTTCTTTATTTTGTTGTTCAGATCATACTTTTATGTTACGAATTACAGTTTCCATTAAAAAGAGTTTTCAAAAAAATGTGCAAAAACACAAATACAGTTGACATCCCTGTGAAATCTAAATTAATGTATAAAGTATATTGTGAGGGCAAAAGTAATTCTTTTGAATGTACTGAATTCCATGCATTTGTTTGTTAAAACATTGTCATTTGGGATATCAATTTTTAGTTGATTTAACAATTCCCATATAGGTCTTTAATGCAGGTTTTCATTATTGGTCTTTGAGAAAAAAGAGGGAGATAAAAAGTAGAATTTTTCAGAATCAATAAAAGGATTCAGACATACAGAGCCATGACTGAAAAATCTAAGTGTATGAAAATGTAATGCAAATTAATAGATATATGTTAACAAAGTTGATATAATCATTTGAGCCACCTATTGTTCCTAAGTATAAAGTCAGTTTTATGTGGCACTTTCCTCTCTGCTTCACTGACAAACAGTATGTTTCAGGTATATCTCAGAGGCCACAAAACATTTTTTTTTTTCCCTCATAGGCAGGAGGTTTTGACATGAATACAGAATTTTCAGTCTTTGATTTCTTTAATTTCCTCCAGAGTTCCATTGATTTCTGAACATTTTACAAGGAATAATTCATTATTTAAAAATTTCCATAGATTTCAAAATGCCTCCGTCAGTCAACCCCCCGTTCATTTATACTGTATAGTATACCTACATGCTTATTCATTTCACATGTGCTTACTTGCTTTTCTGGGTCAGCATGCTCTAGAAAGTCAGATATATATTAGTAAGGGAGTCATTTTATACATAACTTATACACAAATAGCTTTCCATGTTCTTCACTCCAGAACCTTCCTGAACAACATTGCAATGTTTGAATAAAACACAAAGTTGATTGGTCTCTGCAGCTAGCTTTTCAAAACTTATTTTAAAGCTTAATCTTATTTTTCCAAATATGTAACTTTGAGAGCTAGTTGGCTGCATTGTGACTGAGTTTATCTTGTAGATTTTTTTTCCTCTAAACAGTATCAAAGAGAAGCTAACTGTCTTCTGACAGTTTTCTGGTTTCAAATCCCTACCTGTAGATTCAGTCAGTTACTTCACTGCAGATCTGTCCAGCTTTATCTAAATAGAGGTTCTCAGGATTTCCAGGGTCTGATGACTCATGGGATCTGCAACTGAAGACATGCAAACAGACAGTGCCCTGATAACTCAGAATCACAGAATGTTAGGGATTGGAAGGGACCTCGAAAGATCATCTAGTCCAATCCCCCTGCCGGAGCAAGAACACCTAGATAAGGTTACACAGGAGGGTGTCCAGGCAGGTTTTGGATGTCTCCAGAGTAGGAGACTCCACAACCTCCCTGGGCAGTCTGTTTCAGTCTTCTGTCACCCTTACTGAGAAGAAGTTTTTTCTCAAGTATTCCTCATTAAATGAACTATTTTTTTTCAAAAAGTGCTTTTATTTTTTGTGTGTGTGTCTGTGTTTTCCCTCTCTTTACTTAGTATCAATCTGGTTTTAACATTACCAGTAGTTTCAAAGCAGAAAAATACATTTTGGTCTTAACTGTGAAATACAGATTTAGTATAACCAAATTTTCACTAAGAACTTTGTGGGCCTGTCTCTCCAATAAGTTACTAGAATGTGTTGTTGGAAAGCATGCGTAAAATGAATAGCGTAACTGATGAGTAGATAATTCCATTCTGACTAAAAAGGAATGACCACCTGGAAATCAGGAAGTGGAACTTAGTTTGGGTAAAAAGTAGTACGATGAATAATCGTACAGACTGAAGTGTGTTCTGGAAGTTGCCGTTGCACTTCAGCTACAGACAGAACTTTGGGTGGGATTCAGCTGCTGATTCAGATTCATAAATTCAGGTAAACACTTCTATCGTGAGTATTCATTATAGTCTAAGAAAATATAATCGATATAGTCAATGGAGTCTACAGAATTTTTCATGTTGCCTAAATTGAACAAATTCATCCAGTCAGCTGAACAGATCTCTAGACTCCTTTGACTGACTGGTTCTCCCTGGGATCTAGTTTCAAGTTAATTGCTAAGCATTAGACAGAGTCAGTAGTCAAATATGTCTTGGAAATGTAATCATCTTGACTAAAATTATGCTATAAATAAAACCCAACCAGGTTCTCTCCCTGTTCCTAAGGAACAGGCCACAGCTCATAGCTCTGTGATTGAACTTAACCCCTCAAAAGCAAGATGGCCTTATTCGTGCAATCTATTTGTCAGTGTTGGCGCTAACTCTCCAACTGTTTGCAAGCCCTGTCAAGAAAAGTGCTAGCTAGCCAGAAAAAACAGACACTATGGAAAAGTATTTGCCTATGCCTGAATAGCGTCCTTGCTCAGATTGTTATTTTGGAGCCCTTTATACTAGCATGCTAGCTGTGGTGTTGAATTCTTTGATGTAAACCATCTAAGCAGAAAATTTCCTTTCATTATCTATTTATTATTCTCAGATCTCTGTCGCAACACTTAGCATACTAGTATTTAAGTCTTATGAACATCAACAGAAGACAAGCTATGAAATATTTCTGGAGGATCTGTCTCTATTCTGTTATACAGGCATTATCTACATATGTCGTGTGGAATACTAAGTCAATGTAAGTTAAATTTGCTAGAAATATTTAGAATTAATAACCTTTAGTAAAGTATTAAATATCAAACAAAAGTACACTAATTAAAATAGTAGCTAAGCTTTTTTCCAAGGCTCAGATAAAGATGGTAGAAGAATGATTTTATTTTCAAATGCAAATAAATTCTACATAGCCAGAGGGTGTATTAAACTTTTATTGTGGAAACAAATAAAATTATTCTTGGGTAAAAGCCCATAAAATTTCCAAGATTCAGCAATAGCATGTAACCAAAGAATGCACATGGAATTCCATCACACTTATTTCCCATCTGAAATTCAGACTAAAGAACATAGAAGTACAAAAAAAGCTTGTATATTGCACTAACGTATTGATTTTTGTTACTTAAACTGGAATTTTCCATGAAAGCATGCAGTGCTACTTGGAAAGCCAGATAGATAGCCTAGTATGGTGGGTTGACCTTGGCTGGCAGCCAGGTGCCCATCAAGCAGCACTTTCACTCTCCCTTCCTCAACTTGACAGGGGAGCGAAAATATGACAAAAAGCTCTTTTGTCAAGATAAGGACAGGAACTTCACTCATCAATTACTGCCACGGACAAAACTAGACTCAACTTGAGGAAATTAATTTGAATTATTGCCAATCAAATCAGATTAGGATAATGGCAAAGACCAAATCTCAAAATACCCTCCTCCCACCCCTCCCTTCCTCCTGGGCTCAACTTCAGTACTGGTTTCTCTACTCCACCATGGACCTCCATGGGCTGCAGGGGGACAGCCTGTCTTAGCATGGTCTGCACCAGCGGCTGCAGGGGAATCTCTGCTCCCATGCCTGGAGCATCTCCTGCCCCTCCTTCTTCACTGTGGGGTCTGCAGAGTTGTCTCTCTCACATATTCTCACTGTTCTCTTCTGCCTGCTGTTGCATAACATTTTTCCCCCTTCTTATATACATTCTCACAGAAGCGCTACCACCATCGGTCATTGACTTGGCCTTGGACAGCTGTGAGTCCATATTAGAGCCAGCCGGCATTGGCTCTGTTAGACATGGGAAAAGCTTCTGGCATCTTCTCACAGAAGCCATCCCTGCAGCCCCACCTCTACCAAAACATTGCCATGTAAAACAAATGCATCTGGTGTTCACTGCATCATATTGAGTTCACAAAAATAAAAATGCTTAGACTTCTGACCTTGTAACTACTATTAGAAAAGAAACAGAACAATAATGTGCAGTCTACTGCCTACTTTGCTTCTTAATTTTCATGTGAAAAAATTGCGGCTGTTTTCCATTTATGTTATGATATAGTATATCTTTATGGAAATAAGTTCTGGACCAGAGAAGAACCCAACTACCTTGTTTCTTTACCAGTGAAAAGGCCATGATATAGCAACATATAAAGTGCATAGCTAAACCATATAAGTAACCCTACAGAACCTTAAATATAAGAAACATGGATAAATGTATTGTATATATTATACAAAAGAGGCAGTGTCTAGATAATGGAAAGTTTATTGACTGGCTATTGTTCAGTCAGAGAGAATAGGAGTGCATAGAGTCCAATTCAAGAAAGTTGTGATGGGTGATGATTGTTTCAGAAACAGTTGGATCACTGGAGAAGTGTAAAGGAATATGAATCTCCTGTTGTCCATATACATAGTACATAGACCCAGTCTTGCCCTAAGAACTGATTATCACCACTGTCATACAATAAAAAACTGTAGAAAAATCGTCAGTCCTGAAGAATTTGCATTCTCCCAGTGTTTTTCTAAATATTAGTGTCTTAAATGTTATTGATACTGAAAATCCTAGAAGTCATAAAAATGTGCTGATTTTGGATCACACCTTTATTCTGCTATATAGAGATGTCCTAAGAAATCATGTCACCTTCGTCCCAATCTAGGTTGCTAAATTCCATTCAAGGTCACTCAGGATCAGAATACAGCCCCATTGTTTTGAAAGGTGACTGGTTTTCTCTGTTTTCATTGAGAGAACTGTCGTCAGCTCCATGTTTGAATAATTCATTACATTATCTCACTAAATTTATAAACCTTTGTAAAGTTTTGTCCTTCTGTAAATGTTATGCCATTTCAAACTTTTGTAAGAGTAATTGCATGTTTTTTCCTTTCTCATTTGTCAACAATATAATATGCGCATTACCATATGTATACTGGTATCATTTTACTTCATTATGAACAAAGCTATGAACATAGTGTTTGGTATGAACACTTCTACTGTATTACCCATATGAAATTTATAAAAATATTTGTTATTTCTTTAACTTATTCTTGCAATTTTGGGGATTTTGATTTATTCAGAATAGCAGTAGTTCTCTTTTTACATATACTTTGCAACTTAAGTAAATGAAAGCAGCATGTAATGAACTAACTATGGTATTATTAATAATAAAAAATAATTGTTAAGATACTATGGTATTATAAATGTAAAAACAATAAATCCATTATTTCACTATCTTTAGACTAGTCTACCTTTAGAGGCAGACATCTTTAGCTTAGAATATTCTGACTGTTATAATCAAATCTGTTGCATTGTTTGTTTATCTAGATCCCTTTAAGTTGCAAAACACATTGGTGTTCACCTGCATAGCTTTCAGCCTTATATGGAAAAATGAAGATTGTCTGTGACAGTTTCAGATAAGTACAAAATGAAATAAGTTGTATGTTGCTTAATATTCTGAGTTTACTGCCTTCTATATCCTGCTTTAGCTAGGGTATTTTTTACACTGATTTTCATGGGAACAACACAATATTGAAAAAAAAAAAGTCTTCTGAAGCCAGTTTGGTACACTACATTAATCTTCTCTGCTGTATATAGACAGAATGAAAATGTCAAGATTGAACAGATACTTTCAAATAAATAGCTTAAGTTTCAGTCACTGTAATTAATTATAAGCTTTACAGAAAGGAACATTTCTAGTCTGGACAGTAGTACACAAGCATGGTATTTCTTGGAAACAGGCTCAGAATACAAGTGTGAGTATATTATCAAAAGCATTTCAGACAGTCACGTCCAGCTAGTAAAACATTCTCTGAGAGGGAAAACCAAACTATCAGCAGTCTGTGGAAAAGTCAAGTGGAAATGTATGATATTTTAAGGATATAATTTTTCATTCATTCAAATATTTAATACTTGGAGTTGTGATTAGTACAACCACTAATGTCTTAAGACAGAACTGTGATTGGTGGCTTTTCTCAGGGATGAGGATTTCTGACTGTTTTCTGTTCCACAACCTGCAGATCTAACACATTCAGTTTAGGGCATTGTGCAATATTGGCCTTTTTAAAAGGATGTAAAAGGAACCGTGTAACTTTCTGGTTCATCAGCACTGTATTCTACAACTCCACTAGTTTTACCTCTGCTAGCAACATATATCCAAAACCAGACGATATTTGTCTTAATAGTAGGAATCTCCAACGAGATAAGAGCAGACACTTTTGTTGTTATGACTCAGCCTATTTTTGAATGTGCATGAATACTCAGCATACTTTTATTATATATGTTTATATCTCTGGGTTTTATTTTAATCAAGACACTTCCTATCTAATATTTACCTGTTCTTCTGGAGGAGCACCTATTTTTTGTAAATACATTCAATGAATTGATATAGAAGATGTACACTGACAGCTGGAATAATGCTGCCACTCTTTCTTTTTTAAACCACTACTGCTTCTATTTCTTATGCTTATCTTTAGAATTTCCCCTTCCGATATAGTGCATAATGTATTATGCTTCTCTTCAACAATCCATCATGTCTCTGGCTTTGGTGAAGGTTGCTTGGTTTCCAGCCGCAGTAGTGTTAAATTTAAGTATGTTCATACTGTGATTCAGGCCTTACTGAAAGCTATGATTTATTCATTAAAATTAAAAATTCTATTGCAAGTATTTGGAATGGGAGGCAGGGAGGAAAGGGAAGAGCTTGCTAAATGGCTGTTTTTCAGTCTACAGAATAACTGAATAGGCTAATTTAAAGCCTTTTAAATTCTCTGAGCTTCAAGAACTCTTTTTCTGAATGAGAACATCTGTTCTAGCAGCTTTTTTGCCCCTTCTAGCTCAAAGTATTCCATTGCCATGGCTAATAAAAGAAGTATTTGGCTCTGCTTCTTCTCATAAAACTTTTTTTTTTTTTTTGTATATTGATTCTCCCACATCCAAACCAAGATCTCAATTTGTGTGAAGATTGCTCAGGGGAACAAAAATTTATAAAAACTTATCACTGACTATTCAAACTAGGGTTTATTGAATATTCAGTTAATTATAAGATTTTATTTAATTATTGTTATTGCTAATAGTTGAAATCTAAAGTGAAGTAGTGCTAGCTGTTCAGGATTTAAATCAGTTATTAAGTGTGTCTTTCTGTGGTTTTCATTAGCTTAACTGCCTAAAGAAATGTCAAGAGGTAATGCTGGTGCTTAAGACTGTTATCTTGTTAGTTATTAGTTAAGCTTCATGTGTATGTCATAAAAGTATTTCCTAGGAGGACTAATCACAAGACACTGTTCTTTCAGAAAATTCTTTTCCCCTCATGGAATTAAGCCCTAATATACCTTATGCTTTATGTTTATCCAAAGCATACGCATTTTCCAGCAAGCTTTGAGTGTGGACTATGTTAAAGGCAGTGGTTTTTGTTTATTTAACTCTGTTCCATGGAAAAACAAGGTTTAATGATAATTTTATCTGTGTTTGTTTCTCCATTGGTAATCTCTGTATTTTATTTTCTTTTCATTCCAGGCAGAAATAGGGGTGACCCAGGGTTCTCCAGGAGAGTTACCTTCTCAGAAGTATCACAGAAGTCAGTAGATTGTTGGAGAAGCTGCCAGCTACTGAACATGAATAAGTTTTTTAAATATCTTTTGGCCCTGTAATCCAATTACTCTTGCTGACCACTGCAATGTATGTGACACTATTAAAACAATCTTGAGTAAAGACAATATCAGTGTATGGAAATTTTACTATCATGAGTTTTTAAAACAAAACCAAAACCAAACCATAAACAAACAAACAAATAACAACAAGCCAGCCAGCCAATGCCTAAACATAATAAATTAATAGCTCCATTGTTCATAAAACTACCTATGTACTTTGTATAGTGTAACAGTTACAGTTTATTGAGCTTGAACCACCCTTACTATTAAACGGAAGAGGAAAAAGTTATCTGAAAACATTTTGCAGCTAACATTTTCAGGGACAAATTTGACTCATAAATCTTAAAATATTAGATAAGTCCAGATCATCAAAAGCCTCTGATGGCATTTCTGGTAGGAACCAGAAAAGATAGCTTTATTTAACCTCTTCCTTTGTCCTGCCTACCCATTTTTCTCCCCCCATGATTTCCTTCTGAAAAAACCCACACTTGAACATTTCTGTTGTGTTTTAAAATATGAGAAATAAATACTTTACGTGAACTACATGGAGCTGGTTGGAACTGGTTGGAGCTGGTTTCCCCACCCATGACTGTCATTGCCTGGTGAGAGTTGCTGCTGGCTCAGGGAGCACCACCAACCAGCCAGGGACAACAGCCTGACAGACTTGGGGTGGGGGAAACAACTGCCATTTGTGCCACGGGATTTGGGCCACCTGCTGCCTTCCCTATGGGGGTCCTATAAGGGGTGGGGACGGAGTAAGGCACAGAAAGGTGTCACTGACTTTACCCAGGATTGACGAAGAAATGTCCTGGCCATGAAGATCAGGCTGCTCCCTGATGAGCCCTGGCATGCCACAGAAAGATCAGTGCAATCCTCCCCTATTGCTTGGGCATGTGGGAGGAGCCAGTCATAGTACCCAGAGAAATCCTCCTAACATCAGAGAGGGACTGTAAATGCCTGTTGGGAAGAGGGAGATCATATAACCATTTTAACAGTGTTATTCGTGAGGCATTGCTGTATTAATCTGGACTAGAACTTTTCATAGGCTTACAACTGAACTATAAACATGATGTATTTAAATTACATTGTAAAGTTTTCAAGTAGTCTAACAATTGATTCTTTCTCCACATATATTTAGTATTTTTTTTTTTTTGTCCATGACAAAATTTTGAATGAAACAGTCTGTAGTTTCCAAGATCCTCTGTCTTTTCCTGCTTGAAGACAAAAGAGGCATTGCATTTTTCCAGGGACCAGACACCTACCTTCTGTCTGCCACCACAACCTTTCCAGGACAGTTGAAGATAGCAGACTCACGGTGGTTTTGATCACCTTCTCTACGTCCCTGGATACATCCTCTTCCACCTTGGAAAGCCTTATATGCCCACTTTACATAAATCATTCTTACTTTGGTCCTTTTCCAGACTATATGCTTCCCTCTCCTAAGCTCTAACACCAGACGCACCAAGCAGACTTGCTTGACAGCAGACCTTGTTGAAGATTTGAGGGAAGAAAAGAATCACAGCTGAAAATGTACATGTGTGTATGAGTGCATACATACATATAAAGTTTCCATCTCTCAACAGTCCTTAGCGCTTGGTCTCCACCATGGATTACTGAAATTTGCCAATTGCTAAAACTGGACTGTTCAGAAGACTGATAAATCAGACCAATTTCAAACTATTAAGCAACACTTTATTGGATGGACCCCCACTGATAACATATATTTTCAGTGGTTTGTTCTTACTTGTTATCAATTGTTGCTACCTGTTGAAAGTAGTTGGTCCTTAACACACTGATATTTCTATCTCTCAACAGTCCCTAGTCTTTGGCTTCCACCCTCACCTACCTACTGTGGAATGTTTTCAGTGTGGGAGGTCATTTTCTCAGGACAGGACAGGTGATTTTTTCTGTTGCTTGATGATATATTTGTTCTTGCTTAGCTGCTGCTGCTTGCCTTTTAAAAACAAAATCCTCTTAGGTCATGTTTATTCAGGGACCAGAAATGGACCATTTCTGAGTTGTTTATGGTTACATGTCCTCTGTTTTATGGTTATGTTCATGTTTTCAAGGCCTTTGGTATTACCAGAAACTGAAACTGCACATCATAGCAAGAAAAGCCTGGTTCTAAACTGTGTCTAATACAGCTTGTTCTCATAATTAAATCCTATTTAGTGTTTCTAATGTTTAGAGTACAACAGGCCCACTATCATAAGACTCTATCTAATTGTCCAAAGAAGACCTCATCTTAACTTTTCACTTCATCAGGTGATTTATACCAAATGACCACCACCACGGCCTCCTTGATGGTCTCTCCTCTGATAAAGATCTCACTTGTCTGTAATTAATACATACAATTACATTGCTGTTCTTACAATACTGAAACATATTTTTTTTTATCATAGATATCAACATCTGTTTTAAAAGCTAAATATCAATGTAGGTTTAACACTTTTAAAACATAGTACATAATAGATAAAGAAAAACATACTTTTGGCAACTATTTCCTATTTTTTTAATGCTTTTCAATGTAAAGCCAGAATATATAATAAAGAAATGGATCTTAATATGAAAATAACATCTGGTTGTCTGGTCTCAGAGTCAACTCAGTAGTAGTGTCAATGAGCGCTAAGCCCCAGCCTGTCTGGTGACACTTGAGCTGGTCCCACGGTGACTGGGGACTCTTTTGTGGTTGTCCCAAACTAAAGATCTCCACAGCCTCTAAAATACCCTATGGTGACTTCTGAATTGGCCTGAGAACAAGAAGAAAACATGCATGCTTCTGCTACAGCCAGGGTGTTTCATACAAATGCCTCTGACACTAGGTCAGTGTAAGATGTGAGTACAACCTCAGTTGGGAGGAGTGGCTGCTGTCAGGGCCCTGGTAGCATCCCGATGTTCTGGAAATTTGACTGTTGGGGCTTGGGGCCAATACATAAGTGCAGCTGAAGGCGGCCCCCTTTCACTTTTGTGTCCCAGGGAGCCAAACCTTGATGAGGAGGAATGTTCACAGGGCCCTTATGAAAGACTGTTATTTCTAGGCATGTTTTCTGCATACCTGTTTCAGTCAGATGACCTTACAAGTAAAAACATCAAGAGAAGGAGTCTGTCTTTTAAATAATAACCTGCTGGTAAAGGTATTCATACCAGCTATCGGCATCCAGATTATCAATTCCCCCTCAGACTGAAGGAATGAATTAGCCTTTCTTCCCAAAGTTCTTTACCCTCAGGTGGTACATCACTATCAGAAATTACACTCCCCATGACACTTTTTAGCCTAGCTTATTGTTCCTCCAAGAAAACAAAATGTTTTAATATTTAATTTCATAATTTCATTTTCTCTCTTTTCCATTTCTCTTCTGTATCAAAGCAATACGAATGGGCATAACTAGCAGAAACATCTGTCACTTTTTTTTTTTAAATTGGCAAAATTATTACAGTTTATATACTATAAAGAGGTAATACATATCATGTAGTAATATGTTGAAATGGTAATCTTTTCATTCTTTCAAGCAATGTGCACATTTATGTTTCCATCAACACAGTAAGTTTCTAGTAAGGTAGAGAATACAGCTGGGAAAAAGCTAGTAGGTCTCAAAAATGTAAAACTTTCCAGAAGAATATTTTATAAACTAAGATACATTTTGTGTATGAAGTTTCAAGCTTCAGGTCCCTAAAATGATTTATTTTATGACTCATGAACAAGCTAAACTCAATTTAATTGTTCACTTTCATATTCATCTTTTTTTTTGGATTTTTGTGTGCCTGTGTTTTAGAGGATAAAATTATACAGACCATGTTTCTATCATAATGATCAAGTATTTCTAAATATTAACTACCCTAGGAAGTTGTTGTTAAATTTCAAGCACTTAGGTTTCAAATGACTGGTGTTTAGTCTGTGAATAATAATTAATTTCTTTGGGAAGTAAGAGCATTCATGTAAGTGTGAGTGGGTTGTTACACTACAGTAGCGCTTTTTTTTTTTTTTTCTGACAATCTTGAAAGTTATACAAATACGGATGACAATAAAAACATTTTATGTCAAAGACCTGACTATAATTCATATAGGAAACGTCCATCAAAAAGTAGCATAGGCAATCTGTTAAAGAAAAATTTCTGTGTGCTCTGACAGCATGTCATCTGTGGACACTCTTAATGCTAAAATACAACTTCCCAGAAATAAATCTAAAAAATCTAAAAAGGAAAAAGAGTAAAGAAGATGTGGGTTATCATAAAAAGAAAAGACTCTAAGTTAGGGACCATTATTGCAAAAATTTTGACGAAGAGAATAACACTATATACTGGGAAACAAGTACGATTCCGAAGATAACAAATGAACTGACTTCAACCGTAGGAAGGTTTGCCATTTGAAATTATTGAGATGTCAAAGAGAGTGTAATAAACACTGTTTGTGCCTTTGAAAATCTAGCCCAGGGATTTCAAAAGTGTTTAAGACTGAGACACAACATTCAATGGAAGTAATAGGTGAATCACATATTATCAAATATTCAGTTTCATCAAGGAAGCAGGTATTTGAGCTTTTACAGGATAATTAGGGATAACAACTGAACCAGCTTCGACAAACATAATTTTGATATAAATCTGCAGAAATATTCCAAGGAATGTTCTCAAAGTCACTACTTTTCCTCATGACATTGATACCAATCCTTATGTTGTTTACAGCAAAATATTAACTAATAGACTTCTGTTTTAAAATAACAGCACATGTAAATTGACTCATATATAGACTCTAAGGTATAAAGTCATAAAAGGAACTGAAAAGTTAATTGACATTGAGAAACTTTCTCAACACATGGAACACATGGAACTTTCTTTGACATACAAGGTTAAGACTTAGGAATTCTCTCTCTTTAGTCTTTGCTGTGAAGCACATTTCTTAATTCATGTTATGTGTCGCTGGCTGTAAAACAATATAATAATGTAATTTCATGAAGATTCATAGAATTCTGGTATTTTTATAAAGTATATTTCATACATTTATGATGTGAACAGCTAGAAATGCAATCTGGTTAGAAGGGAAATTAGTGAGGAAAAAAAAAATGTCTGCTGAAAAATACTGACAGAAAAATTGCCTCCAAGGCTTTGAGTCTTGGAATTAGACCTTAGAACCAGAAATATCCTTAAAGAGTGCAGTTGGCATCTTTGAAGTACAGTTGAGGTACCTAGAAAATGGAGAAATCCTGAGAGGTCACCAATAAGTGCAAAATCAGGAAACTGCAATGGCATCTTATAATCTGAAAAAGGTATAAAACACTCTGGGAAAATAAAATTGGTCTGAAAGAACAGAAAACATTGTCATCAATTTTCTGTCCCAGGTGAAAAATAGAAATTTGCTTGCTCGAAGTGGTGCTGTCCTACATCCTCTTATGTCTCTATGATAGAAAAATGACTTAATTTTTATTCGGAATAGAGCCTCTCTCTCCCAGAAATTCTATTCTGCACATACTTTCCCTTTTCTAAACAGGCTGAATTCTTCACAGGAACTATCTACAAGATATTGCACTCTCCCTGGGGACAGCTGGCTGACTCCAGACTCTGTGACACAGATCATCTTAGAAGTAAGACTGCCTATTATCTTACTGCTTCTCCTTTAGGCCCACTTTCAGAGTTGGTTTGATTTGCCATCACACTTCTGGGGTGGTTGGGCCCTCTTCTGGAATTGGCTTGTCCTCCTTCTTGGGTTGATTTGGCTACTTCTGAAATCTGTCTGATTCATTTGATACTGATATTATAAGGAAGTAGATGCACATTCAATTTAAACTTTGTAAAATAAATTCAATATTGCGAATAAATGCTATAGAAATCAACACTAAAGTCTTTACTGATTTCACCTGTTCTACATCCTTAAGGAAAGCTTAGCATCTTTACAGAATATATCAGATTAAAAACCAAAACAACAACAAAACAACACCACCACAAACAAACAAACAAACAAACAAACCCGTTTACCCATTTATGTTTGTTTTTTTTTTTTTTAAGTTGAAATTAGGCCTTAGAGGTTAATATAAGTCAGGGAGTGGGAAAGTGTGCCTTATGATAACAGTACCCGGAGGCACACAGATGAATTCCCAATAATTTTATTGTGAATGTATCTTACCATCTTCAGGGAAGATTGAAATAAAGTGATATAATGAAAAAACCAAAGTTAGAAGTTTAGCATGGTTTTTTTTGTCTCTGAGTATACATATATAATGTAACTCTGATTCTGTGATATGTATCTTTTGGGATAAAACAAATATTAATAAATTATCAGATAAACAATAATGACCAGCACTGTGATTAGCAATTTAATATGCAATACTAGCACAGTACAGCTGCAAAAATTATCAATTTTTATTCTATAAAGCTTACTTACATGCATACACACACAGAGTGCCTGCACAGAACATGCTTACATCAGTCGAGGACTCTGGCCCAGGTATAACTGGAACTACAGTCTCCAAGGAACGGGATGTTCACTCCAGCTCCTCAAAGTGTGGTGCAGCTGCCCCTTAATATATAGTTCCAATTGCAAAAACTGATGGCCAAAACTAGTTGTTAGCTATCTATATATTCTGTTGAACTGAAGAATAGTTAGTATAACCAAACTCTAATCTGAGAAGCCTAAATTTCATAATTTCTGGGAGTTAATACATATTTTTCTTTAGCTAGGTGAGTTGTGAGTTTATTTCCACTACTTATCTGACAGGATATATTTAATTTTATTACAGCAAATGCTACTGACATAAATGAAAATGAAAATGAAAATGAAAATGAAAATGAAAATGAAAATGAAAATGAAAATGAAAATGAAAATGAAAATGAAAATGAAAAGCATACAGCTTTTACTAGTAAAATCCACCTTAAAACAAGTCTGTCTTTTTCATTATTATGCATTTTTATTACTATCACTTTTAGCCCTTACTACTTGGTAAAGTGGGTTAATTTTTGTTTTGTTTGTTTGTTTGTGTGTGTGGGTTTTCTTTGTTTGTTTGCTTGTTTGCTTGATACTCTTAACAAAGGTTTTTGGGGACTCAAAATGGCTTACTTGCTTATTTTGTAGACTCACTTCTGATATACAAAAAGTAGTAAACCCCATATATGAACATGCTTATTTCTTCATAAGAAAACAAACAAAAAACACACACACAAAAAAACCCAAAGCCAAACAAACAAACAAAAACACAACACCAAAACAGAAACAAAATGAACAACAAACAAACAAACAAAAACAAACCAGCATTTTACTCAACAATTTCCTTGGCACGTCTACAACATAAAAACAATAGGTCCAACCAGACCAGAGGTCAGTGTGTTTCATTGTCTTTAACAGTGAGCAGTAATGGATTCTATGTGAACAGAACAAACATGTATGTGTAATTTGTTAGAATACCCTTCCAGTCACCAGACTTTTGCAGGTCAGGAGCATCCTGAACCATGTATCCACATTTAATAGTGTAATATGATCATGTAGTTTTCTAAAGAAATTATCAATTTGCTATTTTATGTAATAATTTAATGAGTATTCATAGTCAAGGTTTTCATATTCAAAATTCAAAAATAAGAATATTCAAAAGCTATTTCTTTTGTTCTGTTCATAATTCTCAAGATGATCATTCCATTATTTAAAAAAAAAAAGAAAAAGAAAAAAAAAAAGAAAAAAAAAGTTTGCAAATGTCCTAAGTGTTTGGGGTTTCTTCTGTTTCTGAGAAAAAGTATATTTCAAGTGTCTTGACAGGTATTCATTATCTTCCCATTAAATACAGCAAAAATAGATATTCAAAGTAAGGAACACTCAAAAATTCTTGTGCTTAGAAGGTTTTCTAGCTGTTTAATTTCCACCTCCCTGATAATTACACACATTATTTCTTGTCCTATCCATTCCTGCATAAAAATAAATAAGCAGAGTCAAGAGAAAAGTATTAAGATTTTCTTTAATCATCCCTTTTAAACACTATTTTCAATAAGTTCCTCCAACTCATCACTTCTGTGTTTGGTAAGTAGATGTTTGTATACAATCGTATCTTCTATAATGTATTTAAGAACTCAAAATTTCAGCTGAAAGTTTAACAGTCTTCTGTCTTACAAGTGATATTCTTTTAAATATACATAATCATACTGAGATTTGACTTCTATGCAACAAGATCACACTCTTGACTCAATTCAGTTTATTACACATCATACTCCTTGAGCATTTCCTCCAGTCAGTTATTACTCATTTTCTAATTATGCCTTTCATTTTTCTTGCTTAAACACAGGACTTTGCCCTTGTCTTTACTTAATTTGATCTTATTGATTTTAAAGTATTCCTCTAATTTATCAAGATGTTTGAAATTCTAGTTTTGTCATCAGAAATTGCAACCACTTCCAGCTTTGAGTCACCAATGGAATTTTTATGCAACCTTTCTATCGTATTAACTAAATTACCTAATTGAACCTGTTAGAGGTACTGGACTCCATCTGAAATGTTACAATAGTTTTATTCTGAGGCACTGTTAACTACTATTTAAACTACAGGTTTGTAATGAGCTGTACAGTCATTTTACTGTTGTGCCACTTAGACCTCATTCTCTAAGTTTACTTATGAAGATGTCATGCAAAAGAAAAGTGACAAAACCAAGTGTGGTACCCCTCTCTTTTCCCTCTCATCCACTAAACCAGAAATTGTGTTGAAGTAAGAGCTTAAAATTGTTTGGCTTGATTTGTTCTTGACAAATCTATCAGTATAATTATTACTGTAACACTAAAGCCCAATCTTGCATCAGGATCTTTCAGTGAAAATAGCCATGAAAACAGAAAACAGATGGATGATCCCTGCCTTATGACATTTTTGAGTTAAATATAGTACAGAAGAGATGCACTCACACAGAAAAAGGAATACTCAGAAATAATAACATAATACTGGTCAGTGAGAGAAGGGGTGATCTGTGCACAATAGCAGTCTAAATATCATTGGATTTTTTTCTGATTATAGATATATCTTTATTCTATAATACATATTGCATTTATTGCAAAATATCTGCATATATATTTTAGTCCTTTTTCTTTCTTTAAACATACTCCTAGACCTTTGCAGTCCAAAAAGGTGCTGCCAAAACCATTTCTCTTATCTGTCATTCTGCTCACCTCACTCACCATACCATTTGAAATATTTCAGTAGTTTCCCATTGTGTTCCAAGTCAAATTCATATCAGTTAGCTTACTTCACACTTCTTAACACTTTGTCTTTACTTCCCACAATTCTATTCAGAGGATGGCAGCTTGCATTGCATCTCTATGTTTCTATAACAAGTGTCACTTGGCAGGATCTAGATTTTGAAATACATCTTAAAAAAGCCAAGAAGTTAAGTACTTGCATTCAGAAGAATGATCCAAACTGCCTAAATGTTTTTTTTTTTTTTTTCCTTTCTTATAATTAATTAATTAATTAATTAATTAGTAGAAAAGGACTGCAGCTCCTCTGTGCCTCTAGAGAATATTATTTAGATTTCTGCTTCCTGTCTGTGTGGGAACCTATATTTCTCTGAATGCCTGCTTACTAAGATAGGAAGACTTTTGGATCACTGAAATTATTTCCTGGCAGTCTAATATAAATAATTTTTGTGGTTTAATCCTGGTAGGCAGCTAAATCCCACACAGCAACTAGCTCATGCCCCCTCCAGTGGAATGGGCAAGAGAACTAGAAGGGGAAAAATGAAAACAGTCATGGCTTAAGATAAAGACAGTTTAAAAGGTGAAGCAAAAGCTGCATGAGCAAGCAAAGCAAAATAAGGAATTTGTTCACTACTTCTGATCGACAGGGAAGCCATCTCGAGGACACAGCAAAGGACTGAGATAATAATGAAGAACTGTTGATAAGGAGGTGGCTGAATTTGTTATGTCATTCCTTGGACCTTTGTTAATGAGCAGAAGTATAATTTTATGCAGTAAAAATATGAATAATTAGAATATTAACCTGGAAAAAGGGTCTACTAATGCAGTGAACTTGCCTTTCTTTATAGAAGGTTTTTATGTATTAAAAAAAATGAAGTTTTTATTCCTGGAAACCTTTTCTTTGTTGTTTTGTTTTGTAAAGAAAGGATCTCTGCAGACCATTTTCGTTACTTTTTCTTGAACACTACTATCTGTTCTACTTAGTTCTCTTGGTATCCCTTCAAGCAAACACATCATGAGGAACTCTTTCAATATGAGGACTGTAGGTACTAAATCTCTCTCTATATTTCTCAGGAAGGAATGAAAAAATTATCTGACAATACAAATTGTTTCTGCTTTCATATAAAACTTTTAAAGTAAATTATTATGTTTGTATACCTGTAAGTATTCAGAACAGGTGAGGGAAACATGTAACTGTGCATTTACACCACAGAAACTGCCTATAGTATGTCCAATAATAAAATATTAGTGTATAACTTACTGCCACTTTTACATTTTCGTTGGACTTCGTAGTTTATGAAGAGAAAAGAGATAGACAACAAGAACAAGCAAACAAACAAAAAAATTCCCTTTTTTTCTCTTCTTTCACATACTATCAGTTTACTAAATAAAACTGTGTTCTAAAATTTCGTCAAGATAATAGCTGGCTTAAAGCTGTGTATCAAACACTTTTTGTAATGATAATGCTACAAAATATTGATATGACACTAATTTGTGCAGTTAGTTCCATATATAGGATCAAATGTTAGAGAGAGATGATATTTCACAACACTGTAAGTTAGGAGTAAATGGAAGGTTACACCTTTCATTTTGTTTCAAATAGTTGGATTCTTAGTTTCACCATTTCCTTTCTGTATTTGAGAGTTTAGTAAGCCAAAGTCCAACCTTCTGGTTAAAGCAGTTCAGCTATAAGGTCAGTTAGGTTGCTCAGGACTTTATTCAGCTGGGTGTTTAAAATGTCAAACGTTGATTTATATTGTCTAGTCAAGTGTGTAATTTATGGGTAATTTTTGAAAATTCTTGAAATGTGCTCATGTACAATTATTGTTGTGACTACAATTCATTTTCTGTCCCCATGTATGGGTCTGTCCTCTCTTTCAGTACTTACCTCCCTTTCAGTATTTACCACGTTATCAACACTGTGAGGAAATTTAATTGGTATTTATAGTAATAAGCACAGTAGATTCTGAAATCTTATTAAAACCTACCAAAAAAAAAGTGAAGGAAATATAATTTCTTCTCTTGGCTTCAAAGACTATCAAATTGACCTCTATGTATGTCTAATCCTGGTATGTGATAAATGCCATTGAAACTGGGCTGAATTGTGACTGTTGTTATGGATTGACACATCCGGAATGTTTTGAGCTTGCCTAGGTAAAAGGTACCAGAAACATCTAATATTAATTTAAATGGTTTGGAATCCACAATAATAAAGAAGGTGAGATGGATGTTTTTTTCCATTTAACTTAAATTATATTTAACATATGTTCCAGACTGTAGAGTCCCCAATTCAGCAAGAATATTGAACATGCCTATTCTCATTTTTAAGTGGGAAAGGATATAAATATCCATGTTAGGTACTTTTGTGGCTTCTAGGATTGAAGTATTAGAAAATGTCCCAATTCTAAAGCAGGTTGATCTTTCCTGTAGCATGTTTCATATGGAGATACTATTTTCTGAATAGCCTGCTTCAGGCCAGTTCAAGTATCCTTAAGCTGGGCAGGGAACTGTTAAAATAGACAGTATGATTAAGGCCCTGTTTACACTGGAAAATAGTGCAGTGTGATAAGAGTGTATTGGTAAAGTATAAGCCTTTCAAAGAGCTTTATCTGGGACTAGCTTGATACAAATAAAAGAATGATTAAAGTCAATTCAGTTTAGTCCCAGTTTATTTTCAACTCAATGAAATGCAGTTTGCAGGCTCCAAGATCAGTCTGCAGTGCAAATCAAAGCACAGTAACACAATAAAGGAGAAAATATGGGAGATATGCTTCAGAAGCTATAATATGTTCTGACCTGAACTAAAATAAACTGATGTAAAAATCTCCCTATATAAAGCCTTAATCTTCTCACTCCTTGAACAAGATGGTTAGAAACAACCAGTAGAATGCAATAGACAAACCCACCCAGAATACAGTCCTCTTCTTAGTTTAGACATTGTGGTGATGGTGTTAAGAGTTCATCTTTTTAGTAACTTATTTAGATGCATAGAAATCCTTTCTTCTGAATCTACTTTTTCAGGAAGTGGCAGTTACAACTTCGTAGTTCTTATCAGATTAGAACCTGTTTCACAAAATGACCTTCTCTCTAGGTTCACACTCCATTATTCACCTTTAAAATTTAATATAGTGTGTATAAGTCTATATGTTTCATAGAAGCTGGAGAAGAAAAATCATGAAAATTCTCATTATAACCTAAATGTGCTTATCTAGGAAAACAAACTATCAGAAGTTTGGTTCCTGCTTCTTTTATCTAACTGTTTTACAATTTGCTATAGTACTTCCATAGAAATTGGTTAACATAACTTGCTTAGCATTAGTAGCTAAATTTGCTGAAGCCATAGGCTGCAAGCTGCAGACTTTCACCTAGATACATTGAACTTGTACCTACTTAAGTAAAAGAAGGTTCCAAAGCCAGTCCAAGCTGGAATGTAAAGAAGATACAATTGTCAACAGAAGCTGCAGCCTCAGTGATAAGAAAATAAATCACCTACCTAGAGATCATGAAAGGACCCAATGAAGGATGGGAAGATCCCAGAAACTAATATTACTATTGGTCTGAACTGCTGCATGAGGGGTCAGGAACATAAGAGTATAATTAAGGGTATAATTGGAAACTTAGAGTCAAACCCTTTTATGGTGTCTGACACGTTAATTTCTGTAACATAATGTTGGTCTAATGTAAAACAAAAGTTCTCCAGTGACAAAACTGGAGTAAGTCACCCCTTTCCTTTGTATTCTCCATTTCAGCTGAGTTTTTTATCCTCCTATTTTCTTGTCTTCCTCCCCGCCCCCCGCCCCCCCAAGCTATAAACATGCATCCCTCACCCAAAAATGGGCAAAAAGCAAATACAAATTATTCTGAAACACTGGGCATCTGACCATGTGTGGATAACTAAGAAGTTTGGTGGCATCGAGTGTTTAAAAAGATGTGTTAACATAACTCAAACAAAAGGTCTGTATGTTAAAAAAAAAAAAAAAAAAAAAAAATCAAGAATATGAGCATGATAGCTAGTTTAGGAAGCATCAGGACTCAGAATTTTATCAAATACAGGAACTCCACATTTCTGACTGATTACTGAACTAAGCTCTGTATCCTGAGACAATGAAAAGTCAGTGATACTGAATATTTTATTCACAAAACTTTGTTTCTTGTCAATGAAGACCACAGGATGAAATTTCTGAAAAAAAAAAAAAAACCAAAACAAACTTAGTAAAACTAAAAAAGTAATTTTCTAGTAATAAACATGTGAACGTCCAAGTAGTAAGATACTGTCTTGAAAATTTTGTGCAAGTATTGTTGTATATTTACACAGTTAGAATCATAAAATCATGGAATGTCCAGAGTTGGAAGGGACCCACAAGAATCATCGAGTCCAAATCCTGTCCCTCCATATGACAAATCCACAGTTCAAACCATGTGTCTGAGGGCATTGTCCAGTCTCTTCCTGAATACTGACAGTCTCGGGGCCATGACTACCTCCCTGGGGAGCCTACTCCAGTGCTCCACCACCCTCTAGGTGAAGACCCTTTTCCTCACGTCCAGCCTAAACCTCCCCTGGTACATCTTCCTGCCATTCCCTAGGGTTCTGTCATTGGTCAACAGAGAGGAGAGATCAGCACCTGCCCTTCCTCCTCCCTTTGTGAGGAAGCTGTAGACTGTGATGGAGTCTCCACTGAGTTTTCTACAGGCTGAACAAACCAAGCGACTTTAGCTGCTCCTCACATGTCTTCCCCACCGAACCTTTCACCAACCTTTTAGCCCTCTTCTGGAGGGCTAGCCCTCCAGTAGCTTTGAATCTTTTTTATACTGTGGCACCCAGAGCTGCACACAGTGCTCCAGGTGAGGCTGCAACAGTGCAGAGCAGAGCGGGACAATCACCTCCCTCAACTGGCTGACAATGCTGTGCTTGATGCACCCCAGGAGGATGCTGTGAGGCACACTGTTGGCTCATCTTCAAGCTGCCATCGACCAAAACTCCTAGATCCCTTTCCACAGAATGGCTTTGCAGCATCTTGTCCTCCAATTTGTATGTACAGTCGGGGTTGCCTTGTTCTAGGTGCAAAACCTGAAACTTAATGCTTGTTAAACTTTGTGTGGTTGGTGATTGCCCAGTTCTCCAATTTGTCCAGATCCCTCTGCAGGGCCTCTCTACCTTTGAGGGCAGGTTCTCCCAATTTGGTGTCTAAGTTGAGATGACAATACTATGACTTTTTTGTCAATCAGGTGTTTTTCAAGAACTCCCAAAATAAGCTTATCCATAATTTTGGTAGGCACAGAAGTGAGACTGACAGGCCTGTAGTTGCTGGGGTCATCCCTGTTGCCTTTCTTGACAACTGAAACAACATATGTCAGCTTCCCATCAACTGGGACGTCTTCAGATTCCCATGAGTGCTGAAAAATCATGGAGAGAGGTCTTGCTATGACATGAACCAGCTTTTTAAGTACCCTTGTGTGGCAGGATGTAAATCCCCCTTTCTCCCCCTTCCTCCTTCATCATGGAAGGAATAGACACATCTCCCTCTCTCTCTGCTACTTGAGGCTAACAGCTTCTGTTGTTTGGCCCCAGAGCACCCTGGCCAGGGCCATTGGGAGAAGGGAGTGCCGAGGCGCCAGGGAGCCGCTGGGCGCGCGGCCAGTGTGGGGGATGTTTGGAAGCTTCAGGGGCACCCCCACAGCCAGGGTGGGGGTGCAGAGAAGCTTCTGAAATGCCTACAGTCAGATCTGATCAGCCTATAAAAAACGGGACTCTTGTTGAGACTTCGCCCATTGTTGCGGGTCTCTCGGAGCACAAGTAAGATGCTGCCGCTGAGAGCCCCCATCCCTGTGATGGAGACTCCGCTTGCCTTGCCGCCACGTGTGTGAATAAAATTTCTCCTCGCAGGATTGCGAGTGTATTTATACTTTCTGTGCACATATGCACGTGTAACTTTCCGTGCTCAATATGAGCATGTGTAAAATTAATCCTCGCATAATCGAGGGTGTATTTTCCTCCCGTGCTTCCACATAAGCCTGTGTAACTTTCTGTGCACATTTGCACGTGTAACTTTCTGTGCTCAATACGAGCACGTGTATAAATTATTTCCTCGCACAATCGCGAATGTATTTTCCTCCCGTGCTTCCACATAAGCACGTGTAATATTTCGTGCACATTTGCATGTGTATTAACCCTTGCAGGATTGTGAGTGTATTATAAATTTACCCTCGCAGAATCACGAGTGTACACTTTCCGTACTCGCTACAAGTACCTGTATCTCTTTAAAATAATCCCACACCGTGTACAGGCAAGTGTGTACTCCTCCCGGACTCAGAGACGGCTCCGGCATTGTTTTGGGTGAAGCCATGTGCATGCACTCTGTGGACCACCTGTTGTATTAGTTGCTGCCCCTTAATAATTTTCCTCAACTGATATCTGAACCTGTATTTAAGTCACTTTTGGAGTGCTAAAACCCTGTTTCTCATCGGTTTAAAAAAGTTGTTTTGGAGCCTGTTGTCCCTTAAACTAACCTCGGGGTGCCTCCATGTCACCTTGTATGAATCCCATTAGACCACATTGACTTGTAGAGATCTAGCTGGAGTATTGAGTTTTACTCAAGTTTGAGATTGATTGGGAGTTTGCCATTCTCACAGCCATGGTTCTCTAGCCCAGGGCTATGGGCACCCTCAAATCTGTCTTTGGTGTTGAAGACTGAGGTGAAGAAAACATTAAACTTCTCAGCTTTGTCTATGTCCCTGTTTATGAGGTGACTATGCTCATCAAGCAAAGGGCCAATGTTATTTCTGGCTTGCCTTTTGCCATTAACATATTTTAAAAAGCCCTTTTTATTGTCCCTCACAGTACTGGTCAGCTTCAACTCTAGTTGAGCTTTGGCCACATGACTTTCAACTTTCCTTCCTACAGTGGTAAGCAGCATTTCTGTAGTCCTCCCATGATGCCTGACCTTGTTGTCTTTTTCACCGTAGTTGAAGAAGATCCCTGCTCATCCAAGCTGGCTTTTTGCCTCACGTGTTTGACTTTTGGCATTTTGGAATTGTCTGGTCCTGCACATTCAGGAGGTGGTATTTAAAAAACAACCAACATTGATGGACCCCAGTGCCTTCAAAAACTTCTTCCCAGGGGACCTTACTAAGTAGTTAAGTAAGTTCTCTGAGCAACCAGTTCATTTGTTCTGAATGCCACAGCTCATTTGAATTAAAGTTACTGTAGTTGCAGCCTGTCACTTATAGACTTTATAGATTCTTGGAGTTTAACATTAAAAGGACAATTAGAACATGAATGAGCCTCCTATATTTCACTGAATTTCACCAGCTTAAGTTATGAATCTGACTACATACAAAGTTTTCAAAAAAGAACATTAATAATTCTTTCAGATGCATTTAAGGAAATGCTGATGAAGTTCAAATATTCTCTAAATATTTGACAAGATAAGGAAAGCTTTGGATAATTAGCATGGAGTAGCATACCTTACATTGCTAATTACGAGGCAGATCCTCAGCAGTATTACTGATAGTCAGGTGTGGTTTTTTCCCCCCTGTTGTACAATATCAATTTTTATATTTCTTTAATATTACTAATCACATTTTGGTGATATATTGACATTTTTATTTGCTATCACTGGAGTGATTAGCAGAAAGTTTAGGAGAATCTTCTTGATTTGGTTTGCAAAATCCTGCAATGCATGCTGATTGCAGTTACTTTGTAATAGTTTTTCTAATAAAGTTTCAAAGATCTATGAAGTTTGGATTACAATAGTTCTCAGAGAGTTATTGACTTTGTCTCCCAATGTAAACAATGTCAACCCATCGAATAAATTATAAGAACTCATATTGCAAACCACATTCTGGAGTACACCAAACACAATGTAACTAGCTGGTCAAGAGTGGTGATTATTCTATTGTGTTCAGTGTTGGTTTGGCCTCACCTTGACCACTGTGTGCAGTTCTGGCTCCCACAATTTAAGAAGGATGTGAAGGTTCTTGAATGTGTCCAGAGGACAGTAACAAATATGGTAAAAGGGCTGGAAGGAATGACGTGTGAGGAGCGGCTGAGGACTTTGTGTTTGTCTAGTTTGGAGAAAATGAGGTTGAGGGATGACTTTATTGCTTTCTACAGCTTCCTGAGAAGAGGAAGTGAAGAGGGTGGTGCGGAGCTCTTCTCCCTAGTATCCAGTGACAGGATGTATGGGGATGGTTGAAAACTACATCAGGGGAGGTTCACACTTGATATTGGGAAACATTTATCAAAACAGTTGTCAAACACTGGAACAGGCTTCCTAAAGAGGTGGTCCTTGCCCCAAGACTGTCAGTGTTTCAGAGGCAATTGTACAATGCCCTTAACAACACACTTTAACTTTAGGTCATCCCTGAAGTGATCAGGCAGTTGGACTAGTTTAACATTGTATGTCCCTTCCAACTGAAATGTCTTCTCCTCTCCTCTTCTTGTCCTTTTTAGATTTCACGTTATTGATTCCAGATTATTTTTCCATTTTACTAAGATCACTTTTAATTCTAAAATTACATTACAGAGTGCTCGTGCTCCGTACTGCTTCGTGTCATTTGGAAATTTTTAAGTGCACTCTCTAATTCTATCCAAACTACAGCTGAAAATTCTGAACAGAACAATTTCCAGCAGAAGTCCTGGTGAATCCCTGCTTGAAATGTAGTCTGATAGCATAATTACACTTCAACTAAAGTTTTCAGTTGATTATACAACCATCTTTTGGTTATTTCCTCTAACTCATCAGCGGTTTTTACTAAAATGTCATTTGGAAATAAAGTTCCGCTACAGTCATAGTGAATCAGTTTTATTATTTCTTTTATGAGCTCTGCCAGGTTTTCTATGAAAGGACTAAATTAAATTAGACTGACACAGTCAATTCTTGACAAATCCCTATTTGATGACTCCTGACAACTCTATTTTTATCCTCCCTGTATATCTCTATTAAGTTTAGGTATTTAACTGAATATTCGCAGGCTTTTTTTTTCCCTCCAGTATTGAAGGTAAAGTAACTTGTTATTAATTAATTCAAGAGTCCTCTTTTTCTCACTTTTACATATAGGTATAATGCTTCACCTTCTAAACCTGTAACATCAACCAGAGCTTGAACAATCATCATTGGTGGTTCAAAGATTATTTTAGTTAGGTCTTTATATACTGGAATTTCACCAAAGCATCTTACAATCTCATTTATGCAATTATTCTCTGATTTCTTCCTGCCTTTTTCAGCTCTATCTTACTATCCTACTCTTCAGCCACAACTCAGTTATTATGTTCTAGAAATCAGAACATAATAGCCAACTCAAAAATCTTTCCTGTATCACCTGTTTTTTTTTATACTTCTTGGTTAATTAAGGGAGTTGTAATTTCTTTTATCTTCTTCTTACTTACAGACACAAGGGACATAGATATATTAGAAACCACTGAAGCACCCGAGAGTGGTCACAAAGTAATTAGGGCTTCCCACTGCAAAAAGGTGGTGAGATCAATAGCCCAGCTGAAGTGCATTATACAAATGCATACAGCATGGGCAATAAACAGGAGGAGCTGGAAGCCATTATGCAGCAGAAAAGCTATGAAGTAGTTACCATCACAGAAACATGGTGGGATGACTCCCACAACTGGACTGATGCATTGCATGACTATAAATTCTTCTGAAGGGATAGACACGGAAGGAGAGGCTGAGGGGTAGCCATGTATGTTAGGGAGTGTTTTGATGTTCTGGAGCTTGAAGAGGGTGTTTATGGGTAAGAATAAAGAGGAAGGCCAGCAAGGCAGATATCCTGGTGGGAGTCTGTTACAGACCACCCAACCAGGATGAAGAAGCAGATTAAATATTCTGCAGGCAGCTGGGAGAAGTCTCACGATCACTAGCCCTCGTTCTCATGAGGGAATTCAACTTACCAGATGTCTGCTGGAAATACAATACAGCAGAGTGGAAGCAGTCTAGGAGACTTCTGGAGTGTATGGAAGACAACTTCCTGATGCAGCTGGTGAGTGAGCCAACAAGGAAAGATGCCCCACCAGATCTGTTGTTCATGAACAGAGAAGGACTCATGGGTAATGTGTCAGCTGGAGGTCACCTTGGGCATAGCAGTTATGAAATGATCTGGTTTTCTATTCTTAGAGAAGTTATGAAGATGCAGAGCAGAACTTCTGCCTTGGAATTCCAAAGGCAGACTTTGACCTGTTTGGGAAGCTGGTTGGCAGAGTCCCTTGGGAGGCAGTCCTGAAGGACAAAGGAGTCCAGGAAGGCTGGTCATTCTTCAATAAGGTGATTTTAGAGGCACCGTAGCAGGTTGTCCCTGTGTGCTGAAAGACAAGCGGGCGGGGGAAAAGACTGGCCTGGCTGAACAGAAAGCTTTGGCTGGAACTCAGGAATAAAAGGAGAATTTATTTTATAACCTTTGGGAAAAAGGACAGGTTACTCAAGAGGACTACAAGGATGCCACAAAGTTACTCAGGGATAAAATTAGAAGGGCCAAAACCCAACTAGAGCTCAGCCTGGCTACTGCTGTAAAAGAGAACAAAAAATGTTTCTATAAACACATTGGCAAGAAAAGGAGAGATAAGGAGAATCTCCACCCACTGGTGGATGTGTGGGGAAACCTAGTGAAAGAGAATGAAGGAAAGGCTGAGGTACTAAATGCCTTCTTTGCCTCAGTCTTTAACAGTAAGACCTGTTGTGCTTCAGGTACACATCCCTCTGAGCTGGAAGACAGGGAGTAAAATGAAGCCCAAATAATCCAAGGGGAAATTATTAGCAACCAGCTACACCACTTAGACACACACAAGTCCGTGGGGTCAGATGGGATCCACCAAGGGTACTGAGGCAGCTGACAGAGCTGCTCGCCAAGCCACATTCAATTATTTATCAACAGTCCTGGCTAACTGGGGAGGTCCCAGTTGACTGGAAGTTGGCAAATGTGATGCCCCTCTACCAAATGGGCTGGAATGAGGATCTGGGGAATTACAGGCCTGTCAGTCTGACCTCGGTGCCAGAGAAGGTCATGGAGCAGATTATCTTGAGTACCATCATGCGGCACGTACAAGACAAGCAAGTAATTGGGCCCAGTCATCATGGGTTTATGAAAGGCAGGTCCTGCTTGATCAATCTGATCTCCTTCTATAACAAGGTGACACGCTTAGTGGATGAGGGAAAGGCTGTAGATGTTGTGTACTTAGACTTCAGTAAGGCCTTTGATACCATATCCTACCTCATTCTCCTGGAGAAACTGGCAGCTCATGGCTTGGATGGGTGTACTCTTCGCTGGATAAAGAACTGCCTGGGTGGTCAGGCCCAAAGTGTTGTGGTGAATGGAGTCAAATCCAGTTGGTGAATGGTCACAAGTGGTGTTCCCCAGGGCTCAGCAGTGGAGCCAGTTCTGTTTAATATCTTTTTCATTGATCTGGATGAGGAGATCAAGTGCACCGTCAGAAGTTTGCAGATGACACCAAGCTGGGCATGAGTGTTGATCTGCTGGAGAGTAGGAAGGCTCTACAGATGGATCTGGACCGGCTGGATCAATGGACTGAGGCCAGTTCTTTGAGGTTCAACAAGGCCAAGTGTCGCATCCTGCACTTGGTTCACAACAACCCCATGCAGCACTACAGGCTTGGGGAAGTGTGGCTGGAAAGCTGCTTGGAGAAAAATGATCTGGGGGTGTTGATTGACAGCCAGCTGAACATGAGCCAGCATTGTGCACAGGAGGCCAGAAAGCCAATAGCATCCTGGTATGCATCAAGTATAGTGTGGCCAGCAGGAGTAGGGAACTGATTGTCCCCCTGTACTTGGCACTGGTCAGGCCCCACCTTGAATACTGTGTTCAGTTTTGGGCCCCTTACAACAAGAAAGACATTGAGAGGAGAGTTCAAAGGAGAGCAACGAAACTGGTGCGGGATCTGGAGCATGAATCTTATGAGGAGAGGCTGAGGGAGCTATGGCTGTTTAGCCTTGAGAAAAGGAGCCTGAGGGAAGACCTTATTGCTCTCTACAACTACCTGAAATGAGGTTGTAGCATGGAAGGTCTTGATATCTCTTCCCAAGTACTAGGTGATAGGATGAGAGGTAATGGTCTTAAGTTATGCCAGGGAAGGTTCAGATTGGATGTTAGGAAAAAATCCTTCATGGGGAGGGTTGTGAAGCATTGGAACAGGCTGCTCAGGGAAGTGGTGGAGTCACTATCTCTGGACGTATTTAAAAGTTGTATAGATGAAGCACTTAGGGACATGGTTTAGTGTCAGATTTAGGTTATGTTTGGACTTAATGATCTTGAGGGTCTCTTCTAACCAAAATGATTCTATGATTCTATGAATTTTCTGTTGATTTTATATTTCTTGTAAGTTTTAGCTAAGTTGTAGCTCATCTTTGAACCTCTAAACTGATTGTTGTTTTAAATTTATTTAATAGAACCTTATTTATATTTTTCTATGACTACTTCTTACGTTCAGGCTAATAAAAGATTTTGTGATATATAAAATGTTTCTTGACACACTTCCTAACTTTATTTAGTGATGAGAAAATCTGATGTGTTCTCTTTTGAGTAATTCCTAGCTCTCCTTTTATTTGAGTGTAAGCCAAGGAACAAATTCTTGATGTGTAAGTTTACAAGAAAAATAACAGTTATTTATTAGCCACTATGCATTGCTGTGGCTATGGTTGTCCTTGATAAATATGAAGCAAAGCAACAAAGTTTTCAGAGAACAAAAGAATAGGAGACTTACAAAAAGGGATAGTAATAACAATTCAAAAAATCACAAAGAATCTGTCATGTCACAAAATCAAATTTATATTTATTTTGTGGTATGTTTTTTATATTTCTGCATCCCCAGGATGATTTCTTAGGTGACCACTTTTAAGCATTGCAGTGAGATTTTCAAGTGATTCAGATATTTCCTACTCCACTCTTAGAATCACTTGCCAAACAGAGATAGTTCATATAGAAAACATTTTTAATTACATCCTCTGACATATGCTTATATAGCTATCCCAATTTACTGACATTCCTACAAAGCAGACCTACAAGGAAAAGCATGTTCTGAAACAAATTTTAAAGATGTTCCATGCTGTGTAGACAAAGCTTTATTTGTTTTGGTGAAGGACATAGATGTATCATGATTTAGGTTATTCATTACATCTTTGCATTTTATTTATTTATGTTTCTTTGAATTTAGGAGATTTTTGCCATGTCTTTGTAACATGGCACAACATGCATTCCACTCTCAAAGGCTGGGATGTGGAACAGTCTTTAAAATGTCCATTTTAGTCTAAAATTGACAGTCGACTGAATAGGTGTCCCTACTCCAGTGACTACACAGATTAGAGCACCACTGAATGAAAGGGAGCTTCATCACCTTGCTTATGTATGAACTCTGGAAACTTGCATTTGGATGTATAGATCTGGAGCTGAATCAGTGCTGTCTTTGCCAGTGCCTCTGAAAGCATACATATTTTTTGTGACGTGATTATAATAGCATTTTCTGGGCCTCTAATGCCATGAATAAATAAGGTAATGAAGTTGGCATGGTAGTGTTTCCATCTCCTACCTCAATAAATGAAGTATAATGATCTAGTGATCTTCTGATTTTGTTTGGTTTTGAAACTCTCGCTATAGAGTAGGTACTGCTATTGTCTAGTCTTTTACATGTGTGAGCAATTTCTAGATAAAGTAGCTAGATAGCTATCTTTTACTTCCTTCACTTCTTCATCTCATCTCTTATCCTTTCTACACAATAAAATATTATTTACACAAACTTGGTAGAGAGCATAGGTTTTCTGCAGGTCCCATATGTTTCCTTGTGTATGTGTATATGTACATATAATAACATGCCAGTTAATAATTGATCTGATTTTCTAACAGTTCTCCTGTGTTTCTAATTAGTCTTTAAGGTTATACAAAGACTGAAACTTTGTTCTTTTCTTTCTTTCTTCAGCACAAAGACGAGAAATATAGTCCAGTGGGACTGAAATTTGTCTTGTCTCTCCCAGTATCTGTTTTCCAGTTCTTAGCTGTAACAGGAAAGTGAAATGTATCCTTTTTATTAAGTGAATGCTTAAGATATGAGAAATGTAAGCTATCTTTTGTTTATGATCATAGTCACTCATTCTTAGGTGACCTTAAATGTTTTGTTCATATTTATTCATATTAGTCAGATCTAAGGTACAAGAGAGGAAGCAGAAGACTTGTGAATGAAAAAAAAAAAAACATTTCTGTGCATCTCCATCATGTCCTATTCAATAACATTTTTTTTTCACTTAAGCTTTAGCATGAAATATCAGAAATTATGAACTTAAACTTACCCTCACACCACCATTACTACACAACATGCTGTTTGAGCATATATTTCAGCTAGATAACACTCAGATTTTAGAGAGTCCAAGTAGAGATTAAAAAAAAAGAAGAAAAAAGACAAGAAAACCAAAATCATTAAAAGTCTTTTTGTTTTTCTTAAGGAACTTCTCTGTATATTAATTTATCTGGACCTACATACATTACAAATATGTTGGTTAGTTTACATAGACTTTTTTCTCCTCCTGATTTGAGAGCAAAATGATTCAAAAAGCATTTTTTTTTTCCCAGGTTAGAAATTAATTCTGAATGAAGCAAAAGAATTACATGAGTGGAAAGAAAATTATTGTGTGTAGTGTTTTGGCAACAGAAAATTAATGCAAATACTAATGAGTCACTTTACACAGAGAAAGCTATTACAGCAAATGGAAAGGATCTTAGACTTGTTAGCGACAGAAAGCTTTCTTTAAGTAAGCACTCTTCAGCTATAATAATTCTACTTTGTCTCAAAAAGATAAAAAATAACTTTATTTTTTTAAGAATAAGCAAAATATTAAATCCAGAATAATGACACTTTCTAGAAAAGAAGATTAGTTGTAAAATAGAAAAATGCAATATTTTTTTTTAGATGTGGCTTGAGTTTATCTCAAAGTCCGTTGTAAAATCAAATTTCAAAATAAAGATGCCTCAATTTCTATACTTATAAGTCAATGATATCAATTTCATGGGATCAAACTTGTTCTCTCAAGTGAAAAAAAATGGAAAAAAATCAAATAAGAGGATGAAACAAAACATTTTTAGCATCCATGTCTTGTTGTGATAATAAGTGTTAGAAAATACATAAATTAATAAGAGCTAGGAAAATAAAGTAATGAAAAGAATTAGTTACTTTTTCCTGGTTTTCTTTTTTTCTATCAAGATAATCTCTTGATTAATATCTTTAATCTGTAGAAGAAATAATTTGCAGTATTCTAATTTCAGTATTCTATTACTATACCGAAAATGTCTGTTAAATTATTACTGCTGTTACTGTTCTCCTACGATTACTAAAATTTTGCTCTGTTTCTAGGTAAGTAAAATTAAATATTTATTTTAGTATCACAGGGGTGTTTTTTAATTATAATCACTGAAAGATAAACTAAGGGATTTAGTAAATATTTCAATGTCAGTTTTCTATATTTTGGTTGGAAACATTTTTGAAAAAAAAAGTTCTGCAAGATACATAACAATGTTCATAAATAAATGAAGTATAAATCTGTTGTGGGTCAGTATTACCATCTAAGAAGAGTAGCTTCTGTAAGTGTTAGTTTTAAATTTGGTTGTGCTTGGTCTTAAATTTATTGTTATTTTTAGAATGAAACAGGTAATCCATAAGAAAAAGTTAGTCACAAAATATGAAATGGATTTAAGATAAATTTTGGTATTGGCAATTAAAAAAAAAAAACTTGATTACCTGTCACTCATCAGAAATATGATACTTTATTTTTACGCTATGTCCAAATTAAGACTGTAGTTGCTTTGGTTCTACTTGTAATTGTTTTCAGATTAATAAACATCTGGTTCAGCTGACACTGAAGATGTGTGTTGCCCCACTTCAACTATCAAGGGAGTCTAAAGAGACAATGGCATTAACCTAAGCATGTCAGTCAGGGGTCTGAATGTTGATGGGATAAAATTTGGTTTGAATGGCTATGTTTGGGTATATCTTTTCTCTGTTCTAGGAGACGTGGATCAGAGATTACCTCCACTTCACATGCCAGTTTATCATCAAGGATCACATAAGCTTTTCAACCAGAGCTCAGCCTACTGTTCTGTGTCTCTGCCCCATGCTACTGGAGTTAGACCCACAAGGATGGAACCACAAGCCAGCTTGTGGCCAGGAGGTGATTCTGACTGCTCCACTTCGGTGAGACCCCACCTGAAGTACTGCATCCAGCTCTAGGGTCCTCAGTACAGGAAAAACATAGACTGGTTGGAAAGGAACCAAAGGAGGGACACAAAAATTATCAGAGGGCTGGAACCCCTCTCCTATGAGGACAGCCTGAGAGAGTGGAGTTGTTCAGCTTGGAAAAGAGGAAGCTCCATGGAAACCTTATTGCAGCATTTCAGTACTTAAAGGGGCCTATGGGAAAGATGGGGACAGACTTTTTAGCAACAGGACAAGGGCTAATGGTTTTAAACTGAAGGAAGGGAGATTCAGGTTAGGCATGTAGAAGAAATTTTTTTACAATTAGGGTGATAAAATACTGGAAGAAACTGCCCAGAGAGGTGGTAGATGCCCCATCCCTGGAAACTTTCAAGGCCAGGCTGGAGGGGGCTCTGAGCAACCTGATCTAGTTGAAGATGTCCCTGCTCATTGCAGGGGGGTTGGACTAAATGACTTTAGAAGGTCCCTTCCAAGCCAAACTATGCTATGACGCTATGATTACTTTACTAAGCCTGTAATGACCTAAGTCAGCAACAGACACTATGAGCAGTGCTTGATGAGCAGGTTTACCCATGCTGTGAAAAGGTTAACTATAGACTGTAAACATATCTGTCTTGCAGTACTCCTGTAAGCCTAACAGAACTATGGGTTTCCATAAAAATGTCAGCAATGAGTGATTTTGGGCTCAGTTACAGACAAAATGTAATACATACTTGGGTGAAAAAGTCAAATTGGGGAGAGACTTGAAGAAATTGTGAAAGATAATTTTCCTGTTAATTTTTTGTATAGTGTGAGCAGTATTAAAAAATTAGTTTTCTATCGAAAACAAGGTAAGTCTAGACCATCAGCAAAAGAATTTTCTTTACACAGCTCTCCCTTCAGCAGCATTAGATGACAACTTCTTAAGTAACCTCCTTCACAATGAATCAGAATTGTGAAAAATTACACTCTGGTAATACTAATTATACTAATTTAATATATAAATATATATAGAAAACCTCATATATTTAAATTGCTACTATAAATTTAGCTTTCTTAATGATAGAAGAGGTTAGAAATAAAAATGTTTACTTTGATTTTAGCATAAGGCTAAGGTATATTCACATTTCTTTTATTCCTAATTTATTCACAACTAGAGTAGTTTAGGTATGCTAATGAAAGCAGATGCCAAACCACTTCTCTAAGTTCAGCTAGATTTGTGGAAAAAGAACAATGAAATTATCATACAGAAGCAAAAAAACAAAACCCACATTCTTAAAAAATTCTATATACAATTATTATTAATATATTTTATATAATGTTTAAACTAGATTTTGTAATTAATTAACTATATATTATTATAACTTTGACATGCTTTAAAATTGATTATTACAATAATCTGTAACATATAATTTTGCTCTGGAGTATGTAAAAATCAGTACTCACAGGGGATTCAAGGTATTTTAGCTGTCTTGGAAATAGAATTTTTATTTAAAAATATATAATTATTTAGATAGTTAATCTGAAGTAACAGCTTCCTATCTCATACAGATCAATACTTCAGAAAAAAAAATGCTCTAAGGTAAATCAATGAAGGTTTAGCCAAAAAAGTCACAAAATTAAATATTTTTAAATGATTAATAAAGAGTCCTAACCCTAAGCCCCCCATTTTTTTCCACATTTGACTGTGCTTGTTTTCATTTATTCTTGTCAGATTAGAGAAATTGTCTGTTTTTATATTAATATGTGTATATTTATTTTAGGTTGTGAACATGGACAATATCAAAGCTACTAGGACTCCTTCATTATGTGAAAATGTAGTATAGTATTAGTATATAATATAATAAATATATAATATAATAATTATATAATATATTATAATAATATAAGTATATAACAAAGTATAGTATTAAAGTCACTAGTTTCTACGGAAACATTTACTGGCTTATAAAAGATGAAACACTACACAGTTACAGAAACACCAGAAACAAACATAAAATAGTGTGAACTTGACAGATTCAGAAAGGTTACTTTTGTCAGATAGATGAGGAACACGCTTTTATATCAGAATGAATGTACATCACTGTCATGGTAGATGAATGGATGGGCAAAGAAGGCTGAAAGAATAATGGAATGCATGGAACAAATCAAGCTTAGAGATTTGTACCGATGACTGTATGGCCAACATTTCACAAAACTAAAGTGACTGTTCCATTTCTTGTTAGACTGCAGAAAGTGGATTCTCATCTCAATTCATAAGAGGTTAAGCTGACTATGGCAGTCCGGTGCATAATAATTATAATTCTAGCAGTCAGAATAGGATTCACAAGAGAGTTTTTTTCCCTAAAGATGTCCTTTTACTCATTAATTTGCTCATTTGCTACCTCATTCTCCCTTTATAAATGTTCCATGCTTTTAGATCTTTATAGTTTAATGATCATAACACTTGGAAAGTGGAGAGCAATGTTCCAGGCTCTCCTCCTGAGAAGAAGCCCCAGAAATGGTTTTCAGGAAAATCCCCTCAGAAAGTAGGAGCAGTTGGTCTGAGCCATCAAACTGAGAAGGAAATCAGGAGCTATTTTCCTTGAGTAGGTAATTTAAACATTAAGCTATTATTCAAAAAGTGAATACTACCTTTCACTCCAGTATGTACCAAGGAAAATTTCTATACTCAATAGATCATTTGAAATTCAATTATGTTAGTGTGATTAGATGTGCATACTGCATTGAGTCTCTCAGGGAATGTAGCTGAGCTGGGAATATTTCCTATTAAAGTAATCTAAGAGTTACATTCAAGATTTTTTCAAGTCTCCTGAGATGGTAGTGTTTTTCAATATATGTTGCAGCAGAACTATATGCAAAGTACATTTCTGCCAAAAAATTACAGTATTTACAGACATAAAGGCTCATAAGAGACTAAACAGCCTTGATCTTTCTTAATTTCTCAGAAGTACTCATTCAAAACCTTATTTCCACTGAAGATGAAAAAGACCATTTACATGAAATAGAATTTGTTCCTATGGTCACAAGTATTTTGAGAAAACCATTCATGGAACACAGAGAATAATCCGTTTGTCAAACTAAAATCTATTTAAAATTAATGTAATCAATGTTTTAAATATTTTTTCGTCTAGTTCTTTTATTGTAGCCATATAGTTATGCTTCTTACTTATATTCAATAGTAATTACTTCTATTAGTTAAATGCAAATCCTTGTTTTACTATGTATTGATATGTCTGTTGTAACTCTAAAAACTTCTCTCTTTTTCAATTTTGTTTCTTTTTTTTAATCTTGAACTAACTGAATTATTTAAAAATTGCCTTTTTTCTTTTTTTTTTTTAAGCTGTACCATTTTTGTATCTCAATTCAATTATTTTGATGTAATATGTAAAAATAAACAATGCCAGGTCAATATCCAGAAATACACACCATTGAAAAAAACAGACTATCATCTCTTCTTGAGCACATCTCATTATTTTGTAACTTGTCATGGGAGTTGCTGTCGTATTCACTGCAGTTTTCCCCACTGTTTTCATGTTATCTAGTTTTTTTTTCAGGTGAGCCTATGAAATATTTAAGCAGGTATTTCTCACGTAGATCTCTTATACCACTCAAAAATGGTGTAATACTTTCACAGTTCATAGGAGTATTGGAAGATATGTTTTATTCAAATTAATTTTTCAAAAATGAGAGCATAAAATTGTATTAAAAGACCATTTTGAAATCTAAATACATGAACTATCATTAAAGCAGATAAACACTTAGCTGCTGTTTCCTATTTGTGTGAATCTGCATCTAGTACTGGTGATCCCATTCCCACTTACAAAAATGCAGGTAAAGGGAAGTTCCTCTCAACCTGCTACCTCCCTTCTGCTACTGCTAACATTTGTGCAGCTGCTTCATGAACTAGATCTGTAAGTATATGGTGTCTGAGAACAGATTTATTTATTTATTTAGTTATTTATTTAGTTATTTATTTAAAAATTTGCTGTTGGGTTAATTTTTAAAGCAAAATCCTTGACTGGAGGAGAAATGCTGTAGCCAGAAAAAACAAGGTAAAATAAGAGAGGACTGAAGATTTATTATGCCATAATAAGTAGGTCAAGGAACTGCAGCATAATTCTAAGTACATATATTCTTAGGGAAAAATCTTGGTCTCATTAGCCTTGAAAACTACGGAGTAACTATTTGTAATTATTGCACGGATCAATTCCACCTTTCTGTTCCAGCAACTAGAACATTCTGCAATTAAGTGAAGCATAGACTTTACTGCATGCTTTAGCTATGTGAACTTGTTCTGTGAGAATAGGATACGATACTTTAAACTAACCACATGCAGGAGGAATTTTCTAGAAACAAATAGGAATTATGTTCATAGACAATAGATTAAAATAGGCAGAAAAATTGTTCAACAAGGGGAGCAAGCAGAGATTTAACCTTTTAGTTTTTATTTTAAAAAGTGACAAAAACAGTTCAGATATTTTTCTTCTCTTTACGCTTTTTCTATTATTTAGGGAATGTTCTACTCATGCATTCATACTTTTTGTGACTGTTTTTGTTTGTTTGTTTGTTTCTCAACTCACTTTTTAGATAGAAGTAAGGGTGGAGAAACCTGACATGTTTGTAAGAACAGTGAATTTGTTTTTCTAACATAGCAGAAATAAAAACTGAAGTACAGTAAAGTCAAAAGTCCTCCAGCAACCTCAAGCTCATTAGTCATTAGAAACCCTAATTCTATGTGTATTCTTCTCCTACAAATATTAATTTTCCTGGGCAAAAAATTAGGTTGACTCATTCTCAGCGTTCACTGTAATTCAACATGTATAGACTATTCGTCTAATATATGAAAGTCTGTCAGGCTTCAGGATCCATTTTCTTTTGAAGATGGCCTTCCTTATTTTTCTAAACCATCCTTCTCCTTTTTCTGTCTTTAGCTCGTAACTCATATTCCCCAGTCATTCCTTCAATATATCATATTCCCTCTTTACACTTCATACAACATGCTCTTATACATCAGGATACTTCTCTTTAAAAGAGGAGAATGTTAAGTCTTTTTCATAGAGGAAAGCTTTACCCTCTGCAGACTGAAACTGTTTTCAGTAGTTGTTGATCTCTGGGTCAGAGGACTGCATTCCTGTCTCCGGCTGCAGACATGAGACAGAGGCTAAAAAATCTGAATATTTTTTAAAGGACTGGATATTTTCAAAATGTAGGAAAATCTTAAAAGCAGGAAGAGTGAGTTTTATTCAGAAGCTGTTTAATTAATCACATTTCACATGGGCTACATATCTATGCTACAAATATCTTTAGCTCTTCTAATAACTATATATTTATTTTCCATTGTATCTCTCTGTGTTTTGAGTAAATCATGTGAATACATTTATAAAAGTGTAAAACATAAAAAATATGTACAACAACTATGTACAGCAACACAAATTATTTTTTTGTCTAAAGAAAGTTCACACAAGTTATTTTAGGCTTGTAGCTCTAATTCTTTAAATTTATGTTTCTTACTCTTTTCTGACTCTTGGGGTTTTGCTTTACTTTCTTAATATTATTTAAGTGCCATTCATGTTTAAATTATTTATGAATTTGTTGTTATGAAAAGGTTTCTATGCCTGCACCTTCAAGCCATTTCTTGTTTGTTTCTTTGTTTGTCTACAGTTCTGTACTGGTATTCAAGTAAATAACTGCTTAATTTCAACAAAAATTTAGAAACAAGTTGACTTTTCATCATCCTGACAAAAATATAATTGCCCAAGAATAGCAATCATACATAGATTTTGTACATGTAAGACAAAAAGAGCATTAAAGTTGAAAAATCAAGCCCTGAACAATTGGGAATACCCATATTAAATTTTCCCAGGTAATTTAATGTGGTTCCTTTGTAAAATGATATATTACTTCGGTTTTTATTACAGTGCTGCCATGCTACTTTTGTACTGCACTGTCATCACAATATTTTTAGGTGTTTTGTGTGCACTTTCTTCATAGGAAAATTGATGTAGAACTTTAAGAACAGGAAGTGTTTTTTGAGCTCTAATTCCCACATTCACAGGTGCCAGGTACCTACATAGTAATCTGGTTTAGGTGAGAAAGTATTCCCTCACTAAACAACCTTGTAAATATGTTCTCCTTAGAAAATCACCTGATGCACTCAATCCTCCTAGCTCCTCAGCTGTAAAGAAGGGTCACTGTTGCTTTCAATATTTTGAAACAAAATAGTAATCCAGTGATGAGATTTATTTTGGAATAGGACACTTGCAGTTAGGTGCCTATGGCAGTTACATGTAAACTAAGTGCATCTAATAAATTCTTATTATAGTCATTGTAGATTTAGTAAATACAGTTGTTGGATCAGAAAAGTCACTTCACCTGAAATTTTAAGGCTTGACTCTATTGCTGCTATATGTAGTGCGAAATACCCTTGGGTATTCTACCTCACAGCCAATGCTTCAGTAAGGTGATGGTTTTCTATGTCATTTCTCTGTCATATCTGCGAGAGGAACAAAGACTTTTTGGACACTCCAAGGCAGCTCAGAATGGCAATACCTATTCAGGCAGATAAATCCTTCCCCTAATAGCTGATAAGCTGATCAGTTTCTAAACATTGATCCTCAGCCCAACTTTTGGTCCTGGTTTCAGAAAAGTGGTTATGACAGAAACACTGAAGATCATTTTGTGTATTTTCTAAACTCTCTCACTTTATGTAATAGATTGGCAATAACAAATTCCAGAATCTCAGTAATATCAAATCACATGTTTATGGTAAGGAGACTATTATGGGGATCTCTATTAGAGTTACAAATTCTATTTCACAGAATAGGGAACCCAGTAGAGGCAATCTGTGTCAATGGTTTAGATACCTATTAAAGCATTCCTGCTAAATTTGCTGGTTTATATGGTTTATGGAATAAAGATAAATGCTGTTGATTTGTGGGGGGAAAGGAGGGGGAGAAGCTTCTGCTTACCTTAGGTACCAGTGTATGTATATAGAATTTCCTACTGAGTCCATAAAATGCAATATACATATACACATATATATGTGTATATATATTCTTCTCTGAATGGGTAGAAACCGGGTAGTATTACCTTTAGAAAGAATAATTCATGAAGCACTCAGAGTTAGGAATCATTAAGGAGCTTAATTTTGCTTAGATCCAATTCTGATGCTTCACAAAGTTTAAGTTCTACTTGATCCACAAAATTATTTTATGAATGTCAGAATACCTTTATGTCTGGAAATGTAGTCTTAAGGACTTGAAGACTTAAATTTCAAACTGAAGCATTTGGACCAACATTTTAAAAACAGACCTGGCATATGTATTTTTAGTATTTTAAGTACCAATTTATGGAAAAAAAAAATAAGTTAAAAACTCTAAAAAGAGAAAACATGCTTTCCACAAAGTATTTGAATTCTTCCCCAACACTAGTGCTATGATGTAATTATAAATATCAAGTACATTAATAACTGGCATATAGATGAAGCTATTATTTTATACTCTGTTTAGATGAAAAAATCATAGTGTGTAAGATTTTATAATTGGTTCAAAATAGGGAAATTTAGAGCAAATTTTCATAAAAAACATTATATAAAATATAATATAAAAATATACATTTTCCTTATATAATAATTCTTTTGAATGAAAAGACAGTTTATGTTCTTACATCTCTATAGAAAAATAAATGTTCTATTAAATTATGTGGGTTTTGTGAATTCATCAGTACTATTTATTATACATATTGTATGTATTTCTATTCTATTCAGTAAATTGCTGTAGAAATTTCTTCTATGTTACAAACATGAGACATGTTTTTACAGGATTTGAACAAAAAGAGCCAAATTGGGCATTTTCCATTGTTAGCCTACCACACAAAACAAAATACAGTTGATTAAAATAGAAAAACACGCTCAAAACATTCTCTTACGTAAAAGTTAGGACAGAAGGATATACTGCTAACACTGTCACCTTCAGATAACAATGAAAATAGCAGTTTTCATAAGCAGTTGTCATAAGCACATGAGTGTAAGAAAAATAGTTCTGTCGGCTCTCACTGTACAAATAAAACAACACTGCCAGCAAGTTATCTGTCACTGTCACATCAGGTCCATTAATCTCATGCCACAAACCCCATGATTTTTAGAGGTATACTTTTTAATGTTAATATGTTCATAAGAAATCCACTTCAAGCTCACTCCTAAGTAACCTGTGTAACTACAGAATATATTGGGATCCACAAATTACATAGCCATTACCTCACATTCATGAAGCTGCCTACATGCAACTAGCTCCGTATGAAGAGATGAATGTCACAACTGTAATGCCTAATCATAATAATGCATGGTAGTTATTACATAAGTATCTTAAAATAACCATTTATATAATTTATATCAACTATAGATGTTTATATACTACATATTGTACACGTAAATATATACATTGCATATAGTTAGTAGACAAGTATGTATTATAGAAAGTAAATTATATAAACATCGCTTAAAAATTCCATAAATTTTAGCAATCTCGAACTTATGTGCCACCCCCAGATCCCATAGTAAATCAATGTAGAATGGCAGCCGGGCCTCAGAGTCAGCAGTGTTAGCATATTAACTTTACTTAGCCTTATTGGATAAGGGATTGACCTGGTTCACACACTGTGCACCCCACAGTTGGAGCCGCTTCATTGACCCACTCGATTTTTCTTCTGAACCCTGTTATCTCCCCTGTGGGACAGGGGGACTGTGTAATTTTTTAAAACAGCATATATGTGTGATTAAAGTGTTTTGATGTCAAAGTCCATTTAGTCTCCACACAGTCAATTTCATCTTAATCCACAATGGTCCTATAGCCCTTGAGCCAAGAATGCCCTTTAATTTGTGTGTCCTCCCAGAGTATTTTAGTTGAGTCAACTTGACAGGTTTCACATCAAGGACAATGATCTAATCCTTCTTCTTTAATCATCTGAGGGAGCAGCTAATTCAAGGCGCTGGGTTTGCACTGATTGGGTTACTAAGGCTTCTCGGCTGTCACTGTTCCCTTGATCTTCCCTGCTCTTTGTGTTTATTCTGATTAGCCTTAATCAGATGACTTACTAAAAACACATCCCTCAAAGGAAAATGGAGTGTAGACACAAGAAATCTTCTTTGACTTTAAATGTTCTAAGTTTATTGTTAGTTACTACAACACAGGGACTGCTACTCAGGATTCTGTCAGAATCACAGAAGTTTTCTTCACCAGCTTTTAAGAATAGTTTTTGCTAAATGTTCAATGCTGCCTTTCACAAAAGCCATGCCTTACTTGCTCAGATCACTGGATGGCTCCTCTCCCCTCCCACATATGGTCAAATCCATTGTTCCCTGCTTTCTTTACAGAAGGATCCAAATGATAATGAACTCAACCTAATCCCACAGTTAACGATGTTAATATTCACACCTAATGGATAGTAGTATGCTCCAAGCAGGAATTTTTTCATGTAGAAGTACAGTAGCTTCCAATATCTCCCTTCTTTCATGGAATCACACAGAAGTTGTTTGTGATTCATGTGGATTGCTTGTATATGATTCCTTCTATAAGTCTTCCTTGGTAAGATTTATCATCACAGAATGTGCAAATCTTGGTTCACTGTGTTAACTTCCAGTAGGAAATGTGTTTTATGAAGAACTATTGTTTCTTGTCTGCTGTGAATTCCAACTTGTGATTGAAGGCATGGCTACCACAGGTCATTTTACATAGAGGCATCTCCACAGTGTCTCAGGGTGAGGTATTGTTGTAACATGAAGTAAATTCTGCTGTCATTTCATTGTAACTTGGTTCCCTATAGGGAATATTAGCTTTTGTGACTAAAAGCTAATCCAGTTAAGCAGAAACCCAGCTAGGATCAGACAAACAATGACACACCATGAACCCTATGAACTGAAGCAGCTACTCCTAAAACCATCAAAGGACAATGATCAGATCACTATCCCTGGTGTGAATCTCACCAAAGGGTCAGAGAAAGGAAGTTTCTCTTTGAAATGCCATGCAAATTAAATGTGATGACTGCCTAAGGGCTATAGGATTTATTATGAAATGCAGTGAGGAAATGAATTTTGGTACTGTACAAAACTTAAAATGAATGTCTGAGGTAAGGGCCAAAAATAAGGTAAAGGACTGATTAAAGTAGAAGAAGGAAGAAAAAACATGAAAAAACGTAAAAAAACAGAGGGAAAAGGGTTAAAATGAATGGGTTGAATGTAAGCAGGGGTCCGATCAGTACACCTGTTTGACATTATCTTATGCTTGATTGACTCAATCTGTCTTGTCTTCTCATTGAATAATATTTTGAACATTTTTCTGTATGACTGAGCTCCCTAATCTGAGTCTGTGTGTATAACAGCTAGCAAACTCCAAATTGAACTGTTTGAGGAACAGGACATGAACTGCAATTACCAACATCTGTAGAGAGAGACACCCTCCAACAAAGGGTACAACTGCCCTGGAGGAAACCAGAGTCTGGGAAGACTGGAGGAGACCACAGTCTAGAGACCAGCTGCAGGACAGACAAAAACCTGTATATGTCAGCCCTAGCGAAAGGCATGGTGAGAGATAGTGACTGCATAAGGCATCTATGGTCTGGGTATAGGTATTGGATAGGCTTAAAGTTTGTCCTCTTATCTGAGAGTTCTATGAATGTGAGTGTACTTCTGAATCAAGAAAATGCGGGTGATCAGTGCTGGTGAGCCTAAAACTAATCCCAACATTGATCCCCATTGTTCTTGTTTATGTGACTGTTATCTGGATTTACATGAGTGCTGGTAAAATCAGTTTTCTCTGTGCTATTTGTGGGACTTGTCATGACTGCTGTGCATGCATGCATGCATGGATTCGTGTGCTTATCAGGAATACATCTTCAGCCTCACCACTGATAGCACCTAGGAGTACAGAAACATATGCATCCGTTGTGTTGTGACAGAGTAAGGTGCTGTACACCTAGTTTGAATCTATTTTCTACTGTAGTGGGCTGGGAAGGATAAATCCTCAGACTGCTGAAGTCCTCCACATTCATCCACCCTTAATGAAACTTGTTTCTTGTCTGCTGTGAATCCCAACTTATGATTCAAGCAACCACAGATGCAGAGACCATTTTCAGTGGAGGAATCTCCACAGTGTCTCAGGATGAGGTGATCATACAACATGAAGTAAATGTTGGTGTCATTTTACTATAGACTTGGCTTCCTATTCTGCCCTGTTGTGTTACCATCTGCCTGGTACAGTCAGGCTTTACAGATGCCAAAGCTCATTCTAGCCAAACTGAAAAGGCTTTGTTAGTCTAAATAAAGATTCTGTTAGTTCTGCTTTTTGTGAAGCATACAAGAGTGACTTTTACAAGAAAAGTTAGATGCAAGAAACTCTGAAAATGTATTTTGAAAAATATCAGGATTGTTCAAAAGTTCTTCCTTGTTTCTGAATCTTTTTATAAACCACTTGTTATATGTAATGTAGAACAATTATTTTAAAACATGACTAAAAAGTAAAGAATAGTTTTGTGACATAATATTGAAACAGCTTGATTAATATAAACTGCTTATTTTCCCTCAGATCGTGTTTTATGAATAATGTATTAAAAAAAACCAAACCTAAATGACAATGTTCACTATTTCAATGCTTAAAAAAAATAAACAACAAAACAAAAACCCAAACAAAACAAAACAACTTCTAACACAGGAAAACTGTTTGTTTATCAACAAAACTTTTAGTCTAATCTAATAATACCACTTTACTGCATATACTTCTCATATATATAACTCTAGTGGTATGTAGCAAAATATAAATATATTTCAAAAATGTGTGTACTTATGTGAATACTCTAATTTTATTGGGTTTTTTTAATTATTATTTGTTTTTTGATAGTTTAGAATTTGTCCTAATCAATAACTTACAATGAGACTTAATACTGTATTACTCTGTATTTTCTAGGAACAGTCACATGACAGTTATCACAGTCTCAATGGCATGAAGCAATTTGATTGTCAGTCTGAACATTTAGATTAATAGATGAACGTACAAGAGCATTAAAATCTCTGTAGGAAGAGCCACAGAACTTTTTAGTGGATGTGCTTTTACACATTAACTCTTATTTTCATTTGTTCATATGTTTATGATGTCAGCCTTCATAAATATCCATATTTACTGCATAAATTATGTATTGCATATACTCAGTTGAGGCTTTGCTTGTGTACAATGCAAGTTTGAATGAAGTAGAATCTCCAAGGAGAGAAAAGTCTATACAAAAATAAGGCATCATTTAAGAAAGATTTATTACAGAAAGTTTCAAACAACTCTACTTTCAGTGACTTAACTTTCATAGCATCACAGAATGGTTTGGGTTGGAAGGAATCTTTAAAGATCTAGTCCAGCTTCCCCTGTCATGGTTAGGAACATATTTCACTGCCCAATTCCCTGTCCAGCTTGACTTTGAACACTTCCAATGATGGGGCATCCACAGCTTCTCTGGGCAACCTGTTCCAGTGTCTTACCAACCTTACCATAAAAAAAAAAAAGGTCTTCCTAATTTCCAATCTAAACTTACTCTCACTCAGTTTAAAACTGTTGCTCCTTGTCTGGTCACTATAGATCTTAGTTAAGTCTTTCTCCACCTTTCTCATAAGACCCCTCTAAGTATTCACAGAGTCAAAGAATAGTTTGAGTTGGAATGGACCTTCAAAGGTCATCCAGTCCAACCCCTTTGCAATGAGTAGGGACATTTTCAACTAGATCGGATTGCTCAGACCCCTGTCCAGCCTGACCTTGAATGTTTCCAGAGATGGGGCATCTACAACCTCTCTGGGCAAGTTGTTCCAGTGTTTTACCACTCTCATTGTAAAAATTTCTCCCTCACGCGTAGCCTGAATCTCCCCTCCTTTAGTTTAAAACCATTACCTCTTGTCCTCTTAAAACAGGCCCTGATAAAAAGTCCCCATCTTTTTTATAGGCCACTTTTAAGTACTGAAAAGCTGCAATAAGGTCTCACCGGAGCATTCTCGTCTCCAGGCTGAGCAAGCCCAAATCTCTTAACCTGTCCTCACAGGAGAGGTGCTCCAGCCCTCTGATTGTCTTCGTGGCCCTCCTCTGGACCTTCTTCAACAGATCCATGTCTTCCTGCACTGAGGGTTTCCAGAGTGGGATGCGGTATTCCAGGTAGGGTCTCACCAGAGCAGAGTAGAAGGAGAGAGTCACCACCTTAGACCTGTGGGAGAAACTACTTTTGATGCAGCTTGAGATACGATTGGCCTTCTGGGCTCAAGTACACATTGCTGGCTCATGTCCATTTTTTCATCCAATCAGTACCCCCAAGTCTCTTTCTGCAGGACTGCTCTCAATCCTTTCATTCTCCAGCCCATATTGATACTGGGAGTTGCCCCAACCTAGGTGCAGGACCTTGCACTTGGTCTTGTTGAAAATCATAAGGGTCACACGGGCCCACTTCTTGAGCCTGTGCAGGTCCCTCTGGATGGCATCCCATCCCCTAGGTGTGTCAACTGCACCACTCAGCTTGGTGTCATACACAAACTTGCTGAGGGTTCACTCAATTCCACTATGTCATTGATGAAGATATTTAATAGTATTGGTCCCAGTACGGACCCTTGAGGGACGCCACTCATTCCTATTTTCTACATGGACACTGAGCCACTGACTGTAACTCTTTGTACACATAGATCAATTTCCTTATCCAACTACCAGTCCATCCACCAAATCCATATCTCTCCAACTTAGAGAGAAGGTTGTTGTGTTGTTGTTGTTGATATGTTGTAAAACATATCAAATGCTTTACAGAAGTCTAGGTAGATTACATGTACAGCCCTTCCCTTTTCCACTGATGCTGACATTCTGTTCTTAAGGGCCACTAGATAAGTCAGGCACAGCTTGCCCTTGGTGAAGCCATGTTGGCTGTCTCTAATCATGCCCGTCTTCCATATGCCTTGACATGTCTTCCAGGAGGATCTGTTCCATTTTATCAGGCACAGAGGTGAGGCTGACTAGTTGATAATTCCCACAGTGCTTCTTTTTATACTTTTTAAAAATTTGTGATAGTTCAGTGCATAGACAGATCAAGTTTTTAATCAATGCCTCCAACAATGAAAAACTCAATAGGCTAGATCTCTAAATGTTTATATCAACAACACTGAAGACATAAGTTCTTTGTACTTGGTTTTCTTTTATGCAACATATTGACAGAATTGTAATTCATGTCCACAAATTGATTGCTAATAATATGTCTAAAGGTGAAAGATAAAAGATAGTACAGAGACATAAAATAGTAGTTCTCAGATTTGTTATCTAATTCTGACAGAGAAAGCAATTCCATGAAGTAATAGAAAACACAACCAAGACCAATGTAGTAATAAAATTTTATTTAAGTGGAGAGGGGAACATAATATCAAACCCTCTTGTCTCTTTCTAACTAACACTTAACATTTCTTATTATTAAAAATGGAAAAAAAGAACTGTTGCAAGAGCAATGGCTTGGAATATTTGTAAGTACAAATATTCTCATTGCCCATCTCAAACCTCTGTTTTTGTGTTTATTTTAAAATGTTAACACCTATGGGCATCAACGGATATACAGAACTCCTAAAGGAGGCAGTGATGAAAAATAGCAACTTAATTTTTTTCAGTAAATCATCCTGCAACACAAAGATTAAGTCTATGTAATTCATCATGGATAGATATTATTTTAGAGGATTGGATGTTATGAGCATGTGAAAAATGTGTCATATTCATTTTCAGTTTGCACATAGGAACTCTAGAAGTTGACTGTGTGTCTAATAATTGTCCTCTTCTGTAATACGATGAGATAATGGCTAATGCCATTTTCTTCATTTTTTTCCTCCATTTTGATTTCCTAAGCTCACTGAGGTTAACAGTTTGCTCATAAATTTTAAAGTCTTCACCTTATGCCTGTTCAACTAAAGAACAGCTATTAGTGGAGGCACAGATAGATGCAAAAACCCTAAATCCTATGAGTGGGACTGATATATTGTATAGAAAGAACTTCTAGGTTCAGAACCACATTCTGCACTGAACTACAGTAAAAGAAGGTGGGATCAGTTTCACAGTATCACAGTATGTTTGGGATTGGAAGGGACCTCAAAAGATCATCTAGTCCAATCCCCCTGCTGGAGCAGGAACACCTAGGTGAGGTCGCACAGGAACATGTCCAGGCGGGTTTTGAATGTCTCCAGAGAAGGAGACTCCACAAGTTCCCTGGGCAGCCTGTTCCAGTGTTCTGTCACCCTCACTGAGAAGAAGTTTCTTCTCAAATTTAAGTGGAACCTCTTGTGTTCCAGCTTGATCCCATTACCCCTTGTCCTATCATTGTTTGCCACCGAGAAGAGCCTGGCTCCATCCCCATGGCACTCACCCTTTATATATTTATAAACATTAATAAGGTCCCCCCTTAGTCTCCTCTTCTCCAAACTAAAGAGACCCAGCTCCCTCAGCCTTTCTTCATAAGGGAGGTGCTCCACTCCCTTAATCATCTTAGTTGCCCTACGCTGGACCCTCTCCAGCAGTTCCCTGTCTTTCTTGAACTGAGGGGCCCAGAACTGGACACAATATTCCAGATGTGGTCTCACCAGGGTGGAGTAGAGGGGAAGGAGGACCTCTCTTGATCTACTAACCACCCCCCTTCTAATACACCCCAGGATGCCATTGGCCTTCCTGGCCACAAGGGCACAGTGCTGGCTCATGGTCATCCTGTTGTCCACCAGGACCCCCAGGTCCCTTTCCCCTACACTGCTCTCTAATATGTAATCTCCCAACCTATACTGGAACCTGGGGTTGTTCCTGCCCAGATGCAGGACTCTACACTTGCCCTTGTTAAATTTCATTAGGTTATTCCCCGCCCAACTCTCCAGCCTGTCCAGGTCCCGCTGGATGGCAGCACAGCCCTCCGGCGTGTCAGCCACTCCTCCCAGCTTAGTGTCATCAGCAAACTTGCTGATAGTACACTCAATTCCCTCGTCCAAGTCGTTAATGAATATATTGAATAATATTGGCCCCAGCACTGACCCCTGGGGCACTCCACTAGATACTGGCCTCCAACTAGACTTCGCACCATTGACTACCACTCTCTGGCTTCTCTCCCTAAGCCAGTTTGCAACCCACCTCACTACTCTATTGTCTAGACCACACCTCCTCAACTTAGCTGTGAGGATGCTGTGGGAGACTGTGTCAAAGGCTTTACTGAAGTCAAGGTAGACCACATCCACCGCTCTGCCATCATCCATCCACCTTGTTACATTCTCATAAAAGGCTATGAGGTTGGTCAAGCATGACCTACCCTTGGTAAAGCCATGCTGACTGCCCCTAATAACCCTCTTATCCTTGATATGCCTTGAGATGGCACCAAGGACAAGCTGTTCCATTACTTTCCCAGGGACAGAGGTGAGGCTGACCGGTCTATAATTACCCGGGTCCTCCTTCTTGCCCTTTTTGAAGACTGGAGTGACATTTGCTTTCCTCCAATCCTCGGGCACCTCTCCCGTTTCCCAAGACTTGGCAAAGATGATGGAGAGCGGTCCAGCAATGACTTCAGCCAGCTCCCTCAGCACCCGCGGATGCATCCCATCTGGACCCATGGGTTTATGAATGTCCAGACTATTTAATTGCTCCCTAACCCAGTCCTCATCGACTAAAGCAAACTCCTCCATTGACCTGGCTTCATCCAGGGTCTCAGGGGTACAGGGCTCCCCAGGACAGCCTCCGGCAGAGTAGGCAGAGACAAAGAAGGCATTCAGTAATTCTGCCTTCTCTGTATCTTCTGCCACCAGGGCACCCACCCCATTCATCAGTGGGCCTACATTGCCTCTGGTATTAGTTTTATCTGCTATGTATTTGAAAAAGTTCTTTTTGCTGTCCTTGACCCCTCTCAGTATTAGTCACCTAAAAGCCAGTCAGCTTACCCAGAACTAATGGCTTATTCTGCTTTTACATCAGTAGGACAGAAACATCCATCTCTGAATGTCAGCTTGTTCACTTAGCTTAATCAGTCGAGTCACCACTGCAGTCATCTCTGTCAAGATGGGGAACATAGCTATTCAGCTTAGAATAGCCACTTTCACTCCTAGATGGTTATGATTAGGTAAAATCAATCCTACCAGTAATAAATGTCAGACTTGGCAGTAACATCATGAAAGGCTAAATCTGAGAAAATAATTAGCATAGTTTCCATATGCAAAGAAGATCTGGACTTCATTAATATTCTTACATATTCTTACTTACTAGGGATCAGACTGCTGGTACATTTAAGTTTCCTGGAACTACGAATGCCTTTCTGAAGTATCTTGATCAACAATTTATTTTTCTCTGTTGTCATCAGATTACTTATTCTATATATTGACTTTAGGTTAACAAACATGTCCTATTATATTTCTGATTTCATGAGGTCCAATATCATACTGTGTGATTACCTACTGAAGCAAATTGCATTCAGCTCCAGGTTTTTCCAATAACTTATATTTTTAAACCGCACTACTTCTATTACTTGACATACATATATGGCATCTTTCCTTTAGAAACCGGAAGAATAGGTTGTTAGGTTTTTTCATGACAATCTGAAATCAGGAGACAGTTGCTATATATGCCCAAATCCAGGAAATGCTACTGGGTTTGGTGGTAAAGCATGTGCCTTTATACCATCATCTGGAATGATGAAATTACTGCCTATATGATTTATCTTTTCTTTGTAGGAATTTGCACAACATAATGCAGCTCAAAATCAGGTTCCGTTTCAACAAGTTCAAGGTGTGAAATGAATGTTTCACACAGCTCTGCTCCTTAGCTCTGGTGTAAGAGACTGGGAAGCACAGTGTTATTTGCAGTGAGGAGAAGCTGCAAAATCCAATTGTTACGTGTATGAAAGCTGTTTCTGTAGAGAAATATCCTCATATAATGGACCACACTCTTCACAAAAAGCTTGATTGTTGCAGTAGTCTAGGATTTCTAGTTTGTTTTTTCTTTAATGTCACCTACAGTGAGTGTAGAAACATATTAAAAAAAGCAGAACATTATGGAAGGGGCGTTAAGAGTTAGCAAGAAAAGCTGTATCACTGAGTGACTCACAAAATCCTTGAGAGTTTTTCTGTTGAAGACGGTGACATTCATATTTTAACATAACATTTGCTATCACCTTTTTGATTGATGGCAATTAAAAAGAGTCCAACCTTTCCCCTGAAAGAGTTGTGTATGGAAAACTGTATATAGAAAACTACAATTATATCTGAGTCACAAAATTAAAGTAATCATCTTAGGATTCTTCAGGTGCAGCTACATCTAAACACCCAACTCATCTCTAAAGGACAAGAGTGTTTTCAGATAAGGGAAAAACTACAGGTCATGATAAAAAAGTGTATGTTTACTTGACTAAAAGAATAACAAAAAGCAGACTATTTTTTGACAATTCTCAGAGGCTTTCACCTTCATAATCAAATTCTGCTTAAATAAACTAAAGTAAGATACCTGCAGTTTCATAATTTGCATATAGACATTTATTAGGAACACAAATTAAGAGTAGTTCAGTTTTACAAGGTTTTGTGGGTTTTTTGTTTGTTTGTTTGTTTGTTTTTTTAATTGATGTTGTCTTTTCCTTGGAATTAATGTATGGTTTTGCTATACTCCTCATCCTGTCACCGTGTCACAACCCCAGCAGGGGCAGGGTAGGTGTCTCTCAGGGGCACGGGGCAGTCTTGGATGGTTGGAGCTGGTTGGAAGCAGCTCATTGGATCTGCCATGCTCACATGACTGGCACTCACTTGGGGACCTCAATCAGCCATCCAGGGACAGTAGTCTGACAGACTGCAGCAGTGGGTGAGGAAAGCCCTTTGTGTCAAAGGGAAGGGGAGAACTGCACCTCCAGAGCCCTAAGGAAGGGGAGCCCCAGAGAGAGGTGGCTGCACCTTCCATGTGCACCCTGCTCCTCCTGGTGGGGACCACAGGATAGCAAGTTGTTGTATCCTTCCCTTCCAACAGGCACATTCACTTGGGGAAAGTCTGAAACTGTCAATTTGTGCCCCTGAAGGACAGTGGAAAGGTAACCAAAATGCTGGTGTAAGAGAGAAAGGTGATGGGAAGGGGGCATTGTAGAACAATTTTAAATGTGTTGTTAATTAAGCTTTTTTGTATAAATTTGTATATGACTGTTACTGTCTTTGTAACTGAACTAGTAATAGCTGTTGATTGTATTTTTTATTAGATTGTAAAAGCCTTAATTGGACTAAGAATAAATCTTCATTCCATAAATACAGGGTATTCCCTTTTACTTGTAACAAGATTTTGAATTAAAAAACCTTGACCCTCCATTACTGGCTGGTGATGTCCTTGGCATCTGAAGACAAGGACCCTGTCAGAGCTCCAGAATGATAATGAAATTGTCCAGGCATTGGGCTGGAGGAAGAGCAAGTGCCTATGTCTGGTGTTGGGGCAAGGGTGGCCTCACCTCTAAGAGGTGAGCTGTGGTCCATCTGAGCACACAATCACCAGGAGTAGGAGCTGTGGGAGAACAAGGGCAAGAAACACAGCCCAAAGGAGAGAGAACAGGTGACTGATGAGAGACTACACTTAGAAGAAAAGTTCATAGAAATTCCCAAGTTGAATTATGCTAGAAACTTGTGACCTCTGGCAACAGAGGGAAGATTCTTTCTTTGTCTCCAGAACGGCAGTTACAAAAGGGATACAGCATCCTGGCAACAGGTTAGGCAAGACTAGTCAGAGTCATCATCAGACCTACCTGAAGCTCAATCAAGTATGCATACTAAGAGGGAGAGGAAGATGATGACTCTCACTCATGTGGAACAAATCATTGAACACAACATTGCACATTAGAATAAGGTTCTTCATTGAGAAGGTGGTTAGACACTGGAACAGGCCCTCCAGGGAAGTGGTCACGGCATCAAGCCTGTCAGAGTTCAAGGAAGGTCTACATGACCGTCCTAATCATATGGTTTAGTTTCAGGTAGTCCTACAAGGACCAGGGAGTTAGTCTTGATGATCCCTATGAGTCCCTTCTAACTTGAGATATTCTATGATTCTATGAGGCTGTGAATTTCAGTGCTTCTACGAAAGTTATTAAAATACCTTCTCTAAATATTTTTGAAGGAAATATTTTGACTTTATAACATATCAATACCTGATTGCAAACTTCAAAGAATGAAAAAAATAAAGATACATAAAGAGCTTGGAGAGTGTGTATCATGTTTTCATGGCAGCTACAAATTTTTAGAGACATCACGGAAACAAGGGGGAGAAAGAACAGTAATGGATGTGCCATTGCTGTTCAGTAGCCATTTTCCTTCTTGGGGATCACTAGTGGAACAGATGGACTTGCCATAGATGCCAGACTGTACAATAGCTCATCTGCTATTTAATGTCTTGCAAGAAAGGCAGTGAAAAGACTCTTAGCCTTGCTAATAAACTCTGATTTGTGGCCTGCCAGGTTTTAGCTATGTACATGAAAGATGCCGTAAAGAGCTTCCTGCAATACTGTTGTGGATGTTGCAGTTCCAGAGTCTTCAAACCAATTCCACAGGAAGCCTTTGGTGTATTTCTTACTGTGTGCTCTTTTGAAAAGTGAATAAATCAACTGTTTCATTCCTGTGACTCTAACAGTAGTAACCCTGATGAAGTCTGAATAATGAGGCCTTTGGAGATGTCTAGGAAATAATTACATATCCCGGGAAGACACATCTGTGGGAACCTGGAAAAAAAAAGTCAAAACATAGTGTAGAAGAAAGTGTTATTTTAGGGCAGATGTATACAAGATTATCTTACAGGAGTAAGAACTTTTGGTCCTGTTTGTTCTTACATCTTCAGTTGAGTATGAAGAAACTGGAAAGCAGAACTCTAGGGTTACTGTGTTTATTTTCTCGAAACAGCAAATACATATTGAATACACATTGAATGCTTATATGATCTATTGGTTGTATATTAAAAATATTATTCAAAAGAATACTTAAGAAAACACCAGTTTCTGGGAGAGGAAACAGAATAAGAACGGAAACACTGTTCAGCACTGGCTTAGCTCTGCTACCATTGAAATCAGTGGACATACTCCTGCACTGATATGTGCACTGGTATGTCTTTATTAACATAATCAGGAAAAAAAAAAAAAAAAGTTTCCTTTATCTCAATAAATACACTGTGCAAAGACAATAATTAATTTTTTCTGTTCCTGCTAATCTCTGAAGAGCAAAAAAACAAAATATAACTGCTGCATTCCATGGAAGTGAATGCAATTTTTAACATCAGTACTGTGGGATACATTGTCAGCATATCTGGATAGAATTTTTTTGTTTGTTTTCAAATCTGGGCATAATATAGCCAGGGCGCCCTCTAAACATTTCCAATCACACAAAATTATTTTCCAAGCTTTTTCAGTCACCAAGGCTTGACTATTTAACTGAGCACTTTATTTTTTATTATCTTTCTCCTGTATATAGTGTAATTTTCACATAAGTAACTAAATAAGCTTCTCCCCTTTTTTGTCTTGGTTGTACACTATGAGGTTCACTCTAGGAGCTTCACTTAGAGTCCTCACATAGCAGAGTTTCTAGAACTTTACAACCACTTCTCCCATCTCTGCTTTTCATTATTCTCCCTGTGGAGACAGCTCATACTTCTGCTGGGCCACATAGAAGTTCAGTTACTCTGTAGCAGTGTCTCAGAGAGCCATAGACCATTTCAAAGAAGATGATGGTTGGATGACAGCTGTTTATTGGGCCTCAGTGCTCTATGCTAAGTTAATTCATAGCAAATGAAAGTGAAATGTAAACAGTATGGCAGGAACGCACCACACCATATACCTGTTACTCTTTCCGCAATTGAAATCAATGAACTAAGAAGAAGACATACAGGATTTTGGTCAAATTAAGTTAGTATTGCATTTCTCTGACTAAAAGAAGCCTTGAAATGGGCACAAATTCCACTTAAACTCTGCGACCTCGGACCTTAACTTTCTGAAAGTCATTACTGAGCATCCTGGTTTCAACCAGAATGTTTTTCTTCCAAGTAGCTGGCTGGAGGACCGGGCAGAGAAGAACCTAATGAAGTTTAACAAGGGTAAGCTTAGGGTCCTGCACCTGGGGAGGAATAACCCCAGGCACTAGTACAGCTTAGGGGCGGACCTGCTGGAAAGCAGCACTGCAGAGAAGGACTTGGGAGTTCTGGTTGACAACAGATTGACCATGAGTTAACAATGTGCTCTTATGGCCAAGAAGGCCTACGGTATCCTGGGGTGTATTAAGAAGAGTGTGATCAACAGGGGGTTATCCTCCTTCTCTACTCTGCCCTGTTGAGACTGCATCTGGAGTACTGTATCCAGTTCTGGGCTCCCCAGTTTAAGAAGGATAAAGAATTACTGGGGGGAGTCCAGCGGCAGGCTACAAAGACGATTAGGGGCCTAGAGCACTTTATTATGAAGAGACACTGAGAGAGCTGGGTCTGTTCAGCCTAAAGAAGAGAAGGCTGAGAGGGGATCTCATCAATGTTTATAAATATCTCAAAAGTGGGTGTCAGAAGGAAGGGACGAGACTCCTTTCAGTGGTGCCCAACAATAAGAGGCAATGGGCATAGACTGAAGCACACGAGGTTCCACATAAATAAAAGGAAAAACTTCTTTACTTTGAGGGTGCCAGAACACTGGAACAGGCTGCCCAGAGAGGTTGTGGAGTCTGCTTCTCTGGAGACATTCAAAACTCACCTGGACACATTCCTGTGCAAACTACTCTAGGTGTGCCTGCTTTATCGGGTGGGCTGGACTAGATGATCTCCAGAGGTCCCTTCCAACTCTAACCATTCTGTAATTCTGTGATTCTGTGATAACGCTGTGTTTTGAATTTAGAATGAAAATAATGTTTAAAATACACTGATATAACATCATAGTTGTGGCTAAGTAGTCAAGAACGGTTCAGCTTCTCCCATGATGTCAAGTGCACAAGAAACTGGGAGAGCTCACAGCTGGGACAGCTGATCCAAACTGGCCAAAGGGATATTTGTTACCATATGACATCATGCTCAGTATAAAAGTTGGGGGAAGAGGAAGAAATGGGGTGATGTTAGAAGTTATAGCATTTTGTCTTCCCAAGTAACTGTTACTTGTGATGGAACCCCGTTGTCCTGGAGACGGCTGAATACCTGCCTTTCAATGGGAAGTAGTGAACGAATCCCTTGTTTTGCTTTGCTTGTGCGAGCTTTTGCTTTACTTATTGAACTGTATTTATCTCAGCTCAAGAGTTTTCTCACTTTTACTCTTCCGATTCTCTTCTCCATCCCACTAGGAGGGAGTAAGCAAGAAGCTGTGTGGCACTTAGTTGCCATTTGGGGTTAAACCATGACACTGAGGTAAGTAATGAGCTGTGGGCAACATTATGAGTTGATCTCCATTTTGACCTAAACTTCTTACTTGCCTTTAGCCATAAGAAAAGCTGTCCTTGTGATATACAATCTGCAGATCACTTTCCTGACAATCCTTTGTATTGTCAGAATGAAACAAAGAGGACTTCATACAAATGAATAAGGCCGATCCAATTTTTTTAGAAATGTCTGGTATACAATAAAAACATATATAAAGCTACCAGTAGTAAAGAACAATTAATACAATAATATTACTATAAGATAGTTAACTAAAGAAGCAGAGGAAAAGACAGTAGAAGATTTTGTTGACTATGCATAAGCATCTGTGATAGGAAGCTCTCCTTTCAAGTTGACTTACTTTCTTATATTCCTTACTGAACTTTCAGAAAATGGGGAAACTTTCAGTATTAGAACAAGCTTGGAATAAAAAGTGATCTAGAAATATTTACAAAAACTCATATATTACAAAATAAAAGATGAGTGTGTTTGAACTTTTGTTTAAGATTATTGCTAACATTTACTTCAATATGTTGCTGACAAAACCTAGTGACAATTTGGTCCAGCCCTCTGCTCAAAGCAGTGTCAACTAGAGCAAGTTTCTCACATCAAGGTGCAGTCAGGTTATGCATAGGAACAAGAACAGACTCTACAGACATTTTGGGTAACCTGTTCCAGTGTTTGACAACCCTGTGGCAAAATAAAAACAACATATTTCATTTGTTTACTAACAATCTTTTCTAAACTATTTTATTTTGAATTTTAAATTTAATTTCTATTTTACTGTGGTGAGACTATCCTTTTGGAAAAGGAAAGAGGTCCTTTTGTCTTGGAAGTAAGCTAGAAAAGAGGAATAAGTTATGCTTTCTCTTCAACTGAATAGAGGATTTCTGTTTGTGAAGACTTTCTGGAATCAGGGCCTAAAATGAAGAAAATATTTAGGGACTTTTTTTGTCTTGTCCTTCAGTGAAGTTTTCAATGAGAATCTTAAGTTACAGCCTTAACTGACATAGAACAAACATCTACTTCTTGAACCACAAGAGCAACTTTAGTAAGAGGCAGTTCTAGTAGCTTGCCACATTTTCCAGACATCAGGCACTAGAGAGGAATGCAAAATCAAGTTTTTGTTTATGTATTGCATATATGCTTATATATAGAATGAGTCAGCCATAAATTAAAAAAAAAAAAAAAGCAAACAAGCAAACAAACAAACACCTCAGCATTCAAAATAAACTTCACACCATTAAACATGCTTCTAAAACACTGATATAAATAACAACAAATCAATATCTGCTAGTACTGAGAATATGACCTTATTTCATCAGGCCTTGTAATAATGGAAAGGCTTTTATTCAACTCAGAGTGCACTTAAATAAATGAGAGGTCACCCAGGATCTGTTCCCTACTGGTTTGTGTTTTTTATTACAATAATGTAACATCTCCAACTTAGTTGCTGGCTAATGGATATTCCAACTTTTAGAATTCATAAAACATATCAACTTTCTACATAAATTTTGTTTCATCTGATATTATAAAATATTAAATAAATGGCTGCATTTTTTTGCCTGCCTCATTATTTTAAAACAGGATTTTTTCTGTTGTCTAAAAAGATGAAAACTAATTTATGTCAATGATATATGAGAGACCCTGCAAATATGCTATAATATCCTATATGTGAGGATGTACTACAATACTTTAAGTGATGTAATTTAAGTCTTAAATTCTGTTTTCCTCCTAAAACAATAAGAGATTTATAACTGAAAACTTCTCAAGTACTTAATCTAGTATTGGAATCTTCCAAAAAGAGTCATGAACTTTTTCAGTCTTTGAAAATAAGAATAGTAAATAAAATTATTTATTTTGTCGTAATACAATTTAAGATAGTTTGTATCCTATATCTGCCACCCTTTTCCCACTGGATAAAACCTTATTCTCAGAAGAACAGAATTGGTCTTAATTATTCTGCAGTTTGTTAAACTGTCTTGGATGGGTTTCATTTAACTTTTAGCACTAAAATAGGATATTTGAGCTAAGAGTTTGGCTGCCATAAATTCACTAAAAGTAAATGGAAAGAGATTATTATTATTTACCTGAATTATCCTCTACAACTGCCTATCTCCCAATATAAACTATATCTGCAATATAATAATCTCATTTGTGAGCCTAAAATTAGATGGAATAAATCTGAATCAAAATATTTCACTACTTTTTGTGATTACTGTAGCAAAATCTTACTGTAGTGTTTATTAGAAAGAACAAAGCAAGAGCAGCAACAACAAAAAAGGAGCAGCTCAATGAGCTTTTTGTAATTACTTTTCACCGGCAATGTGAAGGTGAATTTCATCATGAAACATGGTGGTTGATAAAAGCAATGCATTTTCAAATTTTTACCTATGAAGGAAAGTCAAAACAATCTCCTTTAATTTTAAACATAAACTTCCAGTACTAAAAATATTAGAGAAAGACGACAAGTATAAATTAAATATCAGTTATTCCTGTAGTTTTGGTTCTCCACAGAGAGATATTGTGTTTATTTTTCATAAAGTATAATTTACTAGATTAATCTTTTCTTGTGTTTTAGCAAATATAAGCTAACAACTTTTTATATGTTGGTAGAAGTGGAAAAATTAAAAAAATAGTAGTTTGAAATACATTGTTAAAGATTATGCTATGTGAATGTTTTTTTATGTACAGGACTGCAGTAAACAACAACAACAACAAAAACGCAATGATAAAGAATGGAACATTACATGGACATGTTACTATGTATTTTTGTTTGAAAATATTTAAGAGTAGTTTTATAATTAGAGTGTTACCAATGTCCATGTCGTCACAAAAGGAATTCTGAGAAGTGGTAATGGGAACACAGCATATGCCTCTTTCTGTTCCTTTTCCAGTAGATCAATTTCCTGCAAAAATGTATTGCAACAATATCTATTTTTAATTAAAACCAGAGGACTGCAACTAAATCAGATTCTTATACAGTTAATGCCTTGTTTCAGGACCTTACCTAAAATACAAATTTGTTACTCTTGTTTAGATATGTAGGTATTTTATTTTGCCTTCATACTGCATGGATTTTTGCCTCATAATTTGGAAATCACGTATGTTCTTCATATAAATAAAAAGTGGGCACTATTCATTGCTTTCTTCATAATAAATATTTTAAGGAAACATCTAATAGTTAGTTATCTTTAGAATTATTGGGTTTTTAAAAAAATACTGCAGTATGAGATAATCATGTACATAAAAAAATGTTCCATCTCAGCATTTACAGCAGGTCAAGTGTATACTGAGTTCCATAATGGAATGAGATCATTGTAGAGATTATGCTGAAGAAAATGAACATGGCTGCTATGTGATCATGATAATTATACTAGTAAACGTCATCAATTCAGCTTGTTTTATGAAACATGATGAAATACTCCAACAAGACTCAGAAATACTAAGCCTAAGAAGAGAATAAAAGTATAATTTTGTGAATTGAATAGGACTAGCTTAATTAATAATCTTGGATTAACTTCTTAAGGTAATGAATTGGGTGACTTCAAATAGAATGACAGTTTGCCTAAGTTGATTCTAAGTGATGCTTGTCTGTTTGTTTTTTGTTGATGTTGTCATTTTTTATTGTTGTTGTTTTACAGCATAAAAATGATGTTTTTTGCACTGATTTGAAAAATTTCCCCAGGTAGTTGAGAGAAAATATTTATCTGGAATCACTAAAATGTAATATTACACAGAATCACAGAATCACAGAATCATGGAATCACAGAATGCTAGGGATTGGAAGGGACCTCAAAGATCATCTAGTCCAATACCTCTGCCGGAGCAGGAACACTTAAATGAGGCTATGCAGGAAGGTGTCCAGGCAGGTTTTGAATGTCTCCAGAGTAGGAGACTCCACAAGCCTCCTGGGCAGCCTGTTCCAGTTTGAAGCCATTACCCCTTGTCCTATCGTTGGATGTCACCGAGAAGAGCCTGGCTTCATCCTCGTGACACTCACCCTTTATATATTTGTAAACATTAATAAGGTCACCCCTCAGTCTCCTCCAAGCTAAAGAGACCAGCCTTTCCTCATAAGGGGGATGCTCCACTCCCTTAATCACCTTTGTTGCCCTGCGCTGGACTCTCACCAGCAGTTCCCTGTCCTTCTTGAACTAAGGAGCCCAGAACTGGACCAAATATTCCAGATGGGTTCTCACCAGGGCAGAGTAGAGGGGAAGGAGAACCTTTCTCGACCTACTAACCACATCCCTCCTAATACACCCCAGGATGCCATTGGCCTTCCTGGCCACAAGGGCACAGTGCTGGCTCATGGTCATCATGCTGTCCACTAGGACCCCCAGGTCCTTTTCCCCTACACTGCTCTCTAATAGGTCATTCCCCACCTTACACTGGAACCTGGGGTTGTTCCTACCCAGATGCAATACTCTAAGCTTTCCCTTGTTATATTTCGTTAAATTTCCCCCACCTAACTCTCCAGCCTGTCCAGGTCTCTCTGGATGGCAGTACAGCCTTCTGGCATGTCAGAAGTTAGTTGATACCTGGCATACAGAGATAAATACATTGTTCAATAAAGGCAATTTGCTCAGTAAAAGTTTTATCTTTTCTTATATTCTACTCCTGTAAGATCTTTGCATACAAGATTCTCCTTAAAATAATATTGTTTCAATCAGAAAGGCTATTAATGTGGTTCAAATATCTTTAATGTTACAAGAACAAAATGCAAATATGATAAAGGGAGCTGCTCATTAAATATCTTGTATTTGAAATGGAAAAATCTCAAGAATATGGTTACTTCATAGAATCATGGAATAGTTTGGGTTGGAATGGACCTTCAAAGGTCATCTAGTCCAACTCCTCTGCAATGAGCAGGGACATCTTCAACTAGATCAGGCTGATTAGATCCCTGTCCAGCCTGACCTTGAATGTCTCCAGCGAGGGGCATCTACCACCTCTCTGGGCAATCTGTTCCAGAAATTTACCACCTTCATTGTAAAAATTTCTTCCTCATGTCTAGCTTGACTCTCCCCTCCTTTAGTTTAAAACCATTACCCATCATCCTATTGTAACAGGCCCTGATAAAAGGTCTGTCCTCATCTTTCTTATAGGCCCCTTTTAAGTACTGAAAAGCTGCAATAAGGTCCCACCGGAGCATTCTCGTCTCCAGGCTGAACAAGCCCAAGTCTCTCAGCCTGTCCTCACAGGAGAGGTGCTCCAGCCTTCTGATTGTCTTTGTGGCCCTCCTCTGAACCCTCTCCAGGAGGTCCACTGAGGGCTCCAGAGATGGATGTAACACTCCAGGTGGAGTCTTACCAGAGAAGAGGGTCAGAATCACCTCCCAGCCCAAGATATGATTGCCCTTCTGGGCTCAAGCACACATCATGCTGGCTCATGTCCATTTTTTCATCCACCAGTACCCCCAAGTCTCTCTCTGCAGGGCTGCTCTAAATCCCTTCTACCCCCAGCCTGTGTTGATACTGGGGGTTGTCCTGACCCAGGTGTAGGACCTTGCACTTGAACTTGTTGAACCTCATGATGTTTGCATGGGCCCACTTCTTGAGCTTGTCCAGGTCCCTCTGGATGGCAACCCATCCCTCAGGTGTGTCAACTGCACCACTCAGCTTGGTGTCACCCACAAACTGCTGAGGGTGCACTCGATCCCAATGTCCTTGTCATTGAAAAAGATATTAAAGAGTTCTGATGCCAGTATGGAGCCCTGACGGACATCACTTGTTACTGGTGTCCATCCAGATATTGTGCCATTCACCACTACTCTCTGGATGTGACCATCCAGCCAGTTCCTCATCCAAAAAGCTGGTCACCCATGTTATATTTGTTCTATCTCATTCTGAATAAATATGGGATGCATGGTGTTGGCAGTTGTCCCCAGTCTTTTCATGGAGAAAAGATTTAAGGAAATCGAGTATCATAAAATAATTCAAAACATTGGTTAAAGAAAGACTGGAGAATAAGAGATAAAAGAAAATTAAACTAGAAAAAAAATCATGTGTCATCTGGTACATCTAATTCAGGTGCCTTATTTAGTGTTTAACTTGCAAAAGATGCACTCCTAGACCCAGAGACCCATTCCATTAACTAAAATTATACTTTTTGCATTGACTGATGAATCAGTCTCCCAAATTGAAAAAAATATAAATGATCCGTAGTGTAAGATCATAATGAAAGGATATTCTTAGTATCCTCATGGTGCACAAATCTGATGGTTAAAGCAGACAGAGTTGGAATACGAAAACCCTAGACATTTCTTAGCCAACGGATTGAACCTGTACCTCCCACAGCTGAGGAAAATTCTCCAAATACTAAATATGTACTAGTACTAGTTCTTTCTGTTCCTCTAATTTCACTATTCAATTACTTTAATCTGCCCGGGGTTTTAGGATTTTCCAATTCAGAAAAGGAGTGCAGCTTGTTAACATCAAGCTTCTAATAGCCTTTTGAAGGGAAAAATGGCACGACAGAAGACTTTAGACTGAAGAAATGCCAAGTCATTACTCTTATGCAAATGTCACTCATCCTTCAAAAAATCTCCAGAAATGAAAATTCGAATCTTCCTGCTAAATTCTGTCATGGGCAAAAGGGAACACATCATACATGTGTGGAGCTAAGATATAATGTTAGACCAAATAATGCTTTAACAGTCTAATAGTACAAATTACCTATTTGTAGAAAGAAACTTAATTAGAAAGGCAGCCAAAATAATAATATTAGTTAAATAAAGCCCAAACCAAGAGTACATATTCTTTATTGTCTTTCTTGGGCATTGTACTCTTCCTTCTAATGTCCCACCGTGCCAGCTGATTTAAGGTGAAGCAGAAAGTAATCACTGAAATCATGGTTGCAGCTCACTCATCCCAAGGACCTGCTCAAGACTTTGAGGTGCTATTTCTCCTTCCCCAGGCTGTCGTTGTCTCCTCCAGGGGCCCCATGGGAGACGCAGAAGGTGCTCCACACCCTGTGACAAAAGTGGCTGCTGTTTCCCCTCGCCCAGGTCTGTCAGGCTATTTCCACTGGCCACTAGAGTCACTCCCCAGGACAAGGGTATCTTCCACTGTGCAGCAACAACCGTTTGAGAACAGGAGAGGGAAAATCAACTCCAACTGGCTCCAACCACTTCTACTCAGCTCCAGCCAGCTCCAACTGGCCAACACCACCCCAATCCCTGAGAGACACCTGCCTGCCTGTGCTGAGCCCTCAGCAGGACCACAGTACATTTCTTCATTCACTCTATTATCTTTCAAATAGTATATTAAGTGTATTACATGTCCTCTCCAAACATAAACACACTCACAACTGAAACCCTTAACCACTACCCTCATTCATCCTAGTTTTTACCCATCTGGTTGTTCTCCCATCCACACCATAATGTCCTAACTAGGATGTAGGAATGGGAAGCTGCTGAAGCCAAAGTCAGTGACTCTCACTGTGTGCTCTCCCGTTCTCCATGCACCGAGTTGTTTTACCACAGAAGACAATCACATTGTCTAGGTCTAGTTTACTGTTTACTTTTGGACTGTTCCCAAAATCTTCTCCTTTATATAACCAGAAACATGTCCCAAGGGAAATCACACAAAGATTTTGCCAGGGACTGAATTCAGGCTAACAGCAGCGTCCCAGTGACTGCAATGAGGCCACTGAGAGGAGGGAGCCAGGCTCTCCATAGACTTGCTTAGTGGCAGGATGAGGGCATAGGCTGGAAGACAAGAGGTCCTGACTGGAATAAAGACTCATGAAGGCAAGCAGAATGCTCACAAAGGTTGTGTAGGCTCTATCCTTGGAGGTTTAAAATATCCAGCTGAACAAATCCTTAAGCATCCTGGTCTGACCTCAGAGCTGACCCTGCTCTGAGCAGAAGGTTGGACTGGAAACCTCTCAAGGTTCTTTCCAACCTGAATTTTCTTGTGATCATATGATCCTAATTGCCTTTATCTCAAATACACTGTTCTTAAATTCTCTTTTGGGAAAACAATACATTCCAAACAAGCAGAAATGAGGATGGCTACACCAAAGAGTGTAGACTTTGTTGTAAATGCCTTTTGCTTTCCATTCACAGGAGAAATATGGTTGTTCTTCCTATTATAACCTGAAATCCAACCTTACAGGAATATTTAAGCTTGCTTCAGAACGAGTTTTTTGCTTATTTACTTGTTTTCTTTGCATGGGCTTAATACAATAGTTGAATATCCATAGAAAACTGAAGCACTTTTTAAATAATAATAGTGTTGTAATTTGATGTAATTCTTGCTTTCGTATAATAGATATTATGAGAATTTATTGCCAACATGTTAAAATTTAAATTTTAACCTAGATTTGGTCAAATATACTCTCACTATCACTCAAGAATCATTTAATGAAAACAGTGGTTGAAACTGTAGCCCTACAAGATGTCACGTAGTTCCAAGACATTAAAATAATCAAGAAAAGGGCTTGTTTTGTTTTGTTTTGTTTTTCATTTTCACAATCAGTTTCCTTCCTGCTTCTCCTTGATTCAGAAAAATAATAATTAGTTCTTCATTTGGACCAGCAGCAAACCTTAAGCACCAATAGTCTTTTCATGCACCCTCAGTATAGGTTATCATTTCAGTATGAGTTGCCACTCTAGTGAGAAAATTAGTAGAACAAGTTGCAGCTCAGTATTAAATAGCAGTAAAAATATAGACAGTGGAAAACAAAATTAAACCAAGTATATTACATTTCAGCTAAAAACCACAGAAAAATATGTATGTGGGATTCTTTTTAAATATATTTTGCTGTTTGTTTTTAATCTCATTCAGAATGTTACAAATGCTTGCTCAAAAAAACTAAGATGAGATGTGCCTGCAGTAAGCAGGCAATTATTTGAAGACAGTTGTTTTGTTAAGGAATCTTTTGTGTTTTCTGTCCTTGAAACTAGATAACTTATTTTAGTCTATTTGTAGCTCTATGAGAAATAACCTTAGCATGTGACATAGAAACATAAAAGCATAGAATTACCTGAAGAGCTATATTCTAAATGAAAACCTCTGTCCTTAATTATCATCACAGTGATATTGCTTATGACTAGTAGACTTACAGTCTTGATAATAGCTTCACTGGGCATTCAGCTTTTGTTGGAAATTGAAGCTATGTCTTTCTTAATTTAAAAGAAAAGAATAGTGTCGAAGAAATTCTGCTGCTAATTCTCAAATGTGGAACTTCCATGATCTGAAGGAGCTTTAGAGAGTGACTTTTAGAAAATTATGAAAAAGCCACTTTCTTTTCACAGGCTTCTGAGGAAATCAGCATCTATAAAGAGCATAGATGTTACTTACCTGGATGGTAAAACAAAATATGTGGTTATTAGTGTTCATGGCCTTTATTGATTAAGACATCTGAGAGAATGATCCTGATTCCCAGATCAGGAAAAAATTGGTTTTTAACTTCTATTACTGAACAGGAGTCTAGGAGATAACTATGAGGATAAATGATCTTTTTCAATAATTACTTTGTTCAAATGCAAATAAACAAAAATAGGCCAAGGTACTAGGGATAAAAATGCAAGTAGATATGATAAAGAAAAGATCAGGCATATATGTGACGAAGAATTTGACACTGGATTGTAACTCTGGTATCATGCGCTCAAGCCCCAAGCTACAGCAAGAGACTATGTTATACAGTATCTAACAAAAGTTTAGACAAAACCAAACTAACTATAAGGAAGAAAAAAATAATTTGGTTTCTCAGGTTTAGGAAAGACTGAGCTTATCACAGAGCATGACAAGAGTTCTATGGAAGGCTGCCACAAAAAAAAAAAAGTAATAATAGTTTTTCCTTATCAAGAAGAATAAGATGACAATTAATGTCACCAAGAATTCTTTTGTCTAGACATTAGGAGAAAAAACAAAACAAAACAAAATGGTCTAGTAAACAGTGCAATAGGCTGAAATGGGAAGTTGGTATAGTTTTAATCATCTGAGGTTTTTTTTTTTATAAAATGAGTTAAAATCTGTCATGAGTGTTGCTGTTCTTATCATGGTCTCTGGGTATGGGCTGGTTGAATTTTCATTGTCAGTTCAAGCCTTATTTTATATGATTTTGTTTACAAGCTGATAAATGTCTGCTTTTAAACTAATTACATTTTTGAACCTGTTCTTCTTGTTCAGAAAATGACTAGAAATCTGGTTTTCAGCACAAATATATTCAGGTTTGTCTGTTATCTGTCCCTCTTTAAATTTTGGCAAACTATGATCTGTTAAAGTCTCCCAGTAAGTCAGAATATCCATTCTCGTGACTATTCTAATAAAATTCTTGTTTACTCTCTACTGTTTGAATGAGCTGTTTTTGAGCACAGGTTAATGGAAAATGTGTTCTCACCAATGCTTACTACAATCACAATGATACTTTCAATTTCCTATAGCAGATCTTGAATCTGATTGACACTAACGATGTGTTTGGCTGATTCACTGTCTTGCTACAAAGGGACCCATGTTCATTGTGAGCTCTATTCAGGGAGCATGCTGTCATGTCTGGGATGGATGCAGCCACATTTCTTGTGTTTAAGTTGAAGAAAGCAATAGGAAGTTTGTAAGACAGAATTCAGTTCCTTGTGATCACATGGCACAATTAGGTCATTCTTTAGTCTTTTGTTTCCTCCTGAGGAACTCCCAACACATGCAATAACTTCTGATTGGGTTTTTTTGGTATTTTTGCTATCTAAAAACTAGGCAGTCTATTTGTCTTTCTTCCTTCTGTAGTCAATAAAGAAAGTGTGATAACACTAATTCAACAATTAGTGTTTATTGTATTTGTGACAAACTTGTCTCTACAGTTAATATAGAGGGAACCTAATTACCTTATTTATACAACTTTCAACAGCTTTAGATATCTACATACAAACTGTGGGGGAATCTGCAGAGCCTTGTCTTGGTAATGTGGTTTGAGTAAAAACAACTGATGTGATAGAAACTATCACCATTTGCTGCAGGGCGACAATAAACCATGGCAGATGATTTCTGTTAACCCCCCGCCCTCCCCACTAGGAAAGGTGACAGGATGAAAAGGGAGAGAGACTTGCAAGTTGGAAAAAAAACCACTTTACTAATGCTACTAATAAACAGAGAAAATAATACCAAATATACAAAACCAATCTTGAATTTGCTGGGGTAGCACAGCACTGCCCACGGCGGAGCTGGCATTGCTCCGGAGGCTGCAAGGCAGGTGAGCGGAAGTCCTGGGCTGGACTCCGCATTAAATCAGAACTGGATTCAGGGATGCAGGACCTGGAACCTGGCCTCAAACTGCAGGCATGACAGGCAGGAGCCTTGTCAAATGCTGGCTGTGGTCAAAGAGAGCGAGACTCTTGTGATGTCCCACTTTTATAGGGTGTATGACATGTATGGGATGGAATAGTTAGTTGGTCAATTATAGTCACCTATTCTGTCTGCTCCTCCTTGCAAATATGCCCTTCTCACTTATGGGATGTGCAAAATTTATAAGAAACCTTGGCTGCTGTAGCAATAAGTCTAAATCTGGGCCTCTTCTGCATACCATTGCTGCCATTATGAGCTCTGGAGCGAAGAGTGTCTGAAAAACATGCAGCCAAATTCAGAAAAGTGCAGCTACTTAGAAGAACTTAGCTGAAACAAAAATTCACTGAAAGAGAAACTGGTCTTGTTTTTAACAAAATCAGGACAGAAACAAAATATAGACAGTGTGTGTGAATGAAATACCCAAAATGGACTACTGTAAAAGGCTTCTTGAACACAACCTGATAATACTATGAGGAACATAATGGCAGTTTAAAAGAGACATCAGTAGAATTAAACAGCAATGAAGGGATTGCCTGGAGACATTTTAAACAAGAATGTCATTATATTGTGAAGAGGTTTAGACTGACCAGCAACAGCCATCTGAGGCATTCTGTCCCCACTGGCAGTGTCCCTGGGGCACCCCAAACCATACCCAGGTTGAGCAGCACAGCCAATACCCAGCAGTATGCTGGCAGTGTGGAGGTAGCATGCAGGGACCCCTCTGTAGGCTGTGGGGACATCTCCCAGGGTATTTCATTGCTAGTGGGTACATTGACAGCATGTTATGAGCCGTGGGGGACCACACAAATCTGGGGCAGTGTGTCTCCTGCAGGAGAGATGTGCACCCGGGGGACCCTCCACTGCTGCGGAGGAGGGTCACCTTGGAGATGTGTCTGTGTGCATGTGTGTAGGGGGCATTACAACTTTTTGTATATTTGTTACGGAGGAGCAGTATCAGGGCTCTGAGGGGCACTAAAAAGCCTTACTCACGCTGCCTAACCTCTCCTAAGATCTCCCCCCAGATTTTGCCCATATTCTGTCCCTGGTGGCTCTAACAGCTTGCCCTGGTCGCCAGGATGGGTGCTGAGAGAGGTCCTCCACCTGGGGAGTCCTGCTTGGCTCCCTGCCTGCCTTCACTTTTGAGCAGCTCTGCTTTTGCTGCTCCCTGATGGGTGGGTGAAATTTGCAGATATTTACTAACATTTGGTGTCTAGTATGTGGTTTAACTGTGTTATTGGCTACATTGATCCTGCAATCTACAGATTGCTGTTAATTATGTCACTAATCAATAAACCGCTATGATCCTAATTTGATATGAACCATGAGAGCTAAGCAGTTTTTGCTTGCAATATGAAAGGGGAAAAAAAATAGAACTAAACATGTGGGTTTGCATTCTGTATTATTGAATTTAATCTCCTAATTATTATTCTGGACCTCAATGTCATTTGAGAATTTTTTTGGGGGGTGTAGAAGAGGAAAGTCCTTGTGTGCAGTAACAGTACCTCACAAGATTTGCCATTATTAAATTTTATTAGCAACGATCTTAGCACAAAAAAAAAAAAAAAGCCTCCTACTTTACAGTAATTAATTTGTTAATTTGTCAGTACTTCACTGCTAACCATCTTCTAACCTCCTACATCCTTCCACCTCTGTTCCAGGGTAACCATAATATCCTGTGTTCAGCCAAATGCTGAACTGTTTGTCTGTATAGCCCATTTTTTTTGTCTGTATATTTTGATCACAAACCATAATGTCATGTATACTTTTTTGCTATATTTTTAAGAGGAAATAAAAGGTCAAAAGCATTTTTGTTTATCATTCCATGTAGTCTGTTTGAATTCATGTGTGGATTGCTCTGAGGAATGTTAACTACAACCAGTATTTCTATTTGTCAAAATTAAGTTGAAAATAAACTTCATGTTTGTTATTTCAGGAGAGAATGAATCTAAAGTTACATTTAGCTATCTGTGATTTAGGTTCTAGTTTGAGGTAATCTTTCAGTCAATAGAGAAAAACATCTTCAGAAAATAATTAATTAAAAATGCTTCAGGAATTCACATAGAGTCATATGACTTTTTGAAAGTACCTTTTCCTGCTTACTGTACATGGTGTTTCAAAAAGATGGAGCCAATGTGTTACAATTACACAAAAAATTACAAATAGTTTAATGACTGATGAGGTTTTAGTAACCTTTTAATAAATGCTCTATGTTCCCTCTACCTTCTTTCTGGATTGTAAGAGTTTCATTCATGGGCTGTTTGTGGTTGCAGAGACATAGTATTTCAAATTGGGTTTATTGTTTTGAAACATCTTTTCGAAAATAAAGACAGGGATACAATCAGCTTTTGGTCTGGTCCCAAATTACTGAAGAGTTCATTCATATTGATGAAAACAAAGTTATGTCTTGGACCTTTTAAAACAGCATTTTTCTCCCAGTATAAACTTCAGCAGTGTCAGCATCAGACTAGAAATCCAGAGCAATGGGTTTTCTACATCTGAGTATGTGGTTTAAGCCCAGTAGGCAGCTAAGCAGCATACAACTTTTCACTCATTCTCATACAGTGAGATGTAGGAGAGAATGGGAAAAGTTTGAAAACTCATGTGTTGAGATAAAGACAGTTTAACAGGTAAAACAAAAGCTGCACAAGCAAACCAAGCAACATAAGGAATTCATTCACCGCTTTCCATCGACAGGCAGGTGTTCAGTCATCCCCAGGAAAGCAGGGCTCCACCATGTATAATGGTTACTTGGGAAGACAAACACCATCACTCTGAATATCCCCTTTCTTCCTTCTTCTCCCTCAGCTTTTATTGTTAAGCATGATGTCATATAGTATGGGATAACCCTATGGTCAGTAGACATCAGCTATCCTGGATGCATCCCCTTCCAATTATTTGTGCACCCTCAGACTACTCACTGGTGTGGCAGTGTGAGAAGCGGAAAAGGTGTTGATGCTGTATAAAGACTGTTGAGCAATAGGTAAAACATCAGACTCTTATCACTCCTTTTTGTTCACAAATTCAAAAGATAACATCATGCAAGCTGCCATTGAGAAAATTAACTTTATCTCAGCAAAAAATAGTACAGAAGATTAATTTATACAGCTTATACAGTATTAGTGGTTACAAAGAAGTATTACATGACCTTCATTATAACTACCACAAAGAGTAGAATTCACAGTCACATTTTACTTTAATGTGCTTTAAAAACACTGGGAACTTGATAGAGTTACTGGTTAGATGCATGTATGATCAGAAATTCATAGCAGCGAAACAACACCATGGCTTTAAGTACACAAACTATCTCTTCTTTCTAAAACATATCTGAAGGCTCTGAAAGTTCCAACATTAGTACAGTCATTAGCATTTTGGCCTAGGAGGTGACATAGTCTGTGAATTAATTCCCTGAATCAGCTTAACTTCCAGGAAGAGCAGGCATTTCAACCTCAGGCACTGGTGCCCTTAAATGAAGATGTCTGAGCTAGGAGAGGTTTATGAAGCAGTTTTAAGTGCAATGATCAGCAAATCTAAGAATATGCCTTCATTTTGCGCTTCACTGCTTTGTCACTGCTTGATAACATATATTTTGAGAATGACATACTTAAGACTAATTGTATTTTGTTCTGGTGGCTCAGTTAAAATGCATAGGGGAAGTGTATTTCGGATCAAATTAACAATTTTAGCTTCCTAGTCAGAACAATAAAAACAGGAAAAAAGAACTTGGAATAATAATTAAAACTAAAATAAAGCATTTGCCACCAGTTTTTTACATATAAGTTTGATGTCTATACCCAGTAAATTAGTTGAATTCTGAGGGAGCTGGCTGATGTCATTTTGAGGCCACTCTCCATAATCTTTGAACAATTGTGGTAACTGGAGGAGGTGCCTGAGGGCTGGAGGAATACAAAGGTCACTCCTACCTTCAAACATGACAAGAACAAGGACCAAGGCAACTACAGTCCAGTCAGCCTTACCTTCATCCCTATCAAAAGTGATAGAGTAGCTAATCCTGGAAACTATTTCCAGGCACGTGAAGGACAAGAAAGTCATCAGGAGTAGTAAGCATGGATTCACCAAGGGGAAGTCACACTTGACAGTTGATAACCACCTACAATGAAATGATTGTCTTCATAAACAAGAGGAAAACCCTGGATATTTTTCATCTGGATTCCAATAAGGCTTTTGACATTATCTCCCATAAGGGCCTCATGAAGCCGAGGAAGTAGGGGTTAGATGAAGAGACACTGATGTAGATTGATAACTGGCTGAACAGCCAGACCCAGAGGGTGGTTATCAGTGGCACAAAGTTCAGTTAGAGGCCAATAATTACCAGCACACCCCAGGGGTCAATACAGGTTACAATCTTGTTCAAGTTGTTATTCATAATCTGGATGATGGGTCACAGTGTACCCCCAGCAAGTCTGCAGATAACACAAGACTGAGAGGAATAGCTGAGGGGTGTGCTGCCATCCAGAAGGCCTTCAATAGGCTGGAGAAATGGGCTGACAGGAACCTTATGAAGTTCAACAATGGGAAGAGCAACGTTCTACACGTGGGGAAAGCAGCTTTGCAGAAACAGCCCTGAGGGTCCTGGTGACCAACAAGTTGAACGTGAACTGAAGATATGCCCTTGTAACAAAGGCAACTAGTGATACCCTGGACTGCATTAGGATGCGTGTTACTAACTAGTATGGGGAGGTGACCTTCCCTCTCTTCTCAGCACAGGTGAAGCTACATCTGGAGTTCGGTGTCTAGTTCTGGGCAGAGAGACATGAAGTTACCAGAGTCCAACAAAGGACCACAGAGATGATTAAGGGATGGGAGAATCTTTCCTATGAAGAAGTACTGAGAGAGATGGGACTGCTTAGCCTAGAGAAGGGTCAGGGGATCTCAACATGTGTACAAATATCTGAAAATAGGGTATAAAGAAGATGGAGCCAGGCTCTTTTTAGTGGTGCCAAGTGACAGGAAAAGAAGCAGTAAGCAAAAACTGAAGCACGGGATGTTTTGTCTGACCATTAGGAAACATTTCTTTCATGTGAGGGTGACAGCAGTGGAACAGATTTACCATAATGGTTATGTAATCTCTGGAGAGCAGAGGGACTGGACAGAATGATCCCCTGGGTTTCTTTCTTATGATTATGCCGTTCTGTGAAGTCACAAGTGTCTATTTAGAAATAACCAGATCACAGATCTTATACATACGTATGATGAAATTTCACTCTAAATTAAAGTTTTCAATATGATTTTAAGTTCCAAATATACAAGTTGTACCCAGAAGAGTTATCATTATGACCTTAAAAATATTACTTAAAAAAGAAAAGCTAAAGGTAGTGACAAAGATAATGTACACATTCCTAAAAGTAAGCAACCTTAACAATATTTGCCAGGAAAGAATGGGAATGCTGATATTTACATCACATATAAAACTACCCATAAGTATTGTAGTTTATAAGATCAAAATAAAACACGGCTATGTAAACATTTCTTTCATCAAAAATAGCTTATATGCGTACAGACAGAAATTCACATAGTTAAAAATTTACAGATGTTTATTATAATACATCAAAAAAAGCTTTTTGACTTGTATATGTACATATAAGCCAAAAAAAAAAATCACCAAACAAAAACGATAAACAGCTGTGCCTGTAGCATATATACATAAATGTATGCACAGAAACATGTGATGAATACACACATATGCTATTTATACAAACTGCTTTACCAAATAGTAGCAAAAATAGCCAAGATATGGAGCTACATGGCATGTTCATTTCTTTTTCTAAAAGCCATGTTAACCTGGAAATTATACTAGAGTAGATTAGAGATTTAATTAACACTGAATTCACTAAATAGTCTAAGCATTAAGCTTTCAACATCATGGGTTTGTCTCACGTGGAAAGGTGAATACTTTGATTTATTGTACCATAGAAGACATTGAAAATGCTGTGAAGGAAATTTTGTCTCAGAAAAGTGCAATTGAAGGGTAAATTTGGATAAAGCTCGAGGTAGCTAAATTGGTTCAATTTATGCAAGGATTTCTCACAATTACATTAACTATAAGATGCAAAGTGTATATATTCATTAATTGCATTTAACAATACACAACTTCAGAAGCCACAGGTCTTCTTCCCTTAGTAAGAATACATTAGTATTCTACTCTTTAGTAATTAATTAAAAGGCACATGCTGAACAAACTACTTAGTTCCTAAGGAACTAAAATTTGGCAGGAACATCTGCTTTTTTGTCTAAAGTCAAAGTAAAAAAAAATGCATTGTTACATTGTTCTACTTAGTCCCATGAAATAAAAAAAAATAAAGGGTTTCTGGCCTCAGAAAGTATTTTGTCCTGCAGTAATCATAATAGAATGGGGCTTTTGCTGTTTAACCACATCACAAATGCTCAAGAATTTCTTACAGTGTGTGTGTACTTGGATGTGTAGAATACATTTTTCTAGATGACTAGCTACATTCTATCTTCATAGAATTCTTTCACTGTTTCAATTGATTAGTACCCTTTAGCTTTTATTATTCTCTCGTGATAGTATATTTTAAAGGTGCATGTCTCCAATGTCTCCCTCTTTTAATGTTTGGTGAAAAGATCTTAGCACACAGGAGGCTCAAACAGCACTGTCCACAATCTGAGTGGTGGTAGCAAGTACATTCAAATAAAGAATGTGAATCCTATAATGCCTTATCTGGTTCAGAAATGAATGCTACTATGCTCACTACAATATATATATAGACAATTTTCTTATGCATCTCAATTAACATAATGTGACCTTACTGTGCCCTTTCAATACGTAAAGGAGGCTTTTAAGAAAGACAGAGAGAGACTTTTTACCAGGGCCTACAGTGGCAAGACAAGAGACAATGATTCTAAACTGAAAGAGCATAGATCTAAATTGGAAACAAGGAAGAATTTTTTTGCTCTGAGGGTGGTGAGACACTGGAACAAGTTTCCCAGAGATGTTGCAGATGCCCCATCACTGGAAGTGTTCTAAGTCAGGTTGGACAGAGCTTTAAGCAACCTGATCTTGTGAAAGATGACCCTGTCCACGGCAGGGGGATTGGAACTATATGATCTTTAAAGGTCAGGAGGGAAACTAACTGATCTGTTTCATTAGAGCAAAATTAAATACAAATGTTGCACATTTGAATACATGCATATTGTATTTTTCAGAGTGAGAGACATAATATATAGAAAATATTTTTCCTGAGGAAATTTCAGCTTATTTTTCATTCTTTCTTGCAGTGGTAATTCAGTGGTAGTCCTCTGAATAAAAAAGCGAGAAAGTAAAGAATACTAGCTATCCAACTGTGTTTGCAACCTCTGCATAAATTATGCTTACTGTGATGAACTCAAACTTGTAGTTTTGCTGTGAAAGCAATTAAAGACATTCCAGCTCCAAGCAAACTTTTATTTAATTTCCCACACACATAGAGTTGCAAGCCAATGACTGCTTTTCAGAAATGTGTGAACTACATCTTAATGACACTTTTTTCTTTTGATTTATGCATCACTCTGATGAACATAATTTTATCTCTAGGTAAATGTAAGGAATAATAAAAAATACATAAAATACAATATAAAGATATGATGATCTCGATGAAGACAATACTGTCATGGCAGCTATGGTATTCAACAGCAGGTTGCTGTTGTTCCATACCTATTTATTTATTTATTTATTTATTATTTTGCTTTTTTTTTTTTCCATTGTGATAGCCTAATCTTTGAGGGCTATATTTATAAAAAGTCCCTCTCCAGCTTTCTTGTAGGTGCCCTTTATTTAAGGGAAGGCTGCTATAAGGTCTCCCTGGACTCTTCTCTCCTCCGGGCTGAAAAACTCCAATTCTCTCAGCCTGTCTTCACAGGACAGGTACTCCAGCCCTCTGATCATCTTTGTCGCCCTCCTCTGGACCAACAAGTCCGTGTCTTACTTATGCTGGGGACCCCAGAGCTGAATTCAGTACTTCAGGTGGGGTCTCACGGGAGCAGAGTAGAAGGGGAGAATCAACTCCCTCAACCTGCTTGTCATGCTTCTTTTGGTGCAGCCCAGGATACTGTTTCCTTCCTGAACTGAAAGAGCACACTGTGGGTCATTTTGAGCTTTTCATCAACCAACACCCCAAATCTTTCTCCTTAGGGCTGCTCTCAGTCCATTCTCTGCCCAATCCATCTTTGTGTTTGAGGTTGCCCCAATCCATGTGCAGGACCTTGTACTTGGCTTTGTTGAACTTCATAGACTTGAATAGACAAGTCCTTCTCTTTCCTTAGTTACTTTTTTTTACTCTGAGTAAATAAAATTCTTAATTTTTTATCTGAGAAGCCAAACAAACATCTCTCCTTGGTCCTCATGTAGTGATAATTATTTAGAGTTGTTATTAACTTTATAAATCCATAGATAATTACTTCCATGACCAAGGTCAAAACCACTGGAAGAAAAAAGATGAAAGACTGAAAATGTTTGCCATCTTTTTCCTTCTGTTTCAGCTTTCTGTGTTGTTAGTCAGAGAAAACAGAACAGGAAATTCTGGTTTGTTTGTTTGTTTGCTTTTTTTTTTTTTTTTTTTTTTTTTTTTTCCCCAAAAGAGAGATACATTAGGTAGACTGATCTTGAAAAATACTAGATGATAGGTGACAATATGAGGTCAGCGCATATGTTCTGGGAATGATTCCTGTGCTTGGATTTTTTGATGTTATATTTGTTCTTCAGGAATTATTTATTTTTGTGGTCATTGAAGACAAAACTCCTGAAGACTGCTAGACTTCTGATGGTTTAGATTCATTTATTGTTAGTAGATGTGGAAAATTTTCTCATGCATTGTGAAAAATGATTGTTAGAATGTTTGCTGTTAAAAGTTACAAAAAGCAAAGGGATAAATAAAGCACTAGTTTTTCAATGAATGATGACTTTCTTCTTAATAAGTTCTTAATGTTCCAAACTAATCAATAAAGTTTGTTTTTAATAAAATATTTTATTATACATCGCAGAACCCTCAATCCTAAAACTATGATGCAGCCTATGAGCCTCTATCATGAAAGTGAAAGGAAACATTGATATGTCCAGCAGCTGAACGAAAAATCTTTATTTAGGATACAAGTAATGGTAAAAGTTTGGCCCTAGTTTCTGATCTCTTGAACAAATTTTAACATTCTGTGCAGTACCAGCTAGTGTTATAAGTCAATAATAAGTTAATACCCTGAAGAAATTGGCAGTAACATCACAAGGAAAATACAAATACATAAATAAAATAAAAATCAACATCTAGACAGTCATCAAAGATAGGCTAATTGAAAATGAAATATTTAAGCCTTGTTCTTAAAAAAAGGAAAAGGGAGCTTCCTTGAAAGCCTGAGACTGAAAGAAAAAAACAAAACAAAAAATTTAGCAAGAAAATTAAGTTAAAAATGTCAGATGCTACCAGACCAAAACATGTTTCTTAGATTTAATAGAAATGTGAAGCCTAGAAATAAGTATAGTAATTTGACATGAATATGAGCTTTTTAAAGATTGGTAAGAAAAACTGTTGGTAAAGGAATACAGAGTAAAACTCAAACCATATGAGGAATTCTTAGATAATGAGTTTGAATCAAGCTATAGCTGCATATGGCAGATGAACTTGAAATTCTGAAAAAAAAAGAAAATATATCATTATTATTGTTATGTTCAAAAATTGATTCATTTGATGATATTTCTGTAACTGGTTTGCTACATTTTCACCATATAATTCTACTACAAGCTTGTTAGAGTTTACAGAATAGGATCATATAGTCATAAACTGTCCTGAGTTGGAAGGGACCCACAAGGTTCATCAAGTCCAACTCCTGTCCCTGCATATGACAACACCAAAACTCACACCACCTGTCTGAGGATATTATCCAATTACTTCTTGAATACTGTCAGGCTTGGGGCCATGACTGCCTCCCTGGAGAGCCTGTTCCAGGGTTCCACCACCCTCTGGGGGAAGAACCTTTTCCTAATGTCCAATTTAAATCTCTCCTGGCACATCTTCCTGCCATTCTCTCGGGTCTTATTGTTAATCACCAGAGAGAAGAGATCAGCACCTGCCTCTCTACCTCCCCTTGTGAGGAAGCTGTAGACTGTGAGAGGTCTCCCCTCAGTCTCCTCCAGGTTGAACAAACTAAGTGACTTTAGCTACTCCTAATACAGCTTTCACTCTAAACTCTTCACCAACTTTGTAGTCCTCTTCTGAACACTCTCCAGTAGCTTTATGTATTTTTTTAAAGTATGGCACCCAGAACTGCACACAGTGCTCCAGGTGAGGCTGCACCAATGCAAAGCAGAGTGGCACAGTCACCTCTCACGCCTGGCTGGCAATACTGCACTTGATGCTTCCCAGGACACAATTGGCCCTCTTGGCTGCCAGGGCACACTGTTGGCTCATGTTCAACTTGCCGTCACCCAGAACCCCCAGATCCCTCTCTGCAGAGCTGCTCTCCAGCATCTCGTCCCCCAGTCTGCATGTACAGTCAGGGTTTCCTTGTTGCCGTTCCTCTCATGAACCCATGCTGGTTGTGACCAATTATTGCATTGTCTTTCAGGTGTTTTTCAATAACACCCAGAATAATCTTCTCCATAATTTTGCAGGCATAGAAGTGAGTCTGACAAGCCTGTAGTTGCCGTGGTCAGCCCTGTTGTTCCTGAAGACTGGGACAACGTTTGTCAGCTTCCAGTCAACCAGGACCTCTCCAGATTTCCAGGAGCACTGAAAAATCACGGAGAGAGATCTTGCAATGGGTGCGGATTACAACCAAATTTAATTTCTCTCCTTATATAAATAAGTGACTGATTCAAATAACTTAAAGTATTTTAAAATCAGAATTTCAAAAATTAGGATTAACAGTACAGTTAATATTATTCTTTACCTGAGAAGTGTAACAGTACTTCTTTTTTCTGTCTCTCTACAACAACCTTTTTTATTGTGTACCTTCTAGTGTTAATGATCTAATTAAATGCCTTTGAGATGAAGACAAAAAATGTATTTTTAAGTTACCAAGTTGAGGGAAGAAATATAGAAGCAACATTGTACCTTTTCACATATTACTTGTAACACTGAGAGGTATGTTTTCAAATTAATACGTAACTTGGATTTTTTTAGTTTGCAATAAGATGGTTATAAGGAATGATAAAAAAGTTCTTATCTTCTGAGACTGAATAAGGATATTTATGAGAAAAAACAGTAACAGACATAATTTACTTTTTTCTTCCCTTGTGTCTTTGTTGATCATAAACAGTGAGAATTCTCCATGTTCCTCCTTCACATTTTTTAATGTTCTTTTAAAAATACTTACTCTTCCTTTTCTATTCTCCTCCCTTTCTGAATTAATCTGCATATTATTTTCCAAGAACTACATTTACAAATAAATGTCTCATTCTTGCAGTATTTTTCAAGGACATAAAGAATCCTTAAATATGTAAGTCCATAGAAACACATGGAAAAGTAAAGGTAAGTTTTTATTAGATAGTATTATGTCAATATACCAAACTAAGAATCATAGAATTGTTTAGATTGGAAAAGACCTTGAAGATCATTGAGTCCAACCATTAGCATAGCACTGTCAAGTCCACCACTAAACCATTTCTCTGAGTATATACATCAAACTTCTCCTTTCTTCCACAAAAAACAAAACCAAACTACAACAATAACAAACCACAACAAAAAAAACCACAACAAAACAACAACCAAAACACCCCAACATTTTCACTGTCAGACAATAGAAGGAGCTTTTGCATGTAAGAAACTTAAACTTCTTTGCAAGTGTCTTAGAAAGCTAAATGCATGCGCCTGTATTTTGAAGTTCACATACCTCTAGGCTAATGTTATATAACACTGTTTACTGTCTTAACATGGTTGGTTGCTTTTTTTCATTTCATTGAGTTTCTGTGAAAAAGATGGAGAATCATGTAAACTTCCCATGGATCCCTAAAATCCATTACTTAACTACTGCAGAGATCACATTTTTCTGCTTTTTATGTGACAATTCAGAAGATTAGAGAACATTATAGTATCTTTATGAAAAATTCATCATATACTTCAAAGTGTAAAAATGTTTAGCATAACATCTAAACAAATTGTAGAGAGTCATGATGACAATGAGGTTTTAAAATTCAGTGTGTTTAGAGATAAAATCCTTGTTTTTCAGTTCTTATGTAGGTTTATTCAGGGAAAACTACTCATAAGGCCAAATCTGTGTTTCAGAGGACTTGCTTGTTCCAGGTCTTTTTACATTGGACACACGGAGCAATGCTACCGCTTAATATTGACTCATGTTTTAATGAATGAAGAGAGGTGATTCAGCAACACGCATACAGTGTTTTACATAAATGTGTCTGCCTACAATCTTTAGGTACATAGGCAAAGTACAAAATCATAGCAAATTAAAACCAATCTTAGAAAAGAAAGATCTTCTCTTTTGAGGATATATCTCAGTTTGTCCCAGCTCTACTCCAATAAAGGAATATCTGAATAATTATGGGTGTGCAATAGGAGAATTACATTAGAAAATGAGAGACAAACATTGCATTCTGGGAAGTTCTTAAGGTATTCTCTTCCTCCATCACACTGTGGATAGGCACAAATTAGCACTGTCTTTATATTCAATTATTCGTATGCATATTGAAATACTTGTACTTACACATGTATGTGTGTATGTGTCTATATTGGATCTCTTAAAAAAAATGAGATATTGATTTATGCATCAAGACAGATGATGGTGATGGGAATCTAGTTCCATGACAAATGTGTGCTTGTGCTACATGGCTGTGGCACAATTATTTACAGGGTTATCACAGAGGAACTACTGCCTGAGAACTCTCTCCTGCTCCCTAAACTCTGTACCAGGTGAGCTCCCAGAGATGCTCACCCTGTGTGCCTGTGGTATGGGATCACAAAGCAGGGAAAAGGCAATGATGCTGTTCTGAAAAATCAGTTCTATTCCTTAATAGGGTTCTAAAAACTGAGCCTCATATTTAGAATATGAGGATTTTCAGGGATTTTGTTCTCTCGCATTATCTTCCATCTCAAGCAATTGTTACAAACACATTAGTGAAGATTATTCTATTTACTTCTATTCAGCCTAATTTCAAACAGAGTAAGTTAGGTATGTGTTCTCTAATATTACTTGTGATAGTAGTTTATTTCCAGCTTGAAGGAGAAAAATAAAAGAAAAAAATAAAAAAAGTCCCAATCCCAATTTTTATTTTCTTTTTTTCATTCTGACATACCTCATTTATGACCAAAAAAAGTCTGTCAAGAAAACAATCCAAAAAAAAGGGGTTTTCTGGGCATGAAATCTCATTTTAAAATGCTGTGTTTCTAATGTCTCTGTAGCTCTTTATTGCTTTGTTCCTCTATTCTGAAAGCTTCTTTGTTCCTCTTTGTTAAAAGGTGAAAAAGCACTACTAGAACTCTGTGACTTAGGAGTTTTGTCTTATCAACAAAGAACAGAAGAAATATATGGAACCTGCTAGCACTGCTCTTTAGAAATTTTTTGTGTCCCTCTCAGTAATGCTGTATATACATTCTTTTTTTCCTCTACAGTCTTGCAATAAATTCTGTAATGTTCTGTAATACTTTTAGTTTTGTTTCTTTTGAAAATGTGACATAATAAATCTATATGTAATTTAAAGAAGAAGGAATCTAATTTTATTTACTCATCTGCTTTTTCTAGGTTAAAACCCCATTGCTAATGGAGAGTTTTTAAAGAAGTTTAAATCCAGGCAGGAAAAGTGTGGCCAGCAGGACTACAGGACTGCAGAAGTGATCATGCCACTGTACTTGGCACTGCTGAGGCCCGACCTTGAATACTGTGTTCAGTTTTGGGCCTTTCATCATAAGAAACTGAGATATTAGAGAGAGTGCAGAGGGCGGCAATGAAGCTGGTGAGGGGCCTGGAGCACAAGTCTGATGAGGAGCGGTTGAGGGAGCTGGGGCCATTTAGCCTGGAGAAAAGGAGGCTGAGGTGAGACCTTATTGCTGTCTGCAACTACCTGAAAGAAGGTTGTAGCATGCAGAGTGTTGGTCTCTTCTCCCAGGTAGCAAGTGATAGCACAAGAGAAAATTACCTCAAGTTGCGCCAGGGGAGATTTAGATTGGATATTAGGAAAAAAATCTTCACAGAAAAGGTTGTCAGGTGTTGGAACAGGCTGCCCAGGGAAGTGGTAGAGTTGCCATCCCTGGAGGTGTTTCAAAGGAATTTAGACAAGGTTCTTAGGGACATGGTTTAGTGCTAGAGTTAGGTTATTGTTGGACTCAGTGATCCTGAAGGTCTCTTCCAACTGAAATGATTCTATGATTCTGTGATTTACTTAAGCATTCGCAGTGATATGTAGAATATAAAGACCGTTGGGTTTATTTTAGGAACCAATTTCATCTGCTCTGAGCTGTGTCTTCCTGGAATACTAGAAGTTTTAATTCTATTGGCAACTAATAATGCATAATGCAGACAAACAATTTTCCATACAATAAAATTCTCATGAAAATTGACTAGCATGATTAACCAAAGTGTAAAGACGATGTTAATCTTATATGGAATCGTCGCACCCAAATTTAATAATGATTCAGATTTCCCTGATGACATCTTTTGATCAATAGAAACATATTGTTAGGTAGATCTGGTATTTTATCCACTGATTTTTCTACAGAAGAGCTATAAAATGCTGTATAATTAATGTGCTTATTTTGATAGACATTCAGTTTTAACAAAAGGCTCCAGGTAATTGAGTATCCAGTTTCCTATGTGTTCAAGTAGAGTTATGAAAAGCATATATCTGAGTTAAAGAGAACTTAGCCTTATCAGGTTAAGAGAGAAAGAGTGAAAGTAATATGCACAGGTATTATCCAGAAGGAGTATATTCAAAAGAGCAACACAGAATGGTTTCCATGTGTAGGAGAATGGGAAAAAGTTAGAAGAGAAAAATAAAGCAATAATAACAAACAAAAGGATTAGGAAGACCAATGTAGAAGCTAAACAGGCCAAAATAACTAGGTTATATTCTCAAGAGTGAACAAAATCACTGAAGTGATGTAATCAGAGAAGAACAAAAAGGAAACAAGGAAGTTATCTAGAAGCCAACACAGTAAGTGGGATAATAGAGGAAAGACTTTTTTTCAGTGGAAGTGTATTGGGGTACACTGTGGATAACAAAGAATGCATAACCATAAGACCTTCAGTCTTCTGTGTCTGTGTAACAGATACAGTCTTAAAGGCAACACAAAGAGGTTAATCTGCCTTTTCCATCATTTTCTCCCTATTTTGATACACTCTGCAACTAACATGTCAATGCTAAATTGTATGCTGCAACTGATTTATCAGATTAGCCACAAAATATCTCAGATACTGGAAAAAAAATAATATGCAGCATCAAAAACCAGAGTCAGAATCAGAGATTTCCCTCATTCTCCAGGTGACACTCAGTACATTCAGAGTTCCTCATTTCTGCTTTTGTTCTGATACCATAATTTTTGATTGTTTTTCACCATCATGTCTGGTTGAAACAAGAGGGCTTGAGTATGACCCTGTCCTAGATGACTTTCATTCAGAACTTCAGGAAGTAAAGTACTTTAACACACATTGGATCAAAGTCTGATCTCACAAATAACGCATTATAACATCCTCATCAGCTAACAAGTCTCCCGGGTACACCACTTATAGAATTGTTTGCATTTAAACTCAGTATAATCACTGTGATACATAATTTATTAATTCTGGCAAAATACTCCAAATAACACTAAATCAAATGCTTATGCACAATGACATACTTGTATATAAAATCTATGTCTGTATTCTATCATATTTTCAATTTCGTGGTCTTAGGAGAACACTGGCATCGAGGTCATATATTCACTTCTAAAAATCAGGCGCATATTCAGTGTTATCTTAAGTGCAAACATTTGGAAACTTAGTTTACACATTTTTCTTTTGTGGTTATTTTTGTAAAACAATCCAGTCTCTTGCAACATTATGGTATGAGTGAAAGAGACAAACTACCAAGAGAAAACTTGGCTTTGTGAGATGAGCTAACTGGAATTTCAGGTTCTTCTTTCTAGAAGGAATATAAATTCTTCATTGATCCTATTACACTAGATCAGTAAATAGAAATACCCTTATAAGACAGATCTTGACCCCAAAACATGGTATGTGGGGATGTATAGAATAATTTATTGAAACTCTGAGTTCATTCCTCTTCTGCTTCTTCAGGTTCTTTTGAGAGGAAAACAGACGTTATCTGAAAAGAATATGAAAGTTTTGTTTGACTAATAAATAGTTAAATCTATAAAAAATCTTCAAATAATAATAAAATCTGATTAAGTCCCAGATTTCAAGGTCAGATTAGAATTAGGGAGGAAAAATCTTGAAACACTTTTTGAAAGAGGTTCTGGGTTATTGAAAATAACTCCAAAAGTAGGAAAATACCCTTTTAAAGCCCAAATAGGCACTTTTATAGATAAACACTTCAGTTTGGATGTTTATGATACAAACAAGATTTAATGCAGGAGATTTTTCAACATGCACTCTTATCCTGAAAGAGTAGTATTACAAACCTCAGTCAGAGGGTTGTATATAGCACAAAAAGATCAAAAAAGAAACATAAGCTTCTAAACATAGAAATGAATGCTTAACATTATTGAGTTGTTTGTGTTAAAGCTGGAATTTAAAAGGATATAAATTCATAATAGTTTAAACTTGGATCATAATTAATATGAACAGAAGAGTTTCTATAATCCCTTTCAAGGGTCTTTCTCTGAATGAAAGTTAAGTAAAAATGTGTTCGACCTTTTGGTGCCCTGTATACCTAAATATTGGTGTATGTAACTGTCAGTGGTACCTTGAGCTTTTATTCCTTCTGTTGTAAATCTTAATGTATGACCTTACTTTTTTCTTTAGTTTGATTATTTATGTTAGTGCCTTTTATTTTTTCTAACACTTATCACTTTTTTTTTCCAATTGAGATGTCAGTCAGAAAACTTTATTGGCATCTCATTCCACTAGTTTCTTTCCCTACCCTAAGAATAATTGATTTTCTGTGATTTGTATCACAAGTTACTACTAAAGAAAAAATTAATGTACAAATAACTTCATTGTCGAAAACTTCATATATTTCTGGTTTTTTTTCATAAATGTTGAAATAACATCTTTTACTGCACCAATTCTTCTGTCTATTTATGTCATAGAAATGATCTTCTTTGTAGTAGCTGATTTTGCTCAATATATATGATTCCAAAAAATGAATGAATCTACTGTCAACAGAATTTGGTCATGGTTAATGATGTGTACTTCAATTCTGCTTTTGTTTAATTGAATTAGAATAAGGCCTTTTCTTTTTTTTTTTTTTTTTGTACTTCAGAGCTGCTGCTTCTTACTTAATAACCCTTTTTACCAGCAACATGCAATCCATTTTGACTTTTCAGCAAAAATAAAAGAATTTATCAGCATAACTGAAGTTGGTTTAAAAGTGTTTACTAATGTAAATCATGCTTTCTTTCATCCTTTAAAAGTAAGAGTTAGGTTGATTCAAAGTATTTTTTGTTTGCTATATTTGACTGATTCTAGATACTCAGTAACACACAACTTAGAAAAGTCAGGAAATACCTGTCTTCAAGAGAAAATAACCTGAGCAATGTATTGACTGTTATCCTATAAGAAATGCTATGCAAAGCAGAAGGCTTAATTCTCAGCCCTGATGAACAGCTGGTACAAAATGGCTAGAGAAGTACTGGAAAAAGTCTCTGGAGTACCTTGGCCCATGAACACTAACAAAGTGATTAATGGGTGTATATTTTGGCAGAAATAGGATTTTAGCTGGATGCTGTATAGATTTAGACTAAAACATTTCTCTAAGAAGATCACCTTTTTAGCAAAAATAGCATGAAAGATATTGTTCTATGTAGAAGCTTTTAAATCAGAATTTTATTGCTGATTGCAATGGATGTGGTAGCAGTGCAAGGAGCACCGTCAGTGGCCAGACACAGGAGGAGGAATACAGGTGGGCAAGTAGAAACTTGGCTGAACAAGGGCCACTGCCCAAACAACTGACCTTGTACCTACGGATTGGATGAGACAGCAAGAGGTGGAGCCTGCACCTGACAGCAGCAGAGATTTAAACAGGATAAACCAACCAGCCCAGCTGATTGCAAAGGAAGAGCACATATATTTCCCAGTGGGCAGATGCCCAAGAGCATGGTGACCACTCAGCAAAAAGCAGTGTTCCTTGCTTCTCCTGAGCTTCTAGCACCTGGTAGCCACACACACATAGCTCATCTTCAAGCATCTGAACACTCAGGTTTCCAGCTGTGGGATGTGTGAAAAAATATTTCTAGAGGTGGACAGTTCTCGCAAGAAAGCCTATGGAAGGTGTGACCAGATGGGTAAACTGTTCTGCTTGGTGACTGAGCTGCAGGAGGAGGTGGGCAAATTGAGGCGTCTTGAGAGTCTGAGAGGGAGACTGATCAATTGAATCATACTTTGCCATCTCTGATGCATGCAAGCCAACTCAGCGTGACCACTGAGGCAGGACCGGGAACTGTTTTGTGCAAAGAGAAAAGCATCATCACAAGGGATAAGGAAGGATGGAAGAAGGTTACAGCACAGAGCAGTAATAGAAACCCCTCCTTACCCTGTAAGGTACCCTTACAGAATAGATAGGAAGCCCTGGGTATGGTAGATGAAGCACAAGGAGGAACCTGTGCAAGCAGTCTTGCTAAGGTCAGAGAGACCAACTCCTCTCAACAAAACCTGCATTAAGATCAGCACCAAAAAGAAACAGAAGCACCCATTTTCAGACTGGACTCTCTTCAGGGAAGTTTGCTGCCTCCGCAGTGCCCAAATTAGGGACATGACCACAAGGCTGAAAAGCCTAGTGCAACCTTCAGACCACTGTCTCTTCCTGCTTTTTCACATGGGTACTAATGGTATCACAATAAAAAGCCTGAGATTGATCAAAAGAGATTTCAGAGCCCTGGGAAGCATGCTAACAAATTCAGGAGCACAGATAGTATTTTCCTCAGTCCTCCTAGCAGCAGGGAGAGACTTTGGAAGAAACAGGCAAGCCCAGAATATGAGTACTTGGCTCCAGGACTGGTGTCTCCACCAAAACTTTGGGGTTTTAAACATGGCAGAGCCTTCAAGGCACAAGGTATGCTGGGGCCTGACAGGATCCAGCTGTCCCAATTGGGAAAAATGTGTCTTTGGGTGCAAGCTGGCAGGACCAATTGAGAGAGCTTTAAATTAGAATTGATGTGGGAAGGGTGTACCAACAGGATTGCAGTTGGTAAGCCAAGGGTTGGCATGGCATTGCCTCCAGGTGGCAATGGTAATGGGAACATTTACACTGCTGCTGGGAGCACAGAGGGCTCAGGAGAGTATCTGAAATGCTGGTACAAAAACGCAGACAGTATGAGAAACAAACAGGATGAACTGGAGGCATTGGTCTGTTCCCAGAGCTACAATGTCATTGGTATTAGCAAGACTTGGTGGAATGAGTCCCACAGTTGGAGTGCTGGGATGAGTGGCTACAGGCTGTTGAGGAAGGGTAGGCAGGGCAGGTGAGGTGGAAGTGTTCCACTATATATAAAGGAAAGGTTTGATTGTGCAGGCCTTACAATTACTGATAATGTGGTTGGGAGCCTCTGGATGTGGATTAGGGTAATAGAAAACAAAGGAGATGTTGTAGTGCGTGTCTACTAACAACTGCCCAGCCAGGATGTAAACATTGATGAGTTATTTTATAGAGAATCAAGAGAAATCTCTGGATCAGTAGCCCTTGTCCTTGTGGGAAATTTCAACTTCCCAGACATCAACTATGAATATCATACTGCTGTAACAAGTAGGTCTTTGAAATTCTTGAAGTCTGTAGGAGATAACTTCTTGTCACAAGTACTCAGTGAGCCAGCTAGGAAAGCTGCCTTCCCAGACTTGCTGTTTGTGAATAGAGAAAGAGATGTGATGGTAGGTTAGTGTCTTGGTCACAGTGATCATGAAATAGTTGGGTTTAAAATTTTTAGTGTAATGAGAAAAAAAGGCAGTCAAGTTGCCACCCTGGACTTCAGTAGAGAAAACTTTAAACTATTCAGCAAGCTATTTAGCAGAGGAACATGGGAATATGTTTTTGAGGGCTTAGAAGTCCACATGTGCTAGCCAGTTTTTAAGAACCACCTTTTGAAGCACAGGAGGAGGTAGTTCCACTGTGTCCTAAGTCAAGCAAGCAGGGTGGAAGACCAGCTTGGCTGAACGGGAAACTCCCCATAGAGCTCATGAGAAAAAAAACCAAAACATTATTTCTCTGGAAGCAAGGTCAGGCTTCTCAGGGAGGTTACAGAGCTGTGTTTCACATACACAGAGAGAAGGCCCAAGTTTGCTGCAAGGGCCCAAGTTCAATTAAAGTTGAAACTGACCACTATTGTGCCAGTTAAGAAGAAGGGCTTTTATAAGTCTTAATAGTAAGAGGAGATCTAAAGAAAGCATTGGATCTGTACATGTTGAGGGTGGTCATTGGGCTAATAAGCACAAAGAAAAAGCAGAGGCATTCAATGGTTTGGGGTTTTGTTTGTTTGTTTGTTTGTTTGTTTGTTTGTTTGTTTTTCCTCAGTCTTTAGCAATATTGATAGACCTTGAGCTGCTGAGTCCTGAGTCACAGAAGCATCACTGTAGGAACAGTGACTTTCCGTTTGTGGACAAGGAAATTATAAGGGATCAGTTGTATCAGCTGAATGTTCACAAGTCCATGGGAACTGGTGGGATTCATCTGAAGTATTGAAGGAGTTAGTGGAAGTTATGGCAGGACCCCTCTCAATCATCTACTAAAGGTCTTGGGAGTCTGGGGAGGTCCCTGCTAACTAGAAGCAAGTCAATGTTATTCCAATTTACAAGAAGGGTGTGAGGGAAGATGCAGGTGACTACAGACCTGTTAGCCTAACTTTAGTACCAGGAAAAAATATGGAGAAGATTATACTGAGTACTATTGGAAGGCATTTAGAAAATAATGGGATCATCGGGCACAGTCAATGTGGGTTCAGAAAGAGAAAGTCCTGTTTAACTGATTTGGTATCCTTCTATGACAAGGTCACCCATCAAATGGATGAAAGGAAGGTGGTGAATATAGCTTTTCTGGATTTTAGTGAGGTTTTTGATACTGTTCCTCACAGCACCCTTCTGGACAAGTTGTCCAACTGTGAGATTAGTGGGTTCACAGTGCACTGGGTGAAGAGCTGGCTCTGAAGGGCATTTCAAAGGGTTGTAATGAATTGGGCTACATCTGGCTGGTGACCAGTAATCAGTGATGTTCCTTACAGCTCAATTCTGGGCCCATTTCTGTTCAATATATCTATCAGCAATCTGGATTCAGGAGTTGAAGGCACCATTAGTAAGTCTGATGATAGCTAAATAGGAGGTGCTGGTGAATCTCTTGAGGGTCAAGACACCTTGCAGAGAGGGAGCCTAGATAGATTGGGCAATGATTAATGGGATGAAAGTAAATTAGTTCAAATGCCAGATTCTGTACCTAGGATGGGGTAATGCATAAGTATAAATTTGGAGAGGAGTGGTTGGAAAGCAGCCCTGCAGAAAGGGATCTGGAGGTGCTGGCCTGCAGCAGGCTAATATGAGTCAGCAGTGTGTGTCCTGGCAGCCAAGAGGGCAAACTGCATCTTGGGGTGCATCAAACATAGCATAAGCAGCTGGTCAGAAGAGTATTCAATGTATTGAGTGTTGGTGAAGCATTACCTGGAGTACTGTGTGCAGTTCTGGGCCACAATTTAAGAAGGATGTGAAGGTCCTCAAATGCATCCAGGGAGGGCAACAAAGCTGGTGAAAGGGCTAGAAGGAATGTCCTATGAGGAGCAGCTGAGGACTTTGGGCTTGTCTGATTTGGAGAAAAGGAGTCTGAGGGGCAACTTCATTGCTCTCTACAGCTTCCTGAGGAGAGGAAGTGGAGAGGGAAGTGCTGAGCTCTTCTTCCTCTTATCCAGGGATAGGACAAGTGGGAACAGTTCAAAGCTGCACCAGGGAAGGTTTAGATCAGACATTAGAAAGCATTTCTTTATTGAAACAGTGGTCAAACACTGGAACACGCTTCTTGGAGTGGTGGACAATGCCCCAAGCCTTTCAGTGTTTAAGAAACATTTGGACAATGCCCTTGACAACATGCTTTAACTTTTGGTCAGCCCTGCTGTGGTCAGGCAGTTGGGTTAGTTTATCATTGTAGATCCCTTCCAACTGAACCATTCTATTCTATTCTATTCTATTCTATTCTATTCTATTCTATTCTATTCTATTCTATTCTATTCTATTCTATTCTATTCTATTCTATTCTATTCTATTCTATTCTATTCTATTCCATTCCATTCCATTCCATTCCATTCCATTCCATTCCATTCCATTCCATTCCATTCTATTAATTATTTCATCTGTTAGAGGAAATAGACCAGAGAGCTATAAGAAAGACTTAGTGATACTTGTACCCTTTCTGGAAAGCCTGAAACAGTATTAGTGTAAATCATGTTCTTTATCAAAAATGTTACTAGTTCACAAAAATTAAACAAATGTTAATTCAAATTATAATTGTGATTGTTTTAAGCAGTCTTTCACATCACAAGAACTTGTTTTCTTTATTTCTGTCATGTACGTCATGTATGTCATCTACCTGTTTCACTAATAGCCTATGCCATACAACAGCTGAAGGTTCAGAACTGTTTTTTCTTTGGAAACAACAAAACCTTTCTAGGACATTCTTGTATATAATACATTCCCCCTTAAAAGACAAAACTGGTTACTCACAGCAACTTAACAAGAATAAGACTGTGACAAAAAGTCCAGTTTCCTTTATTGTTGTTTTTTTTTTTAACTACAGGGTTTTTTGCTGGTATTGCTTCTATTACTATCTGACAAGAGAATCAGAAGTTAGTGTCCCAAAATGTATTTTATGTTTGATTATAACATATGCAAAAAGGAAATATATATGCAAATGAAAAACTAAGCCAAGCTAGATATGTCTCAAGGTTCTGTCAGGTTCAGGGGTGGCTGCAAGCACCATGAGAGATAAACAAACCAAAAAACGGTGACTGAGAGGTGACCAAAAAATCACATTTCAGAATCTAGCAGCCATGAAAGTACAACCAGTCCAGCTGCTAATCTTCAGTCCTCTATTGCATCGAAGCATCCACAGGTTCAGTGATCAAAACTGAAATGTGTTTCTCTGTTCATCAGGTTAATGCAGTTGAGGTGATAACATTGGCAATGCTAAGTTAACAGTTGCACTTGACGATCTTAAAAATTTTTTCCAACCTCAATGATTCTGTGATTCCATGTATTACTTTAGCTATACTGTCAAGTACTCTGAGGCAATAGAATACAACCGTTGATACAGTTAAACTGTTAGAATGGTTCCTGGACTGATTTTAGTCCTGTTCAATTTATTGTCCCCAATAATTCCCAGGTACAGCTGAGTAGTTAACGCAGACCAGAAGCAAGAAACTTGAATGCAGTTATTCTGCCCGAAAACATAGCACATTTAACTGTATAGCTGTGGCTAAGACTTACCATTTGGCATCTGAGTCGAAGGAATGTCCTTAACACTGTTTAGCTTATTAGTATAAAAATAAATCAGAATTTCACATAGAGAGTGTCTGAGGAGAGTGTAAAAAAATCTACTCATATAAACAAGCAAAGAGCAATGAAAGAAGTATAATACCCTATGATGTGCTATCTAACCTTTTGAAGAGCTGAAATAGAGACCATTTTTTTTAATTGTGCTTTCTGCTTCTTCTGTGTTATTAAATTTCAGCAGTATAGAGTTAAAACATTGTTTAGGCGACAGCCTGATAGTTACAATGTCTCCGTTTTTAAACTCGCTATGAAAGTCATATTCAATTTAAGGGACTCAGTCTTTACTGCTTCTTTATGTTTTGTGGTGCTGTGTTGACCTCTCTTTGAACTAGCAAATAAAACTAGAACTGCTTTCACTTAGCTCTTTCTGGTTGTTGTTACAGCTTTACAGTTATGATATACCTTCAGAGTTAGTAGTCTACCTATCACTAGAGACATTTCCAAGGACAAAAAGCAGCTCTCATTTTTTTTTCAACTGGCATTTCTTTTCCCAACAGGTGTTTCATTTTTTATTCCTGTGTACAGCAAACATGACAGGTAGATCAGCTCCTGAGAGTGGAAGGAAGAATGCATTTTAAGGAATGCTGTGGAAAGAAACATGGAAAATAGGAAAGAGGAGTAAGAGTGGTTGTTTATATTTGCAAAGCTAGGGACAAGGGAAATACAAATAGGACTCAGTAAGGATTTGGCTTTATGCTGTTCTAAAATTTTTTTGCTCTCATGCCTACATGTTATGGCATTTAGTTCCTGAGAAAGATCTAGATATGCATTAATGTTTTGACAGTATTTCCCACAGCACACGATACTTAATCAGCATTTTAAACAAAAAAAAAAAAAAAAAAAACAAACCCAAAAAGGCTTAATTCTACTGTGAAAAAATAATCTTGCCAGATACTGTGTTTTGTTTGTCTTCCTACTTCCTCTGCTATTCTCCCTTCTTTCTCCTCATACTTGGTTTTATGGTATATTATGTCATAATGCTCCAAATTACAGTTTAAACAATATTTATGCTAAAGATCTTATTAGAATATAAGGCTAGTTTGTGATTTTGTAAGTGAAGAGTTGAATATGATGATAAATACTGCAAATCCTTAAAATAATTTTCCATGTTGTCTCTTTCTTTTTCTGTCAGCTGAGTTTTGTTTGTCTTCAGAACTTTTATGGGAGTGATTAAACATGTCAATATAATAATTAGAATGAATCAAATTTGTTCAAAAGGGTAAGGGTAAGTTGACTCTTGCAGGGTACAAAAGATAAGCCAAGTTTTGTTTCTTCAGCTGGAGCTCTGAATGTGTTTCCTAGATTACAGGTAAAACAATTAATTGGAATAAATTTTTCTTCTTTTTGAAGTGTCATATTATCTTTTTAACTGCAACATGATAATGTTCAAAATACCAAAGCAATACAGAAGTAATTTTATGAAAAATATTTGAAACTCCAAACCACGCTATTTCTGACTTCACAGAGCTTTTATGTTTCATATATTTCATCTCAACATTCTCTTAGCAATTTTTTAAATTTGGGAAGAACTTGAACTGTCTTGACAACATCCTGAAATACTTATAAATGCTGATGGTGATACTCACCGAGTTAAAAACTGTGAATCAGCTATAGATAATAAACTAAAACACTGAAGTTATAAGATGTCACTGATCATCCCGGTCCAAATGATGAACTCATTATGGTTTAGGGGAATAAAGTTTTATATGTATCCACTTAGCTACAAATAAGAGATTTTTTTTTCCTGCACCTTCAATTCTATTTTCTTCAGAAGCCTGACAGAAAGGTTATGATAGATCAAGCCTGTTATATTGTCTCATGAGATGATATTTTAAGGCTATTTGTAGATCAGAAAAACAAACAAACAAACCTCCTGAACAGCATGGGAGTATGCTGCTGGCTGCCTTTACCACTCCTCCACAACTCAAAAATAATATGAAAAGAGAAGTGGAGTATAAATCTGCCAAAGATGACAGAACCATAAAAGCTATGGAGAATCACACTTTTGTTGCTTACATTAAGAAATTCATATTGCTATATGAGAGGGTCTTTTTAAGAAAAGATCAGTATTTGTACTTAACAGAGCTTCAGAAGTCTAGTGCAGTTCCCTTTCTTTCCCGCTTGTGGCCCATCTGTTACATGTTCAAATCAGAAGAGCTAAATGGTGAGGAGAGGACAGAGTTGCAAAGGCAAGGCATGGTTTTGAAAGGGAATGTATGATCAGTCATGATAAAAACAGCAGAGTTCAAGTACGGAGCAAAGGCCCTGAGACTTGACATGTAGAGGTCATTGTAGGCCTTGATGTTAACATATCCTTGGTGCACAATGAAAGTCAAATTGGAGAGGATCTATGGCGAGGATTGAGAGGAAAGGAACTTGAGGCAATTGCTATAATCTGTGAGTTCAAGGAGTGCACCGATGAAGGGAAGAAGTGATACAGAAAAGAAAGGGGAAATAAAGGGTTGACTTTCAGAAGCTGCTGGATATTACAGTATGCTTACATTGTTAGAAATAGGAGAAGGGACAGCAGGGCTTGAGAAGTCATAGTGTTGAAGTGGGAAGAAATGGAGTCACAGGCAGGAGCAAGGGCCAAAAGATGGAAGGAGGATGTAAGTGGAGAGGTCACATTGGATCTTGTAGATCTCTACTAGAAACTACAGAGATAGTATATATAAAAGAAAGAACAAATTCTTTTATATGCCATAACAATAATTTCCCACCTACTCGTTTGGGATTCATGCTAGCAAAGATTAAACACCAAAAAGAATGACACTATGATTCACATCCAGTAAATATCCAATATGTAAATGGTATAATTTGACAAAAAGAAGCTAAATCATGTGGAAAAAAAAAAAAAAAGAAAAAGACTTTCCTTCATCGTATACTAGCCTATATTTGAACAAAGGAAGCCTGTCTCTTCCATAGCATTTCAGTGCATCCATTTCTGTTGGGAGAAGGAAGTGGAGAACAGAGGAAAAACACAGAAGAAGAAAAGGCCATAAAATCTCCATCCTAACAGAATAAAATATATCATGATGGTACAAGTAGGTAACTTTTCAACCATTCCTACATTTATATATAAGCTCATTTCTCCAAAGTAAATTCTAGTAAATATATTCCACTGATTTCTGTCAGAAGATAGTACCAATGGGGAAAGCTAATGCTTACAGCCAACCCATATACTAAATTAAATATAACATAAATATTTATTTTGAAGACTGTAAGTTGTGTGAATAGTCTCAAAAAATCCTAGGCATTCAAGTACTGGTTCTTTTTCATTCAAAATAGCACAGCTCTTCAGATGCTAAATAGTGTGTTTAAACCCTTGGAGTCTGTGAAGTACATGAAAGCTCACAGAATTTAGAACAGTGTATATCCCACTGTGACACGAATCTATATTATAGAAATTTTGTAAGAAATTAAATTACTTTTTAACACAGTGTGTACATTTATAATGATAATGAATTTTATGATACCCAACAGAAAGTATTTATGACGTCTTTACTGCTTTCTATTCCCCTCTGGAGTGCAGTTTGTTATGAACTCCAACGTTTTTGTAAATTGTTTGACAGAAATAAATTCCCCAGTAGATACTAAATTGTTTCATATAAATCTCAAAGTTTTGCATTAAACTGAAAATGGGGAGAAATTAAATTCAAATAAAACAGAATCATGTTAACTTGTACTTTATTAGATGATGGCATAGATATTTGTATCCTCAGTGATCAAATATAGCATTAGAATATTTGTGTTATCTATTTGATTTCTCTAGTCTATGGAGATTCTGCTGCAGCAGTTCTTATATATAATGCTCTCAATTCACACAATAAATGAAGAAATACTTTTAGTATTCTCTTGCTTAAGCAGCAATACCACGCCTCATATTAGCCTTCCAGTTATTATGCCTATGGCACAGAATGATTAAATGCTACTTTTTACAATATTGAAGATGACAAATCACCACCCTGAAGAAAGTACTGTTTAAATAACATTGTGTAAAGAATGGTGATAGTACATAATCATATGCATGTATAAAAATAAGTGCAACAAATAAATTTTGTTTGGTAACAATGATGAAGGTATATATGCATTTTCTCATTTTTTAAGTAAAAATAACTTAATTGTTGCTGTCTTCCTCTATACCTCTATTTACATTTTAGCTTAAGGGCAGGAGTAGACAGACTTGAGAGCAGTGCTAGAATCCAAACCTAAGGGTACTAGAGCTCTTTAAATGAACTGTATGCCTTGACACTTGAGATCAAATTCTTCAGAAAGGCAGAATGTAAATTAATTCAGGTCAAATCCTCAGAGAAGTCAGAAGGAATGAAGAAACAGGACAATTCTACCCTCCATACTTGCTCTGAGTGACACAGAAAATTGTTAGGACCTTATTCTCAAAATACTCAAACTCATTGCTTCAGCTTTATACATGTCAAACATAAAAAAACAACAACAACAACAAACAACACAACAAACAAACAAACAAACAAAAACAAACAAAAAACCCACACCAAACTGATGAAACTCACACAAACTTTGAAAATATGGCTGTTAAAATCCCCTGTAAATGAGCTTCCCTAGAGGTACTAGGTGTAACAGAAACCAAGGTGTGTTAAAAAATAGTATGCTTGATGATCTATTACACAGCTCAAACATGAAATATTCCCAAACAAACCTATGGCTTTGGAAACTTTGTTGAATGAGGAATGTTTAACAGCATTTCAGTCTCACAAGTGCAGCTTCAAAAGTTCAAGCAACTCATTCGGGAGTCCTACAACTGTAATAAAGAGATATTTTCAGCAATGTGCTGGTTCCTGTTTTAGTGACTGGCTAACAGAGGAACATTAATGAAAGAGACCACATTTAAGGTGTTTTCTGAAGTACAAGAAACTTTGCTTCCAGAAGTAGTTTTTGTTGTTGTTTTTTGTTTGTTTGTTTGTTATTTTCTGAAACATTCTAAATTTTGCTGGAAGACAGAAAGGGTAGGACCCAAGAGTTTTTTAAATGCATAAGTTTCCTACTCCTGGTATCACCATGGCAACTGAAAAAGTGGACTCCTACCACAAATGCTATGGGGATCATAGAATAATAGAATCATAAAATCATAGAATGGTTTGGGTTGGAAAAGACCTTAAAGATCATTTAGTTCCAGTTCCCCCTGCCATATGCAGGGATACCTTCCACTAGACCAGGTTGCTCAAAGCCCCATCCAACCTGGCCTTGAACATCCACAGCTTCTCTGGGTAACATATTCCAGTGCTTCACTACCCTCATAGTGAAGAATTTCTTCCTTATACCTAATCTAAAACTGCCTTCTTTCATTTTAAAGCCATTAACCCTTGTCCTATCACTATAAGCCCCTGTAAAAAGACCCTCCCCAGCTTTCTTGTAAGCCTGTTTAGGTACTGAAAGGCTGCTATAAGGTCTCCCTGGAGCTTTCTCTTCTCCAGGCTGAATAATCCCACTGGCTCAGCCTGTCTTTATAGAAGAGGTATTCTGATCATCTTCATGGCCTTCCTCTGGATATGCAAACTTACATCAAACCTTTTGCTGCCTGAAACAAAAACTTTTAAATATTTTCAGGTGGTGGATCAGCAACATTTTCCCATGAAAATGATCTTTTTTATACAGTTAATATAAGATTATCAACACTAGGCTTGTTTACTTATGTCTTTTATATTCTTTTTAAGTGCTGAGCAAAAGATTCTCTGCTTGATCTTCAGATCATCTGTTTAAAACCACCACCCTAAAGTTAACAACACAAATCTCTTCAACTTTGCCTTATAGGCCTCACATTGCCTCATGGTTTTTAGCCCTCTTGATCATTTCTTTTATTCTCCTGAAACATCTAAGATTAGACTCCATCATTCCTAAAATACAGGGCCTAGCTGGGGCTGAATCAAATGAAAAAATTCACTGTCATGGCTTGAGTCTGTAATAGGCTTTTTTGTTGTTGTTCTTGTTTGTTTATTTATTTGTTTGTTTTTGTTTGTTTTTAATGCCTTTTTTTTTTTTAAGAGGATGGCATTTCTAACTAATATTCTTCTTGAGGCTAGCTATAACCCCACATTCTTTTTCAAGCTACAACAACCTGGCTCCTCTTCCTGTAAAAGACTTCACAAGTGTCAGTAACAGATTACATCTTCCTTTTCATGCAGGAAAGACATTTGAAATTCCAATGAATAAAAGAAATAAAGGCTTAATCTTTAATGAAGATTAAGATAATCTGTAGTGACTGTCTCCTTCCACTTAACTACAGATTCTGAAGAAGGAAATATTACATTCTTATTATGGTAACGTAAGCAGTAAACTGTCTAGACCTGTAATCTTTATCAAACCATGAAGTGATTTGAATATCATAGGGCAGCTATATTGTTCAAGTGATAGTCTAAAATCCTCTTTTATTATTGTGTCACAAAGGATGTTTGGAGATTCCCTAGTATCCACTTTGAGTATTGTTGTCCAGCTATGCTCCAACATACATTAATCATACCGTGTCTTTCGTAGTCTAATCTGTGTTTTGTACTGAAAAAGGTAGATTCTCTCTATTGCATCATTTCATCAAGATGAGAAAATGGCAAGCAAAAAGTAAACTAAATAGAGTCAGAATCACCATGAGAAACAGAAATAAGAGACAGAAAATCAAATGATAGAAAATCAAGGCGAACAAACAAAAGGCTAGAAGCATGTGATAACCTGGCAGCCAATTCATTTATTTTGTCAGTAGCAAATAAAGTTTCAATGATGAGGGGAGAAGGAAAGGGAAAGAAGGAAAAGAAGAGAAAGGTATAGAAGGGAAAAGGTAAGAAGGGAAAAGGAAAGTATTTAATTTAGATTATTAAGTGAGGAAATAATAGTTGAATAGAACAAACAAAAATAGTATAAAGTCTGTGAAGTTTATAACTTTTTAATGTCTTATGTCTATTCTAGCCCCTTGAGCTCTCTGTTGCTTCCTTTCTTTTAGTCAATAACATAAAGAGATTAATTCTTTTGTCCATCTTTAAGAACCTCAACCTGATTTTTCTGAAAGCAAATACATAACAAATTGTGGTTTGTTACATCAGAAATTATAATTCATTATCCTTATTCATACAGACATGTCTTAAAATTTTATCTTGAATGGCTTAATGTGCTTCTTCAAACTTTACAATGTCTGTCTTTGTTTCAGGGTATATTTATTTCGATGCTACAATTTCCCTGTTGGTGTACTTGGTTTACAATATTTCTTGTTCCCAGTAGTTATTACCCAGAGTTCTGATAACTGGTTGTTCGTGGGAGCCATCACGTTAAACAGATTACTGAAATGATCTGGAAAAAAATAATCCCACAATATTTTGAAGACAATGTTCATGATTTCCTTCTTATTGAGTTAAGAAGTCTAGGCATTTGTATACCCTTAACAAGCTAGCTTTGATAAGATATCAGGTAGGATATACCTTTCAAACTTATTAAAAGTGTTAATTGATACATAAATTTACAAATTTTTTTTCACCTTAAGTATCTTCTCACATGTTCTAAACCAGACTTTTGTTTTCATTTTAGTACATATTATGATGGGTTTGGAAGAACTCTTATTTTCACTGCATTTCCTTCTCAATTCCAAGAATGACAAAATGTGACACACTGTAAAAATACCAGTTTCACGGTTCTAGTGAATTAGATTTTCCAGTTCTGATTCAGAAGGTGATGGGGAGTTAGACTAGATTCAAAAAGGCAAAAATGTATGTCATAACATAACTTTCAGTACCTACTTTATTGTTCCATGTCATTGCTCATTACACCAGCAAAAAAAAAGACTCCTTACAATGTCATAATCCTTGTCTCATCTATCAAGGCTCATTTGTCATACATTAATAACTCACATATGTGAGAAAACAGAAAGAGCTACTGCCACCATTCAAACAATTAATCTGGTTCATTGTACTCGAGAAAATTCCTGACCTTTGTCTTTTTATTACGTTAAAAGTACCTTTTTCTTGACTGTCATATTGAACTAAATACACTGCAAAATTAATATTCTCCGGTGTGCTGGTTCATGAATTAGATTCTTTGGTTTTAAACGTAGCAGGAAACTACCAGTTACTGGTAACGATTATGGTTGACCTCTGTCTAAATTTATATGATTTGGAACAGCAAAATCATAGAGTTATGCTCTCTCGTGACATGCAGAAGCCAAGCAGAAACATACATTAATATAGTGACAGCAATTTAGAAAATTGTGCATAGAGATTGCTGTTCCGTTCTGTTTTTGCCCAATCAGGTTAAGTAAAAATATTATTTGGCTGTATCCTTCGGGACAGTTCAGGACAAGAATTTACATTTTGTAGTTATTTCAAAGGTTTTCACTGGGGATTCACTTACAAATGAAAGAAATACATTGATTCTTTTAATGATATATTTGGTATTTCTAATCATTAACATAAAAGTACAACATGTTTTTTTGGTTAACAGTGTCTGAAAGACATCCAACTCCATTAGCAGATCTGTAAATTAAAATAAAAATGTTGATAAATATGTTTTTATGATATTTGAAACCTAAGTAGGTAACCACAAATTAACAACATGAAACATTGCACCTTTAAACATGCAGAATGTTTCATTATTTTTTGACTGTCATTTGGTTTTCTGCAAAAGATTTTATATAATTTCATTTCCATTTGTATGCTATGTAATGAACCTCTTCAACATTTTATATGCAATCTTTGCAGAAAACTAAAACACTTATAAGAAAACAAAGGGGGATTTTGGAAATGTTATATTTCAAAAATTGTTAAATATTTTATTTCATTTCATTTATAAATGACAGGACAATCACTTTTTTTTTTTTTTTCATGTTACTAGATTTTTAAGATCAGTTATGAGACATCTATTTTATTTTTCTTTCCCATGGTTTATTTGGCCTTTAGTTCAAGACTCTCTCTGATCTACGTTGTGTTATCTAAAGTAATGGATCTTTCCATGTCTCCTCAGTTGTGATTTTAAACCATGAGCTACATATATAACTAAAAGGTTTAAAATGGTTGACAATTGCATTTCACTTTTTGTCTTTTTGCTATGTTGCTGAAACTGCGTTTGTGTTCTAAGTCATGATTCAATACAGTACTTTCTCATTTTATTTATATGGATTACTTTTTAATTTATTCACCTTAAAAGGTGTCCTATTCCCAAGAGAATCAATAATTTTAAATAAACATGCACCACTTCCTGAACTAAACAGTTCTAAAATATCAGTCTGCAGGGCTGTTTTTTCATAGTTCCTGTTACTAAGATGAGGTTTAATGGCTAATAGGATGTTCCTAATAGGATGTCTGAAAAAACATTGTCATTTACAGGTAAAAAACCAGTCCCAACAGTTTGCTTTGCATCTTTCTTCAAAGTAATAGTTGAACACAGCCTGTTTTGTCTATTATAATTGTATTGAGTCCTTGTCTGGAGTAAATAATTATGAAATTAGGTGCTGGTCACAATGACAGATTCATAAGTCTAATCATAGATTTGAAGAGGAAACTGTAATGAATATATATGGCCTTTCAGTATTTAAAAGTGGCCTATAAGAAAGATGGAGACAGACTTTTTAAAGGGACCTGTTGTGACAGGACAAGCAATAATGGTTTTAAACTACAAGAGAGGAGTTTCAGGTTAGACATGAGGAAGAAATTCTTTACAATGAATGTGGTGAAACACTGGAACAGGTTGCCCAGAGAGGTGATAGTGCCCCATCCCTGGAGACATTCAAGGCCAGGACGGATGGGGCTCTGAGCCTGATCTGTTGAAGATTCCCTGCTCATTGCAGGGGAGTTGGACTAGATGGTATTTTAAGGTCCCTTCCAACCTAAACTATACTCTGATTCTATGGCTTAAGCACTGTCATAGTTTAACACCATTTGACAAGCACAACCACACAGTGACTCGCTTACCTTCCAGCCCTCCAAGTGAGAGAAGAGAAACTTGTGGGCTGAGATAAGGACAGTTTAATAGGACAACAAAGGAAGAAAAAGTAATAAAAATAAAAAATAATAGTAATAGTAATCATAATAATAACAAAAACAGCAATGATGGGGTTGGGGTTGTAACTGGGCTTGCATCAGTGGGGCAGCACTCTAGAGTTGATGAAGGCTGGGAGGACTTCCACACCCCTAGGGTGAAATCAGTGTGCTCAGCTCACTCTCTGAAATGCCTGTACACCAATGCGCGCAGCATGGGGAATAAGCAGGAGGAGTTAGAGACCTGTGTTCAGGCAGGAGATTATGACCTAGTGGCAATTACAGAGACATGGTGGGACAGTTCACATCACTAGAATGTGGTCGTGGATAGCTATGTCCTTTTCAGCAAAGACAGGCCAACCAGGCGTGGTGGTCAAGTTGCTCTTTATGTGAGAGAGCAACTACAATGTATTGAGTACTGTCCAGGGACTGATGAGAAGCGAGTTGAGAGTCTATGGGTGAGAATTAAGGGGCAGGCTGACAGGGATGATACTGTTGTGGGCATCTATAACAGGCCACCAGATCAGGATGAGGAATTTGATGAAGCCTTCTATGGACAGCTGAGAGCAGTCTCACAGTCACAGGCCCTGGTTGTTGTGGGGGATTTTAACTTCCCTGATGTTTGCTGGAAGGAGTACTCAGCCAGCCAGCCACAGTCTAGGAGGTTCCTCCAGTGCCTTGACGATAACTCTCTGATGCAAATGGTGGAGGAGCTGACTAGGAGAGGTGCACTTCTGGATCTCATCCTCACTAACAAGGAGGTTCTGGTTGAACTGGTAAAGGCTGAGGGTTGCCTTGGATGCAGCGACCATGAAATGGTGAAGTTCAGGATTTTGTGTGGCAGGAACAAAATAGCAAGCAGAATTGCAACTCTGGACTTCAGCAGGGTAAACTTTGGCCTTTTCAAACACTTTCTAGTGAAAATCCCATGGGCAAGGCTACTTGAAGGTAAGAGGGCCCAAGATGGTTGGTGTTCAGGGACTGCTTCTACCAGGTTCAAGATCAGAGCATCCTGACATGTAGGAAGTCAAGGAAGGGAGCCAGGAGACCTGTGTGCTTAAACAGGGAACTGCTGGGCAACCTCAAGTGGAAGAGGAGAGTTTATAGATCATGGAAGGAGGGGCTGGCCACTTGAGAAGAATATAAGGCTGTTGTCAGAGGATGTAGGGAGACAACTAGGAAAGCTAAGGCCACCTTGAAATTAAACCTGGCAAGAGGGGTCAAGGACAACAAAAAGAACTTTTTCAAATACATGGCAGACAAAACTAACACCAGAGGCAGTGTAGGCCCACTGATGAATGAGGGGGGTGCCCTGGTGACAGAAGATACAGAGAAGGCAGAGTCACTGAATGCCTTCTTTGTCTCTGACTACTCTGCTGGAGGCTGTTCTCAGGAGCTCCTTACCCATGAGGGCCCAGAGGAAATCAGGACAATGAAGGAGTCTGACTTAGTTGATGGGGACTGGGTAAGGGATTATTAGGCAATCTGGACATCCATAAATCCATGGGTCCAGATGGGATGCACCCACAGGTGCTGAGTGAGCTGGCTGAGGTCATTGCTAGATCACTCTCCATCTTCTTTGTCAACTCTTGGTAAACAGGAGAGGTGCCTCAGGACTGGAGTAAAGCAAAAGTCACTCCAGTCTTCAAAAAGCGCAAGAAGGAGGACCTGGGTAACTATAGACTGGTCAGCCTCACTTCTATCCCTGGGAAACTGATGGAACATCTTATCCTTGGTGCCATCTCAAGGCATATCAAGGATAAGAGGGTCACTAGGGGCAGTCAGCATGGTTTCACCAGGGATGAGTTGTGCCTGACCAACCTTATCGCCTTTTATGAGGACACAACAACATGGGTAGATGATGGCAGGGCAGTGGATGTGGTCTACCTTGACTTCCATAAAACATTTGACACAGTCTCCCACAGCACTCTTACAGCTAAACTGAGGAAGTGTGGTCTGGATGATCGGGTAGTGAGGTGGACTGTGAACTGGCTGAAGGAAAGAAGTCAATGGGGCGGAGTCTAGTTGGAGGCCTGTATCTAGTGGAGTGCCTCAAGGGTCAGTACTGGGACCAGTGTTATTCAATATATTCATCAGTGATTTGGATTAGGGAATAGAGTGCATTGTTAGCAAGTCTGCTGATGACACCAAGATGAGAGGAGTGGTTGACACTCCAGAAGGCTGTGCTGCCATCCAGCGAGACCTGGACAGGCTGGAGAGTTGGGCGGGGAAAAATTTAATGAAATATAACAAGCGCAATTGTAGAGTCTTACCTCTGGGCAGGAACAACCCCAGGTTCCAATATAAGCTGGGGAATGACCTAATAGAGAGCAGTGTATGGAAAAGGGACCTGGGGGTTTTGGTGGATGACCATGAGTCAGCACTGTGCCCCTGTGGCCAAGAAGGCCAATGGCATACTGGGATGTATTAGAAAGGGTGTGGCTAGTAGGTCGAGAGAGGTTCTCCTTCCCCTCTACTCTGCCCTGGTAAGACCACATCTGGAACACTGTGTCCATTTCTGGGCCCCTCAGTTCAAGAAGGACAGGGAACTGCTGGAGAGAGTCCAGTGCAGAGCCACAATGATGATTAAGGGAGTGGAGCATCCCCCTTATGAGGAAAGGCTGAGGGAGCTGGGTCTCTTTAGCTTGGAGAATAGGAGACTGACGGGTGACCTTATTAATGTTTACAAATATATAAAGGATGAGTGTCACAAGGATGGAGCCAGGCTCTTCTCGGTGGCAACCAATAGTAGGACAAGGGGTAATGGGATCAAGCTGGAACACAAGAGGTTCCACTTAAATTTGAGAAAAAACTTCTTTTCAGCGAGGGTGACAGAACACTGGAACAGGCTGCCCAGGGGGGTTGTGGAGTTTCCTACTCTGGAGACATTCAAAACCTGCCTGGACACATTCCTGTGTAACCTCATCTAGGTGTTCCTGCTCCGGTAGTGGGGTTGGACTAGATGGTCTTTTGAGGTCCCTTCCAATCCCTAACATTCTGTGATTCTGTGATTCCGTGAACGACAATATATATACATGCAAAATAAGTGATGCATAATGCAATTACTCATGAACATCAAACCTGTATAGCCAATTCCAGAAAAGCAGAAGCCTGGATAGTAGTTTGTGCTTGAAACGATTGAGCTGCACAGCCCAGTCCTGGGAGAGACAGCACACTGATTCCAGACAGCAGATCCCAGAACTAAAAAAAAAAGCAAAAATGCAGTAACAGGAAAGCTGTCTCTAGTTATATATGGAGCATGACAGTAGTGTAGGGAATAGCTCACTGGTCAACCTGGATGTCAGCCTAGCTGCTGTCCTGTTATGCTCTCTCCAAGCTTTTACCTGCACCTGAAGCTGAAAAGTTTAAAAAAGCCCTAGGTCTCCTTGGCGACAGTCGAAACATCAGTGAGTCCTCACATTCCTTTCATACCAACTCCAAAACACAGCCTAGCTACTGGAAGGAAAAATTAACTCTGTCCCAGCCAACAGCATTGGAAGTTCAGTATGTTATCACATTATTCTTATACTAAATTCAGAACAAAAGACTGTGCAGCTGCTATTAATAAAATGAAAGATTCTGACTGCTATGAAGAAAATTAACTTGGTCCCAACGAAACCGTAACAAGCACATATGTAAGATACCTCTCTGTAGTTGTCTAGATGTAGATATGAACCTGCGCTCTCATTATATTTGTCAAGATCACACTTCATCAATAGAGCAGGTGGAAACCAAAGAGCTTTGCAGTTAATCAGACCTGTTATCTACTTTAAGATGAGATGAATAGTTGTCCAGTCAACATTTACTGGAATTTTTAGGAGCTTGGCTCTGTTGCTGAAACAGAAGTGTTGGGTGCTATTTGCAACACTCTAGGGCATTTTGCGTGGCTTTCATCTTCCAGTTCAGAACAGTAAAAAGCTGGTTTATATCTGCTTCAATGGTACTAGTTACCTGTGTTGAGGTAAACAGATCCAAAACCTGCATGGACTATGGGGGGGGTTAAGATAATACTTGTAGAAAATGTCATGTAGGCATGTTCCTCTGGAAAGCAGCTCCAGCCCCACCTTCACAACAGCCAAGAGAAAGCAGGATGAATCTACCCTTAACTTTAAAATCATCATTTAACATATAATATGCAAATATTGTTTTATTATAGACTGTTAAATAGGACTAGTATTGGGCATAAATTATATGAATGACAGTCATTCATTACCTGTGAGATGGATAGCATTTTCAGAATTCTAATTTGTTACGAACTATAACATCTTGTCTCTAATAATGTATACTATAAAGAAAAAGGTTTTATTTTGGAGTCTCTGGCAATAGTAGGGAATTTCTCAGAACTCCTGTGTTTAAGAATATGAGAAAGACTTTTTACAGTTTTAGACTGATCAAAAAAATGCTAGAATGAAAGATCAACAGTGAAAAATGAAACATACTAAAAATAATAAAACAAAACCCAAAGCTCAAAATTTCATACTCTTCTATTCACTTGGGGCAAACAAGTAAAATTCATTTTACCTTAACTTAAACAAATTGTCTATATAAAAATTTTAAAAAGCAAATAAACTAACAAAAAGACAACAGCAATGACAACAAGCAACAAGAACAGGGACATGGACATTATCCATATAAAATAGTGCTTGTGTGTTAAAGCATAGGATTTTTTTTGTTTCTATTTTTCCATTTATGATTCAGTCAGGTACAGATAAGAATCTGAATGAAACGTTCTTTTGCAGATTTCAACAGAAGTTAATAATTAAAAAAAAAATAGGTCTAACAATAAATAACAATGTAATTTTCTTAGTATTACACAATATTCTCTTAAATTTTCATGCCTGTAAATAGAAAAGGCAGGCTAACAATGATGATTTAAAATTACAGTTTATTTCCAACTGTGTCTTCACAGTGACTCAGTGGTGAAGACATCGTCCCTCTCATTTTCTCTGCCATGACAGGCCAGGAGTCCACTGACAGATAAAATAACAATGTGAGTAATACTGACTGACAGAAAACACTGAGGCAGCCTAGGAAAATTATAATTCCGATTCATTTTTAAACAACAGAGGAAAAAAAAAAAAAAATCCAAATCCCAGACTAATACAGGAAATTCTACAATGCAGAGTCACCACAACTACTTCTAACTAAGGTACCTCTTCCAAGCCTTTTATTTAATAACCTGTTGTGTTTCATCAAAATGTTTCTTAAAATGCACAGTGTTATTTGAAACTATATTACAACACTATTAATAAAAAATGAAAAAATTACAAAGTAATTACTTGTGAAAAAAAGGCCTTTGGGTTTTTCTATACTAGGGCCAACCTACGTTTGCCTCCTACAGTATGATAGTCTCAAGGTTTGGTCCAATACAGTCTTATTAACACCTTTATAGAATTATAACACATTGGATGTATTTATGTTCCATTTTGAATTTCTGCAGAAACAGAATAAAAACAAAACAAAACAAAAAAAAAAACAACAAAAAACCCACTCCTTAAATATTTGTTATTTGTCATCATAGATTATTATATTTTGATTTTGTTTAAAGGAAGGGGTGTGCCCTCATTATTGAAATTATGACTAAAACCATGATTTTTCAGAAAGATCTTAATTATGTTAGATATAAAAAGAATAGCTGGATAATAAGGGCAATTAGAAGGCTGAAATGAGCTTTGGTTGCTTCCATCTGTGATAGGTCTGTTTATAGATGTACTTTAAAGATCTTACTGAAGATGTCAAATGTAAATATTTACTGGTAAAGCACTAATAATCTGTAAACTTATGATTAATTCTGAAGAATTAATCCAGCCTGTATTGGGGGCTCACCTTAAGAACGTTCTTATCAATATTTTATATGTACTGAAAACAATACAACTTTATCAAGTTTACTGAAAAGACAATGAAAATAAGCAGATGCCTTTGAAGACCTGTGAACTAAAGCTCAGTGTGTTCAATGTATAGACCCCCTCCCTTCACTAGTTCTATGAGATATTTTCAGAACTCAAGGGACATTTCCCCCAGTGATAATATGTGAAAGTAGAAAAGAAATATTAGACACCTCCATCTCCTTGAGAACAATGAGGCTCTTAGAAGACACAGCCATGTGCAACTGTTTAAGACACCTGAATAAGTAGTAGTGGAAAATATTCACCTCTACATGTTAATCTTGAATTTATGATTCCTGATTACGTCTCTGAATAAAGGGTGCTAATCTCTATTGCCTTTTCTAAGATCAAGAGTGATTAACTTCTTAACTGGAACCTAAGTTAAACACTTAAATATAATCTAGATAGATTTAAAACATTTTTGTTTAATGTGCCTGATTCTTTGCAGGTTACTCTATAAATTCCTTAAAGCTAGATTAATGGTGCTTCTTTTGCATTTTCTTCATTTGTATTTATTTCATTGATAAATTACTACCTGCCTAAATTTAAACTGTGGTTTTTGGCTAAATGAATGCTATCAAAACAGTGTTTAAAGGCTTCTTAAAATCTTCACTTGATGGCTGTTTAACAAATATCCTATTAAAATGCATGTCATCGCCCAAGTAAAAAGAGCTCTACCAATAACAGAGAAAAGTATAAAGTAAAAATGAATCAGGTAGAACACAAGAGTCGTGCAGACTTGAGAATAATCTGTTCAATAAACATCCCAGAGTTTAATTAATAATACTGAGAGACCATTATTACATAAGCTCTTCTAGAGACAATCTGTTTCCTCTGCTTCCTTCTTCTTTCCAAGTTTAAAAGGAATTTCTGAAGGGTTTTTTCATTTTTTACATATTCTGCAAAATTTTTAACACTGAAGAGATGTCACTAACCTGGCTACTTATCTATATTTGTACTTTGATGGTTACAAAGACTGAAGGCATGGTTCATTTAGTGCTAAGACTTGTTAAGACTGAAAACTATGTAGCTATGAGGAGCTGCTTCCGACTCTCTTTCCAGAAAAAGCAGAATTAAACACCTTGTCAGATAGCTATTCAGATCACCCTGACATAAACATTTTGGCTGTGTTTAGCTAGACAAGCAGTTCACCAGACTCTGCTGGGCATGAATTAATTAAACAAACACAGATAACTCAGACATCTGAGGTATTGCAGGATATCCTGGTCCCCAGCTGCTGCCTGTAAGTTTTCTATCAGTCTTATGTCAAATCTGCCAGCACTGCGTGAATAATTCAGCTAGTCTGAGATATGGTATCAGATATTGACATTTCAGCAAATGAACCAGGCCCACCTTGTTATTTTGGTTAAGTTTCCATTAAGTCTAAAGAGAACTTGGATATCTAGCTTATGTATTCTGAATTTAGACACCACTGTCTGCATGAAAGACATAGGCACTTTTTTTTGGAAGGACTGGTTCAGTTGAATGAAAATAATGCACTTTAATCAGGGAAACTGGATTGATTTTCCCATTACTTTTCTCTGACACTAATCTTTTATAAGGTGACTACTTTTCTTCCTATGTTAGTTAAATAAGACTTATTTAGAATTCAAAACAGACTTGGATATAAGTCTTGATTTTGAACAGACAACAACTTTGATAAATTTTTGATCTTCATCAGATAGCTTAAGCTAAACTTTTTTCTATACTTTTTTTTTCCGAAAAGAAAAGAAAAAAAAGAAAAGAAAAGAAAAGAAAAGAAAAGAAAAGAAAAGAAAAGAAAAGAAAAGAAAAGAAAAGAAAAGAAAAGAAAAGAAAAGAAAAGAAAAGAAAAGAAAAGAAAAGAAAAGAAAAGAAAAGAAAAGAAAAGAAAAGAAAAGAAAGAAGAAAATCAAAGCAAAAAAAACCCTCTTACTTTTTACAGAATAATCTTCAAGCTAATCAGTAATTCTGTGGCTAATCTTTATGATAGAAAGAAAATAAATTATTTGAAAGTAAAATTAAATCATTAAGAATTTAAAAGATTGTTGGAACTTTAGCCTCAGTGAATAATTAAGCTTCTTTTACAAGAAGCACTTCAGTAAGTGGAATATAAATGAAGTTGTTTTTCCTCTCCTCTCCTCTCCTCTCCTCTCCTCTCCTCTCCTCTCCTCTCCTCTCCTCTCCTCTCCTCTCCTCTCCTCTCCTCTCCTCTCCTCTCCTCTCCTCTCCTCTCCTCTCCTCTCCTCTCCTCTCCTCTCCTCTCCTCTCCTCTCCTCTCCTCTCCTCTCCTCTCCTCAAATGGCTGAATATATAATTACATCTCTCAGTATTTGACTTTGCATTACATTCAAAACCATGAGAGAAAAATATCCTTCAGTAAAATAAAACATACTACTGGAAAAAAAACACATATTTTCAAATTCCAACCATACAGCTATTGCAAAACAGGTTCTTGTACTTTACATACTATATCACAGCAGTTATTCTTGTTAATTTATTTGTGGCAAATAAAAAGGTAGAAAGGATCTTCTAAGAAACAAAGATGTTAAAAAATTGAGTAACTTACAAATACCATGTGACATTGAAATAAGTTTTCTACGGACTATGCATTCGAATAAAGAAATGACTTCACTTAAAATAATTTGTAAGCACAAGAAACAAACCACCAAAACTAAGAAAAACAAACCACCAAAACCCAAACCTTGTTTGACAGCTTCTATACACAGGCACATACATCCCTGTCTTTTTTTTTTTTTTTTTTTTTTTTTTTTTTTAAGAGATTTTAAATCAAATACGTGAAGAAAATGCCTTTTTCTGTGATTGGTATGAAATCAGGTTGTGCAAATGGTCATCAATGATGGTTCAGAAAGCAGATAGTAATTCTTTAAGTTGCTATATAAGTGTTTTTATTGTTCATTTCTCTGTTCTCCTCAACAGGAGGGTTTATCATAATTTTAAAAGTTTCTGTCATGCATTAATTTACTGAAGATCAGTATTTCTTAAATTCCCCAGCAGTTTACTATGTATTGTAACAAAAATAATTAAAGGTATCAGAAGCAGGTTAAGCAAAAAATAGACTGAAAAATAATATGCTATTATAATCCTTAAAAAAATCATATACATAGGAAAACAAATCCTGAAATACCTATTATATTACCTATTATGTTTGTTTTAACCTTGGATGGATTAAATACATTCTATAGATTCAATGGCGTTTCTAAATTAAGTTTTTTCCTGCACTGTCTCCAGATTATACACTTGTTCTTTCAAGTTCTATTACTGATAAATGAACAGTTGCCTGCAAAAAAGAGAAAACTGCCTACAAAGATATTATGTATGCAGGACACTTTTTTTGTGTTTACAACACACTTACCCTAATAATTTTCTAGACATTTCCAGAACTATTCAACAGTATCACAGCCTTAAACTGCTGTCAATTATATACATGAGAGAGCACAGCCAGCCACACAGATCGGCATTACTTCAGCTATCTTCCTTTTCTTGCAGATTAAAAGATTCGTAAATCAATAAAACATATTTAAACATCTTTCAACAGTAGTGCAGGACTTTGAAACACTCTTATCTTCAAATTCTAAATATATTTTTAAAAATGCAATATATTCCTAAAGTTTCTTCAAGACCTGTGAAGGTGCATCTTTGTCTTATATAAGAACTCAAAGCAAAACAAACAATATTTCTTTTATTTCCTAGCGAAAGTCCAGCAGTTCATTCATCAGTAAGAACTTTCAGATTTTTTCCCTTCTAAATGTTTTTATACAATATTTTTAACAGTGCTTCTAATATGCAAAATTTTTTATGAGATTTTTAAGGTGTTGCAATATTTTGAATTATGTTTCCAATAAATTTGATATATGCTCTGTTGTTTTTCTGTCACCACATTCTTTTCTACATGGGAAGAATTAGAATCATTTATGGTATTAAACTATGAACTGCATCATATCCCTTGGTTTGCTGAAGCAAACACAGGTTACAATGTGTATATATAAATGAAGAAAAGCAACAGAAATCATAACAAGAAAGTTGTATAATGGTAGTGAGATTCAGAGATGTATCAGTGGACTAGGTTCACCAGTTCATTGTGCTATGTTATAATTTAAAACAGATTCAAACCATTTAACCTTCAAATCTTAATATGATGGAGTTAACCACAGCTTATTACATCATTGGTAAAAAAACAACAGAGAAACAAAAAAATAATATCTGTAAATGTTCTTTTTATGTGAATAGCTTCTTATGTGAATAGCCTTCAAATAATATATTATTTGTATTATCTTATATTACCATGCTAAATAAATATAAAACAAATTTTGAAGGGCGCCTAACATTGAGAAGGTCAATATATGACTTTTAGATTATATTGGAAACAATTAAATACATTCTGGATTATTTCCCATCTGTCAGTGGGCTTTTGTTCTGTTTCCACAGTGTTTTAACTTGGCTGTGTTTTTACTTCATCTCTTAGTAAAGAAGTTTTGCAGGAGAAACTGCGGAAAATGATCAAACTTTTTCCACAGTCCTTGCGTCAATTAAGGTCTTGTTTAACTCACTTGATATGTTTCTAGCACAATTCCAGACTATTAATTAATATTGCCACAAACCACAGACAAAAACATTTGTACTCTAACTCTCTTCCAGCTTCTGGAGGAGGGATAGCCGCTTAGATTTTTCAGGGAATTTCAAACACACACACAGAATTATCAGTATCTACCCAAATGTGCAGGACTGAGTCCATTAGGAGTAGGGGTTATTATTCACCTGAGACTAGAATAAAACATTGCATCTAAGAAGAAAAAAGAAGCTCCTCCCTATTCATAATATTAAATTGATCTTTTGTACATCTGTCATTATTTGAAGTTTAGCTGAAGTCAGATGTGAGGTACAATAACCCAACACCCCTCCCCCCTTTTCCTTAATGGTTGATTGTGTTGATGTGCATCCATCTGAAACACTGAACAAACTTCCCTTTAATGACTTCAATAAAAGCAAAAAAAAAGAAGAAAAAAAATGAAAAAGGAAAACCTCCTGCCATTATTCTGGTTGTTAAAAAGACTGAATTAAAGTGAGCCTGACATTTACAAAAATTATACCATTCTTAATTTCTATTTGTTGCTAAAATTCCACATATCACTTTTTGGGTTTCAGCATGATTTTATTTTTCTTTCACATTTGTTAAGCCAAAGCATATCAGGTGAGTTGGATCATAACTTGAACTCACACCACTTGTATGTTCTTTTGTTCTGCAGAGAGACTTTATGTTAGGTTTGTAATCTAATTTAAAACTTCACGTGAGTAGTTATCCACTCTCAGTCAAAGCAGTTTCACTAAATTATATGATTATGTAACATTTTAGAATGTAATAGTGTTACTTTCTGACAATATTTGGATGCAAAATATAATAGGATGGCACTGTTTAAGAAAGTGCCATTAAAGGAGCAACATTTTCTATTTCTTACAACTGGTATTGGTTGTAGAGATACCACAACCTTTTTGTGTCTGTTATTGCTTTTAAAGTACACTAAATTTGCTTCTACACCATACTGCTATCAACACATTAAGTTTATGCACACAGAAGGTGCATTTTCTACTTTTCCCATACTTTTTCATGCAGTTGATGTGTACAGTGATATACTTAGCCTAACCAGCTAGTGTCATGTCCATCATACAGCAGAAAATTGATCTATATTACTCTTTCAGCTCATTTCAGTTATCTCTCTTAGATTTATACAGTATTCTTTTTTCAGTATATAATTATTTCTTTTCTCTTCTAGACGCATCATTTGACTCCTTAATAATGCAGTACTCCCGTTTAATTTTTTACCTTTTCCTGACACTTCTTAGTACCTGTATTTATGCCTCATTCTTGTGGTGTCACAGTAAATCCACCATAAATGTGTTGTTTCTTTGTAGCCATTGAAGAAAATGTACCTTAATGTATGCTTTTGTAGCGTGTATTAATAACCATTCTCCAGTGCTCTTCTGATGAGTTACAATGTGACATTTATGAAGTTATATGTCTTGGAAGAAGTCCTCCTTTTAAAACATGTTACTTGAATTTCTAGGGTAATATTTAGCTCTTCAATGAGGGAAAATGGCAATGTACCTCCAAGTCAGTAAGAAAGTTTTAACAACAATGTTTCAGAAAACTTCTAAAAATAAGTCTAGAAATGCAAAAAATTATAAGATGGAAAGGTTGAGGGAAAATAAATGTTTTTATTTTCTACACATTTGTCTCATGTTACTTTTATGTAAACACAACAGTGTCAACTTAGTTCTCCTTCCCACAGAGAACCATGTGGCAGTCTGACATTCCTACCTGTGTACTGAGACTTTTGTGAAGAATCAGATCAACAGTTACACAACAAAAGTTTAAGAAGAGCAATACATTGCTATGTACAGAAACAAAACACTGTTTACCTGCTTAACTGTGGGCAGCTTGTGCCATCTGAGATGGTGGAAGTTATCAAAGGCATCCCCATGGAGTTGGGACATATGTCACAGAAGAGGTAAAAGAACCATGTGGCTCCAAGGTAGTATCTGGAGGCTGGGATAGGACATGCATAAGCATCTGAGATGTCATCAGAACTATTGCTGTAGCAGTTAAATACAACTGTGAAATGACTTTAAGTGATCAGAATTAAAGCACGCCAGAAGGGAAAGTGTCTTTTGACTGTCTGTGTTGTAGGTACACTTGACCCTGGCTGTATTCCCTGGTGAGCTTGATGTCACTGGCTGACCTGAATTCTTGGTTTTACCTTGGTCCAAACTTGCTGATTTTTGTGGTCTTGTTTTGTGACTTGTTGTCCAAGTGTGGTTAATGTTACTAGGTCTCCTTTGCTCTTCTTGCTGTGAGATTACACCCTTACTGTCCAGTCCACGGCCCTGTCTTCTTCCCTGTCACCCTTTGCCCTGAGCTTCCCCCCCCTCATTGCAGAATAGCCCATGTTTGCTCCTCCCTTACACAAAGAAAACAAGCAAAACTCTTTATTAAAGGATTTCCGACCCATTATCAGTACATTTCTCACATCATCTTCTATATTAACCACAGAATCAATGATTTAATGATTACAGTGGAATGCTTTCCTATAATAGAAAAGGGAAATCAGGTAGAAAATAAAATACCTTCCCTAGGTAATTGATTTCTCTCTTGTTTCTAAGCTGTCATGAAAAAAAAAAAAAGTCTACCTTTGTATTTGGATATGTGTACAATCTAATGAGTGAAGAAATGTTGCAGTAATAGTCTCACATCTTCTTCCACAGAACATAAATACTTATAATTTTCAAACATATAGGAAAGATTTCCTCAGTTTTGTCTTTAACAGGAAATATTCCTTTTCCATTAAAGAGAAGATTCTCTATTGTGAGACCCCCCTTCTGGAGTACTGCATCCAGCTCTAAGGTCCCAAGTTCAAGAAAGTTATGGACCTGTTAGAGTGGCTCCAGAGCAGGGCCATGAAAATCAGAGGGCTGAAACACATCGTCTGTCGAGAAAGACTGAGAGAGCTGGGATTGTTCAGGCTGGAGAAAAAAAGGCTCTGGGTAGACCTTCTTGCAGCCTTTCAATACTTAAAAAAAGTTCATAAGAAAGGCATAGAAAGACTTTTCACCAAAGCCTTCCGTGACAGGACAAGGGGCAATGGTTTTAAATTGAAAGAGCGTAGGTTTAGTTTGGACATAAGGAAGAAATTTTTTACAAGGAGGGTAGTGAGACACTGGAACAGGTTTCTCAGAGAGGTTGTGAATACCTGATTATTGGAAGTGTTCAAAGTCGAGTTGGATGCAACTTTGAGCAAACTGATAAGATAAAGGATGTCCCTGACCACAGCAGGAGGGTTGGAACTGGATGATATTGAAAGGTCCCATCCAATCCAAACCACCTTATGATTTGATGATTCAATGATTTGATGATTATATGTTTCTCTTGGATTAACAAAAGAAGAAAATAAAACCAAAACACCAAATCCGAAGAGCAACTAAGTGAATCCTACCTTAGATGGGTAATTTGTAAACTTTTTTCTAATTATAATATTAATTTGTGATTCTAAAGATAAATCACATTTTCCAATATTACAGTACCTCTTAATTTAAAGACATCAATTAAAAAAGGTTCAGAAACTATAAACCTGAGTGTCTTTATCAGAAATCTGCTTCTCATGACAAAATTTTAATTTATTTTAAGTCAGTGGAAAAAATTTCAACAAAAAGGTAAATTTTGGAGCATTTAAAAAGCTAAATCAATAAGCACTAGGCTGCCATCTACCCAATCATATTTAAAACTATTTTAACTGATTGTTCATATATCATATACAGAGTGAAATCTAATACCTTCTTTTAACAATTTAAAAATATTTAAATGAATACATTTGAAAAAATCATGAAATAGTTTGGAAGTAGAAGGTGGAAATGCCTGTGTTGGATAAAACTTCTATATACATGCTCATATGTCCTTGTACTACCTTATATCTCAGTAAGGCATGCAAATATAGGATTCCAACTTTGAATATATTAATTAGGGCATTCAGAACTCCATTTTTCTTCCTAAATGAGGTATTCATCATCTGGTTGCTTGGATTGAATTCATACTCCTCCTCTGAAAATGTAAAAGGTTTCAAGGTCTCAACTGATTGCTTTTCCTGTGTGACTCTCCAGTCTGACTGAAGTCAATTAAAAAGATGGAATATGACAGAAATTTGATACCGTATTGACAATATCCACTTATCAGCTAATCATTTTACAGTTCTTAAGTTCATAAATGTTTGTTTTGTTTTGTTTTCCCACAGATATTTCTTCTTATCTAAGGAAAATTAAAACAGGCTTTCACTGTACTCCAGAATTTTTACAAACCTGCTGTTGTACATATTGCCAACAATCTATAGTAAAAAATTTGAAGAGCACTGGGCCATCTGTATTATATTGTCTATATTAACTAGTGGAGGTATACTTGCAAATTTGGAGTAACCCAGGAGGGAATAAATCTTCTTTAGTATGCAATGAACAATATTTAGTGACTCGTATCAACCAACTATTTCCTGATTAAAAATGACAGCTTGGTTACTGGCACTCTTAATTAACCTGCTTGATAAAAATATTTCCCTTACGGAATAAAAAACAATTTAATCTTGCTAGATTAAAATTTATCTGGAACAAGGAAGTCTACTTACTCTTTCGTATTTGAAAGTGACACTCAATACTTTTGCTCTTATTGATTTGAACTGTTAAAAAGGATGAGTCAGAGACGATGCCTAATACGAAGAGTAATTTAGTTTTTATTCTTGAGAAGAGAGAAGCATCTTATCCCAATAGATGAGACATACCTCCTCAATAGAACTGTTTGACATACACCTACCAAATTCTCTGCAATAAAGCAAGGGCGCAAGTATTAACCCTTTTGTTCCACTAGCCAGCAATTTTTTTCTATTCTGCTTGCTGAACAGTAGTGGCTCAGTTTGAAAGAGTTCTTGTAAAAACAACAAGACAAATGAAAAACAAACAAACAAACCCAAACAACCAGACACCTCCCCCTCCATGGTTAAAACAGAAAAATCCATCAGTGACTTCTGAATGTTTTTACATATTTATTAATTTCAAGTATACTGTCTGTGTGAAATGGACAGAAAGTTTGAATAAAGATATCTATTTAAAACTGCCTTAAAATACTTACATTTCCAGGGTTTTTTTTGTTTGTTTTGTTTTTGTTTTGTTTGGTTGGTTGGTTGGTTTTTTTTTGTTTTGTTTTGTTTTGTTTTGTTTTGTTTTGTTTTGTTTTGTTTTGTTTTGTTTTGTTTTGTTTTTAAAAATCTTTTAACCTGCAATTACGTCTCTCTTTCACTGCCCTTTTTGGTTTTTTGGCTTTACTTCTCATATGAATGTCTCTTCATCATAAATAGCCATGATTATTTTTGCAGGGTGATGTTGTTATCTACTTTACTATTTCTTAGTTCAGTCCAGTGAGAAGAAAGGACCTGAAAGGAATATGTATAGTTTCATCCTTGCAGCATGAGTTTCTTATAATCTAAGAAAATATAAAGGACAGTTTCAGTTAGTTTTAAGTTATCTTTAAAGGTCTGTGTTAGCCTGGAGGTATTGTTTTGCCAAAAACAAGACAGGTGTAAAATACATGGTTGAAGACCCTGAGGTCTTCCATATCAACTACCAAACTGAACCAACACAAGTAAAATATTACTAGCACAGTTCTAGTAGTACTATAAGAAGTAATCACTATGTTTGTCACATGTCTATGCCATAATTCAGAATAAATAACACTGTGGAACTTTCAGAGCAGCCAGATGTGATATATGAATCAGAGACACAAAACTAAGGAAAACAGAAATTACACCATAATAACACTCAGGTACCTTAGTTTATTTTTCATGACCTCTAAATATAACTTAGTAAACATTCTACCACCAGTTCTTGATGAAGAGGATGCTGCTAGCGTAGCTAAACCTTTCAAACACCTGACAGTTATTCTTATCAAATGTAATTACTGGAGAGCTTTAAAACTGGTTAGATCAATTTACATCTGAATTTGGCTTATGATCAACAGCATGAAATAGACACTTTAAGGAACTTAGTTAGCTGATGTAGTGTTGGCAGCCACTTGGGGGTAAGGTGAATCACTGCCTGTAAGTGCTGTATCTTCTTGTCACAGTCTGTAAAGGAAATCAACTAACTAACTCAGGTATAGACATAACATCTCAACCTACTTGCCTGAATAAAATTGTCTGGTGCTAGTGCCATACTACTGAAGATATCAGAGATGCCTACACAGGGTTGTCACATGTGATACAGTATCTGTCGGGGACCTGAACTTTTCTAACATCTCGGAGATCAAAGAGGACATACTGGGCATGAAAATGGTGTTGGATGCCTGCATTCACGCAACAGGATTGAGTCTTGTATGCCTGTGAATAATTTACTGAACTGGAGTAAATTTGTAGATTAAAACAACTAAATACAGGAGCTTTAAGAACTGTTAGGGAATCATAGAGATTTGTGGAAACAAACTTTTTTAACTTCCTATTAAATTGTTAGAAAATAAAAACTAAAGTTTTCGCTTTTAATCATTATCAAAGAGACCACTGACAACTATCATACTGTTGTACATGCAGTTCCATGTTCCATTTTTTAAGGACTATGAACCAAAATACAGCCATTTTGATAACAACTTATTGAACTCTCGTCATCAGAATTCAAGTAAATAATACTGTTTCCATTGATCAATGAGTGCAAATTCATACTCAGATTACAACAAATAAGATTAAATCTATTTAAGGCCTCTTTTGCAATGTTCTATGAATTTAACAATCTGGATCAGATAAAGTCTTTTTCCTAAAGTGATAATTTTTATTTTAAGTGCTTGAGAGTTTTCTTTAATTGCCTATAAGCAATCTTCAAAAGTGATCCTCCTAGTTTTGTAGTTCAGGACTACTTTTGAAATAAAAATAAATGTCTCTAAAACACACCAAATGTGAAGAAGATGGTACAACTTAAAAAAAAAAAAATAAAATCTCTTTGTTATCTTTTTTCCTGAAAGAATCAAGAACATGTTTTTTTATGCTGTGGCTCAAGTATTTTCATTGTATACAACGATTTCTTATTTTTTTCTTCTTCCTTCCTTCATAATTCTCATTATTGCTATTAAAACATAAAATGCTTAAATATAAGGGTTAATTTATTATTTCAAATTATTTGACATTAGTATTGTTAGTATAAACAGAAGTAGTAATAGTAATTGTACTGATGAGACCAGGAGTAAGATAGCAAAAATAATAGTAATATATCCAAACATATATAGTTATTATTATTAATGTAATAACTGTTTCAGTCATGTCATCAAGATAAGAAAAGTCAAATCAGATGTTCAAATGTGAGATAATTTGTAAAATAATGAAGGAAGTCAAATATGTTAGATCCACAAGTACCCTGAACAAAAGCTAAAAGATCACTATAGCTACAGTATACAGAATAATTATGTACTGTCACTATTACCTGAAATAAAATGTCTCCTAACCTACAATATCTTTGCATACACGTATAAATTCAGGACAAAAATAGACATAAGTTCAAACTTCTTTCAGTAGGTAAAAGATATCTTTAATAAGAACTCAGATAATCAGCAAATATAATTCAGAAAAGCTGACTTCATTCACTAATTTACAACAGCTGTATATTTCCCCTGTTCATTTTTTATTTAAATATGACGGTTTTGTTGCAATACCAGTGAAATATTTGAATAAGTATGCAACTGCATGTTCTGTAAAAGCAGTACTTAATCATCTGTTATTTTCTGAATAAATGATTTAGTTTATCTTTGTATTAATTGCAGCACAGTCTTATACTGCTAGTGAGAACTAACATTTGTAAGGAAACATTCCCAAGTGAAATTTATGAAACTCATTGTTAGTGATTGAAGACAAAGAGGAGACATGTAACACTTCAAACATGGAGTTTAAACACTTTGTGGATGGATGGATGGATGGGTGGATGGATGGATGGATGGAAATTTCAAAATATGTACATGAACCCCCTGTTCCCCCAAAAAATATGAACCAGGAAAAAATAAGTATGTAGCCTTTTTTTGTTCATCATCCCTGAATGTCATCAAGCTGTCTCAGCAATTCCTCAGTTGATTTTCTGTTTTTCATGAATTTTTCCAGAGGTTTTTACTGTCAGTTCAGGCAATCTTGACAAAGTGGTCTTCGAGTTCTTTTTCAGTTCTATTAATTTCTTACTTAAATTTGACTTGTTATGTTTAACAGTTCTTTGAAATATTTTTTTTTAATTATTCTGGGCATTTGTGGGTAAGATGCTGCATTCTTATTGTATAGGTTTCCCTGGTAATCACTTAGTACTTACAATATTAAAAAAAATAAAAAATAAAAAATAAAATCCTGCCCAGACAAAAAAGCCAGCCTTTTTTTCCAGTTACATTTTTTTTTGTTTGTTTAAATAACTGTCTAGTACCACATACATGGTCAGCCAAATTATTTACACTGCCAAAATCTAGGAAAGAATATACAGAATAATTTTTGCCTGCACAAGGATGGAAAGACCTATTATTGTCATGGGAAGACTCTTTCTGATATTCTGTCACAAAAAAGGATTTGTTTCTAGTCTTTTTGATGAAAGTTATGTACACATATGAATATATATATACACAGGTATATAAACACTCATAGTTCCATTAATGTATGAAGAAAATGTTTTATTTTGACAGTTCAGATGACGACTTCTCTCACCAGTTCCATTAACTCTCTTTCCATATCTTTTTCTCTCCATATCAAGTTTGGAATGGTTCAGCTATTATGAGGTCAAGATTCTGTTTAGCTTCAGCTATATGAGTCTGAAACCCCTTTCTCTGCCACAAAGAAGTTCTTTAATTGCAGTCCTATCAGAGACAAAACAGTTCTGAAGAATCTTTATAGATCTTCAGTAGATCACTAATGGAAAGCTGTTTTGAGGGATTAGAATTTTTTCCACTGTAATAAATGCAGGTGGAGAACTGGGAGGATATGGTTCCAAAAATGCCTTCAGTAGCTGATTTCCTTCTCCCAAAAATCTACATTTCCAAAAACAACTTTCAGAAATACCTGGAAAATATTTACAACAGAAGGTTCCTAATTTTCAAGATATATATAGCTACCTCCAACAGGAGGTTTCTGTTTTTCTTCAGGATATAACTTTCTGATGGTATGATTAATGCTACTATTAACACAATTAAGCAATTAATACTTCTTTGTTATATGGTCATTACTTTTGTTATGCCCTAAAACTAGTTCTTTCCAAGGGCTGTGCTACTTTAGTGATCAGTAATTGTCCATCTGTGTTTATAGCCCTAGGACCTCTGCTATCTTCCTGTGTTTGTGTTCTCAGGGCCCTCCATTGAAACATGCACTCTTGAATGTCTCCAGAGGAGATTCCACAAAATCTCTGAGCAGTTTGTTTCAGTGCTCCATCACCCTCAAAGTAAAGAAGTTTCTCCTCATGTTTAGATGGAATTTCCTTTGCTTCAGTCTGTGTCAATTGCCCCTCATCCTGCCATTGGGCACCACTGAAAAGAGCCTGGTCCCATCCTCTTGAAACCTACTTTTGAGATATTTATAAGCATTGATAAGATTCCCTCTCAGCCTTTGCTTCTCCAGGCTGAACAGACTCAGCTATCTCAGTTTGTCCTCATAAGAAAGATGCTCCAGACCCCTAATCATCTTCATAACCTGTCGCTGCACTCCCTTGTCCTGCTTAAACTGGGGTCACCAGAACTGGACATAGTACTCCAGATGCAGCCTCACCAAGGCAGAGTAGAGGGGAAGGATAACCTAGTGCACCCCAAGCTACCATTGGCCTTCTTGGCCACAAGGGCACTTTCCTGACTCATGGTCAGCCTGTTGTCCAGCAGGACTCCCAAGCCCTTCTCTGGAATGTTGCTTTCCAGAAGGTCTGACCTTAACCTGTACTGGTGCCTGGGGTCATTGCTCCCTAGGTGCAGAGCCTTACACTTGCCTCTGTTGAATTTCATTAGGTTATTGTTTGCCTGGTCCTCTAGCCTGCCCAGATCTCACTGAAGAGCAGCACAGCTTTCTGGTGTGTCAGCCCTTCCTCCCAGTTTGGTATTATCAGCAAACTTGCTGAGAGGGCACTCAGCCTCTTCATCCAGGTCACTGATGAACAGGTTGAATAAGACTGGACCCAGTACTGACCCCTGGAGAACCCCACTAAATACAGGCCTCCAAACAGACTCTGCACCATTGATCACAACCCTCTGAGCTCTGCCATCCCACCAGTTCATGACCCATCTCATTGTACATTCATCCAGGCTGCACTTCCTGAGCTTTCTTATAAGGATATTGTGAAAGACAGTGTCAAAAGCCTTGCTGAAGTCAAGGTAGACAGCATCCGCTGCTCTCCCCTCATCTACCCAGCCAGTCATTTTGAGAATTGAGAGTATTTTTTCAATTATCTGTTTTAATAGCTAATCATTACAGAGACTGTCATTATTATACTTGTTTGCTTAAATTCCTTTGACTATCTTGAGGGTACAACTGCACTAGAGAATATTAGACAGAGAAAATAATTCTTCCTTGGTGGTGGGAAAGGCAAACTTGGAAACTTGATGAATGCCACCCTCCTTAAGGTGCATTTTTCATTGCACTAATCAGAGAAGCTACACTGAAACAAAGTTCTGCTAATAAGTAAACCTTAACTACTTTACATTGTAACCACCAAAACTATAAAATATTATAAATACAAGACAAGTAGAAGTCCCCAAAATTCCTTGTTGTTTTGCTGGATTGTTCTTGCATTAAAACCAATATAAGAAAGATAGCTTTTACATTATACACTAGTGTATCCAGTTTTTGTGACAAGGTTTTGGTAGCAGGGAGGGCTACAGGAGTGGCTTCTGTGAGATGCCAGAAGCTTCTCCCATGTCCGACAGAGCCAATGCCAGCTGGCTCCACCGCTGGCCAGGGCCAAGACAACCAGTGATGGTGGTAGTGGCTCTGGGATGACATATTTAAGAAACTGAAAAAACTTCTGTACAACAGCAGCAGGGAGAGGAGTAAGAATATATGAGAAACAACTCTGCAGTGAGGTCAGTGAGGAAGAATGGAGAGGAGGTGTTCCAGGTTACACAGGTGAATGCACCTGAAGGATACTGTGACCATGTAGGAAGCTGGAGCAGGGTCCTGGCAGGACCTGTGGACCCATGAAGAGAGCAAGGTTTGCTGAAAGGACTTATGACCTGAGGGGGCAACAAATACTGGAACAGTCTGCTGATGAAGCACTGCAGCCCTGAAAGGGATCCACACTAGAGCAATTCATAAAGAACTGCACACTGTGGGAAAGTCCCACACACAAGAAGTTCACAGAGGACTGTCTCCTATGGGACAGACCCCACGCTGGAGCAGGGGAAGAGTGTGGGGGGTCCTGCCCCTGAGGAGGAAGGAGTGGCAGAGACAATGTGGGACAAACTGGCCACAACCCCCTTTCCTCATCACTCTGTGATGTAAATTAAAAGAAAAAGAAAAAATAATAATAAAAAAAGAAGTCAAAATAATGAAGATTCACATACCTGAAAAATCTAAATTTTGCTAGGAGGAGAGCAATTGTTCCAGAGCTCATCCAAGTTATGGTGAGTTGACCTTGGTTAGACACCAGTTACCTACCAAGCTGTGCTATCACTCCACTTCCTCAACTGGACAGGGAGGTAAAAGTACAATGAAAGGCTAATGGATCAAGGTAAGGACAGGAAGATCACTCAGCAATTATTGTCATGGACAAACCAGATAGTTCAGATAAATTAATTGAATTTATTACTAATAGTATCAGAGTAGGACAATGAGAAATAAAAACAAATTTTAAACCACCTTTGCTTCACCCATCCCTTCTTTCTGGGCTCAGCTTCACTCCCTACTTTTAATATTTCTTCCCCACTGTAATTTATATCATATTTGAATGGAACAGATCTATCTTATTCAAATATTCTCTAATTCTCTTAACACTTCTCCACTCATGAATCCTCACATCAGCAGGAAATGAAGTGTTCTTTGTCAGTCCTGCCTGACTGTAGAACAAAGACGATCACTTGTAACCTTTAAGCAATAATGTGATACTTATAGTACACAGGAATATTCAGAGTTAAGATTTTATAAAATCATAGAATAGTTTGGCTTGGAAGAGACCTTCAAAGGTCATGTAGTCCAACCTCCCTGCAATGATCATGGACATCTTCCACTACATCAGGTTGCTCAGAGCTCCATCCAGCCTGGCCCTGAATGTTTCCAGGGATGGGGCATCTACCACCTCTCTGGACGACCTATTCCAGTATTTAACCACCCTCATTGTAAAAAAAAAAGTCTTCCTCACGTCTAGCCTAAATCTACACTCCTTTATTTTAAAACCATTACCCCTTGTCCTATCCATATTGGGTCATTCGAATGAAGATATCAGGAGAGACACTGTTCTTAGTTTCTGAGAAGTATATATTTCCTCAAATGGCTGATTTCTTTCCAATAAATATTTTATATCTGTATTCATATATGTATGTACACACATATATATATTCCCCATATACATAGTTACGCATGTAAACTGAACTTCGTATAATTGTTATTTTTTACATAGATATATATGTACAAGTATACACACACTTGCATATATGCATAGAAAACAAAATCCAGAATTATGAGTTCTCAGTTCCTTAAACATTTCTTGCTAGTGGGTTGGATGAGTACGGCACTTTCTCTCAATCTTGAATATCACTGAGTACTTTTAGTGAGTATGGGAAACTAATAGCATATATTTTTAATTGCATGGGATATACAGGCAATTAAGCATCTATTCTTTCTCATAGTTGGGGGAAGGAAAGACATTACATGCAATAACAATCCCACTTCATTTTTTAGATATTGACAAATTGAAATGTCATCTCTTTTGCTATTAGCCTTTGAATTAAACTTAAACTGCTGAATGTGTACATTATCTAAGGTTACTTGGGATACGTGGTACAGATAGTCTCTCACCCAAGGCTTAGAGGGTCTTGATCTGCTAAATATTTTCAAAGCACACAAAAATATTGCTGTTACTCTGGTCAGCAAAAACCATTGTGCTTGCTATGAACTTAGAAGAATGATTGCTGTTATCTTGTAAAAGACCCTTTGGTACTTAATGCACAATGGCCACAATGAGAAAGGACAGTCTTTTATCCCTCTTACCCGCAGGAGTTTTAAACATTTACTTTGCACTTTTATGAGATTAACAGGCAAAATATGAAGTGGAAAGGCAAGTGAAGGGAAAAAATAAAATAGAAGGTTTCTATTATGGAACAAGTATACAAAATTCTTCACTCCAGAAAGCTAGAAAAGAAGAGCTAACTCTAGACTGGTACTATGGAAATAGTAAAAATGTTATTGCTGAAATCCTCAATACTGTTTGTATATTTTGTCCCATATCTCTTTACTGCAAAATACAGATAAATTTCTTAGGACTGGGATTGTATTCCAGGCATTTCTTTTCTCTCTTAAGTGTCTTTACCTCTGATTTTTAAAGCTTTCCTTTCTTTATACTTAATTTCTGTGTATAAAAATCTACTTTATTTTTGGATCTTTGCAGGTTTAAAAATTGTAATACATTAAAATGTGGGGATGACAATGGTTCCCTCTTATGAACCTAGCCTAATTCATTCTTATGTATAAGAATGTATAAGAAAACTCCTTGAACAGGTGGGCAACACACCAAGTGAAATAATAAGAGAAGAATTAGAGAATTTAGAAAACCACCAACCAGATCACAGACTACTTAGAGTAGGTGTAGTACAGCTCCATGGAAGGCCTTGCAGCTATGTCAGTTCATACCTTTCGATCCTTTTTCTACCTTTACTTTAAGCATCCTTGATTAAGCTATTAATAAAAACACACACATGGTCTTCACAATTGTAGAATACTCCCTTTCAGTTTTCTGATAGTAGATAATTTAATTAACCTATGGATATTTTCATTATGACTTGTAATACTGTAAATATCTCTACAGTACAGTCATAAATTGTAGTGGAAATTAGTATAGTTTTCATCTGCTTGTTTAACTAAACTCAATTTCTAAAGCCTGCAATGAGGCTTATTAGAGCAGTATCAGACCTTTTCATTTATCTTAATATATTTACCTTTGTCCTCACTTTGGCTGAGGTGGAGTTAATTTTCTTCCTACTAGCTGATATAGTGGTGTGGTTTTGATTTAGAATGAGAATAGTGGTGATAATACACTGATGTTTTAGTTTTTGCTACATTGGTAAGGACTTTTCAGCTTCTCACCATGTGGCAGGTGCACAACAAGCTGGGAGAGGGCACAGCCAGGACAGCTGACCCCAAGTGTTAGAGGGATATTCAATACCATATAACGTCATGCACAGTATATATTTTGGGGGAAGAGAAAAGAAGAGGAGGACCTTTGGAGTGATGGTGTTTGTCTTCCTAAGTAACTGTTAAAGATGATAGAGCACCCCCTTCCAGGAGGTGGCTGGACACCTGCCTGGTGATGGGCAATAATGAATGAACTCCTTTGTTTGCTTTCCTTTCACATGTGACTTTGGCTTTACCTATTAAACTCTCTTTTAAACCCATGAGTTTTCTCTCTTTTACCTTTTCAGTTTTCGCCCACATCCCACCAAGGGAGAAGTAAGTAAGCAGCTGTGTGATGCTCGGTTGCTGGCTGGGGTTAAACCACAAAAGCCTTGTATGCTATTTAAATGTATACAAATTTACTTTGATTGATGAAACTAATGGAAGACACACCATATATTATTGTTTTACAGAACCATTTCACTCCAAGTAAAAGAAGATAAAATTGAGAGTTACCTAATTTACTTGGCTTTCTACAAATTTTTATTGAGGTAAACAATATCACATCTATAAAAAAAGGCACAACCAAACCCTAAAACACATAGATGTTTCAACAAATGATTATAAGTGCAGTTTAAACTGCCTAAAAATGCAAATGAAGGAAGGACAAGTTCCCTGTGTGTCTGAAAGATACAAAGACAACAGCTACACAGCACCCTGGAAGTACAAGAAGATAAATACTGTTGCAGAGCAGTCATTATTTTCGGTTATATACATTATTTTTTTCAACACACAAAATCTTTTTCAGCATATTTTATAGCAGCCAATATTAAAAGTGGACAAAAGTTCAAAACAGCACTCGGTGCTTTAATGACTGCATATGTTATGTTTGCTTCACAAAGCAGTAAAGTAGCAGCAGATCATTTTATTTTTTGCCTGTGAAAGGCACTGAATCCACCTCCAGCTGATGTAAATGCAAATGGTTGTTGAAAATGTTCTGGCTTACACAGGCTGAGGATTTGGTCTTCAATATTTTGTGACTCATATATAGAAAAAATCAGATATATACTCAAGCAGAAGCACATCTGAGTAATGCCATTTATTTTTTTCTTGTGCTTCTGGGGAGAAGTAAGGATAAGGACAAATAATAATGTGATCGAAAACCAGAATATATAATTTATCTGAGAAATTTGGAATTCTGTGAATTAAAATTGAAGCCTAATTTGTCTCATTAAATATGCTTTGAAATTAGAATGCCTCTTTTTAGAAAACTGTACCTAGTCTTTCAGAAACAGACAGCTCTGTTCTCCAGGAAACTGCCATGCCAAAATAATTTAGTACTGACTGAGTTAGATTTGTAAATGTTGAGATTCGTTTTCTGGTTTGCATTCACATATGTCCAAACTGTACAGAAAAGGTTTAGTTAAACATTTTTGAAGTTGCTCTTATTAGCATGTTGATGAGATTACACCACTAGTAAAAAGTTGAATGCCTAGTCTGTGAAAATAGTGTACATTAGCACTGACACTTTTCAAAGTCCGTTTTACCTGAAGTACTTAGGTTTTAATTACTTGATAGGATATATATATATATATAATTGTTCAGATTCTACTTTGTCTAGACACTATGTCATGTTGAATCTAAAGCAGTTGACTCAGTGCCAGGAAGACACATAGAAAAAGAAAAAAACAAAGGGAAGAGTGAAAAGAAACATAATCTAACCTGGGTAATTTAGTGTGTTTTGGTGAAGGTAAGGTGGTGCATAAACCCAGGAAAATTTTCAAAAACATTTATACTCTGTGAGAAAGCTACTTTGAGATTTCTGCTTTGTTAGCAGATAAAATAAAGTAGGGCCATTCTGCTAAAGGCCTGTATATTCTGTTGGAATATTTCATGACTGGGTATACTGTTCCCTAGAGATTCACAGCTAAGCTTACTTATAGACAGAAGTCATAAAATCTGATCCTGTCTCCTCTGAAAGGTCCCATCTGCATCTGCTTTTATTGAAAAAATTTATATACAATGTATATAACAAAAAAAAAATAGTTTTATATTTTAACAAGATCATCGTGTTTCCTTGCAAGTAGTGGTTAAATGGCCTCTTAGGAATATATGAGAGAAAATTAAAAGCTGTTTATAGATCATTGTTTGCATTGCAACTACTCTAAAATGGTGCAGCCTTATGACGTCAGCAGCAATATTTTCTTATCTCGCCGCATCAGTAATGTATCTAACTCAGTGAGTTTTGCTAACAGTACTTGAGCAAACTTAAGGATAGTAATATAGGTTTTAGTGATACTTTATTATAGATACTGCGAGAGACTGATAAGGATAATGGCTCAAACATTGTGGCAAAAACAGTTCATCCTGCCACAGGAGATGATACATTCAGTATAAGGTGAACTGAGATTTACATACCAACGACAAGCTAACAAGCCACAGACTGGCTGGCTCATAGAGGAGGTGGGGGATGTGTTGGAGGGCACATAGCTCCACCCTCTGATATGCTCAGCATGGAACGAAGGGAAAAGCTGAGACCCTTCAATATGACCAGAGACTTGTCAATCTTTTGCAATCACACTCCCCCCACACACCCCCGCCCCCAGACTTTTCTATCTTTCACAATAACCCCTCCACAAAAGACCAAAAGTTACACGAGTGGGCAACCCAGAGGGCTTTGAAGGCTCACCTTGTGCAAGCACTGGAGAAACCCACCCACCATCCCAAGGAACACCCTGCCCACCAGTCTCACCACATGAACTGAACAAGACACCAGAGGACACTGCACATCACTGGATCTGAGATTACAAACTCCATCACACATAAAGCAGAGCCATAAGGATAGTGAAATCTTTCTCTCTCTTTTCTTTCTTTCTTATATTTCTATTCTTTTTCTTCCCTTTTTTATATGTAATACAGTAACATAAAATTTACAGCCCCGCATGTGCTGCAAACTTCTTATGTTTAACAATTGAACCTACAGTAACATAAATCCTTCTGTCACCAAATCATATACCAATTGGGCCAAGCTTCAAAACCAAAGGCTTTCGTTTACAGACCTTAAGTACTGTGTATACTGTTTTCCAACCCAGGGGACCCACGAACCTGAGTCACTTCTTCCCCTGCAACTCATGCCTGTGGGCAGGACGTGACAGATACTCACTTGAAAGTTACTTTGGTTGGTTGGTTGGTTGTTTTCTCCTACCTGCAAAGAGGTGTACCATGTATGAATTTTCTTAGGCTGGAGATTTGACAGAAACATTGGCAAAGTAAATGTATCACACTTAGTTCATGATGCTTGAAGACATCTTAACAATTATGAAAAATGTTTATGTCATTCTGTCAAAAAAAGTGCTCTTAATAAAACTGAAAGTGTAATCTACTTGTAAAACAGTGTTTTATACTGTGCCTAGTTTCTTCTGATAACACTCTGAAGATCAGACTTCACACATTGTGCTCAGCAGACATTTTAATCTTACTGAACATTACACTGTTAATTAATTCACTGAAGTTAATGTAGGTATGAATAAAAATGGAGTTTGGTTCCTGGTTTACTTTTAAGAAAGAGACCTACATTAAAAACAACAAAAAAATCAGCCTCCCTCCCAGTACTCCTTCCTACATAGAAATATGTTATATTAAATACAGTTAAGTTCTAAAAGCTATGTTGAAAGCTCTGTTTAAAGTAGACTTCATGTTTCTCCTATAAAGCCATAGTAATTTTGCAGTTCATCCAGCCCTTCATGAAAAGGACTGTTTGTTCTTCTGTTCAGCTAAAGATAAACACAGACTCAGACAAGAAGAGCAGGTCACCTGCCCGCACTCTTTAATTCATTAACAATACCCAACATAGCAGTACATGCTTCAGGCAACAAGAAATGCAGATCTCTCCTACTAAGACTATGCCAATTCTGACTAGATTAGCAGGATAATTTATCTAAAAGCTAGATTTAATTATTTTGGGATCATCTTAACCACCCCTGCCTCCACCCCCAAGCTTTTGAGGGTTTCTATCTGAACTAATTTCAACCACACCATCAGTGTCATACAATGCAGTATCAAAGAAGTCATTTATTTTTCCAGCTGATTGTAAAATAATAATAATATTAGCTGCTTGCTGTAGTTCAACAAATTGAGTTAGAACTGCCAATTATGCAAAATGGAGGCAGAAAACACACTGCAGGGGGTAACTTGTTTATGATCAGACACCATCATCTGTTTAAAAGAGGCAGATGGATTTAACCTTTTTAAGCAAGAAAGTCTTCACAGATGAAAATCTGGTTTCCTATCTATTTGCTTTTCTTCATTCAAGCAGTTCTTAGAAGGAGTACAGCTGTAATCAAGACGTGCCAACACAAATAGTTCTGTAAAAACCCAAGGGTAAGAAAACATACTTTGCAAGGTTCTGTAAAATGTAAATGAAGTTCAGCCACAGAATGTATTTGATCCCAATTCATACGTACAGAATTTGATTAAAAAGAAAGAAAGAAACAAACAAGTTGGAATGGCCCTAATATATTTGGGTATCATGACATGTTTTGGGAATATAGAAAGTTATATTATTGCAGTCTAAATTGCCAGTAATAATTGAAAAAGTAATTGGAGACAAATATAGTTTGGCAACTACTGTTAGCCTTTTAGCCAACACCACAAGAATTCAAGAAATCACTAAAGATTCATCAGAATATATTTCTGCTAACCTAATGAATGCTAAAATGCTGGTGCTGCAGCAGTCTTAAATTAGAAGAAAATACTCAGACTTTTTCTAACTCATCTTGTGGAACACATTTTTGTATGCAGGACTCATATGCAGTGGAGAATTAATTTGCCTTTTTTTTTTTTTTAATACAAAAATACACCTAGAGCATACTTTATACGTATTCAAAAAACATAGTTCTCATAGACTGCTTTGATAAGCCTGGACCATATTAAAAAAAAAAAAAAAAAAAAAAAGAAGACTATAGTTCTCTACTAAGACAAAGTTTTTTACTACCTACAAGAGCTGAACCTTGCTATTCTAAAGGTGGTACATGCTAGACTGTGAAATGTTTTGACATCCTGGAGCTCTCAGCTGAGCAAGTAGTCTTCTTTAAATCAATGAGTTTATTTAAGTTACGCAGTTCTCAACAGTAGGAATAAAATTGCACAGTATAACTTTGTTATTTCTGACTCAGTGGTATCTGTAGCCCCTTAGACTCTTTGCATGACTTTGAACGCTTTTCTTGAAAGCTGATATTTAAACACACACACATCCACGCATTGCTTTTTTCTTGTTTCTTTTTTCTTCTCTTTTTCTGAAGCACTGAACTCGGAGGGTGCAGCTTCAGATAAGTTCTGCAAAGGACTGTGGGAAATATGTGAGATCAGAGAGAGGTACTGATACAGCAAGTGTTACTAAGACTGCAGTGAAAGACACTTTAAACCAATCTCTGAACAGTTACTTCAAAGTAGGAGCACTGTACTATTGATCTGCTGCTAGTAAAAATAAATAAATAAATGAAGTAAAACTAAACCTAATTCAAGTAGTTGAGAATTAAAGGTCAGAACCTGAGATGGTAGCTGTATAAGACATCCTTATTTAATGACAGCCCTATCTAAGCAAGGAAGACTATATAATTTCCCAAGAAAGAAGACTGAGCATCCCTTGCTTCCCGAGTGAATGCTGTAATCACGGGAATATTACATTATAGTGGAAAAATGGGAATGCAGCAGCTAGATTCAAGTGTCTGAACACTGTTTTCAAGTGCTATCTGATACAGCCCAAGAGCTGATGAATGCAACCCTGGGCCTGTGGGAAAACCTGTGCCCTTTCAACCAGGCTGTGGGAAGCCAGATTACATCCTTGGGGAAGCCCAGGAAGCACTAGGAATCTATGCTTAGGCAACTAAGGTGCAAAAGAATACAAAACATGTTTTGGATTATATGTAGAAAAGAAAGGCCAAATGCAACCTTTAAAGCACAAAGTTAGATAGCTTTGCCACAAATGCTTGAAACAGGGACTATCAAACATAAATGGGAATCCAGCTTGGTATAGTGTTAACTATCTTGGCTAAAAATGGTCCTAATTTAGTTAGTGGAGGGGAGTGAGGTATGTAGCTTTATCTTTGAAGTCTACATTTGCCTTCTGAGCTCCCCTCCAGTGCTCATTTGAGATGATGAGAAGCCAGGAGCACTGGGCACAAAAGCCTGACTGAATCTCATCAGAAGAAAAAAGTTACAGAGAATCCTTTGGTTGTACTTTGCTCAAATTTTTATGGAGGAAGTAGGTCCCAGGAAACTGTCAGTTGAAAGGTTTAATTCTGATACCTTTACATGGAAATGTGTATGCACTACACTGAGAACAACTTTGTCTTAAAATTTCAATAAAATAAAACTAATTGCTGTTGTTCTGAGACCTTACAGGTTTGGGACAATTTAACTAAATAGGTATTGTTCTTCATGAACTTCTTCTGTTTGTTGTATTTCCTTATTTTTGTGGATGAAAATAGAGAGATAAAAATAATAATAAAAAAATAAAGGGGAGAATATTTAAGACTGACTGTAAATAAAAATATTTTTAAGTTGGCAAAGTTATCTGCCTTACTTTCTAAGCACCGTAGTTTCTTTGTGTTTTCACAGGAAGCAAAGGAGGTAGACAAGTCTTATTCTCATGGTTTTGAAACAGTCTAGAGAAGTTTTTTTTCCCCATTCCAGGACACTGCATTGCATTCTTTGGAAATTATATCTTTTGTCATACAGTTCTGTAAACATAGTGTTAACATTGCCTATGAAAGGTTACAGGCTATTTGCTAAACTCATAACACAAACAGTAGAACTTACCATTTTGTCTGAACTCATCTTGCCTTATCTGGAGAATGGTTTTAGCTAGTAGCTAGTTTTAGCTAATTTTAGCAGTTTATCTATTAGCTTGACAAGTGCCCACTCAGGTTTCATTTGGCACATGACCTGGATAAAAACATTTCTCGAGATACAAAAGTGAGAGTAAATTGTGTGAGGTTGCAGAGTCTCCTACTCTGGAGGCATTCAAGACCTGCCTGGATGCCTTCCTGTGTAACCTCATCTAGGTGTTCCTGCTCCAGCAGGGGGATTGGACTAGATGATCTTTTGAGGTCCCTTCTAATGCCTAACATTCTGTGATTCTGTGTGTGTGTGTGAAATACACAAAAGTCTCTGGTGGGGCACTTGCCCAAAACTGATAATGTTAAAATGGAAGATGGCCATCAGAAGGATTAAATGATGATACAGGAATTACAAAGGAGTCGTCCTGGAAAGAAACACAAGGAGAACGGACATATGTGACATCGGGAGCAGACGGCACTGAGCAGTGGGCTGGCAGAGCAGAGGCAGCACACAGGGACCCCACTTTGGAGTGCAGGGACACCTCTTGGGGTGCCTCCTTGGTGGCAGGTATGTCAGTGGGATTTTGGGAGCAGCAGAAGGGCAGACAATATTGGGGTAGCTGCACCTCCTGTAGGAGGGGCATGCATCCCCACAGTTGGGGAAGATCTGATGGTAACCTCCATGGCTGGGGCATTAGTTACAGAAGAGTCTTCAGAACTGTACAGGAATTTATTAGCAGTTTGTAAATGTCTAGGATTGTGGTTCATCTGTTTTATTGTTGACATTGATCCTGAATATGTGGTTCACTGATTACCAGCTGATTGCATCCTTAATAAATCAATAAACCACTTTGATTCTCAGCAGAACAGTTTGCTTCTTGAACAGCTACCTGCTTTGTTTCAGCTTTTGTTTAACTTTTTACAATTCTGTGGCATAATGCCCATTGCATATATTTTGTAACTAACAGATAGTAATAACAAACAATTATTCTATGTAGAAAGAACTGTCTGTGACCTGGGAGTGAAATGTGTTATCGGTGAGCACAGTACTAGGATGATATTGAAGAAAGGGAAGGATGCCTGAAAGATTCCATATATATTGTTTTAATTGTATATAGTTAGAAATATATTTGCATCCATGTAACTAGATTTAAATAATTATTTGTTAGACTATTTAGACTCTACTCAAACTAAAATAATACAAATTCTTGACTTGTCAAATAAAGTATACTCCTTTTGCCTGTGATAGGTTTTGAATATAAGAAACCTCTGGGAATCCAATTTATTCTGTAACTTTGGTGCAACATCTTGGCAACAGCTCAAAGGTTGGGCAGCAACTGAAAAAAGACGGCAATCATGAGTCACATTTTGAAATTAAGTGCTTAAGTCTCACCTAAGTTCAGTCTTAACCATCTATTTATTAATTTATTATTTCACCATGAGTTTTATTGTATTTAAAGTCTGTTTTAGCTAGGGCTAGTCAAGTATGAGTTGGTTTAAAGCCTTTACAGATATTCTCTATTTAGTCTTAGTTCATCCAGAAGTTGACAACCACAACTTTTTAAGCAAACTTCAGGTTGACCCAATCTTTATTTTTCTTTAGGTTTACATACTGTAGCTACTTTAAATTGCTGATTAATTAATGTAAGAGCAATAGTTCAAGGTGCAGAACATTTACAGAAATATTTTAAGACATTAAAATCAAATAAGATGCCTTGGGTCTCTGAGAATGCACCCATACTACTAAAATATAAGGGTCCACTGGTGGTCTCTGGCACTAGCATCCCAAAAGTCCATAAAATGAAAAACTGTGATTGCATTTGCTTGTTGGGAATAGTTATTGGACCATGCTAAAGTTCAAACTCTGCAGTAACTTTTTGGGGGAATTCTAACCAGCCGAAGACAAACATGTCAGGAAATGTCCTAATTATTGAATGGTGGAAATTACTGAGTACCCATACCAGGAAATATTTATTGTTTGTTTTACTAGTACATATGTATGTCTAAATACTTCACATTATAAATGTAATCTCCCTGTGGAGGTACTTCAGTTACCTGTAAATGGTAACCTAACCTGAGAAGTTCATATTCAGGTGTGTGCCGGAGTTCACAGTTAGTCACAGAAGTGAAATAGTAAATTGCATTACAAGTATTTATTTTTTTTAAATAATACATTTAAAACCAACTTCTGATGGATGTTTTAGTGGATACTATGAGAATTTGATGTTTTAATGAATTGAAAACTAATCTTTGATATGTATTTGAGTAAAAACTATGAGAGTTTGGTCACTAAATGTAAATAAATGATAACAATATGATATTAAACATTTGTCCCTTAACATTTTACATCAATTATACATTAAGGCTGTACAGCACAGCACCTCAGCCAGTTTAGAAGGAGCTTTCTTGAGCCTTCAAGCCCTACAGATTACTATAAACCAGTGTGTAAATTCATAAAACTTCACTGATCTACTGTATAATTCTGTACAATATACTGCATAGTTCAGTGTATGCACATATCATTTGAACTATGCCTAGGAATTGACTAAAATTTACTACATTTTCAAGAATTGACAGATAATGACAAATCCTTTTTAAATTAATTAAAAATACTCTGAAAGTCTTAGACTGAAAATATATAAACGAACAAACAAACAAACCCAACACATGATATTTGAGCACTGAAAGATTGGGTTAGAAGTTCATTATGAGTACCCAGATTTGGGGTTAAAAAACAAAACAAAACAAAACAAGATGAAACAAAACAAAATGAAACAAGACAAAACAAAACAAAACAAAATGCAGCCCAAGCCAAACAATGCCACAGATTTTTACTGTTCAAGAAATAAACTATATAGATACACTACAGAGAGGTCATTTTCTTTCTCTTTCTCTTCTCCCCTTTGCAGAATTTTTCATTTGTCTACTTTTAATAGGATGGCCAGCTTCATTTCATGTAAGGAGTAGATAAATGTAGTGCTATCTATTTTCTTAGCTCATAAATTGAACTATTTTTTAGCTTAGTCAAATATCACATGAAGTAGTGGACATAGATTATTTTCTTAACTAAAAATTTGACAGTATTTCTAGGAGACATAATGCTTGGTAATCAAATAATTCTTAAAACAAGTTAACCTATATTCAACAAGTCAAATTGCATGTTAGTTTTTTAGCTTTCATGAGTTCATAATGGAATTTGTCGTATTTTTCTATATGTATGAGTGCAGTATTAAATTAAGCCACCTTAGAAAAGCACTTGATATATATACCAGAATGTACTCTCAAAAAGTAGCTGTTTTTCTCATTAATACTACTTAATGCACATATCCCTACTATTAACTTGATCTGTCTTTGCATTCCTCCCACTTCTATTACATACATCACAAAGAAGATAAATGCTTGCCAGTGCTTGTCACTGGAACAACAAACATAGAATTTCCACAGTTACCTCTGATTAGAGTTTAATTTCTGTGCATCATTGCCCTAATTTTCAATTGGATTTTTTTAGAAGCAATGAGATATTTAAAAAAAATAACATTAGAAGAAGAACTAATTAAAGTTCACTGAGTTTGATTCCAGTGCTAGATTTAATACTATAAGATAGTAATTATGTATTACATAGAAAAAAATAACAACAATAAAATGAAACTAATGGCATAAAAGTTATTCTTTGGAACAATGCTAAAATAATATTTGTACTTATGCAACAAACACTAATTATGTTACTTGAAAATCAACAGCTTCTTTCAAGGCAAATGTTAAATAACTTTTTTTTCCCTATTTCTACTGTGTGTGCTCAACATAGGACAAGATTATCAGTGTAAGGAGCAGACAATACCCTGTTTGGGGGTTGGAGGCAATATTATCAGGCATAAATAAAGAAAATTGGAAGATAAAGAAGACTGGCCACCAACTGACTACAGTCTCAGCTTGTGTCATTCGTGACGTCTCAGACCTGATCACCTCCAGGTGAGGAGGAAACACCAAGGACTTGAACAGGAAACACCGAGGACTGCAGCCATCAGCACTAATGACACACCATGATCTTCATGGCATTGTGTACTCACAGCAAACCTAAGAAAAGGTTGTAGAGGAGTTGTGTATATAGTGTATATATAGTGTATATATATAGTGTTGTGTGTAAATTGATCCTTAGCACCACAAGTATGGCTAATGAATGAATGTGGTAAAGTTTGGCTCCAAAATTAAAAATTAATTCAATTTTTCAATGTTCTAAACACTTCCATCCCCACAAACTTTTATTTCATAACAAAAGCAGAGATATCTGCTTAGTAACTTTCCTGATGACACAAAATTGGGGGGAGCTGTAGACACTCTGGAGGGTAGAGAGGCCCTGCAAAGGGATCAAGACAAATTAAAGAACTGGGCAATCACCAACCATATAAAGTTCAAGAAGAACAAGTGCTAGATTTTGCACCTGGGACATGGCAACCCTGGCTGTACATACAGACTGGGGGATCAAATGCTGGAAAGCAGCTCTGCAGGGAGGGATCTGGAGGTTCTGGTCGACACCAAGTTGAACATGAGCCAACAGTGTGCCCTGGCAGCCTAGAGTGTCCTAGGGTGCATCAAGCACAGCATTGCCAGCTGGGCGAGGGAGGTGACCATCCTGCTTTGCTCTGCACTGGTGCGGCCTCACCTGGAGCACTGTGTGCAGTTCTGGGCATCACTACTAGAAAGTGTCCAGAAGAGGCCTACAAAGTTGGTGAAGGGTTTGGAGAGGAAGCCATATGAGGAGCAGATGAAGTCACTTGGTTTGTTCAGACTGGAAAAGAGGAAACTGAGAGGAGACCTCATCACAGTTTACAGCTTCCTCACAAGGGGAGGAGGAAGGGTAGGCACCAAACTCTTCTCTTTATTGACCAATGACAGAATCTGAGAGAATGGCAGGAAGATGTGCCAGAGGAGGCTTAGGTTGGATATTAGGAAAAGATTCTGCACCCAAAGGGTGGTGGAGCACTGGAACATGCTCCCCAGGGAGGTGTCATGGCCTCAAGCGTTCAAGAAGAGACTGGACAACACCCTCAGACACATGGTGTGAACTGTTGGGTTGTCCTGTGCAAGAGTTGGGACAGGAGTTGGACTCAATGATCCTTCTGGGTCCTTTACTACTCAGGACGTTCTATGATTCTGTGATGATGATGATATATTCAGTTCCAAAAGTTCCCATAACATAAAATACTCTGAACTAAAAAGAAACTAAATATATATCCTGGTTTCAGCTGAGATAGAGTTAATTTTCTTTCTAGTAGCTGGTATGCTGCTGTCTTTTTCTTTTAGAATAACATTGATATTACAATGATGTTTTATTTGTTGCAAAGCAACCAAGGACTTTTCAGCTTCTCATACTGTCCTGTGAATGAGAAGGTGAGGAGTGCAAAAGAAGCTGTGAGGGGACACAACTGGGACAGCTGACCCAGTCTTGCCACAGGGATATTTCATACCAGCATATAAACTTGGTGGATGCTGGCCAGGAGTGACTGCTGCTTGAGGATGGGCTGAGCATCAGTCAGAGGGTGATGAACAATTGAATTTTGCATCACTTGTTCTGAATTATTATTATTATTATTATTATTATTATTATCTTAATTTTCTTCTTTTGCTATCCTATTAAACTGTCTTTATCTCAAATGATGAGAGTTTTTTTTTTTTTTATTCTCTCCTCCATCCCACTGTGAGGGGAGAGTCTGTGAGTGAGAATCTTTGTGGTGCATTGTTGCCGGTTGGCAACATGACACTACGCTGCACTACACTGTCAAAATAATCGTGTCTTATGATTCCAAAGATATCACATAAAACGCAAAGGAAACCAAGAGGCAAGTGTCATGTAGTGTAGCAGCTTTTGGGGAGGCTGGCCAAAATCAATCTATACACAAGCCATGGTACACCTTTTAGTTTGAGGTTAGTAAGTGGCCTGGAGCAGATCAATTTTCTGTGTAAATGTAATTACAGAAGCCACTTTCTAAAACACTAAATATGCAGAAGACCAAAGCAAGTGCTAACTCAGGAGGATTTTGGTAGAGCAGATGCTACAGTTTGGAAAGAACAGGTCATTAAATCCAAATGTGTTGAAGTATTGTTTTGATTGCAGCTATAAATCCTGGAAGAGAACTCAGGCAGTCAATAGGAAGCTCTTGTAGCACACACTGGGTGGGAGCACAAAGATGAGAATTTATTTTTTTTTAAACACTTGCTATAGAAGCTAAGCCTGGAAATAATCTACAAGGCAACTGACTGCGTTTGATTACAATGTAATCAAGAAAGCAATATTGTTGCTAATATCACCCTTAACATTATTGAACAGTCAAATATTTGACTCATACAATTGTTCTCTTCTCCTAACAAAAATACCTCAGTAAGGCCCCAAATATTTCATAAGTACAGTGGGTTGAAGTCAACTATGCACATTAGTTAAACATTACCACAAATGTATACTGAGATTTGATATATATTGCAGTTTCTGGGTAAGTGATTATAGAGAAATTATTAAAAGGAGGTTTTAGTGATACTATTATTCATAGAGTAAATCCAACTGTTGTAGAATAGGATAAGCCTTGTACATAACAGGCTTCAGTATAGGGTTGCACAGACATTCATAACACAAGAACAATCATATTAGGGAAAAAAATACTTCATGCACACCAGCATGCTGTTCTTAACACTGATTTACAGATTCTTACAACAAAAATGTAAAAAAAAAGATGAACAAGTTTCCCTTTAGAATACCCTCCAAGCTTCTAGTCATTAAATCCTTGCTGGACTGTTCTATTTAATAGCCTAAAGATATCCATTCTGAATTTGTATTCTTTAGTTTTGAACCCACTCATACTTTTACAGTTACAGTATTTCATAAATTAATCACGTTATATATTAAAAAGTTGTTTTTAAACTTGCTACTTTCTTATTTAGTAGGAATGTTTTTGTGCTTTTTTTAACATCATGTGACATAATGAATAATTATTTCCTATTTGCCTTTTCTACCCATCCATGAGTTTAGACCACTAGCACATCTTCTGTTCCCTACTGTTTTCCAAGCTGATGTATTTATTTATTAATATCTTCATTATTAATGAAAGTAGTTCCATAACTCTGATTGCCCTTGGTTTTCTTTGTATCTATTTTTTTTTCCCCTGTGGTAAGAACTTGAAGCAATTTCCAAGGACTCTATGCCTCATAAATCTCTATGGTAACAGTATTATGTACTCTATTTCATTCACTTTCTTTTCTAAGACATCCTCATATTATTTGCCAAGTAGCCTAATAATGACCATTTAACAGATGTTTTTGGATAATTACCCATGAAGACTCCAGTATTTGTTCACAGTCTACTAAAAGCAACTATACAGGCAATAACATTCAGTGTTTTTCTCCTCTCTGTGTACTTCTCATGAGACTTCAGTGAAACACAGAATTACGAATGCAGTTCTAGTGGTCAGGAACATTTTAGGCATATCAGGTTTTTTCACTGGGAACATATAATGCTGTTTAATATTCCTGAACTGAGAATAATTTGTGATTTTTCTCTGAATATAATTAGCCAAACTATGTTGTAGGTAGAGATTTCATAAATAAGTAAGGAATTCTCCCTCTTAAAAAAGAAGGTAAGTAGGAGCTAATTTGGAAGTACTTCTTACAAATCATCTTACCCAATTTAGTAATAGGAATATTTTAATACACTTAAAAAAAAAAAAAAAAAGGTTTTGGAGTTTCAGCTGTTCTTATGTCAGAGAAACAATAATAATTTGAGAACCTCAAAGTTTAAAAAAAAAAAGGGGAGAAAAAAAATTTATACCAGCTTATTTTTTCAATCTATTGCATAGAAATTAACTTTCAGTCATTTAGAAGCTTTAAACAACAGCACTTATAGCAACCTGGAAGGACAATAAGCCGCTATCTTTCTTCCTATCTGTGTGGGTAAAAAAAGTTCAACAAAGAATAGATTTGACAAACAAGAAAGTTAAGGACAGATGATGAAACATCTCATAGTCACCTCCGCTCTCTAACATGAATTCAAAACAAAAAATAACCCTATACATAGTGTAGTGGAAACAGCACTTATCTCTGAATGTATTTAAATCAAACCTTCTCAGTAATGCAAGAATGAAGAATAGAAGAAGACAGATTTCTATTTTCTTTTCTTTCTTTTTTTTTTTTTCTTAAATCAAGGCTGAACTGAATGTACAAGAAAGATCTAGATCAAGAATGAAGGGAAGGTGTAGAAAACTGAATACTTCTGAGCTTTGATCTTACAGAAGTAAAGATTTTACAGGCTTGTATTTGGTTTTCCTGATCTATATTGTGCAGTTCTGCAGATCTGCTTTCCTAATCAGCATTTCTTTGATATTGTTTTACAATACACATTCACTTCACTTCCGTTCCTCCAAGAAGCATAAGTTCAGAATCAAATTTTAGACACCAGTTCCTTTGAAAAGAAGCTTAGCTATAACATTGACAGTTACATTCTGCAAATTCTGATTGTATACTATGGCATCATCACTCTCCACACAAAGGTGTTTGATTATATTAATAAGAAGCAGTTTCCATGCAACTGTACCATGACTTGGATAATCTATTCACACTTAATGATGGATAGGATGAAAAAGCTATTATCCACTGTATAGGACACAAGGTCTTCAGTTTGTAAGAATTCAGTCTTTATTCTTCTTCTGATTTGTCTTCAACATTAAAGCTAGTCTAAAGTATAATAAAAATTGTAAAATCAGTTTTTCGTTTTTGGAGGTACTCTAATTTAAAAATCTGTTTGCCATAAACTTCTAAACAACAAAATAACTTCAAAATTAATGAAATAATTTATTGATACAGAAATGATATTTTTTTGATGGAAAAGTACAATGGGAAGTATGTAAACTGCATATTGCTTAAGTCACAAATTCCATTCATCTATGTGTAATGTTCTTAAGAAATTTCCCTAACTGTCAAGAAAGATTATCTTCTGTATTCTTTTACAACACTATTTTCATAATATACTCTAATGTAATACAGAGACATTCTAAATGAAAGGACACCTGGAGCCCTCAGTTTCTACGTGTGTTGTAGGGTGGTGTGACAAAATCGTCTCTGTGACTGGATGGGTTTATATCCAGATGTCTGAACAGCCACCAACAAATTACTTCATGATGATATCATGGGTTTCCTCCTTGCATGCATTGTCCTGACATCCCTTGTTCACTACATTAAGTTATTCAACTCTTCATTAAGCAAGATCATGACACCTTCATCTTGTCAAAAGTTTTACCTTTTATGGAAAGAGTCTAACCTTAATATTTCCAAAAATTATTCCCTTTTTCTTCCTTATAACAACGGCAGACAGCCTGAAAATATAATGATTATAATGAAAGTCAGTGTAGAATATCTGTTTAAAAACGAAGTTATATTTTGAAACATCCTTAACAAAGCTTTCAAAAATGTTATTTAAAAAACAGGCTCTACACTTGATGGTTTTTCTTCTATCCCCTAAGCATGAAAGCTATTTGGCAATTTTTTTAAAAGCTATGAATCTGAATGTTGTCTAATAGAGAAAAGCATCCTTTTCCAGAGGAATTTTAATTCATAGACTTCATTTTTCTGTATCATTTACATTTGATGTAATTAACAGTCAGGTAGTTACATTAAGCTCAGTAGAGATTATATGTGGAAAAATCTTCAGTAAGACAAGAAAAAACTAAAATATTTCTAACATCTCTTCAAATGTAAAATAAATGTAATGATCTTTAGTAGCAAGGGACAGAGAAAGGAAAGAAGGCACAATTGGGATGCATCCATGCATCCTTTGCGTGCTAACACCATTACACTCAAAATCTTGTTATGGACAAGTGGAACACACCTCATACATGAAGTCAAGAATTTTTTGTTAATGTAAACAAATTGTAACTGACACATTATGAAGTTAATAATAGTCCAGTTACTGTGATACTTGGAAGGGCATGTGGTAGGAGAAAGCATATATTGTTTTTAGGATATATATGTTCAAACATGGCTAAATGCAAAAAAAAAAAAAGAGGAAAGGAGGAAGCCATAAACAAGAATATACAGCTACACAAGCCTGACTGACAAAGAATAAGGTAAAGAGTAACAAACACTAACAAGAACCAAACCTGCTCATTCACACTAATAGAAGTGTAGATGGAATGGGGGAATGATTATTTCAGTAAGATTTAATGATAGAGGACTTTGTCAAATGCAATACTATGGAAAAGGGAGGAGGTGCAAAGAAAACATGCAGACACAAAACTGACAGACAAGCAGGGTGGAGGCAAACACAAAAACTAACCTTGTCAATCATAATCAATGATGGGATATCAAGAAACTGTAGGCTAACAGGGGCTTTGTAACTAATAAAGAGGATCCAGGGTATTGGAGGAGTCACTGGAGCTGTGCTGACTGATGAGACAATGTTCAGGGGAACAGGGTTTGCAGGGAACAAAGTGAGGGAAAGGGTATAAAAGGGGCCAGTCTCATGTAAAACACGATCAGTCAGTACACTTGTCTGTCTGAGCCCTCTGCCTGATCACAGCAGTCTGGCCTGTCTTCTATCTTTTCTTAACTCTCCCTTTGTGTAATCTCACCCTGTTCCACGTGTGTCAGTGATGCAAGGAACCAGTGCTAGCTGCTGGTGTGACTAGTTAGTGCATTTGGTCCCAGACGCTGGAGTCAGACTAGGAAATGGCCTGTGGTGTCCCTGGCCTGTGGTGTCAGCAACTGGAGTGAGCAGGGGCCTCAGCCAGAAGCAGGTAAGGGCACACAGTGTTTAGGGAAAGGTGATCGGGGAGAAACAAAGTGGAGAATAGGCAGAAAGAGGTATAAAAGTTCTTGTGTAAAATAGGGTGAGTCAGTACACTAGCTGGCTGGGAACCAGGCAGGGGTGGAAAGCAGATAGAGGGTCTGCACTGGTGCTCAAGGGATCTTTGAATATACTTGTGAACCTAGAGAGTGTGGTGTGTGTGCTGCACTGGTGACCTTCTGCTTCTGCCAACCCAAGAGGACAAGGGGACTTGGCTGCCTGGGCTTGTGTTTGATTTGAAGAACGAACGAGTGTTGGTGTTATTCAGGCTGGAGAAGAGAAGGTTCTGGGAAGACCTTATTGCAGCTTTTTGATACTTAAAGTGGGCTTGTAAGAAGGATGGAGAAAGATGTTTTACCAAGGCCTGCAGTAACAAGAAAAGGGGTAACAGTTTTAAAATGAAAGAAAGTTGGTTCAGATTGGACATAAGGATTTTAATTTTTTTTTTTTTCAAGGTGAAGGTGGCAAAACACTCGAATAAGTTGCCCAGAAAAGTTGTGGATGCCCCATCAAGTGTGCAAAGTCAGATTGGATGTGGCTTTGAGCAACCCAATCTAGTGAAATATATCCCTAACAATGGCAGGGGGTTTGGAACCAAATGATCTTAAAGGTCTTTTCCAACACAAATCATTATATGATTTCATTATTCTATTACACTATGATTCTATGATCAACAGATAATACTTTAACTAATAGAAAACAGTAGCATCATTGCCAGTGGATTAGCAAACAGCATGTCAGAGAATAGAGCAAGAAAACTTTGAAAATTGACTCAGTTCTTATTCCTGATATATTAACTGTAAGATCTAAGATACCCTAAACATTACTGATATTAAGCTTGCTTATTTAAAAAAAAAAAAAATCAGCAAAAGAGATTTTATAGCCTACTTAAGCAATTCATACTAGTGCTTGACTGTTCTTACTATTCGGAAGCTGTATTTAACCTCTAAGTGGAGTCTTCCATTGTTTTGTATGTCATTATATTCTGTCATCCACATAGAGAATACCTTCACCTTTGCTTTTTAAGTTTGAAAATGGTTATTAAAAAAAAAAAAAAAAGGAAAAAAGGGACAGTGAGAGAATAAATGTGGCAGTTATCTTTTCCTCTCAGATAAATTGTAGAGACTGCTTATTGTTTTTCATTTGCTTCTCTAGAAGACTCTATCCTGTTGTATCTCTTCATACTAGAAGTATGTCTGACAAGGCATTACATGTATTTCCAATCATGATCTCACCACTAGTGAATAAAAGATTTATCTGTAGCTGAAAACGTTATTAACTGAAAATGAAACATGTCACCTTTCATACTCCTATGCTTGTGTTCGTTTGAGCCTACTAGTATTCCCATCAAGTATTCCATTAATGTTTTTTGAGAGCTAATATTGCAAACAATTAAACAACTATGTACTCCTATTCACTTTAAGAAATGAACTCTTTCTCTCTTCCTTCCTATCAAAAAATGGACTTCATGTTTTCCACTTCTCTGCTTATCACTGCTTTGGCCTTTGAAGTGCAAGTGTCTTTTTAATAATGATTTTACAAGCATGAGGTAAGTTTTCTTCTACCACTAGAAAATTTGTGGCATTTGTGTGGGTCCCTTCAAAATAGTTACTGTTTAAATTTATAGTGGGCGTGACTTACTAAGTAAGTACATTAAGAGATAAATGTAGATTCATTAAGACAAGCCATGAGTCCCACGCTTATTTATTGATATGATCGTGATTAAAATTGAAACAGATATATTTATTTGTAGTTCACATAAATTAATACATCTTCTGAATAAATAAGTCGCTAATCATGAAGATTTGGGGTCATCAGAAAGCAATGATTTATTCTACTTTTCTAACTTTGTCAAAGCTATCTTGACAAACAATATGTCTCAGAATCCTTGCATAAAAGATCTCATTAATCAAGGTAAACTTATCTATACTATTATAAGAAAAAATTGGTTTTTGTAAAATCTGGTGATGTACAATGGCTGTTGACTGAAAAAAAACAAACCAAACAAAAAAATCAAAACCAATCCAACAACAATAAAACAATAAAACAAACAAACAAACAAACAACAACAACAACAAACCCTAACAAATTCTACCAGGAACAAAAATTGTAGAAGTTGTAAGAAATAAAAAATGTAAGTACATTTTATCTATATTTCAGAAACTTTAATATCTATAAAAATAATGCCATAATGTTTCCTTTTATTATAGTCTGTGGATCTATATTGGCTTGTGTATCAGTATTCTGTCAGAATCTAAACTTTTAGGTAATACCCTAATGAAAATTGTCTCATTAAAGGGAATAAATCTGCCACAGATATAACTACTACTCAAAGTAGGCCACAAACAGATGAAAGTGAGTTCAGACTGTTATCTGTTTCCTCTAATAGAACATATGCTAAGTATGTAGAATGAAAGGATCAGAGATTTCAGGATCAAAGTTATCAAAATTAGTATTTCACAAAAAAACCCACTTAGATAATTAAAAGCTTACAAAAACTACATCTGACCACTAAGACTATTTGACATATGGCCATAAAAATAAGCATTAACAAACAGATCTGAAATACTCCACGAATTTCTAAGTTTTTCAATATTTCCTATCACCTTTGCAAAATAAATCCTGTATCATGTGGTCTATTTAACATTTGTGAGGCTGCATCTGGAGTACTGGCCCCACTTCTTGGCTCACCAATAAAAGAGTAATATAGCCTTACTGGACTGAGTCCAGCACAAGGCCACAAAGATGATTAAGGATCTGGAGCATCTATCATATGATGAGAGGCTGAGAGAGCTGTGGATGTTCGGCCTGGGTAAGAGAAGGCTCAGGAGAGGTGTCATCGATGTATCACAGTATCACAGTATCAGTATCACAGTATGTTTGGGATTGGAAGGGACCTCAAAAGATCATCTAGTCCAATCCCCCTGCTGGAGCAGGAACGCCTAAGTGAGATCGCACAGGAACATGTCCAGGCGGGTTTTGAATGTCTCCAGAGAAGGAGACTCCACAATGTGTATAAACACCTTAAGGAATGTAATGAAGACAAGGGAGACAGACTCTCTTCAGTGGTGCCCACTGACATGATAAAAGGCAACATGCGAAAACTGAAACACATGAAATTCCACGTGAACAGAAGAAAACCCTTTACTGTGAGTGTGCTCAAACACTGGAACAAGTCACCCAGAGAAGTCGTGGAATCTCCATGGTTGGAGGTATTAAAACCACAACTTGACATGGTCCTGGGCAACATTCTGTAGCTGACTCAACTCAAGCAGGGTATTGGAGTAGATGGTCTCCAGAAGTGCCTTCCACTGTGAATTATCCTGTGATTCTGTGTGATTCTGTGATCTCTCTATTGGAACTAAATAAAAATGGAAGTTCCAATGAAATAACTAGCATAAGTGAAGGCAGAGAGAGATAAAAGAGAAGTGATACTAAAATAACGCACCTTTTCTTAATTTCTAGGGGGCAAAAATCCCCAGAAATAACTCTGTCTTATTATTTGTATTGGGCTAGGAAGGGTTTGATACAATGAAAAAAATCCTAACCCTTTGACTCTCTGACAATGATAACTTGGTAACTGTTATTTAAAAAAAACACGTGTGTTATGATATTTGTAGACCATGAGTATTAGAGACACAAAACAACTCCTATGAGAAGTCTGCAGTGTAAAAAAGATGCAGAAATTCTCAGAACAAAGCCAGCTTATGAATTTCTGACACTGTATAAAAGATGTAGGCAGCCTGTACATTCACTTGGGGTGTGACTCCCTCTGTGAAAAGCTATCAGAAACCTATAAAGTATTTAACTCTCACCTTCAGTCTATTTGAAGTGTTTAAATGGGACTTCAAGACTGGCTATGCATCATTCTGATGATCTTTGCCAGAGCATAGGGCCTGATCAACAGGCTGATTCATATGGATGTACTGCTGTTTCCAGAAAAGTGGTTTAATGGGGCTCAGCATAGATCCAGAGGTATCCATTACAGATGCATCAGCCTGAGAGAATCCAGGAAATATTCTTCTTTAGAAAAAGTAATATTATCATAGATGTTATCACTCCTGAAGTTCTGGGTAGACTTCTAATGGAAACTATGTTTTCTCATATTCATTTAAAAGATAACAGTAATAATCCATAACTCACTGATCTCAATAGGTAACATAATCTATGTAATGTGGCAAATATTTCTGGCAGTCGAATGGTAGTCTTTTTAGTAAGAAAAATCCTCACATTTCCCAACTTTGTTAAGTATTGTATCTCATCCTTTGGAACAGACTGATATTAAAAATTCCTACCAACATCAGAGAATAATCAGACAGTTACTTTTTCAAAGAATAACTGGTAAGTTTTTTTTATTTGGTTGGTTTTGTTTTGTTTATTAATTAAAATACAGGTTTTCTCCTGTATTTTTAGTTTGCTGCAATTACTATCCCATTTTGTGTGCACTTTGCATGAAGAACCACCCTTCACCAAAATAAAGTTCAAGGACAGTTGGTGCTAAATGTAAAAAACAATACAAATACTACTCACAGAGACACATTCCTCACCCCACCCACACCCACACACCCTCCAAAAAGTCATTAAAATGAAAGAAAAGCTTTGGGATTATTTTCTATTCCTGGAAATAGCCTAGAGATAATGGAGCCTGCTCATTTCTATGTGCAGTGGAGTGCTTAGGAAAGATTCAACCTTCATGAAAAGGAAAAGTAGTCCCATGTGGAAGTATAAGCCTATATACATGATATGCCATTTGACTTCAGAGTTCTACATCTGTCTATTGCACATGTGCTACTCAACAGACTTCAAGTCATGACTAGGAGGGAAGAATTATTCTTCTCTTCATCACTGAATTATTGCAGGGTGAAATTCTAAAGCCAAAGTTTTCCAAATTAGTTATCTAGAGTTAAGTTACTACATCAAAGTACAATTTTTTCAAAGACTTTGATGAATAAAAACCTGGATAGATGGCCGGCCCAAAGAGTTGTGGTGAAGGGAGTTAAGTGCAATTAGTGGCCAGTCACAAGCGGCGTTCCCCAGGGCTTGGCACTGGGTTCAGTTCTCTTTAACATCTTTACTACTGATCTGGACAAGGGGATTGAGTGCCACCATAGTAAGTTTGTGGATGACACCAGGTTGGGCACGGGTGTTGACCTGATTGAGGGTAGGAAGGTTCTACCGAGGCATCTGGACAGGGTGGATGGATGGGCTGAGGACAATTGTATGAGGTTCAACAAAGCCAAGTGCCACATCCTACACCTGGGTCACAACAACCCTATGCAATGCTACAGTCTTGGGAAAAAGTGTTTGGAAAGCTGCTTGGTGGAAAAGGACATGAGGGTTGTGGGTCAACAGCTGACTGAACATGAGCCAGCAGTGTGCTCAGGTGGCCAAGAAGGCAAATAGCATCCTGGATTGTATCAGAAATAGTTTGACCAGCAGGACCAGGGAAGTGATCATTCCACTGTACTTGATGCTGCTGTGGCCCCAAATTGAATATTGTGTTCAGTTTTGGGCCCCTCACTACAAAAAAGGTGCTCAAGTATGTCCAAAGAAGGGCAACAAAGCTGATACATGATCTGGAGCACAAGTCTTACGAGGAGTGACTGAGAGAGCTGTTGTTGTTTAGACTGGATAAAAGAAGGCTGAGGGGAGATCATGTTGTTCTCTACAGATACCCGAAAAAAAAAGGTTGTAGCATGGAGGATGTTGGACTTTTTTCACAAGTAACAAGTGACAACACAAGAGGAAATGACCCCAAGTTGCACCAGGAGAGGTTTAGAGTGAACGTTATGAAAAATTTCTTCACAGAAAGGGTTGTCAAGAATTGGAAGAAGCTGCCCATGGAAGTAGTTGAGTTGTCAAGATGTGACACTTCACGACATGGTTTAGTGGTGGACTTGGCAGTGTTAGGTTAGCAGTGGGACTCGATGATTTTAAATGTCTTTTCCATCCTAAATGTCTCTATTGTTCTATGATTCTATGTTTCATGTGCATGAGTAGTATTTTTCTAAATGAAGATTTCATGTGTTTTGATCCAGCAGGTGTTCGCTGTTTTGTTTTCAAATACGGATGACAAACTAAGCAAATGTAGAAATTTCCTCAAGTAAATTTTATCTTGAGTTTTTCTTAAGGAAAAATCATAGATAAATGAAAAATACCTCTAAGTTTACAGAATAAAGAAATTCAACCTCTTATAATGTATTTTTTAGCAGAATGAAGTATTCTTTTCAGTTATTACATGTTGTTCCTCAATAAGCAAGAATAGCCATTTTAGGTTCCCTGTGTAGTAACAGAAGACATTTCCAGGGGCTGATTCATACAGCAGATAGAATATCTTTCGCATATTGCTTCCCATGTCTACATTAATGTGCCGAGAGCGACAACGTGCCTACTATATTCAGTGATATTACTGAGTCAGCCTGTATGAATTCAAACCTAAGAATTCTGGACTGTATTTTCACTTAGATGCTTCCAGTACTGCAAAAATAATCTAAGAACAAATAATATAAGCAAACATCAACAATCAAAACCTGTATTATGTCCAGTTGCCTATGCTATACTGAATACATCATGAAGTAAAGTAAAACTTAATTAATTCGTGAGGCGTTTGTTTCATATAGAGGAGCTATATCTCAAGTTAAACATATTATAAAATATAAAGTACAAGTACATATATAAAACATACAAAACTGATTCTGTTTTGAATTAAAAAGGCCAGTAAACCTGCATGAAGCTCTATTGACTTTGTATAGATTATTTATTTTTTTGCAACTGAATTATTTTTTTTCTTTTAAACAAATAACTACCACTTTAGGAAAGTACTCTTCTGTGTTAATTCAACGGTAAGTTTCCATTTTCAAAATCAGAACAAGATTGGGACATACAGAAAGTAATGTTCCATGAATAATAGAACATTTTAGGCCACAATTTTTTGAAAGCAGATACATGGTTACCTCTGAACCATGCTATTAACCCAAAGTGAAAGAAAAACATTTTGCTATTTAATTGTTATACAAGATGTGGAAAATGAACTGATCTCTGTGTGACATTTGACTATAGCTTAGGGCAGAACTTAAGTTTTTGTTTTCATTGAAGAAAATCCACTGACTAAGAAACCCTCAATAGTTCTATACAGCTAAATAGAAAGGACAAACACAGTTTATGACATATATTTCATAGGTATCTAGCAGATCTTTCTCTTCAGATGAGAAAACAACAGCATCATCACCACTAAATTATTTCCTTAAGTATTTTGTCCACAAACATTTCTAATGGTGAAAATGCTCTACCTGGTAGATATATACTTTTAATCCTGCTCCAGATCGCTAACCAAGCTGTAAACAGATATCCTGTGCACTTTCAGAAAAGAAGGTCCCAGGGTATTGTCTGAGCCGTTTCTTTCTTAAGCATTATTAACTCAGCAGATACTCATCTGCAAGATTATCCTTCTCCTGTCTTATCCTTACCATTCAATTATGTGATTAAAGGCAAATTGCCATAAATACGAAGACCTATTGAGGATTAGAGACTTCAGGATTCAAGAAATAAGAACAAGCAGAGAAGCCCCAGTAATCTGGATTTCTCCAAGAATTGGGAGTATCCTAACATGACTGCTTCCAGGCCCACCAGGCGGAACAGTGAACCATTTGTACTATCAGGCAGCCCACACATGAATCCCAGGAGGAGTCAATCAAAGAAAACATCCCCCTAAAGGATGATCTTGCAGACTGGAAGGGTTATTGACTACAGGAGGATTCAGGGAAAAGGCCACTTAGGGGCTGTGTAAAACTTATTATGGGATTTTTAAAGAAGATTGTGGGAAGGTACCTGATCACAAGAATATGTTTGGCCTTCTTATTGAATTGTATTGCTTCCTGTTTTTTTCTCTGGGTGATGGAGCTTTCTATTTTTTTGTGCATGTGTGTTATGGTTTAAGCAGCAAGATAACTAAGCACACACAGCCTTTCCCTCACTGTGATTCACTGGGATGGGGAAACAAAGAGGAAGCATAAAAGTGAGACAGATTGTGCCTTAAGATAAACACAGTTTAATAAGTAAAACAAAATCTTAACGTGCAAGCAAAGCAAAGTAAGGAATTAGTTCATTACTTCTCATTGACAGGCAGTGTTTAGCCATATCCAGGAAAACAGGGCTGTATCATACATGATGATACTTGGAAAGGCAGATACCATAACTCCCAATGTACCCCTCTTCCTTCTTACTCCAGCTTTTATTTCTTACAGTATGAGATTGTCTTATGGTATGAAATATCCCTCTGGCTAGTTGAGGTCCCAGCTGTAACCCTTCCCACCCCTAGCCTACTTGCTAGCAGGGCAGTGTAAGAAGCAGAAAAAAGACTTTATGTTCTGCAAGTACTGCTCAGCAATAATGAAAACTGGGGTGTGCTATCAACACTGTTTTGGTCACAAATATAGAACAAAGCACCATAGAAGCTACTATGAAGAAAATTAACTCTATTGTAGCCAAAAAGAGCAAAATGGCCATGAGTGGAATTCTAAATTAAATCTACAAAAGCAGGTCATAAGCAGAGTGTTTTCTTCTTCTTTCATCACTGGAGTACAAGACCTAGTTAGTGAACATAATTTTATGTATAGAAGTTTCCAATTTTCTTTCTGCCCCAAAATAAAATGAGAAACCTTACAACAGTTTTTTCTCATGTCCACAGAATGCTGTCTCCCTCCAGAAATTCCACAAACAGTGAGGCTGTACTGCGAAGAGTTTACTGCCTCTGGCATGCCCATGTTACCCGTTGGGATCCAGTGAAGCGAACTGGAAAAGGATGAATGAATTGGGCACGATGATGATGTACTCCTGGTGGGTCCATTCATAGACGGCACAGCAGTCAAAAGCATTCTTTTCCAGGCATAGCAAGAAAGAATAAATCTGCTGGGAGCTGGAGGAACATTTTCTCTACATCTTCCCTTAGGATAAGCACAGTGACATTTCCATAATGGATAGAAATGGGGAAAGGCATTTCTCATAATGATGTTTTGCTACAGGATCTTATCAGATTATTAGGGTTACAAAAAACAAATGCTGATTATTCACATCTCTTCAGCAAAGGAGGCAGATGTCTCCAACGAAGAGCTATCTATCACTCCTTTCTTTTCTTCTAAATCAATGTTTTAGGTATTTTCAAAATAACTGAATAAGTTATCTGAATTCATCTGCTGGGCTTCACTAAAAAGATAACATCCTTGCCATTCTGCTCCTCTGGGGATGAGGGAAAGGCTATGTATATCTGCATACTAAAACCACACTTATTTATACTTGATAGCATGAAAAGGGCCTTTGACATGAGGAGTATTGTGTGGAAGCAAATTAGTCTTAAGTAATACTAATTAAATCTTCAATGACACTAAGAATTCACCTCAAAGGAAAACCTTATTTATGAAGCACTCAGGAAATAATTACAATCTGAAATCTGTTACTTTCTCATAATGGAAGATTTGAAAACTTTCACAGGAAGATGTTACTGACATTACTTGTTCTTTAACTTTGGCACTTTCAAGGAAGTTAGCATATATTTTGGTAGAAGAATATGTTAGATAATTGCAACAGTAATAGGATTATTTAAAATATTCCAGATAATGCACAATATCTCATAGTAAATCTCTCCTGGACTAATGACGACTGTTTTTATTGACTGCAAATTCCAGCTCACTTCCTGAAAGACTTCTTCCAGGAGTCAGCCAATGTTTCCTTCAGAGTATTGGGTGACACTTTCCAAAAATGTGGAGTTACTTTGATGTCTGAATCATGCACTGAAAGTTGAATTAACCAGTTCAGTGATGCAGAATAGCTCCTTTCTTTCCTTGGGTAGACATTTCTCCCCGGGGTTGAAGCAGGGGATGTTTAATTGAATCATTTCCTCTTTCAGCTCAAATACATCAGATATGTAGTTTAAATCTAGAATATTTGTTGTTCAGCGCATGTTGTGATTACTCATCATAATATAATACTAGAGTTTATAATTCAGTCCAGGAATTAATTTACAGTGAATATATTAATGTGAATATTATCAAGCTCATCTTTCAGGTCCTCTTGAGAGTGTTGCATAAAGAAACATATAAAAGTGAAGGCTATTCTTATAGATCTATGTGAAATGTTTTGGCTGTTTCAAGATATTTTCCCCTTCTTTCTTCCCTCTCAATATCACCTTTCCTCTACTTCTTCTCATGTCTTTATTGATGGAACTGGAAAGTCCTGAAAGTTTTATCTGCCTCTCAGTTTCAAGAAACAGTTCTGTTTCTTCAAACCACTTTAGAATAAGGTAAAAGAAAATAAAACATGTATAATATTAAGTCTGGATTGCAGGAAAATACTTATCCTTTCTAAACAACCTGTGTCATTGCAGAGAAAGGTAAGATTGCTGAGATGAGGATAACAGGATTGTCAAGGACTCAAGACAAAAAACAGTGACATTGAAGGAGAAAAAAGAAAAGATTTAAAGAGTAGGAACTCAGCAACATCTAGGGTCAAGCTGTTTCAAGGGCCTTCTTTTCCTACGTGACAGATGCCTAGCCAGCAAAAAGTCATCATAGATCTCTGCTGTGTTAATGAGCATAACAGTGCGAAACTTCTGGCACATTAGTTCCAACTACACAAATAGCCCGTAAGTTTTTTTTTTTTTATTTGTTTTGTTTTGGTTTAAAATTTATTTTATTTTTAATTTGTGTATAACCTATCCCCACAGTCTCTTCGTAAAATTTACCCAAAAAGGCCCAGGGTGGGAGGGTTAGAAGGTTAATGGAAGTCAAATAATTTTTAATTTGTATCAAGAGGAAAATGCTAAAGAGGTAACAAACCTACAAGAAATTAGTAGGGATATAAAATCGATGTGTTTCTGAAATGGCTGAGCTAATGCAGTGCTCTATTAAATCATCATTTGACAAGAAAATATAAATTAGAAAGGTACATGTAACTCCAAACCAATAAAGACTTTGTCAATAAACAGTTTGATAAGAAGCTGTTGAGGGAGTATAAAACTCTTAATTGAAATATGGTACCTACTGTTTTTTTCTGGATTATCTGTGTCTTAAAAGCTATTGAGTCACTACCAATTATTTCTGAAAATCACAGAATGATTAAGAGAAACTTCTTGGTTTCTGGAAAAAATTATAGGTAGTTAATGGTTAATCTCTGTTACTGACGTTCTCAGTGGATCATCACCGTGGAATGTAATGCAATGCATGTCACAGCAATGAGTGCACTTTTATTTCAGTGTGTACCAGTTACGATTGTGCCTATAATCTAATGTGTACCAGTCATGAGTGCACTTATGCACAGATTAGTTGTACACTAGCTCAAAGAGCAAAGAGTACTGTGGGATAGGAATTTGAAAAAGAAATTGAATATTTCAAAGCCATGACTTTTGATTATTTGGACTTGTGATTCATGAAGCTTTATGTAAAGAGGACAAACCAATCCTTTACTGGTTCTTATTGCGTAGAAAACACAGAACAGCTACACTTGCATTGTAAAAGACAATGATATCCTAGAGTTCACACCATTCTGTTAGGTTGAGAGAACTTCAGATCCAGGTGCTGGCTGAGACAAGAAACGTGCTTCAACTGAGGAAAATCTCACCTTGGAGATAATTAAATATGTGTAACTATATATTGAGACAGACATGGGTACAATTAATGAACATTCAGAGCTTAACAACTGTGGCACTCATTTGACTGTTCTGGTTATTCTAGTATGTCTAATTTTCTATCATTTCAATCTTTATTAGTTCTTGTGTATGCATCACAGAAATTTAAACTATGAACCCTTTAGTAAATTCTGATTTAATTTGTTGTATGGCATGGATAACACTATAGAAATTAATTATAATTATACAGTGAGTCAGGCTGTTTTCAATACCACCTCCACCTCTGTTGTCATGCATTCTAAACAAAGAGCTACTTGTAGCTTATCACAGGCAACTGAAGAAAGAGAGAGTAAAAGATGTCATCATAATTTAAAAAATGGAATAAAGACACCGGAAAATAAATGCTTATAGGCAAATCAGGTTTAGAAGTGGCTGATTTTAGAGTTTCTCGTGAATGTCCATTCTCACCTTTTGCAAGATTCAGAGATAAAAAAGAAAAAGACTACAAACAACTAACATCTGCAGAATCTTTGTTTACAGAGCAGTCATGGCTCCTTACAAAATGAAAATGAACAGTACTTGCAGTAAAATAAAGTGTTAAATATTCTTAAAATAGAAAGAAAGGTGTGTAGACAAGAAGATTAATTTAAGTGGTAGTCATTGGACACTTCTCTATAATCGTCCAGAAGACTACTGAGGAGTTAATGATCCATACACAATTAATTTGTGTAGGCATAGGCATATGCTACATTGTTCTGATCGTCGGGCCACGGATGAACTTATCTGATTGCTTCGGAGAAGCTTGTATTTGACTCCCATTTGGCATCTGGTGGTTACATGACGTGTATGTCTCACCTTATCTCGAAGTGAAACAGCAAGTCCTCATATATCGTTTTGCTTGGCAGTAGAAATACTGAATAGAGTTGTTTGCTTCCAGGATCATTCCATAAAAGCTCTGAAAACTAAAAAGCTTGTGAACCTCTCCCTGGATGGGGTTTGTACATGCCCTGATTTGGGTTCAACCAGTTCTGCACAACCCAGGGTTCCCATCATCCGAAGGGATGTAAAACTATCTACACTATCTCCTTTTTCCTTTCTGTGCTGTCTCCTATTGTCACATGGACACCTCAAAAATCAATTTTAGGTGGACAAGTTCCAAAACTGACTTTATTCTAACCGGAAAAGTGTAGCAAATAAACCAGCTAGAAAAAGTGTTTATACAATTATTTAGCACTCCGACAACATAAAATACAGGTTCGGATATCAGTTGAGGAGATTATTGGGGTATAACAACATAAGAATAATGAAGATCCATAACGTGTACACATTGACTCACAAGAAACAAAACCAGAGGCCTCTTTCACTCAAGGGTGCCCAGAAGAAGCAATCATTTGCCTGGGTTAAGCAAGGACTCACACTTGCCTGGGTTAGGCAAGGACTCATTCAAGGATATATCCAATAGAGAAAACTAACCACTCAGCACAGGAGGTGAGGTGCACTGAAACCCAGGAAGTTTCATTAGATGGCATCCCAGTCTAAGGGAAGGGTTCCAGTCCACAGACCCACTGCTCCAAGAAGACCACTCAAAGGGGGTCTTTGCAGGAACCTTGTTTTATAGCCTGGTCAGATCTGGCTGTGGGCATTACAACATGGTCCAGATGCTTTTCAGCTTCTCTGGGCACCTTCTTTGTTGAGGACCCTGTCAATTGACTGAGGGTCCCACTCCTCCTGCCTCCCCAGCTGGGTGGAGGTGAAGTCACCCTGCCCCAGGGTAGGGGAGGTTGTGACTGTCAGCACCTTGGTACCACCCTAGGTGTGTACCTGGGGACAGTCACAGTGGGGCACAAAAGGTACTAAGGAGCCATCAACGGCCCTATTGAAGGCTCAAGATCTCAGGGGGATGTGCATCTGCCACACTTAGTTGTTAATATTGTGATTTCACTTTTCGCACTCAGCAGTAATTCAAATTTATCACCTTTTTTTTTTTTTTTTTTTTTACCATTTAAACATCACTGTGCTGTTCACAGTGATTATTTAAATTAATTCCATGTACTGAAAACATACTTTTCCCACAAACACTTACATGTTTAATTTGTCCCAGAGGCACACTGATGGTATTTCCAATCTCACACAACATAACTGCATGAAGAGTAACTATAGCAATCAAAAACTACATCCTTGCTGGTGTGCTGTAGAAGAGTTTGTCTAATATTTTGTAATAGTTAAATGATGAATTCTACATACTATTTTCTTCTTACACATTCAAGAGGTTGAAATATTAAGGTCTTAATTGACTCTTTTTTGGAAGATGGTGTGGTTTAATCCCAGTAGGCAGCTAATCACCACACAGCTACTTGCACTCCCCCCTCTGTGGTCTGAGGAAGAGAATAAAAAGGGTAAAATTGAGACAAGATATAGGTTAAGGTAAAGCCTTTTTAAGAGGCTAAAGCAAAAGCTGTGCATCCCACCAAAGCAAAATAAGGAATTTGTACGCTACTTCACATTGGCAGGCATGTGTCTTGCCATTTCAAGGCAAAGCAGGTCTTCATCATATGTAACACTTACTTGGGAAGACAGATGCCATAACTGCAAATGTCCCTTGCTTCCTTCTCCTTGCCCCCTAACTTTTACTGCAGAGCACAACATTGTATGGTATGGAATTTAGATCAGTCAGCTTTGGTCTGTTGGGGTCATATGTCCTGGCTGTGTTTCCTTGCAACTTCTTGGCTAGTCCCAAGTTCTTGCTGTCTCAGACAAGGGCAGCATGAGAAACAAAAAAGGCCTTGATGCTGTGCAAGCATTGTTCAGCAATAATGAAGACATTGGTGTATTATCAACACTATTTTCATTACATATCCAAACCACAGCACCATACATGCTACTATGAAGAAAAGTATTATAACTCTATCCCATCCCTGATGTCCATGACAAAGTATATTTGATATCCAGCTAACTGCCTTGCATTAAGTGGGTTTATTTGAGTAATAAGCACACGAAACACACAGGTGACCAAAGATCACCTTTTCACTTTACATGTTTCCAACACTATGTGAAAGTTTATGACACTAGCTGAACAAGAATATTACAAATGCGCCACTCTGTCTTGGTTTCTCCCTTTACATCTGTTTTCCAGAATAGGTCAGTTATCACCTGTATTTGTAATGGGCATACAATAATTGACAGGTTTGTGGAGAAAGTGAGGCACAGATGGAGAATTTTGCCTTTGGCTACTTCCTAGGGCTGCATACATGGCGTTTGAGATGGCCATCCCATTACCTCAAATGAAAACACAAAGGTAGGTAAAGAGTATTATAAAAGGTATATTCAGTACTGAGTGATTTCATTTTTTTTCTTTTCATTTTTCTAATGTGAATCCCAGGCTTAACTAAATCTATGATAATTTCTCCCATGTTTGCACTATGGTGTCTGAATTAAAATATTATCCATCCTGCTACAAGAAGGGCAGGTTAATAGTTTTTCATGTATTATACTACTAAGATGACAGGTTAACAACTACTTGCATAGTCAACATGAATTCTGTAACAGGCAGTACAGCCCAAAGCAGAAGTGAAACGTTTTCTGGATATTAAGTTAAATTCTTCACTGCATCGGCCTCAATTTTCTATGCTTCACTGACAAAATAGGGTCTTCCATCTGGTAGCATAATGAGCTGGACTAGACCAATTTCACATCAAAATTGACTGTAAAACAAGATTTGAATTCTAAAGGTACAAAGCACGGATCCTTCTTTCTTTTATTTATTCTTTCTTTCCTAATTGGTAATTTTTTAAACACTTGAAGATTTTTTTTAGCACTGTGAATTCTTATTTTTCCTAATTTCATGTGCACTTTTGACAATTCATACCATTTGATGGTTTGCACATCAAATGACAAAAGAATAAAATAGAATCAAGGAAAATATATTAAATTCATTAAAACAGAGCCAAAGCCTGACCTGGCTGTACCAAATTCCTGATTTCCTTTGCTTTGTTTTTAAATTGTGTTATCACCTTGGAACAATATATTAAACTAAAAATGTTCCTGATAAAAATGGACAGATGGCCAATATGTATATATTTGCTAAAATTTTAGATGGATTTTTCTTCTGAAATAGTTACTAATATGCAATTTTTCCTTTTGTATTATAGAAACATATTTCAGAATTTTTATGCAAAATAAAATAAAATAGGTCAGGTGCTGAATGCTTTGCTTTTTAAGCTATTGTCAGCTGCACCATTATAATATTTCCAGTATCAAGAAGAGGGTTTCAAATTTAATACAAATCATTCAGAATATTTTCCATTTTCAGTAACACAATATTACAGAACAAGTTATGATCATAACTGATTCACGGAAGTTATGAAGTTAACCTTTCTTTTCAAATGTCTAACTCTGATGTTTGCCATTAATAATTTTGCTGAACAATTCAGTTCTAAAAGGATTACTAAATCTGTAACAGTTATGTTTTGATCAATAAAAGAAAATTCTGTTCCATGTCGTTCCCCTGAATTGCACAGAAGACATTATACTACTGAAGGAAGAGCTCAGTTGTTAGATATTAATTGAAGTGAAGCAACGAGTGTGTGGACACTGTAAATTGTGTAGTGCTGTATGCCTTAGAATAATCCAGATTCTTAGTATCAGTCTCAGTGTGTAGCATAACACTTCAATAATAGTTGAGAAATACAAGAAGAAGATAGCAGCAATATGGTGAAATGGTTTACAGAGAATATCATTCACTGTTCAACTGAAGTAGTCTAGAACCATAGGTACAAAATCTTTATGGCTCCAGAGATCATCCATACTATAGGACTCCTCTAAAAACAATAGAAATTATTGTATGAATAATAGTGATTACAGAATTATCTATATAATATAGAAAGGTTTATTTTGTTTGTTTGTTTCTGTTTTTGTTTTTGTGGGTTTTTTTTGTTTTGTGTTTGTTTGGTTTTTTTTTTTTTTTTTTTTTTTTTAAGTTATTGATGTGTATGTTGTAAAAATGCCCAAAGCAGTACTGATAGACAGATTCTCACAGGGGGTGAAATAATTTTGCTGCAAGATTATTTAACAACCATGTATGGAAAGAGGTAAACAGTCTAATATTTTAACATACACAAAGACAGGAAATTTTATTCTATTTCCCAATGAATTATCTAGAAATTTAATGTTTTATAGTATTAGTTTAACTGTTTGATTTAACCATAACTACTTCAGCTTATGAACAATATGAAGATGACCTCCAGATAATTACAGACAATAAAAATATATTTTAGATATTTTTGTATTAGATTAATTTAATTGTTGTTTTCACTTAAAACAGTTATTATTTAAGACCACATTCCAGGTAGTGTCTGATCTCATATCTGAATTAGTCTCGCTCACTTGAAAAGCTTTTGGTTTACAAAGGACACATTTTAGCCACATACACTCAGTTCAATATCACCCAGCTTTCCCCTCCCCCCACCCAGGGTGTTATCAGTGTATTCATTTTCAGATTATTCTTTGGGGAAATAACATTCAACATATCTTGCAACAGATGCAACCTGATTTAAATAGACAAAGATTCTTAATATCTCAAGAATAAATCTAAGAACAAACTATGAACATTTATTTAACTATTCCCACAACACTGTGGGGGGGAGTGAACTGAGAAAATGTTAACTTTCCCATCCAACATCTAATATTTTTACCTCACATTTTTCACCCTACTTGACCTCCAATTCAAGAAAGGACATGAAAATGCGCTTTCATTTCACTGTTCAAATTTCTTTCAGTGAAAAGAAAAAAAAAAAGCAAAAACCAAATCAAAAATAAGCCTGTTCTCATCATACTTTATAGATGCTTTAGGTAGATTTTATATAGAAACTTAAAAAAAGTTAAAATTTATATAACAAACTAAATCTGCCTGCTTGCATCTACTACCAACACTTTCATTATCAGGCCAACTTGTCCTTAAATTTTTCCTAAATTAAAACATATATTTCATGTATAACTGACACTATCCCCGTTTGCTGGTAGTACTGCCCACTAGAGACGAAGTAGTAAGACAGTTCACAAAATTGCAGTATCCCTGAAGCTGACGTCTACTTCACACCCTCTGCTCAAGTAGAGTCTGCTACAGAATTCTGACCAAGACCAGAAGCGAATGAAAAGGAGCACCACTAGTTTCACACATGTGCAAGAAAACAAAAACAAACACAAACAAACCAAACCAAACCAAACCAAACAAAAACTCTGAGCCCCAGCTCTTTGCAACCTGTCCCACTCCATTCAGTTTTAACTAATTCTGATTTTACTTCTCTGTGTTGTCTTCTCCACACTTAAGAATGTAGACCAGTTTAACTAACTCCTTCAAATCCTCATCCACTTTTACGTGAAAAACAGAATATCAGAAGACCTTGCATTGCTTTATTCACATAGGAAACAAATATATCACTTTTTTCCTAACTGTTCATCTTGAGCTTACGTAGACAGTCCAATTATATTTTCTGTGCTAAAAAAATGGCTTATTTTACTTCCTCAGAAAATTTTCAGTAGTAGTGAACAATTGATAGTATTTGGGTTGAAGTAATACTTGTATTATGAACCTAGATCAAAACAAAATGTACTGTTGGAAACAATTCACCTCAAGAAAAATATTTAAGCACTTCAAGTGAATTTAACTTGTGTTCATTCTTGCAAATAACAGTCAGCTTTCATTTTAGCTTATAGTCTTGCACAAAATAGCTTTTAGGAAATCTTAAGGACAATATTATAAGTCATTTAGAATCTGATTCCTTTTTCTCTTCTTCTTTATTTGTGGAATCAGCCGAAGTCTTGTTCATATGATTTATCCAACCTATCTTAGTTGTGTGGATGTATTATTAAAAAAGATCTACACCTTTTCATCTCTGACTTCTCACTCCAGACAACCCAGCTACAAAACCTGTCAAAATGAGATGAAGCAGTGCCAAAATCTTCCTACAGGACTGCTTAGGCTAACACAGGCTTACGCTTCATGATGAGATGACACACATAGACTTCCACATCATTCAAGGAAATTAAGCAGAAACTGTTGAAAACTTATTTTGATTATAGTTTCAAATATCAATGTTCTTTTCCTACTGGTATACATAGGATTTTTAGTGGCTACTTAGGGTACTGGCTTACTGAAGTGAAACTGTAGTTGATATGAAAAGCTTTAATTCAAACACAGGACAAGGTGATCCAAAACTGTGATGACTTCACTCTCTTGCCAAATATACACATTCCGGTAAAGTCTTTAATGCATTTCCCATGTGTTTGTAGAAAGTAGTGGAGTTCAGTTCCTAGGCCTGTTGTAGGCACTCTGAAAGACAGTGGCTTCCCTTAAAAGAGAAAAGGAAGAATTACCCACCACTATTCCACCCCCCATCAAAGAGAACAGCATATAGCTAGCTAGTGAATTATTCGTTTCAGGTGATGCAATGGGTGTATTAATTATTGATGGGTAATCATCAAGTATCAAACCACTTACAGTTTATTGTATTTTGCATATTTTTATACAATGTGTGTTCAGTATCTAAGATCAATAGTGTCCTTACTTCTGTCTTCCGTGTTTTTGATGTTATAAAGCAGTAACTCTTACACTGCCTTCTGACTTACAAGGTTTTGAGTTGCTACTTAAGGAAAAAGAGCATATCTCTTGTTTGACAATATCTTTCTGTATAGACTACTAACAAAACCAAGAGCATAATTATGCTATTTGTTCACCTCTTTTGCTTTTACCTGCACAGTTATAATGTTAGGTTACTATTACTGTGAAGTAGTTTTACTACAGCTATTAAATGTTATTGTTAAATGATGTATTTTACCCTTATTCAAGTAAAGTAACACAAGGATACCTTTGAACCTTTGGAGTTACATAAAAAAGTATGAAAAAAATAAAACTAAAGAAAACAGAACTGTACCATGAGAGTCTCTGTTTATCTTTGTATGATTTTGTCTTCCACTATAACTACTAGGTCAGTTCTAAAAATACAGAGTTATAACCCTTATGTATAGAGGGACAGAATTATGTGTTTCAACAGTTAATTTGTGATATTCTAAATAAAATGGTAGGAAAAGAAAAAGCTAACTACCCCTGTAATCTGATCAATATCTGAACAAAATATCTGTTCAAATATTAGTGCCATAACAATAGTATTTCTGCTACTGAGTTATAATTTCTATGAGAATGGTCCCACTACATAAAAATTTATCTTTGTTCATTTTTATTAAAAAAAAAACAACAAACAGATCAAGTACATTTGAAAACTGCTGCAGGTTCAGAACACCTATTTTTTTATCTTTTGGGAAAACATGATGCAGCTTCAGAAATATATTTGTTGCATTATTCTGAGACAAAAATAGTGCCCTGAGCTGAACTCCAATTTTCCCCTGAAAATGCTTAAGGTTTACAATAGGTTAACACCTGCTTCTTTATGGAGTTAGTGATAGTAGAACAACAGTAATTTGGTAAAACATTCTGATCTCAAGCTACATCTGTCAGTGGCTGAGTTTCAATTTGATTCTTCTTGCAAGTCACAATATACTTCCTCTGTCTTTCAGGTAGAGACTGAAGTAATCATGATGCAGTTTCCTTAAGAGAATGACATGAAGGGCCAGATTCTCAGCTATTACAAACTGGCAAAGATCTATTACTTGCTGTCAATACCTATCAAGCTGTACTACCAGAGACACTTGTCAATAGTTATACTTAATATTTTGCTTCAATGAGTTATGCCTTTATTTTCACATAAAGTTTGTCAAGGCGGAAAAAAAAAGTTTACTGTGAAAAAGTCACCTTTATGTTGTTTCAGAGAAAGTGTGATATTAAGTTGTGGTGGCTTGATGCTAACCAATAACCAAATACTCACACAGGCATTCACTCAATCCCCTCTCCTGTGGTCTGAGGAGAAAATAGAAGAGGACCCATGGATCAAGATAAAGACAGTTTAATAGGGAAATCAAGAACTGTTCACTCAAATAGAGAGAAGAAGGATTTTTTTTTTCTCCTGACTTCCCATCATCAGGTAGTTTTTCAGTTCCTGAAAACTAGAGCCTTAGCATGCAGAACAGTTGCTTGGGAAGTCTAAAGCCACAAATGTTTCCTGTTCCTCCTCCTTTTCCTTGGCTTTTATTCCTAATCATGATGTTGTACGGTATGAGTTATCTCTTTGGCCAGTTGGGATCAGCTGTCTGCATCCTCTTGTCAAGCCCACAGCTTTTCGTTGGTGGAAGGAGAATGGATGAGGACAGATAGACAGAATGGGGAAAAAGAAGAAGCTTTGATGCTGTGCAAACATGATTCATCCATAGCCAACACACTGGTGTGTCATCAATGCTGTTTTAGTCACAAATCAAAAACACAGCACCAAAATGGGCTGCTCTGAAGACAATTAACTTCACTCCAGCCAGACTCAGTATGTAAGCAAAGGTCACATACATGTATCAGTTCCAACAGGTGCTGGAATTTGTCTGCCTGTTATGTGTTATCATATAAATAAGTTCACAGATCTGACACATTCTCTTTGTAAAATCCGTAAAAATAATTGAAACAAGGCATATAAGTGTATATGCATTCTGTATCATTACTAATCACAGATAAATATGTGTATTTATGTAATCCTTCATATAATCACTTTATTTTCCCAGAACAACTAGTATTTTTTTAGACATTCTCAGTAAGGATTATATATACAAAACATTCATATTTTAGTGTTACAATCAGATCTTCCATTGCTTCTTGTATTCTTATTTATTTGTTCAATGCTGTATTTGGCTCCTCTAAACTGAGGAATGATATGAGAGAATTAATACTGGTATTTGTGTTATTTAATTTTAGAAATATTCCTATTTAATAACTTATGATGAGATTTATTGTCCCTAGAAGTGCCTATTTTTCTTTTCTCTCTATTTACTGTAAGGGCAGATAATTCTGCTAGCTCAGGCTTACATTTAAATGTTTAAAACTTTAAACTTGGGCAGTTGAATTCTACCATAATTTTCTCTTTGCAAGCCACCTTGCTTTCCTCTTCAAATGTCTTAATATGTAATAAATATCAAATTCTGGTAATCCAGATTGCATACTGGTAGATATATAATTGTTTCTAGATGTCTTAATTATTTAAACTCCAGCACCAATTTCAGATTTGATCTTTGTTCCAAATCTAGGGCCACTTATTCTTCCAGATGAGCAGCTATAAAATTAATAGGTACTCCAGGAGAGCACCTGGAATGTGATTTTCCAAGTTCTGTGTAGCACTCAGGACATAAAGGAGAATCATGAGAGCCTTGTGCTAGAAGAGAAGCTTTCCAGGATGCTGTCACATGATTGTTAGAAATCCCTCTGGGTATATTATTTCCTTCATCTGCAAGTTTAACCTATAGTATGGCTGCATTTGTGGCAACAGCTTACATTTTAATGGTGCATTTCTCGGCTTCCTCACAATCACATTGGAATCTTTTTCCATTGTACCAAGTGGAGAATTACTTCTGTTGCATAGATATGTTTATGTTTTTTTTTCCAGCAATAGCAAAAAATCAAGCAGTTACCAGAACGTGACCCTCCTGCTGCAGTTTGGAAGGAGACAAGAGACTTGTGTTCCCTGATGTTGATAAGGACAAGCAATAGTAATCAGGGATAAGTTGTTTGGTTTTGGGCCAGTATCCCAGAGAATACATGGTACAATCTGTTGTCTGTTTTCAGTGACCTGTTTCTTAAGCGTCATATGTGGAAGTCAGCAAAGAGAGAGCTGCTGCACAGCTGAGGCCACTTAAAATGAGTTGTTACAGTAATGATGAAGATGGGGTATTATGCCCAAGTGAGAGAAAGTAAAAGTTTGTGTTTGTGCAGCGGGAGGAAGAATATGGCATCTGATTATCCTGAAGCTTCTCATTATCATATGCAAATATGAACTTCAAATGTGTGAATTGTCCTTTAGAAACAACAAGAAAAGCAAGGTTTTCCTTATTTGCTTTGCTGAATCAATGCCTTAATTACTATGCAATTGCCACAACTCTATATAGAATATATGCACAACAAAGAATTTTCCAGTGAAACTTAACTTAGAATGGGTACAAAGACGCAGATATTTTGAGATGCAATTGAAATTTAGTGGTTTAAATATGATAGTGCAGTAACTTCTTATTGTTACCAAAATCTCCTGAGAATCTTGGAAAATACAGCCTTTAATATTGAACTGGAAATGTATGTCTATTAAGAAGCCAGAGCTTATAATTTTATATCCATTTAGTACATGGTTAATCACCATTACCTAACTTGGCACTATCTAATTTTATCCCCATTAGATTGTAGTTGTGCCACTACTGTCCCATTTAAAGAGTGCTAGTCACTATCATTACAGTGAATCACAGTTACCTAGGAGATAACCCAATAAAACAATCTTCCTGATGCAGCTTCCACAGTGAAGCAAAGTACACTATAATAATACCCTACATTTTTATGGCACTTTTCATCCCAAAGCACTTCACAAATTATGTACAGAGAACATCACAACACTGCAGCAGCTTCTCAGTAGAGAAGTGCATAAGGCAACAAGCATACAGGATGCTGCCTGAGAGCAATATGGAGAAGGAAATCTAAGTGACACTTTTCCCATTACTAAATTATTCCTGCATTTCCAGAAGCTACACACAAAAAAAAATAATCCTACTTAGCATCTTTTCTATGGTGTACATGAAGGCAAAAAGAGAACAACATACATGCTGAGGGGAAATAACACAATAAATGGGCCAATCTTGCTTAGTTTTGAACCTGGGGCTTATAGTAGATCTAAGCCTCATGTTCACACTAACAAGGTATTCCCTCCCACTGAGATGCAAGTGGGCAAAGGAACCTGTAGTTGTTACAACACTTTTCTCAGAAATATGGATTAAAATAACTGTGATTTAACATCCTGATTTCCTTAAATCACTGTATTCTAAATGACACATTCTTGCACATTTCACAGATCAGATTCTTAAAAGAGGGAGACAAGGCAAGGTAAGAAGAGTTAACCTTGCTATTTAGCCTGCCATCCCATTTCTCCCACCTGTCATACTAAAAAGACATCATATAAAATTCAGCTTTGTGAAAGACAAAATATAACTCCTTTCAGTCTAAAGTTACTCAAAATTTAAGTTTACTGCATTGATCAAAAGTATTAAAAGTAAAATTTAAGTATTTGCAACTTCATCCTGTGTAAGCACTCATATCCTTCTGGGTGTGAAAGCTTGCTTTCTTTTCTCTCTTTTGGGGGTGGGAGAAGTGATACATTTTCTCCATATCTAATGTTATGTACATGACCTGATCTTTATTAATGATATGAAAGTTACTATCACTAATAGTTTTTCAAATTCTAGATTTTCTACAAAGGTTTTTTTTTTTTTTTACCCTTAATAAGAATATAAAGAACAACCTTAGACTAAGAACAAGCTTAGATAAACAAGCGGTAATTCTTAAGTTTTATCTTCTGTGTCATTAACTTCACATCTTTTCAAGTTTTTCTTTATATTTACTGGCACTGCTGTTTTACTGGTTTTAGTACACCCTTCCCTTCCCAAAACAATACATACATACAGTTGTGAGCAAACTGCCCAGTGGTTTCAAAAGTATGTAATCATCTTCTGATTTGAAAAAGCCTTGGAAAAGTTGTCATTCTGTTCCAAGACATTTAAAACATAGTTTGAGTGGCTGCAAATAGAATGTAAGGTACAAAAACATTGAAACTGGATCTCACAAAACCTGACATCTAAACAGGAGAGAAGATTTTTACAACACACAACGTATCTATGTTCACACTAATCTGACACAGGAAAGCCCTAACCCTATCTCAGTTTGTATTAACTGAGTTGACCATAGAGCCCAATTTGTTAAAATTTTACAAACAGTGTACCAAATGCCACATTCAGTTTTCCAATAATCCTGAACCAGAAACTAACTTTTGAAGTTGGAGTAACTAAATACCTACAAGCATGGGAAAATGAGAAAGCTAGAAATGCATAATGTATACAAAAATGGAAAAAAAAAATAAAGAGAAAGGAGAAGAGCATCATTAGAAAACAGAGAGTACACAGAGATTGAAATAATTCAATCACTGATTGAAAACATAAATAATTGTATTTCTTCTGGCTCTGAACATACATGAAATGATGACATTTTATGTACCTAGCATGTGTTTTCTGGTTAAACACCTCATTTTCTCAATCTCCTTCTTAATTATTCCAAAGCAGTACAAAAAGTTATAAATTCAGTCAGATGCTTGATTCCTGTGGCTGGTAAGCTATAATAAATAGATGTGAAATTTTGTGCAAAAAAATCATGAGTGTGTTGGTGGTTTAACAGGGTAGGCAGCTAAATATCACACAGCCATTTGGTCACTCCCCTCCCCAGAGGGATGGAGGAGAGAACAAAACAAAACAAAACAAACAAAAGAGTAAAATTTCTGGGTCAAGATAAATGTTTAATAGGACAGAAAAGAAAGGGAAAAAAAATAATAATAGGAATAATATGCAAAACAAGTGATGCACAATGTCACGGCTCACCATCTGATCACTTACACTCAGGCAGTTCTCAAGCTGGACACCCCCAGCTAACTTTCCCCTATTTTTATATTCAACATGATGTCGTATGGTATGGAAAACCCCTTTGTCCAGTTTGGATCAGCTGTCCTGGCTGTGTCTCCTCCTAGCTTCTTGTGCACCGTTAGCCTCCTCACTGGCAGGGAAGTATGACAAGCTGAAAAAACCTTGATTTCGTGTAAACACTGCTTAGCAACAACTAAGACATCAGTGTGTTATCAACATTATTGTCATCCTAAAACCAAAACATAGGCCTATACAAGTTACTTGGAAAAAAATTAACTCTATCTCAGCTGAAACCAGGACAGTGATATAACAAAACACAATGGATAACGTGTTGGTGATAATCTCAAAATTAAAAAAAAAGTAGACAGAAATCCGTTTCGCTTGGATTCACCTATAAAGGGAGGTCTAAATATAGTCAACTAAAAGATACCAATGTTGTAATTTACAAATAAAAGAAAATAAAAATAATGTATATGGAATATTATAATATACTGGAAATTAATAAATTGATAGAGGTAAAATTTTGAGATTAGTGAAAATGCAATGTACTTCTGTTCTCACACAGGGAAAGAAACAACTTCCCTTAGACTGCCCTGAAAACTTAGAAAAAAAGCAGAATAATTTTAGATATTGAAACAAGCGCCCAGGTTGGAAAGTAGTGTTTTAAATACAGTGTCACATTAAGCACTTTTAAGGAAATTTTCAGTTTAAATAAGGGCAGTTGTAAACTTGGCATGGCTGATATATGCTAGGTTTTATTACAAATGTTCTTATAAATATACAGGGATGAAATTTATCATAAATGCTGGCTTAAGAATGCCAGAACAAGAAATTATTTCTTCCTGAGTCTCTGACGATTTTACACAATGTGTAGTTTATAATCTCTATACATTTTTGATTTAAACATTAGGGTTTTTTAAAAATATATAGTTACTCTTGTGCATTTTCTATATTCTAAAAGAACTAGCTGAAGATATATGTTATAGTATAAAATTTGGCATTGAAAATATCTTCATAATTTGTCTTAGAGCATATGAAACTTACAGAAACTGAATTAATCATTGTTTTCCATCCTAAGGGCTTGGCTTAAGTTTAACACACATTTTATCTAGTCTGGCCAATAGCACATTTCTGAAGATCACCTGAAAATAATTACATAAGTTGACAGAGGACCTCAATAGCAAGAAAGACCAGCTGATGTACCTCACTGAGTCATTATTGATGTGACATATGATACAAATTACCAAGATGATAACAACAGATACAGACTCCACAGCATTTTAGAGGTAGGAAAAAATCTAACTAATGCTAAAACAGCCTGTGTTGCTTGATCTCTCATGCTAATGATTTTGTATTTTGTGAATAGTGTGAATTCCCAGATGTAGGAGGTCCACCAAGGCGTTTTTGCTGTCAGGCTAAGATGTCAGTCTGGTTCCCTTCCTCATCTCTGCAAGCATGAGCTTTCTGACCTGGAGTTCAGCAGGACCTAAAGCAAATCCATCTCTCATGTACTTGTACACAGTCGTACAAGGAGAGCAGAGTACATGTTTCTCCCTTAAAATGCCACCTCGTTCTTTTTCATTTTATCTGGTTTGAGCAACTGTTCTTCACCACCAGCATTTATCAATGTGATAACTTGGAAGCATTGTGTTTCATCCTCCCATTTCAAGAACCTGGTGTGCATATGCATCTCCTGTAGACTACTGTTTAGACTGTAATTTGAACATCCTATAATGTAATAAAAGATTCTATATCTGAGATGTTCCCTTGTTATAGAACTGTAGAAACAAATATACATGTAGATGCTTCAACATAACTAATTTTAAAAAAGGATTAATCTCCTCTTTAAAAAATGTTGCTACTTTGACATCTGATACCACAGTATTTGCATAACATTTTAATTCACTGGAAGTTTCAGCGTATAAAATATGAAAATCTGGACTGTTAATGATATTTAAAAAATGAAGCGATATCGCCTCTCTTTTTTTTTTTTTTTTAATAGTGCATATATACTTCTTCATTGATTCTTTAGCTAGTATAAATTCATTTTTTATAAACCACACAAGATTAATCACCTGTGCATGTAGCACAGGGAGTGCCTGTTTCTCACTTAACAACAGAAGGAACAAATACATCTAACTTGGAAAGTATTTGGATTGTTATATGAAGGTGAACTGTAATACACTCTTTGTTTTCACTTCTGGGGACCATCTGTCAGCTTCTGCTTTTCTAAAAAACAATATTATACATCAGTGCTAAATTTATCTGGTTTTATTCCTTTTCCTCCCTTCTGAACTTAGTTGACATCACATCCATTGTTAATCTCTAGGATTTAATAAATTTGTAGCCACAAATACCTTCTGAGAATGCAAAACCTGAATTTCACAAGGCTTTTCCAAGGCAATATAGTGTTTCAATGTATGTACTTAGTCTAATGAAAACTCCTTGTAAATTTTCAGGCTTTTTTTTTGTAGCAGATATAGCCCCAGACCTAAATTGTCTGTTCAGATTCAGGCCAGAGTGTCATGAGATGTAGATCAATAAGAACAATTTCTGAGACACTGCAGGGATATAGGTCAGAAAGATGGAGAGTGAATCCAGGTACTTAGTACAATTTTGGCAATCAATGTCAGCCGGCTCCCTGTTGGGAGAAAAAAGATGTGATGCAGCACCTTCAGAGCAGTGTTTTGAAAGGGATAAAGAATTGCATGAACAATGAGGAGAGGCACTTGAAACACAGATGCCATGTCAGCCAGAGTTTTAAGGTGGATCGTCCTAGATTATTTTCTTCGTAGTGAGCTCTTCAAACCTCATAAACTTAAAATAAATTACAAAATATCTCACAGGAAAGTTCTATTTTAAATGATAAATCTCAAAATGACCAAGGAAGACAACAGAGAAACAAAATATAAAAAATAGAAAAAGGGCTCAGAAAGAGTTCTTGGCCTACCTTTTGTGTTTTTACAAGCAGGCCTCTAATTTTAGTCAACTGGTTTCAGTCAACTCAGTGACTAATCTAGAGTTAATTGTGCAATTCTTGTTCGTAATTTCTTCCGTTGCTTCTGACACTCTACTTTCTGTTTCATGGTCTTATCGGCATTCTTTTCAACTGCAGTCTTGCAGTGATTCTTCATTGTTACTGCTATATTCTGCAGTCTTTGGAACCTTCTTTTAGTCAGCAGTCAGTTACTCACCAGGGAAGGATCAGTCTCCTCTCTTGCAGAAAATCCACATTACCCACTCGCTCTCAAAGGAGACTAGCATAACACAGAGAACACACATGTAAATCATACACTGTCTGTCAAATAGGTTCAAGTGAAGCTTTAATGAAATATAATAAAATACTTATATTTTTTACGAAGCAGCAACAAAAGAGAAGTTACATTTTCTTTTTATATACAGATAAGAAATTAAACACTTCTCCAAAAGAGCTATTCTGTTTGATTGAGACACTGAAGAGGTTAATTTGCCTTTCTGTATATACAAGATGTTTTTCTTACCAACTGTCTAGTTTTCTCTAGCTTCATGTATGGAAAGCGCTTACATAAATCCTTTAAAATACTGGCAAGATTCCAACCTTACAAGGTCATTTTCAAGTTGCATAATTAGAATACAAATTGGTTTGCAAGTACTGTTCAGCATTTTGACACAGAGCTAAGAAAATAATGCTAGAGGGGGATCTTTATTTCAGCAGTGTTTCAAGACCAATTAAATTAGTAACAATTATAAATAAAGCAGTGCTTGCAGCCCATCATTCCCACTGGCTTGCTCTTTCCACTGTCCTTTCCTTTAAAGGCACAATCTCTCTCCTACTTTTGACATCCCAGTACTAAAGGCAGAGGCATCTCTTAGACATGTAGTGCTGCTGTGTAAACATGGCTAAGAGAAGAGCCTGTGCTGCAGACCTGAGCCCCATCCTTGAGTTGTTGCCTAAAGCAAGAGGAGCTGGTTGAAAGCTAGTCTAATGAAAACTACCCTTATAGCAAATGGAATCTTGATCAAATAATGCTATTGATAGGGAATAGCAAGTACACTACATAAATATAGAAATTAATAATGCTTATGATAACCTATCTAAAAGTTTTGTACAGTCTTGTAGCAAGTTCCAGTATAGTTATGAATTCACTTTTTTTGAAGGCAGAGGTTTGTTGAAAAAGCTATAGCAGGTTGCATGGATATAATTTTTTTTTTTTGCACTTGTGTTCATCGTCTGTATGATTATAGTGGCAGAACTGCAGTTCTGCAATTCTGACATAAAATAATGTCTCTTGGTTGTCATCTTAAATTCTCTGCAGATTATCATATGGAATCATTTGCCAGAGATCCTGCCAAGGCACAGAATTTAATTATTTTGCTGATTAATTTGTAATTTGTGAATCTCAGAAAAATTAGAAGACCTCTCTATGAGAGTGAAAATATTTTGGTATGAACAAGTTCATCAAGAATCTCATAAGATCAGATATCTTTTAAAAAACTGCACATCACTGAAATATCTGTTTTCTGCAAGGAGTTAAATGCAAAATAGATACTGAAGGTTCCACAAAGTTATTTATCTGTTGGAAAACATTCCAACAAATAGAGGAAACTTCTGGTTATTATTTTTTATAGTTTAATGTCATAATCTTTTAATCTAAGGTGGTTTTTTGTCCACAGTATATATGTGTATTGATTGGTATCTCCCATTTCTATAACATAATGAATGTACCTGGTATTCTTGATAAGCTTTCTACAATTAATTATAACACTGTGATCCCTTACTTTCAACTTCATGGAGTTTCACCACATATGTCAGCTATGATACAGCAGGGCCTGGTATCCTGGAAATGCACATGGAGAAATTTTAAAGTAGTTAGCAGGAGCAATTGACAGTGCTTGCAGCCCATCATTCCCACTGACTCACTCTTTCCACCGCCCTTTCCTTTAAAAGCACAATCTCTATTTTACTTTTGACATCCCAGTACTGAAGGCAGAGGCATCTCTTCGATGTGTAGTGCTGCTGTGTAAACATGGCTAAGAGAAGAGCCTGTGTTGGGGACCTGAGCCCTCTCCTTGAGTTTGGGTAAGTAGCCTGATATGCAACGATTTGGACTGGAACTAGTGTGAAGAGTTAATGGAAAAGGGCTGGAAAAGCTTTTCCAGGAATTTTCCCTCTTTATTTGGGATCTTCATCTCTGCCAAGGCTCTCACCCTGCCTTTGGTTGTCTGTGGTCCTGTTGATCTGGACCCAAAGCTTCACCCATGGACTGGCAACCCAGCCTAGTGTTGGCTTGTCCCTGTTCCCATCACCATGGTGCTGCCAGACCGTTCAGGGTGAGGGGACCCTGGTTCCCCTCACCAGGCCTGATCCTGAGCCCCACCCATAGGCGTATATCCCAGCCTATGCTTCAGCCATCCCCAGGGAGGTGACCAATGATGGGGGCTGGGACTGAGGCTGTCCCAGTGGTCCCCAGTTGCCCTGCTCCTGGCTGCCAGGTCCTGCACTGATGGACCACAGGGGGCCCCTGGCCACCCTGGATCCATGACTGCTTTGTTGATATTTATTTACAAAGACACAGTCCTATACTATGTTACAGATCTCTGACATCAAAAAGTATTTTTCTGAAAAGCACAATGCAGCTGAAAAAGTAAGAAAAAAAAAAATCTAGAATAGAATTTTCCATGTAGTTTTACAATGGACTGCATTAGTATAATGACAAGTCAGAGTAACCAACGCATCCAGATGACTGTTTTGTTAAATAAGGAAGGACTGTGAATGCAATTGCAATTTGTCAGCTGAGAACCATCGGGCAGAGTTAAAGAATACTACTACCAGTCAATTTAACTTTAGAGAAAAGAAAACAAACAAACAAACAGTAAAACATCTAATTTTTCTCATTGATGAGATTACAGGTTTAGTTAATATAGAAATTGCATGTTGTAGATATGTAGATATGTTGTAGATGCACAGTATTTTTGTTAAACAGGTAACTGAGCATCACACACTGATTTGATTGATTAATAGCACTTTCCAGTGTAAAAAAAAAAAAAAAAATACTATGGTAAAGTAATTTAGAACAGAGATAGCTCAATAACTGTTTATCTGAAAAAGATCATCACCTGATGGGGATTTTTTAGTTGTGTTCTGGCTGCCTGTAACCTTGTTAATTAAAAAAATGGACAGAAATATAAATCACCGCTGGTAATATTTGCACATGTAAAAGGGGTTGATACAGTGAGGAATAATAGCAAGATCAAATCAGTCAAAGAGAGATAACGGGATCATTTGGTTAGCTAAGTCCATTCAAAGATAATACAATTTAATGTAGCTACAATCAAAGACATAACTCCAAGAACAAGCTCATGCCTACATAATAGAGACTGTTCTGAAAATCAGTGATGGGATGGATGTGTCTTTGCTGATGAACACTTGTTTATGCCAGAGGACACAGCAGTGGGTTGTTGCAGGGTTAGCTGCAAACCAGAAAACTCATCATTATCTGACACTTCCAGTAAGTCTCTGCTGTATGTGGTGTGAATCAAATATAAACAAGATAGGTGGTTCCTTCTCCTCATTACAACTGGGAAAATGAGCTCTGCACTTCATAGCATTTTGACCATTTTTCCTATCTTTTTCTATTCATATTTCTCTTCTTATATTATCTTATTTTCACTTTTTTCTTTCTAATTGCTTGAGAAACAAGAGAGATTACCCACTGTAGCAAGGTAAAACAAAGCATGGGAGAAGCATTTTGAAATAGGAAAAAGGATATTTGTGGGTCCCAGGAGAAGGAGCACTCATCAGTAAAGCACCATGGCGATCTACATCTAACAGTGAAAGGCTAAAGGTAAATGGCCAAAACAAAGAGACGCAGACCCTCACTCCCATCCATGATTTGCAAAACTTTTCTCAGACTTACAGAAACCTCAGAATAAAACTGTTGGTATGATAAACAAAACAAAACAAAACAAACAAAGAAACAACACCAAAAAAGTTTCAGCTATACAGCTAACGAGCTTTAAGACAGCTCTGGCTAATACTGCCCTTGAATGTAAGATAGGAAACAAGTAAACAGAATCAGTGCAAAGATTTTACCTTTGTATTATGGTATAGACACTGTTAGATATTAAACTCTGAATGTAATTTTATTATTTTTATGTTTAAAGCTGTATGTTGATAAAATGAGAAGAACTGAGAAAGATCAAATGATATGTGCAACAGATGAAACACCTTAAAGTGATTATTTTCACACATTCTGTGATTAGTTTTTTAGTAGGCCCCCCTCCAAAAAAAAGTCTCTGATAGAAGGTATCTTTTTCTTTCCCTGAAAGAGAAAATATTGAGACTTAGGTAACATTTCTTCCTAGTGAAAGAGATTAATATAAATAAATTAATGGTTAGAAATTGATTCAACCAAATTCAAGCCTTTACATTTGTTTAATTAATTTTGAACTATTTTTGACCAGTAGTCACTTTCTAAAGGAGTCACTGAGAACACCTTTCACCACCCATGGAAATATACAGTACCTGGCTAGACATGGTCCTGAGCATCCCATTGCACCTGGCTCTTCTCTAGGCAAGGGAGTTTGTCTCCTTTGAGAACCTCTTCCAACTATGTAGTGTTTCTGTGATTCTGTAGTTTTATCATGTTGTGCTTTATAGTACAAACACTTTTGTGATTTTTAAATGCACACCTTAACTTGACTACTCTCCCTAATTTTGATATAGTTTCCAAATATTACTTCAAGGTAATGAGGGAAGCTTTATTCAATAACTGCTATAATACCAGGAAAAGACTTGTTGTCTAACATACTTTTCTGTATAAAGCGTTCTATACCATACCATAATATCTATGATCAAATGGTAACACTACTGAAGAGTTTTAGGCCAAGCTGGCCAGATAACTAAACCTTTGGCATAAAGTTATGGTGCAATAAATCATAAATCTGCAATGTTGAAACAAGGAAAGGAAATGAGCTACTGATTCTATGTTACTTTCAAATAAATGCTATCTCAACTGGGTACTTCTAAGATATTAGAAATTATTATACTAGACTACAATAGTGTTAAAATTCAAGTCTTAATAATTAAATTGTCATTTAAAAAAATAAAAAAGACATGACATTAATTAAAGAATTCTATTTTTTAAATTATCAATAAGCTATATTTCATTTAACTAACACATTTTTGTTATATTTATCACTTGATAGAATATAATTCATAACATAATTACAAACGTGTCAAAACGCTCTAACATGTGCAGTAATATCAGTTTAAATCTTGCTTATAAAATCTTCACAAATACAACTCATATATTATAAAGTTTTGAAAAATATTTAAGCTAGACAATATTAATACACAGATTTTCTTTTCTGCGTATACTTAGGAACTACATAGCTATTTTCAGATTAGATAATTTTCTGTACAATTCAGGGTGCAAGATTATATGTATTGAGTTGAAATTTCATCTAGAGAAAATGGAAAATGAAAGCTGTTGCATATATTTGGTTTCTCTGGTTTTCAAAAGACAAGGTTCTGTTATTTTTTTTTCATGGTGGAGTTACATCTTTATTCTTAAATTTGTTTTGTACAGAAAGAAAAGTCTTAACACTTTTATTTAGTGAAATCAAAGGTTTCAAAACACATAAGAACTTTAAAAAATGAAGACTGTTTTCTTGACATTTAATCCTAGCTCATCCTGGAATCTGTAAATTCTAACACATGAAGATTCATTGTCTCAACTCTGTGTGTCAACAGTGGTGTCCAACAACAGGATGAGGGGCAACAGGCACAGACTGAAGCACAGGAAGTTCCACCTAAACATGAAGATAAACTTATTCTAATTGAGGGTAACAGAACACTGGAACAGGCTGCCCAGGGAGGTTGTGGAGTCTTCTTCCCCAGAGACATTCAAAACCCACCTGGACACATTTCTGTGTGATCTGCCCTAGATGAACCTGCTTTAGCAGGTGGGTTGGACTAGGTGATCTTTGAGGTCCCTTCCAATCCCAACCATTCTGTGATTCTGTAATCAGTAGAGTCAAGTTTGCTATGCAGCTAAAAAGTTCTACACAATTTTGATGCAGAGGAATTAAGTTATAGGCCAGGGAGCTGATGATCTCTCACTCTTATAAATATGATTCAGTAGTATTAAAAATATATTTAGTGTAGTTGGGCTCTTAAATTCCTGAGGGAAAAAAAAAAAAAAGTGGACAAAACAGAAGGATTTTTTAAATTAATAAAAAAACGATTAAGGTATTAAAGGCTGAATGTTACAGGGCACATTCTAGTTGTGTCCAGAACTTCTGCCCCTGTTTTGTATCTCTATGAAAATATCAGCCAAAATCCTGCAAGAACACACAAAAGAGGCTTGGCTCTGCAGTTACAAAAGTATTAACTATATGCACTGTGTCAGCAATGATCAAATCTAAGAAGTTTTACCTAAAAACTGTAATCACTATGAGTGCAAAGCACAATTAGCAATGATACTGCTTGAGGTTTACTCACATATTTGTGACCTTCCCAAACTTCCTGCACATCGGAAGGAAAACATGTTTTCTAGTTTTCAAATATTAAATCTCCATGCTCAGTTGAATAAAAAATAGAACAAGGCTACAAGGTCACAATTTCTATGCAGTCTTTCTTTCTGCTAATCATTCACAGTTAAGCAAAATGAGAAGAATAGAAAGCTCTGCATCCCTAACTTGCTGATAAAATTTGTTCCTCACAAATACTTCATTTGGGTTTGCTTTCATGTTGATGCAATTTTATGGAGGTTTTTTTTTTTTAATTTTTAAAATTAATTTTATGTCTTATAGTCAACTCTAAGTCTGCCAATTCCTACCTTATTTTTTAATTATTGAAACAGCAACATAATATGAAAAAAGACTAAGGAAAATAAGCCACGCCAAAACAGAAACAATGGCCTATTAGTCACTGCCAAGACAGTTTTATTCAATTTCCCTCTGAAATCTCTTAGCAAACACATTCATAATTTAAAATACCTACAGCAGTACAAATGCTTAGCCTGAAGTAGCCAAGAGTTGCTGATGGTATATTTGGAATTATTAATAGAACTAATGTGGCAGCATGCCCAGAGTGAAGCAAGGCTGTTGCACAGTACTTTGGCTTTCTGCTTAAATTGTAAGGATTAATGTACAGACATGTGTCAGTTAAATCTTTTTTTGTCTAGTGTCCATTTCTGTTGTTGCCAATCACATCCTGATGCACAGGATTGCTGAACTAAACCTTTTTTTGAACCAACATTTTTCCAAGTGGTTCATCCTTATTTGATCCCTTGTCTTATGCAATCAGTGTACACCCACTACTGCAGTTTATTCAGTAGTTAAATTATAGTCTCTACATAGTCAAAGGGAGAGTCTTCAGACTCTCTTTCCCCCATCTCAAATAATTAACAACACTTAAAAATGTTCCATTATAGGTCATTCTATTTACTGACCACTCATATTTCTCTTGTGGAGAGCTTTAAATTTTCAGATTCCTTAGTGTGAATTCTTCCCAGCTATTCAGAACCTTTTAGAGAAGCTAGTGCTATAAGGGAAGCCACTACAGCAATATTTGCTATTCTTGAATACAGAGTGATACCTATACGGTCAAGAAATTTACCATGTCCAACCGCCAACTACTAATCCAAAGATTTTTAATAAACTGATAATTCAAAATCATGACTTCAATTAGAAAGTAGGATAGAATCATAAAATAGTTGAGGTTCAAAGGGACCTTTTGGAGGTCATGTAGATACATTCCTACTGAAAAAAGAGCCACATAAAAAGTTAAAGCAGGTTTCTTATGGTCTTGTCCATCTGAGTCCTGAATATTGCAAAAGATGGAGATTTGGCAGCTTCTCTAGGCAACTTGTTCTTGTGTTTGATAACTCCCATGGTGAAAAAAAAAATATACAGATTTTCCATGTTCTGAGTTGTGTCTGTTGTCTCTAATTCTTCCAGTTTATAATTCTGGAAATCTGTATCAATCTTCTCTACACCCTCTCCTTGGTAAGCTGTAGTCAGTAATAACAGTCTTCCCATTAACCTTCTCTTCTTCAGGCTAAATTGATACCTTGCCCTCCAGCTCCACTCGTATGTTAGTTGCTTCAACACCTAACTATCTTGATAGGCCTCCACTGGACTCTACCCAGTTTGAAAATGTCATTCCTGTACTGGAGAGCCCAGATTTGGACACAGCACTCCAAGTGGAGTCTCATCAGTGCTGACTAGAGAAGAAGAATCACCTTCCTCTACTTGATGTCAAAGCTTTTTCTAATGCATGCTAGGATGATATTTGCTGCAAGCACACATTGCTGGCTCTCATTCAGTTTGTGTTCCAGCAGGATTTCAGGTCTCTTTTTGCTTTATATATAGCTACAACTTGGGAGTGTCCATCTACCACTCATTCAAAGACAACCTCTCAGTCTCTCTTTCCATGCAACATGGAACACAGGCTTTTGCCTCTGCAGAGTCTCTGTGAAGATCGTGTTAGATGTCCTGTTTATTCTTCCTAATTCTGCAATAGTAATTATTTATCTTTGAACATTTTAGATTAAATAAGGATTTGAGACATTGATTCTGACACTATATAATCTATGGGGTTTAGTGTGTGTGTTTGTTTGTTTGAATCTCTAGTTGATATGTCTTTTAACACTTGGCTGCACTACATTCTCACATTTGCTAGATATTACCTAGCAAATTTCTGAAGTCCAGATTTTACTTTCTCTCAAACTTGATTACTTGTATATTTAAACCCTTACTTAACTTTAAGCTTGTGAGTAGTTCCTCTGAAGTCAGTTTTGTTGATTAATGTTAAGCATGAACTTAATTAGATTCTTGGACTGTGGCCAGAATGACTGATGTCTCATCTGTTGCAAGCTATTAATGTCTCGTTGTAATCAATGCAGATGTAGTGAGAAAACAAGATGCTTTACTCCACAGTGAATGGATGTCTGTCTCCTAAATTGAACACCTAAAACCTAGGTTAAAATTTAGGACTAAAAAGTCTGAACTACTATTCTATGCTGTCTGTGATATAATAGACTAAGAATTTTACACAATCCATCTTCCCATTGCAAGGAAAGTACTCTTGGACTTGTATCTTTCTCATTGTTGCCATTAGAAGGAATGAAGGCAACTGGCTCAGAATGTACAGTAAACTTCATATAACAGAGCTAATGAGAGATGAATATCACCTTGAGAATCAAAATTGTGTTGTAACACTACAGTGCTTGATTTATGGTTATTAAGTTTGTGGGACAGATTTTTTTTTCTTTCTTTTGTACCATATAAAGCACAATATTACAGAAGACTGTCCTTACCTGTTGACCTGTATAGAGGCGAAGGCATGTGTAGAGGAAAGACCCTGGACATTTGGGTACCTTGGTTCTTGGAGTAACTCATTAGAGGATTTGCAAGAGGAAAAGCAATTTTTAACAGCAGACAGATGAATTCAAAGTTCAGTGTGCTAATAGCCATAAATTATTCAAATTCAGCTTCTCTGTAGAAAGGTCAGCCTATCATATTACACTGTAATACCTAATTTTAAGTTCAGGATGCTAGAGGCTCTGAGCAAGAGTATAACACTAAACAACCAAATAAGCAAAGAGGCAGATGAAAAAACAAACACACAACCAAACCCTACCTCTATAAACAGCAGAGTACTGTCTTGCAGAATTTAAAAAATCATCCAAAAGCTAGAAGAGTCCAAAGAAAACCAAGTGGACAGAGAATAAACTATTAAACTTAAATATTAAGCCATAATGATGCAAGTCATTAAGTAGAAATAGCTTGGTATAAAATTTCCATTGACCACACTTGAAGTAGGATTTCTACAAAGAGCTGAAAGGATTCATAGATAACCACCACACACAAACTTCAAATTGACTACCGGATACACTGTTTGAATCATAGCAAAAACTGAATTAGTGATTTTGTTTGTAAGTATAGTCTGTTCAGAGAAGAACAACATTTTCAGAAGTAATTTGCACCTCACACATCTTTGAAGAAGTTATCAAGCAAAGGAAGAAACATGATCCACTCAGTGTTGCTGCATTAATTCATCTGGAAACACTTCCAGTTTCCTAGGACATCACGCATGATATCACAGAATGGCTGAGATTGGAAGGGATGTCTGAAGGTCATCTTGTCCAACTCCCCTGCTGAATCAGGGTCAGTTACAGTAGGTTTTCCAGGACCATGTCCAGACAGTATGGTCACAACTGCTCTTAGTACTGGAAAGACTTTACAGTACTAAGGATCATTCTGTGCTCTCTTCTTTTGCTGCTGCCTCCAGAGATGAGCTCACAGTAATCAGGATGTCTGACAGCTGTGGTGAGTTCAAAATGACCTAGAACACCAGTGGAAGAAGATCACAAGATATTGGCGCAGACAGTATGAAAGTGCAGGTACAGTCACAGCATATGTAGACCTGTTAATAAATAAATAAATAAATAAATAAACAAATAAAAATATATATATGTATATAACAAACTGTCTTGTTACTAAGGTAATTCAATTAACAGTCACAAAATCAGGGAGAAAGTCTTTCAATACAAAAAATATTTAAAAGGTGGAAATAAAGGAGGAACAAATGGACACTTTTAATAGTTGAGCAGAGTTAGAATGAAGTTCTCCAAAAGTAGTGTGGAGTTGTTAAAGTGTTTATAAAGTATATGGAAAAGGCAGTGAAAACTGGGGCAACAAGATTTACTGATTCAATTAAAATAGTGAAAACTAAAATGTTACTAAACATCTTCAGAAAAGCCTCAGAAGTTTGAAAGATTGAGTGATAAGTGCAAATCAGTATTTTATATGCAAAGCAGAACTGAAAAGGAGAAGCAACTGTAATCCTATATGCACAGTGATACGTTGTTAAATAATCATCACAGTTCAGGAAAAGAATCTTAGAGTAATTCTATATGACCTTCCAGAAACATTAGAAGAGAGACCATAAAAACATGAATGTTTGTACTGGGTCTGCTGGAATGGAGTTAATTTTCTCCATAGCAACCTGTATGGTGGTGTGCTTAGGATTTGTGTTTGTGTTTGCAATACAGCTGTGTCTTGCTTCATATCTGTTTTAACTTTTTCCCACTCTGCCTCCCCAGAAAAAAGGCTGGGGTTGCACAAGAAGTTGAGAGGGGACAAAAGCAGGACAGCTGACCCCAAATGACTAAAAAGGTATTTCATACCATATGACATTGTGCTCAGCAATAAAAGCTCAAGGAAAAGAGGATGATGGTATTTCATGGTTATATTACTTGTCTTCCCATGCAACCATTACATGGGTTGAGACCTGCTTCCCAGGAAGTGGCTGGACATCTGCCTGGCAATGGAAGGTAGGGAATAAATTCCCCATTTTGCTTTACTTGCAGCTTTTTTTCACATGTTAATCTATCTTTATCTTGACCCATGAGTTTTTTCTCACTTTTGCCCTTTCGACTCTCTCCTCCATCCTGCTGAGGGGGCATCAGTGAGTGACTGGGTGGGGGCTTAGCTGCCAGCTGGGATCAATCCACCACAATATTATAAATGCAAAGAAGACAAAGGTTGGACACTTTGTAGTTCCATGTTGGACTTGCATCCTGAAAATCAAATATATTTTGGTCTTTAATTCACAGAAGATATTCTAGAAGAGAAAGAATCTTATGGAAGGCAGAAAGAAGAATAAATTAATGTGTCAGATACCTGTCACCTGAGTAGGTGTTAAATATGCAGCTAGAAGAAGTGGTAGATGTGAGGATGTAAATTAGATAGATGATAAATTTATGAACGGTGTATTTATGAATAATTAAGGAATAGTAATTCGCAGCTTCTCATGACTTAGAAAGATTGCATTACGCTTAATTTGACAGGCTGAAAGCAAATCAAAATAGTCTTTTTTTTCCACCCCAATTGTAATTAAATTAGTTAACTCATCATTAAAAGATTTTGTGAATGTCAAAAACATGAATTGGTTTAAAATGTATGTAATGGTGGAGTTTTTTAAAATTCTTATTTATATATCTATAAATGACTTGTAAATGCTATGATCTTGATCTTCATTTCATTTAATAATCACTTTCTTCAGAAGCTCAGATGGTGCATCAGATGTAGACTGTTTGTTATACTACTTATCTGAATATTTTTTGTCAACCACTGCAAGGACAGGGCGTGGAATGAAATGTAGTAGACAGATCTTTCACCTGTGACATCATATTGTCATAAATTTATGTACCTCATAACCCTCACGTAATCACATACAGTAAATGTAGTCAATTAGAAGAGCCAGACACCTCTGTACGGTTACTCATCCAGACTTCTCTGTTAGAGACTCCTTAGGTAAATGTCTACAGTTGGATTGTATTAATACTTCTCAATGATTTGCATCAGAAACATTTTCTGTTTGTGCAAAAGAAGAGAATTGGCCATGAAATATACCATACATTGAGAAGATAGGAATATACAATGCTCAAGGTAGATGTGATTCTTCAGAGTTATTTTAGAATCCCTTTTCCTCTCTTAGTTGTGCACAGATATGCACAGATAAACATATCCTTTATGCTTGCATAGGATTCTGACTGGAGACCTGTAGCATAGAACTCCACTCCTGTCTTAAAATATGTTATAAAAGTGTGTTATTGATTTCCAAGCAATCTTGACTGAATGGCTATTCTTAGAATCACACAGGCTCAAAGAAAATAAACAAACAAACAAAAAACCACACCATTTTCTTCCAGATCCCACACATTCACTAATAGGTCATATCAAGGTACTGTACTTGTTCTACTAGTATCGCACTACTTTCTGTATTAGGATGCAGCTATTTCAGATATTTCAAAGCCCTGCTTTAACTGTCTGCCAAGATATGCCATGAATGTCAGAGTTCTTTAAATCAAAGCTGAAAAATATCCTGGTTTTCCCTTTGCTTTCCATCATTAGCTTGGCACTGCAAGATGTGTTATTAATTACTGTACATCTCTAGTAAAACACCTTGAGATGTCTTGCTGAGATAAGGTACATCATCCTATAAAAGGAAGTTGTTGCTGCTGTTCAGCCAGAAATAAGTCTGAAGTACAGTAGAACAAGGTCTTTCAAAAGTTCCATCAACTATATTAAGTTTTAAATAAATTAATACTATAAGGCCAATTCTAAAATCTGCAGACTATAGTTTACAGCTCACAGAAGCATTTACAACTGCATCTTCAAAATAATTGTATATTCATAGTGATTTGCATCAACCTTGCGTATCTTTATCAAGGTATAACCAACCACATAAAGAGAAAGACAGGGGAGATACAGATTCAAGAATTCCGTTAGTATTCTTACACTGAATTTCCTGGACATAGGATTTGCACCATATATTACCATGTTAGAGGGACTAATGAGGAAGGCAGATAGCTCAACCTAAAAGGAGGACAGTGACAAATCAGGATATTTTCTTGAAGGAAGAAACTTCTTGGACATTGCTGATCTGTTTTAATTCTTTTGTTAAATATCATGGGGCTTCAAAGAGCATCTGAAACATTAATAGCTTATTTTAAAATGGCATTAGCTGTAGTTTGGGGAAGCTGGGGTTACCTCTGGCTTTAGAGCCAAACTCATTCCAAGTGTCACTGTTTTAAAAATGTACTTGGCCTGATTTCACTGTGATTCAGGCTAATTGTTAACACAAATAGTTTTCTACAGCAGAAAAGGTTTAAAGGTTACAAAAGAGCTACCCAAATTATGAAATCACAGTTTAAAAAAAGTAGAGAATGAAAGAACTTTAGCATTACAGTTGACTTCACTGCTGAGGTCATGACTTGTTCAAGTACAGAGAAGACTGACATTTCTCCTCAGTTAGTTCTCCTCCTGGCTATGTAGGCAATGAGTATATAGCTCATGCATCATTCTTTTTACCAGTAGATCTTCAAATATTTAATATGTGAAAATGCTTGTATGTCAGAAAGGAAAAGTGATCTTTCAAAAGCTCACAGACAGTTATCTGCAGAGGAGCTCTAGGGTTAAAATGCAAGCAACTATAAACCGTGGATTGATGTTAATTAAAATCAGCTATTAGTAAAAACATTTTAATGTAAAATATGTACATTGAAAAATAAAGTTGAAGAAACACAATCATCACTATTTTTCTAATTCTTGTGTGTCTCAGGATTCTTGTCGTTTATTGGGCAAGGAATAAATAACTATTCCAGGTACCCTGTAGCTCTCGCTCCGCTCATTTCTGCCAGTGAATCATGGTATGTTAAATGCTGTTTTACTGTGGAGATGGATGAGGCAGACTTCTTGGTATCCACAGAAAATTGCCAGGGAGCACTGAAACATTCACAGGACAAGTATTACCAAAAAATGGACAATTTTCACAATTGTAGCCTAGACATTGCTAAGCAGCAATGGACAAGCATAGGAAGAATTGATTACAACATCTCAACTGCAACTGAACAATTGCCTATTTGGTGTCAGATCTAGCCTCAGCACAAGTTTGGTGGTTAATGAATATTTTGTCATTAGGTATGACTGACCATACATGAAAAAAATAGAAGGTGTCAGTCCTGACAATATTTATCATTCTAAGCCCATACACAATGAAACAAGTAAAAATGATGAGGCTGGAATCTTGATGAACAAGCAGGAACATTTTACTTATTTCTTGTTGCCTGTTTTTCATTCCCTAGCAGTACGTGATCATAAGATGAAGAATTTCACTTCCAACATCAAGGACACAGAACTGAACCTAATGATACAACAGAACTAACTGGGCACTGAGTCAGCAGTTTATCCCTATCGAAATTTCCAGCCTCAAGACTAATTCAGACTTCATTTTGCCATTGCATCTTGCACAAATCTTGCAAAATCATGTGTAAAACACAGGCTGAGGGTTTCAACACCAAGAGAGATTGAAAGTGTGGCATAAAGCAAAACAATAGGGCAGGAGAATTTCAATGTGATTTCAGTTAAAGCATAAATTGCATTATAATTTTAATAATAGTCAGAGCACACTGATTATATGACTAACTTTCCCTTCACTCTTTTCTCATCACCACGTTATACCGTTAGAGTTATGGACTCTCATTTACCCATGAGGATGATGTGCTATCTTGTAAAAACTTGTACAATTCCAAAGAATGTATTTGCAAAAATTAGATTCATATTAAAGATACTTAAGCAGATGAAATGAGATGACGTTTCCCCAAATGAGGCTTTTATGAAAGAACTAATTCATATTTATTTACATTCATTTTCTTAAAACGAAATTCTTTCCTCTCTGAAGAAACTGCAAGTGGTAGTTCAAAAGAATCTTGATATCAAAGCAAATGTTTGAACTGATTGATAAGCCACGTGCACTTAACAAGCCCTTGTGATATACTTTGCTGTGCAGTTATCTCACAGAATGTTTGATTTCAAAAGCAAATAATGAGCCTCAACTTATTTCACATAGCTTCTGGTAAGCAGATATATTTTGGTGTCTTTTTTAAATTGAACCTGAAAATTTAAATACTGGTCTGGATAATATCATAACTATGTTTCTAAAAAGGCAGTTCAAAATAAATGATGTTATGGACCACATGGAATCTTAACATCTTTTACTTTCTAACCCTATTCTGTTCTCATTCACATACGAGTTCTATTTTATCAGGTGTTTCATTGTAGTGCATACAAAGCTAATACTGAATAAATTCATTTTCTTGCAATTAAGTCTCAAATACCTAATGTTTTGAAGTGAACCTGGACCTTATACTGATGGCAGATAAGAATACCCTTTAAATAGGATCATCTTTTGCTTTCGTAACTGCAAGTCCTAACAGGCTTTAAATTGGTATAAAGACTGTACACCTTTTAAACTCAGTCTTTCCCCATTCTTTCTTGTATATCAATACAGAAACACAGGTCTGAACAGCTTTACATGTCTAATTTTAAATAGTTCAGAAGTCAACTATTCTATAAAAATAAAATGTGTGATGAATTCATATTTTCCTCCTTGGAGATGTCATGAAGATATATTTACCTGTTCCACAGGGCTCAGCTGGAATACACTTGCAGTGCAATGGTCAATGTTCAGTCTATCATGTCTTATGTTACTATTCAGATTTAATTTTTTTTTCAATGCTCTTCAAAAAGGTAGATTGTTGGAACGATAAAGGACTCAGCATTCTGATTCAATGTGAATCACGCAAAGCCATTTATTACAGAAACAAGCTTCCTTATATACGCAACTATATTCTAATCACTCGTCCACGCTCCAAGCATGGATTCGCTAAATGAGTATCATGGGCTGTCCATGCGCTGGAGTCTCACTGATGATACGTCCGATGATTCACACCACGCCAGGACCCCTCTGATTGAGGAACGCCCCTCTTTCTCACAGCAGATTCTGTTCTCAGCTTCTCGAAGCGGCCTTGAGATTCCTTTGAGCCAGACTAATTCAGCAACAAATCTTTATCTATCAAAACCCCTCCACAGTAGATGTCACCACATGTTCATGTGTGAATAAGAATGAAAGATTCAGGCTGCAATAATTATTATTTTTTGTGAGTATTTGTGAATATTATTTTAAAATTCATTCATAATTATAACTAAGGACCTAAAGCTGCCAAACTGATAGGCTTGGATACTTAATCATACGTCAATTATTTCTTATAAGTAATAGGATTGTAATAAACTAAGAGAAAAACATTATTATTAGAAACCCAAATGCTTTGAAAATGTATTAATTTTAGAAGAATTTTTCCAAAGTATCACAATGAACTATTCCAAGACTTTCTCTTAAATGACTTATCTGAATTCCTTCTCTTGTTTAAACTAATCTGTAATTTGGACAGTAATAACAAAGCTTCTAAGATACAAAATATGTATCATGATTTGAAACTTTTTCCTTGAGAAATTTACTTAGAGAGTTTTCATTTAAATTGAAAAAATAACCACTAACAAATTCTTTAAACTCAGAATCCTTTAGAGCATTAAATTCATTCTCCCTCCATCTCAATTTTATGCTTTTTTCCTTTTTAAATACCAGTTTGTCTTATTTATTCTCATTGATTTAAACAGCATTTCTAAAGAAGTTTGAATGTATTAAGATGTATACACTGTCAGATCCAGAGTAATTTAAATATTGGGGTCACATACATCATTTTAGATCAGATGTGATAATTGCAACATTTGTTCTGACCTTACCTATGTCAAACAATTTCACTCTTACTGTTACCCTTTACTGAACCCCAATAATTAATTATGACTGAATAATCTCTGCCAATGTCAGTGATAGTAATCAGCTGTCCAATTTTTTACTTTGTTCAGCTTCAGAATTCAGAAATCAATTCTTGCCATGCTTTTGAATAATAAAGGGTCTGTGGTAATTTAGTATTTTCTCCCAATACATTAATAAATGAAGAAAGCATTTTCTGATTTTCTCACTAATAAACTAACCAGTTCTATATATTCCAGTACTCCTAAGAACACTTTTTCCTTCATGGTAGTCACATCTTACTGGATCTTCTGTGAATTTTCTTGAATCTTATAGACAAAACTTCTAGTAACCAGTAGTATAAGTTTTTATCTAAGGCATGTGGACAAAGCAATAAAATCAACATCCTACATCCCTACACCTTAGTACTAATATCTCATTTAATTGTTTCCATACCATGACGAAATTTTTTTTTTCTTAGTCCTAGCCAGCTAGGATACAGTTTCATGTGCAGTAAGTATGGCCTGTGTTCATGGCTTCTAGACAGAGTTGTGTTTGGCAGCTAGAAAGCCTGTTTTCTTTTAGTGAAGTCAGCTTAAGCAGTGACCCAGATAATTCTATATGACTACCCTGTATGTTTCATCATTTTCCACTCTGCCAGTCTTGCCCTACCAGCATATTTTGTCAGCAATGATTTTATATTTGCCTCTATGCCACTGATAGTAACGTGACCAAAGCTACTATTGTGCACCTAAGAACTCCAACGGAAATGTTTTCAGTCAATGCCTAATTGTCACAGATGTCTTCAGGGGATATATTAACCAGGCATTACTATGCATTAAATGGATCATTTTTTATAATAGTAATATATTACTGAGTTAAATGCTATAAACAAGCTTATTATTTTTTTAACAAAAGATAAAATCAAATACGAAAAACCAACTGATGGGTTTTTTTACAAAGACTAACCTATCAAAACTATAATTTAATGAATCATTGAAGGATATGTAAGACATATACAATGAAGCAACCTGTTATCCCTCAATACTTATTTTCTTGTATGAATGTTCTTAGGTATATTCAGAAGCTGTGCAAAAAAACAACATTTGGTAGTTTTTCATGCCCGTGTTTACACACCTAGAACAACTATTCATGTTTACCAACACATTTTAAGTTGTACAGATCAGGTACTGTTAAAGACAAACCTTATGTAAGTCCACAAGATAGAAATCTAGGGAGTATTTCTTGGTATAATTAAAATAAAATAATTTATATATTTCAAGAAAATTGGGTTGCTCTCAATCTCTTTATCAGCCAGCCTGTATTGATACCAGGGGTTGCCCTGACCGAGGTGCAGGACCTTGCAATTGGCCTTGTCGAACATCACTAGGTTCACATAGTCCCACTTCTTGAGCTCGTCCAGGTCCCTCTGGATGGCACCCCATCCCACAGGACTGTAAATCACATCTCTCAGCTTGGTGTTGTCCCACTGTCTATGTAATTGAAGAAAATATTGAAGAGTACTGGTCCCAGTACAGACCCCTGAGGGACACCACTCATCACTGATCTTCATATGGACACTGAACCATTCACCACTACCCTCTGGATGTGACCATCCAACCAATTCCTTATCCTCCAGAGTCGATACATCAAATCCATATCTTTTTAATTTAGAGAGAAGGATGTTGTCGGGGGCCATGTCAAAAGCCTTACAGAAGTCCAAGTAGCTGACATCTGTAGCCCTTCCCTTGTCCACTGATGTAGTTACTCCATCATAGAATGCCACTAGGATCATCAGGTAAGACTTTCCATTGGTGAAGCTGTGCTGGATGTCTTGAATCACCTCCCTGTCCTCCATATGCCTTTGCATAGCTTTTAGGAGGATCTGTAACGTGATCTTCCCAGGCAAAGAAGTGAGACTGACAGATCAGTAGTTCCAAGGTCCTCCTTTCTACCCTTTTTAAAAATGTGTGTGACGTTTCCCTTTTTCCAGTTACTTCACCTGACTGCCATGACTTGTCAATATCATGGAGAGTGGCTTGGCAACTACATCTGCTAGTTCCCTCAGGACTCTGGGATGCATCTCATCAAGTCCTATAGATATATGTATATTCAGGTTCCTAAGTGGTCATGAACCTGATCTTCTCTTACACTGAGAGGGACTTTGCTTCCTCAGTCCTTGCTTGAGGTCTGGCCTTCTGTTGCCTCTCATAAGATGGAAGATGTGTGAAGGCAGAAGGCTGCAAATTTTCACTATATCCTCTGTCACTGTCACAACACTGCTCTCTAAATTTCTATTCAAGTGTTCATCATTTGTGAATCAGCATGCAACAAATGCTCATTTCAAATGCCTTGACACATTTATGATATTCACATAGGGTTGGTAGATCTGTGCTGGTCTGAAGAGGAAGATAGAGATCAGGCAGGATACCCTAATGTTTGTAAAATGCTGTGAGACATCTGCATGTAGGCATCTGAAAATGACTGTTAATATAAAAAAATGATCAACACATTACATTATTCTTGATTAAATATGTTTAATATTTGGAGGCCAGATCAGTCATACTAAACACAGCTCTGCAGTATTTAAAGTGTGTGGCTTACACTCCAACTCTTCTAGAAGGAAACAGTTGTCTGCCAGGTCCTATGTCATGAATAGCAGCTCTGGTGAATGTCTGAAAGGGCTAGCTGTAGCTTGGTGGTATAGCTAAAATGAGTAATTCTCCAAATTCTACTGGGAGTGTTGATCAAGAGCTCATTGAGTTTGCCTAAATATATATATCTACTGCTATCTGAGGTACCATGTGGCTTCTGAAACATGCACACAGGTCAGGCAGACATACTGTGGAACCTCTGGGACATACACCTTTTTGCAGAAGCCAGACAAGCCACCAACAACCAAACCCTACATTTATGTTTCTTCAATCAAAAGGCAAATTCCAACTCTTGAGTTTGTATAAGTTTCTCACACAGAGGCATATAATATAATTTTGGACTCCCTAGGTTGTCAGGTCTGGCTTACTGCAGCTTCAGAGAGGTGAGATTCTTCTATAGGTCCTGTATAATATCTGTCAAAGCCATGTTTAGGCAGACTGAGGCTCCTTAAGTCATATTACATGTGGATGAATAAACTAAGCGGCTTTTCACAAATACTAATAAAGAATAAGGTATGTCTTCCCAACTATATTGAATACTCTATTGAATACTAACTTCTGAAAAAAACTCTTATTTTAAAATTCTCTTGTCATATGTGGGTATGTATATACTTATACTGTTCTGTTTTAATATGATTTAATAGTCAAATATAGATCAGGATCTTTTATAAACGCAGAAGGAAAGTCTTCAATTTTCTCTCCTGAAAATGTGTGTGTTAGTTACTCCTTCTAAATTTATTTGAACAGCAGTTCTCTAGGAAAACAGCTAAGAGACTTCTTTGTTTCTTATGAATTATTTGTATTTATTATAATTAGCATCATCATCTTCATTGTCCTTAGGTATTTTTTTCTGCTTCATTTATCAACTGTAATTGAAAAATTACTTACTGCCAAGGACCTGTGCTCAAAGTCATGTATGTGTTTATTTCTTCTGTTTAATAGCCATGTTTTCATTAAATTCAGGGTATACTAAAAAGTCTGGTAAAGCCATCTGAACCACCGTAATGATTTCTGCATACATTGAACAAAAAACAATTGTCATGTTGCGGCTTTGTTCTTTCTAAATGCAGATTTCATTGTAATTGCAATAAATCTATAAATTACAACAGCTAGAACTGTTTTCTAGGTCAATAACCTAGAGAAAATCATCATCATCTTAAATAAGTTGAACAAAATAGTTAATATTTTCCAGCAATTACAGCAAATTTCCATTAGCATTGCCTCTTCTAAATGCTATTGAAAAAAAACAAACCTAACCTACACTACATTATTGCAACAAAGCAGTTGTCGCAAACTTAATATTTGCATCTTTCAGCATTTTCCTTTCATATCTAGCAAGAGATTAACAAATCTTCATGAAAATACTATTGGAATCTGAAAGGCAATTTTATGTTATCAAAAAATTATAAAATCTTGAGAAGTCACATAGTTTCTGTTTGTTTGTCTGTTTTTTCCTTAGAAAGGACCAAAATTTCCCATTACCTGTGCTCTAACCTGACATCAGAATCTGTCCTAACTTTTACCTGAAGAATCATATTCTTCTCAATATCATGGTACTGACGTACAACTATTAGTTGAAAAAAAAGTCATTTCATTGTTGAATTGAAAATGAAAAGTATTAGAAATGTAGATGGCATCTGAATGTTGAGTCATATTATATTAGTTTTGATTTTGCAGAGTAATTAATAAAAACAAGAGGTGGAAGGATTTTTGTTACTCTGTTGTCATTGGTAGATTATCACTTTTTATTACTTATTAATTAGAAGATTATTTTTCTCCTGTCTTCACTGGACTCTTTCAGAAGAAAATGACTGAAACAGGCATTTCAGCCATGGTAACAGTTAGGTTAGAATCAGGTTTTAAATCCAACAAATGCTTCAGGAGTGGAGAAGAAAAAGCTGGGCAGCTCGGGAAACTATTCAATCTCAGTTTGAATGGTGTATATATTTGAAAGAATACCTCTGACACGTCTGCTGTTCTATTCTCTGTGAAAAAAGCAGATTATATTGCCAAGACCACTCCATACCTTCTGAAAATGTTTTTCTTTTTTTTTCAAACTAAAGTTTCTTAAAGACCAGACTAAAAGATAGGGCATATTAAGCCTGCAAGTTCAAAAACCAGGGTAGCGGATAGTGACCCTGAAAGTCTGTGTAAAATAATAAAACTTCTTTGAGGGATACAAATTGCTATGGGTTAAAAATTTGGCCAGTGTAATTCTATGATGTCTGTGTAGTCTCAAAACATAACATAACTTCCATTCCTTTCTCCACATCAACCTTCATTCTTCCTTTCAAGAATTTCGAAGACTTTTTTTTTTCCTCCGTTCTCCTTGCCTTTAATGCAATAAAATATTTGATTTCTAATGCTTACCAGTTCAGTTGTTTTTTGTTAGTTGTACACTTAAGAGCCTTATGTAAGTTTCTGCTGCATTCTGAATCCATATTTAGCACTTCATTTTTAATGAATGCACTTTCACATAAAAACTAAAGTTTTTCTGATATATGACCACAGCTTCTACTTTACATTCATTGCTCATGATAAAATGTAGATTTTTGCTACTAAATACTATCTACATGTATATAAAAACATATTTTTATATTTATATATTTTATCATATGTATTTATCCTGTACATCCTATATGACTTTTTAATTCATGAGGTTGTTGTGTAAAAAAAGGATGAATACCATTGTGTATTCATCTACTCACTATAATTTAAACAGAAAAATATTTCTTTAGTTTTGTATGGAAATGACATCTAACTCAAAAGGATAATAAAAACAGACAAATATTAATCATGAATTATTTCACTATTAAAGTCTCAAAATTTATGGGAATGGTTATTCTTTACCCACATTAAATAGTAATAGCTGTATGCAGCAACTACATTTTCTGATGAAGATAACAGGGGAAAAGTAAAATTATAAACTTGAACCCTGGACCGTGGACTTAGGCTGTTTTACACACGTTAGAGGTCTGGGAAGAAAATAGGTTTTGGGGTTTTAAATATGCAATATAATAAAGAGAACTCTGAACAGAAGGGTAGGTGCTAAGAACACAACTTTGTGCAGGTTATTGCATGTCACTTCTCAGCACAGCTTGTAAGGATGTAGAAAAACTCCATCACAAACATAACCACACTGTTGTGCTCCAGGTGTTCATCCAAAGATGTTTCTTTCCATAACATGTATTATGCCAAACCTTTTGTTAAATGTCCTTCTAACTGACTACCTATACTCAGTTCTGTATTGGATTGCAGGGTGCTAGCAGATCAATAACTTCTTCTTATTTTTATAAAATAGGTTTATAAAAACTTTGAAAAGTCCATTATTTCTGAATATACTGTAGCACCATGGCCCACCACATATGTTTTCACTGCTTGCAAAGACCACTGGTCACTAGACCTCATCTCAGCCACTAAACTGATCATGACTTCTGCTTGCCATAGCTCCAAACCAGATTTTTAAAGTCAATCAGATGGTACAGGGGCTGTTCATTAAGCATCAACCCTGTTCTCAATGCTTAATCTTTGGACTTCTTGGAACATGTTTACTGAACATGTTTCATGTTCTACTGAAATTTGCAATCTAATTCATGCCACTCAAGACATTAAATTTAGGGCAAAAGCCTAGCAAAGAATTTAGAGTAAGAAAATAATTACCACAATACAGAATTGCTGACCAATGGGAAAAAGGCCAAAACCTGAGAAACAGCAGAAAACTGAAAAAATACAATGAGAGTGACCTTCTGTCAGCAGGAGCTCAGCAGCCAGCACAGTTCTAGGACAACCACCTCCCAAAGCCACCTATAGCAGAAGAGGCAAATACCTCAAGAATCAAAACTTGGTCAACCAGAAAGGTAAAAAATGTACTTTAGGTATGACTACTAGTTTTAAGATGCTCTACCCTGATGATTAATGTTAGAAATGCCTTATTAATTTCTCAGCCTTTTATTTTAATTTTGGATACTGGTATATGAGAGTTGTTTTACCAGAGCCAGTTTGCCTTAGTGAAGTTGGACTAGCAATAAATTATTGAGTCCACACACAAACTGTGTTTACTTTTTGCTCATAATTAAATTTTACCTGTCACAAAGGGTACACACAAGTTTGGAAGGGAAAAAAAAAAAAAAAAAAAAAGATAGCCGGATAGCCACCTTTAAGAGGTTTACATTAATAAGTGCTATGTCTACACTGGACCAAAACCCCTAAGTTTTTATCTTCAGAAAGTAGAATACAGTTTTTCATTAACTGAAGTCTTCTGAATATTTTTCCTATGCTATATTACTCCCTCACTCAGAACAGAATTGGAGAAAACCTTCAAGAAAAAACTCTAAACTCAGAAGTTTCTCTGAATAATAATTGATGATTAATTTACTTTTACTCCCTTTATTGTTATGCTGCTCACCTAGTGATACACTTTAGTTGCAGAAACAGAAGCAAAAGGGGAAAAAATCAAAATGAAGGCCTAAAGTAATGTATGTATGTCTATAAGAATTTAAATAGCTCTTATTTCTAGGTTGCAACCTGAACGGAAAAATATTCATTAGAATTGTACTCAGAACATTTTATTGTCTCACATAACTTTGCAAAATGAATATATTTAACTGAAAAGTAAAAATAATTCTATTCAAAGTGTCAGTCTGATCTCCTACAGCAGTTATAACTTCTATAATAGCTGTTTTCATTCTTCTTTATGAGCCAAGTGCTCTATGAATCACTTTCAAATACACTTCAGTGTCAACTTATATGGCGTGCTGTGTGTCATTTTAAAAGACATCCTAAAAATGCCAGTGAAGTATTTTTGTGCATTGAAGTCTATTAAAAACAAAAATTAAGACTGATTTTTTATAGAAAACATTTTCATAGCAATTCTTTTGGAGAGCTTTAACTTTAAGGCATCTAAATCATATAACACAATACAAGTTTAATTCTGTGAAATTTAGCCAGCATTTCTAACGCTTCGAAACACAATATTGGCTTTTAAGATGCATATTTTCAATTCTTCCAAATTTCAATTTTTTTTTCGTACAAACATTTTAAAAATAAATATTTTACATGGCCCGTGGTACTACTCAAGCACCTGCAATATAGCATTACAGCTGGCTAAGATTCTTTCTTTCATACTGGAAACATTCTGTTTGTTGTGGTTTTTTTTCTTTGTTTATTTGTTTTTTCTTACTTGTTTTAATTACAATATTATTTATTTCTCCTCTCCCTCTTAATGCAGTTTTGTGTATTTGGTGTATTGCATTGATATTAACAAATTACTTTCTTCTTATTCTTCCCTAGTGTCGAGGGTTAAGATTGCGGGGTGACAATCAAACCCTGGCAGATGTATTGTTAACCCCCTCTCCCCTCACTTCCCCTTTTTTGCCCCTCCCTCTCCCCCCTTCCCACTCAGGACAGGCGATCGGGAGGGAAAGAAGAACAGAGAGAAGAGAGTTGGAAAAATTAAAGATGTTTTACTAATGCTACTAATAAGAATAGAGAAAATAATACAAAATATACAAAACCAATCTTGAATGTCTCAGCAACTGCAGAGCCGGCACCCAAAGTCCTGGATTAGACTCTGCAGCCAATCGGAGCTGGATTCAGTCTCTCACTAGGCCTCAGTTCTCAGGGACGACTGGCAAGATCCTCTCCTAAGGTCGGCCATAAGCAAAAAGAGACGAGATCCTCGTGATCTCCCACTTTTATATGAAGTATTCACGTGAATGGAATGTTATACACAGTTGGTCAGTTTCTTGGTCACTTGTTTCTCGTCGCCCCTCTCGCGAGATGTCCATCCATGCTTATCAATATGTTTGCATTCCATTGCTAGGTTTACCAAAACATGTGTCTGGTTCTCCAGGAAAATGCAGTTAATATGAAGGCTTTAGCTGACAGGCAAAATTCACTGAAAGAGAAACTTGTTTTTTTAACAAAACCAGGACACCTAGTAATCTTCCTTAAGCTGGTTCTTTTACTGAAACTCGTTTTTTATCTGACATAAGAAGAAGTGCAAAGTAATGGACTAGATTCAACTTCAAAGATGTAAATTTCAGTCTCAGTACTGCCATTCATATTTTTGTTGTGAAAGTCGGTTTCTTTTTTCAAACTTTGACTATCTGGAATACAAGTTCTCAGTATGTCTGTTGTCTCTGTTTTCTATTTTGTGAAGAAAAAAAAAGGAAGTGCTTTGAATGTGATAAGGTTTCCCTGTCACCACAGTGATGTGAAGTATGTTCTTTCAAATTAGTCTCTCATGCTATCAGTTCATTTTTTATTCTCACCCCACCTGAACCTCTCTTTAATCTGATAAAATCCCTTTAAGATTATGGTTTTCTTTCTTAACCTTCAAACTATTTTATGCATGTTATCTCTTTTTGCCTTTAGCTGTCCCTATTAGTTTAGTTACTAATTTCCTGTGATTTGCAGTTTTTTGTTGACTAAGCTCTCACTCTAGTGCCCATACCCAAATTCCTCTTTCAGCAACAGGACTGTCAATCTTGACAGATGCATCTGCACAAAGACAAATGTTAACTACTGAGAAAGCACAAGTAAGAGTCTGTTAGTAAGTATAAAACTTTGGCTGCACAAGGTGACCGTACTGTTAGAGTTAATGGCTTTCATGTAATAAGACCATCAAAAAAGATCTGTTTTATTTTAGCTCTCTTGAAGGGTCCCAGGGTGTCTTCTCTGCACTGGAAAGGAGAAAATCTTCATACAACTAGATTTCTGTGATTTTGCACAAAAGAACAATCAACAGGAATTTATTTGTTCAAATTTCAAGGTAATTTTAAAATCATATATTTCAATAGTGTTTCTGATAATTAATACTGAGAAAATTAGAAGTAAATAATTGGAGGCAAAACTATATATACTGGATGTGGTCTGCCACCCATAGTCTTTTAACAATTACCTTACTCACTCTTAAGAATGTGAATTCATTTACTAAATTCATATCACTTTTATTATATTATTAATAATGTATTTATTATACTATTAACAGTGATTTTCCTTAGCCATTTTAAATAAATATTTTCACTGCTTACTCATTTTTAAGGAAAATTTTTTAACTATGTTTTTAAAACTTTAAAACCAGTGAAGGTATTGTTTTTTCTCAGTCTTAATATGTTGAATATATTTTTTTACTCCTGGTTTTATGAAAAAAAAAACAAAACAAAAGAAAACAAACCAAAACAAACTTGTTCTGTTATATTGCATGTTTCTTTTCTATTTCCATGAATGCAGTTAGGTCTTGATGTGTTTTGTACTAGCAAAAAGCTAGTGAACAAATATATGAATAGTATTTTACATTTGTAGTGAAAGTTGCTGAAATACAAAGACCTATAAAAAGGCCTGATTTTATTTTATTTTATTTTATTTTATTTTATTTTATTTTATTTTATTTTATTTTATTTTATTTTATTTTATTTTATTTTATTTTATTTTATCCTTTTAGTCACATAACTGTATTGTCTTCTGTACATTATCATGGCTTCTGGAGTCATGATCTAACCTGGTCTATAGGTTGCTAGTTTAACCCTGTCTCATTTTACTTTGTCTATAGCATGGTGGTAAGAAATTGCTCTAGATCCCAGAATTACAGATCTGAACTTCTGGATCCCAGAGAAACAGATGTGAACCTGTGGACCACTTCTAGCTAAGTATAAACCCAGAGTATTCTTTAGTGATTAGCCATTCAATTATTTAATAAAAAACTGGTGGCCCACTGAACGTGATCAGTGAAGTAGGATCATGCAAAGAAGAGTGGGATTGGTATCTGAAATTCAAATAAAGAGAATGTGGGTGATACTCAGGGAACAAGGTGGGGTATAGCTCTAATCAACATAACAGTCTCTTTGGACCATCCCACTCAGATGCCCAGCCATCTTTGTATATTGTGAAGATTTTAAATGCCTCTGTTTCTTATTGTACCATGACCGCCTTCTACCTAAAATCGAACATTGTACTTCAGCTATAGGTTCATGTCTTCCATACTGTATCTAGCTCTAGATGTTCATTGACCTTGTTCTTAGCTAAGTCATATTATAGTGGTCATAAAAATTCACTATTAGAAACAGTCTTTCTATTAGCAGTGAATTCCTTGTACCTCTGGATAATTTATTTCCTGGGGCATTCTCTTGACTTCAATATTCCTTACTGTGTTCTCCTAAGATGTCAGATTGAAGTTCAAAATTGATCTTCCATGTTAAATTCTGTTATTTTACTATGGTAACCACCTATGAAGATGATTTCTTCATGACAAGTGGGTCAGAGCTGATCAGTATGAAGTGATATAGCAACCCACTGAAAAGCAATCAATATATTGTGGAAAACATACAAAGTGTTTGTTACCTTAATAAGGAAATTGTTCTATGTCATAGTTCAAGCTTTTTTTAGCTGGTGGTTTGATTACATTTTTTCAACAGATTTGAGCCCCATATTTAATTGCTCTTATATTGAGCAAATCTATTCAACAAAGGAGCACATTTTCTAAAACTAAATCTTATTCCCAGTTCTGAATGCAAACCATTCCTTTAAGCAAGAAGCTGTCAGAGTTCCTGATTTAAATATTCTGGTACCAGTTGTGAATGACATAATGTTAATTTTTCTGTAAGAACAGTCTTTGATTACATATTTGGAATTTCCACAGAAACCAAAACCAGAACTGACATAGCTAGGAATAAATAAATAAATAAATAAATAAATAAATAAATCGCCACCCCAAGCATTTTTACAGGGACCATTTGTAACCATCATGTATACAGGATAATATCACACATATATTAAATAAAAAGGTTGTATTAATTCAGCAGCCAGTGTGACTATTTTTGAATGATCTGTCCAGTTCTGATTTAAACACTTCAAAAAGCTCTTTTGAGTATTTAAGGTGAACGATTTCAAGAATACTGAGATAACAAAAGAAAACCCAACCTGACAAGAGACAGAAAAATCATTACAGGATCAGGAAGTGTTCCTTATTGTGAGCAATTTAAGATGTACATAAATCCAGTTTATTCTGAGCAAGATTAAATGCCTGAATAAATTACAGACTATAAAACTGTGATCTACATGAAGAACAAGAATTTGTAATTAGATAGCTATACAGTATATCAGAAAACCAAGGAAAGATTATGGAATCTATAATGACTGGAAAAACAAACAGAATTTCTGAGAGTGGGAGTAACTAGTCATCAAGCAAATTTGAAGTGATTATTAATTATTTTATATAATGGAAATTTTAAAACAAAGTTGGTTATTTTTCTCAGTTATGTGCTTCCATATAAAAAGCTACTACATATGCAGCAGGAAACTCCTGTCCTTTCAGAAAGTCAAATTGAATAATTAGAATTTATCACTAGTACAGCTGACAAGATCTCATTTTCCTTCAGCCACCGATGAAGTACCAGAAAGTATATATCCTTTCAGAAACCCTGTAGCTATGGACAGCTACATTTGTTCAGCTAATTCTCTAAGGTCTCTTGACTCTCTCGACTACTGGAAAAATAAATTGCCTGAACAAAGATGTCTGGTGCCATTTTATGAGCCTAAATATTCTTTTGACCTCCATCTGCCACTCTAGAAGAACAAAACTCTCCCGTAAGTCCTTCGTAATGCCTGACAGTCTTGTGCTGATGCTGCAGAAATCTTAAAACATCAAAAATAGACATCAATATTTAAATGGCTGGAGTCCATTGACTAAAAAAGATCTTACACAATGAGCTCATAAGTAAATGAGCATATATAAGCACCTACATTAGGACTCAACAGTTTTACTTCATACATTGCTTTTTTTCTAATTCTTATTCTATACTGAGCTTTATGTAATCCAACTTTAAAGTTTATCATAAATTATTATGTGAAGATATATATTAAGGTATACAATATTTGCCAACCTAGATCACAAATAAGACACAATATCATTAGCATTCAAGAAAAAATGAATTTATGTAAATTGCTGTATAATACTTTTCATAACTAGAAGTTATCAATCTTTTTTTCACCATTAAGAGTTTACTTACATTCAAGATCTTTTGAATACAATAATAATTAACTGGTTTTGATGAAGGTAAATTGTAGATATTTGGGTTTTTCTTTTCCTGCAGACCTGAAGGTGAAAGAAACCCACTCATTTACAATTTAATGCGTAGATACTTATGGCTCAGATCCCATGATTCTGAAAATCAACAGGCAGTGCATGCTGATCTGTACATTCAAAGCAAGCTTTACAAATGAGATTTACTGTGTAGGTGCAGGTGACTAATTATCAGGCTTATTGTGAGTCCAGTCTTCTAAGCAGTGTCAGATTGATTACACTTAGACCTTGTGCTCAGGACCTCTTAACTGGTAAGCCTGTCAGTAGGCCATTGAGGTTATTATTGGGTCCAACACTCCTCTTTCGTGATTGGACGAGACTGGAAGAAATGTCTTGGTCTTAAAGAGATTATTCTTTGCTTCATTCACCATAAATATTATAGTCTTATTTTCTTTCATGTTCAGCATCTTCATACCACTCAATTTAGATCTCCAATCAAATACATAGGACAAAACATGCATCTAAAAAAGCAGAAAGATTAGGTTTTTTACAAAACTATAACCTTAAAATAAAGCTCTGAACATTATGCCCTTTGAGTTCTGAAGATTTTTGTCCTTAGAGCAAGTGTCTCATATCATAGAACAAATCAAGTGAATGTAAACCTTTGTTATTACATTTTTCAGAAATCATGGAAACAAAAAACAGTTGTAAGTATTAAGGCTAACTGTATTATAGACAAGGAGAACAGAAAACATGCAGAGAATGAATGTGCTCTGTCCAATAATGCCTTAAGAAGTTATTTCTTACACTCAAAGGAGAAGACCTATTCTGTGTATTTGGGATTAACTTTTAAAGTGTCTCATCACTCTCCTCAAGACAAACATTTTGCCTTCGGGCTTAAAATTTTAGCACAAGGACATTTGTGTCAATGGGCTGTTCAGAAAGACATTTCTGAATGGCCTATTTGTTCATGCTTAAAAAGAACAAACAAAATGAAGGAAAAATATATTTGAATATAAAATAGATTTTATGACTCTGAAAATGCATTTTTTGGAAAATAAATTGCTCGTGTGGGCTTGGCATTGGAAAAAGTATAGCACAGAAAAAAAAACTGCTATACTTAAAACTCCCCACTCGTGTTGTGGAGACCAGGAAAAATAGTGAAAGCCAAGAAGATGCCATTCAGACTTCTTTCTTCCGTCCAAACTGTTCTGTCTCATAGGGAATGTACACTGAAGTGTTCTCTACTGGGTAACTATCCAAACAACAATTTTGTCACATTTCAGGAAGGAAAAATAAGTCTGCTATTGTGTATACATACACTTAAAGCTCTATTAAAATCTTTATTTTGTCTAAAATCTGTCATGGCCCAGTTACAATCATAGTCTTCTGTGCAACAGAATTTGAACAGTCTTCAGCCACCACATCAGTCATCTTGTTCAGTTTATATTTTCTTCATGTTTGTGCTGATATAAAACGGTCGGCTAAGCTTCCAAACACTAACATTTTAGACTGTTGTCAAATGCTGAGCATCAAAGCAATGATCCTGCAGGCTTGTCTGTTCTTGTCCAGGCATCTGGTGTGTGTATCAGGAGAGAGATTGCCTGAAGCTACTTTCTTTCACTTGTTAAAATAGAGTGAATGGCTGAGAGGTCAGCCAATGAAATATTGCAGAGACAACCTCAAGGCAAATCTTCACTTGTGTGGTGTTATTTCCACAGAATAGAAGATTAGAATTAAACACCATCTGCTAAGGCAGAGCATGTATACAATGTTATCAAAGACTATGAGCAAAAATAGCTTAACTTTATTATACAGAATCCTGTGAATTCTGTAGTGATGCTGGAGGAAATGGGAGTCTCCTCAAACAACAAGTAACCATCTATTACTTGTTTTTTTCAGTTCTGTGATGCCTTTAAAGTCTTAGGCCTCACTGGTCATTCACCAGTCTGTTTTCTTTCTCTATCCAGTTTATCAAATTTCATCAATGCATCACAGATATTCATGCATAAATTCTTGTTCAGTGTTCATACTTGAGATTTAAATTCTTCATGCTATGTTATCTGAATAAATAAAGTAGTTTTCTTCCAAACACAAAATAAGTTTATTCTTGCATTATCTTTCTTGTGGTTTTGGTTTGTCCTTCCTAATTTGTTTTTTTCCCATAGTCTTTTTGGTTTCTGTTTTGTCCACACCTGGCAGCTGTGGTATTCACATTCAGCCTGGGGTCAGAGGTGCAAATGGGCATGCATCTTTTGATATCAAAGCTTGTATTAGTCACTATGGAGTCAATATCTTGGAATGGCTGTTTCTTTCACAGATGGACCACTGTATTTTGTTCATTTCTTAAAGTTTCTTCAGCACTGTTCCTTGCTAAAACAAAATCTGTTTGACTCACTGTGCTATGCTGTTGTGACTTAACTCAGTTCTCTCTTCTAGGTAGAAATTACAGAGCCTAGAAAATTAATTGTGCCTGTTGAAATGTTTCCCCTGCCTAATATACTGATATACTTTTCTACTTTCTCTTTTATGGTCACTTTGTTAGTCTGACAGAATTCATGAAGGGTGATGTATCTCAGTGAACTTCATGTATCTAAAAGTTAAACACTTAAGTCTGATCAAATAATTTTAAATCCTGTTTATCACCACTGGAGAGATCTGAACACTAAAGACAGTGTTTTATCTGCCCTGATTAATATGTTTTCCTAGAATGAGACAAACCACCTGGGAACAGCTATTTCTATGCCCTGACTGTAAAAAAAATAGTTGGGTTCTAGGTAGTAGGTAATAAGATCGAGGTTTAGGAAAAACAATCTAAATAAATAAATAAATAAATAAATAAATAGAAGCCTCAAGGTATATTTTGGGAGAATAAAAAACAAACAAACAAACAAACAAACAAACAGTGTGCATCAAAAGCAGCATGGCCAGCAGGTTGAGGGAAGGAAGTGACTTTATCTCTCTGCTATTGTGAGACCCCACCTGGAGTACTGCATCCAGCTCTGGAGTTGTCAGCACAGGAAAGACATGGACCTGTTGGAGATGGTCCAGAGGTGGGTCACCAAGATGATCAAAGGACTGAAACACCCCTCTTGTAAGGAAAGGCTGAGAGGGTTGGGGTTGTTCAGCCTGGACAAGAAAAGCTCCAAGGGGAATGTGGTGTGCCTTTCAGTACTTAAATGGAGTTAATAGGAAAGACAGAGACACTGTTTACCAGGACCTGAAGTGACAGAGCAAGGGGCAATGGCTTTAAACTGAAACAGGGTAGATTCAGACTGGGCATTAGTAAAAAAAAAAATTTACTATGAGGATGGGGAGACACTTGAACAGGCCACCCAGAAAAGTTGTGGATGTCCCATCATTTGAAGTATTGAAAGTCAGGTTGGACAGGTTTCTGAGCAACCTCATCTAGTGGAAAATGTCACTGCCCATGGCAGGGGGGTTAGACTAAGTGATATTTAAAGATTTCTTCCAATCCAAATCATTCTATGATTCTATGGTTTGGCTTCTGCTGATTACAGTGTGAATAGAAGTCCAAGCATGTCATTAATGGTGTGAGAATAGATATTTTGAAGTTTTCAAAACTTTGAAGAATCAACAAGGAGTCACTGAAGGAGCATCTTGGTTTTTTGCATTTACTAATTTCTGTTTGGTGAATGCCCCTTTTCAGTCATTTCAGATTTAATCTGATTTCAGCCTGAATCTTGTCCTGGTGAATAAATAATTGCTGCTGCTTCTTTTGTCTCAACATTTCTTGAGCTCTGTCACTGTTGCTTCTGATTTCTTTTCTCATCATTACTTTTATTTCAGCCAGAAGGATAAAAACATAATTTCCATATAGGCTGCCAAAAGTGCCTTTTCATCAATTGAGATGGTGCCAACTAACAAGCAATGAGGAATCATTTCCCCTCTAGGAGAGCAAGCTTGTTATTCTTCTTCTTAGCTGCATTCAGCAGTGGGAATTCTAAGGTCACTTTTGTATTGATGTCCAGTCTGATGAAATACGTTTGCAGCCCCTGGCTCACGGAAAGGGGTTTTGTCTGGGGACTTTTTTGCCTTCATGTTCCAGATCTTATGCAAGTCAGTTTAACCTCTTTTGCATTAAAACTAAGTTCAGCAAAGACTCCTTATCCTAACTCTTATATCTGCTTGATAAAAATATTAGTCAGAAGGTGCATATGAGTAGAAACATTTAGTACAATTGCGAACATCACTGCTCTGTAAAGTATCTGTGAGATTATTTTCCCCAACAGGCCTCCAGTGCTCCCCTCAAAGCTCAGCTGTCTCTTGCATATCTCCCTCTGAAGTATTTGGGTTATGTGGCCATTCCTCATGGCACTATTTTTCAGCTTCTTGCTCTGTTATCTGTAATGTCCAGCCATTTCTAATGTTGCACCTAACAGTTTCTCATGGTCTGTTCTGTCAGCCAAGATTTACATCATGGTCTAGTTATCTGCTTGTATAACATAATGAAGTGCATAGATTCATAATATATGATTGACTTTTATTTAGTAGAACAAAGAAAAAACAAAAAATAAAACCAAAACAAAAGCACACAGACAACAAAATACAACAAAAGAAAAAAAAAAAAAAGCCAGACCAACCAACCAACCAACCAGAAAAAAAAAAAAAATTACTTTGAATGTTCATGTTTATGCCATTAACCTTAAAAAATATAGTATATGTTACATGAGATAATAGGGGTACATCACCTCTATTTCTATCTCTTATATTCAGTCATATAGCATCACATTTATTGAATAATGGTACTTTGAGAACTAAACTATGTTGTTTACTTTCTTTCTGAAAGTTGCCTTTCTTATTATTAACAATAGAGCAGAAAAAGTCCTCCACTTTTACTTCAGCCCCTGTAGCTAGTGAAAATATGAATATTTATCTCAAAGAAGGAGAAGGGAGATTTCCAGCTTCATTCACTAAATATGCTTGTTTGGGAGCTAAATTCAAAATAGGAAAGGCTTTACTGCTCACTAAAGGAATGGAAATAAAAGATTAAAGATAAAATAAGAATACAAAATATAGGAAATTTAAATTTATGAAGAGGAAATAGACAAAACTAGAGAAAAGAAAGAGAGATAATAGAGATAGGAATGGAGAATAGAGAAGAAAAATATGCAGAAAATAGTAATATAAAAGAACAAGATTAAGACATGGAATGAAGAAATTATGAAAGAGCAGAGTGTCCACTTCTTCATGTCAATGTATTAATTACTCCAATGACAAACTGTATTCTCAGAAAAGTGCTCTAGTTAGAAATCTGGTTTGAGACACAAAGAAGTTCTTCACAAAGTAGGAAGATAAAAAGGGGAGAAATTCAGAAGGGAATGTCTGAACCAGCCTTGGAAGTTAAAAGTTAGATTCATTATATACATACATGTATATAACTAATATATAACAATATAAGCAACTAGGAATAAGAAACACAAGTAACAGATTTATAGAAATTGAATGAACAAATGAAAAGTATAAAAAGATATAGTAAACTTTAATTAATGAAACTTTTTTATTATTGTAAATATTTAGAAGTATGTTAAAATTAGCTGCTATACACCCCAGATTTTCTTGAAAAAAAATCCCCAAAACTAACAACATCATTTTGAATATCCACACCAATGTACAGTATTTTGAAATATAGCCTAGCAGAAAACCATAGTAGCAAACTGTTTTACTGAGCTGGAGAATCATTTTTAGAGCTGGTTAGGAAAAATTTTTGACAAAGCAATTTTATATTGGGAAAGTAACACTATCAAAATAAGATGCTTAAAAGAAGGGGTTTTTTTTTGTTGTTGTTTGGGTTTTTTTGGTTGGTTGATTGCTTTTCTGTTTTTTTTGTTTTTGTTTTTCCTGAAATCTGATTAAAAGGCTTTTGGTTTGGTTTGGTTTGGTTTGTTTTTTTCTTTACTATATTTACCTTAACTAACAGCAAACATTATTTAAATTATCTCATTTATATTATCTGAGGGGTTTTTATTGCATTGTTTAAAATCATTATTCACTTAATTTCAGTCAAACGTGCATAAACCAACAAAAAATTGTATTTATTTCTCTTCCCAAAATAGTGCAAAAATGATCTAAATTCTGACATTTATAACTGTAAAGAAGTTGTTTACCAGACATCTCTATTGGGCATCGTCCTTCTTTCCCTAAGTAACTTTATTCCTAGGATTTCTTAGAAGGCCTAAGCTTAGACAGTGACACAATATATAGATTTGAGCTATCTTGTTCATGTGGTTGTATCTGGATTTTGTTATTAATGAATGTTCTGGAAATGCTGACATCCAATAAAATTATGTAGACTAACCTGTTTGGCACAATTTTCTCATCTTGAACTGGTCTGAAAAAGTGTATATTACAATAAAGATATTTAAAATATACCTGTATGTTTTAATTAATAATATCCAGCTTTAAGGATCTAAAACTGATAGCTGTACTTCAAGGTAGAACTGCTTGTTTTCTTCCTTCTTAAGGGAAATTCCTTCTGAAGACAGTTAATCCTATTCTGACACACCTTATTCAGGTAGCATAAATCAGACAGTTTCTGAAGGTCTTCAGTCAGGTTATGTGAAATCCTGTCACAAATTTTCACTGTGTTTTTACCTAATCTCCATTCAGTAAGAAATTCAGACTTTTTGTGTCCTTTTCAAAATACTTTGAAACACCCCTGTTATGAGAAGTTATTTATGTCTTTCCTCCACATAAGAGAATGATGTAGCAGATAAATATCTGACTGATGCCAAAGAGCTTTTAAAGTGCTTCGAATGAGGCCAAGGCTTACATACTCACTGGAATGACAAAAGTCCACCTCTTCACAAACTTCCATTATTTTGAAAATATAGGTGGATCAAGATCTGCAGAAATGTTTATTATTCTTCTTCCTAAACTGTAGCTTGTCTTACCACCTGCTTTTATTATTTTCATTCAACACCTCTAAGTGCAAATAAAGTCTGTTTGAAATACAAAATGTTTCTTATTCTGAAAGCACAGAGGATGTCAATTCCATTTTGTGAAGTTACCAAAAGACTCAAATGACAGCACTGTTCACAGAGCTACGGATGATTATCCACAATCCTCACCACTTATACCAAATGTGTGCCAGTAGTTTCCAGGTGTTGACCAAAAGAGAAGATGAAAATGAACTTGTAGTTGCTTTACTATGGTTTTTAGTAAAAGGTTCTTGCCAAGTGCACCTGTACATCTGTTAGAGTGGTGACAGATGTTGCACTTTTTTTTCATATCTCGTGCTTCCTGTGGTTATGTCTAGACAGAGAAAAACTATATTTGTTATTTTAAAGTCTACCCTTTTTAAAATAGAATCCTAAATGTATTTGGCTGGTCAGTCACTTAGGTGGAAGCAGTTTTACAGTTTGACAGCTAAAGGCAAAGTGTCAGCAACAAATACTTTCAGGGGAATCTATTGAAAATGCTACTGTCTTGCCAGACCATTGAGCAGAACTCCATAGGAGCTGTAAAAGGAACAGGTTTCCTGCTATCAGCTAAAATTCTTGAACCACAGGTGCTAGAGCAACATCAAAACAATAGGATTTTTCTGTAGTTTGATTCATCCATACTAATTCTGCCCAGTATGCTCTGCAGGAGACAGGATAGATTACATGGTATAGTGCCCTGTCTAACAGACCCTGTGGTAATGCTTAAACTATGAATAGTGTGACCTGGCACATCTCAGTGACAACAGACAAATTAATGACAAGCTGATACAGCATTTAAACTATCTGAAGTGGTTAAAGAATACCTTTGCTGGGAAAACTGTTATTGATTGCTAAAGAAGCTGATCTACATAGAGAAAGCAAACAAATGGTCATGGTTTTAACTTGAAGGTAGATGTTGCATGAAGCATTTATTCATGTCTGAGTATCTGCTGGAGGGACAACACAGCAGAGCATAAGCAGTCTGGGAGATTCTTGGAATGTGTTGATGACAACTTCCTTCTTCAAGAGAGAGAGGAGCCAATGAGAAGAGGTGCTATACTACACCTTGGGCAATTTTGGCTGCAATGACCATGAAATGGTGGAGTTCACATGTATCTTGAAGTCTAAGAGATAAACATCAATATTTGAAATTACCTCCCTTATCTTGTTTTATATTCAATACAGAAAAATGGGCTTCCGTAGAGGGAAGTTAGTCTGATCCATCTCTGTTACCTACCTAGTTGTACAGATAAATTGTCCTGTGGAGTACAGGTCTCACCTTACTGAATATAAAAAGAAGACTAGAATAATTATCTCTCTCATTTCTTTAAATTTATCACTCTACCTCCAATGCAAGTAACAATTACAGTATGTAACAGAACAGAATCTTCTGTGTTTCAGCTCACTTCTGCCTGCTCTGGGGAAAAATCACATTCCTCAGAGGCAACAAGTAACACTTAGATTTTTTTAAGTTCCTTAGTTGTAAAGTCAGATAGACCAACTTGTGTCCAGCAACTGGCAAAAAAAAAAAAAAAAAAAAAAAAAAAAAAAAAAAAAAAAAAAAAAGTAAGACAGAATTTTTTGCCTGGAGTGAATCCAGCTTTCTTTGCCTCCTGGCTGCTAGAAGTAGAAGCTCACTACACCCGGCATGTGCTCTGCAAATGAACTGCCTCCCTGCTGCCAGTGCTTTCAGCCCGAGAATTGGGCTTGAAACCAAATCATCTGGAATGCATTGATAGGAGTCATAGGACGAAAGTAGTGATCTGATGACTAAGATGTACTACTACGGGAGCAGGCAGACAGCAAAGTGAAAACAAGCTGGGTATATGAGGGCTTTCAGGAAGTGAAAGAGTACTGTTCGAGGAATTTCAGAAACTAACTTTGGGGCAGGGAGAAAAGTATGCCAATTATGAAGGGGACTAGCAGAAACACGAACATGAAGAAAAGGTCATATTTTTAGCTGAGAAAACAGAAACAAAATCTTCCTGAAATATTGCTTTTTCTGCTTATTTTCTCATGTATTGTTACAGTCTTTCCTTTGAAATACAAAAGATTTTCCAAATTTACAGTTGTATTTTTATTAGCTCTACTTGAAAAGTTTAAACAAAGTGTTTCAACTTCAGTTACAGTTTATGTTTTCATTACAATTTTTCCAAATCTTTTCTGCTGTGTATAGCTGGCACAATGTGTTAAGGAATATTAGTAACAATAACTACTTCATAAATTTAGGAAAAAAAAAATCCTTTCCTAGTTTCTGATGCATCTGTCACTGTGGCCTGAGTTAAGTGTCCCATAATGGACATGCATTGCATGCTTTATATTCCTTCATTATATATTAATATCAAGGTTGCCAAATAGTTTAAACATGAAACATGGCATCATAATGACAGCTAAAAGCTGCCACTTGCAGTACGAAATGTGTTGACAGAAAATGTCCTGCAACTATACAGTTTCTATTTAGCATTAAATAATATATGGAATTTGCTGTGTAATGCATTTGATTTGGGTACCTATTAATTCGACAGAGAAATACTACAAAGCACTTTGTTGATAAACATTATAAAATTTTGAGTGCTCTTTTAGTAAACAACTATATCTGAAATGCTTTTGCCTTCATAGAGATGATAGTCTACTTTTCCTTTAAATGTGATGAAATATCTAAGTCAATGTAGCTAAATCAATAAGATTTCAAATACTATTTTCCAGTGATAAATATATTAAGTCTCAATAGCTGACAAAATCAATTTAGCAAATAGAAATAATTTGATCTAACACAGCTTAGAGTAACCTAATTTTACTTGGATGTAATGGACAACCACCACAGAGCTCTCATCTACTTGGTAGGATTAGTTGAATGTAGGCTGGACTGGAGAGGCACAGAAAAGAAAGATGACAGTGTCTCAAACACTGGGGCACAAACAGATTCAAAATATGTATTGCATTTATTTTCCACTTCAATGAGGGCAGATATAAGTGCTGACCCTTCAGAGGTGTCAGTCAAAGAGTCCCACTAGGTATGTTTACACTGCCAAATAATAAAAAGCCAAGAACAACTTGGAGGATGAGATGCTGGTTCATACACAGTTTTAGCTGTTAGGTTTTTTTTCCCTGGCTATGGTTTGGACACACAGAAATAATAACACCTCAGGGACAGAGATCCACATCAATTAAAATTCTGCAGAATGCGATTGTCCCTACTCAAATAAAAAAAGAATTTTCCTAAAAATGGAGGCATAAAAATAATTACTTGAAGAAGGATAAAAGGGAAAAGGAATGGAAAATACAATGAAGACTGAAATTATAAAGTGAAAAGGCTTGTAAACTTAGAAACAAATGTTTCATACAGAAGTCATTTATTTCCTGGTAAATTCTAAAATGCTCTGCAAGTGTACACATTTGGTTTTAAATAGACCTTATGGCCAAATGAAACTGTTGGGTTTATGTATGAATAGGGTCACAAAAATAACTTATTCACTTTCTCTTTTCTTTTTCAGCAACAGTGAACCTTTAATTTTGTAACCATGCTGGGCAGTACAACCTTTCCATGAGGCATCAGGAGCTGCCTTCATTCAGTGGGCTGGCAGCATGGGGACAGCAAGCAGAGACACCACCTCGGGGTGCAGGGACACTCACAGGGGACCTTCTCAATGTGGTGGGTGCATTAGCATGGTGTCAGGAGCAGCAGAGGGGCACTCAAAGCTGGGGCTGCTGCATCTCTCAAAGGAGAGAAACCTCCATAGATGGGGAGGTGGTGACGGTAGCTCCTGTGGCCAGTGGGGTGGCATTTGTCACCCTGTGGCTCCTCAGTTCAAGAAGGACAGGGAACTGCTGGAGAGAGTCCACCACAGGGCAACAAAGAGGATTAAGGGAGCGGAACATCTCCCTTATGAGGAAAGGCTGAGGGAACTGGGTCTTTTTAGCTTGGAGAAGATGAGACTGAGGGGTAACCTTATTAATGTTAACAAAAATATAAAGGGTGAGTGTCACAAGGATGGAGCCAGGCTAGGGGTAATGAGTTCAAACTGGAACACAAGAGGTTCCACTTAAATTTGAGAAGAAACTTCTTCTCAGTGAGGGTAGCAGAACACTGGAACAGGCTGCCCAGGGAGGTTGTGGAGTCTCCTTCTCTGGAGATATTCAAAACCCACCTGGATACATTCCTGTGTAGCCTCATCTAGGTGTTCCTGCTCCAGCAGAGGGATTGGACTAGATGATCTTTTGAGGTCCCTTCCAATCCCTAACATTCTGTGATTCTGTGATTCTGTGATTCTGTGAGTGTGGCATATGTGTCTGTACATGTGAATGTTCAGGCAAGGACAGGGAAAAAGAGCTTCTTGGGAATAGCTCTAGAACGGTATGTAGAAGCTTTTAGGTGTTTACTAACATTTTAAGAAGATCTCCTGGTGTGGTTTATCTGTTGTACTGTTTATATCAATTCTGAGTGTAGAATTTACTTCTTCCTGGTTAATTACATGCTATTAATAGGGCAATAAGTGTCTTTGATCTTGATTTGATTGAAATAATGTAGGCAGAATAGTTCTTGCCCAAAGAAAAAAAAAAAAAAACAAAAAACACTTTTTTTTTTTTTTGTTGTTTTTTTTACAGTTAATCCTGTAGAACAGCCATTCCTGTGAGATTTTAAGACAAGGAAAAGAATCTCAAACATATATAGAAGGTTAATTTCATGATCCTCATGATTTAAGACAACAATGGTTTGTTAGAATAATATTATATTTTAAGATTTTTGTCATTTGAGACTGACACAAAGGTGAGAACAGCTCCTCCAGTTTTTCACTGTCTAATCACACAGCAACATTAACTTCTGAATAAGACATTTTATGAACTTTCACATCTACTGGAGAAATTGATCATGTCCTCTTCTAGCTTGAAGGAGTATACTTTCTCATGTTTGTAGACAGTGGCATGAGTTCAATATTATATCTGTATATAATAATGACATTGATTATCACTTTCAGTATTACAAAAGTTTTGAGTTGTGCATTGCTCTCTGTGCAATATATACGCATCATAATGAGACAGACTGTTTTAAAGAAATTATATTTTTTCTGAGGCAAAGTGAAAGAGTTTTGTGGAACTGAGACAATAAGTAGGATGTTTTGGGTAAGAAATTATGAAGAAGAAGTGTCAGGAAGACATAACAACCTGTAAAGAAATAAGCAGAGGTATGAAATACATATGAAAGAATTTAATGGTATCAGCATATTGTAAATGCTGATATAGGCACTAGACATATAAAATAGTGTATTAAATACAAGTGCATTAAATATAAGGTTATATATTACCAGTGAAACATAACTTCTGTCAAGTTCTAAAACCTGCTAAACTACTTCCTTGTCATCATCAGTTATCAACTTATTATGCACATCACAATACATAGAAATATGTCTACTTTGAAGGCAACAAATTGATCTCTTTTTCTAATGTTACCTTTAATATTGTGTGAAAATGGAAGGAGTTTCAACATGAAGAGATGCTTGTGAGAATAAAGGCAGACGAGAAGAAGCAAGTAAAGGAAATAAAAAAATAAGTTGTACTGTGACAGTTGGAGTAAGTCAAAGGACACTCCACATTTACAACAGCTTTATAATGTAGTGTTGGGTTTGTGTGGCAACTGATATGACAAGAGGAGATGGCCTCAAGTTGCATCAGGGGAGGTTCAGATTGGATATTAGGAAACATTTCTTCACAGGTACAGTTGTGAAAGAGTGGAACAGGCTGTTCAGTGAAGTGGTTAAGTCACCATCCCTGTAGGTGTCTAAAAGGTTTGTAGACTATGTTTTTAGGGACATAGTTTAGTGCTAGATTTAGGTTATGGTTGGACTCTATGATCTTAATGCTCTCATCCAATAAAAATGATTCTATAATTTTATGATTTTTGTAATGGCAGGTCTACAGAATTGGCTTCTGTGAGAAGCTGCTAGAACTTTCCCTATGTCTGGCAGACCCAATACCAGCTGTCTCCAAGAAGGACCTAGGCCAAGTGTGAGCTCATCAGTGATGGTGGTAGTGCCTCTGGGATAACTTATTTAAGAAAGAGAAAAAACTGCTGGAGGAGAGAAATGAAAATGTATGAGGGAAACAGCCATGCAGAGAGTAAGGTCAGTGAGGAAGAATGGGGAAAAGGTGCTGCAGACACTGGAGCAGAGATTCCCCTGAAGGCCATGGTGAAGACCATGGTGAGGAAGGTTGTAAGAGAGCAGCTTGGTGGGCACCTGGCATACAGTGAGGGTCAACCCACCACAGTATATTTAATGTTTATCAAATTTACCACACAAAATGTAACAGTTACGGGTGTCATTGAGAACAGATACTAGCATATGGGTAATAATTTATTCTTCAAACATCAGCTGCTACATGTAACTTTCTTCTGCACTTAATATTTCACTAAAATACTGTTGAAGTTGTGCTAATTAGTTGTGTTATAATTTGGCATTCTGTTATCTTAAGTGGAACGATCAGAGCCGAAGTTGTATTTAGAACTGAATTTAAGCATGGATTTCTCAGCTTTAACATTGTTTATAGTTAAGAAACAGCTAGTATTTTAACTTTGCTCCTTCTTTTTCACATTTGTGATCTGACTTACTGAACACTACCTGAATACAATAATTAATAATGATCTGTAATCATTGCACTCAATAATTCTTAAATAAAATATTTAATTAATAATAATAATAAATGGCAACAAATAAATCCACACATATCCTAATGCTAAATCTAAACTGCAGAGTAAGTGCTCACTTTCCAGATTAGCAAATTATTTTAAAAATTTAGACTGAGTGCTGATGCTGTCAATCTCAGTTGAACTACTTAGATCTAGTCAAGCATTTTTGTTACTTGGAATGACTTTTAGGATAGATACATACATACAAACATACACAGATGTATAGATAGGTAACATATCTACACAGGTATGTGAAAATTTTAATGATCTCTAAGGGGAATTATTTGCTCAGATCATTTGAAAACCACTTAAAGTCCTGTGCATTTTTAGGATGTAAATTGATGTAAAAATCCCTATCTTCTCTTTTCATCTTCAACTACAGCATGAAACAGTGGCTGACTCCAGACAGGCTGATTTTTCCACAGAATACAGCATAGCACAAAAATGATAGCCTGGGTCCTTAAAATAGAATAGCTGTATTGTCATCATGATAGCACAGCTAATAAGCCTTGCTCTCAACATAGCAGTGCAGTATCATGCTGGCATAGACGCAGTACGTATAGTACTTCATGTTTGGAAATTAGTTCAACCAGCAATGCTTGATGCAGACACAGTTTGTTTCAGCTAGTCTTATCCTATTTCCCTTTTTCGTGTGTGTGCGTATGTGTGTCTTTATTCTAGTGCCACACAATATTCGTAACACTGCTAATGTACACTGTAGAAATAAAAATAAATGAACATGTGATGACTTGCAAGCACTGTACCAATGATTCATACAGCAGTAACATAATTTCTTAGGTTTGATATTAGAATTGCCTTTTATAATGATGAGTCATGGAATCAGAATAGCTATTTGTGATTTGACTGAATAAATCAGGAATGAAGATTAGACTAAGTAGGAAGCTTACATACATTGTTTTCTTCCATATGGTGACAAAGAAATGCAGAATCATTTATAGGTAATATAATGATGAATAAATGTTGAAAACATTTGCCTTTACTTCGCAACTCTTTCCTAGACAAAAAAATGTAATGAAAATTGAGAAACTTGTCCAGATGAGAGCTGTAGCGTGAATCATAATTGCTATAATAGCCCATTATATTTCAGTGTATTGTTTGTTGGGTTTTTTTTTCCCACTATGCTGCAGCATAAAATCATGCCCCTGTATTGTCTTTATGTGACTTCCAGTAGAGGTTTTCCATCCAGCCCAATAGGTGAAGGAAAATGGTTGCCTTTTAATTGTCACCACATCCAATTTATTTTGATATTCAACAATGCACTCTCAAAAGATTTATAGATTATTTTTTTAATTGTAGTTCAATTCTAACCATTTCTATAGCCCAGGTCTATACTGGACCTGGCAAAACTGCTGAAAATAGCAGAGAAAAGTTTTCTGTTACCTCTGACACTCCTTATGTTTTGCCATTTTCCATTACTATCTTTTCCCTTACAGAAGTTCATGCAAAATTTTAAATCTGCAGTGAGAGTCTTAGTGGGGGTAAATGAAAAGCTAATACAGTTACGAATGTATTTCGCAATCTTCTATTAATATTTTACCAGTATTACATCCAAAACAAATGTCTTGCTGCATCTTTGTTACTATCTTTTACCGTAAGCCCCGAAGCTGCTCATAAATTACATCACTCTTGAAGATTTCATAATTTATAAGTGTCCAAGCAGATGAGTAAACTGTCCTGTCATCAGAAAGGGGTTATAAAAAGGTGAAGCCACCATTCCATTTATACATTATTCTTATATTAAGCAGAGCATATATGGGAGAAAATAGAGTTTGAAATGCGTAATATGTAACAAAACAAAGGAGTCAGTATTTATATATATAGAAACTGTGTGAAAAAGTAGTTGTTAAAACAATAGTTTGCTCCTAAAATATATGGCTCCTTTGTTTGAACAAAAATAACTACATTCTTCAGTGATAGATATGAACATAAGGGTAAGAGAGCTGTGGTGATTTATACTGTTCAAAGATTTGCCTATAATAACTCTCAGGTAAGAAGGTAGAAGGATTCGATTTTCCAATTAGATGGACTGCCAAATTAACAATTTTTCAGAGGCAGGAACTAAATAATTACCTCTGTTGTTGGAATGTTCTGTGCCATATTTCCAACAGAGGCATCTTACTCCAGCTCTTCAAGACCGACGGAAATGAGAATTAATAGAAGAAATACCCGCGAATTCTTCAAAAAGTTTTTTCTTACAGAATGAAACAAAAATCTCACATCAATAAACTGGTTACAGGATGTGGCAAGAGTTACACTCACAGAGTATGTAAAACAAAATAAATAACTAAAATTGAGCAAAACAGTTAAATGACATCCCATTGGTTAGCACTGGTACTATATATGGTCTACAAGGAAAGCATCTTATTGAAAGGGAATTATTCCTTAAACACAGAGGAAAATGGAAAACTAGTTGCACTTTAAAATTTTTAATTATATTTCGACTTTATTTCAAGCTAACATCTGCAATTGTTAACAACAATGTAAAGGTTAAATAAAGTTTAATTTTATAGTAGTTATTCTTACATTACTCTGACATCTTTCTTAGACAAAACATTCATTTAAATGAATATATTTTGTTTGAGAAGCTTAATGAATAAAAGATAAGAATCCTAAAATTTAGATTTTCAGATCTAATACAGTTTAGTCAACTAAAATTGTCCTATAAAACATGTTTTAGTTTGTTGTAGTTTTTCGTAGTTGTTGGGTTTAATGTTTTGTTGTTGTTGTTGTTAATGTTGTTCTAGGTTTGCATTTTTTTATTGCTTGTCTTTGTTTGTTTGTTTGTTTGTTTTCTTGTGCCTAGTATATTTTAATATTAGGCTGCTTCTTACAGAAATGAGTGTGGGGCACTACAGTGGGTCCGTGGATTCCCTGACAGAGGGTATGGGAACAAAAACTGACCTTGAAGATATTAAGATGTACAAGTGAGAAAGAAGGGAGTAAAAGAGTAACATTGACGATAGCAAAATTAGCCAATGATATGTTACTATTGCAGCCTGTGACCAATAGCAAAAAGACACATGAGCTGGTAAAGACTATATAAAAAAGCATTTGTGGCAATAAATTTAGACTACTGATTGTACATAAGAAAATTTTGTCTATGTCGTTTGTCTGTCTCAACCACGACAAATTAGCAGAAATATTTTAACAGCCAAAATTAACTATATACAATTCATAAATATTACTTATTTAATAGTGATCAGTGCATATTCCAGTATATTTCTACATTTTGAGTCTGTATGTAAATTTCATACTTCAAGAGTCACATTTGCAGCTGTTATGTGAAGATTGAACCTTTTTTCATTAAAGTAGATTTCCACTGGATTAACCTTCTGCTTTCAAAATGTACCATTTAATCAGTGCTGCTATTTTCTTGTAATGGAAAAGAACAAAGCTTATGACTGTTGGCTTTGTCTAAGTATACTGTACAAACACTAAAGTTTTGTGCTTACACTGCAAAATCATGCAGCCATGGAAAAATATTTTAATATAGAAGAGTGTATAATCATGAGAAAGTGGTACTAATTTTTCAGTTGGCCATATTTGAAATGGAGCAAAGACAAAATATTTCTCATGTATTTCACATATGTATTTTACAGACTGTAAATATTAGTTTTGAAAACTATTCCATAGAAAAGATTTCTTCCCTGTAAGCAAAACTCAGAAGCTGAAGTAAATGAGAGTGCTGATTTATGTATGACAAGTATTTGATGCTGTGGCTTTGACAGAAAGTCATTCTTCATGAGGCTAAATGGCACAGTATACAATATCCTAGAAGGAGGAAGGAAATTGTCTTTTTCAGGTTAAATGACCTTCTAATTCCAAACATTATACAGCAAAATTTAGAGCAAATACAAAAGCTTAAGAGAATTACTGTTATTATTGCCAATTGGTTACAAGACATACTTTTATGTGTTAAAATTATCTACTATATAGAAAGAATGAAAACTGTAGTCTTTGTATTGTTTTAACAAAGTGGTGTATTTTGAAGTTAAAAATGTGCAAAAAGTGCAATGGGTTTGAGGCTGAGAAACTCAGGGAAACACGGGGAAGAATTGTTATGTTTTGCTTCTGGTTGACCTGAGATAGTATGAAGATGTTAATCTTTTGAATGGACTGGAAGACATCTACATTTACTCGTTATTCAAATGAGCTTTGGAGGGTTGTCTGTGTTGTATAAGAGACAGTTTGCCTAGAAATTTTAATCTATTTTCAATTAGAAGCTGAAGAAGTATCAGGTCACACAGAATAGATTTATTGTTGCAGTAAATCTGGAGTAAATAAAGAAAAACAATCTTCTCCTTATTTTATTTGATAGGTGATGGCTTAGCTTAGATTAAATAACAAAAGATTTTGTCTTCTATACAAAATTGAAAAAAGATTATCCTATGACATGAGTCTCACACAACTTCTGTTCAAGCCTTCTTTTTATTATCTTGGTGATTTTGCTTATTTAAATTTATTTCCTTCCAGAGAAAACCTACTATCAAACCCACAGTTTCATCAGGTGAATACCAGGATCGTAATTTACTAGTGATAAATTAGTAGTTTAGGATTTTCCTGCTTATTTCTGTGCATTATTGCTCCTTCATGTGCTGATACTAATTAAATATATAAATTATGCTACAATATTTTTATTTTGTGTTCTGTGTATTTTATTTTTAACCTTCAATGAAAAAAAGTTTTATATAAACTTAAATTCCCTTCTCAAGCTATGGTAAGTCCATTTTTTATAAATATACATTAAAGTTTTCATGAATTCTAAACATCTATTTCAGGGAATTTTTTTCCCTTTTCTTAAATTTTTATCTTTAATTTTATCTTTAGTTTTTCCATATTTTCCAGAGACATGGATAAAGCCATGTGTGAACCATGAAGAAAAGTTATTTATTGTAACGTTAAGAAAAAAATCAATGTTTTTTTTGTTATTGTTGTTGTTGTTGTTCTGAACCACTTACTAATCTCAATATAATCATATTAGTTCAGAAGTTTGAAGATCTTGATCCTGCTTTAGAAAACTCCTCCAGAAAGTTGTTATCATACAGTTTTAAATCTGTAATTTGATTGTAATTTGACATCCTCAACTACTTCCTCATTCTGATGTGCACAGCAGACTTAAACATGTTTACCTGACTCAACATGATACTTCTAATGACATAGTAATCCATGGCAGCTACAGATTCACAGTGTATAACTGGATAATATACCAATGATAATTGGTATCATTGTCTCCTTCCTGACAGACAAACAATCCCATACTGAGACATACTGAGAATATGCCTACTTAACTACAAAACAGTGATTAAATTTTGTGTTCCACAGATTTTCTTTGCACATCCATGGTGAAAATCAGGAGAAAATTACCATGTTTTCACTTAAAAATTCTTAAAGAGTTATTACTTTAAAATATTTCTTGTAACAACTAATAAAATAACCCACAGAAGATAAGAATATAAAAAAAGCTGATGGAAAAGAGCAAGTCAACCAAGCAAGCAAGGAAAACTAAAAAAAGCTGACAATAATATAAGGGACTACACTGTTATTTTTCTTGTTGAAGCTATATGATTGCATAAGATAGAGGAAATCAGCCTTTGTGGTGTGTCCTGGCTGAGTTGTGTGGAACTGTTTAAAGGCACAAGGAGATACTGCTGACTCTGATTACTTAGGGGAGAAGATTTTCAAGTGCAGAGCAGGATAGGTAACATGCAAAAGACACAGGCAGCAAGATGAAAAGAACACTAAAAAGAGAACAAATATGCAGTACAGACTCAGAAGTGATTAAAAAGAATACTTTTTCTGGAATCTCAGACATACTATGAAGGATTTCTTGCCACCTATTGAAGGCTGCTGGCCTGAAAATAAAGCTGGAGAAAAGGAAACAATGAGTAAGCAGGAGACTAATTTTCAATTCTTTCTACTTTAACTTGGTTCACACTCTGCAAGTTAAAGCCCACAGATAAAGGTACTACAAAAAAAGGTACTGCAACTACTCTACTGGAGTAGTTTTTGTGGTGCTGCCTTTTTTTTTTTTTTTCTTTTTTTTTCCAGTTCTGTCTTGGGTCCAGCTCCAAAATAAAAGAAGCATACCAGTTTCAACTGTATTCTTCATTAAACAGTTTTATTGCATTTCTGATACACTCACTTTAGGAGAAAAGAACTGAAAAATATGATGAATAAAAAGCAAATACCTGATACTGAATAAAGTGTAGTAGGTAGAGTTCAGCTAAAAATATGTCTAATCCAAACACTTTCTCTTCTTGCAGACCATGACATGCATGGGATGGTTGCTGCAGTCTTTCTTAAGGTGTCAGATTTCTGAGAACATGCTTAATATTAGATTCTGTATCACATGTTAAAAACAAGATCTTTTCCAGAATTCATACATCTGGTCCTTAGCAAATGAACCAAGTATCAATGTTAAAATTATTTCACATGCTGCAAAAAGTATGTTAAACATTAGTGATGCAAGCAAAGTGAACCTGTACTCCTAACTCTTCATTACTTACAAACTAAAAGCCAGGTAATAAAATGTAAACTAAGTCTTATTTTTAGAATGTACTTTTCCAAGCTGCCATTTTCATAAAGTTGACTCTTTAAAATTAATGAGCTTGAACAAAGAAATACTTCCCTTGACTTTAACAAATACTTCATACAAGTAAGTTATTTAGAAGTTAAATTAATTTTGAATTATCAACTGGAAAGCAGAGAAAGAACACACAAAGAACTTGTAATAATAAGCTTTATTGAGACCAAAAAAAAAGGTATTTTTTATTTTAGAACAATTATAATAATTAAAGCAGTTTTCAAAAATATACATTTAAAATTAATCATTTCCATAATTAACCAGTGTTATAAGGTTTGTAGCTAGGTTCAGGTGTTTTAAGAAGATTTTTAAAAAGACAATATTTAAACATAGACTGGTTTAAATCGATATAATGGAGTGAAAAATACGTATAAGCTATTTCTAAGCCTCATGTAAATTACTTGATCATTCTTATAATGATGTTAAAATATCTTTAAAATCTCAGATACCATATGATTTGAATACTCCTACACCTTTAACTTAATTTTCCATAGAAAAATTCTACCAAGCAGGAAATTAGTATTGTATTCAATTTAGAGCTTTGGAACTGAGGTCCAGAAAACTTAAAGATATGTCTAGATGGATATATATGTAGTTGATCAAACTAAGTCACTGAATGTTAACATATCAAATATAGAGGTTTATTTTACATGTTTGAGTATGACAGGTCTTTCTACTGTGCCACAGATGTACTGTTTCTCAGCTGAGAAGCAGTATCTAACAGAAGACAACTAGCTTCTTAAGTTGTTGATAACTTGTGACAGTGCGACCTCTCTTCATTTATCCTGGTGCTAATTCCACTGAAAGGGCAAAAATAAGTTGTGGAAATTCACCTAAATGCAAATAGGATTATTGTATTTGAACAAGAATAGAACTCATGCTTCATCAATCCCAAATAAAGACTGCAATCACTGAGGTATCTGCCTGTTAAATGGCTGAATACTGTAATATTTATTGTAGATTTTGTAACAGGACCTGCCTTTCATGAGCCCATGCTGACTGGTCCTAAATACTTGGTTGTCCTGTATGTGTTGCATGATGACACTCAAGATAATCTGTTCCATAATTAACATATCCAACTAGATCAGGTTGCTCAGAGCCTCATCCAGCTAATTATCATTGCTATTTAGAAACTATTTTTATTTGTCTTCCTGATAAGCACATACTATTTTATTCTCCTGTAATTTCTTCTCCCTTTTTTGTTTTCTCAGAAGAAACTATACCCAGTTTTAAAGTGTTAACACTACTCTTGATTTCAAATTGATGCAGTGTGCTTGTTTTTTTATTGTGAAGCAATGATATCTGAACAGTGCTATCAAATTCATACTGAAATGTTTGATTCAATTAGAAATGTTTTTGAGCTATGGCTGAAGACACTCTCTTTTTACTATAAAACCTTTTGCTTTATGCCTCCCAAATGATTGTTAGTTAACCTGTGACCAAGTGGCTAACTCGGGGGTTATTTAAGACATTTTTCTTACACCTCAGAGTCTGAAGCATTGCAGTGCCACAGAACAGAAATTACAGCATTGTCATCTCTATACTTACAGAAATTTTAAAAGATTCCTCTGTTTACCTAAGTCTGAAACTTATAAAACTTTCCACAATCACCTTTGCAAGAGATCTCTTGGGTTGTCACAAAAATGTAAAGTTCCAATATATTTAGTACAACTAATACACACAACGAGAAAATAAGTAGAATGAAACAGAACTTGCCTGTCTTGGCAAGATTATGTGCAAGGGTGCTTTACTATGTCAGTAAAAAATGTAGAAAGAGAGACTGTAAGAGAAATATGCAACAGAGGAAAACTCTGGCAAATAAATACAGAATTTAGACACAGATATAGAAAGTCTTTTTATGTGAACTGTGAAATGGAGTATTTTCATGTACACTGTCATGAGATGGTGAGAAGGAAAATGATATAGTCCTGGTAAGAACAGTAAGCACTGACTTATTTTTGCTCCATCTTACAAAATATTAAAACCTAACAAAACAAAAACAGAAAACCCCAAACAAAACAAAAACCCCAGACAAATAACAAAACCCCAACAAAACAACAACAACAAAACAACAAGAACCTCATTCCTGTGAACAGGTTTGTTGGTTATCCAAAAATTTCAACCATGTTACAAAACTATGTTTGCAGTGGGGTTAATTAAGTGATGTACTGATGTGAAATTTCAGAAAATTTTAAAAAGTTGCTTATAGTATCTAAAATGGCTTCTAAAATACAGCTTTTCTTTTGAAATGTCTCTATAGTACATAAGGAATGTTTGAAAAATGTGTTACATCTGAATTCCTTCCTTTTTTATTTTTCATTGACAACTTTTATTTGAAAATGTCTACATACACAAAACCTGATGGAGATATAGACTGTGAGGTCTGATGCAATTAAGAGTTTAAGAGAGGATATTTTGGTTTTCTTTATTATGAAATAAAAATTAGTGTGAAAATTGGTATATAATGAGGAATGTATATATTTCTGGCAGATGACACATTTTACAGATCAAGAAATACTAGTTTAGCTCTGTCTTATTTGGTTTCAGACGGTTTCTAAGAATTTAGCAATTGTAAAATATAAGCAGAAAGCTGTGACACAGCTGAGATACTTATCCAGTTTGTCAATTGTAAGGTTGGAGTAAACAAAGAACAATGTTAGAGGTTTACTTTTTGACAGAATGCATGGATTTCATGAGTGCGGTAGCAATAAATAGAACCATAGAATGTTTTCAGTTGGAAGGAACTTTCAAAGGCCATCTAGTCCAACCCCCCTGCAATAAGTAGGGACATCTTCCACTAGATCAGGTTGCTCAGAGCCACGTCCAGCCTGGCCTTGCATGTTTCCAGGGATGGGGCATCTACCACCTCTCTGTGCAACCTGTTCCTGTGTTTTACCACCCTCATTGTAAAAAAATTCTTCCTCATGTATCACCTAATAATATGTTGATAAACTATGTATGAATGTGCTCAGATAAGCAAAAGCTGAACTTTCATCACTTGGACTGGGATTGAGTCCCAGATTCTAGACATCTAAACAGAATTAGGCATTTAAGCAGGTATGTACCAATGAGTTATGACATTCAGTGGAGGCACAGTCAATACAGCCAATAGAGCTCAGTTCAGCAGGCTAAAAATAGGCCTGAGCACAATTTGACACCTTGTAAGATATCCAGAGTATTTGCATGAGGCTGTAAGATGTGACAAAGGATCTACAGAGTACCTTCATCCTTCAAAATTAGCAACTGGATGCCTGGAAGATGTTGCAGGACATCTCTAATAACATGGCACACCTTTATGAACAACTAAGACAAGATCCACTGAGTGTACTCACTACTTTCTAATTGTCAACTATTGAAGCTTATTTACTTAGCAAATAAGTAGACATTTAAAATAAGGTATCTGTAACATGAGGTTTAATTGTAAACTTGGTGTTAAAAAGCCTGATTTGATTATCTTAGAATACAATGGGAATTTAGCTCACAGATAAATCCTTATATTTTGGTGCCTAAATTTGATTTATATAATCTGGAATTGAATCTACCTTTAAATATAAGTGTATATAAGTATAAGATACTTCTAGACATAGTGAATTGTAGATGAGTTGTATTGCAGAAATCACACCTCTATTCACTATCTACAAGGAAGTCTACATGACAAACAGATGTACCTATATGGAAGAGATATACAGTTAATTCTTGTCCTTGGGTTCATTTTGGTTTACCAAGAACAGGTGACTGGTGAAAACTGACCTATTCTAGATCTTGTCACTAACTCTAGTTGCAAACCAAAAGGGTAGAGGTACTCTTAAATTCCTGTGAGACTCTTGTCAATGTTCTCTGAATGTTTTGAGATCTCAGAATACTGCAAGTGGCGCTAGATATCTATATTTATGCAACAGAACTGAGGCGATTAGAAACGACACACACCAGGACACAGACAGAGATTCACGCACAGACAGAGATCTTGTTCAGGAAGGAGTGCAGAGCCAGGCAGAGCAGAGAGCTGAGCCAGACTGAGGCCTTCTTTATTAGTCAGTGACAATTTATAGGATTTACAGATACGGACCTGGACTAAGATGTTACATAAAATGTTTTTCCAATAATTGTTATTAAAAACACACCACACTGATGTTATATTTTTTTCAATTATGTTCCCACTCATTCACAGACCAGGCCCAGGGACATTCACACATCATACAAATGGGGGCAGTTTTCCAACCCAAGATATCATTCTCACTGGCCTGGGCTATCACTTCTTACACTCACAAAAAACATACTTCTCTATATCTGTTCAAGGCCCTTTAGCTGAAACTGCTGTTCCCACACAGAACTGTTCCTTTAATCACAAGACATGATTGCTTTTAAAAAAATGCTACATTTCTTTATTTCAGGGGTAATATTTTTAGACACGTTTGTCTAGAATTTTAGGTATAGTTTCTACTGCTGGGTATTCTTTGACAGTATAAAACTTAACACCAGTTGCCAAGTCTCTGTTCACCCAAACAGGTCAAGGAAGCCATTGTGTTGCAGCAGTTACATAGAGAATCATCCCCTATATCCTAGATAACAAGGAACACATACTGCATGTTCCTGTGGATTTTAATTCATTTACATCCTGCTGTTCACCTCTGCAGTGGCTTAAATCATTAAAGCATTAGCTGCCTGTCCTGCTCTGCAAGGGAGCACAATTAGTAACTAATTTGACATGAGAATCAAAAAGGGATTTTGCTACCTTCTTTCTTTGAAGGTGATATCAGTGTTGTTCCATGTTTCTTGCATATGTTTTTTTTTTTTCTTTCTTGTAAATGATAGATTATCAGATAATTTGTTCTCTGTGAGCAACATAACTTATTTAGACTAATTCTGAATCTACATGGTTTCATTTCCTACACTAGTCTGCCATTGTTGTCAGATAACACACAGAACTTCATACCATTTTCACAGCTGGCAACAAAATCTATGATAAATTTCAGAAGCACTGGATATATTAGACATGCATGTAGGACATTTTGCTCCTATTTAGAAATATGTTGAAATCCAGATGTTATAATTTTACATAAATAAGGATACTTTTCACAAAAATAATATAGATTTTTTTTCCTTTCTAATGTATTAAAACAGCATTTGTTACACACCAAGGGAGCTTCACTGCTAGATGCTTGAGGGAATACTTCTGGTCAGCTCTAAAAATTGACTCTTAGAGATGTGGGCAAGTGTGACAACCTTGAAGTGCTTCCCTCCCCCATCCTCAGCAGAACAAAGGGCTATGTGATGCCTTAAACGTCTAGTTCTTGTTACTTTGGGAGGAAAAGATAGCTGACTCCTCGTCTTATCTTTCCCAACGTTTTATGGCCACGGAGGCAGACACCTCATAAGATAAGAGCAATTAACATTGCTGTGAAAGGCCTCATGGCTTAATTGGGACGATAGAGATGAACCATCTGTCAGACAACCAACTACCAGAAAAAAACAACGAACTAACAGCTACCCCTGACGGGCAAGACAACTCACTTCTGGTCAGTACTTTTAACTTTCCCCTAGTTTGAAGACCCCGGACCCATTTCCAGAAGAGTCTTCCTAATTAGCATGAAGAGTAAGCAGAGGGAGGAGATGAACTGCCCTTTCCTATCTCACATGTAAATGAACTGGGTTATAAAATGACCTCACGCATTATATGAGTGGGCAGCATGCAAATCTTCAACACATCCACCCCTATCCAGAGGTCGCGGGACCGATGTACCAGTGGAGTGGTGATATCTTACACTCTTTCTCTCTCTCTCTCCCTCTCTCCTTCTGATATCTTAGTTTTCCTCCCCTCTCTTTCTCCTTTTTCTTGAACATATAAAAGTAATATCATTGCAAGTTCTGCTGCTAAAGTCTTGTTAAGTTTTACATTACAGTTACTAATTTTTGCCAATCCACCGTTTTTAGAAGGGCTTTTGCCGTCAAAGTATTGTTAAGTTTTGTGTTATTATAGCATACTTTTGCCAAGTCACTAATCGCTGTAATTTGTATTCCACCACGCTTTTAGTAAATTCATAATTGGGCACCCAGAGTGATTGTCTGCCATTCACTTCACATTGCTGCACAGAATTACCCAGAGTTAACTTACACCTAATCTCATCTGTTGAGTCAGGGTGTGTGTCACGTTCAGAGTTAACTCATCCCTCATCTCATCTGTTGGGATGGGACAGCAAGGAAATCACCATGGAGAGAGCAAACAGCCAGCTTAGCTCACCATGATATTTAAAATTTCAAATAGTAACAAATTATGTTACCAGGCACACAATGTGTAATTTTCACTAATATAGGATACATTAACATAACATTTGCTGAAGATAAGCAAAGATGTGAAATTTGATCCAATTAGAGGCATCATAAGTAGGGAATCCAGGCTCCTGTTTTGCTTCTCAGGTACGGATTTCTGTGTTACAAGGTCAGCCTTGTCTCAGTTTCTTGCCTGACAGCTCTTCACTAGGTTGTTTTGGAGCTTGGAGCTTCCCATTGATTATGTAATGACCATTTGTGACTTGTGATGTGCTGCAAAAGTTATTTAGAAATCTGTGTAAAACGGAGGAGAGAAGAAAAAAGAGGAAGCAGGAGAAGAAACAGAAAGACAAGACAAGATAAAAGAAGGGAGGGCAACTAATGGATTAAACCTAATGATTTTGGTGGGATGATTTCAAATCCCTTCTCTGTTTCATTCAGAATAGAAACTCAGTTTCTACTGAAAGATACTATTATAGACCACACCATACTGATCATCCAGAGATTACTTTCCTCCAGGTCTCCTGGGGAAGACACATTTCTTCCATTTTATGTAAATAACTTATTATGAATTGAACTAGAAAGAGATTATGGGAAGAATTCAGCCCACTTACCTTTTATCTCACTCTGTTTTAGGCAAAATACTTTCTCTTAGGTTTTCTATTATCTGTGGTTTCCTGATCTTTGATGCATATATTATTTTTCAGTCTTGCTAGGCAAAGTTCTCTAGGCACCTAATCACAGTTTCCTAGACATGCTCATAAACATTCTTTTTTTAAGCCAGTGGATGACTGAGAGCAATTTGATTGAAAGACTGGCTAGAAGAGACAAAATTCAGCTTTAGTTCCTGGAAAACCTAATCCATTAGATATGCTTAAACCATGCCTTAAATAATTGATAGTATTAAATTCAGTTCATGAAACTGTCAGAAATTTATATGTAGTTGCTGAACAGTTTAAGTACTCCCATATGAAACAGAACTGTAACTGTTCTTCTCCCATCCATGGATATTTAAATTCATGATTTCACTTGTTAAAGGGTATCTTAGCCAAACCATAGAATGTATTTGGGGATATTTATTTTCCATCCTTCCTGTTGAAACAAAGAATGCATGTCAATATGTTACAAAGATTCCTACCTCTGTGGCCCACAGAAAGAACCAAGTCACTGATTCATAAAATAATTATAGGTTGCACAGTTTACTTCAGACAATAGAATCACAGAATCATAGAATGTCCTCAGTTATAAGGGACCTACAAGGATCATCAAGTCCAAGTCCTTTCCCTGCATATGACAACTCCAAAATTCACACCCTATGTCTGAGGGTGTTGTCCAATCACTTCTTGAATACTGACAGGCTTGACTTTGTGACTACCTCAATGGGGAGCCTGTTCCAGTGCTCCACCACCTTCTGGGTGGAAGAACCACTTCCTAACGTCCAACCTCCCCGGGTCCATATTCCTGTCATTCCCTCAGATTCTGTTGTTTGTCACCAGAGAGAACAGATCAGTGTCTGCCCCTCTTCCTCCCCTTGTGAGGAAGCTGTAGCCATGATGAGGTCTCCTCCAGGCTGAGCAAACCTAGTGACTTTAGCCATTCCTCATACGGCTTCCCCTCCAAACCCTTTACCAACTTTGTAGCCCTTGCCTGGACACTGTCCAGCAGCTTTATATCCTTTTTATCCTGTGGCACCTAGATCTGCACACAGTGCAGTGTGTTTATCCAGCTGTATGTTGGATGTCTTGTCCAGCAAGATACTGCGAGGGACAGTATGAAAGGCTTTACTGAAATTCAAAATGATCATATTGACAGGCTTCCCTCAGTCAACTAGGTGGGTAACCTTGTTGTAGAAAGAAATTTAGTTTTTCAAGCTAGATTTTCCCCTCATGATCCTGTACTGGCTGGAACCAATGACTGTGTTGTCATTCAGGTGTTTTTCAGTAATTCCCAGAACAATCTTCTCCCTAATTTTGCCAGGCACAGAAGTAAGACTGACAGACCTGTAGTTGCCAGGGCCACCCCTCTTGCCCTTCTTGAAGATCAGAACAATGTTTGCCAGCTTTCAGTCAACTGGGATCTCTCCAGATTCCCAGAAGCACTGAAAAATCATGAAGAGAGGCCTCACTATGACATCAGCCAGCTCTTTAAGCACCCTTGGATGAAACCCATCAGGCCCTATTGACTTGTAGGGATCTAGCTGAAGTAGCAGATTCCATACAGGTTCTGGATTCATTGGGAGTTTATCATTCTTGCAGACATGGTTCTCTATCCCAGGGCTATGGAGGCCCCTGAGTCCACCTTTGTTGTTGAAGACCAAGGTGAAGAAAGTATTAAATGTCTCAATTTTGTCTATGTCCCTGTTTACAAGGTGACTGTGCTCATCAAGTAAAGGGACACTGTTATTTCTGGCTTGCCTTTTGCCATTAACATATTTTAAAAGCCCTTTTTATTCTCCCCCACAGTACTGGCCAGCTTCAACTCTAATTGAGCTTTGGCCACACAAACTTCATCCCTGCAGTGGTGAGTAACATCTCTGTAGTGCTCCCATGATGCCTGACTTTGCTTCCACTGACCATGTACTTTGTTTTTTCACCATAGCTCAAGAAGGTCCCTGCTCAGTCAGGCTGGCTTTTTGCCTCACCTGCTTGACTTTTGACTTTTTGAAATTGCCTGGTCCTGTGCTTTTATGAGGTGGCACTTGAAAAGTGACCAACACTCATGAATCACAGCACCTTCAAAAACTTCTTGCCAGGGGACCTTACTAAGTAGTTCTCTGAGCAACCAGAAGTCTTCTCTCCTCATATCCAGAGATGAGGTCTTGCTGGCAGTTTTCCTCCTGTTAGAATAGATTTTGAACCTGACTCTTTCATGGTTGTTATGGCCAAGGCAGCCACCAATCACCATTTCACACTCTGTTAGTTAGGAGCAAATCCAGAAAGGCACCTTTCCTGGTCAGTTCCCTTAGTAACTGTACCAAGAAGCTATCATCCAGATGGTTTAAGAATCTTCTGGACCTCTTGGTGCCAGCTGTGTGATATTCCCAGTTGACACCTGGGAACTTGAAGTCCCCCATAAGGACAAGGGCAGATGATTTGTAGGCTTCACTTAGTTCCTTAAAGAACGACTCATCAGTGTCACCATCCTGGCTGTGTGGCCTATAGTAGACTCTCACAATGACATCTGTTTTATTTGTCTGATCCTTAATCCTTACCCAGAGGTTCTCAACTTTGCCATCACCAACTGTCAGCTCCATGCATTCCAGCCTCTCTGCTACATACAATGCTACTTCCCCACCTCTATTACCCTGCCTATCCCTTCTGCAGAGTCTGTAACCATCCATCATGACACACCAGTCACAGAAGTCAACCCACCAGGTTTCTCTAATGCCAATGACGTCATATCCCTGAGACTGGGCCAAGGCTTCTAGCTCATCTTGCTTTTTCCTCATACTGCATGCATTAGTGTAGAAGCACTTCAAATGTGGTTCATTGTGCCCTTCACCTTGTGGTGCAGTTTGAAGAATCTCACTATCACACAGTTCCTCCAGCTTTGGTGTGTCATCTGGTTGCTCATCACTGACTAGCTTGGTGCTGCCCCTTTCCCACATAGTTCAAAGCACTTTCAATCAACCCTGCTAGCCCCTGTGCAAAAACTCTTTTTCTGTTCTGTGAGAGGTGCACCCATCAGATGTCAGTAGACATGGTGAAGAATGGACCAACCCATGGTCAAAAAACCCAAAGTTCCACTGACGACACCAGCCTCAGAGCCACGTGTTGGTCAGCTGGTCTTGCCTGTTCTATTCTATATTTTTGCCTGCTGCTGAAAGGATTGAGGAAAATACTACCTGAGCACCTGATTCTTCAACCAACTGCCCCAAGGCTCTGAAATCCCTTTTGGTTGCCTTTAGATTCCTCTTTGTGACCTCTTCACTGACAGCATGAAGAACCAATAGTGAGTAATAGCGTGAGGACCTTTACCATCTCAGGGAGTTATTGAGCCACATCTCCTACTCTAAGCCCAAGGAGGCAGCAGACTTCCCTTGGCAATTGTGTCCGGTTGGCATATCAGGCTCTCTGTTTCTTTCAGGAGGGAATCACCTATGACAACTACCTTTCTTTTAGTCTTAACATGAGTTGTTTTAATGGGTTTAATGTGTTTATTGTGGGGCACAGGTTGCCTAGATGGCCCCTCCATCACAGAAGGGCCTCAATCTGCAACATCATATGTCTGTCCATCCAGTTTCAGGGCCACATACTTGTTGTGTACAGGCACCTGAGAAGGTGGGGCAGACTAAAGGTATATTTGCCTGCTGCCCGAGCAATAACCTGATTTCATTCTCCCCCATCTCCTGGGTCTCCTCTGTCAGCCTGATGGCAAGATGGTAGGGAGTCTTTTGTCTCTAGTGCCATGGTTGGCTTCTGCATCTGCTTCAGGGATGGTAGAGTGTGAGTGCACCAGTCAATCTCCTTCTTTGACTCCCTGAAGTCAGAGCTGGATGCTGAGCAGGCAGGGGACTTGGTAAGAGAACACAGAAGAGGCAGAAGGTTGAACTAGAAGATCTCCAGAGGACAGATAACAGTCTCCTAAATAAATAGTCTTATAAAGAAATAGTCTTATAAAGAGACAGTTTCCCAATAAATTATTTTTCTGTCAGTACCTAAGAACTATTTAAAAAATTATTTTTAAATACTGCTATGAAAAAAAAAATCTTACAGTGTAACTTCTTCATTCTGCTTTTTGAGGAACTGAGCCACAACAAAATATGTTGCATTTTGCGTCCCAGGTGAAGAGATGTGAAGATCACTTAGCTCTGAGGGGAGTGATCTTTGACATATCTGTACAGCTTATATTTCTAATAACTGATTCTAAGTAGCTCTTGATCTATTATTAGAGAGCATTAAATTGCCTACAGAGGTGTTAATGTCTATTACACTCAATAACTCAGTGCATAAAGAGGTAGATGTTTCTTTTTGGTGCTCTAAATTGTTCCTCTAAGGCACTTATATCTTTAAATTGACCATAGATTTAAAAGCAGCTAAACTAGAGATTAACCCGAGCACCCATCCTGATACTTTAGGCTAAAGATTTTAAAACTAGCTAAACCACAATTCCTTAAATAGTAGGCATTTTTCACACATTATTGTTGCCTAGGTTGTCTTAGCTATCGTCTGTTAGTAATGCTCCAACTAATTAATACAGGAAGATTAACTATGTATGCTTATAGAATGTCAGAACTTAAAGTACTTTAGATAACAAAATAGCTAATGATTTATTTTAAGGGATAGCGATGATATATAAACTGGCAGATATATGCCTACATACCCTTGAAAAGGTAGGGTTTTTAGTTTAACACTTTATTTGTCTTGTAAATGAAGAGTACTAAACTGGAGTTCCATAAAAGAGAAAACTGTGAATATAAGCCAAAACAGTTTGTTACAGACAGACAGGCAGCATGTTCATTGAGAAAGCCAAATTGGAAAAAAGTCTACCATTAGATTATTTGGGAAACCAAAACTTTGCTTACCAGATCCCTAAAAAAACCTGCTCTCCTCAAGTCCAAATTCTTTCTTATTTGCCTTCTTTTCTTCCCTTAGCATCTTCAGACTCCATAATCTCATGGTTACTGTAGTCAGAGCTGCCATTTACTATTCATCATGATAAGCCAACTATTTTTTTTGTTTATCAGCTGCAGGACAAGCACAGAAGCATCTGAAGTTAGCTCATCTAGGACCCGTATTCACCTGCTCCTTACACCCCTCATCACCTCCTCTGCCTATCTTTTCTGAAGACCTACTATCCATACGTCACAATACTCTGGTTATTCTTGCTACCCTACTATATATTTACAATTCTTTGTAATTTCTTATTGACATCTGGTTCCTTGTTTCTTTCCCATACTGCACACAGTAGAGCAAAGGCATTTCAAGTGAATGTCTGCTCACTTCATTCTTTCAAGGAGAATGTGAGCATCTCCCCATTTCCCTTTCTCACCCATGTTCTCTTACTTATCTTCAGCCATTGATCTCTTTTCTCTGATTAACTTTGCTTAAAGCTCTCTGCCCCGTGTTAGCAAGATGCAACTGTGTTGCTTCACTTCAACAGGTAAATCCTGTCACTCCTTAGGAGCTCTTATTCTTTTCAGTAGGTTCATGATTATAGGAGACAAAGCCCTGAACAACAACTGTACAGCTAAGAGTTGACCTGTAGGATGCATATGTTTCTTTTTCCTTTCCCTTTAACAGTATGATTGAGGATATCACCACCTGGGCTTTGCCCCTTTCATCCAACCTCATCCAACCCTAAGAGTCCTGAACTTCCCGCTCCTGTGGTCCTGAGAATCTTTGTCTTATCCCTGCTCAAGCACAGCTTTTTAATGTTCCTCCTTCTGTGTGACATGGGGCTTAGGCTCTGGACTCTCCCAGTTCTCTGCAAAGATCTTTCACTTTCCACACATCTTCCCTGATGCTGTAGAATCTGCTAACTGTCTCCTTTTGTGGTTTAGCAGCTTGACCAGAGCACACCTCCTGCAGGTAAAATTGCCATCACACCCAGCTTCCACCTTAAAAAAGAGCATCAAGTTCAACCTGTAGCCCAAGACTCAATGACTACATGCCCCTTGGAAGTCCCTTTTAGATCAATGCCTCTGTTAATCTACACTTCACATGAAGTGGACTGTGACCTTCTGTATCACTATACTGAGCTGACTGGTAGTCTCAAGCAGCATTGTGGACATTTGGTGTTACTCTATTTACACCAACAGTTGTATGGAATACCTAGCTCTCTTTTACACAATGTATTTATAGAACTTTCGTTTTGCTGGCATTTCCGACTATCAGTTTCCAATAAAAAACTGAGCATAAATAGTTTTGTTCTATTCTGAGAGTGTTCCTGCTTGGCAGTCAACTATCTCTCAGTCAGCAGTCAGCTGTCTGTCTTGGCAGTCACTGTCTCTCAGTTCCTTGGTGAGCAGAAAGTGGACTCTTGTAATTTTCATCTGTAGAAAAAAAAAACCCTAGAAGTTGGGGGTTTTTTTGGTTTTTTTTGGTTGTTTGTTTGTGGTTTGTTTTTTTGTTGTTTGTTTGGTTTGTTTGTTTGTTTGTTTGTTTTCGTCCCAGTTGCAAACATTAATGTGGAACGCAGGTACAGGGTTCTGGTGATGAGAGATGTATCTAAATTCAAAGATATCTCTAAGATTAATTGATGATATGCAAATGACAATGTTTTTGCACAAGAATTTTCTGTGTCTTATTTATTTGTAGCTGTCTCTGTTGCTTAAAGGCATCGTTTGCAACAAATTTTCCACTTAAGAATACAGATTAACATTACATGAAATATATGACAGTACTCTGAAAAGGCTAATCCTACTTTTACCATTCTATTCTCTTGGTATTCTACTCTAGGCTTATTTCAGTATTTCAGAATCTGTGAGATTATGGAACGTGATGGTGTCATGTAATCCCACATGGTCAGAAGTTAATTGGTATTTAAAAGCTTTAATTCCAAGAATCTGCCAATGGTTTGAAGCTTATTTTAACAGCAGTATACAAAGAGAACAGCAGAATGGGGCTTTACAAATGTACAAGTGAGGTGTAGGAATTTAGACCCAAGAGATTTATATTGCTGAATATGCTTTAGTGTGGAGCTCTGTATTCATGAAACAGATTATTTGCCAGCATTAAAGACAGCGTATCTGTATTCTTCTAGAAGTACTATGAGAAAATAGTACTCAGGGAGACCAACATTTAGTCTGAATTAAGCTTTAATATCAGTAAGTATGCAGTGAGTGAAGGAATTAAGTAACAGTTCTGTAACCATCAAGAGAAAAAATGCGTAAAGTCTTGTCTGACTTTGACTCAGAATGATTTGTAGATTGTGTCTCAGATGTCAGATCATTGATATTGTTGTATCTCCTGTAGCAATGCTCATTTGAATCACCTGGTGTTGGATATACATTCAGCTTTGTTTATTATTGATTAAATGTTTGATTAAACTCATTTGAATGTTTATGTCCCTGACTTGTATGAATCGGTTTCTGAATTAACCATTTGCAATCCATCAAGACTAATTTCCATTCTGTTAGTTTTTTTTTTTCTTTTTTTTTATAGAAAGAAATTTTGAGTGCCAATGTGCAGCCATGCAAAATTTATGACCTTTTTCTTAATGGTTATAGAATACTACTGAATGCTTAAAATTATAAATGCTAGAAGTCATATGGCAGTGCCTTTTGTTACAGCTAGTGGCTAATAAAAATCCCACTGGACAGTAATATTATACTCTATATACTGTAGTTATTCTGATTTTCCAATTCACTGGCTTGATGTTTATTATCTTTTCTGTGAGTGACTATATAGAATATACTCAAAGCCCACAAAAATCACCGTGCATTCTAAATGAATGATCTCTAAAACAAATGACTTATTTCCCTTGTGGAGAAATTCTAATTGTATATTTCAAATAAATAAAGTGGATTTTTTTTTTAATACAAAACACTTATTGTGAATCCTTTAAACAAGCTTAATGCTTTCAGTGAAGTCCTGTCTAATTTACAGTATCTGTAAGTAGATAAACTGCATTCTTCCCTCAGTATTGTATGCAATATATTGTATTTTATAAAATCTATTTTAAAATGTCAAAAAGGTCAATAATTTCAACATAAGAATTCCATAATATGTAAATAAAACAATGAAACAGATATTAACTATTGCACATATGTAAATAGCAATGCATAGCCTCAGCTGGAGGTAGGTTACGTATTCCTAGGCTCAGAGGACTTATGGATAGAAAAACTGAAGAAATACACACATGCTTCAAGCTTTGCTGTCACTTTATAAGGCTGATTATCAAATCTTCCCCACTATATTGAAAACAAAGTACATTTCCCAAATTTTCCTAGCATGGCTGCCATGCAGTAACTATGCTCTGATCCACACAGATGACTCAGGATCAGATTGTAGGTAGAGTCAGTTGTGATTTTTCTCCACTGAACTATCTTTACAAAAATTTATTTTTATTCAAACTGAAAATGTATTCTCAAACAAACTGTGTCTCATGAAACAAAATATTCTTTGGTAAACCTCAATTTTAATATCCTTAAAATAATTAATTTGGTTAAATTCTTTATAGGTTTTCACATATGAAGGGATACTTCCTCTTAAGGGATGTTAAGAGTGGCCATCTCCTCCAGTTGTTTGTGCCAGGATTCTCTTTGCCTGGCTGCTGGAGCCCAGCTCAAGGTCTCTGCCCAGGCTGAGGGACACAGCTGCCACTTTACTGTTTGCAGGTTCAACCAGTAGTGACATCTCCAGGTTCACAAACATATGCACACTTGTGTATCTCAGAGTACCAGAATAGACTATCCGCTCAGCACCCCTGTCTGGATCTTACCCTCACACAATCACCGCATGGGCACCCCATACTTGTGGGTGTCCCCTCAAATAGCAGCATAGACCCCATACCCACCTAATCCCCCTGTTGAGACTTCAGTCTCCCATACTCGCTAACAACTATAGCCTAGAGTTTACTAGTGAATACATGTCCCACACACACTTGGTTTGGGGAAGATACAGACATTTGCTCTCCAGCAGCCAGCATCAGGCATGTGGGCTGTGATCCATGGTCCTGCTCTATATTAGGGTTACCTGGCAAGATTTTGGTAGCAGCAGGGGTACGGAAGTGCTTCTGTGAGAAGCTGCTAGAAGCTTCCCCTATGTCAAACGGGCCAATGCCATCTAGCTCCAAGATGAACCCAGTGCTGGCCAAAGCTGAGCCCATCAGCAACAGTGGTAGCACCTCTGAGATAATGTATTTAAGGGGGAAAAAAATTGAGCAAAAACAATTGCAGTCAGAAAAGGACGGAGAATATGTGAGAGAAAAAACTATGAAGACACCAAGGTCAATGAAGAAGAAGGGGCAGGAGCTGTGCCAGTCCCCTGCAGCCCATAGTGAACACGATGGTGAAGCAGGCTGCCCCCCTGCAGACCATGGAGGCTAATGGTGGAGCAGATATGTACCTGCAGCCCATGAAGGACCCCATGCCATAGCAGGTGAACATGCTCAAAGGAGGCTGTGACCCCATGGGAAGCCTATGCTGGAGCAGGCTCCTGGTAGGACCTGCAGACCCATGAAGAGAGAAGCCCATGCTGGAGCAGGTCAGATGGCAGGACTTATGGCTCCACAGATGACCCATGCTGGAGCAGTCTGCACCTGAAGGACTACACCCCATGAAAAGGACCCATGTTTGAGCAGTCCTGTGGGAAGGATTCGCACGTGAGTTCATGGAGGACTGTCTTCCATAGGACGGACCCTGATCTGGAGAAGGGGAGGAGTGTGAGGAGTCCTCCCCCTGAGGCAGAAGGAGCGGCAGAGACAACATGTGGTGAACTGACCACAATCCCCATTCCCTATTCCCCTGTGCCAGTAGGGGGGAGGAGGTAGAGAATCTGGGGGTCCAGTTAAACCCAAGAAGAGGGGAGGGTTTGGGACAGGGTGTTTTATTATTTAGTTTTTATTTCTCTTTTTCCTAGTCTGATTTGATTGGTAAAAAAATAAATTAGTTTTTCTCAAGCTGTATCTTTTGCCCTTGATAGTAACTGCTGAATGGTCTCCCTGTGCTTATCTTAGCCCACAAGGCTTTTATTAAATGTTGTCTCCCAGCTGAGGAGGGTGATAAGGTACCTGGCATCCAGCCAGGGTCAATCCACCACACCCTCACTCACCTAGCTCCCCCCAGTAGTTATTATTCCTGACCCAGTGGTTGAGGGTTAAAGACCCCCACTCACCCCAGTTGCTGACATTGAGACACCACCAACTCCATTAGCTGACATCATGGACCAGGGATACCCATGCCCCTGGTCTGACTCTAGTAATTGGCACCAGAAGTCACTCACAACATGCATTTGTCTTACCAGCAGCTTGCACTCAGTCCTTGCAGCACACACACACACACACACACAGAGGACAGGGAGTGAGGTTACACAGCAAGTTGATCATAGAATTATAGAACGTCCTGCATGGGAAGGGACCCACGAGGATCATTAAGTCCAACTCCTTTCCCTGCATATGACAGCCCCAAAATTCACACGATGTGTCTGAGGGCATTGTCCAATCACCTGTTGAATATTGACACGCTTGGGGATGTGACTGCCTCCCTGGGGAGCCTGTTTCAGTGCTCCACCACCCTCTGGGTGGAAGAACCTCTTCCTTAGGTCCAACCTAAACCTCCCCTGGTACATCTTCCTGCCATTCCCTTGGGTCTTATTGCTGGTTGCCAGAGAGAAGATATCAATGCCTGACCCTCTTCCTCCCCTTGTGAGGAAACTGTAGATCTCAATGAGGTATCCCCTCAGCCTCCTTTTCTCCAGGCTGAAAAAACCTAGTGACTTTAGCTGGCCCTCATATGGCTTCCCCTTCAAATCCTTCAACAACTTTGTGGCCCTTCTCTGGGCACTCTCCAGTAGTATTATATTCTTTTCATACTGTGGGACCCAGAACTGCACACAGTGCTTCAGGTGAGGCCTCACCAGTGCAGAGGGGAGCAGGACAATCACCTCCCTCGCCCGGCTGGCAATGCTGTGCTTGGTGCACCCCAGGACACAGTTGGCCGTTTTGACTGCCAGGGCACACTGTTGGCTCATATTCAACTTGCTGTCAACCAGAACCCCCAGATCACTCTTCATGGAGCTGCTCTCCAGCATCCTGTCTCTCAGTCTGTATGTACAGCTAGTGTTGTCATGTCCCAAGTACAAAATCTGACACTTGCCCTTGTTAAACTTCATGCAGTTGGTGATTGCCCCATTCTCTAACTTGTCTTCATCCCTCTGCAGGGCCTCTGCCCTCCACAGTGTCAACATCTCCTAAGAAGTCTCTTAAGAAGAGATTTAATAAGATATAAGAAGACAGGACAGACTGTAGTGGTCAGGTGCAGAGTTCAAGACACACAATTGTACTGACTGTTCCTGTTTTACACACAACTGGCCCCTTTTGTACCCCCTTCTGCCTCTCCCCCTCTCTGTTCTCCCCTGTTCTCCCTTCCCCTGAGCCTCATCAATTGGCACAGTCCTACTGATCTCCTCCAAAATGCATGACCCTTAGGTTTGCATCCTTATCAATTGCAAAGTCCTAGTTTGCCTACAGTTTCTTGATAGCCTACCAAATATCATGACAAGCCAGTTTTTCTTCTGGTTACAGTTTGTTAGTGCTCATTGGCCACATTTTATGTCTCTGTATGTTTGTCTCCATCCCTTTCCCTATCCTGCCAGCTCAAAAATAAAAACCCAAACATTTTCACACTCCACATACTTCAGTATCTGAATAAACTTCATTATGGTTCTTTTATCCAACCATGATCTCTGTTTTCCTCGTAGTGCTTCTCTCACTGCTGTAGTCTTGGAGCTGGGGAGGCGGTTCAGTTCTGTAAAGAAGTACATTCAGAAAAACACAGATATCTTGTTTTTTTCTTATGACTGGGGCAATATATTCTACAGAATCTTCATACGACTCTACAAAGTACTGTGTAATATGGAGTAGAAATCATTTACCCAGCATAATTAAGTCTAAGAAAATAGGAAGACCCCAAGCATGTAGTTAGAAATTTAAGACTGTTTTTCATAAAGCACTCACTCAGTATCTGACCTCAGTTACCACATTCCAGAGGCACAAAGACAGACCAGAGACTATATTCATAAAACAAATGGGTAAATGCAGTCTCAGTGACACTGTGTTTATATTTTACAGTATGCCCCACATGCCACTGATGCCAACATCTACTATTATGTTATTCAGATAGTGTCTCATGAGAGATAATGATATCCTCATCTTTTCTATTAAAAACACTTTATTTCCCTTGCATGGCTATGGATGAACTCTTCTGTCAAACTACCTCAATGATTAACATATTTTTAAATTAAACTCAGAACAATTTGTTCTCAGCTCTCATGTAATTTCAAATTTGTTCCTTCTATTTCAGCTCTAAGAATGGATGTTTTACTGAACTGAACTGAAAAATTCTCAGCTTTTCTGAATACACTGGTCTAACGAAGGAGTATATATTTTCCTACAAACATTGTCTCATTTTATATACTACAATACTGATACACCCAATGGAGACAGAAGGATTGATTTTCCACTGTCCTATAGCTTTAAATTGAAATGTATTTCACCACTAAGTTTTGATACTGTGCTTCAGTCTCTTTATCTAGGGTGTTCAATATCTTTAGTCACTGATATATTGACCTGGATGAGAAAAAAATATGTTTTAGAATGCCATCAAAAAAAAAAAAAAAAAAAAGTTAGAGGGTTACAGCTACAGTGCATGAATGCATGACTACATCAAGTGTAAAATAATTGACAATCAGTTCTGTTGCATCCTGTTAATTGCAGCCAGAGAGTATGAAATAAGAAACCCAGTACCCAGTTTATTTTCTTTTATATCTATTTTTGAGTCACTATATGACTATAAGCAACTTAGACTTTCCTGGGTTTCTAATATTTAATACTCATCTGGAAAAGGAAGTTTAATAAAGTGAAATAATATTCACTTACCTTACAGTATCCAAGGGACACTTCTAATGTGATTGTAAAACACTTTGAGAGACTTTATAATAACTTTTATTTATATAGGCATCTATATATTTCTTTATATATATGTATATCTACATACAGACATAAATTGTGTTCAACTGTGAGAAGTGTCATTGTAACTTACCTCTAAGACCTCACCTTCATTTTAGAACATGCAGTTCTATACTTGAGACATCCATTTTTGCCTGTTTAAATAAGTCACCTACTATAATAAATTATCCTTAAATTAGAGTTTCATTGAAAGGTGCTGATTACATCTGAATAAAGCAGCAGGGCAAGTTCAGAAGGTTCCCACAGAGTGGGAATTAAAGATAGAAGACAGAGAACCTCTGTGGGGTTTTAAACTTATCTAATTAAAACTCCCTGTGAAAACTGCTTAATTTTGACCTTCAGCTTTATTTCAGGTAAAATAACTCCATTTTAGTTTTCTGAAGCAAAGAATTTAATTAGAAAAAAAAAAAGAAAAAGAAAAAGAAAAAGGCGTTTGGCATTTTACTCAATGCTTAGTAGCATTTAGTACTAAATTTCTGTCCAAGGTTTCTACCAACATTCAAAAAGGCATAATTAAATCAATTGTTGTAAAATCATACTCATATTGTTTGTAAGTAAAGCTCACAGTTCATTAAAGGTATTATTTATAATAAAGGGTCACAAACACAACATTCTGATGTCTCGCTTACATTGTTCCTGTTCTGCACTTTAATTAGAAGTACAAGTACATGGACTAAGTCGGTAAAACCTGTCTTATGCAGACAGTTCTCCTTGCAGTACCTTAAGTACACCTTTTTACAACTGCTGCCCATTATTGTCTTAGGGAATTTTTGTCCATCAACATATTTCATTGCAATTTAGAAGCTTGGAAACTCTTCACAGAGATGTAAAACTTTCAGTCAGGTCACTTGCAATTTGCGTGAGGTTACTAATCACAGAGATGAAAGAACACCTTTCCCTAAAGAAGTTTTACTGATGAAACCCACCTAATAATTCCCTTCTAAAAATGTAGCCTACTGTAGGACTATTGGTGAGAAGTGAGAGAATAAGTAATATGTGAATGAGGAAAGGTTTTGTGTAGGATTGAGCTACCTACCTGCTCAGCAGTTGAAGACTGAAATTTTTATTGACATCATTGGAAATACAGCTTAAAATGTCAGGGCAGCTCACTGGAGTCATAGGAAATAGGCCAGGAAAAAATCTCCAAACAATGGTTTCAGCCCCTTATTATGAACAATAAAGATATATGTTTTCATCTCTCCTAGAAAGATACAGATGTTTAACATATATGTTACATTTATTGGAAGGTCACTCCAGCATTCTTAAGGCATTCTTAAGCATCCTTCTTATAATTTCTAATAAATTCTTGTTGCTCAAAGATAAATATGGCACTCATACATATTATTCTGGCAAATGCCTTGGTTTCCTCTGAAAAACCGTTTCTGTTACAAAGACATTTCTTTGAGTCTTAGAATCATAGGATAGTTTGGGTTGAAAAGGACCTTCAAAGGTGATCTAGTCCAACCCCACTGCAATGAGAAGGAACATCTTTAACCAGATCATGTTGCTCAGAGCCCTGTCCAATCTGACCTTCAGTGTCTCCAGGGTGGGGCATCTACCACCTCTCTGGGCAACATGTTCCACTACTTTACCACCCTCATTGCAAAAAAATTGTTCCTCATGTCCAGCCTTGTGTCCTCCTTTAGTCTAACACCGTTACCCTTTGACCTATTGTAACAGGCCCTGTTAAAAGTCTGTCCTCATCTGTCTTATAGGACCCCTTTAAATATTGGAAAGCTGCAATAATGTCTACCCAGACCCTTCTCCAGGCTTAGCAACCCCAACTCTCTCAGCCTGTCCTCGTAGAAGAGGTGTTCCAACCCTCTGATCATCTTGGTGACCCTCCTCTGGACCCTCTCTGACAGGTCCATGTCTTTGTTGTACTGAGGGCTCCAGAACTGGATTCATGACTCCAGGTGGGGTCTTACCAGAGCAGAGCACAATTACCTCTCTCAACCTGCTGGCCATGCTCCTTTTGATGCAGTGGAAGATATGATTTACCTTCTGGTTTGCACGCATACATTGCCAGCTCATGCCTAATTTTTCATCCACCAATACCCCCAAGTCCTTCTCCTCAGGGCTGCTTTCAATCCCTTCCTCTCTCAGCCTGTTTTATACCTGGAGTTGTCCTGGCCCAGGTGCAGGACTTTTCACTTGGCCTTGTTGAACCTCATGAGGTTTGCATGGGCCCATTTCCTGAGCTTGTCCCTCTGGATGGCATCCCATCCCTCAGGTGTGTCAACTGCACCACTTGGTGTCATCCTCAAGCTTACTAAGGATGCACTTGATCTCACTATGTCATTGATCAAGATATTAAACAGTACTGGTCCCAGTATGGACCCTTGAGGGACACAACTTGTTATTAGTGTCCATCCAGTGCCATTGACCCCTACCCTCTGGGTACAACCATCCAGAGCCAGTTCCTCATCCACTGAATAGTCCACCTGTCAAATCCGTATCTCCAATTTAGAGAGAAGGATATTGTGGGGTTCTTTGTCAAAGACTTTACAGAAGTCCAGATAGGTGGCATCCATAGCTCCTCCTTTGTCCACTGATGTAGTCACTCCATCATAAAAAGCTAATATTTTGGTCAGGTAAGACTTGTACTTGGTGAAGCCATGCTTGCTGTCTCTAATCACCTCCCTGTCCTCCCTGTGCCTTAACACTGCTACTAGGAGGATCTGTTTCATGACCTTCCCAGGAACAGATGTAAGGCTGACAGGTCAGTAGTTCCCAGGGTGCTGCTTTTTCCCTTCTTAAAAATGGGTGTGACATTTCTCTTCTTCCAGTTACCAGGCAGTATTACACACATCCACAACTGTATTGTTTCTTATTTTCTTTTATTGAGAGCACATTTTGGTCTGTTTCCTTAGCTTCATGAAATGAAAAACTATATGTCTGAATCTAAGCTATCCTCATAGCCACCCTTTGCAGTCAGAGGAGAAATGGGTGCACATTGAGTGTTATTCATATGTGTTGGATTACAATAAGAAGAATATTCTGCTGGAGACATCTGTTTCTCTTCACTAACTAAAAGTAAGTGTGTGGCTACCGAAGGTTCAGACAGCTCACTTTTAGAAACCCAAGACAAGATAACCCAAAGTACTAGTGACTTTCTTTAAAGACACTAAAGAACTAATTTCACTGGAACAAAATATGAAATGTAAGAAGTAATTGCATAGATTTACACATTTGCACTCAAGCTATCATTTAAATCATTACTTGGTTATATAGTCAGCTAACATTTAATGAACAATTAAAATATTTGATGAGCAGGGTATTTTTTTTTTAAATTATGCATAGATTATCTTGAATCTAGTGGTCCAAATTATACCCAGAATCTAATGAATTAAAATTGTTTTTTAAAATATTAAAAATATAAGGTTATATGCCATTATTTCTTGGTATCTCAATGCTACAATCCCTCTAATGTCTCCCCTGATCTGTTATCCAAGGGGTCATAATTTCTGACTACTAAAAGTATTTTGTCTAAATAGTGCTTTGTTATAATTGTAAAACCTTTTCAAATTGTTATATACTGCTGTAATGAATTTTATACTAGTAATTATAAAAAAAAAGTTCATACAGGAGATAGATACTAAACATAGAGAAAGTATTTATTTTCATTGATTTTGAGCTGCTGGCTTGAGTGGTTAGAATCACAGTAATATAAACTTTAAACTGCTAGCTATCACATCATTAAGAAGTCTTCCACATTCTACTGAAGGTGCTTTTCAATCTATTTTCTTAGCAGATCTGTAGTGTGTTCCTTATAACATAGCTTCATACACTTCATAGAAGCCTGAGTTACTGACAACATGACAGTGATAAGGAGCCATGTTGGTAATATAAATAAGGATATTCAATACCTATGGGTTTAGAATATAAGAATTTCAAAAACTGACATTTAAGTTAAGGAGAAGATGGAAACCCAGGATCATATTGCAAAGATCTACCTTTTTTCCAATGTTGATCTAGTCTACAGAGTTATGGTACCTATAGCAGCCTTCAACATAGGGACAAGAAGGTGCAGACAAGATGACAATGATGCACCTGTGATAAACATATGTGCACTGAACTCAGAAGTTTCTGTAGATATCTGTTAATAAAATCAGTAAGAAAGTTAATGCTGTGGCACTAAATGTAACTCGTGTTTCTTATTACTATTCAGGCAGTTAAATTGCAGGTTAGGCTGCAGCCAAAAATTTGCCACCAGTTCCAAAGAAACTTTGTGTTTCAATAAAATCCACCCATAACTATAATGAGAAGTTTTGTATGTCAGAGTCAGAGGAAGTATATTGCTGTATATATTACAGGAATGAATTGCAACATTATTCTTTCTGCATTTGCAAAACTATTTATAAAAGAAATGTTAGGCAAATATGCTTTAAGTGTTTTGTGGATACAGAAGTTGAGAGAAAAAATTCTTAAAAATCTTTCCAGCAGCTCACAAGCCGCAAACAGGCTTTACATAATGAATGGAAGGCATTTTTATCCAAAGAATTAGAGATTCCAAAACAACCCATTGAAGAGGAGTCAGTCAAGGAAGTGAGGAAAGGCTGGTGTTATAACAAAAGATGTATTACTTGCATATTGACCTGACTTACTGCTAACTGTAGTGAAGCATTTTGAAGACCACGATGAATCAGAAAAGATGTGAAGAGAGACTTTTTTTTGATTGAGGGGATTGTGGAAGGAATTAGCTCTGCATGGTACTTAGGAACCTGTATGAGTGCCTGGTAGCACTGGAGGAACAACATAAAAAAATTAAAAATGAAGGGACAAGACCTGGACTTGATAAACACACTTCTTTACTGAGACACAACATTTCTTTACTGTGAGGGTGGTCAAACAGCATTCCTAGAGGCAACCCCTAGACAGGTGATTGGTGCCCCAAACCTGTCAGTATTTAAGAGGCATTTGGACAATGCCCTTAATAATATGCTTTAATTTTTGGTCAGCTCTGAAGTGGACAGGTAGTTGGAATAGTCGATCATTGTAGGTCCCTTCCAAATGGAACTCTTCTATCGTAACCCAAGACCCTGGATTCCTCACTGGTGACACTTCAAATTAGGTCAAATCTCACATCTTCACTTATTTGCAGTAGATGTTACATAAGTCTCTTCTGTATCTGGTGACAATCCTGTCACATGCTGGGTGCCTGGTTACATACTGTATCGTTATTTGTCCCTGCCTCACCTACACTGTATGAGTGCCAGTCTTCGCTTCAGCCAACAGTTGTTGTCCCTACCAGACACGGGCCCAACTGTTCTGACCCCTGACCTGCAGACTGATTTCTTGGCTTTGCCTCAGAATCATAGAATCATTGAGGTCAGAAAGGACAACTCCCATGCTCAAGGAAGGTCAGCTAGAACAAGATTTGACAATACTTCTGGGCAACCTACTCCAGTATCTGTCTGACCTCACAGTACAAAAATAGCTTTCCTGTGTTTAGGAAAAATTTCATGTTAATTTGTGCCCATTGCTTATTGTCCTTTATCTGGCACTGTAAGAAGAGCCTGTCTCCCTCTTCATTCCTTCCTATCAGTTTTTTATACGCATTGATGAGATCCTCCAAAGCCCTCCTTTCCCAGCTACATAATCTCAGCTCTCTCTGCCTCCCCTCATATTAAAGATGTTCCAATCCCTTAATATTTTTGGAACTCATACATGTCTTTTCACCGTGAACCTGCCTTCTTATCAGTGGGGTGTGACTGATTCTGACCCTGGCTTGACTCATCTTGTGGCTTGACCTCAGATCTGTTGTGTCACTATGAATTTACCTGATGATCTGGACTCTTGGTTGAACCTGGTTTTTACCCCTGAGTATGCTCTGCTCTCCCTCTGCTCATGTACTGTAGGACAGGATCCTGACTGTCAAGGCCCCCACTCTGTTGGCATGTCACTGCACTCTAATCCCCGTCCATTAGGGAGCAGCTGTCCCTCTCTGCTTACTGGTACTTTGTACCGTTGTTTACAATTACTTCAGGTTCCTGCTTATTGCAGTGGGTTTGCGTATTCTCTCTGACATCCAAATAAAATAACGAACCTCAAAAAAACAGAAATCTGAAAACAGTAGTCTGTGGTCATTAACTGAAGAGTTTGGAGATTCCTAAAGTGGCAAACACATATTTAGTGCAGTCTGGCCAACATCTGCTAAAGCTTATGGTGCTCTTGGAAGTGGGCCACCTTCAATGAGCATCATGCTGCACAAATATTTTTTTATTAGTTTCCCGGACAGTTATCTGTGATGAAGATATAATCCTGACACATGGGAACACAAATAGTAAGGACAAAGCCTCTTGTGAAAAGAACAAATTATTTAAAGAGGGAAACTGGCTTTAGAAAGGGAAAATAGGTACATGCAGAAAGGCACACACTTCTGAAAACTAAAACACAGAGTTTAAAGTTGTTCCTACCAATATGACCACACAATCACAATATTTGAAAGGGCCAATTGAATCGCCATTTGTAGAGTCTCAATGACTGAGTAGATCATCTAGCTGAGGATGCAACAAGATGCTTGTTTAAGGAGATTTCCTGTTTTTACTATGACCTGTCTTTTCAGACCTTCTCCTATTGTGATGCTTCTGCTTCAATTCTGCTTTGGCCTCAGCTCTGTTCAGATATGACCTTTCCTTGGTTCCTTTTTATTCACACCTTATCTCCTTGGGTTCCCTGCTTTGTTCCCTTGTTACTTTTCTTTTGTCCTACTTTATGCTGAAAACAGCAAGTAAGAACAAGATTAGGGCATTTATATTGTCTGTGTTTATTTTAATGATGGTTTTGTGTGTGATGCTTGGCATCACGATGTAAAGGCATCATGACTGTGTTTGCATTGATCTATCAATGGTTGACCATGTGTGTGTGTACCCTAGGAATACCTGCTCAGCCTTGCCATTGACTAGACCCAGTGTCAGGGGATCACAGCAGCCTTATTCTAACAGATCAGAAAGGAGAATGACCCTGGGTCCTGAAATTCACTATCCTCTGCTTCTTTTTAACAAGGAGAACCATCATATAGAGGTCATCACATCACAAATACTTTCAGAAGCCTCAAGAACAGGGAATAATTTACTAGAAGCAGACAATAAAGTCATGAGTGAGAGTATTACGGGTGAAGGGGAGGGGAGGGAATGGCTCCAAAGGGCTCCAAATGACTCCAAGGTACCTCCAACCAGCCAAGTCAATCCTTGTCCCATGAGAGAGACCACTCCTGCTCCTGACAGACCTGTGACATCACAGGAATCACAGTGCCATGGAGGAGAACACCTTCAAGTGTCGTAGTTTTAAAATGGAAGTAAACTGCTTTAGTTAGGCCTCTCTCCTCCATATCTTGCTAAGCATCAGTGTCTTATATACAGGTGTACCCAGGGAAAACAGAGCTCTGCTACTGCTTTGTGGTCCTCCATTCTGGCTCCTGAGGCTGTGGCCAAACAACACAAATTAAGTTTCCAATTGTTTTATCTCATACTAAGGCATGAATCCCAAATACGGCTAAGCATAAAGTCCTCATGAAGTAATTTTTGCATTTCCCCTCCCGAATCACAGAAAGTATCGCAGCATAATAGAGCCTATATTTCTTCCTTGGTTTTATTTAAAAATATAGCAACACAGCTTCTTCAGCTGAAAATACACGTAGTATTCATTGGCTGCCAATATAAAAAATGAAATTAACAACTATTGAATATTCCAGCTAAGTTATATACCTTATACTAAATTTTCATCTCTGACTTTCCACACATTATAAATGTTTTACAGAACAATGTTTATTATACAACTGAGCCCCAAACAGAACAAAGTTCTTTCTTAAGGAGGAAAAAAAAAAATAAAGCAATATATTTATCATTTCTGTGAAGAGATGTTAAGGTCTTTTATTTTCGTAATGGATGACACCACACAGAAATACTAAAATAAAGTTGTTCATGCTTTATATAATGTCTATGCCAGTATCCTTGAACTTTGTAACAATGAAATATTTTTTTTTTGCATGATAATATCCAGGTGATGAATTTCACATAATATTTTCACCAAAAATATTTCAAGCATGACAATTTAAACAAACAAACAAACTTACCTGGCAGTGGTGGACTGGTCACCGGCAATTCAACCTCACTGATTTAATACAAGAGTGCTTGTTATGCTGGTAACATCCTTACTGGCAACACAGGTAATGTAGGAAGAACAGAAACTCTAGTGACTTGAACCTTGAAAATGGTGGTTTTCAATTCCATCACGACGTCAGCTCAAGATGCAGGACTGAAATGTGACCTTTCGTAATTCATTTCACATATGATGTGTTAAACCTTAAAAGTGAAAATTGTAACTAATGTAGCAAAGCAATTTTATAAAAACTGCATTGTGTGTAAATTAAAACCTTAATAACAAATAAAGATATCTTGAGTGAATGAAGACAAAATCTCATTTTGCTTTCCAAATTTCAATAATTTTATTGGCTGAAGTAACTGAGCACTGCTAGACTTAATAAATTACACAACCTGTGTTAAGTTTATTTCACATCAGTAATTTTTTAAATGCACTTTTAAGATCTATCATTTGCAGACTATTTTTAATGTCATATATTCTGATTACTCTCTTTCTTCATTTCTGATATTAAATCTGCCTTTCTTTGGGATAAAATCATACTTTTTTTTTTTTGCAGAGCCATCTAAGCTGAACTCAGATTCATAACAGAAAATTAAAACAAACAAACAAACAAACAAAAAACTAAAAAAATACCTGTCAGGGGAAAGAAAAAAAAAATTATAACTTTCACTTTACCAGGATTTATTAAGTTAGGAAGTGAAGTCCTCAAACCAGATGAGATCTCAGATGAACACTCAGCGTTTCTTCCAGCTGTCTTTTTTTATTAGGGATAAGTCTGGCCCATGTTTCTAGGTAGAAAGCAATTAACTACTTTTGTTATATAGAGGTGACATGAAATCTGACATTTTGATTTGTTTTTTTCTTCTTCTTTTCGCTTTATAACGTACACTGCATCAAAATATTTTTAGCCATCTATTAATCTCTTTTTACCATCTTCTTTTTGTATACCAAGAGTATCATCATGACAACACACTGTGACAAAGAGTACTCCTACTGCAGTATGAGGTAAATAAAGTGCTGTTAACTCAGGCATCAGCAAACTGATTACATAGGAGATTCTCAGCAAAGTTTTCTGCACATATTCTACTGATTCATCTTCATTCTTTTGGCTTTTTTTAGGGACAACTCTGTCAGTTGAGTGCGATATCTGCTTTCATTTAAAGATAGATATGTTTTAATTTTAATTTGCAAAATACTGTTAAAATATGAAATTTTGAAATATTGCAAAGTCAAAGACGATTTCACCAGTGCTTGAGTGAAGTTTTCCCTACTATATCTTCTTCTTTTTCTCTGTATAGTACTGGTGCCAAGGAGGTATTTGGGTCTACTTTCACTATTTGGGTCTACTTTCACTTTTTTTTTTTTTTTTTTTTTTTTTTTTTAAGAGACAGAAAGTGTTGAAGTTTGAAAGCAAAATCTTCTCAGGACATAGTTCTAAGAACTGAAAAATTATTTCTGAGTACATACAGTGGAATCTGTGAAGATTTTCTGCAGCTTTAGAAAGCATTTTTTTTCCCTCAGAGATAACTGCACATCCTTTCTATGCAGACTGACTAGGCCCAAGGGGCTTTTCTAGGACGAGCTGCACAAGGAGTACTGGGAATGCCTAAGTAGAGCAAAATCTTCCCAAAAGCTGAAACTGAAGAACAAAAGAAAAACTTTATCAGAAGGATGTGTTGGAACCTTGAGTTTTAGACCTGAATTTTGTGGTTCCTTAATAATTGTTAACTGAAGTATGGGTTACTTCTGTCTGTGACTCCACAATTTTAATGAATTTCTGTATACAAGGTATGTACACATGTCCTTCCTAACTTGGATTTGGCAAGAATTGTTTACGGGTCCCAGGGAAACCCCATGAATTCTCCCTAGCAATGAGCTGGTGAAGTTACTTATTAAAGTTATATATGTTCTGTAGTGTTACCACATTGTCACATACAGTCATGTACACGACCTTTTTAGAAAGAAAGGCAGAAATAGAAAAGAACACTAAATAAATAAATGTGTGTAACCCTCTGAGATGACAATCAGAGGTAAAAGAGCTATTTGCTGCCATCTATTGATGAACTTGGCAAAGAGACTGAAAGAGCAACCAGTCCTGTACTGAAAATTCCATCTGCCAGGGTATGAAGGCTTGGTTGGTTTTAGAAATTTGCTCAAGATTTCCTTTGAGACCAATGCAATATCATTAAAATTCTCCTGTCACTGAAAACAGTATGATTGTTACTAGGAAGGCTAATCATAGCTTAAAACTTTGTAGTACCCTCAGGTAGAAAAAATCTACTGTGAAAAAGAGGAGATGGAAAACTCATTCATACCTTGTTGCAAGAGTGCATCCTTGGTAGTGTAGGAGTAATACAGTCACATAGAGCAGAAAAATAATATACACATTATAATAATGCACATTACTAAACACTCCTTTTAGATAAGTATTTAATTAAAGTCTACCTGTGACAATAACAGAGAGAGGCGATGGGAGATCTGCAACAAAAAATACCTGCAAAATTTGACTGAATACTTACAAAAAGCATTTATGAAGGAATTTTCCTTGTTTCATATGGATGTGTTGCTTATGTGTAACCTTTTAAGTATTTATTTGACCACAGACATGTATCTTATGTCATGCCCTTAAGCATTCCTCCTCACCACTAGGTGCTGGTCCAGCAAGGCTTGGTTTCCCATAGTTTCTGTATCATAGCTGTCAGACGCTGGCATATGTCTTGAAAACTCCAGAGTGTTTTAGATGACTCTACAAGCCTAATTATAGAGAAGGGAATTAAACACGTGACGCTTTCTTCATACTGTTATAAGTACTAGAGAGCACCTGCCTCCAGCACACCTTAGTCTCTTTGAAATACACATAATTCTTGCAAGACTAAATCACAAGTCTACCATTATTTCATGATGATTTAGTTTTAGTATTAAATATACATACAAGATTAAATATTAAAAGATAGTTAATATAAGTAAAATCACCTGTAATTTTCTAGCCTTCATATAAATATTCTGTCATTACAAAACATTTTCTGTAATAGGTGATTTATGCATTATGTATGGGCTCTTTTGTGACCAGAAGTCTTAAGGAAAACAAATAGGGTGGGAATAAATGCCAAATTGGGGTTGGTTTTTTTTATTATTATTATTTTTATTTAGGAGATTTTTAACCACGAATACTAAAAAAAATTCATATTGTTAAAAACCATGAATACGTAGGAATGTATTACCACTATGTTTTCCAACATAATGGGAAAAGAAGTATTTATACAGTTAAAGATAGAAGTCATGAGTGGAGGAACATAGCGCTCTTTAACCTTGAACATTTGAAACTCAGTTAAGCTCTACACACTCTGGTTTACAGTGATAACAAAACATTATCACTATTTCGGATGTTTCTGGATACCCAAGATATCTACATGGAATGATGAATATGAAACAGAAGTTAGAGAAGATTTTCATCCTTTTGGATAAGCCGAGAATCAGACTTTAGACAGCTGAAGCCTTTCTTCATTGACTGAAATAGAATAAAATAAAAATGATGACTATTTGAGACACTCCATTTAGGATGTTAATCAAGATTTTTAGGCATGCAAATTGGGCTGAGCACAGAAGGAACCACGTGTGTGTGAATTCTAGAGCTGCCTGACATTATCCCCTGCAGAGCTGCTGTAACAATGACTGAAATACTCAATAGGAGGATCCAGTCAGTCACCCAGTTCCAAGTCTGTCCATTGTCTTAAGTCAGTCCCTTAGCTCATGTCTGCAGATAGCTGGCTGATGAGGTCTTGAACCACTCCAGTGAGTGTGCACACAAGCACAACTTTGTTATCCACTTCTATCAGAATTGCAGCTAAACTTCTATATTTCTAAAATGTGAAAAATCTCTTCTGCTCTCTAGCTGCATTATTGTTGTTATGCAGGTAACAAATTTATAACCTTGAGAAACTTGTCCTGCATGTCATGCAGAACTGCAAGAAGAACGGAAAGAACAGTTAAAAAACACAGTCCTTGGAATTTATAATGCAAGATAAGAATTCTGTCAGCATCAACACTCTTTAATAAGTGAATACATGGAAATTCAGAGTAAGTAGGTTTTTTTGTTAACTTGGCAATGAATGATTGTTGCTGACTTCTAAAATGTTCCAAATCAAGTGTATATATGCTTTCAAACATCAAAGAGACTGAATGATAGAAAAAAACTCTATGATTATGAGTTCTATGTATGAGAGAAATTAATGTAACAAATATAACAATTACACTTGGGGATGATAAAAATACAGAAGAAAAGAAAGAAAGATATATAGAACTAGGACCAAAAGAGACACTGACATAAAACAAAAAAAATGAAATAAAGGAACTGGTGAAAGTGGGCAAAGTCTCATACTATGAATCATCAATTATACCTATATTAATATGTTATTCACACCTTAAAGTAATTTATATTTTGTTTCCTCTTTGATCCACTTTTTTTACTTAAATGCAACTAAGACAACATCAAACATGAATAATGAGAAGGAAAAATGCCTGCAGACTCCTGAAACAGTGTGACCTGAATCAAAGGAAAATCAAATCAGTAGCTACGAAGTGCTTACGGTTTTCTGCTTGGACATTCTAGGCAGTTCTAGGCACAAACAGAACAAGTTGGATTCCCAGTTACAAGATGGGTGATGGGTACTTAGCTCCTTAGGCTTTTGCCTTCTTCAGTCCTTTTCCCTACAATAAAGGGAGTTATGTCATCCTGCTTATAAGGAGTTTTTGTTGGATAACATATTTTAATAGGTGGAAGTTCTTTTGTGAAGAATCTATAATTCTGGAAGCTAGAGAAGGGAGACATTTCATTCTCAGGCTTCCCTCATCTGGGCCCAGATGGTATCTGTTGAAAGATGTTTTGGTACCAGTTAGTAAATACATAATAAAACAGAATTATTCAGTGAAAATGAAACTGAAATAAGTGTGAACTAAGGCAAGATTTGATATGAACCCTCCAAAGACTTATCTGACCTGCAAGCTGTATTTTCAAGTATTAAACTCACTAAAAGACAAAATAAACAAAAATCTTTCTTTACTGTGTGCGACATATTCTAGCTTCTGTCAGAAGGCCCTGGGCAATTTGACATAACATTAGCTCTGCTCAGCTGAGTGAGTAGTCCGCATGCTGGAGGACAGGGCTGTCATTTAGGGGGTTCCCAACAGGCTACAGAAATGGGCTGGTGAAAAGTTCACCAAAGTCAGATAGAAAGTCATGCTCCTGGTTCAGGATTATCCCCTATGAAAGTTGAAGTTGGAAGCTGCTAATTGGCTAGAAAGCAGCTTTGCAGAAAAGAGCCAGGGAGTCACTATGAATAACAGGGTGAATACAATTCAGCAGAGAGTCCTTGTGATGACAAAGAATAGTCACCTACTCAGCTGCATTTGTAAGGCCAAAGCTAGGATGTTGAGAAAAGTGATTATGCTTCTCTGTTTGATATTTGTGAGACTGCATCCAGAGTGTTGTGTCCAGTTTTGGGGTCTTCAGAAAAAAAACAAAACAAAACAAAACAAAAAAAACAACTGAACAAACTAGGATAAATATAGAATGATAGCAAAGTGATCATGGACTGGAGCAGGTGACATTAGGAGAGTCTGTGAGAGTTTGTTTTCTCAGCCTGATGAAGAGACGGCTAAAGGGAAGTATTAATGGCTGTCTTCAGCTAATGGGAAGGTAGTAGCGTGACCGTTCTTAGAATAACAGAAAAGATCTGGACTCTTCCTGGAAGTACACAGAGGAAGGAAAGTAGCAGCAGTTGCAATTTACAGCAAGGAAGATTCTATTTACAGACAAGAAAAATTATTCAGAGTGAGTGGAATAAAACATTGCACGGACTACTCCAAGACAATGTGGAATCTCCATCTTTAGAGATCTTAGAAATTTCCTGGGAGTGGGCTCTGAGGCATTCGCCCTGGCACTAGTCCCACTTTAAGTACAAGTTTGAACCACGTGACCTCCAGAGGCCCTACTCAAACTAAACTGTTCTATAAAGATGTGATGTTATGATTATGTTTAATCTGGCTATCCTTCTATTACGTCTAAGTCTGTGATTAGATTAACAGTTTTAATCTTTAAGGATGGGATTCCTCTCTTTCCATGGTAGACATGTACATTTTAGATGTACAGCTATAGAGACAATTTTTCCCTGCCTAAGTAAATAATGGTATTAAATGATAAATTTTACTGTTAAATCCCTATTTATGAAAGCAGACAAACTTACATAGATCAATGTAAGGAAAAAAAAATTACGATGAGGTTGGCGAAACACTAGAACAGCTTACCCAGAGAGGTGGTACATGCCCCATCCCTGGAAACATTCGAGGCCAGGCTGGACTGGGCTCTGAGCAACCTGTTTTGCTTGAAGATGCCCCTGCTCATCGCAGTGGGGATGAACTAGATGACCTTTAAAGGTCGCTTCCAACCGAAACTATACTATTATTCTATAATTCTAAATATAATAGATTGCTAGATATTTAAGTCTTCATAAAGGCCTGTAATTATTGAATGTTTTATTGTTACTATTTTGGTAATTCGTTACTTCCTTATTTTTCAGAAGGCAGACAGGGTGATGTTTACAAATAAAGGAAGAGAGCTCACAGAATGGCCTTTTTCACTCAGGTGAAAATGTGAATGGATCATTTTGTGGTCACCAGCCCTAAGCATGTTAACAAAGCACACCAACTAAATATTTAAGAAACATCATTTACCAAAGTATCTTATAATGTTTGCATATTTACTGTGTTAGATATAGGTGTGGCAAACCCCTGATACAATTGAAAAAAAGGGCAGGTGGATCTGGAGATGAGGAAAAGACAAAATATAGAATACATGTGGATAGTTCTGAAAAATAAGTAAAAAATTCTGAGAATAAGAAAGATGAGGACAGAGATGAAGTAAAGCCTATTGTGACAGAACACGAGGTAATGGCCTTAAACTAAAAGAGAGTAGATTTAGACTACATATAAGGAAGAAATTTTTTACAGTGAGTGGTGAAACACTGGAACAATTTGCTCAGAGAGGTGGTAGATGCTTCTGCTTCATCCCTGGAGACATTCAGGGCCAGACTGGACAGGGTTCTGACCAACCTGATCTAGTTGAATATGTCCCTGCTCATTGCAGTGGGCTTGGACTAGTTGACCTTTGAATGTCCCTTCCAACCCAAACTATTCTATGAACTGCAAATAAATGCCTGTGTTTTGTGCTAACTGAGCTGTGGAGAAAGCAAACTTGTTTAAAGAGACATTTCTGAATAATGTTCAACTGAATAAGGTATTTCCTAATGCAGGGAACTCTAATTCCTTCCCCAGTGACTCCCCAGTCGTTCCAGGGAGACAGGAAAAAGAGTAATATTTTTTTTTCATGGCCTCCATGTGAGATCAGGTGAAAATCTTTGTGGGAAAAAACAAAACAAAGTGAAAAAATAATCCAACACCAAAAAACCCAAATCAACCAAAACCAATCACTAACAACTATGAACTGTGAAAAAGGTCTTGTAGTCAGGCAACCCACAGCCATAACATTGGCTGTACTACATATTATGGACATGCTGACAGAGGCACATCCCTTAGCTGTCCTGAAAATCTCAATAAGTATAGTAAGGCAGACTTGATCTGTAGGAATTTAGAAACAGATAAGGATCTATGAGTACTTAAGAACTGAATACAAAATCAGCTAGCTAGAAGTCATATGATGTATATTGAGAAAGCTTCTATAAGGAAAAAGAAATGAACTGGGAGGAACAGTGATAATTTAGAGATAAAAGGCAACTTTTGGCCGAAGTCTAACTGAGGGAAGAAAATGAATGCAGTTATTCTGTAGCAGAGAAATTGAATTAACTTGGTGAGAATTTCTTTTAGAGATGCAGATATGAAGAAACATTAAAAATGTTACCTCTTCTGAAAGATTCAGGACTGGCATCCCTCCTTTCAATAATATAAAATCAATACAAAAAGACTGCCAGGAAAAGAAAATACCAAAAAAGGCCCATGTCTAAGACACCTTTATAAAAGTAAATATTAACGCAAGTAAAAATTATGGAAGCTGAAGCAACACTAAATATAACTTTTCATTATCATTATGAAATGTACATTCTAGCATATTTTTATGCTAGATAAGTATATGCTAAATAAGTTAAAAAAAGTAATAGAACTGGTAGAATATGCTTAATATTCATTCACTGTCAGGAACAATGCAATTTGATGAGAATTCATCAACTGAATGTAAAGATTTCTCTTTTCCTTATCTTTGTGTTATTTTAAACTGTGTCAGTTAAAATGGCTAACATATCATAATAGTAGAAACAAAACTTTCCCCCTCTTCCAGCAATTGATCAGAGATTAAGGGGAAATAAAACTGAAATACTGAAAACATATCATAAGTTTTTTTTTCACTGGCTTTGAGTTACTCTCTTAATGTCTGGCGTTATTTATATTTTCTCAAATTATATTAAGAAAACTATATTTTTGGGTTTTTTAATCCAACGTAAGGTCACTAGTCTCTACAACAACTAAAATAAATCACAAAGATATTCAAATGGATGATTCATTAAGGAAATTATGATTTTGTAGAGAATTGAAATATTCTTTTGATCTTCAAATTAACGAAGTAAAACCAATATAATCTACAAGAGGCATCAACTTGAAAATATTCCCTCAGCATGAGTGCCTCATAATTTCCACCTCCATCCAACAATCATATTGAAAATATAACTCTGCATTTTAAAGAATACTTCAGTGGCAACTCATTTGAGCACCATTGAGCTCTTTTGTATTTCATATTTGCCATTAGAAAAGTGTCTGATCTGAGATGAAATCCCCATTAACTTTTTTTGTTTTAATGAGAAGCGAGACCTAATATCTGCCTTTCTCATACCATGATAGGTGAAGCTTGGTCACCATAATAACTTTTTGAGGAATGTAGGAACATGCGACAGTGAGAAAAAAATGAAGATCAAGAAACATATTTCAAATTATTATGGCAGCTTCAACTGGGAAAAAAAGTTTATTTGAGTACTGTATTTGTGAATATTTAGGGAGATTTTGTTATTAATATTAACAGAGAAATTATTCTTAGAAAGATGTTAATTTTGAAGAAAAAAATTTCACTGTTAGTATAATCTTCTGTCTAAATAATTTACATGAAACATTTTTGGGACAATTTTTTTAATATGAACATTTGTTATCTGTTTCAGTGTACCTCACAGCAAACCTTCCCCTTGAGTTACAAAGCCTCCATAATATACTGCGTGATGTATTCATTATTGAGTATTTCTTGTAACAAGTGTATGACAGTAAAAGGCTTTCACTGTCTTGGTTTTGTAAAAAGTTAAATGAGTACTGGTACAATTCAAAGAGCAATAACAATAGCTTTGGTTTAAAACTTAGCTTTAAAGCGTATGAAATGTTAAATCAGGGCTACAGATTTTACCCAGTAGACAAATAAGATGACAATATAACTTCTACTGTTGGGCTAAACCAGTCATGGCATAGAGTTACAGAATCACAGAATCTTCTCATACTAAATTCTGTGGGTGAAGTATTTTACAAAAATGCTAATTAAGGTTTAGCAAAATCTGGTTTGCTCTGCATTTACTATTAAAAAATGTCTGTTCAGCACAGAAAAATAGAAACATGGCAGATGTTGTAGAAAAATCAGCATCTATTGAGGGTTTCAAGTGTTCCTAAAAAAAGACTCTTATTGCCTTTCTGAATAAGATCAAAAGAAGAGATTTTTTGTTAAGGGAAAAACAAATTCATTCTAGTGAACAGAAAATCAAATAGCATATGCATCTATTTTTTAACAATCAACTGCTATAAGCGATGTGCATTTTCTTCTGATTGTAATAGCCTAAAGATTTATTGTACTTTTGCTTTATTGTTTTTGACTGTAAGAGAAAAAGCAAAACGGAAAGGGAAAAAAAGTCCTACTGATTTTGACAAAGTTAAAAGATTGACTCTGACAATTAACATTATGCAGGATTAATAGTGAATATGAGGGGGGAAAGCAGGTTAAATTTCTAAGCATTAGAGCAGGGAACTGTAATATGTCTGTGTTTACAGATTAAATAGATTTACAGATTAACTGCATATAATACTTTCCTGAAAGATTCCTGTGCCTCAGATCATTGTATTTCCGAGTTTCAGGTGTGTTTTCACTAATTAAAATAAATCAATTAATTCACACACCAAAACCAGAAGATGAGTCAGGAAAAAATCTCAAATATGCAATCCAATGCAATTTCAAGTTAAAAATTAAAGGTTGAAAACTGGTTTGTACTACCTCAGATGCAGTCAAATGAACCACCAAACACAATAGGTTTTGTTGTGTTGAGGTGTTTTTGTTTTGTTTTGTTTTGTTTTTTTTTTTAAATATATAAATATACAAATATATGTATTTGTAACAAATTCAACAGTGTTTACATAAATCATTACAAAACTCTTGTCTTACTGAAGTTAACAACTTACCTCTTAAAAGTTATTGATTTTTGCAAGAGATCGGGGAAAATAGATGGAATATTCCAGACTTTTTTAATGAAGTACTTAATTTTGTTCTGAACAAGGTCTACGTTATTACGTGTATGAATTATTAGTCCTCCACTAGATAAGACATACATATTTGTAATGTTTCAATAACAGAGTCAAAATTTGTTGAATTTTTTCCTGCCTCAGCCTTGCTTAGATACACCCTAGTTAGTGCTTCTTCCAAGACATCGCCACCCTGTGATGGGGAAGACAAGGAACTGAAGACAAGAAGTAATCTCCCTTGTTTCCAGTGTTCTCTTTTCTAGCTAGCAGTTTTACTCCCTAACCACTCAAATGTAACTGAGCAGAGCTACAAATTTCATGGGAAGGAGGAACTTGTCTGGGTGTAAGTATGGAAAAAAAAATCCCAGTACTTGTAACTCAGCATTTGCACAACTCTCTGCCCCGTTGCATCTGTCAAGTTTTTGCATTATTAGGGAGATTGAACTTAATAACAAGTAAAGTATAAGCAAGAGAAGAAAAAGATAATTGTTTCCACTTAAAATATCTCCCAAACTCTATATTTCTTTGCTTTAAAAGTGCAATTATATGGAATTCATAGTGATATCATGATACTTGCCTTTTATTACTTTATTTTTTTAATTGGTATTGTAAGTCAAATGTGTTATAGTTGCTGGCAGAAAAATGAAAGAACACCTTACTGCTTTCATTGGTAATATAATTTTGAGGTTTTTATAATGTATTCTTGCTGGCGTAGTAAGAGATCCACAAATTTCCATTCTACACAACACACAATAAAATACATAAAACCTTATGTGTAAATGGAAAGGAAATACAGGGTAGAAGACAAGAAAAAAAAAAAAAAAAGCACAATAGTACTCATCTCAGATGCCAGGATAATAGGACTTCTAATTCAGTGCATTTCTTCCTTGTTGCATTTTTACATCTGTATCTGATAGTCTTGGAATATTTTTTGTTTATATGTTTTACCCAAGCAAATTAAAGAAAGATATTTCATTGTCATCTGGATTCAATTCATATTATGTAATTTTAGATAATCAAGTTGAGGGCACTGGCATTTGTTTTCATCAGACAGACTCCTTTTACAGTCTGTAGAAAGTATCAAACACTTCTCTTGTGCAATTAACCTTGTTCTATAATAAATTTATAAAACAGAAAAAATTTGGGCTAGGAATTGCTTTTCCCCTGTGGAAGCCTAGTTGCTGAGATATAAAAAAATGAATTTTAGAGTTCAAGAATATTGGAGACCTAGAAGGGGAACAATATTGTAATGTAAACCAGAAGGGAAAGGAAAAGGAAAAAAAAAAAAAAAAAAGTTGTTCAGATGCTTTTTTTTCCATAAGAATCATCAGTGTGATCATGTTGAAAACATTTTATACAAAAAGTCAGGGCAGAGTAGATATGTCTAAATTCGTTTACAACGAGAAGCCTGCAGTTTCAGAGTGCAGAAGCATGAAGATGATAGAAAAAAATCTATTTTAGAAGACTTTTTACAGCAAACACTATATGTAATTACTTGCTTCAACTTAAAAACCAGAACACTAAAACCCAAATGCAACTCTGGGTTGGACAGCAAGCAGTTTAACACTACTTATCAGCAGTAGACTGCATGAGGCTTTGCTACTCAGCAAGACAGGTGATTGAGCTCTGTGTTTTGGTAACAGCAATAGCTTTACTGAAAAATGTAAAAGTTAAGGAACTGTCCTAGCGAATGGTTTATCAAGAATTTGATATTAATCTGATCATTATTTTATACTATAAATTAGTTATGTGGTTATTATACATTACTCAATTTATTTTCTTTCTTACTGTGTACTTATTCTTTCCCTCCATACAGTGTGTATATATATATATATATATATATATAAATTTTAGTTCTTTTCAAACTGAGAGTTATAAAATATTGAGTATCAAGGCAGTTTATTTTCCCAGGTTTCTGAGTGGTCTCTTGAGCCAATATTTATTAGTGACCCTAGAAACTCAGCCTATCCTTTGTAGACACCAGTCATGTCTTGGTAGTAGAATTTCACATCTAGAAAACTCATTCTAGTGGTAGATTTTTGTATTGTATAAATCTAAAATGAGGTGAAATGAAATCCAGGGAAACAGCTGAGATAGTGATAAGGGCATGCTCCAAGCAGCTGCTCAGCAGTATGATCACAGATCAGAGCCCTGTGGAGCACTGTGATGTATATTAATAAATAAGTGTAGACGTGGTCCAAGTGCCTAGAAGATGATAAAATCTGGTTCAGATAGCAATCAAAGAAAGCCTTTGGCAATGTATTACGAAACATTGCATTGATAGTACAGCAAATGGGGAGAGCATTTCTTATTGGTTCCTGATACTTCTGAGGGAAGACAACATAAAAATATGTATAAGAAAAGTGGAAGGAGAATTAAAAATATTGGTCTCAAAACTAAAATGATTAAACATTTTGTCCTTTTCATCCAAAAAGGTAACATATTTTTTACATAAAGAAATAGTAATAAAACCCTCTATTTCTGCAAAATTGTCTAAGCCCATTTAGTATATAAAAAAAAAAAAATCAGCAGCTATTTTGACAGGCTTCTTGTCAAATTATGTGGACACTGGGAATCAGATATTCCACTAAAAACTGACTTTAACAGGAGTGAACTGGATATCTTTCTATTTGGGAAGCTACCATAGACTAGTTTTTTTTTACTTTAAGAAGTCAGAGCATCTTTAAGGCAGACAGGACTCTAAACTGGATCTTCACGAAAACCAGCCTTTCATTTTCTTTTGCCCAGAGATCATGCTTTTTGTGGTTTCCTATTCAGTAGTGTGACGTGAGGTTTTTACCCTTCAAGAAATTAAGTATTGTTAACTATTTCTTTACATTCACAGCATTCTCCCGTCTTTTTTTTTTTTTTTTTTTTTTTTTGGTGAAGAGGGAAACTATGTCAGATAGATGCAAATTTATTTTAGATTTTATTTATTACAATTGAAATATCTTTGTAGATGCAGGATATTGATGTAAGAATTTAGATTTTTGGGAAATAATTTTCTAGATGTTACTTGTAACTCCTCCTCCTATGTAATTTTATACAAATTTATTTATTTATGTTCACACACGTACACACACAGAGACAGCTAGAAAGACGGATGCATGTGAGCACACACACATGTACATTCATACACACTCTAAAGATATATACTTAAAAATCACAGGTTCTTTTTCACTGGAACCAAGCTGAGAGATCATACCAACCATTACTCTTCATTGAGTTACCAGAAGTAGTGTCGGGACAAAGTCATAAGGTACATATGCACTTTGTTAACATAAGCAAAAATTCTCTTTCTGTATGAGGTCTGATCTTCAATCTGTGTATACATCCTAGCTTCATGACAGGAATAGCTCAGTCACATGCCAGTTCCCTCCCATTTTCTCATTACTTGTTTTCAATATAGGAAAAATACAATATGCAAGTTCTTTAAAATTAAGGTACTACCCAAGAAATCCCTAATGTGAGCTATCAGTGGATCAGTCTGAGAAGTGTACCCAAAGGCATTTAAACACAAACGAAGTATGGTAAAATATGTGTGGTTTAGTTTGAAGGGTCATTCCAGTAAATGAACTTGCACAGGTTTCCAGTACTCAATATAGCATTTTGTGTGTGTGTGTGTGTGTGTGATATTTTTCATAAAATTTGAAGTCATCTATCATGAAGATTTTTTCTTTTATATAAATTGTTTTCAGTTCAGACTTCTGAATATATTTGAGTGTGTTGTTTGAAAAGTGAGACATGTTTTGCTTTGCAAACACAGTTTTGTCATGGAAGCTTGCTGGAAAACAATTATTAAAAATACTGCTGTAAAAATATAATAATTAATCCAGGTTACAGAAAACATGTACAAAACCTTCAGAGAACACAGCTGAGCAACATCTAATACCTGTAAGCTTCTGGCATAGTCACAAACACCAGTCACTAGAAGTGTTTGTGAGGCTGACTAATATGGCACTATCAAAAGGCATTATTCAAGATACCAGAGACTGATGAAAGTAGAATCCTATCACACTGCAACATCCTGTCATCATTAAAATCTGTCCTCGGAATCTTGCCTAGTAGTGTATCTTTAAAAAGGTTTCATAAATGCTACTCAATTAAAAATGTTCACAGATTTTTTTGAAGAACTATATAATTTTAGACTATGTTTGTTTGGGGGTTTTTTGTTTGGTTTTTTGTTTGTTTGTTTTGGAGGGTGTTTGTTTTTTTGTTTTCTTCCTTTTTGCTAAGAAAGACCTTATGGTTAAATGCAATTCTATAGAAACAAACAGGCTAAAAATATTCAGCTTTTACCATCAAATATACTTACATTAAACCTTAAATTACATTTAGCCTCCATTCATACACTGAGAAGATTTATTTTATTTACTTTTATATGTCTCCAGACTTTTTTGTCATGATTAACAACAGCTTTGTAAAAGCTGTGAATATATTTTTCTGTTTAAACTCAAAACAGAATATTTGGGAATGATTGCTGAAGTACCATCTAATAATTTGTTTGTGCCTATTTCTTGTTGATTTATGCTTTATTAAGTTATTCGTCATTTTCTCATGACTGCTCAAGGATAATATTGTGATTTTCATCTCTACTACCATTTCTGTTGCTCTTGAAACACCTTCACTTCAGCATCCCATCCAATCTTGCACTATACTCCCACTTCCAACTTTGTATTCCTCTCCTGAATTCCAGGTACATTCCCTTCTATCTTCTAGAACCATGGATGACACTATACCTTCCCCAGTGTCCTGTTACCCTTTTTTTTTTTGCCTCAATAGCAAAAGTCAAGAAGCTTGATATGGCATATTCCTTCTATGTAATTGTAAGTTTTTTTTAAAGTTATGTCCGTGATCTCCTCTATATACTTCCCTAAGCTCATTTTAGATATTTTTCCAAACACTTTTTCTTTCACTCTGCAGGTCCTCGAGTCATACTTCCTGTCTCTGGTGAGCCCTGCAGGCTTTGTAGTTATAAAGTCTATGCTCGGTAACAAATTAGTTTATAAATATTTATATATGTTTAAAGCAGATATCTTAAAATTTGCTGTTTATATACTTTAAAAAAACCTCTTTCTGTTTTTACATGAACACTAAATCCATTCCCTCTTGACTTCCAAATTCTCAATATAAGCAATAACAGCTGGAAGCTAAAGTAATACTTCCTGAACTAAAAGGAAGATTTAGAAAATTTTCTTTTTTACCCGATATTACAGAGTTTCATTTCAATTTTGCATGCTTTAGTACCTGTTTATCTCATTATAAACATATTTTAAGGTTTCTTTCTGTTTTCAGATCATGGAAAGCTGTGCTAGGATAAAGAAAATCTGTCTTTAAAACCATAAAACTCCTTCTGATATCTAATAATACGCAATACTAAACTCAAAGGAAAAGTCAAACCATCAGCAAATAAACAAAATATGCAATGAAGGGTGTTATGACCAGTTTCAAGGTCTGTTTCTTCACAAAGAAGTTCAAAGGACAAGGATTTCTACTAGGACGCTTTTGCAGTGACACCAGTAGATTGATTTTTGCTGCTGTAAAATAATAGGATAAATGCATATGAAAATGATGAAAGTACTCAGAAAGCATCTGAAAGTGAGGTAGAATTATTATTACATAAAATGTCTACACATCACACTGAATATCTCTAATGTAGTCATTTAAATAAGGAAATAATATCAGATCCAAACATACTTTATAAAACATGTCAGAACAGTTTACCACTTCTACCTCCAGCTAAAATCTCCTCTTTGTGATAAATATATGTTCGGTTATGTGCTTACTAAATGGAATAACCTTGAACATATTTTTCAGTCTGCTAAAAGTGCTACTCTCAACACAATCTACTGTGCAGTTTGAGTGCTTCTGTGTGGTCAGAGACAGTATCAGGCTTCTTTGGTATCTACCATTTACAAAAAGAAATAAAAAGGTTGAAAAAGTCTTCTTTAAATGGTATAGTTTGGTACTCTGCAAAATTTATTATGTTTTTAAAATAATCTGATTTTTCTTAATACATTTGCATAAAAGTAATAAAACATAACATTATATAGAAGGAAAAGTAAAAGTTAAATAAAGGACACAATAAAAGTGTGGTTTATTTGTTGAAAAAACTAGGTTAGATTTGCAGTATTTCTTCTGTGAGTTTTCAGCCAAGGCTTAGCTAATTATCTCTATTCTGGAAAATCAACAATCATATCTGTCAGGAGAGGAAAAAATAGTTTTAAAATTTTCTAAAATAAAAAATGGAATATTTTGTTAAATATCAGCTACTGAGCTTTTATCAAATATGGGCTATTCTATAGAACTTAAAATTTCTTATAATTCAAAACAACAAGCACAAAATCAATCAAAAAGAATTTGTCTACAATGTTCCCAGTTGCAGTCATATGAGTTGGAATGCATAGATGTATATAAGTTTTTTTAAGAAACTGTTTTGAGTCACTACAGTTGTCAGTTAAGGTGATTTTGGAAGCAGCTATAGAAAAGGACCATAGCATTAAACAAATACTTTCAATTGAAGTATTAGCTATATGGATATTTAAATCCATTTTTCCTTGTGTGAATTCATGATCTGGAAATATATTCTTCCTGCCGTCAGCATACATCTACTGATCTCTTTAGCATATAGTGTCAGCACTGTACAAGAATAAACTTTTGTGTTTAGAATCCAGGCTGTAGGGCAAAAATCTTTTAAACTTAAAAAAAAAAAATAAAAATTTGGTGTATTTGGAAAATTATGAATTTATAAAATATGTATCATTCATAGTACTTCACACATACATTAAAAAGATAACTGGCACACTGTTATACACTTCATTTTCATTCCAAATATTAATTAACTCAGTGAAATTAAGTATTGTGCTTAGGTGAAATTGTTGTAATTTCTGTATATATACTGGGAAATCATTTATGCCTTTGAAAAATCATTTAGAGTAGTCAGTAAGCAATCAAGACTGGCAAGCTGAAGAGTGGAGCACAGCAGAAATATGGAGAAGTATCAATGAACATAAAAGAAAAACTTTTCCAGGAATTAGAGTATCCATGACCAAGAAAAAGGGAATCTGCAGAAAGACTGTAGTTAGACTGTAGTTTCACATTTGAAGTTCACCTTTGTTAAGTTGTTAGAAGCACCTGCAAAGTATGCAGATGCAGTGAGCTGTTAGAGGATCTCTGACATTTTGTGAAGAGTTCCCATGTACTTAACTTGTTTCTTATAATTCAGTATTCTTTGTTGTTGCATTCCTTTGCATAGTCTACTGGTTTGGGCTGGTACAGAGTTAAGTTTTCCTCATTGTAGTTGGTATCATGCTGTGGTTTGGATCTGTGGTGACAACAGTGTTGATAACACTCTCATGTTTTAGTCATTGCTGAGCAGTGCTTATACCATGTCAAGGCCATTTCTGTTCATCACACTGCTCCACCAAAAAGCCATCTGGTGGTGGGCAAAAAGTTGGTAGGAGATACAGTTGGGACAATGGAACCTAACTGGCCAAAGAGATATCCAATACCATTTGACATCATGCTCAGCAATGAGAGTTGGAGGGGTGAAGAAAGAGGAAAGGGGGATGTTTGGAGTTATCCATCATGGAGCCCTGCTTTCCTGGAGATGACTGAACACCTGCATGTTGATGGGAATGAATTCCTCGTTTAGTTTGCTTGCATGTGCAGCTTTTGCTTTACCTGTTAAACTGTCTTTAACTCAACCCATAAGCTTTTACCCTTCTACTTGGGTGGAATGAGAGAAGCTGTGTGAGGTTTAGGTTCCTACCAGGGTTAAACCACAACACACAGAAAAATAGAAGATAATGTGTTAGCTGGTTTTGGAGTTATAGCTATCTATAAGGTATTTTCAATTTTTAAGTAACATACAAACAAATAGAATAAGAGAAAAGATGGTGTGGGGAATTAAAAAAAAAAAAAAAAAGAGAGAGATGGAAAGGGAAAAAAGCTATTAAAAAAATCAACAAAAAAGGAAAAAAAGCTCAGTTAATATGTTACTAGTAGACTAAAGTAGCTTCTGACCAGTGGAATGAGAGAATAAAAAAAAAAAAAAAAAAAGGCACAGAAAAGGAACACACCTGTGAGAAAAAAAGGTGATCAATAGTCTTTCAGACTTTGTTATATCTGTGATGAGACAACACTTGAAAAAACCTTGTATTTGTCTACCGTATCCCAGAAATCTCAGAAGAGCAGTCCATTTTTTCTCTCTTACCCTTTACTTCCAGAATGTTTGTGTTTCTGTATTGATTCAATTATATTAAGCTGCTTGTATCTGTTCCTCTTTTTTTCTCGTGTGTGACTAAGCAAGCAGTTAACATTCTCAAACTTTCAGATCAATGTCCATTTTATGGCAAAAAAGCAATGAAGAAATTCTGACAATCTGGCATATATCATGAACTATTACTAAATGTGATCAAATTAATTTCATTGTTTGCATCATACCTTTAGAAGTCTCCATAGTAAATACCAAAAAGTAGAGCAAGAAAATGTTAACCAAGGGAAATAATAGCAGATACTCAAGAAGAATATGAATTGAATCAGATATCCAATTAACATTCCATCATAATGTACATTATATTCTTATAAATGAATATATAAGTTATTTCATTTAATTTTAGGGTCATTTTTTAAAAAAATAGTCTTCATTTGTATTGTGCATCCTTGAAAAAAGTGAATGAATACTTGACATTTATTCCTACAGTAGGCAGGTTGCAAACATATGCATCTTTCTCTTACACATTGCCTAAGCAAGATGTAAGAAGACAGAAAATAACTAGTATCTAAAAATATGCGGTTAGGAATTATTAAATTAAACAGTAATTTAAAAATACTGAAACTAAAAGCTAAAATGAACTTGCAAATTACCACAGATAAGACCAAACAGCAGTAAACTGTTTTGCATCTAATACGTATTAATTTTCACACTAAGTTCATATGGGAGTTCCAAGTTATTAGCAGCAAGACATAGACATTAAAAGTTTGGAGTTTGAAGAAACACTGAAATTGCACACTGAGGAGAATGTAATTTGTACAATCTGCATCTGTAACTGTTATTGGTAGAAATCTCAGGTATTTTTTTTCTTTTTATGTCTTTAAAAATAAAATACCTGTGTGAGGTAAAAGGTTGCCTTTACTCCACCTCTGTATTTCACTTAATTCAGTGATTGCTGAAAGGCAGATGTGATTTTTAAAAAGTTATTTCAGGATCTATATACACCAAAAATAGTATTATTCTTCTATTCATATTTGTACACCTTCTGTTTATCTCATTTCAGTACAGTCAGACTGTCAGGGTTTTGTCTGAAGGTTCCATTTTATCACTACAGGTGAACATCAACAGTGTTTGTTCATCTACACTTACCATGCCATCTGCCTCCTGCTGAGCTGTGCCCACTGAGAAACAGACCACTTCTGCAGGTGGGGACAAACTCTTTGAGGAGCATGTCTGTTGGGAACAATAGCATAATGTGGGATTATATACAGTGGTAATGCTAGTTCACTTGGGAACATGAACTACACAGAGAAAAATAAGTAAAATCAGCATGGTCACCTGCTGACACCAGGATCACAATGTGATGACCTCATCTGTCCTGAAAGAGTAGCACTATTAGTCACCATGGTGACTAATCCAATGTTAAACTGACATATAAACACAGAAAAAACAACTCTCCAATCATAATTGACCACATATTTGATAAAAAGATATGCCCTTCAGTGACCTATAAATTTCTGTTTCTGTCTCTAATTTGTAACAAAAGCTATTTTTAAAATAGCGATTTTAAAACAAAGGGTAGCAGTCTTTAAATTCTGGGCTCAATAACTGTTAAATTATCAGTGATCATTAATTTGACTGACACTTAACAAGAACAACTCTGTAAGAGGTCCCATTTGATGTTGTGCTTTTGATATATTGCTTGTGAACTTTTTCTGTGTGATATTTATTTACTGAAGCTAGGTCAGATACCTGTATCAAAAAAACTCGACCTGTTCTATCAAGCCAATTTCAAATCAGTAACAGTTGCAAAACTTCAACTGTATCTTTTTTTTTTTTTTGAAATTCAGTTTCTTTACAAAAAGGTAACAAATTAACAAATCAGTCATTTAGTAACTCAGTAATAGAGCTGTCTGATTATTGAAAAATAAAATAATGTCTGTTTATTTGAATAAAGACAAAATTTCACAAGAAATATTCAAAACCTATTATGTCAGTTTTTCTAAGACTGAATGCAGAAATCTTTGTTTCCTTAAATGGTTACAGAATTAAAACAATTCAAAATGTTTGCAATAATTTGCATTCACTACAAAAGTTTCTTTTAAGTATTGCATTTTTTTAAGTTGGCTACATGTTTTTCAGACAGTATCTGCTTCCAGAACTGATAACAACTGCTGTTTACAGTTCTACTGGACTAATGGTAGAAATGGTATGCAAAAGAGACTCATTTTTATACTTACTACCATAGCAGTCAAATTCACTGATAGACCTCCTATGTTACACAACTAAAGGGTCGTAAAAGGGGTTGTACCAGCAGGAGGAGAGGACACAACAGATGACACAAAACTGATCAAAGAGGTATTTCATCCCATATACCTCAGTTTAAAACTGAGGGATCACAAGACTCTTGCTCTTTTCTTTCATGGTTGGCATATGAGGAAGACCCTGCCCATTGTTCTCCTGACTCTGATTTGAATCCATGCATTCCTGAATCCAGTTCCCATCTACTGCTAAGTCCAGTCCAGGATTTCTGACTGTCTGCCCTGCAGCTGCTGGCACAGCACCAGCTCCCCTGGCGTGCAGTTCCATGATCATCCAGGAGACTTAATATTGGTTTTGTATATTTTGCATTATTTCTCTCTTTATTAGTATTATTAGTAAAGCTGACTTCTTCGTGACTTACCTACAAGTTGTTCACTGATTCGTGGACTTTATGCAGAACAATTTGTTAATGGAGAAATTGACAAGCCATGGTGGAAAGGCAAAACCCTTCTCTGTTCTTGTGAACTTCAAGATAGCAAGAAAACAGCTGTATAACTTTTCTACATTTGACATTTTTCTACAGGAGACTCATCCAGTGCACTTGCTAGCTGTGGAAATGAAGACAATATTTATTCACTGGGAAAATGAAGTGCTGAGACATGTTATAATGGAGGAACTAAGTCACATGTAAGAAGTACCAGAGATCTAACAGAGGCTTATGACTGTTGTCTGAATGGCCTTATTTTGTTGATTATCTCTCAGAATCCCCATCAAATACACATTCATAACTATATGGACAAGTTTTATAATGGTGATATCAGATATTTTTAAAATTTATTTCTCAGGGTTATAGGTAGGATTGATCTGCTCTAACCTGGTTGTCTGCACATTAGATGGCTAATCCTAAGTAAGTCACCTTAGACTTGTCTTATTTTTAATATAGAGAAATAAGCACCTTCCCGAAGTGATTGATCTTGTTTTGTGAGAAGGTGACATAAATTAGATGAACCATTCTCTGGAAGTGTCTGTTTCTTGCCTTTGACTGTAAAGGCAGTCTAGCATGTTTAATCAGATTTAGACATCTACATTTTTTACATCTAAGACTAAATTGAATCCTACACTTAATTGCTTGAGAAATATATGCAAGGACTGTGAGTTACTTGATCTTGTATTCTGCTTCAGTGATCTTCTACACTTCTAAATATTCTTATACTAATTTCAGTATAAACCTTCAGGATAGGATTTACCTCATCTATAGCTTTCTGTCTGCCTCTTTCTGTAGAGGAATATTAATATATGTGGGCTAGTCGTCTTAATTTGCATTTTACAATGAATATCTAATTAATGCAGTTAATATAGTTTGATATCTATATGGGATTGTTGTGGTTTATTCTCCAGAAATATTTATTTCCAAATCATGTAAAGGGCTCCCTTCATAACTACCTCAGCTGCAGATGTCTGTCCTTAAGATTTTTAAAATCAGACAGTTGATCCTTAGTGTCCTGCTCTCAAAACCAAGAAATTTTCATCATGTGTAACTGTAAGAAAACTGTGAATTAGTCAGAGGAAGTGTTATTCTCACTTAAATTTAGCTACATATGAGTTAGACATCTAGTATAGTCTATCCAGCAAAATTCCCTCTGCTATCATAGAGAGAAAATAGGTATTTCCTAAGTGGGAAACAACTTGGCAACTACTGTATGCTTTTTAGACAGTGAGACTTAGCTGAGACAAATCCAAAACAGGTAAATGCAGTACGTCGGTATAGTGGTCAGTTTGCCTTTTTTACCTTTTTTTTTTTTTTTCTCCCTCAATTAACATGCAAAAACATGTACTGAAGTTCTCGTTTGTGTTCTCTGTTATCTTGGGAAATATGTTTCATCTACAATGATTATTTATCCATGTAAAATAGGAATATGATGCTTCTCTCTTTCAAAAGCCAAATATAAAGAGTAGTTGCTATGTTTATGATGCCATAATTAGTGGAGCATGAAAGGTATTTGGCTGATAAAAGATAAATTGGCTGGAGTATATTAAAAAAAAAAAAGAAAAAAAAATAAAAGGTCTTTCCACCAAACAAAAAGCATCTAGCTCATATTCATAGAGCAGGAATATGGTTATCTGAGCTTCCTCCCTAACTAGTAGGAAGAGATAGTCCTCTTCAGATGTTGATATATCTAAGACTGAATTGCCTTTTAAAGTCTCTTTTTTTTTTCCTTTTCAACTAATGACGGAGTGAGTTCATAATGTATAGGATCCCAATTGTATGTTTTGAATAAGTGACTAGAATTAAAGAGGAAGAAACAAGGTCAGAGAGGGAGGTCTAAGGAACAAAATTTGTGCTCACAAACATGTGACTGTGAAGGAGCAATTATGTTTCTCCAGTGAATATATTTATCATAAAAGATTGTGACAAGGAGCAATCAAGATGTGATCTAGCAATGGAATTCTCATGCTAAAACAGTAAAATGTTTTTGTTTATGAGACATATATCTGAAGACAGTTAATTACATTTTCACCTTTCTAAGTTCAGGACTTTTGAGGCAAAGGGTATATGTTAGTATATACATGTGTGTTTGTGTATACATGTACATACATGAATGTGAATACAATAACTTTTGTGCCTTTTTTAATGTTCAAACAGAAAGAATATAAGCACATCCTACAGACAAATCTAGGTGGTATAAGTTAACTTGTCAGTAAGATATAAAGTAATGATGGATGACTATTCTCCTCAGGACTATCTTCCTTCAATCTGTTTTAATTATAGCAATAATAACCATTGACATTTTTTTCACACCCTCTCACAAAGCTTTCTTACCATGACAGAAGCAGATGAAAGACCTTGACTTTTAAACCTGCACAATAGTTGTACTAGATCAGCAAAAGGTAAAGATCTTACTCATCGAGTAAGATTCAAATATTCTTCAGCTGTGACAAGCATGTAGACCCAGCAAATAAACTTCAAAGAAAATGTAGATGTTAAAAAGGAAAGAGTGAGCATAATTTTTTACAGATTCCTTTGAAGGCAACGTAAAATGTCACAGAGTGCGAATTCAAGCAGTTTAAATAGGTTGCCATGTAATTTAAGACCTAAACTAATTACTTAAAAAACACTTTTTTTTTTAAGGTTGTATTTGTTTTGCAATGAGAGTAACTGAGAATATTTACTGTTGAATAGATGAAATTGTACATAACAGACCCTTGATTTAGGTTACATAGTTAAGCTAGAAATTCAATACCACAGGCACCAATACCTACTTAGTCTGGCATAAACATTATTGCTGGAGCTTTTCCACTTTATACAAATAATAAAAAAATTGCAAGTGGGATACAACTACCTCTCTGTCTTCCTAGACTTGGCCACTGAAAATATTAAATTCACAACTTGAGCTCAACAAAACTGCTCAAAAGAATTTCTTTATGGAGGCTTTGCATCTTTCTTCTGGACAAAGTTCTTAAATCATGTCTTAGGAGCAGAAACATTATTTTGTAGTGCTTCAAGTCAGAGTCACTTGACCTTTTTTCATGTAAGATGGTTAGTTTCTGTGTTTTTTTCTGTATAAAAGAATGAATTCTGATTGTGTTTACAAGAATCAGTCATTCTCACCTTTTCTTTACAACAAGAATTCCACCATACACATGTGGAAAGAGAGGCTAGTGAAGTCTTGAAGTATATATTACTGGGAGCAGCTGTTTCTTTTATGCTGAGCATGTACAGCTTGTTTCAAGAAGTGCTTAGTCGCTTTAGCATACCTATTCTTGTACAATACCAATATAGATCAATGTCTTTCATTTTTCTGCCCAAACAAGATGATTAAAGCAAAACAAACAGGATTATTAAAACAAAATAAACACACCCATACACATAGATTTATATGTATAATACTGGTGTTAAAGTATGCAGACAGATGATTGGGCCCTCACTTGATGTTAAGCTAACTGAACAGAACATGAAAAGCATGAGAACATGAACTGAGCATGAGAAACTGCTGAATGTAACAAATAAAAAAAAGTAATAACCTGACCAAAGTTTCAGACAACACCATGAGAAATAGCAGGATTTTGCATGTGGTTATGGAAAGTTACAAGACAGATGGACAGACCTCTTGAATAATTTGAGGGGAATACTGAGGAACTGCTGGGTCCTTGGACCTTGCAAGGCTAGTAGTGCCTCAGTAACTCTCAGAAATACCAAATTCAGGTACAGGTGCAGCAGACCTGAGATTAAAAGGGAAAAAGCAATTAGATGTGAACTATCTAGTGAGGAAGAGAAAAGGGAAGAAAGTGGTAGAGACCAGTGTGGACAGCAGAGTAAAAAATGTGGCAAAGTGGAGAAATGGGAAGATACAAGCGGCTGATAGCATGTAAAAAAGACTTTTGGCCATTTTGATTTTCTGCTGATGACTTTACCTGTTGACTTCAGTCTGCCCAACCTTCTTATTAAACTTTGTTCCTCACTTTTTTTCTGTGCGAATGCGCTCGATACTCTGAGACCATGTGTGTGAACTGCTAGTGAACTTTAGGCCAGATAAAAATATAGGAGCCAGCAACTGGAGAGACTGAAGTCTCGAACTGTTGCCAACTGCTGGATAGGTCTGTATTTTGTGTGTGTTTGCTTGTGTGCTCTGCTTTACTTCAAGCTGGACCAAACAGTGGGTAGGAGAAGCCTAAGAAAGATCCAGGGTCTGAGTTAGTGAATGCACTGAGGACCTAGGATCCAAGCATAGTTGCTAGGTGAACTTAAAGCCTGGACTAATACTCAAGAGATCTATGAATGTCGGTATGGCTGTGGATTAGGGAGTAAGGGGTGTCTATCTGTCAACAAAAAACTTCAGTCCTTATCAGCTGGAGGAGAGGAACAGGATTCACCATTGCCCATGTTCATGTGCATGCTGCTGTCATTGAATGTACTGGTCTGTGCTGGGCTCTGTGTGTGTACACACACATGCATATATGCCTTTTGGGAACACCTATTTACTGGCTCAATCTACTGAAGCAGCAGCAACTACAGCTACCAGATTGGAATTGTCTGTAGTATGAGACTGTACCAAATCCAGCTCTAGCCAACTGAGAAGGAGGAATCCCCAATGCCCTAAGGACCATCAGATTTGGTTTCCTTAACCGTGAGGAGAACGGGGAAATTTAGTTTAAGCACTTTGACAGTTGCATTTTGTGTGCATGTTTGGCTTGCTGACCTTTACTGTAAAGTACTAATGCTTATAAGATACTGAAAATAAAACGTTAATAGAGGAGATCTGATATGCTGTTTGCCTTTCCTGCATTTCTCCTGCTTCTCTTGTGAAATTCAATGTCAGTGTTAAGACACATAATAGAAATACAAGTGAAATTAAAGCCCAAGTTCAGGAGAAGACAAAACCAACCTAACCTGATTATAAAGTTTAGATACCCAGCTGCTGAAACACAGACAGACATTGAATATGACATATTTTCCTCTCTCTTCAATGTGTAAGAATAATTGGTGCTTCAAAACTAAGACCAAAACAGACTGATGAACAAAGAGCTGCCCTTATCGTGCAGTTACATACTGGTAGGTAATTACAAATGTAGGGGTCAGAGTTATATTTTAAATCACTTGTTTAACTCAGGATTGTAAGAAAGTACTTATGACAACAGGGAATCTATGGACCCGAATTCTCTCTTGAAGACAAATGCTTACAATCTGTCCTCTAAATATGAATATGTGTGCTTTTACAACTTAAAAAATTTATACAAGTAGAAGGAGTTAATGACATGCTAGTTTGTCTTTTGTATCTAATTTTGTCAGTTCTTATGCAAAATAACAATGGAAGTGCTCAAAATTCTTAGCATTAGGAAACTATCACTGAAAATGAGAACTCTGATCTCAAAATGCTCTGTCGTAAACAAAATGTCAGCAGGTACGTAAATCCACATATTTCATATTCCACTTGCAAAGACTAAAAACTGTGAGAAGGCACACTATTTTTTCCTTTCTTAACAAGTTTTATGTCATTTTAAGTTTCAGGTAGTCTAAAACATCTGAAGATGCCTTCTAATGTATAGAAATCCTTAAGACAGCTAGAACTTTTACATAATATAAGAGTAACTGTGGAGAAATGCAAGGGCTAAGCTGGCTTGACATCCTATTAATATGAACTTAGATCTTATTGAACTTGAAGTATTAATGGTGATTGAGAACTTTTTTAGCTTCTCGTAGTGGCTTAAATGTACATATCAGTATACATGATAGGAAACCTGGGTTGCTGTCTACCTGCGTGCTGCAATATTTTTAACAGTAAAGAAGTAGCTAAATTGTTCCTTGTGAGGTGAATTTGTTATGTTATGTTATGTTATGTTATGTTATGTTATGTTATGTTATGTTATGTTATGTTATGTTATGCTATGTTATGTTATGCTATGTTATGCTATGCTATGTTATGTTATGTTATGATTCTATTTCTTCCTGCAATAAACAATGGTCATTTAAAAATAGCAATCCTCTGTTGAGAGACATTTTAAAAATCTATATATTGGGCTGAAATAATCCTCCTAACATTCCTTCCTATTATCCAAGATTATTAATAAACCTTTACACAAATTTGCAATCTTTTAAAGACCTGATTCTCAGCTAGTATAAGTCATATATTCACTGAAATGTGTAAATTGCCATATCTCTGGCATTAGTAGAGGTATATTGATTCAAGTCAACTAAGAAACCACCCAATATTGCACTGAAATCACTTCAATATAGTTTGTTTAAAATACTACATTACTTTCAGGATGGGTTATAGGAATATAAATGTGTTTCCTTATGAACGTAAAACGGTTGACATATCCCAGGTCGGTAGATCTTTAATAAAATAGCCAGTTTCCATAAGGCTTTTTTTATACATAATTTCAAAATGCTAAGTATGTTATCTTCATGTATATTTACACAACAACCATGATTTGAAAACAGAATTATACTATTTGACTGAAAGTAATTAGAAAAATAATCTATTTACATTTACTTAGCTCCATGAAGATTGGTTTTCTGTAAGCATGTTTGGATTCTCGCTTATGCATTTTAAAATCAAATTCTGACTAGATATGCTGCTTTTAATGTTTCTAACAGTCAAGACAGTCTTTGGCTGACAGTGTCTGAAAGTTTGATTTCTTACATGTTCAGTTATACTGTGATAGACTGGTACTGCTTTTACATACTTTGTATGTAAAAGTTTAACAGCTTGAACCTACTTCATGCCCATAAGATATATTGATATGCTTTGCAAATACACTGTGAAACATATGGAAAGGTATATTAGTAAGCATTTTGGGAGATCTATACTCACAGAAAGGTACAATGACTTTTACAGTGTGGGTCAAATATATGTACTCTTTAGTGTGGGAAGTGTTTCTTCTACAAGTAGCAATGCAGAGGGGAAAAACAGGAAACATAATATACAGGAAACTTGATTCTTCTCTCAAACTCATGCTTTAACTCACTCTCTATGTACAGAAGAAATCAAAAAGAAAGAAATATTTGCCTATAACTCTGTTCACCTTGACTGGATTGTGTGATAACTGAAAGCGTGAAGTATTTGAATGCAGTTATATAATTTATAGTGTTCTGACTAAAATACTTACTTCTTACTGAAAACTCATTCAATCAATATTAAAATACTCCCAAATGTACTCCTGATACTTTAGAATCTGATATCCAGGCATCAGCTCACCTTTTAAATTACATATTTGCTCAGATTTCCCTGGGAATGATCATTAAGAAGACCAGAACTGTACTCATGTCTTGCTAAGAATATATCCAGATTAAAGACAAAAGAAGTCCTCTTGAGTTACACTGGTCAAAGTTAGATCCTAATCTTAGTGTCTTTTTCACTAGAGATCCAGGTTATATTTAGTATTAATCATGCCTCATGTGAGCCATATTTTTGATAACAGCATAGAGAAAGCAACTGTATTTCAGTATTTATTTAACCTTTCTGCACTATTATTTCAATATCTTTTGAACAAACTTTTTTCTTTTCTTAGAACATTTTAAAGCACTTTGACAAACAAGAATTGAAATTGCTATATGAAAGCTTATTTTGCTTTGTATAGGATGTATTCTATGAAAGTCTTCATTTATTGTGAATAACAGATCTGGAAAAACACATATGTCGCTTCTTATAAGGTATTTGGTAGCTGTCAGAAAAGTTTGAGAAACAAGACGCTACCAAGAAAGAATTAAAATATGAGTATTTATTTACAGACACTTTTGGAAGAGATTGCAAAACTACAGTAACCCCTTAAACAAGTCAGGGTCGGTGTAGGAGAGAAATATAATATATTCTGAGTGGTGAGCAAAATAAATACAGAGAGAATTCCTAGAATCTTGCATGTTCACATAATCTTTCATATATATTTGATGTGTAATATGAATAATATTTTAATAAATTAATGGTGAATTAGGATAAATATTTAAAATTTCAGTTTCATGATTATGTGTATTGGGTCTAGCTAGGATGGAGTTAACTTTCCCCACACCAGCCCTGATACTCCTGTGCTTTGCATTTGGGCTTTGGCAACAGTTGAGTGGTGCTCACACGACATCAAGGTTGTCTCTCCAACCACCCCTATTCTCCCAAGGACCTGTAGGCTGGTGGTGGACAAGACACATCTGGGACAGCTAATCCATGCTGACCAAAGAGATATTACATACCATATAATGTAGTGGTCAGCAGTAAAAGCTAAGAGAAAGGAGGAGGGGAAAGGGCATTCATTATTAAAGCCTTTCTCTTACAAACACAAATGCTAGGCATACTTAAGCCCTGATTCCTAGGAAGTGGCTGGACATTGCTAGCTGATGGGAAGTAGGCATCCAATCTTCTTGCTTTTCTTTGCTTCTGTATCTTATCTTTGCTTTTATTTATTAAATAGCCTTTATCTGAACCCATGAGCTTTTTGACTTATTTCATTCCTCTTTCCCGCTGAAGAGAGGGAGTTTCAGCTTCCAAATATTTTTGAGACTGTATTTTCTTGTAAATTATTTCATATTTGAATTTTCTTCTGGAGTTGAAAAGAAGGAAAAATAAAAAGATTACCTAAATGCCAATCATTCTGTTGCATGTAGAGGCAAAATGAAGCAGAAAAATAATTAATGGGGTGTTTCAATATACAGATTATAAAAGAGTTGCCAAAGCTTCTGTTTTCAATTCTAGAAGGATGATTGAGTTTTTGTAGACCTGGAATGATATCTCCCTTGCTATAGTCTAGTTCCTTTTCTTTGCCTATTAACATCTGTGAAAAACTTCCAAAGCAAAAGAAAGTGGTTTAGTCACCCTTATTTCATGTCGAACATCGTTTTCTGATCTTGTGTTATGAAAAGTTGAATGAAAACACTGAGGTGATGGTTTCTATAAAATTCCTGCAGATCTGCTAAAGTTCCTCTGTAGAACTGCCCCACTGCATGCAAAAGTGAATCCATCCAAGTGGATCAAGGTTAGCATTAGTACTAACATGTTACTTGATTGTGAAAATTAATTTGTATAAATATTTTTGCAAATGTATATTGGTGGACATATTGTGTTAATCGCTGAAGGTATTTTGCAGGTACACTAGCTGTAAGGATTTCCATAGATGTTATACTGCTAGTGTTTATGTGGAGAATAAGAACAAATTTAAATTAAAAAAAAAAAAAAAAAATTAGTACCTTCCAATTCAAGCTTTAATTGTATTGAATAATAAATAAAAAATGAAGTATTAAAAATGTTCTAAGAACTGCTCTCCACACATTCCAATTAATCAAAACCCAAATAAGCCTCCTGCTTTCAATACATATGACAATGATAAAATATAGCAGCACAAAGTCAAGCAGCAGTAGCTGAAGATCACAAAGCTAAAATCCAAAATGTTTAAAGCTACTTCTGTATTGATCCACTCATTGTTTCAAAGACTGGAGGCTAGACCTAAGTAAGGACTTAGGTACTCAAATACATAGCCTTTTCAAAGTATAGAATCATACAGTAATAAACATATGTAATAATAATTTTTTTTTTTTTAAAAAAGGGAAATGTTAAAGTAGTAAATTTTGTATGAAGTTTTTATTCTTTTGGGTATTAACAATATATCTTTAAAAAAGCTTCAAAAAGAGGTTTGTACCTATGAAGATTTAAGAGCCAAAACCCAGTTGTGAGCCTGACTACTCCGGGTTCTTGAATTTAAACATGGGGGTAACTAATGTCTGTCAGCAGTGTAAATTTTTGCTTGCAGTAACCTCAACATCTACTACCGTATCTCGTCATATAGCCAAAATTTCCCAAGAATGGACAGGATGAGCATTTTGGAATTTTATTCCTGTTTAGGTCCAATAAGCCTGAAAAAAATATTCTTCTGCCATTTAATAAATACATCTACCAAACAAATACAAACTCACATCCGGATCTGAACTATGCAGTGTTGCCATGACCACTTCTCTTTAATACACTGCTCTAGGATGACAAAACTGTAGCCTCTTTTATTCAATCAATTTTTGTCAAACATTTGCCTAGAACATTGGTAACTTGGGTTCAATTCCTGACACAGCCTGAGGAGATTCCCTTAGCTCTCTGCCAAAATCTTGCCATATTAACCAGACTATACATTTATCTAAGTAAAAGTATTCCTCATTCATTCTGAGAAAGCCGTTATGATGTGTAAAAAGATACAAAAAATGAAAAGAGTAAGATTTGCCAGGCTACTCTGTGAACAGAATAGAGGATAATTATTTAGCTTAACAGTTGTAGTATTCACTTGGTAAAAGAAACACTTGATTTCTGCTCCTTGATTCCAGAGTGATTTCTGTAGTTCACATATTGGCTTATTACTACAAAACACAGAAGCCACAAATATCTGAGCTTTTTATGTTGAACTTAAGAGAAAACCCTAAATAATTTTAAAAATCGAAGTCCAAGTTTCAAAGAATTTCCAGGCATATTTCTGTCTTAACAAATTGCCATGCAGACATCCCAAAAGTTAGTTTTAGGTGGACAACAAGTTCCAAAACAGACTTTATTCTAGCCAGAAAAGTGTAGCAAATAAACCAACTAGAAACAGGCTTTATACAATTAGTTAGCACTCTGACGACATAAAATATAGGTTCGGATATCAGTTGAGGAGATTATTGGGGTACGACAACATAAGAATTATGAGGATCCACAACATGCACACACACTCACAAGAGACAAAACTAGAGGCTGCTCTCTCCAGGGTGCCCACAGGAAATAATCACTTGCCTGTGTTAGGTGGGGTCTCACACTTGCCTGGGTTAGGCAAAGACTCATTCAAGGATATATCCAGTAAGTAACCACTCACCACAGAAGGAGTTGAGGTGCTCTCAATCCCGGGAAGTCTCCTTAGATGGTGTCCCAGTCTAAAGAGAGGGCTCTAGTTCACAGACTCACTGCTCCAAGAAAACTACTCAAAGGGTGTCCTTGGTGGAGACTCAATTTTACAGCCAGGGCAGATCTGGCTGTGGGCATTACTATATTGCCCGGAAACTTCTGAGGTTCTCTGGGCATCTCCTTTTTTTGAGGACCCTGTCAATCAAGGAAGGGTCCCACCCCTCCTGCCCCTCCAGCTGATGGAGATGAAGTCACCCTGCCCCGGGGTAGGGGAGGATGTGCCTGACAGCACCTTGGCAGCACCCTAGGTGTGTACTTGGTGACAGGTACAGTGGGGCACAAAAGCTGCTAATGAGCCATCAACTGCCCTATTAAAGGCTCCAGATCTCAGGGGGATGTGCAACTGCCACACAAATACATAGGGTTTATAAGCTAGTACAGATCAGTGTTACAATTGACACTGGTGAGATTTTTTTATTATTATTATTTCTTCTCAGTTTATACCATTTCAGAAGATCGATTATGATGTCTGACCATAGAATAAGGATTATCCCTTAGAAAAAAGTGGAGAACTTAGTCCCTACCAGCTTTTTAAAAAAATTTATTATGGGAGATTTCAGCTTCTCTCTTCCTCAGCAGCATAGAGGGGAAGAGAATCTTTATACCCTTATGTTGTATCTGACAGAATGGAAGTCTTTCCTGTAACGGAAGTTCAAGTGTGATTTGTGATTCATCGACAGTCTCTGGTTTGGGTAGGTAGACAGTATCTAAACTGGCATGTTTTCAAGTGTTTAATTCAAACTTCTCTATAGTGCAATGAATACTGCAGTCAAGTGAGCGTACTTGCCTCTCCACTGCCAGTGTGCCTGAGCCTTCACAGAAAGAGAAAAACCCCTGCTTATTTGGCAGTACAGGTTGCTGAATAATACAGATACCAAATTCTGGGTCTGTATTCCCATAGCTAAACTCAAGGGATTGGTTTCCTCTGTTTATGTCTATGCTTTCCTTTGTTTGTTTTTGACTCAGCCTTTCAAATCCCTCCAGCTTTTCATGTTTTTCCTCATGCCTTGTTCATTTTTGGGGCTTTTTAATGTGTGTTTTCCAATTCTGAGCTATTTTCAGCTTCTCTGGCTCTAGCACTACAGGTTTGCACAGGGGTTGTACAAACACATAACAAAATCTCCTCCCTGTGCTCCATCTTCACAGACTTTGTTTCATTGGACAGGTCATTTAGTGACATCTGGCTTTACATATAGTTATGTGCATCAGTGTGTTTTGGGGTCAGCTTCAGTGAAGTGTTTTTGGAGTGCACTGCAGCTCTTACCCAAGGCATGGGTCTTTTCCATTGAGAGCAAACAGAGATGGGACGTGGCGTCCAGCCAAGGTCAGTCCACCGCCCTGTGATACAGTTACACCCCAGGAGACCATTGTTATTTTACACAAGCAAAAGGTATCAAAAATGACACCACTCCCTCCCAGCCTCCAGCCACATACGCCTTAAAAAGTAATATGGGCTAGGCTGATCTGATCTGCCAGTGTCAAGAAGTAATCATATTAAATGGGATTATGGCCTAACTTTCACAAAGGTGAAAGTTTACTGTCTGCTCACTGCCTGCTCAGCAAAAGGAGGAAAAGTTTATTCAACCTCTGAATTCTTAAAATTGGGGGTGGGGGGAGAGGGGGGACAGTGAAAGGTGGAAAAAAGGTATGAGTGGTAGAAACTGAGCCATCAAACTGAGTGAATGGCTGACTAACAGTGCGATCATTAATTTTTTTTCAGCCTTGTTTTCACTCCACATGCACTTTGTCTGTTTATAAGCCTGACTATTTATGTCATGTTTGAGTTAGACTGTACAGGCCAAGGCTCCTCTTTGCACTGCATCTGAGTGGTATACAACATGTTTACATGTGAAAAAATATATACGCCATACAGAGAAGAAGAGTTATTTCAGTAAGCAGTAGCATAAGTGAAAGTCTAAAACATTTTTGTAGAAGATTGGCTCAGGTGCTTCACCAAGCTGAAGGATGCTTGCCTTTTGAAGCCAGATATTTGTATGCAATCCATGAAGATTTTACGACATCTACTTTGTGCATTTTTGACAACATTGATAAAATGTACTTTTCTACCTTACCAAAATGAACATAATGAAATTAAATGTTTGAAAGATTAAATGTCATTTCTCCTTTACCTTTTGCTAATTCTTATGCATGAAGGCTTAAGCAGTGGGGGAAAAGAAAAAAAAAAGTATCCTGAAAGCTTCTATGTTGAAATCCAACTTCAGGGAAAAAGCTTTATTTGCAAGTATATATAGGTCCTTCTGCTTCTCATTTAATCTGTGCAAATTTTGAATAATCTGTAAAATACACACTTTCTACACACAAGCTTTGCCTACTTTTGTCCAGCTAAAACTGATTTAACTTCTATAAAATGTCTTTTATCAAAAACAAACAAACAAACAAAAATATTTGTAAAGTGGTTTTTTTTTTTTCTCTTTTTCCCACAAGAACACCTAACTGGAAGGCAGTAAGTTTGTGTTTTGTTTTTTTGGGGGGGTTTGTGTTTCACAGAGACAGGGAAAAAACAAAACAAAACAAAACAAAACAACCAACCAAACAACAACAACAAAAAAAAAAACACAAAAAAACACACACACACACAAAAAAAACAAAAACAAAAAACCCATAAAACATTAATGTGTTTTCATTGTTTTTGTTAGTATTTCAAACTAATGCTTGTCAGATAAATTATCTGTTAGCTTTTTTATTATTATTATTACTATAAATAGGTACAAAAAGCTTAAGTTTATGACTGAGTTTTCAAGAAACATATATCAGTCCTAGCACCATGAAGATTAAAAACCATCTTAGTGCTTCATACATCTTCAGGGTAGCATGACTCTCTTGATCCAGTTTAACATTAACACTAATGAATGAATAACTGTCCCATTGGCACAGATCTGGTGATATCATTGTCACAGTTCATGCTGCTGTGCTAGTCAAACTGAGCAGCTGAAAATGAAGAAAAAATTTGTCTTGAAGTAATTTATGTTAAATAATAGAGTAAGACTATTCCATTCAGCACTTAGACTTTTTGATGTTTCAGATATTTTCTTTTGTTTTCTTACCCTTTTTGCCACTGAACATATTCATCAATATATACACTTCCCTATGACTGTCTAGCAAGCTACAAATTCACACTTAAGAAGAACTTCTCCTTAATCCATGCTTCAGGTATAGTCAGTAGTAACTACAGGTTTCTCATGTGTACATTAACAAACAGATTTACCTCTGTAAATGAGACGTTTGATGGAACTTTACATGTGTGAGTCTTTTAGAAAGAGATAGCTTCAGGAATGTTATGTTTTATCTAACTTTTTTATCTGGGTGGAAAAAAAGTAGAATGTTGTATCCAAGAGGCCTCTGTTGGAGTGGTGCTGGCTGAATATCTGGCAGGGGAATGTGGGGAGTTACAGAGGAAGGAGAAGTTGTTAACAGTAAGACCTTGGCATGTGAGTAATAGGTTATTTCACCATTCTACTAATACTGTTGATGTTAAGAAGACCAAATTTGTCAACAGTGTAGCTGAACTACTGATATTTGTCATCACTTGTCAGCTCTCATATCTCTTTCCAACCAAGGTTGTATTTCCCTTGAATGTCAGGTTTTTGAGATGAGGCCATTTATGATACTTATAAGGCAAACACAGGGGTACAGTAAAGTGGATTTCCCTGAGTAATTACATCTGTCAACAGTGGCATTATTTATGATCCAGATTCATTAACAAGACACAGGAGCTACCAGGACTTTGCCTGTAACTTCTGAATGAGTGACTGCTACTGTCAACCACTGAATGCCCAGAGGAAATGTGGGGATGGTGGCTTTCAGGGGTTCCAGCAAGACTGGCAATGTGCTAGCAGGAAGCAAGAAAAGAATTTGGTGTTTCCTTGATACAAACCTGCAGAACTGATAGCCTCGAGCAACACAGCATGATTGAATTTTGAATGCTAGTTTGATCTCCATAAACGGACCTTCAAGGACAGAATGAAAATAGCTATCTATAGATATATTCCCAACTTCTCTCTCTTCTGTTATCAGATCTAAGTGAGAGCAGAGGATCTGTAATGTCAGAAGAGTTGGAGTATGAGGTATGAAATTTCAGTATATCTATAATAGGAAAAGTGGCCTGGCTACGTGACTATCTTGAGGATGAAATGACCCCACATTTTTAGGGATTATGAATATCTGCTGTGATAGTATTCTATTCAGCACTTTTTATCAAACAGCAGAAAATATTTTCCCTTCTATTGGCCCATCCAATGCTCATATGAGAGAATCTCACAACTAATCTATCAATAGATGATGTAGATTGATGTAGATGTAGACGTAGATGTAGCTCTAGATGTAGCTGTAGTTGTAGCTGTAGATGCAGACACAGATGCAGATGCAGTGATAGAAACAGACATACATATGAAAAAAAGCCAGAAAGTCTTACCAAAGAGGAAAGAACACTTGAGGGGATAAAAAGCCTTTTGTATCCAGATCTCTTTTGTCAACATATCAATTAATAAGGTTTCCAGGAATGGAAGCTAGTTGATAAGAATTGTGTCCATTTGTTTGGTTTTGGCTTTTTTCAGTTAAGAATTTCTCAAAAGTTTGAGGTACAAGTATGGACATATAGTCATAGTTTATCTTGTAAAAAAATTAGGCCCATGGAAAAAGACATTGTTCTTCAATACATTTATAGAAGGAAGATATTACATTTATTTCTAGTGTACAATTAAAATGTATAACAAGGAAAATTTTTTCTGGAGGCAAAGATACAGAAACCTAAGGTTATGACAACAGCAACTGTTGTTAGCAAGTGAGAATATAAAAACAAATACCAGGCTGTAGCGAGTTGTGGTTCTACATTTCACATAGCAAAAATAACTCTGACTGTATCAGCAGAATAGTAATATATTGTCATTCACCCTCAGTGTCAAGTTATCAGATTTGCAGTGAAGGATTTTCTATCAAAATCTGTAGTAGTACCAATGCAAATTCTTTAGACCCTGCTTTCTCTAATTTAGTAATGAGTGGTCTTAGGTTTGAGCAAAATTTATATTGAGTACACTGTCTCCTGTTGGTTCAGAATTGATTACAAAGAAAGTGAGAGTTTTAGGGCTATGAAGGAAGGGTAAATTTACCAAGGTAAAAATGAATATGATTATATATCTCAGGAGATCAAAGTCATCTTCTAGTTTTTGTTTATCCAAAAAAAAAAAATATTGCAAGAATAATTCCGTTAAAAAATGTTGGCATTTTAATAGATCATGATCATTTAAGTTACAATTAAGATTTTTATGATATATTGACTCATAATTTACTACCAATAATTTTGTGAAATACAATCATCTTAGAAATAGTTTGGTGTGTACAGTGAGAAACAGTTAACATAATCTGTTTATTTTAAAACAAAATCTAAAATAATAGGCTAAAATTATCATAATAGTCCTTACTGTAGTTCTGAACAGTTTAAATTAAAATTTCTAAATTGCTTTTTTCATATACATTATTTTCTGTGTTCACATAGATTGCTTTCTGCTTAATATCATTATATTGTAAATATTGAATTGGGATGAAGGTAGCACAGGGAAAACAGGGATTTATTTGTGTTAATGAAGATACATTTATTTACAGGTATATTTGTAGGTCCTCAGTGGGATGGCTCAAAAGCAGGCTGAAACACAGCATGCTCCATGACCTTTGTTCCATCTGTTCATATAGAGCCCTTATGATACCCATAACTCTGAGTCTACATATTGTGCCCAAAAAGTCTAAAAAAGCTTGTCCATCCTCCATCAGTAACACAACACTTCTTCAAGGGAAGTACAATTCTGATGAGAAGTGGTTGAGGGAACTGGGGCTGTTTAGCCTTAAGGAAAAGGGGTTGAGGGGAGACCTACGACTACCTGAAAGGAGGCTGTAGCATGGAGGGGGTTGGTCTCTTCTCCCAAGTAGCAATGGATAGGACAAGAGGAAATGGCCTCAAGTTGTGCCAGGAAAGGTTTAGATTGGATATTAGGAAAAAAATTTCAGCATTGGAACAGTGTGCCCAGGGAAGTGGTTGAACCACCATCCCTGAAGGCAACTAAAAAGCATTTAGACTAGGTTCTTAGGGATGTGGTTTAGTCCTAGAGTTAGGTTATGCTTGGACTCTATGATCCTGAGTGTTTGTTCCAACAGAAACGGTTCCATGATTCTATGAAAATATGTGTTCATGGCTTAAGCTAAGCAGACAATCTGGGACCATTCCCAACTCATCCATAGCACTTGTAAATCTGTTCTTGGTTCCCTAAAACAAAAACATAAGTGCTAACTTTCTATTTCAGATGCTGTATAATTTTTCTAACACCTGTACTTGAACACAGAATACTGCATCCAATTCTAGGGTCCACAGTACAAGAACAACATTAGCCTGTTAGAGCAGGTCCGGAGAAGGGCCATGAAAACGATGAGAGAGCTGGAACACCTCTCCTATGGAGAAAGATTGAGCAAGTTGGGGTTGTTCAGTCTGGAGAAGAGAAAGTTTCGGGGAGACCATCTTGCAGCCTTTCAGTAATTGGAAGGGTCTTATAAGAAAGATGGAGAGAGGCTTTTTAAGAGGATCTGTAGTGAAAGGACACAGGGCTTTAAACTGAAAGAGGGTAGTTTTAGATTGAATATAAGGAATAAATTATTTATGATGAGGGTGGTGAGACACTGGAATAGGTTTCCCAGAGAAGCTGTGGATGCATCCTCACTGGAAGTGCTCAAGGACAGGTTAGATGGGGCTTTGAGTAACTTGATCTAGGTGAAGATATCCCTGTCCATGGCAGGGAGGTTGGACCAGATATTCTTTGAAGGTCCCTTCCAACACAATCTATTCTATAATTCTATGATAAATCCAGTCACAATAATTTGCAGAGTAAGAACATTACATTTGACACAGACAGGACTGAAGTACACACTCATACTCAAAGTGCAGAGTAGAAGTAATCTAAATGAGTTCAACCATTTTCTTTAAATCAGTACAAATCCACAATCTCACTTCAAAAGAAAAATAAATGTGTTCTGGCTTACACTTATTATAATTTGTTTAGTTTCTCTTTCTCAGAAGTAAAGTTTACTTTTAAAAAATCTCCTTAGTATTACCTAAACATGTTAGCAGTCCAACATACAACTGTGTTTATTTACTGTTTGAAGAAAACAGCATTGCTTTTATATAAGTTTGCACTATATTAATTCATTCAAGGAAATTTGATGTGGGTTAGAGGGGCAAACAGATGACACTGGTACAGATATAGTTAGATCAACTAATGCATATGAAAAGAGATCTTCTGTAGGAAGAATATACAAATATAAACATATAAATTGGTTAAAAAGATAAGACTTAAAAATGCTTTTTTTACAACAGCAATATGGAACTATTTGCATTAACATTTTGAAACCATTGTTACATCATACTGCTCTTAAACATTTACTACTATTAGAGCAAATGAAAATTATGATGAACACTAAGAGCTCTAACAAGCTCATCAAGCTTTCAGTTCACAATATGTGCATTTAGTTCTACGTGCCTGTATCTGTTGAAACCAATTAGGTAAATTGAAAGATCCATTTTCAAATGTCATTTTTTTTTTTTTAATGCATTTTAAAACATGTACTAATTGCTTACAAGCTCTCTTTGCAAAAGTACCCAAAACAGATTACTGTTCTATCACTCTTATGCTATCACATACCATACCTTTTCTGGTTTATTTTTTTTGGGAAATGGAATATTGAGACAATTGTTCTAGCCATATTTACACCTTTGTAGATAAACAGATTTATTTGATTCTAACTTAAAAATAGGAAAGTCTTTCACATTCTGATTTAAATTTTTGAAGAAGGAACACAAAACTGAATCCATGTTTGCATTACATATTTGAAACTCTTGCCACACTTAATTTTCACCTTAGAAATAAATCAAAAGCAGACTAAACATGTTAAATACACTGAATGTTGGCAATTCATATCTGGCCTACCTCACACTAAGCCCCACAGGATAAATACATCCCTGGGTCAAACAATATTAACAAACAGTGAGTAGATAGTAAATTTATGTCCCCACTTCAAATACCCAAAGGAAAAATGAATTGATTTTTTTCGTTGTTTATTTGTTTGTTTGTTTGTTTGTTTTCTTAAAAATATGTGAAAGTTATGATAATATTGAAGACAGACAAAATCTTGCTTTTGAGTTCAGGCCACAAAACAGAAACAAAAAGAGCAACAACATATATTTCAAGTATTAACACAGCTTTTCTTTTCCTTTCATTCATTGCCTGCCTTTTTTTTTTTTAACTCCACAAATACAGCTTTTTAAATTTCAATTGCATTTTAACAGTGTGATGCTTACATTCCTTCACCTTTTTACCTGAATCGAGTTTCTAGTTCTCCATCTTTTTCAGAAGAAAACAGTAGCGTGGTGTTAATTGCAGGAATAAGTCAAATCATAAACAGCAACAAACAAAGGCAGTGCAAAAGCAATTTGGTATCTGGGGTCCAATACACAGTGAAATTTTGTGTAAGGAGTGAGCTTCTTTTAATTTTTAGCAGGTATATGGGCAAACAATCTTTGAACTTTTAGTGTTCCTTTAACAAGAAGCTTTTTCCTTAAGTACACATCAGAAATAAGACATCTCTTGAATCTGTAATTAATAGAATCAGTTGTGGTGTTGATTTTTAGTTTCTGTGTAACTGAAAACATTTAGTTACTGTGTAAGAATGTGTGCCTAAATGCAGAATGTTTATAACAAACAATGATTATTGCAAGTCCATGCATCTATCCACAGGTACCAGCTTGCTAATGCATTTTAAGGCTTCAATATATATACCCAAACAGCATTCCTCTGTACAGTTTACAACTCTGTATTGGACTGTATCAACATCCATGTGCTAGAATAAATTAAAATTAAAACGACAGTAAACCATTTTCCATGTTTGAGCAAGACATTTGCTGAATTAGACTAGAAGACTCAGCAATACTGAGCAGTGGTATACATCTCCTTGTGGCTACATATTGTAACTTTTAAAATATTTTCTTCTGCTGGATCACCTCTATAGTTTTGTTTGTTTGTTTGTGTTTGTTTGTTTGTTTGTTTTCCCATATACCAACAGGAATTGCAAGAACCAATGGTTTATCTTACAGCTGGTCCAAGCTGCTGAACTGCATATACATGATCATAAAAGAACAAATCAAATATATAACACCATAAGAGCTACTATGAAGAAAATTAAGTCTACTCCAGACAAAAACAGTCATGAAAAGTGCCAGAGGACTGGCATAAGAGTACCCCTACTGCCTTAATTTAGGAATGAATCTTATGGTGCCTGGTTAGAATTTTAGACCCTGGTGGAAGAGAGAGAAAGAGACAAAGAGTCTTCCAGAGAGCAATTAAAACCATTCAAATTAGTCTTCATTCTTAATTCTGGAGAAATTAGCAAAACAGACGAATTGAATATTAAGTATTAGAACATCTTTTTCTTTCCTCTACCGATAACAACCCTAAGCACATTATTAGAATCTAAATACACAATTACATTGGCAAAGGAATGCGAGGAGATTAGATGATCTCTGGTTTTGCAAGAGAGATCAAATCAGGGAATTGAGCTAGTGAGAAAAGGAGAACCTTCAACAAACGAACACAGAAGAAAAAACTGTAACAATTACTTCCACTGCACTGATGATCTTTCCTCTTCTAGGTTCCCTAGAAAAATTAGAATACAACTGAAAATTCTGCTATTATGAAAGAAAATCTAGTTGAGTGGGTTTTGTTTGTCTTCTTTTTTTTTTTTTTTTTTTTTTTTTTTTTTTTTTTTTGTTAGCTGGATAGAACAAGATTTATTAGGGTGCATATCAGAGCACAGAACATGATATTAATAAATGAAAAGAATCAGAAAACTAGTCTAAGGAAGCTGTTTTAAGAATGCTGCAGGCAAACTATGTTGAGTTTCTTTATAGAAAAAGAAAGGAGCTTAATGGGTAGGAAAATCCATATTTTCTCTCAGGTTTACAGTTTTTGAACAGACTTTGTTCATAAAAGCTTTACAAGGCAAGTTGTTGGACAAACATATAAATAAAAGCTCTTGTATATTTAATCGCAATTTAGAAATGGAAGATTTCTTTCTGAAAAGATAAATCCCCTTAAAGAATATAATTATATGAGGGGACTAGAGTTATTTATTGACTTAGGCAAAACCCAGTAAAATCTATTTGTGCAGTGCAATTTAAATGTTGAAATATTTCATTTTGTTGGAAAGACACTCTAATGTATTATTAAATACGAGTGAAGAAGGGGACAAAGAAGTGTGATTCAAAACTAAAATGATAGATTTGTATCTATTCTCTGTCTAACATCTAGTTTCATAGGTTGAAGACAAAACAATGCAGTAGACTGACTGGAAAAACAACAACAAAAAAGTATTTTTAAAATATTTCTCTTTTATGTTGTTAACAATTGAAATAAAAATTTATTTACACAAATTCACTTCCAGATACAATACAGTTTCCATATGTTACAGAAGAGAGTTTTATTGTGTAGAACTACAAAGGGAAATATTTAATATATTTGGAATTTTACCTCGAACGCAAAAGGTTATTTTTCTGCCATCTGCCTCTGTCAGAGATGTAAATTGCTACCCAATCTCACAATCTCCTTTTCAATACACAAATCATATCCAGATGAAAGAATCTCTACCTATTGCTCATAGACAGCCTTTAATTTAATTTGCTGCATTCATGGAGTCAGTCCATGTCTATTAACTTTGCCCTACATTCCTAAATTAGCATTATAGAAACCAAAGCCAAGTTTTGGGGGGTTTGGTTGGATTTTTTAAATTTTTTTTTAATTTTTATTTGAAAGGCTTTTGTACTTGAGTCTTTAGCTGCCTTTGCAGCCATTAGTGGCTATAAGCTTTTAAGGAAAAAACTCTTTTAGTCCATACTTAACAGAAGTTCTTACTAACTGCTTTAATACCACAGCCAAAATTTGTTTGGGGTATGTTGGACCTAAGAGATTTGGAAATACATGTTTTATAGATGGAAACTCCAGCTGCCAAAAACACATTTTTCTTTCTTCTTACTGCCACATTTAGCACCTTGGAGTGGTATTTTGGTATACAAGGGCATATGTTCTAATTATTTTCTGAAATTATCTAATGCTGTTTTCCTTCTCCTTTTCTCTAATAGACTTTGTAATTTTTCTGTGTGAGCATGATTAATGGCTATGTGGGACTCATCATCTTTAACAGCTGTTTCTTCTTTGATACTGGGCAACCTCTATAGGCTAATTTCCCTTGTCCAGTTTGAACTACTATATTTAAATTGAGCAGAAATCTGATGTAGCAACTAGTATTGGAATGTTAAATATGACACAGAAAACTCCATGATGAGAGTGCTTAGAGGCCTATATTTGGTTCCATTAAAAAAAAAAAATCTTTAAAAGCAAAACAACTCTTTATTCCTTAATGATACATTCTGTGCTAATGCTTAATTCTTAACCATTATCACCATTTATCACTGCATGTAAAAAACAGTTAGCTCTTAACACTTACATTCTAAATTAGCTGTGAGCATACATTGCAACAGGGGTGATGCTAAAGCATTTACAACTGACTGACAATGTAATACCTTATCTAAAATATGCAACCAAATGTACTGTTGAAAATCAATAGCCCTATTTTCAGATGATGCAAATAAGTATTCTACCTGTCACTGAAACCACACTGAGCTGACCCAAATCCACTTAGACAGCGATGTTATTTTACTTTGTACTTTCCATAGCTCCTAACTTGTTTACAGGTCTATTCTGTGGTGGTATTTTGTGACAACAGAGCAAAATAACCTTGAAAAACAAACAGACAAAATTGAGAGTGGTTCAGTCACTCCAAGTTTCCTAGCTGCATTGTTTTCTAAGCCACCTCCCTGCTATGATATTGTGTCTGGAGCATTAATTGGTGTAAAGATCCCAGACCTCTTTTATGAAATTAAAAATTGACTGGATTCCTGCTCTTCTTTGTTTTCAGTATCTTGTGACAGAATATGAAATAAAATGTAGTGTAGTAGAAACAATTGAACTAATCTGATGTTAGCAGGTAAAATCTACTGGATTGCATTAATACTGAGAGGCAGGGTTTTTCCCCAAAAAATATCTTTTCTGTATTCTCCGAGTTCTATCTTATACCACTGTGTTCATCTCAGAGAGCTGCAGTATCCATGTGGAAGAGAGAATATTCACATATCTTTATTCCCTTATTTCACTGCAAAACATATTTCCGACTCTCTACATAATTGTGCTCAAGTGCCAAGCTGGTGTATTCAGGGGCAGAATGGTTTACCACATAGTAACGACTTCATAGGATCTTGTGGTCATCAAATAATTCAGGGATCTTAGGTCTCTTGTCTGACCTCCTACTCAAAACAGGATTATCTGTAAATTAGATTAGGAAGCTCAAATATTTTCCACTTGGCTCTTGAAAACCTCCAAAGACAGAGACTGTACAATACATCTGGTCAACCTACTCCACTGTTTGAAACCTCTTATATTTCCACTGAACAATTAAAAGTTTTTTGTCTTTTCTGAACTTTATTCAACAAAACCAAAACAAACAAACAAAAAACACCAACCAACCAAACAAAAAAACCAAAACAAAACCCCCCACACAATAGTGTTTTAATGCTGCTACTGCAGGAATGTACTCATGTTCTGAATTACTCTCTCTATTCAATTCTGCATTGAGCAGATCCAAATAAAAGAATAATTCATTAGAGAGAAAAGGATAATCTGTCTTTGCAAATATTCTTGAATAGCATAGCCTTTAGTTACAGAAACAGAAATTATAGTATCTTTCTTGGATAAATTTACTGTCTATTTAAGTTTCTGCCTTACATACTGTATTCTCACCTGTGGAAAAACTTAATTCAGAAGTTGTTTTCACTGTTAGTGGAATTAATTGCCTACTTACAAGATAAAAATTATCAATCTGCCTATGAAGTCTTTAGTCAAATGAACATTAAGGAGCTGTTAAATCTGTTGTGTGTTACTGCTGTGAGTAAATTAAAGATGTCACATGAGTTTATTCACTCAAAATATACTCATATAAGTGCTTTGGTTTGTGTTAGGTAAAACAGTAATTTTAAAATATTCTGTTATGAATAGTAGCTGTGCTTTTCTCCATTGCATTAACATTAAAGGTAAAACACCCAACTGCAAAGCTGCATTAATGAACATTTTCATCTGTAGTTTTGACATTTAGCTCGACAGCAGTGCAGAGAAGCTTTTACAAGCTTACATGAGGTACTTCCATAAATGCATAGCTTTGGTGTCATATGTGTACTTGTAGTTGTCTTATTAACATACACATTTGTTCCTTTTAATTTAAAATACATCCTCTGCACAATTGAATTTGAAGATCTTTGCCCAACATTCCTTAAGTGATTCTGTGACACAAATCACAGTTAACGAATTCATGTGAACAGTGTTCCTACAGATAGAAGAGCATCCTTTAAAAATAGTGTAGCTCTAGGTACAGATAAGAAAAAGAACTAAGTAATCACATTGAAGATATCTATTGGAATTTCAGATTTCATCTGCACTCTTAGTTGTTTTCATTTGTGAGGTTGAGTCCTCCTTTACACCAAAATCTTTACTGCATTGATATCTAAGTTGCAAACAGGACAATAGACACAAGCCCAGACAGCCACAACCTCTCCTCCTCTTTGGCTGGCAGAGGCAGAAGGTCACTAGTGCAGCATACACACACACACACACCATTCACTAGGTTCACAAGCATATGAACATTCATTGATTCCCTGAGTACTGGCATGACCCCTCTGCCCACCAGGCACCCCTGCCCAGATCCCAGCATCTCTTACCCACCCCAAGGGTCCCTGACTCAACAGCTGGTCCCGTGCAATGCTCACTGCAAACACGCAGCACTCACATACTTGTCTAACAGGAACCCTCCAGCAGGACTGCCTGCTCGACTGATACCTCAGCCCATACCCAGGCCCCCCTACTCACCGTTTAGCTTAAAGTTTTCTATGGAATACACACACCTCGCGCACACTTGATTTGGGGAAGATATGGACGCTCAACCCCAGCAGCTGGCACCAGGCACACGGGCTGTGACCTGCAGGCCTGCTCCCACCTCCTGCACTGGGCCCCTTACTTGTCTCACTCACTCCAGTCCCTTCGGCAGCTAGTTTTAGGACACACACAGTTGCCACCCCCGTGACTGGGGGTTAACAATCCCCCCTCATTCCAGTAGCCAATACTGAGACCTCATGGACTCCCGCAGCTGACACCACAGCCAAGGACACCCACAGCCCTAATCTGATGCCAGGCAATGACCTCAGCAGCAGGCCACAGTACCCTCAGCAGACAAACAGAACAGAATGTTGACAGGAATAGGTTCTATCAACAGTTCAAGAACTGTCAGACAAGATAGGATAGCAGGCAAAGTCCGACCAGAAATCCAAACCACTAAGCAAGTTTATTGTGAAAAGGCAGATATGAGGTTCATCCAGGAAGCCTATCCACAACAGGGTTAAGGTCAGGCCCAGAGACCACTAGGCAGGTGACTACTGTAGCTAAATGGCAGTCTACAGCTTTAGGTCTGGTTCAACAAGGTATATAGATATGGCATACTAGAGAGTAGTGTTCCTTCAACATACTTTAGCTGGAGAAATTAAACCCAGGACTGAACTTAAAGAGATCTGTGCTCATAGGTAGGGTGTGTGAATGGGAAACCCCAGGTGAAGCTGATTACAGTCACTAAGTCTTATTAATGCACTCAGAGCGCTAGCAATAAAGATACTATAGGAGAGCATGTCAAACATATTGCTAAAGTGAGGATCAATGTCATCCTCTGTTTTCTTATTGTGCACACATCCAGTCAACACACCATAGAATACAATCAAGTTGTTTAGGCATGATTAATCCTTGGTAATTTCATGATGTCTGCTAAAAATCACCTTGTTCTTCATGTGTTTGGAAATGGCTTCACAGAGGACTTTTCTATATAACTTTCCCAGGACTGAGGTCAGGCTGACTGGCTCATACTTCTCTGAATCTTATTTTGTCTCTCCTTGAAGTCAGATTTGACATTTTATTTTTTTCTCCTAATTACTATGACTTTTCACAGATGATAGAGAGCAATCTCCCAGTGACATACGCTGACTATTTTAGCACCTCCAAATGTATCACATCTGGTCTCATGAGCTTGTGTTTGTTCAGTTAGTTTAAAGGATCCATAACTTAATCATAAAACACCATGGGAAGTGTTTCACTTCTTCAGACTGTGCCATTGGATATATAAACCAGATCTGTGTACCAGATCTAAAACCTTCCAAAGCAGAAGAATTGTTGTGGAGAAGCTACAGTGACTCAAATTGTCTAAGGGAATAGAGGTGACTACCCTGAACTATTGAGTTGACATGTTTTAAATCTTTAATTTGTGATGAAATTAATTAAGCTTAAGATTTGTGTGTTTATTTCTAACTGATTGCAAAGGAAACCTAGGATATCTAGGCTGCTATGTTTCAGACGAATATTCTGGCTGCCTTATGGATTAGCAATGCACTATAAGAATTTTCCTGTTCTTTACTTAGGCATGTCAAGTATGGGTCAAATGATATATGGCTACCTAAGGCTTTTTATGACTAATTCCCTGTTATAATACAGTTGCTATAATGCAAACAATCTTTTGTGATTTTCTAATAATGTTCATTTTATAGGGTACTAATGAAAAGCAATAGTCCACTTGGTAGAAGTGCAAAGTCAATGGACTTTGAATATATAGAATATTGCACACTAAATAGTCTGAAAAATCATGCCCTACATTTGTCGAATTGGGTAGTTGAAAATAATGCTTTGGTCTATCTTCATTCTTCATAAAATGAGGGTATTAATAACTCCTTCACAGTCATGTAGCTACAATATATGCTACCAAATTATCAGAGTATTCCCATACTGTTTCAAAAAAATGGTAGAGGGACCATGGGAAAGAATTATTTACAATTTAGAACACTATATATTAGCACAAGGTAAACAAAGTGTACCGCCATACATTGAATATTGGGGAAACAAAATAATTGAGGAACTGCTTATTAAGGGAACATTGTCCATGTCATGGGAGTAATCTGGAAAGTTCATGCAGATAAAGATATTTATCAGAATTTATACAGAAAGGATGATAAAATTAAGGTTTCTCAAAGCAAACTTCTGTCCCTTTTCATTGCTTGACTTTGAAATCTTACTTGCAACTCCTAAAATAGATGAGTGTGTGTTTGTAAAGGTTCATAGCCACCACCAGTAGAGTGTTCTATGGTTTCATTTTGTTCTAGTATTGCCATTGATGCCATAACCAACAGAAGCAAATAATTTATTAAGAGCTTTGCTTCTGGAGAGGATTTTACATACTTGTAAATCCACCTACCTGAATATCCCTTCACTTAATTGCATACCCTTCTATTACACATATATGCTTTCTTCATATAGCCTTTCTTCTGTTTTCTAAGCAAAGCAATTGACTCTACATTCTTTGAAATTTGACTCAAGTTTGCTGAAATTCTACTGGAAATTCAGCCTCTATAGACAGGAGATCTCAAGGAAATTGCATTTAATTTGAAGGAGAAAACTTGTAAAAACTCTGTTAATAACATGCTTAGTATGAGTACTTGTTATCAAGTTGATGATACAAAGCTAGATAAAATTGTTGAAGTTAAAAGTGTTCAACTACCACCATTCCTGATTAGAAACACACACAGATTTTCTTGTTTGTTTTGAGTATCTTTAGGGTGCAGTTAGTTTTGCACACCATTCAATTGTATTAATACTGAATTTGTCTTTTTTTTTTTCCCTCAACATGTTTTACTTTATAAAACATGTTTCCTGAAATGGAAGAAGAGATTTCTGAAACTAATTTACTAGTTGTTAGGTCCTTACAGTTGTACAGAACTTTCCTATTGCAATATTTTAGGCATAGATTTATGTGTACGGTAGGAAGTTGCAGAGGACCCATTTGGTACAGGGCAAAGTTTGTAGATTTTTCTTTGATATTTTGTCAAGGAACAATAAACAAAGTTTAAGGTCATTTTAGTTTCATGCTTAAAATCCTAATTTAATTAACCTTCCACTCCATTTAATAATTCACTGTGTTTCCAGAAAAGTAGTGACTATTTCATACACACATATTTCTTACATGCAGTGTTACTAGTCACCGTGTGTAAAATAGGCAATGAGAAAAATAATTGTGTTAACTGCTTTGTCAGGTAGTGGAAACTCATACTTCATGAGCTTTATTAAACTTCAGTAACGAGAAAAAAAAGGCTCTTCTTCTTCTGAAACTCCTCCAGTACTCAGATCCAGAAGTAGGTTTATGTACCAATTAACATCCAAATACACTCTCAGAATGTGTGATTTAAGTAGATGTATTGTTAGTTTCTTTTAAAATTAAATGTCCTTGTGAAAAACTAACAACATTTAGCCAAATGTAGCTAATTTTTTATGCCATTGAAACTATCTTGATTTAACAGACTAGGAGAAGACATATAGTAAGGGTGGGGTAATTAGCCTAAAGTAGTCTAACAAAAAAACTGAAAGTCTTGTCTACTGTGGATGGGTTTCTATTAGATAGAGATTTGTTATTGAACTAGCCAGGCCCAAAGGGATTTCAAGGCCACCTTGGAAAGCTGAAAACAGGATCTGCTGTGGAAGTAAAACAGTTCAGCAGCTACAAGGCAACAACACGACGTAAATCAACAGACCTTTTAAATATTGTGCTTAATTACCAAAGGAAGCATCAAAGAACAGACTGCAAAAATAGAGGTAAGGGCTGATTTTAGCTTTTGGTTCTTATTCAAGCACATCTGCAGCTGCTGATGATCCTTGCATGTCAGTTCAAGACAGTTCTGTCATTTATTTACTCTTAAAGTTTTTAGAGGGAACTCAGGTGCCTGGACAGCTCATGAACATAGATGATATCCAATCAGTTAATGGATGCTTGGAGTGTGGACGCGTCACATGATTAGGAAATAACTGCATATATAAAGAGGCTTGTTTCTGTAATAAATTGGCTTTGCATGATTCACATTGAATCGGAATGCTGAGTCCTTTATTCACTCTAACAGTCTACAGGCACTAGTCCATTGTCCTGTGCACTGGGAAACAATATTCCTCATAAATATGTATGCAATACTTTTCCTTCAATAGTTTGCTACAAATACAGATTATTTTTTTAATCTTCTTTTTTTTTTTTTCTTCCCTCACAATGGAAAAATAAATCTCCTTTACCACTGAATTCCATCTTATTTAATTAGCCTAGTATTTCCTAATGGCTTCTCAAATGAGTAAAATTAGCAGCAATAATGGAATAGCTAAATGGTATTAAAAGGGAAATGCCTGAGAAATTAAAAACACATGTAAAAAATATAAGGGAGACAGCTGTAATTAAAGACATGTCATGCCTTCCACTACCATACAAATGCTCAGCTAAGAGGATTTACCTTGGAAAGTCTTCCAGTATTTGAAGACAGGAAAGAAAAAAAAAAAAAAAGACAAAAATATAAGAATAACTGAGTTATAAGGACAAAAGAAAGAGGGCAGAAAGTGTGAGAAACGGAACTCTGTGAGGTATAGTAAGAGTGTGATGATATTTTATTTATGTCTCATTTTTACTGAAGGAAGAATATAAGATAAAAAAAAGACAATTTTACACGTGTAAGAGATTTTTTGTTGTCGTTGTTCATAACACATCTACCTGTCCAACTTCATATCTAAGTTCTCACTTTAATTTTTGATTCTTAGTTTGCAAAACATGTACAGGAATAGATTTCCCATCTTTTAACTCACACAACCCATATATCTCTCTATCAGAATAAACACAGCAATGAAGGGGCACATCAAATCATTTGGCCTTTCCTTCTCATCTATTTTGCAACACATTCAGAGTACCTTACCAGATTTTTATGGAACAGCATGCAAATTGTCACTAGCTGATATGTATAGAAGGGCAGATTGAATGACAATAAAACCATAACTTGGCTGCTTCCATGAAACATGTTTATGAATAGAAATGAAAAAAATACCACAGACAGATGCAATAAACTTATGAGTTGTATGCTGATTCTCCGCTGTAAGCAAAATTTATTTGATAGCATATCTTTTTCTCCAGTTCTAAATCTCATATACCTAGCTCATTCAGTGAGGATGAAAAAGTCACAAACTTTTTAAGAAAAAAAACTCTCTGTGTGCCTGTGTGTGTTTTTATAGGCATGCTTGTATTCTGAAGTATCAAAATGTGTTTATCTTTCTGTTCTCATGCTGCTTCGGACTACTGAGTATAAATATCTCCATCTTGAGATAAAAGGAATAAAATAGCAGCTTGTATAGCTAAGAAACCAACAGAATGCTGATAGCTCCATGGAAGCTACACACTCCGAAACCTGAAATTTTGAAACGTTTCCTTCAAAACAGAAGATATAAAGAAAGCCTACGTTGTTTTTTTAGTAAAAAAAGTAATTTTTGTTCTTCTAGGGAAAGTGAATAGATCACACTTTTATTTTGTCACTGTTATTAGGCTCTGTTATGATACAGAAGTTTTTAATAAATAAACATGTTGATTTCCAGACTCTAATGAGAAACTGTTTCTAATACTCTTATTCATATAGCTGAGAGGCTTTATCTCTTTGGAATAGCTTTTATGTATGCCCAGAAACTATTTAAGGAGTAGTGTGAATTTAAAAAAAAAAAAAAGGTAGATTTAATAACTTAATTAATAACTTCATTGGCATCCTTAGGGCAGCACTGAATATTAATAGTACTTATGCAACATATTTCTTCTGAAGATCTGGAAGTCCTTTATAGAGGAAGGTAAGTTTCACTATCTTCTTCAAAAAGAAAAAGAAACAAAAATAGAGGTTTTACAGCAAGCTACAGTGCAGCTTTGACCAGAATCCAAATGTGTAAACTCCATTCATGGACACCTGTCACAGGTGATTCACCTCTTGTTTCAGTTACCAACACAGTAGTTAGATGAAATTCTCATTATAAACAGTAGATTCTGTGTAGATGGAGTAGGTATGTTCAAATGTGTGATTCAGTTACTTAAGTTCAGATGTTGAATATAAAATGTTTTGAGACACCTTGGTTTATTCAAGGTATTCACATGGAGCTGGCAGAGGATCCAGTTTATCTATGATCATCTGGGGCAGCAGCTAGAGACCAGATGGAGCAAATTAGAGTATATGAAATGGCCATAGGAAACTGTATTTAAGGAATAGACTCCTGCCACAGCTAAATAGATTCAGGAGTGTAATGTAGGGCAACTTAATAGCTCACAATGATCATAGAGGGAGATTAGACATTTGACTTGAATATATCTGAAGCTCAAATCTATCCAAATAAACGCAGTTCCACTTGAAACCTCAGCATTTATCTGACTATCTGCTAAGAGAAATAAAACCTTTTAGTCTTGCCTTTACTTTTGTGCAAAATATTTCCCTCTACTAGGATGCTCTGTCTTCTGCAAAGGCACTTTGGAGTGTATAAATGACCCAGATAATTTCATCACCCTGAACTGTGTGGTAAGTGCTCCTTGTAAATTAACTAAATCTTTAGTTGTCCTAATGTTTTCTTGCTTATGCATATCTCTGGGGGGGAAAAAAAAATAATGAAACAAAATATTATTATACAAGATAGCCCAACCTTCTAATGAACTTTTTACAATATGTCTAAAATAACTCTGAAAAGGGAATGCAATTTATCCAGCTTTATAGATGGTGAATCTAATGCAGAGAGAAGGAAATAACGTGTTTGAACAACACAAGACCTCTCTTTACCAGTGTCATGGAGGCACCTTGAAGTTAGTTTAGGCGGACAACAAGGTCCAAAACAAACTTTTATTATGGTAAAAAAGGTGCAGCAAATTAACTGGTAAAGAACAGGGTTTTAGTACTCCAGTAACGTAAATACAGGTTCGAATATCAGTTGAGGAAATTATTGAGGTGCAGCAAATAATAACAATGGAGATCCATAGTGTGCATACCCGTGGCTCACAAAAACGATGTCAGTGCCATCCCTGACTTCAGGAAACAAATACTCGTGCTCATATTTAGGCATGGAATACCCTCACTTTGGCTAGTGAGGAAAAAAAAGAAACACCTACAAATTCTGTGAGGAAATATTAAGTAGGTTATCACTCACACACACAGTTCGGTGAGGCAGTCGCAGTCCCGGGAGATTACCTTAGGCAGCGATCTTGCCTAAGGGGAGGGCTCTTAACAACAGCATGTGGCCCACGCTCCGAGAGGACCGCACAAAAGGCAGCCTTGGCGGACCCTGTTTTATAGCCGTGTCAGATCTGACTGTGGGCATTCCAGAAGCTTCTCTGCACCCCCACTCTGGCTGTGGGTGCCCAGAAACTTCTCGGTTCCTTGGTGCCTCTGCACCCCCTCCTCCTCCCCCTCCTCCTCTCTCTTAAGGACCCTGGCCAACAGGCTCTGGGATCAAAAAAAAAAAGCTGTTAACCTCATTGCGGGGGGGGGGGGGGGGGGGGCGGTGAAGTGTTGAGGGAGAGGGGATGTGCCTGCACCTTCCATATCAAAGGAAGGGGGAGAGGATAGAGGGGGGTGTGCAATTGCCACAACCACTCAAAGGTTCTGTTCCAACTTTGTAAATGATGTAAGTGAACTGAACAACTAAAGGGAGTCAAAGTCTACATTGGTACCTCATTTTTCTCTTATGAATTCCTACTCATGTCAGAATATCATGAAGAATCAATAATTGTATTTTTGCTCCATCAGCTCTGACCAAGATAGTTACCCTTAACTGTCTGTGATAGTACTGTATTCCTGATGGAAACCTGAACTTCAAGGCACAGAAATATATTAAAAAAAAAAAATTAAAGGTATTTCCAAAATAATGAAAATTGTCCACTCTACATCTTTAAGAATCACAGGCTAACAGATCTGTTCTGTAGAGAAAAGACCTCAGAAGATCTCTAGTCCAACTTTCTGCTCAAAGCCAGGTCAGCTCTGAGGTGAGACCAGGAAGCTCAGGGCTTTTTCCAGTCCACTGTAAAGCACTTTCAGATGAAAAATGTTGTCTAAGAACTATTAATATAATTCAGTGCTGTCCTAGGAATGTCAATCAGGTGGTTAGCTCTACTGTTATGTATGCTTCTGTTGTCTGGGACTTCCTCTAGTATCCAACACCTTTGAAAGATGGTATAAAGATGCCTCACAAGGAATTCTAACAGGTCTCTCAGCATTCTGTGACACATCCCATTGGGTGTCAGGGAACTGTACAGGTCTATTTGTCTCAAGTAACCTCTGACTCAGTCTCATCCACTGCTGGTTGTTCTCCTTCTCTGTAGACCCTTCAACTAATCAGAGAGGCCTGGGAAACCTTCTTGATGAAGAAAGAGTCAAAGAAAGCACTGAATACTTCATCCTTCCTGTGTCTACTGTCACTGAATTCACCCACCCCATTCTGTAATGATCCTACTTTTTTTTTGTTTTGTTTTGTTCAACTTTTTGATATTAACATAATGGTAAAAGTTATTCTTGTTATGCTTGATATCCCTTGAAAGTCTGAAGTTTAGCTGAGCTTTGATTTTCCTAACATCATCCCTAATTTCTCAAGCAATGTCTTTAATTTTAGCAGGAGTGATATAGAGCAGGACTCCAAGTCTCTCTATTTTTTAAATCACAGTCAGCTACAAAAACATTGGGAACAACCAGTCTAGACCCTTCAATTCATGCTAGGTCTACTCTAAGCCAAGTTGAATATGGGCAAATTGATATCCATTTATATATTACATAAATCATTAGGCTTTCATTGGTGATATTTTAGGTGGGTTTTTTTTTTCAGTAAACATAGTGAAGACACAACCTTTTCCATTTTCCCTTACATTTGTATGCAAAAAGAAAATAATTTTCTCTCTCTTTTGAATAGAAAATAAATAACACTTCAATGGAAAGTACATCAATTACTGATGTCTCCATCACTCTACTATGTTTGTGTGTTTCATAAAATCTCTATTGTCTTCATCTTCCAGAGGCAGAAGAGTCAGAAACGAAAGAAGGAGGCTGGGGAGGAGATTGGTTGGAAGAAAGTGGTTTTGGTTTTGTCTGTTTCTTACCATCTAACTCTAACTGGTTATTAATGACATTATTTTTCCCCAAGTTGAGTCTCTTTTACTAATGACAGCAATTCATAAACAAACTCCCTTTGTTTATTGCAGCCGTGAAACTTTTCCATCTTATTTTCTCCACAGTCCTGTTGAGGTGGGGGTGTGAGAGAGCAGATGGGTGAACGTCTGGCAGCCAGCCAAGGTCAGACCACCACAACATACCAGGTTAGAAAGAATACATGAGATCAGGAATTCTTTAATGTCTTTCGATGCTATTGCAACACTAATTGTAGTAAGAATTAGAATAATGCTGGTAATTTGGCTTTTTAATATTATCAAATCCCTATCAAAATGTTGATTTCTCTTTTTTAGGATGAATGTAGAAGGAAAAAAGTTGAATAAGACAGCTAGAGTGGATATAATGTTGCAAGATAATTGTACACAGTATTTGAGTACAAGCTGCCAGCAGTGAGTTAGAGAGAAAAATATGAGACTTACCTGGTTTCGGTGGTTTTCTAAAGTCAGAATAAAAAATACTTCTCCAAAGTATTTGAAGTATTCTTCCAAAGCTTGACCTAAAACACTGCCTGTCTTTTTTTGTTTGTTTGTTTGTTTGCTTGCTTGTTTTTGTTTTCTTCTGATTTCGAATTGATAAAATTTACATTCTATTATATACTTCTCATTTTGATCTGGATGAGTGGCTAGGGGAAAAAAAAACGAGACAGGATGGGCAAATAAAACCATTACACTCACTTATTCATTGTAACTCATCTCTAGACTACAAGCATTCTTTTTTCCATTCTTTTCCAGCTCTCTAATTTTTCCTTTCCTGTTTTATTTTCTGCTACAGCATTAACTTCTAGTTTTCCCTTCACTTTCCTCAGTTTCACTGCATTGAGTGTGTACCTGTGCAAAAGGGTATGAGGTTCCGTATCACTGTATGTATTATTCTCTTGTTTATATTTCATTGCTCTTCATATTGATCTGATGAAGTCACAAGGCTAGGACACCTTTTTACACTTGAAACTGTTCATGAATCTTTTGACTGGAACTCTGTTGCAAAATGAATGAAACACATTCAGTTCTTAACCCAGCTGAGTCAGGAGGTAATCTTGCATTCGTGCCACTCTAACCTCAAACATGTGAGCTAAAAAAAACATAATCCCAAATCAGATAACGTAAAAAACATAGATGTGCCTATGAATAACTACTAGCTAACAGACCAAATGAGAGGGATGCATGAAGTAAATCAAAACTAACAAAGCCTACACAGGACAGCTCTGATATTTTAGAAAGAAAACAGCAAATGTCCAAACTGACAATCTGAGACATATAACTGGGATTTAATAAAAAATGCTGTTAGTTTTTTGACATCTAAGTGTGTGCTCAGCATATGTATTATGGAATTAACCAGTTTACAATCATATGCTTAACAAGTAAAATAATGAAACAGTCCATACATTATTAAATTAAAAAAAAAAAAAGAACTGCATCTTGCATTCATTGGACTTGTGTCAGTGGATATTTGGGATCAACTTTGGAAAGCTAGTGTTAACAGTGGCCCAACATAAATCACCATTTCAGGAATGATCAAGAGACCATCAGTCTTTTGTGTTAGAAAGATTCTAGTGGGAAAGAGAAATTGCTCTTCTTTGCTTTTCTTTACTGCATTGGGTTTAAATGGTAAGGTTTTGTTAGCAGGTGGTGGGGTGGGGGTGCTGCAGGGGTGGCTTCTGTAAGAAGATGCCAGAGCTGCCCCCATGCCTAATAGTCAGTATCATCTGCCTCCGAAGAAGACATGGTGCTGCCAAAGGTGAGCCAATCAGTGACAGTGGTAACACGTCTGTGATATTTAAGAAAGGGTAAAAAATACTACACAATAGCAGTTGGAGAAAAGAGTGAGAATATGTGAGAGAAGAAACTCTACAGACACCAAGGTCAGTGAAGAAGGAGGGGGGAGAGGTGCTTCAGGCTCTGGAGCAGAGATTCCCCTGCAGACTGTGGTGAAGACTGTAGTGAAGCGTGTTGTCCGCCTGCAACCCATAGAGGTCCACAGCAGGGCAGATATCCAGCTACAGTTCATGGAAGATCATACGCTGGAGAAGAGCGATGTGCCCTGAAGGAGGCTGTGACACCCTAGGAAGCACACACTGGAGTAGATTTTCTGGCAGGACTTGTGACCCTGTAGAAAGGATCCACACTGAGCATTCCATTCATGAAGGATTTCACCCTGTGGAAAGAGCCCATGTCAGGGTGGTTCATGAAGAACTGCAGCCCCATGGGGAGGACCCACACTGGAGAAATTTGTGGAGGCTTGTCTCCCATGGGATGGACCCCAGGCTTGAGCACAGGAAGAGCTTGAAGAGGAAGGAGTGGCAGAGACAGTGTGTGATGAACTGACCACAAGCCCCATTCACCATCTCCTTGAGCTGCTTGCAGGGAGGAGGTAGAGAATTCAGGGGTGAAGTTGAACCCAAGAAGAAGGAAGGGGTTGGGACATTTTAAGAATTGGTTTTATTTCTCATTAACCTATTCAGACTTCATATTGAAAATGAATCAGCTTAATTAACCTGAGTAGAGTCTGTTTTGCCCATAATGATAATTTCTGAATGTTCTCTCTGTCCTTATCTTGACCTACAAGCCTTTTGTCATATTTTCTCTGCTCTGTCCAGTTGAGGAGGGAGAGTGATAGAGCAGCTTGGTAAGCACCTGGTTGCCAGCCAAGGTCAAGCCACCACATTTGCTGAAAAATTCCTATCACCAGTACTGCGCATTTAAACACTTTTTAACCTGTTAAAGTTAGCCAAGTTCCTAAAGACCTCCCCTTTGAACAGATGAAGCCATTACTACCCATTTTGACTGAAGAGGATTAGAAAGAACTTATATAAAAATATTTTGTTTAAAGATTTTTGGTACTGTTTTTGCAATCATATTTTGTGACTTGGAATGAGAAGGCAATGGTATACATAGTGTCAAATTGTCGCTTCTGTTCTAAAAGGAGAGAGAACAGAAGGGAGGGATATATACAGGTATAGAATGGAAGGGAGTGATATGTAGGAGTATAAGCAAGGGAGTGTGCCAGAGATCAGGGTGTTCTGCTCTTCTGTCCATGAGAGATGGGAAGGAGGGAACTGGTGCATGTTGTTCTCCCAGATGATATCTAGTATATTAAACAATGCAACAACTCCCTTAGCAGAAGTAATCCTACTTTCTAATGCCTAGTCAGTCTTTGCTGACACAGAAGTTGATACATTTCACTGCCAAAATGGCAGAGGTGATTGTTGGCATCAGACAACTGGTGGTGAAAGTCCTCCTGCTTCCAGAATTGCACATGGAAAGGTTTATCTGTCCAGAGCTAATATTCTGTGACCTTTAGATTTTATTACAAAAAAGAAGAAAATCTACTAGTTTGATTCTTAGATATCTCTCTGATTATGTCCTGGAAAATTAATGGATATCTTAATGAAAAATTATAGATAGTATAAATAATTATTTAATTTTATCTAGATTGAATTAGAAAGAAAAAAAAGATAAAAGACAGAAAAAAAAAGGAACTAAAAATAAAAAATTATGTTTCTCTTCTTTTTAACTCAAGAATTTGAAAATAATTCTATTACCTGATTTATTGCAGCAACATTACTTGAATTACTGTATGCATGTTTGGTAGTCACATTTATGTTGCTTCTTTGGAAGTTAATTAATCTTCTTTTATTTATTTATTTATTTATTTATTTATTTATTTATTTATTTATGGGGCTCTCTTATTTTCTGAGAGAAGATTGTAATCTTTGGAGTATATTATTTTCTTTTTTACATAGTGTGTACAAAATCTTGCTAAATAAAGGTGTAGAGATATGAGTTGAAGAAGTGGATCTGTATTCACATTGCTTAGCTGTTGGCAAAGTGTCTGAGTCAGTCTGGAATCTGTTATCCATTCCTAAAAGTACAGACTTTAATACTATAAAAGTAAGCTAGTTCATATAATTGAGATTTGTCCTTATTGTACATTAAAATTCTGGAGGATTAATCTTGTAACAGGTGTAACCCAGAAATCTTTTTTGCCATGGGTAGACTTTGCTGGTAATAGGTAACTCCATGATACATTAAAGATAGAAATACTGCCAGGATCACAGATACTGCCAGGATCACAGGATCTCTACAGTAAGTACTGAGGGGTTTGAGCAGAGGTCTAAACTTACTCTAGACAGCCACATCTAAGCTTTCACACATTTTGTTAATATTAAGTGGAGAAAGATCAGGGACTCTTGTTTGTTTCACCTAAGAAATTTTGAATATCTTCTTTAGCATGAGGCAAACTGTCCTATAAATGCTGTATCTTTGTCTTTGTTAGCAACCTAGGATAACTGGATCTGTGTAGCTAGTTCACCAACTAGTTCTCTGCATTGGTTCAGATAAATCCCATTATTTTTTCTGAGATGTATGTTGAAGAACAGATGTTACTAAAATGTCAGAATGGAATAGCAGTCCACTTTGGACACCAGAGTCATGGAGCCATTCAGGGAATAATACATAAGGAAGACTTTATTAAACATATTAATTGTAAACATATGTATATATGAGAATGTGGGTTTCACCTCTCTGAGTGTAAACATCAAAACATGTATGTGTTTTGTTTCATTTGTTACAGGATCGGATAACATGTTCTAAACTTACCATTATAAGTAATTATGGTAATTAAAACAAAGGGGTTGAAATTTGGTAATAATTTTAGTCTCTTTTCACCTTTTTTTACCTCTTTGGCTAGAAATAGTACATCCATACAGCTCAAAATTAGATAAAAATAAAAAGAAGAGATGTCCTTATTCTTGTTCATACATCAGGATGTTAATATATGTATGTATATTCTTGGTAAGGGAGTTACCACTTTTGCTTGTTTCACAGACAAAAAGAGAGAGAATGTTACAAATTCTGTCATACTAATTTGTAACATAAGTGAAGTCATGTCTGGTTTTCAAAGGCTGCTCAGAGGAAATTAATGGAAAAGAATAAAATGGCATTATAACACCAAAGTAGCTGCATTAGATTAAATACCGTATTATGGTACAGTGCAAAATGTAGTTTGTAAAGACTTCGTGTTTTGTTTTGTATTCCTTTGAATTCCTTCTTGGCATGGCAAAAGTTGTAAGACTGCATAGGAGTGTTAAGTATGATTCTTCAATTAAAACTATAATCATTTATTTAAAAAAATCTGGCATGCCATGGCAAATTCTAAATTATTTTTTCAAAGTTAAAAAAATCAAACCAAAACCAAACCAAAACCAAACAACAAACAAACAAACAAACAAACAAAAAACAAAAAAAAAAAAACACAACAAAAAAAACCACACAAAACCTGCCAATGTAAGTAACTTAACTGTGTTAAATCAGTAATATTACATAGAAATTATACAAAGCTATTGCTAGGATTGTATTTTAAATGAAAGTTTAATTACATTTGGGTGCATACTGAGATTTGGTACTTCCTGCAGATGGCTGTGAAAGTCTCATACAGTTCCAGAAAACATAAGTGTTGATCTATGAAAAAAATACATAGATGAAACACAGTTCCAGAAGATTGATAAATAAAGCCATCTAATGTCATTTGTGATGGCTGATATACAGTTGTTAATGCAGAAGGGCAGTAATGTCTCCTAGGTCCTTTGCCGCATCTGCCAGTACCAGGTGGATGTCCTGGATGTGACGGCATGCCTCAAATGGCATTAGGTGTGTGTGATTAGGCAAAAGTCACAAATCAGATTTTTTTTCATTAAGCTTATCTCTGGCTGTTTAAAAATTAGTTTCAGATGAACTCTTAAAAAAATACTTATTTCATCCAGAAAATAAAATTTTGTCATCAGCAAAATAATAGACCAAGAAAGTATTATTTTCTCTTTTTTTTTTTTTTTTTTTTTTTTAAACCAAAAGCTTTTGGATTTTTTTCTTTTTTTTTTTTCCTTATTTTTCTTTTTTTTTCTTCCTTTTTTTTTTCTTTTTAAATCAAAAGGAGTCATTGCTAATTCTGTGGTTCTGTAATGAAATTAAGCTTTCTGTATGGGGCATCTTTTGTAAGTTTTTGTCTATTTTCATATATTGGAGTCTAAAAATTATGTCTATAAATTAAATAAAAGAAAATAAAAAAGGAGGGGGAATGGCCAAAAGACATTTCTAAGCATTTTATCCCTCTTCACTTTGGGCTGAATGAAAGACATTATTTTTTTTTTATATAATTCTGAATATCATAAGAATAGTTCTGTATTACTCTTTGATTTTTCTTAGCTGTGGAATTTTTTCTTTGTTTTCATGTGGATAGTTTGTATTTACATCCTTTTGTGTGATGACTGTACTCTTTTTCCTTCTACTCAATAAGGAAACAGAATTTATTAGAGTTGAACTGATGCTACATCTTCAGAAACATGAATGTTATTATAATTATGTAATTATGCATAATTGTAATTACACACATGTACTTACAATTATATATAATTTTAATTATACATTATGTAATTGTACGTAATTGTAATTATGTAACTATACCAGGGAGTCAGAGATTTTAGGGATGAAAAAGATCTACTGTTTTGGGTTTCCTCTCTACTCTGGTACATGTGCAGGGCTGTCGACTATGATATACCAGTATTCCTTACTACCTCCTGTTATTCATTTCAAAACGACTTAGAGTCTTAATACCAGCTCTTTTGCCAGTGTTAACAAGCTAATACCTCTCTCTAATCTGCGAGTTCATTTTCTCACATTCAGTCTCTTCTCTACTACCTATTCCTATCATAACGATTACAATATTGCTCCAAAATATTCAATAAAGGATATAATATCAGCCTGAATGTTTTATAAATGTTCAAATAGTTCAAATGTTCAAATATTTTCTTTTTTTGCTCACAGTCATGTTCTGTTTGAATCAGGTGCAGACTCAGTCAGCAGAAGTGCAAAACCAAAAAAAAAAAAAGTGGTCATCTTTTACAATCAAGAGTAAATTCTTCCCTTTTGTCAGTGCATTTCCATCAATTGAATTCACCTGAACAGATGGAACTGAAGTTATAGTACATCTCTCAGTGTTCAAAATCCTCAAATATTTGCTGATAGTGATAATTTTTGACCAAACTAGAAAAAAAAAACGGGAGACAAATCTGTTTATCTTGCTCATGCGAATAATATCACTGAGGTCAATAGGACTAGTAATATGAATAACAAAAATCTCTTGAGTCATGGTCAGAACCACAGACACAAATTGTTTATGCCCTTCCTTCAAGGAGTTTAATCAAGCTTAATGTATTTTATATTTGGAAAGATAAGCTTTTTGAACTTTACCTTCCCACAGTAAACTTGTTTTAGAAATGTCAATATAGTAACAGCATACTTTCCATGGCACAGTGATAAAAAAGTTTCAGTTTCCCTTTCTTTTTGTCAGGTAAGTCAATTCTGTTTTCATCAGCATTTTTACAGCTAATGGTCAGTCTTCGAGTATTTCAAGTACATGCTGCCTACCTTGATTTCAGTAAGGGTTTTGACACTGCTTCTCATGTGACCATGGAATCATAGATGGTTTGGGTTGGAAGAGACCTTTAAATGTCATCTAGTCCAACTTCCTTGCCATAAACAGAGACATTTTTCACTAGATCAAGTTGCTCTAAGCCACATCCAACCTGACTTTAACACTTTCAATGATGCGTCATCCACAACTTCTCTGGGAAACCTGTTCTAGTGTTCAACCACCCTCACCATAAAAAATGTTTTCCTTATGTACATTCTAAATCTACCCTCTCTCAGTTTAAAACCATTACTCTGTGTCCTATGACTGCAAGCCCTGGTAAAAAAAAAATCTCTGTCCATCTTTCTTTTAAGCCTTGTTTAAGTGTTGAAAGGCCACAGTGAAGCCTCTCCACAGCCTTTTCTTCTTCAGGCTCAACAAACTTAACTGTCTCAGCCTTTTGTCATAGGAGAGGTGTTCCAGCCCTCTGGCTGTTTTCATGGCCCTCTTCTAGACTTCATCTAACAGGTCGATGTTTCTTATATTGGGAGAACAGAGTAGAGGCAGAGAATCACAGAGGTGAAGGAGGTAATCCTTCACCTCTGTTGAGCACTGGTGAGGCCACACCTGCAGTACAATGTCCAGTTTTTGGATCCCCAGTACAAGAGACATATGTGGCTTCTGGAGACAGTCCATCTAAGGGCCACAAAGATGGTCAAGGGACTGAAGCAACTCTCACATGAGAGAAAAGGCTGAGAGATCTGAGACCATTTAGACTGGAATACAATTTATATCTGATCAGACTAGCAGCAGTTAATTCCTATTGCTGAAGAAGAGAACACAGAACAGCAGAATGACCACCTCTGCTGATATGAACTCTGCCCAAAAGGGCTCAAGGTGAATTTCATCAATGTCTATAACACCTGAAAGGAGAGTCCAAAGGGGTCAGAGCCTCTTTTCAGTGGTGCCCAGTGACAGGACCACAGGCAATTAGCACAACCTGAAACACAAGAGGTTCCATCTGAACATCAGGAAGCACTTTTTTTGCTGATGGTGACTGAGCATTGGCACAGGTTGCCCAATGAGGCTGTGAAGTTTTCCTCCTTGGAGATACTCAAAAGCTATCTGGACATGATGCTGAGCATCCTGCTCTAGGTGGCTCTGCTTGAGCAGGTGCACTGGACCAGGTGGTCTCCTGAGGTGCCTGCCAACATCAAGTATTCTGTGATTCTGCAATTGTCAGGGCTGAAGCATCTACCTTGAAGGAGAAGCTGAGGGACCAACACTTGTTCAGCCTGGAGTAGATATGGGATTTGTGTCACCTAAGAGCAGCCTCCCAGAATCTATGTGGTGGTTGTGAACACGGGGGACAGAGGCTCTTTTTGTGCATGACAGGAATGAGTTAACAATCATAAATTGTGACAGCAAAGGTTCAAACATATAAGAATACACATTTCCACTATAAGGACAGTCAAACAGTGGAAAAAATTGTCTATAGAGGTTGTGGATTTTCTGTTCTTAGAGGTTTTCAAAACTGGACAGTACTAGGCAACCTAGTAATATACCTGGAAGGTTAAAGGTTCAGGTTTGGATCCTCTCCATCTAAGACTTCATCTGCTATGGTAGTCTCTTAAAGGAAAGGACCTTTCTGAGTTTCAGGGAGCTCCAATCACTTTGGGGAACGGGCACGCCTTTATTTCAAATATTGTCCCTAATCATTGTGATGGCTTCCATGAAGCCTGTGTGTTACACATCAACCTTTTGTAATTATTTCAGAGTTGGGCATTACTCTAATAAATACTGCAAGGGGCTCCAAGAAACTTCAGGGAAAAAAATGAAGAAAGATTTTACATAACCTCTAGAAAATGACCTGACATGGGAATTATCTCAGTACTTAAAAGCTTTATGGAAGCTCAAGGTTTCATCTGTGCATTTAAGTTTGTATATAAAAAATACAACTGCTTAACTTCACTGAAATAAAATATACATGTATTTATTATTTGAATATATTAGAGACATAGTCAATCAAACAGTTTTTTTTTTATTTGGTCTGTTTGACCTATATAGTGCCAGATGTTTTTACCCCAGTGGCGAGGGTTAGTCATAGCAAGGAGACAAAATGACATAATTAGGACAAAATTATTGTGGCAGTTTGTCCTAGTTCTGTCAATGAGTAAATGAGAAAGTTTTAGTGTTATTTTTCTTTCATCATGTTAGTAAGATAATTATTTTCAGAGCAGGTAATGATATATACACATTGAAATACTGTTTTTGTTCTCTTTTTCATGTAACTGATGGGTATTGTGTAAACAGGAAATTATGCTCATTTTCAGGTGTGTATGCTTTAACAGTCATTGAAGTATCTCCAGAACTTGGCTTTCTAAAGCAGAGCCTATGCATTAAGTAATCGAGTAACACAGTGTGCACTCAGAAGCTTTTGTACACGTATGGCCACACAGAAAATTAAATCCCTTAAGGAAAGAACACAAAGTAAAAGAACTATGAAATAGTAGAGGGAGAGCAGGACAAGATGAAACATTTTACCTGATTTTAAAATGAATGTTTTTTCAAAAAAATTACAGGGGCAAAAATTACTCTGAGTAAGGATATGAGAAAGGTTAAAATGATAGTTTACTGACAAAAAAAAAAGAGGCAAATGCCCATGTCAAGATGATTGTTTCTGGGTTTTCTCTGCAAACTTAAGATCTGCTGACATCACTTCAAGGAGTCTTTTTTCTCAAACTGAGAAATAGCTGTGAGGAGAAAAGTATAAGGAGAAACAAAAGTTACTGAAAAAGAAATAATGTAAAATGAAATAATATTTTGTCGAAAATAACAAAATTGTATGCATGTTGATTTTGAGGCGACAGTTCCATGGGCATTAATTAATGTGCATACCACTTCTTCATTAAAATATCTTAGGACTTGGGGTACTGTTGCAGAAACAACTGTTTTCACATGCACAATCTGTTGTTCTGTGATGTTTCAGTTCACAAGGAATGAACATGGCAAAAGTTTGTTAGCAATAGGCTTGATGGACTGAATCTTTAATAATGTGATTAAGCATGTAAATTGCATTTTTTTTTTCCATATTCTCCTGAAAAATGACACTATTTTAACATATGGGTCTGAACTACAACCTAGCATTACAACTAGAGAGGTTAGGGGTTATTCTTTAGCTGACTCAATAAAACAGTGTATATCTTTTTCTACAATACAGAGAACTTAAAGTAAAAAGGCTGCCAAGATGGCAGGCATTAGTGCCTTAGGAAATTCACACAAGAGGTTAAAAGACTTTTAGAAAAAAGTATGTGATGACCATAACAGTAATGAAGTAGAAAATACTGTTTTCATTCATGTGTTTGGAAAAGTAGTTTAAAATAGGGTAATTAACATCGTGTTTTGTTTGGTCATTTGTCTTCTACAGCCACTCTGTTTAGAAAGAATATTGAAATAGATCTTTTTTACTATTGTACTGGAGATGCTAAATCCTTGTTCTCTCAAGTATGTTCTGTGAAAAAAGCAATAGGAATATTAAAACTATGAGTTTTTAAGGTTTCAAAAGTGGCAGAATAAGTAGCAGGTACATAACAACAATTTTTCAACTACAAATTTCATGTAGTCCTGAGCATCAGCCACTTATAAAGGTTACTAATACACTTTGAAATGTTTGTTTCTAATGCTGGCCAATAAAATCAAATAAAATAAAACATTTAACTTAAAATCTTTGTATATTATGTTATTTATCTCTTGAACATTTCATACAACTTCTTTATTCCTTAGATTTTCAGTTGACATATATGTCAAAGTAAGCAGTAACTCAGCTCAAAATAATTCTTCTTGACAAGGTGGTGTCTTACTGGAAGATTGTTAGGTCTGATAAAAGTAATAGGATATTAAAAAAATAGTAGTTTTTTGGTTGTGTGTGGTGTTTTGTGTGCATTTTGCTTGTTTGTTTAGTTTGTTTGTTTTGATTTTGATTGTGTTTGGGGCTTGCTTGTTTGTTTGTTTTTCCCCTGCCTTTCCTTTTCCTATTTTCCTTTGCTTCTGACTGGGGCATTTTCCTGTCCAACCTGTTTGTTGTCTAAATTTCTTTAGCAATTATCTACATAAGACACACTCTAGTTGTCTTAAATATCACTGAAGGCAAAAGGAAAAAATGAAGAGACTGAAGCTGATCAGGACAGAGAAGAAACATTCCTTCCCTTCTATATAATTTAGGAATACTAACCATGAGAGTGAACATGGGGCTGGAAGTGTGTAGTTCTCAGGTCTTCAGGGCTTTTAAATTTATCTTGGATTTTTTTTTTTCTTTTTTAATTTCTGATTTGGATATTTTTATGCATGGCTTTTGTTGTCTGATTGTTTCCATTTCAAGGAAGAGAGAAGAAAAAAATTCTCTCTCTTTTTATTTCTTCTATAAAAACAGATAAAAATCAGACTCATCACTTTCCTTTGATACTTCCAATTGTTTCCTTTAAGAATTCTCAGTTTTTCTGTCTTTCCTATTTAAAAGATTCTAATATTTTCTGATGATTCTTCCTGTAATGTCTCAGTGTAGCAGATGGACTCTTATCTTTTTCAATATATGTTTGCTTTTTTTTTTCAAATATATATACAGATATTGCCACAGACAGTAACAGGAACATTGTTACGTGTTATCCAAGCACAAATCTTAAGATTCAAACAAAGGGCATTGTTCACCTCTTTATCATCTGGCGGAAAATGTCATGGCATGTTCTATCCAGCAATCTCTTTCTAACTGTATGTTAATTTCAGATCCTATGCTATACTGTTTTTAGGATTATAAGATTACTTGAAACAGATTACATTTCCTAATGTGATGAAACTGGTTTATTTGCATTTATGGCATCTGTTCAACAAGAAGATTAATTGCATAACTTTAAGAACTTGATTAGTCCCCTTAAATTTAATAGGAGTTTTTTTTTAAATTTATTGTACTGAATGAGAATCATAAGGTATATCATCCTGTATCTATACTATTTAAAGTAAAGAAGGCAAATGCCAGAACATCGGCATTTTATTGTCCTTTTTAATTTTAGCAAAATTTCAGAATGTATTAATTTGGGTCAAATACCACTTTACCAGAAAACACCTGGGTACAGTTCAAGGCTTGATGTGGGCAGGAGCCATAAGCACTAAAGTTTGGCAAGACCCACCCCAGCCCGAAGGGCAATAAAGTATAGTTACATGGTTTGTACTGTGTCATTCACTTTCAGAGGCAGATAATGTATGTAGTAGTATACATATGACTACTGTCGGTTTACGGAAGAATTAAAATATGAATATCTAATTTTAAATACCATAATGTGTGTTGAAAAAAAAAATTATTTTTACTTCAGTAAACTAAACATAGCAGTAGTTACTTATAACTTTACAATTGACTATTTTTTTAAAGGAAAATAATAATTTAAATGAAGACAAAGTATGAGTTATGTGTCATTAAGATCAATTTTTTATTTTAAATTTTCATTTTTATGCTGCTTGTTATTAATAGTAGGTCCTTTTAATGCTTTTATGAAGGCTTTATAACATTTACGCTACAAACTGTATCTTGAATTTTGGATATGATTATGGGGGTTCACCAATGAAAAAGCTAAGCATGCTGTTTGGAAAGATCCATAAAAATTTACTTTTGGGCAAATTTTTCCATAAAATGATTTAGTTTGATGATGAGTTCTATTTATAGAATGTAATATTGTTCTTTTGGAGACATGTTCAAAAAAGCAAGAGGAAATGAGGAATTTTATATAAAATTTCCAGTAAACTACAACAGGAGTTTAGTGCCTTTTTTTGTAAGAGAACTGTTTCAAGTAATTAAAGCAATTTTGAAATACTTTTTCATTTTTTCTACCTGGTGTTTCCTGAAAATTATTTAGTTTAATATTTGTATTGTTTCTATACCCTAGATTTAATTATCATTTTTTATCTCCAAGTTCATAGCTCCTCTTCTGTTGGTTATCTATCACAAAGCTAACAGTTAGACAAGAAACAGAATCAAATCCAGTGAACTCTCAAATCAATCACCTGAAACTCAGATCTAATCTAATGACCACTTCTAGAGGATTCATATCTGGTTCTTGACAGAGAAAATTATTAGTCGGCAAGGGTTCAAGAAGTGATCACTTCTAGTAATTTTTAGGGATTCTGTCAAGAAAGTCTGACACAGTAGAGTCTATGGTAATTACATGCAAATTATCAGTCTGTCTGGGCTAATAATTTAGGATATACTGGCTACATTTTTGAAGAAACTTTGGGAGGGATTTACAGTGTATGATAAAAACTTTTGCAAAACTTAAATTCTATATGAATAATGGATGAAGTTAATCACCCATAGAGGTGCATCCAATACAGCTTGAGTGTCTTTACATTGTCAAAGGTATATCCGTGAGATTTCAGGTATAACATAGAATCAATGGTAGATCCAGGTCTTTTGGAAGAGAAGATGGAGGCTAAGATATAGTTCTCAGGATATTTAAGATAGTATGAGGTATTTGTGCTTTGAGAAATAATGTAAGACTTAAAAATAGTATTTTACTTACAGAGTAAAGCATTGAAAACAGATATGTAAATATGAACTAGGTTAGCTAAGCTCCTCTCAGTCACTGATATTTAACCACAACAATCAGTGGACTTAGACAACTCTTCCTAAAACAAAAACATGTATCCAGTCTAATATTGAGCTTTCTAGACTGCTGACTGTACTGACACTCTGTCTTGGCTATAATAAGAGGTTAAAACTTTAGTTTACATGCAGACGCCGTTGTTGTATGTGCCCTGTATAAATATATATATATACTATATTCTTTATAGATTATAGGTGTTTTCATCTGTGATGTGAGCCTCACCATATGTGTCACCTGAACAGAGAATGGACAAGGTTAAATCATGAGTTGTAACATTTGCATGTTGTGGAAGGAGGCTTTGTGGGACACCAGATGTACTTACTATTGTTAGGTATTGTCATATCTAAGTTCAAGCATCTTTCACGAAGGACCTATTTTTGCTTTGTACTTTTGAGTGGCTAAGCTATAATTGGTTTTTCTTCTGAGAAATTACTATATATTCTTATGAAAATTATTACACTGAGACATGAGCATACATGAGTATATTTTGTTAATGTCTATATACACTAAATACCACTGTAGTCATCACTTTGGCTGTTTAAACTGAAGAAGATAAGAATTTTTTTGTTTTAGCACTTCCAACATACCTTCATTTTGAAAAGACATACGGGTTTTCATCTGAGGATGTCAACCGTTTCAGTGGAGTCAAGTAGACAATTATTTATATAATTAGAAGTATAATTAAACAGAAATAAATCCCTTTAATATACTAAAGACAATATTATAAATCAAGTATTCATGTTGAAGTCCTGTTGGAATAAATAAAACACATTTTTTTCAAAACATATAATGTCAAAAGATTAACTACCAGATTTTTAGTTAACACTTGAATTATGTTGTTTACAGAATCACTGAAAAAATAATGTGTGGTCTAAAACACTGGAAGGGAACTGGAAATTATTTTATGAGATATATTAACTTGAAAATGACAAGCTGTCATTATGAAATAAAGAGAGTGTAGTATCATTATGAGTGCACTGAGAGTTGGTCAATGACTTGGAAATCGAAAAGAGATTGCAAAAGTGGAAAGATAGTCACATTACTCAGGATCAGTAAGAAGAAATAAATCATGTAAGTGATGATGAAGCTAGCAAGAGTAAGATTCAAAATTATGTATATCAGTAGAACAGTTAACAAGGCAAGGTGGTATATATAGTTTAACAGATGAGTACAGATACATTACAGAAGAGGAAAGGAAACAAGGTGATAGATAATGAAATGTGTTTGATAGCTTCTTAGATTCTTTGTGCTTCAGTCATCACCAAAAAAAAAGGTTAATTTGTTAATTTTTGTCATAAACTGCACACAAATAATTTTGACAATATGAGAATGTAGGCCAGGAGAAAGAAAGAAGAAGAAGCAAAAGTTTTCTGTTATCTCCAGTACAGCAAAGCATAAGGAAATTGACCCTAAAGCAACAGAAATTGTCAAAAAGACATTTGAAGTGAGGCTTGTTATTTTATAGAAAAAGAATATGTATACCCCAAGGACTAAAGAAAAGCAGGACTGGAGGAATTACATATCTGTCAGCCTAATTTTTATCTGGGCAATGACTTGGCAATACATTATTAAAAAATCAACTTTTAAGTATGTAGCATTAAAAAAAAGAGATAACTTTGTCAAAAAATATGAAATTAATCCAGCTTCATTCCTTATCAGCATAATTATTCTAATCTGTAGTGGGAACTACATATGTAATGTAGCTTTTTATTTTCAACAGTTGTCACTGTCACATGTGGTCTCATAACTAAACTTATGAAATGTGGTTTAAGTATAATCACAATATGATAATGCATAAGTGGTTGGAGGGAAAGTAAGCATTCTGTGTATCAGTCATCGCACTCATATTGCGAAGGCACTTTAGCTATATATTGCAAAGGTCTTTTTTCACTGTAGGGACTGATATTTCACATCTCACTTCAGTCTGTATTTCTAGTAAGATCTGTATTTCACGTATTTTTATTACACATACCAAAAGGAAAAGTGGATTAATAGATCTGCTGGAAAAATATAGGTAAAACTCTTCTTCTTCTGAAATCGACTTCACATTCACATCTGGGTAGTTTTTGCATGTTGAGCACCTTGTTAACACATTATTTTGCTGGGTATTCCTTCAAATAATATGAAAATGATAATTCACTTTTCATTGTAGCCATCAACTGTCACTTATTAATGAAAATAAATAAATTTCATAGTATTTCTGAGTTAACAGTGACTTAAAGATCCAAGTTCTAGAAGAAAAATAAAACAGAAAAAATGTTTTTCTTAATTACAAAAAATAAAGACAATATACATTAAAATATTTGAAGAGGAAAACAACTGAATGCTGATTCTCAATATCACATCTAAGCAACAATTTTATATGTATGTAAATTTTTCTTTCCTCTTTTCTTTCTGAAAGTGTTTAACCAAATATGCCTATGAACATTTTAAAGCTGACAACTGCTAGAACTGTGATGCATTAATTTGCCGTAACAACAATGCCTGACATTCAGTCTCAAAAATGGTTAGATTAAGACCAAATTAACTAAATGTGTTCTAGTTTCAGGAATGGCATACAAATAACTTCAGATAACCCTTCAAAGACAGTATTGTGGTTGTTTCTACAGACATCATGTTGAGAGTCATTGTCTGTCAGCTGGTTCTCCAATAAATCTAAGTAATACACAGTACTCTTTTCATATGTATTTCTGAGGGAAGGGAAGGGAAGGGAAGGGAAGGGAAGGGAAGGGAAGGGAAGGGAAGGGAAGGGAAGGGAAGGGAAGGGAAGGGAAGGGAAGGGAAGGGAAGGGAAGGGAAGGGAAGGGAAGGGAAGGGAAGGGAAGGGAAGGGAAGGGAAGGGAAGGGAAGGGAAGGAGCTTATTGCAGTTGTGAATTAGAACCATCTTATACTTCTAAAATGTGATCTTCCATCAAGAATCTTTACCTTAATTACATTCAGATTAGATATTTTATGCTCTAGAAAAGGTTAATTTAAATTAAATAAATGAAATTAAAGCCATGAGATGTATAAACTGTAGATATTGTTGCTTTACAAAACACAGACAGTTTGCCTGAAAAAAAAAATGTTGCATTCAATTTTTAACAACTAGTTCTCAGGGTTGGAGTACAGATTATATACTCTGCAAAGTTTAATATGTGTCACAGAAGCACACTTAAGACATATATTTTAATGTATTTAAGTATCTACAATACATTTACAATGTGATCAAAAGGATACAGGTATCATAGGTCATTTTAAAAAGTTTTACTCTGCATGGTGTGCTTTACTAATGCTTGAGATTCCTTTTTTTTTTTTTTTTTCTTTTTTAACCCCCAAACAGGTTTCAGCCAGCTGCCAAGGCTGTGTTCCTTTAGCACTCAGTAATTAATCATTAGTGATTTGTGTTTATAGCCTGGGACCTTGGCTGTTGTTCGGTGCTTACACTTTCAAGGCCATATCTGTCAGCTTGTCCTTGCTCTTTCAGGAATCCCTGATACAATCCATATTTCTTCAGTATCCTTTAAGCTATGATTTTATTAGCACAACACAGTCACTCATGCATACAGCTCTAAGGCCATTGGAAAGTCCACTGCACAAAATATACGAATTGTTAGAAGACACGCCTGTACAGACAGACAGACAGGCAGTGCTCTGGTAACCGCTTGCAACTACTTCTTTCTAACTACTACAAAACCACTGATTCACTATCAAAATACTTTATCTGTTTTAAACAAAAAAGATTGTTGAACACATCATAGTTCTTTATTGCTGCAAAATTTCCTCATCTACCTTCTTTCATATGAAAAATAAAAGAACATTTGTTTCTCCATTTGTACATAAGAAAGTCAAATGTCAAGGATAATTTTTATCTTCCGGTTCTAGATTCATTGTTTCTCAGGTTCAGTACCAGTTACCACCATAATAGAACACAAGCTACTTATATCTGCTCTAAACTCTTACTGCACCTCACATTTTTCTTTCAGTATGTATACCTTGCATCACACTGAAATGAAACACATATTTTTGTTGTCAATTGTTTGTTTGTGGTTTTGGTGGTTTTTTTTGCATGATATCACAAGACTTATGAAGTCTTACTTGTACATATTTTTTCTGATAATTCATCTCTACCTGTGAGTATCAGCACTATGAAAGAAGAAAAAAAAGTTTCATAAGTTTCTTCAGACATGAGGCTTTCTAATGTTGAAAATGAGACAAGTTGTCCTCATTCCCTTTCCTGAAAGGTAATAGGTGGAAAGGGGAAGTAGATATATTCTTAGAGTGCTTCACATAGCTGAATTAAATTCTGTTATGGTCAGATTGTTCAACCACACTATGGTTCATAGCTAGAAGATAATTCCAGAAGAGAGAGGCGAAAGAAAACCTAATTTACTTTAATTTCCAAATGTAACTTGCCTTAAACTTTATCTGTGGTTGAATAAAACTTCTGATAGACCAAACATGTCTTTTTTTTCTTTTCTGTTGAAAAGAATAACAGACAGAATAAGAGTAGGTTATTTGCCTGAATTTTCCAGAAGCATCTATGATTACACTGACAGATACACTTTCAGATCCTTGGGCTGGAGGAGGAGGAGCTAGCTGAAAGTAAAACAAACCTGTAAACCAACTTTAAACTCCTACATCAATTTTCTAATTTTGGGTTTGTAGCATCAAAGTTTAGATTCCCGTTGATAACTAATTCTTCACATTCCTAATTTAGGTATAATAAATCTCTATTGTCAGCAAATAAAACCAAAGAATTTTAAAGGCCTCATCAGCGTGTTAAAGAGCATCTTTCTGTTTTCATCCACTAAATATAATGTTAAATGCCTCTGCTCGATTTAATGCAGGAACAAGAAGGATGATTAAAACAGGGCTTTCACATGAGGCTTTGCACTATACGCTTTTTTCTACATGGAGTTTAAAACACTGAATTGCCTTTTGAAGGGAAGACACTTAGAGATAAAAAATAGATTTCTGTAGTACCAAACCTCACTGAAAGTTAGAACACCTATGACCAAACTTGGGAAAAAAAAAATAATAAAATAAAAAAAATCCTTAAAATCCCATCCCAGCAGACAGCCCAGGAACTACTTTTTTGAAACTGGGTCACTGTGAAGTCAAGAACATATCTGAGTTCAGAAAGAGGAACTACTGAAAGAAAACTAAGTTTTCCAATGGGTTCAGCACATAATTAAGTACGTGTAAACCTGATGTCTATTTCCTACTCTCAGTTTTTTTGCAGTTCATATTTTACATTCTTTGGGAAAACAAACAAACAAACAAAAAAAAACCCACAACAATAAAAAACCAACCAAACAAAAAACAAAAGCAACACATAAACAAAACACAAAGAAGTTATTAGGAATTACATCTGTTCTGTCATCTAAATAGTTTAATGACAAAACCCCACAAATTAATAACAATATAACTTTGACACTTAATTCCCAGTTCACACAATTCAATATTCCTGTAAATGCTCCCCCTACTAGTCTACCAGCAATTCTAAACTTTTATATATGTATTTTTGCTTGCCCATCTTAATCCATGTCCTGCATATCTAAGTAAATATAGTAGAGTGAGATTATGATTTCAGATAGACATCACTGAAAGACGACAGGTCAGAAAAGTTAGTCCAACACTCCTTTTATCCAGTCTTCCCATCCTAGAAGTGGGATTAGACATTTGTTGTATACCCATCTAAATCAGGATACAACAATGTCATGCAGTCATAGGCTGGTTCATAGGCTCCTTGAAAACATATGGGATCCTGAAATGGCTGCCAATAGATGAATGCAAAATAGTTCCCTCTCATGCACCTAAAAAAACCCTCAAGATTTGCATATCCTTTACCTACAGAAAATGGTATTAACTAGGTTGCATAAAAAGTGCTACTGAGAAGGAGGAACTCCTTACAAACTTCAGAAGAAAACAGAAAAATCTGGATAGAGAAACAGGACTTAGAAACTTCTTCCAGTACAGGATAGGTTTAGTAGAGACTTAGGTGATTTGCTGTGTCTCAGGTAATGAGCTCTAGTTGAAGAATACTTCATTGGCAGTATGGTGTAATATTGCCAATGTGTAAGTCGTATCTCGACTGTTTCTCCAGAAGCATTAATTATGTAGGCAAATTAATGGTTCTTTTTTTTTTTTTTTTTTTTCTACAACCACTAAACTTCTATCTCCTATATAAAACATAACAGAATAAGGGAGGCAAGTTTCTTTTTCCTACAATAGCAATGTTTGAGACACAGGAAATCAATGCAGGATTTTTACCTCGAACCACCTCATACAGGAAATGCAGTGAGGTTTTTGAGTAATTAGATGGCTTGTGTTCCTAGTTAGCCAACAATATTCTTTCCCTTTTAATTTAGTCCTTTGTCTGATAAATATGTTACTAGGAAATACTTTTGAGGGTAAACTATTATGTTAATCTTGACACTACACTTCAACACATCTCATGATCCACTCTTTCGATTCTGAGTTTCCATAAACACAAAATCATGTGACCTTTAGCACAAATTTAGCACCAAAATAGTAATACTACATTGGAGATATTTTCAAGGTTTATGTTAAAAATGCAGATGAATTGTTTCCTTACCTTCAAACACCTGAGAATTAAAGTCAGATGAATTTCAAACCCAAAGAAAGTTAATGACAAATCAGTAGTTGCCTTTTGTATTACTTCTGAGTGACATCACTTCCTTTTAAATCACTTTAAACTAGAAATAAAATCACATATTAAAGGTAGCCTTTGTCACGGGTATCTATCAGCTAATTCAACTACATATTAAGCTGATATGATTTCAAATATGTTTATTTTCTCTCAAGATAAATACAAATTGAAGAGTCATGACTTTCTACATAATGTCAGTAGATGTTGTTTATTAACATTCTTCTTACAGTAATAATAAAAACCCCAGACATATACTGTCTCTGAGACATGTTTTATATTGAGATAACATAATTTATTATGTTATTGTTCTTATGAAAGAACTTCTGATATACAAAAAGGCCATAAAATGTCTGCAATAAAAATACATGGTCTTACCTGAATTTTCTTAAAAACAGGAAAAAAAAAGATAAATTGTTTGTAAACATAAAAATATTGTACATTTTGTAACTTTTAAGATGTTTGTGTTATCCAGGCATTTTTAAAAAGAAATACCTTTGAATAAAGGATGCTACTGTTGAAGTATAAGCTTTTTGAGTTTGAAGATCATAAATGCCTATATCCCTGTAGCCACTCTCTCTTCTTTGTACTCACTTGAAAATAACTATAGAGGTAAGACCAAAGTGAATGCATTTCCACCCAGTGTAAATAGAAATTTTACCATGTAACTGTGTTTTTCAACTTTTTTTTTTCCAGGTCACTCTGAAAAATTAATGCCTAGAAAAATATGCTGCAAAATATTGCACTACCTAAGCCAACAAAAAAAAATCCTTTTGAACAGATGGGAGTGTTTTCTGAACATTTCAATCAACAAAGATTCCTTTGATGTCGTATGTTACATTTAGGATGATGAGTGAAATTAATAATGCTAAAAGGTCATAATTTCAAACTCCAGCAAGTTGTCATGCTACAAGCAATACAGATCTCCAAGTGAAGCCATTGCATGCTAGAACAATAAAAAAAAAGGCAATTAATAATTATAAATTCATAGTACATTGCCACTAGCATTTGATAGAATCCATTTGCATATCCAGCTTTCAAACCTTAAAATCATACAGCAATGTTTATGAGGAATCATATTTCTTTTCCTTTGGACAATAAACAAATTCTGAGTAGAAGTTTTAGCCCGTGGGAACTTTTGTAGGATAAGACAAGAAATAAGGAATTGTTCTATATAGTAACATTATCTAGGAAACAAATTGATTTTTTCTCTCTCAAATAGGCATGATTCAGCTCCTCTTGCATGGTTTCATGGGGCATTTGTACCTCTAGACAGGACAAACACAGTCAAAAATCTTGAATGATTTCAGCTTTAGAGGTGTTTCAAATAATTTCGTAGCAGAATTAGTCAGTTTTCAGAATAATGGTGTTATGACAGCTATGCACAGACCTCTGCTCCCAAGGGACCCAGGGTACTTAAAGCTATCCCCCGCCCTGAAGAGATAATGCATCATTTTGCAGAATTAATACTGAGGCTCATAATTTCTGTGAGCATTTTTCAGCACTAGGCAATCAGTCTATTAGTGGCATAGTGCTAGAAATACACAACAACTCATTTTTTGTTAACAAATTTTCATCTATTTCCATAGAAACCATTCTCTCTTTCCCTTTCTGTGCTTACAGCTATGTAAAACAAAACAGGAACAAAATTACTGTTAACTGTACTAAACAAATGGAATAGTCTGGGCATTGCCATCATTTCCATGCAGGGTATGAATTGAAGAGCACAACTTCAAGCATGATCAGTGTGTTTCTGAAGATTTAAAAGCCAGCAGCATCCTCACCCCATGTCGCCAATTCCAGCAAGAGCAGGGTAAGTGTTTCTCAGGGAGCCAGGGCAGTCTTGGCTGGTTGAGCTGGTTCCTCCTCCTGTTGGCCTTCCCTGTGGTGTGCCCCAGAAGGCAGTCAGTGCCACTGTGGGGCAGGAAATGCACACCCAGACCTCCAAGTGGGACCCCCAGGCTAATGAGAAAGTAAGGACCAATGTCAGGATCAGCATCGTGAACCACCAAGTAAAGAGGACAAGAAGTCCATCACAAATGTCACACCCCTTCAGGCAGGAAGGCCTGTGTTACTGAAATTTACTGCACTACTCTAGACCTGGAATGAATATTTTGGTAGGTGAACTAATAATTTGGACTATTATATTGTTAAAACATGGACTGGACTGACAATAGATCCTCAGCTCCATCTATAAGGTGTGCTTATTTTTTTGCCTGTAGTAAGATTTTCAATGTAACAAACCCAAAGACAGCAATGATTTGGAAATAGAAGACTAGGGCACTAGCAAGAGATCCTCCTTCACCATAACAATTGTTCTTTCTCCCTAAATATCTCCACAGTTAATCGTTCACAGATTAGTGAAGTTGAGAATGCTTTGTATTAGGGGTGTTAGGACTGTTGCTGTTTTCTTAAGTTGCTCCAGTCTAGGACTCCTCCTGTCCCAGTAGCTGGAGCCCAGCCCTTTGTCTCAGAACTTGGGTGTGAGCTACAGACACAGCTGATGCTTTCCTGTAGCCGATACCACCAGCCAGGGGTATCCAGCCTCAGTATGACTTCAGTAGCTGGCACCAAATTTCACTCACACATACAGGTCTCACCAGCAGCTGACACTGAGTCCTTGCAGCACATAGACACACAGTATAGTCAATGGGATTATGGTAAGAGATAGTTAAGAAAAGATTTAATAAGAAGATATAAGAAGACAGGACAGACTGCCATGACCAGGTGCAGAGCTCAGTCAGCCTAGCATACTGACCAGTCCAGTTTTTCACACAGCCCTTGTCATATCCCCTTCTGCCTTCCCCACCTCTCTGTTCCCCCTGTCCTCCCTTCCATTGCCTCATCAGTTGGCACAGTCTCACTGACTCCATCCAATATGCAGGACCCTCAGGTTTGCATCCTCATCTGTTGCAGAGTCCTGGTTTGCCTGCCATTTCTTGATAGCCCATCAAGTAGTGGGACTGACCACTTTTGTTTCTGGTTATTGTCTTTGTTGATTATAATTGGTCAGGTTTTATGTCTCTGTGTGTTTTGTCTCTTTCTCTGTCCTTATTCTCCCAGATGAAAAAAATAAACATTTTCATGTCCCACATACTTTCACCAATTCGTGCCACCAAAGAGTTTTGTTCTTATGAGGACCTCCCTTAACATTTTCTGATCAGGTTTGTCTTTCTCTCCTTGGGTTTATGGATGCTTTGACTGTGTACCCTTAAAGGAACAGATACTGTCCTTCCACATACTTTTACAGTTTAATGTTTTCTTGTATTGAAGTAAAAAAAAAAAAAAAAAAAAAAAAAAAAAGCTATTTTAGAATAGTACAAATAAAAAATAAAAAATAACACAAGCAGAACATTTTAGCAATGAATAAAAAAAATGATAATGATGTTTGCTTTTGCAATAAAAGTGTTTTGAGCTTCAAGACTTAGCTAAATATGTACTGTAAAACATTAGGCCATGGTATTGTCTTGAGTTTGTGGTGTGGGGAGAAAGTGTGAAGTAGGACTATCCAAATAGAAAGAAGCAGAATGGAACAATTATGAATTCTGACTAGAAGAGTTTCCTGGGTAACACTTCTGAAGCTGATTCACACTCAGTGTCCTGCAGCTTCATCATTTTCTATGACAATAAGATTGCAGGAAATAAGACTCAGACTACCATATGTTCATGTTTGCCAAGATATTTCTTTTTCTTTCTACAAATAAATTTTGTTCAAAAGGAGCTTGAGGACTTCTAACATGTTTTTTAGAAATTGCAATTTTGACAAGGCCACAGGACAACCAGAAATGTCAAACACGTTATAGTACACAGATTGCTGGCACAATATACATGAAATATATCTAATATGTTGGGTGTAAATCAGATCTGCTGCTGATGCCAACAGTCTGTATAAATTGAGTAAATCCAGCATGCCCTGAATATGTCAAAACGACTATGCACACACCAACAGAGCAGCACATGTAGGGGGGGTGGGGAGCAATGGGTTTTTTTTAGATGAATCCAGCTCATAAAAAATGAGTGACACAGAATACAAACACACATTTTGGTAAGTATATGGGACTGATGACTATATATGCCTTTGTGTTCAGTATTGTCTCTGTTCGGCAATACTAGGCTTCTAACAGGAGAGACAGCCTCGGTGGCTGATAAAAGATAATTGCAAAGCTTTTAAAATTACTTCTCATAAATAAAAGGAAAAGAAACATTTATTCTGTTTTTTTTCCTGATGATATTAATTTTGTTTATGACTATTTATATAGTCATGCATATTCAAGGAAAACTTATTTAGAAGAGGAAGTTTCATTCACAGAAGGATTTATTTGGGGATGTCTCAAGAATTTAATGTTTTTAGAAACAAATCTTCAATGGATTATCATGATGTTTTTTGCTTAAAACCTAAATAAACAAAAACAGTTTCACTTGCATGCATACATTGGGCAGTCTATCTCAACATTCTAAACTTATATAAATGACTACCCAGATTCTCACCAACTAAAGAATTTCTTATAATATATTTCAGAAACTTCAAAAAACTTAAGTAGACAAATGGAAAAAGTAAAGCATGTCCCCGAACATACTTTGTATTGTCTAGCATTCATTAGATAGTCGAATTATCATGAACATTAAGCTTAAAATCTTTTGACAGAAAGTACTAGAAGACTGCTCTTTTTGACTCTACTGTTTTCAGGAAAAATAGACATTTCTTGGAAATTATCCGAATCAAAGCAAAGCCAAAACAAACTACCAGAATAATAAGTATGTTTTAAAAGCCCAACCTCAGAGAAAAACAGGTTGTTTCAAAAAAAGACAGTCTGATATTAATTGTTGTCACCAAGTGCTTTCCCCTAACTTAACATGACTTTGGACAATTTACTGACAAGAAGCCCAAGCTAGGTTGGGTGCACAGACGAATGCTAGGCTGATTATTTCGCCTTAAACAAAATAGTAGTTTTAAAATAAAATACTTTGCATTTACTCTGGATTTTTTTTTTTCTTAATTACAAATAAAAACTAAAATTGCTCACTTTTGCAGTGAAAAGGCTGCTCTTATTTCTAGGCTAGATATATCTTCTATTAAAAAAATATATTGGAGTTCCATTTTGAGAAAGGTATAAGGGAAAGCAAAAAAAAAAAAAAATCACCATTCTGTTTTGGCTAGTTAAGTGTAAGATTTGTTGTATCTGAATAGTTTATACAAGGTTATCATATAACTGAGTTGCACATCCCTAACTTTGTCTAAAAGAGATATGGAATAGTTTCATTTCAATAGAATGAGGTGTTTTATGGAAAATCACCCTTGATTCCTGAATTGATTGTTTAATCCTGACTCTCATAAGCTCAGTTCTCCAAAGGAGCTGTTCATTCTTCCTGGGGTTGCATTGCATATTTCAGTTTGTTTCCTCTCAGTCTCAAATGAAAAGTCCCTATTACCACTCTGCCTGGCCCCTGCCCTCAGGACCTCTTTGTTACTAAACACCTCTTTTTATATCTTCAGCTTTCTGTTCAGGATGGCTATACAGCATCGATAGCTTGCTTGTATTTAAAGCTATGATTTTCACAGCTACTAAGATGATTTTTTTTCCTAAACATGACAGTTTGTTTCTCAATGTAGAGTTTTTTTACTCTTTTTACTGTAAGAGTAAGTGAAAGCCAGTTGACATGTTACAGAACACTTCCATCAATTTCACCTTCATCTCCATTTAAAAACTCATTCTTCAATTAAAAAAAAAAAAGTTACTGAAAGAGTACTGCCAAATATATATATGGATGCAAATCTCCCCACCTAACATTACTTTTCCAAAATACAGGGATCTAGACATTAAGTCTCTCTGTATTCATGGGTATAGAGATGCACAAGAGAATTAACATTTCTGAGCCTCTTGGGAAAGAAAGGCCTGTCTTTCTTCATAGAAAGGCATCTGCAATTGCTTTGTCAAGATGCCCGAGTATGACTAAGTTTCTGACGATTAAAACTAAGTAAAGTTTCTGCCTCCTATTTTTGTAAATTGGAAATTATTTGTGTGATTTACAGGTGTCCTGGTTTTGTTGAAAACAAGTTTCTCTTGTAGTGATTTTGCCTGTCAGCTAAAGCCTTCATATTAGCTGCATTTTCCTGGTGTGGCGGAATGCAACCCCCCTCTCTCTCTCCCAGTTTGGAGTAGGCACATCTCCCTCTTTCTCAGCTACTTGAGGCTAACAGCTTCTTTTGTGTGGCCCAGAGCACACCACCCAGGCCCATTAGGAGAAGGGAGTGCCGAGGCGCCACTGAGCCGCTGGGTGCCTGTGGCCAGTATGGGGGATGTTTGGAAGGCTTCAGAGGCACCCACAGACAGTGTGGGGGTGCAGAGAAGCTTCTAGAGTGACTCCAGTCAGGTCTGATCAGCCTATAAAAACGGGACGCTCGTCGGCGACTCGGCCCATTGTGCGGGTCCCTCGGAGCACGAGCTTGGCCCCTGCCGCCGGGAGCCACGGGCCCCCCCGCTCCCCGGGATGGAGACTCCACTTGCCCTGCCGCCACGTGTGTAAGTAAAACTTCTCGCAGGATTGCGAGTACATTTATACTTTTCGTGCACATTTGCACATATATTTTCCGTGCACATTTGCACGGGTACTTTAAATTAATCCTCGCACAGTCGCGAGTGGCCGCTGAGAGCCCCTCGCACAACCGCGAGTGTATTTTCCTCCCGTGCTTTCAGATAAGCACGTGTAGGATTCCGTGCACACTGGCACGGGTAAGTAAATTATTTCCTCGCACAATTGCGAGTGTATTATAAATTTACCCTCGCGGAATCGCGAGTGCACACTTCTCGTACTCACTACGAGTACGTGCATCTCTTTTGCACCGTGTTTTGGCAAGTGTGTGCTTCTCCGGGACCCAAGGCTGGCTCCGGCATTGTTTTGGTGCAGCCACGTGCATGCACACTGTGGACCGCTGTTGTATTAGTTGCTGCCCCTTCAAATTATTTCCTCAACTGATATCCGAACCTGTATTTAAGTCACTTGTGGAGTGCAAGAACCCTGTTTCTTACTGGTTTAATAAAAGTTGCTGTGGACTCTGTTGTCCCTTAAATTAACCTTGGGGTGCCTCCGTGTAATATTTCGTGACACCTGGAGAACCAGACAGATGTTTTGGTAAACCCAGCAATGGAATGTAAACTTATTGATAAGCACAGATGGACATCTCGCGAGAGAGGCAACGAGAAACAAGTGACCAAGAAACTGACCAACTGTGTATAACATTCCATTCACGTGAATACTTCATATAAAAGTGGGAGATCACGAGGACCTTGTCCCTTTTTTTTTTTTGCCTTTTCCCTTCTGCTTATGGTCGACATTAGGAGAGGACCTTGCTAGTCATCCCTGCGAACTGAGGCCTAGTGAGAGACTGAATCCAGCTCTGGTTGGTTGCAGAGTCTAATGGAGGACTTTGGTTGCCGGCTCTGCAGTTGCTGAGACTTTCAAGATTGGTTTTGTATATTTTGTATTATTTTCTCTATTCTTATCAGTAGCATTAGTAAATCATTGTTAATTTTTCCAACTCTCTTCTCTCTGTCCTTCTTTCCCTCCCAATCGCCTGTCCTGAGTGGGAAAAGGGGAGAGGGAGGGGCACAAGGGGGAAGTGGGTGGGGGAGAGGAGGTTAACAATACATCTGCCAGGGTTTTATTGTCACCCCACAATCTTAACCCTCGACAACAGGATGTAATTTAGTCCTTTGCTCTGTAAGTTTAATTTTGCAGATCACACAGCGGCCTATCCACAGACAGACTAAATAAGTAGCGGTTTTTGTTTTTTTTTTTTTAATGAAGTATCCATAGTAATCAGAGAAAAATAATGGCAATTCTGTTTTATATTTTTCTTAGCTATAATTAATGGATACTATGAAGAAAAATCTTGGGCTATCTCCTTTTTCAAAGTCCATTTAAGTGCGAGAAAATGGAAAAGGCAGTACACTACAAGGTATTTTATGGAACTATTTGAAGAGGGTTACATTTGTTCTTAGGAACATCTTAATAGATGCAGAGATTTAAGGCAGATAACTTCCATAATGTATTGTAAAGCCCTCTTTTTTCTATTTTGACCATAGAACTTAAAGTATGGGGACCTACTCCACAACATCCCAGAAGGTTGTCCTAACTCTGGACAGCCATCTGGAGATTTCTGACCAACAGACCATCATTATGTACTTCTTACCCAGCAATTAATGTGAGAAACATGATTTGTACAAAATAAGAGCATGGAGTTTCCCAGAAGATACATGACTGTGAAAAACTAGAAACCCAGGCTGTAGTTTTAATGCACCTCTAGCTGCAATGTTGTGACAGATGCACTCACTTATCTACAACAAACGTATAAACAAATGTATTTATGAGGGTGTTTGGGAGAGTTTGGAACTAATTTGGGGTTTATCACTGTTGTTCTTTAGTTTTCCACGTGCCAAGGAACAGTGTCAGAAAAAAAAAAAAAATCAGGACTAGAAGTGTATCAAAGTATGAAAAATATTTTCTTTCCCGTCTCACCATGCATTCATTATTGCTTTGAAACAGACTGTACAGATTCATAATATTGCAATATAATCATGTCATATGTTTTACCTGCTGACAGGTTATTCAAAGAATATTCTCTCAGTCTGCAGTGGGGTTTTGGATGTTATGTCCTCTCTGAGGATTAATTTTTTGTTTTCTCAGTGTTTTATACTGTTCAAAGGCCACTTGGACAATGTATATGGCGTGTAGTTAAGCTCTATTTACTTTTCAGGTACAAAAATAAATTATACATTCATTTATTTATGTTACATTATAAACTGTATGTTCCATTGTCTTCCAGTAAATTAACTATGAGCCTTACTTCCTTGTCTTTTCTTTAATCTTTAATGAAGTTAGCTACCACATTATCACTTATCTCTGCATTTTTTTGTATCCCCAAATAAAATAATATCCAAGGGAGTCTTTGGAAAATATGCTTTTAATATTTTCTAATTCCTGTTTTCCTGTTCCTCTATATAGCTAGCACATTGATGATACTAGGCATGAAAAAAATCTGCAAGCACGTTTCAAAACAACTTCCATGCTATGTGCAGCACAGACTGGGATCTATCCAGCTGGGAAGCAGCTCTGTGGAAAGGGACCTGGGGGTGAGCAGTGTGCTGCTGCAGCAAAGGTGGCCAACAGGATGCTGGGCTGCATCAACAAGGGCATCACCAGCAGAGACAAAGACGACATCATCCTGCCCTACTCAGTGCTCATCAGGCCACACCTGGAATACTGTGTTCACTTTTGGCCCACTCTGTACAATAAAAGATGTGGACAGGCCAGAGGCGATCCAGAGAAAGGCTACAAAGATGATCAAAAGACTGGGAAGTTGCCATATGAAGACAGGCTGAGAGAATTAAGCTTGTTCAGCCTTGAGAAAAGAAGGCTTAGGGGAGATCTCATAATCCTGTTCTGCATTTAAAGGGTGGCTACAATGGAAAATGAGACTATTTTTACAAGGAGTCACATGGAAAAGATAACAGGTAATGGGTACAAGTTACTCCTGGGGAGATTCTGATTAAACACAAGAGAGAAATTTTTCAACATGAGAACAATCAGCCATCAGACTAATCTCCCTGGTGAAGTGGTAGATTCCCCAACATTGGACATTTCTAATATTCAACTAGACAGAGTGCTGGGCCAGCTTCTCTAGGCTATTCTTTTGCCCAGAAAGTTTGGACCATATAATCCTTGCTGTCCCTTTCAACCTGGTGTTGTATGATTCAATGTTTCAGTAAACTGATAACTATTAAACAATCTATTTCAATACTAAGAAGAGAACCTCACGTTTCAAAGACATTTCAGAGGAGGAAGAGATTAGAAAGGGATTTTTAGCTGACAATTAAAAGTGTAGCTAGACAAAGTAAGTAAAATCAATGTTAAAAACATTAAATGTTTGATTGTCTATATTGAAAGAAGAGAAGAAAGAAGACGAAGAGATGGAAGAGAGAGTTGAAGGGCAAAGGAAGAAAGGATAGAGAGGAAGGGACGGAGGCTAAAAAGGAAGGAAGGGGAGAGACTTCAGTGACTCACAAGCCAAGATGCCAGCAACTGCAGAGAAAGAGGATACAGGAGCAGACTAGATTAAATCCAGTTATTGAAGAGATCTGCTAACAGACCTTCATCCTGAACTTCCATAGAGGAGAATGGAAAAAGGCTGTTGGTTCTGTTTGTGTTTGTATGAGTTCTATGTTTTCTGACCATGTTAATCTGTGTGCCTGGCTGTGCTTATAAGTAGATGTGTATTGTATAGATGTGTTTGTGTGTGCTCACCAAGAACACTCTACTACTGGTGGGGCTTGGAAACAGGGTGTTGAAAAAGCTCTAGATCCACCCAGTGATCAGATTCAGCAATGTCTAAGTAGTTCACTTTCTATTTAATCCTAAATTATATCATTATTATATTTTTAAATTTACCATAACTCTTTCATATTCTGTGCCTCACAGAATTGCAAAATACTTAGAAAAAAATAAAACGAAGTGTTATTTTCAATGACTTTAAAACACAAAAGCTGATTTCTGATTTTCTATATATTGAAAAAAACCTACAGCTTCTTTTTATAGATTTTTCTTAAGCTCAGTTTTATGTAGAATTCTATATAATAATTGTAGAAACAGTACTGAAACAGAAATCTGTACAAAAATCCAATGAAGACAAAAAGATTGTGCCTTTTGTAGTAAGATATCTACTTCAAAGTATGTTTCAGAAAAGTGAAAATAAGTTAGGGTCACGAACAAAAATAACAACAGGAGTTTAAAAATAAGAACAGCAAAAAGTATAATGAATAATTAACACAGACTAAACAGAAGTGCTTGAAATGGTTTGTTATGCAAATTTACCTTGCAGATTGAAAGCATGTCTCATTAGAGATGTATTAAATAGTTCAGTGAAGGTGTTGAGAATTTGAACTGATTCTTAGCTGCATGAACCAAATCTGAAAAATTTAGATGTCTCTTAAATGGAAAAAAAAAAATCTTAATGCTTAATGCAGGCTGTAGAAATGGGTTGGCAGGAACCTAATGAAATTTAAAATGGAGAATTGCAAAGTCCTGTATCCAGGGAGGAAGAACTACATGTGTGGTGGGGGCCATCCATCTGGAAATAAACTTTGCAGAAAAAGACCTGAGGATCTTGGTCGATATCAAGTTGAACCTAAGCCATCAATGTACCCTTGCTGCAAAGGAGGGTAATGGAATCCTGGGCTGTATAGGGAGGAGTATTGCTAGCAGGCTGAGGGAATTGATCCTTTCCCTCTGCTCAGCACTGGTGAGGCCATAACCCGGAGTACTATGTCCAGTTCTGGGCTTCCCACTACAGGAATCTCAAGAGAGATCAGCTAAGGTCCACAAGGATGATGAAGGGACAGGACTGTCACCCATGTAAGGAAAGGCTGAGAGATATGTGACTGTTTAGCCTGGAGAAAAGAAGGTTCATGATGATTTTATCCAGGGTGTTGCTCAACATACTGAAAAATTCAGTATCCATCTCACGAAGATAACAAATTCAGTTCACCCTAACTTTAGGTGTCTTTAATAAAGATATTTGTATGTGAGCTAGGTGTATGTAAATCCCCTTTACACTTAACAAAGGTGGATGTAGTGAATGGATCAATCTTGAGATTGTTGACAGTACTGACTATATTTCAATATTGATATATTGATTATATTGATTATGAAGCCAGCTAGCTCACCTGTAGATGCAAGTTATTGGTATGAATCTGGAACTAAATGTTGTCGCTAAGTTTTTGTGGAATAACCAGTTGCCTACATTGGGTTTTATTGTAATTAAAACTTCTGGCCCTTGAAGCATGGAACAAAGCTCACATTCATTTTGTGAGCTACCCATAATCATTTCAAGTCATGTCACTTGACGTCCTGTTTGCAAGCTCCCTCTATGGAGAGACAAAGTTATCTCTCATAGTAATTTAAATTTTAGGCATGATGGTTGACTTCTTGAGACACACACGTGTTCACACTGACTTGCTGAAGGTGACTAGAGTTCTAACTAGGTTTTTTCAGTGTATAGCCTAAGTTTAGATAAGTTAAAACCAAACTAGTGATAGCATTTGTATATTTTTGCCTTCCAATTAATATCTATCTTCTCAATTTAGTGTGACATGTGTTAATAAGGTTAATAGATTTGCTCTGATATTATTTAGATAGACAAAACTTTGAACCAAAAGTTTTTAGCATAAATTTACTATTATTTTCTCAGATTAATCTTCTGTTGCAACACAAGCATACTTTACAAAGCAGTGGTAGATAAAATTCAAACATATATTCATAGACTGCAATTTTACTTTAGGTCATTGTAGAAAATTGGTTTTATCCTGGATATTAATATAGGAAAAAACAAACAAACAAAAAAAAACAAGCCAAACCAAAACAAGAAAAACACTACCAACAAAAAACAACCAAACTTGTTATTTGCTTACTAAACAAACTTAAAAATAGTTTAATGAAGAAAATCACTGAAGCAAGCATGACAATTAACTACTCTGATTCCCAGTCAGCACTTGGACTGGCACACACTTGAGTAGATGTGAAATTACTTTACACACTGACAGAGACTCCATGCAAACTGCAGTTGTACAGAATATCATGGGCAAACCCGCATGTTGAATAAGACAGGTGATTTTACTGTAAAACACACACAAAAAAAAAAGTAACTGCAGGGGAAAGTAAAAGAGATCAAAATAGCCGAAAATTTTAAAAGAAGGAATAAAATATTGTCTTTGTTAAGTCATTGTCAATTTAAAAATTAATTTTGATTAGACTAGGGCTTATAAATCAGCATACACATGTTAAGTTCAGAAAGTATGCATAAAGTTTCTAATTTCCCTTCTTTTTAGTGCATAAAGTCCATTCATAGCAAATTCTAAAAGGCTGATGTGAGAATCAGGATTACACACACATTCTTTCTGTGTGCTTACTAATATGGTAAGTAAAAGAGCTGCTGTATGGTGAAATCAATGGAGAAATCAAGAACGGAAACCCTCTTTTTTCTACTCAAGACTATTCTCCAGACAGCAGGTATCACAATTTTTATTAGTAACTATTCCCAATAGTACCTTAGAGGGTCTTGTTAAATATCTGTGCTCTTTATTAATCTAACTTAGAATAAACAGTAAGTACAACTCATTATTGAAATTATAAACACTATTTTACTCTGCTTTTGTTTAATCACTAGCTATCAGATCAGTCTGCATTTCTTTATAATGTAGCTTTAAGCACTCTGTCAATTTCAAATTTTTTCTCTCAAGTATATTCCATGACTAGAAAAAAATGGTATTTTATCCAAGGCATTTCTACTGTCTTGTTTTATAAACTCTGTATCATTAAGTCCCACTTTTTCCATATGTACCATAAGGATAATAATTCTAATGTTTCCTTATCTATTGACATCATACATTAAGAATGACATGGGGGAGAAAGAGGGTTGGACAGCTGAACTAATTAAAGTGCTTCAAATGCTGGTTGAGTGAATTGCTACAAATACATGTGTCACCATCTGCCTGCTTATTGATCTTATGAGTACAAGTATTATTGTTTTCAAAAACATTTGTTAACAAAGGTAATATTTATTTCTGTATTTAATATCCACACATATTTACCCCTACCATTATACTTTTAACAAAACATGTTGCTTGCTATTTCAAATCATATCTCTTCAACTCTGGTGTACAGTTATCTCAGAAAACAAAACAAAACAAAACACCAAACAAAACAACAACAAAAACCCCAAACAAACAACAAAGTTCTCTCACTCCTCCAACTTTCATGTTCAATATTACCAAAGGCTATTTTATATTTGAAGTATCTATGGAGCTTCCTCTTTTCCTCATCTCTCAGTCTGTTATTTTATTCCATTGTTTCTTTTTGGTTGGCCTTTTTTTAACTAGTGCTCGGTTGGCAGCTTTGCCCTTGGGCAAGGGTTTGATGAGCTAGTGAATGGGCATGATGCCATCCAAACAGATGTGATGATAGAAAATCATCAGCCAACAGGCCCTCTGTATGTATAAAATAGGTTTGTAAAGGGTAAGATTCTCATCTGAAATATTCAAATAGCTGGTTACACTATGTAGTATTGGGATGAAGGATCTACCATTGCTGATCTAGTTCTGAAATCTACCTAGATACTTTGCTTTCAGAGAAAATAAGAAATCGTTTCTGAAGTCACGCATACAAGTATCTTATATTGTTAGAAACAAAAAAAACCCAATTTGCTAATAGGGCAAAGGGTTTGCCCTTCTTTTTCTGTGGGTAAGAAATTTCATGCAGTGTAACAAATCTGATTTCTAAACCTTGATTTCCAGTAATAGTGAGTTACATAATAGGTAAGCATTAACATTGACTTTCATCTCACTTAAGTTTAGCCATAAAAAAAATTAACCTTTTTATTTTAGATTAGTTCTACAGAATCTTTTTATATTCCAAGGGAAAAAAATAGCTTTCTCCAGATAGCCATTCAACCTTATTGTCATAGCTGTCTAATATGTAAAAGAATAACTTACTTTCTAGAGTATACTGTAATTTCTCTTCATTGTTGCTGTAGCCTTGATAAGTAAATGAGGAAAAGGTTTGGGCCACGAGCACTATCACTTAACAAATAAATAAATAAATAAATAAATAAATAAATAAATAAAATGGGTTGGTTTAATCATATGAAATAAAACATGATTAAATATGAAATGGCAATCAAATGTAAGTAATCTCATTAATGAGTACTACTTTCAACAAAGAAAAGCATTAAACTTTACAGTACAGAGAAAAAAAGGATACTTGATCTACTTCAAATATGAAATAATAATTTATTTTTTTATTTTTGATGGTAAATAAATACAGGTAGATACTCATCTGTTTTTATTTACCCATCTCTTTATGTAAGGAGGGTCAAAAGCAGTCAGCAAGAGCATATTGCTCACAGCTATTTTTAATACCTCCAAGAATGGAGACTCCATAACCTCTCTGAGAAATCAGTTCCCGTGTTTGACCACTCTCATAGTAAAAATGTGGGTTATTGCATGTTTCAATGGAATTACAGTATTTCTGTTTCTGCCATTGTCTGTTTTCTTATGACTAGGCACTACTGAGAAAAATCAAGTTATTTCCCTCAATTATGTATTTAGACGTATTCATAAGATCCCTCTGAGCCTTTTCCAGGCCTAAAGAATCACAGCTGTCTCAGCTTCTTCTCATACAACAGATGTGCCTATTTCTTCTGTGGCCCTTCTGTAGACTCACTCCAGTCTGTCTATGTCTCCTTTTTACTGGGGAGCCCAGAACTGGACACGAGACTTCAAATACGATCTCACCAGTGCTGAACAGAGGGTGTTATCTCCCTTGACCTGATGGAGATTCTCTTCCCAATGTAAACTAGATTGCTGTTTGTCCTCTTTGCCACAAAAGAACACTGCTAGCTGATGTTCAGCCTTTTGTCTGCCTGGATCCCCATGTCATCACTGCAGAGTTGCTTTCTAGGAAGTCATCTCCAAGCCTGTCCTGGAATATAAGGTTACTCCTCTCCAAGCGCAGGATTTTGCATTTCCCTTTGTTGAACTTCATTAGATACCTGTCAGTTCATTTTGCTAGCCTATCAAAATCCCTCTGAGGAGTAGTACAAATATCCAGTGTATCAACCACTCTGCCAATTTTTCTGTAATCTACAGATGATCTTTTCTGAGGATGAGCTCTATCCCATCATCCAGATCATTAGTGGAGATGTTATTGACCCATGGGGTATGCGTCCAGTGACTGGCCTCCAGCTGGTTTTTCATGTTTCTGATGACAATTACTTGAGTCTGACAGTTTTCAGTCCACTTCCCATTCCTTTAGCATTGCATCTGTCTGTAAATGAGAATGTTATGGAAGGTACTGCTGAAGGGTTTGCTAGAATTGAGGTAACCCATAAGATAATTAATATTCAGTATACAGGCACTTCAGAAAGGCAGCAAGTCATGCTGATTTCCCAGAAAAAAGTGTGAGAGCTTCCCTCGTAATACTGTCCTCACAACACTTATGTGTGTGTATGCTCAAGTCGGTCCCCCTTCAGTCCTGGTTGTGGATTTTTTTTTTTTTTTTTGGTAATTTCAAGATCTCTTTTGTCAGTTTCATCCTTCATCCTTTGCCTGTCAAGCTCATCCACTGCTTCCTCACTTGACTGCGAGTTGTCACCTCCTCCCTTGATGTGTTTTGTTCAAAGCTCTCATCACCAGGTTGACCAGGTTGATAAAAATGCTTTTTTCTTCTCTTGTAGACACACAGGTGAATTGAATTGTAAGGATGGACTCATCATCCAGACCATAGACATCTATATTTAGGCTCCCAAATTTACAAACCTACATTAAAGGTTGTTGTCCAATCTCTTAGTAAGTATTTACCTTAGAGTAGACTGTGTAGTGTTTAGCTTCGGCTGTAACTGACTGTAATGACTGTCACCATTAATTATAGTGAGATTTAAGAGATCTAGATATCATGTAGAAACCTATATTCAGTGTCCTCTTTGGGTGTTCCCTAAGCATGCAGTGCCATCTGGAGTGTCCTAAATTATCCTTCTTGACCTCCAGCTACCAGTCCAGAAGTGTGTTTGTATATTCTGGATATTCTGTGTCAAATCTTCTCTGATTCCTTAGATATCCTAGGGATCTTAGTAGATAACAGGAACCTGCCTTAAGGCAATTGTTTTGAGCTGTTAGAGGCCTAAATCTCACTCTAAATGTTTTTAAGGGGCATAAGAACTAAAGCAAAGCATAGAAGTATTATTATCCTTGCAACGAGAAAGGAACTAAGAGAAATAAGTCCTCCACTATTTTGTTTTATGCAGATATTTGCCAGGCACACAGAAGCACAGTTCCAAAGCAGACACAGATCTGAATTGCGTGCTAAATCTTCTGAGGATCTTGAAGCTACATGCATTCTGTAGCATGGACTGAGGGAGACACTAAAAAATACTATTCTAGGTATAAGATCTTGTCATAGGCATTTGGCTGCAGCAGAGCATGAAATGACTAGAGAATATAAACCCATAAGAAAATGGGTTTTATAAGCACAAACAACATCTTTGCTTTTTTTAATAGGGATTCGTATAATTCTGTAAAATATTACCAAGCAATGTCACAATAGAAGCACATGTATAAATTTCATTTTTCTTTCTCAAAAAATATTGATATGATTTATTAATCATTCTATAGTTTAGCACTTGGCTACCATTTCAAAGCCCTAAGCCTCTTTGCAGACCTATTTCAGTATTTGACATTGTCATTTGCTAGTAAATCAGTAGGAGGACAGCTGAGATTATTCCCACTGTTGTTGTAATCTTAAGACCTGCAGGCATACTCCTACTTTGCATTTTGCATGAAAATGCAATAAAAAAATATTCATTTTCACTGATTCACAGGTATTTCTGTCTGTTACTAGGTAAGATAAATTAATGAAAAAATAAAACCTAATGGTGCAATCATTTCATTTTGTTGCAAATATTTCATTTCACACTAAGGAAATATTTTTATAGTATTTGCTTATTGAATGAATAGGAGCGTATGTATTCTGCTGACATTTTGTCAGTAAAAGATTTTTTTCTGCTGCATAAATAAAACTTAGTGAACAAAGCTTTGGACCAAAGCTATTAGATTGAACTATTTTCAAGATTTTTAAATGTTGCATTTCATTAACAAAAATCTTTTTTCTTTTTTTTTGTTTTTATTCCCCCCAATATTTTGTCAAGGTTTGGACACTCAGGCTGGACTCACTGAAAGAAAGACAGGGAGCAACCTTACCTGAAAATCTAAACCATGATGTTTCAATATAATTCTGTCTTAATAACAAGAGCTCCAGTATGAAATGTAAATAAAGTTTGAAACTTTTAATATTGTCATGAAGCTAAACTGTCATTCCTAAACCAGTGATGCCTTCTTCAAAAGCATTTGATGTAAAATCTATGTCCAGTAACATTTATGAAAAGTTCCCACTTAAAAGACAACTGTTGTTCAGTAGTGTATAAACATCTTTTCAGTCCATTTGGTCTATGAGTTGAGAACACAGTGGAATTTTAGTCAGAAAAAGAATAGTAACATTTCCAACAAATAAAAATGGCTTAATCATAATATTTTATTTGTTGTTATATATTAAGCCCTGTCAATCTTTTAAATCCACATGTTTAACTCACAATTCACTTAAACTGCTGAAGTGCTGATAGCAATTAATTAGTTTCTGATTTCAAAACTTTCATCTTCTCAACAGACCTTCTAGATCCCTTTCACATTGCACAAAGAGACCCACCAAGGCCATTCAGTTATTATATTTCTGGTTATAGATTTTAATACCTGACAAGAGGCTAATCCTCCCTCAGCAACAGATTCCATGGCTGCTTAGACAGGTTTAGTATAGACAGATATATCTGCTATTCCTCTTGTGTTACAAGATGAAATCTATATTGCCTACATCTCACAGAGAGCTGCTAAAATTGCTTTTTGTGCATTTTAAGCCTATAGGGTGATTTGTCGCAATAGTAAATAATTTTGACCAGATTCACTTCAGGGTACTTCCTAAGTAGCCCTGGTATGATTAAAGTAGTCAAAGTATAGCCCTGGTCTGAACTGAATACAGCTATTGAAAAAGACAGAGAGAAGATATTGCAAGAAATACTGTCCTCTCCTTTCTCTCTTCATTGACACCTCAGATTCCTTGGCTCTGAGGTGGAGTGAATTCTTATAGTAAGTATGGGAGGAGTGACTCGGCACTTTCACAAACTTTTCTTTAGTCCTTCCTTGCACCCTTGTCCTACCCAAGTAAGGGTCATTTTCTGAGCATCCTTAGAAATATGGGTTGGTGCACTACTGGCAGTTCTACATAAGAACAGCAGACCCCAAGGTATCCTTTCCAACTACCTTGCATTGCCAATACAGGGGCAGTGTCTAGGGCCAAGAGTCATGGATCTTCTGCTTTTTCACTGTTTATGTTAATCACAGGCTTCACCAGATTAATCTGTGCCTCAGCAGAAGAAATGAAGGGGGCATGGGGGCTTAATAGGGAACAATGAAGTGTGAAGGACCAAAAGGTTCACCTCCGTTTATTATCTCTGAGGACTGGCAGCCTATCTTTTTACACAGTGTTTCTTTCGGTTTCCATTAATCCTGCCAACTCCCTGCTCACCCCAGTTTTAGTCTCTTTGTTCCACATCTCTCCAGAAACTATGATTATGTTTTCTATTTACAAAATATTCTGTCTGACTTAGAGTGTACCAGATAGCATTTGGGAAGCAAGAAACCTTCTCTCTGACACCCAGCTACATCCTTTTAGCAACCATCCAGTAAATAGTAAAAAAAGAATTATCATTTCTTGCTCTATTTGGTTTACATGGCAAGGTTTTAGTAGCAGGATAGAAGCTTCAGGGGTGGCTTCTGCAAGAAGACACCAGGAGCTGCCCCTGTGTCCAACAGAGCCATTTCCAAGACGGACTATCCACTAATCAAAGCTGAGCTAATCAGCAATGTTGGTGGCATCTCTGTGATAACAGATTTAAGAAAGAGTAAAATTTGTTGTGCAAGAATTGTGTGAGAGAGGAGTGAGAACATGTGAGAGAAACAACACTGCAAACACCGAGGTCAGTGAAGAAGCAAGGGGAGGAGGTTCTCCAGATGCCAGAACTGAGATTCCCTTGCAGCCTGTGCTGAAGACCATGGTGAAGCAGGCTGTCCCCTTGGAGCCCATGGAAGACCATGGTGGAGCAGATATCCACTTGTAGCCCATGAAGAGCCCTCTGCCAGAGCAGGTGGATAAGCCCTGGAAAGTGCTACAGCTGGTGGGGACCCCATGCTGGAGCAGGCTCCTGGCAGGAGCTGTGGCCTGTGGAGAAGAGCAGGTTATCTGACAAGATCTGTGGCCTGTGGGGGACCCATGCTGGAGCAGTTCTTGAAGAATCACAGCCCATGAGAAGGACCCATATTGATGAAGTTCATGAAGGGCTGTATCCTATGATAGAGACACCATGCTGGAGCAGGAGAATGGAGAGAGGAGGAAGAAGTGGAGGAGACACAGCATTATTAACTGACTGCAACCCTCGTTCCCCATCTCCCTGCACTGCTGAAAGAAAGAGGAGGTAGAAAAGTTATGAGTGAAGGACGTGTGCAAGGAAGGTGGTTTTAGTTTTGTTTTATTTCTCATTATCCTATTCTGTTATCAATTGGCAACAAATTAACATTACCTTCCCCCAATTCAAGTCTGTTTTGTCTGTGATATTCATTGGTAAGTGATCTCCCTGTCCTTATTTTGCTCCATGAGCTTTCTCATCATATTTTCTCTCCTACTCCTGCTGAGGAGGGAGGGTGACAGAGCAGCTTGGTAAGCACTGATAACCATCCAAGGTCAACCTACCATAGTTAATGTGTGTATTCCTAAAAAAGTAATTTATTTTGTCAGCAAAGGTAAAATTTGAAGTTGTGTTACAATCATGGCAGGGTTAAATAGGATGTATGTAGGTGTTCAATTTCAAAGTGAAAAAAGAAAAAAAAAAAAGTAAGCTATCAAGAGAAAAAAGGAAAAAAAAAAAAAAGAAAGAAAAAAAGCTTCCACTGCCAGCATGTGGGCATACTAGAACTTAAAAGTCCTTGTCTCCCGCATGTTCAAAAAACTTAATGGAGATCTAATGGAGCATGCCCTAACTTGTTCACATTAGGACTAGTGTGCATCTGAAAATATCCTCACTGTGGGTTGTTGACATTACTAGTTCATGGATCATGACCTTGAAAGCTGAAGTGTTTCTGAATCTTATAGTATAAATTTAACTAACCACTTATGTATGTCCTTCCTTTTGGCAACAGGAGAGACCTCTTCCTCCTGAGTACTTCAGCACACATCTAACTTTTAGGATTAGTTTGGCTGTTTTTAATTCAGTGCTTTATCTTTATTTCAAGGTTTCAATGAGTCTGTCTTGTCTTTGTCATTTAAGATTTGTTGAACAGGACTATGAATTCAACATCGTTTGTACATCTAAGGCTTCCCCGTCAGTTGTCTCACTGACCTCTCGCATACTATGAGTTTTCCTATGTTGACTCCTAGTAAAAAAGCTTTTCTACTTTAATTCCTAAAATGAACAAATTTGATAACATCTCCATCTGTCTTCTCTGTTGGCCTGTAATCACCTGGTCATCTTCTCATCTGTTCTTATAGCTGCCACTAATTCGAAGATTATCTGCTTGGAAATGCCACTCATTCTTAAGTTGTTGAACTTTCTGTATTCTTTTGTTTGAAATGTAATCTAAAGCCCACTTGAGTCCTGTGGAGTTATTGTAGTGAGTTATCTAATGGGTGATATTTTCCGGAATCTGTGCTGTCACAAGAATCTGATCTATATTATGCTTCACTCTTTTGTAAAAGTCACTGATAGGTACTTCTTCATTCACCTCTGTAACATCCTTGTAATTGCCAGCAGAATTAACAAGTTAATATTCAATAATTCTTTCACTTGTCCTTCTCTCACTTCTTGTGCATTGGTTTTCTTATTTGCTTATGCTTGCTCTTTTCTGGAATTGGTGTTAAACATTTTCTGGTGTTAAACATTTTTTGCTTTTCTCATATTTTATTTCATTATTGTGGAAGTGTCTTATTTTTTAGTCACCTTCCTGGATTAATATTTATCAAGCTTTGTACTGGTATTTTTCCTTTTTCTTACAAGAGATCCAAGGTTTGCTTGCTCTCATTTACTTGAGGGATATCTCTCCTGAGAGAAAGTTGTCTGGGCTTATTTCAGCTACTGTGACTGCACACTGTACAGCTTTTCAAAATCTTCTTTCTATGACTTACTCATTTCATATCCTTAGTAATTTGTCAACACTTATATCTCACTGACAACATCTTCAATTCAGATCTTTCAGTCACTTGCCTTATCACACAGGGCCTGTGTCACATTTGTGCTCCCATATTCTTCCACTGCTTTACATTCTTTGCTTATCACTTAGTCCTGTTTTTGATTTGTCTGTTGGATCTCTGGTCAGAATATTGTGTTCTGCTTTCAGACTTACCTCTTCCATTTTATTCCTGTTTAATTTCTTCTAATTGTTTGTAAGTTTATGCTTCCTCTATTATCTTCTATTCATCTCTTTAGCTTAGAATAATGTTTCACTGGTTGCTCCTCTGATATTTCATTTGTTCAGTTGTCTCATGTAATTTCTCCATATGTATTCATTTCTGTAAGTAATTTCATATAATAAATCAAACTAGTTTCATTTTACTTAAATTGGACAACTTGATCCAGATAGGAGAAAAATGTTGGCAAACTGAAGGAGTTTAGCAAATGGCTACAAAGATAGCTGGTGGATTGGATAGGGACAGTGAGAACTCTGGGTTTATTCATCCTGAAGAAGAGAACTAATACCCATCTCCTGTCCACAGAAGGGGAAATTGTTTGTCTTTAGCTTCCTAACGAGAAATAACAGAGAAAAAATTGTCAAACTCTTCTCAAAGGTGTGCAGTGGAAGGGTAATAAGGAAGAGGCACTAGATATAGCAACATTTCTAGAAAAATATAAAGAATAAAAATCACAGTGATAGTTGTTAGAATCACAGAATCACAGAATCGACGGGGTTGGAAAAGACCTCAGAGATCATCGAGTCCAACCCTTGGTCCAACTCTAGTCCATTTATTAGATCATGGCACTAAGTGCCATGTCCAATCTGAGTTTAAAAACCTCCAGGGACGGCGAGTCCACCACCTCCCTGGGCAGGCCATTCCAATGCCTGACCACTCTCTCTGTAAAGAATTTCTTTCTAATATCCAGCCTAAATTTCCCCTGGCAGAGTTTAAGCCCATGCCCCCTTGTCCTATTGCTAACTGCCTGGGAGAAGAGACCAATCCCCACCTGGCTATAACTTCCCTTCAGGTAGTTATAGAAAGTGGAACGGGCTGCACAGAGAGGTTGTGGAATCTCCATACCTTGAAAAATGGGTACTAAACAATCTGATACAATCTGACACTACTTCAGGCAAGGAGTTGTACTTCCAGAGGTCTCTCCAAATTTAATTTATTCCATATTTATGCAAAGTACAGTTCTGGAATGCAATTATTACGTAATTTTTTAATCTAGAATCACAGCCTCAGCTCTCTCTAATGTGTCTTAAAAGAGAGAATAAACAGCACCAATCAGAGTACTATCAATACTAAACACAGACAAGGAAGTTGAGCAAATAGACCCAATCTGTTTTCCTTCAAGTTTCATGAGGCTGTCATATTCTCCCTGGCTACTACACGGCACCACAGTTTTTTCTTATTAAGGAGCCAAATCAATAAATGATCAGTTGTAGTCTATATGTGAGGAAGAATAGATGAAAGGGATTAATGGTATTGTACTGGAATTTAAGAATTCACAGTTTTGGAGTAGTGGATAGAGGATGGCGAAAATCAGGATGTGACTTATACAGTTCTGGATATAATTCTCTGATAAATCTACACTAATTAAAGAGCACTCCCAAGAATGTAGCCTACAAGGACAACAGAAAGTCTTTTGAAGCTGAATTGTTTTCCTAAAAACAAGCACACAAACCATACATAGGTATAGTATATAAGAATTCACAGTTTTGGAGTAGTGGATAGAGGATGGCGAAAATCAGGATGTGACTTATACAGTTCTGGATATAATTCTCTGATAAATCTACACTAATTAAAGAGCACTCCCAAGAATGTAGCCTACAAGGACAACAGAAAGTCTTTTGAAGCTGAATTGTTTTCCTAAAAACAAGCACACAAACCATACATAGGTATAGTATACTACAGCCTGGAAAAACATATGTAACCTCCAGTCTATATCCCTTTATGTTCTACATTATACTGAAGGATAATGATAATCTTGAAATTGTATAATTAATTGCTAGAGCTGGGTAAATACCATCACTCCAGGAGCTTATCCAGTCTTTTAAAGTAGTAATTTAGAGGAATGTACTAGTAGGTCATTGAGTTAATCCTCCAGTGAAAGATATTACCAAAATGGGTACATGTATGCCTACTTTTCCTACTTGAGTGCTATATTTTTATTATGTACAAATGTAAGGAGAAAGCATGGCTGTGATCAATTCAGTAACAGATTTTTTGCCTCTTGGAAATATTTGCATGACTAGATACGTAACATTTTTAAAGGATAATTTTATTCTACTTTGCATACTTGAGAAACAGCAACCAAGTTACACTATATCAAGATTGCAAAAATAGTTTTATTGTCATAATGTGGGATGAGAATTTTTAAAAAGCTTTGTATTTTTCACTTACTTTCAAATATCTACCTGTGATTAGGTTATAGTGGCTCTATATGCAGATGAAATTTCTTCAGTTTTTATATGCTACAGATATACAAAATTTTATAGTATTATCTGCTAAAACATGATCACTGGGATTAAAAACATTATCAAACATTTTTAAACCTGGGAACTTCTGTACATTAATTACAAAAAGCATAACTGTAGAGGCTAGACGTAGCTCAAAGCAGTAAAGCATGGAGAACAAAAAGAACAGCCTTTTTGCATTATACAGCAATTGTACTTTGTTATCTTGATGTTATTACCTGCTGCAGGTCTGGTGCACACTGTGTTCAGTTAACACATGAAAAAAATATTTGTGAAATTCCAAGTGGCCTGTCTTAAAATGTCAGTTTTCAGATTTTTTAACACTTTGTACATCTTAAAGCAGAAAGGTTGATTGCACCTATGTGAATTTCCTATGGAAATAAGTAAGCCAACTGAAAAGACACAGAATGACCCAATATAGGCACCTCTATGCGTTTAGATTACAAGCATTTCCATGCCTAAACACAGAGCTAAAAATAACTCTTTCAGTAGGACAACCAAATATTTTATTCCCTTTCTCACCTCTTGTCTCTCTTACATGCAATCCTATTATTTTCCTTATTTAAACCTTAGCAGCTATAGGGAAACTGATTTTGTTAAATGTTAAGTCAGGTTATTTAAACAATGTCACACATGCCTTGTGTTAAATAAGTTTCAGGCTTCTGACAGATTTCTGGTTTGTGCATCCAAAAATGAGTGCCTGATAGGCATTATAATCCACCTTGGCATATATGGAAGTGTACATGACAATTATTATGACTGAGGCTGAAAAGAATGAAGGATTGCCCTGCATATAGGTTGTAAATTCAAATGCCAAAGGGACAAATGTGCTCAACCTAGATGTATTTTTGACAACATTCTGCAAAGAATGGTTAGCTCTTTCATTTTATCAAATAAATTTATTTGTTATTGATATTTTCCCCTCTTCTATAAATGTATACTTCTGCTGTGGTTAATTGCTTGAGAGAAGAAACATTTGGGCTAAGTATGAAAGCGCTACAGTTACTACAAATTATGGCTGGCTAATAAACTCAACAGAAATGCTCATATTAGAGGCATCAATCAATTGCATTACATATAGACAATGTAGTCTGAATTTTACAGTGTTCACAAAGAGTATACAATTGTTCAGAACATGTTATAGATGTTGGAGCTCAGTATTTGCATACAAATTATTTTTTGTATGGGTTAAGAGCAGGGTGAGACTGGATTTTTGGAAGTCAGTGCTTGAAACCTCTAATGATATAATAAATGTTTCCTCGGAGACTGACATTTTTCATCTTTTTTAACTGACCCAAATCTGTGATAGATTTATAGATTTTACTGAGTTTATGAAACATAGAAATAACAGAAGATTAGAGTGTTCTTTGGAGAGTATTAAAAAACCCTAAATTGTTGGGGAATGGCAGAGGAAGAAGAAAGAGGAAAAAGGAAGAAGGAAAGAGAAAGAAAATAAGTGTCTGCAGGATGAAGTTACATTCAGTTTGTGATCAAAAATAACTATTTTTTCTATGCATCATCACCTGTAACAGGAATGGCTAATGAAGGGTAGATCCAAAGAACAGTTTTAATTGGCAGGTGAACCGAATTTGGGGTATTGCGTCTATGTGACAGGGCAAGGGGAAGAAGAAAGAGGAAAGGAGAAAGAAGGGAGAAGAAACAGCGAGGAGAGAAAGGGGCAGAGCAAGGGTGTGAGTGAAGGAGAGGAAATAGCCTGAAATTATATTTATAGATCATAGTGTTCCTGCAAGAAAAGTTGAAGATGAAGTAGAAAATAAATGAAAAGTAGAGTGCAGTGGAACTACACTGAAAGTTAGAAGGCTAAAGAAGAGGGTCATTCAAAGAACACAATACAGTTAAAATTAGTAAGTAAAAAGGAAGTATGCCTACAAAAAAGGAAAGAGGTTACAAAGGGCAGGGGTAAACAGTATTTTAGTTTCCCTATTTAAGAATTGTAAGTTAAGCGTAGGGAAAAAATAATCAGAGTTGAGATAGTGACTTCAGCACGTGAGAAAAAATAAACCAGGTTAAAGCCACCATTCTGCTTTTTCCTCAGAAGGATGACCAGGTGGTCTGGTTCTGGCTGGGATAGAATTAATTTTCTTCAGAGTTTTCTTCACATATTTTGGGTTAGTGCTGAAAACAGTGTTGATAACACAGGGTTGTTTTAGTTATTGCTGAGCAGTGCTTACACAGAGTCAAGGCCCTTGTAAATTCATTGATGACACAAAATTGGGAGGAGCTGTTGACACTCTCAAGGGCAGAGAGGCCCCACAGAGGGATCTGGAGAAATTCGAGAGCTGGGCAATTTGCAGCTGCATGAAGTTTTACAAGGGCAAGTGCTGGAGTTTGCACCTGGGACACAGCAATGCTGGCTGTACCTACAGACTGGGGGACGAGATGCTGGAAAGCAGCTCTGCGTAGAGGGATCTGGGGGTTTTGGGTGACAGCAAATTGAACATGAGCCAACAGTGTGCCCTGGCAGCCAAAAGGGACAGTTGTGTTCTGGGGTGCATCAAGCACAGCATTGCCAGCCAGGAAAGGGAGGTGATTGTCCTGTTCTGCTCTGCACTGGAGCGGCCTCACCTGGAGCACTGTGTGTGGTTCTGGGCACCACAGAATAAAAAGGAAAGAAAGCTACTGAAGAGTGCCCAGAAGAGGTCCACGATGTTGATGAAGGGTTTGGAGGGGAAGCTGCACAAGGAGCAGCTAAATTGTACTATATACATCTGTTTTGTTTCACAGTAATAACCAGGATGTCTTTTTTGTGATTCTGATGCTTGTATATGAAAAGTGAGAATGAAGAGTGTTAGAATATTTCTAGCTCATATAGGGAATAGCTTTGGGTAGATTTTTTGATATTTCTGTGATAGAAAATGGCAGTTTTCTCTTCAAGTAACTGTTCTCTAGCTTTTTGAGTGGAGTAAAGGCTTAAGTCTGCAACAAGTTACACAAATGACTCTTTAAATTGGATTTTTTCCTATGAGAGTGTAATTAGAACAGTTTGTGAATAATTTCAAATTTTTAAGAAAAATCTTGTGGTCCGTGGCACAGGACAACAATCTAAGAACTTTTAATAGTTGTCTGTAAAGGAGCTCCTTGGAGCACCAGGCAATCAACCCTGATTTATTCTAACTTATATCCATAATCAGTTCAGATACATGATGTTTCCAAAACAAGAAATGTATCAAGACTGAATGAAACCATTCTTCAAAACTAAGCACTTTTCAGTCTAGCAGGTCCACTCTTTTGTTGTTTTGATTATTTTAGGGTTGAGTTTCTTGTCTGTGATGAATTGCTATAATTCTTTGGTTATCATTTTAATTACTCTAATTTGCAGCAAATAAATATATATTTATTAAGTCTTTTCTTGTAATCATTAACACTCAAAAAGTGTAAAAGAATTGACAAACAAATATAATTATTTTCAAGATTTGAAATCTCACAAGTCATGCTTCCATCTGTTGATTAACCTCTGGCTTTGTAGGGAGAGAAAATTCTGTGTTTCTTCACACATTTTCACATCTGTGTGTAAACCTGGTTCTGTTTTTAATCTACCTATGCATCTATTTCTATATGACAGATATTCCAGTGGTTTTCAGGCTTTTTTGAAAGATACTTTCTTTCCCACAATTCATGATTCTTTGACAATCCCTGTCCATCACTTGATCACTTATATAGCTGTAGGATTCGTGAAATTGTAACCATGTCTGTACATGGCTGAGAAATTGAAATCAATGAAGAGAGAGTCAGATGGCTGGATGGTAAGTGCAGAGAGCATCTGGGAATCAATGAAATTAACTCCAACAAGCTGTCCAATGCCACTGAAAGAAAAATAATAATTAAAAAAAAAAGGCAACCAAAAATTGCCGCCACTGCCCCCCCGACAATTCTGTCCTAAATTATATGAAAAAAAATAATAAACTATTCTATTTTATCGTGGTTTGTTGTGCCTGTTTCCGAAGAGTGGGTGGGCAGACATTACAAATAAACATTTTTTAATGTTTGTGGATAATACTGCATCAATACTGTATAAAAGGATGTGGCAGGATCACAACTTTTTTTATGAACCTGGAATTACTCTACATGGTTTAGGTATAGGACCATATGGGAGATTTTTCTAGAGAAAATTCCTAATGGGAATATTCTCATATTTTTCCCTAGATTTTCTCCATTGACTGCCTCCAGAGACTGAACCAGACAAACCTTTACATTTAACCTATATGGTTGTTTGCATCTACTTTAGGAAGTCTGTTTCAACAAGCATAATATTTTATGGCATTAAATTAATTTAGTTTACATATGCTCAGTACTATTCCCAGTAACTACAAGATCCAGAAACAGCTAGAAGGACATTAATTGCTTATACAAAAAATGCAAATAAGTGGAAAGTAAAGCATGATTTTTCTTTTCTGTATACTATATTTGTCATTGATATGTTGCTTTAAATATGACAACACTATTTGTTTAGATGTGATCATTAGTTCTGACTCTGGTTTAACATATTTTCGCAGACATTACTTAGAAGAAAATCCATGCATATATTACACATGTATTAATTAGGCTGTATCTTTTCTTGTGACTGACAAAAATCTTCTTCTTCCACACACTTCATTTTAGATGAGCCAAAACCAATGTAAACTAAACCAAAATAACCTCTTTCTGGTCTTACTCACTTTCCAGTCTATTCTAAGAAGCCTGAGGTTCCATGGCTCTTGTCTACTTCAGGTTTTGGACAAATGCATACACATCTCACTGAGATCAGTGGGAGAAAATATAAATACTCTTTTCCTTACCTTCCATTTTTTTCGCATGCACTTTTTCAGACACAGTAACTACAGATATATTCTTACCTCCAGAAAAAATTGAGTGATTTTTTTATCTGTGGTCCTTCATATTTGTCAGTATCTCAGACTCTCATGACCTATAAATTGGACATAAAGAAGTCCTAGAATACTCCATCACAGTATTTTGTGCTTAGGCAAATATCTGACAAATCATAAATAAATAAAAAAAACCCTGCTTGTTTTCCTTAAAATGTACCCTTAAGCTATGATCTCCACATTTTGAAGTGAACATATCAATTTTTCACTCCAACTAAGATTTTCAGATAACCACTGCATGTTTAGCAATGCACCTATGAAAATCTCATCACATGAAACAAAATCCTCAAAAAAAGTAGAAAAAAAAAGAATGTTTGTATACTTGCTTATACAATACTTCGCCATACATCTTGAACTAAAAGGAGGTCTGAAACAGAAATAAGGTGAATTATGCATTTCCATTATCACAGCAGTTTGAAATTTACCCTCAGAGTGTGAGAAAGATGCTTAAAAATGGTAATTCAGAGCCATTTTAGATGCCTTGGCTCTTATTCTTGAACTCTTGCTTCCTCCATGTTGTTCCTTTAAGTCCTGTCATCCTGTGTGAGAGTTATATCTATATGTTTCACATAATGACTCTAGATAACCATATTTAGGCAACAGAATTGTTGCCTTGTCTTCACAGAACCTCAAACAGTGCTTCTTGTGACTTCCAGTGTCTCTATAAAATAAACAACCTGAATTTTTCTTTCATTTGCACCTTTGTAAAAGGAGAATAGGAAAGGATAAAAGGAGATTTTTCTCTCAAGTTCATTTGAGAGTAGGTTTATGTGTGTTTACATTCTTATAATTAATGTTACGTGTTTCCTATAAATACAGTGTAATGTCATAAAGTTAATTGATCCACAGTCAGTTTTGTTCCAAATGAAATCAGTGGGAAGCTACTTCTTATTTATTCTCAGTAATTTTTACTTTGATATCTCTTTCTGTAGTGCATATTCACACCTTAAAGGATTTTCACAGTATTGATAAAATGTCAAAGAACTTGAGGATTAATCAATTTATTGTTTTCATTGAAAATAAGGTTGGTCTTGCATCTGGAATGCACTGTGTGCACTGACAGTGTTACGTCTTTGTCACTAAATTTCTTGTGGTGTTTCTAGATTTTTGACAGGATAACTTCATTTGTAAGAAAATTAATATTAAAAGCCCTTTAAAATCTCTTCCTGAAAACTCTGCATGGAGCAAAAACACCCAACACCACCTCAAAACAGAAGCCATATTGAAGTCTGTGTCTGTTTATCCTAACCCATTGACTTCTCAAGGAAAATATTATTGAAATGCAAAAGAGAAGAAATCAGTGAAATCACTGATAGTAGAGGGTATAAGAAAAGACTTAGCACACAACTTAAACAAGTTCCAAAATCATGGCTGATTCCTTGCCCTGCTCATCAAACAGAATTAGTAGCTGGAAATGTGATGAAAGACAGGATTTGGTCAATCAGTTTTAGAGTTTTAAGAGAAATTGTGTAAAGTGTGTGCAGTCAATCAGTAGCAAAATGAAAGGGAGATGCATGAATGTACGTGAGGCATCATCAGAGCTACTTTCACATCAGCAAAACTTTCATTGCATGATGAGCTGTCAGCAGTGCTTAGAGGGCTCAGTAATCCTTATTGAGGACAAGCAATTCTGAACAGTACACTTCCTGTCAGCCTCAGCTCTCTCTTACAATATATATATAAATTCACACTGATGAGATCACAGTTGGAAAAAAATCATGTGTCTTATTTTTAAAATTATGTTTCTTGATTTACATCAAACTTGTCTTTATAAAAAATGCTCTGTGACAAGTTAAGTTTTGTTTTGGATTTCTCTCTTCTGCAAGAAACCTTTTCAGCAAACCAAGGGAACATCTGTCTTCATTCAAGAGCTAGGTTTGCTTTGGTGCTCTATTTTTCTACTTTACCAAAATCCATGTGCGAATGGCTATTGCATCATACTCTTGAGATTTCTAGTGTCACATTTGCACATATACACTACCAACTACAACATTGAAATTGTTATGACATTTTGATGTGATAGATCATATCTTAATAGATTAAAAAAAAATAGTAATACTGTTCTTCTTTCAGTTGTCTCAACTACCCTTTTAACTACTAGCTATCAGGCACATTCACTAAATCATGGCAGTAGAGAAGTATTTAAAGTTTGTATTGTGGATCAGAGAGTAATTCGGAAAAGCTGAAAGCTCTTCTGCAGTCACAGAAGGTAAAAGCTCTTAGCCGTGTGTCTGCCTTTTCCAGGAAAAAAAAAAAAAGCAGGAAGATGAGATAGAGCACTGTGCATTTAGTGGGTTTACAGGGAAATAAGCAATTCTGATGTTTTGGTATGTTGCTTGGGTTTAATATATATCTACACAAAGTCTGAGTCAAACATTTATTCTGAACTGTTTTTTAAATTCTCACTTTGTGTAAGAATAGCAGATAGTACATACAAAATCTCAAGACCTGATTTCAAGAAGGTTTGGTGTTTGAATACTTCATCTAGCCTGAAGGACATGGGTAATGTTTTCATACAAAAGTCATTTATTTCAAGAGTACAAAAGGAAAGGGGAAAAAAAAAAAAAAAGAAAGAAAAAGAAACAAAAAAACCCACATTAAGGTGTAGAAAAATGCTGATTTTTTTTTTTGCATTAGTATATTGCTACCACTTAGACAATTATTTTTTAAAATACCCATCTAAAAGATAGCAGTTTATTTGTCTCTCATTTGTTGAATAATGATCTAATTACTTTGCAGTCTAGTTTCCTTTAATTTATTTCCACATAGTGAAATTTCTGTATCTAAAAGATGAATCATGATCCATACTGTCGAATTTGGTTACAAGTCATCAAGTCATATATTTTTCCCTCTGAAGTATGAGACATCCTTATATTCTAAGGCTTCTCAGACAAAACAATGAGATATTTAATTGTAAAAATAATTAAATAAAAACATTTATTATTTTCACAACATTTCTGTTAGTAAAGCTAATTAGATTTTATTTTTTAATGCTACCTCTTAGCATGGCCAGAAGGTAGAAGGGGGTGATTTTCCCTATCTGTTTTGCTGTCATGAGACCCTGTCTGGATTACTGTGTCCAGCTCTGCAGCTCTTAGCACAAGGAAGACATGGACCTCTTAGAGCAGGTACAGAGCAGGACCACGAAAATGATCAGAGAGCTGGAACACATCTCTTATGGCAAAGGGCTGAGAGAGTTGAGCTTGTTCATCCTGGAGAAGAGAAGGCTCTGGAACACCTTATTGCATTTTTTAAACAGTTTAAAGAGGGTTAAAAGAAAGATGGGGACAGACTTTTTCAGCAGGGTCTGCAGTGGCAGGACAAGCAACAATGATTTTAAACCAAATGAAGGTAGGTTCAGATTGGACATAAGGAAGAAACTTAAATGATGAGGGTGATGAGACACTGGAACAGGTTGCCCAGAGAAATTGTGGATGCTCCATCATTGCAGGTATTCAAGGTCAGGTTGGATGGGGCTTGGAGCAACCTGATATAGTGAAAGATGTCCTTGTCCATGGCAAGGAGATTGGACTAGATGATCTCTAAAGGTCCCTTGCAGCTCAAGTAATTTTATGATTCTATGATCTTTTTTGTTGGTATAATATGGTGACTATTTTATTGAAGATGAGCAAGGTGAAATCCCTCGGCTTTATATTTAGACACCTGTAGGTGAAGTTGTCATACCAGGTCACATTATAATCAAGGAAGGAAATAGTTGCCTTTCTGGCTATGATTCACAGATCCTATTTTGATATATATATGAAGTCAGTCAAATTCACATATGATTTTTCTTCAAGTGTCTAGATAAGAAAGGACAAAAATATCAGAGCTATTGCTAACAAATATTCAATAAAACCTTATCAACAAAATCAATTTGATATAAAGGAAGACCAAAAATACATTTTCAAGTAAGCACGATGTTGTGGTTAAATGAAAAAAATACGGTTCAATAAACAGATTTGTTTTTAACTCTTTCATGTATTATCGCAGAATCACAGAATTGCAGAATGGTTAAGGTTGAATGGGAGCTCTGGAGGTCATCTTGTCCAAATCCATGCTCAAACAGGGTCATCTGTTGTACAGAACCACATCCAGACAGCTTTAGAGTACCTCCAAGGGCAGTGTTTCTACAACCCTTCTGGGGAATCTGTAGTGCTCCTCAGTCATCCTGACCATAAAGATTTTTTTCCTCATGCTCAAATGGAAACACTGAGAGATTACAGATTATTACCTTGTAATAATATTCACTTTAAAGGGATGCTGAATAGTGATTGCATATTAAAAACATTAATGTCTCTTAAAGTGTTTCACTGTTACAGCAAATACTTTGTTAATTACTTATGAGAGATTAAATACCACATACACGTAGAAGCTGAAGTATCACCTTAGCAAGACACTTAATAAATTTCCAAATATTATCAGTGGATTGTTACTTTTACGAAATTGAGTGGGTCTTGGTGAATAAATTGTTTAAAAATTAAATATAAAAGAAAGGTTTACTTTTTAAAGGTTATGTGCACTGAAAATTCAGTGGCTTGTTGAACATTTTGAAAAATTCATAAATTCACTGAAAATAATTTACTATTTCAAATTATATTACATAATAACTTATACTTTTCAGTGATCTTATGTACTTGTTGTTGTTGTGTTTATCCTGAGTTAAAATACTTAAACATATATTTAAAACATGATGTGTGGCCAAATTTAAACACATGCTTCAGGAATTTGCTGAACCTTAATCTGTAAACAGATTTGTGTAAAAGAATAATTGAAAAACAGATAGTTAAGAATATTAGTTTTGTTGTGTATTACTGTTGAGTAGTCTCTTTTTCATACTATTCTCACTATTATCTTTACTTAATAAAAACCATAAGTTCAAATTATTAAAATTCAATTACTCCTTTGCAGATTTTTTTTTCAAAGCACAACAGCAGACAAATCTTTCTAGGTAAAGATATATATGGAACAGTAATAAGTTAAAAAAGTATCCTATTGTCAAATGAGACATACTGCTAAGCTTTTTAAACAGCCATGTACTACATAAAATATAGAAAGAAAACAAAAATAGAGAAAGAAAAGTTGTTAAAGAATTATTTTTATGATTTGGTAAAGTTTTAGCATCAAATCCACTGAAATTTGCTCAAGGTTTACTTAAAATTAAAATCAGTGCTGTCTCAAAATTAGGGAAGAAAAAAAGGGAATGTAACTTGTTTATGCCCAAACTTTATTAATGTTTCATCTGGGGACAACATTTACTAATTTATTTCAACTCAGAAGTCATAATGGAAGTCTGTAATAGTCTCCATTTGCTAGAGGACTGTTGCCAAGCTACCTGATGGTTGACTACCAGTCAGTTGTTAAGAACCCAGTGACTTCCTTTCATGAAGAAGTAAGGTGTAAAAACCCCTAGGGCTTTCTACAGACACTATAGACGAGAGTCATCTGACCAACTAAGAAGTCTGTAATTTGTGCTTCTGTCTCTGAGTTAATTATTTTAGATTTCCTTCGCAGACATTGAAGAAAAGCAGACATTTGTATGGAACAAAACTAATCCAAGAAAATATGTATAAAACACAATTCCAATGTGTATTGGTTCTGTGGTAAGAGAACAAACATTTTTTTTTTTTTGTTCACAGAGAAAATAAAAAAAGACAACACAACACTGTGAGATAAGGAAAGAAAATCTGTTTCTTTTGGCAGTAACTCAACTACAGATTTACTTAAAGTATCCATGGAGTTATGAAGTTACAGTAAATAGTTTTTCAAGTTGTCTGTTTTCCATCATCATCTTTTACACCTACAGTAATCCATTCTTTCTTTGCTACACCAGTTACTGGAGATACAGTTCAGGGAATTTTACTGGGTGATATGAATAGATGAAAAGGTCATGGAGGACATGGATATGACTTTATAACAGTCTGCTTAACAAAACTAATGGCTTTAATAGGTTAATTCCCTCTGGATCTACTTCTTTACTCCTGGTATTTTCTGCAGTGTCTCTCAATAATTCCTCATCATATTAGCTGGATGATACAGATTTATTTAGCATCTTATTTAGAAACAGGAACAGTGAAATAATATGTATGAAAACATTAAAGATAATTGTTAAATATTCATAGTCAGAGATCATAATGCTTCTTTGAAAAATGCTGTCGTGTTCACTCCGAAATACAAAAATTGATGTGATGGAAAGGTAACATGTCACAGTGAACCAAAACCATGTGTGACTTCTTGCTCATCAAGCCATTTTTCTTGGCTATATTTTTGTTTAAAATAGAAAGCAGATATGCCAGACTTGAAAAAAGCCATCTTCTTTATCCCTTTATCATCATATACCCACTTTTCCTTCCTTCTAGTAGTATTTTTAACCCTCAGACTTCACACATTTAGTCATTTTGGCAGTGGGAGGTTAAACATGTTAGTGTTCTGACCTAGAAGATCACTTGAAGGTGTTATTTGCAACAGTGATTTCTTTTTTGAAAAATCTATGGTTTAAAATGAAAGCTGAACATGTTTATTTTAAATCTAACACACAAAACCTGAATTAATGTTTTTTGTAAGCCTGTCTCCTGTTTAGGAGGGCTTTCCTTACCTTTCTTCATTTATCTGGCCATCTACTACATCTCTAGTCACCCAAGTTCCTGCTGTGGTTAACAAAGGTAAATACTTCTGAGGTTAAAGCAGAGTAGGATAGGAATGCTACAGAGGGAAAAGACTTATCACCCCTTTTCTTCACAGATGTTTATGTAACTAACAGCGCAGTCCAAGCTTTGGTGATAGAACAATTCCATGTTTCCTTATTCCTCTCAAAACAAAGGATTAGTTTTATAATACATTATTTGTATAAAGTCTGTCTTCTGGAAGAAATTGAGACAATTGCTTGTAAAGAGGAGTAGAATGTGGTCTGCTTGAATAAAAAACATATACGCAAACTCGATAAAAAAGTGGACTTACATGGCTTTTTGTTCTTTAAGCAACATAGTATATTAATAGCACTCAGTGCCACTATGTCTGATGATTAAAAGAAACCAAAGTTTTATCCTAACTGACCTATAAAAATAATTGATCTGGGAGACAAGTGTTGCTTATTTTTTTACTGAGAATATTTGCAGAGTTTTCATAATCAGACCTTAGTTCCCACTGGACTAAACAGTTTCCCTTTTATGAATTCCCTTTTCTTTCTGAAATGCATTTGTTACAGAAAGAAAAAAGTGTTGTCACCTCTGAGTATCTTTTATTATTTCTTGGTAATACTTGAATAAAAATATCCATGAAACAGTACTTTTGGTACACTTATTTAAAGGAAGACAGACACTAATACAGCATCTTATTATAAGAATACGTTTTCCTAATGATAAGCATATAGAATTCTCATTCAGATCTGGAGAGCATCATTACAGATGAGAGGGATGGCTGTGATGTAAAAATATCCTTTTTATATAACAAGTATTTAAAATAACAGAAATCTGCACATCAAAGTCAGGAAGACAAAATAGGGAGTAAAATTAACATCAAATGATATCTGTATACTAAAAATACATTTTATTTAAATATTTTTATTTTGTTACTTCTATGCCTTAAAAAGGGATAAAAAGTATCAGTATTTGTATAAACTAATGTAAAAAAAAAGTCTGAAATGAATTTTATTAATATTCTTTACTAAAAGTTTCAAAATCAGAGTTTAAGACACAAGGAGGAACAATTGACTAAAACACGGAATATGTAAGTTCTGGTTAACTATATAATGTCTTAAAAACCAGAAATGTATATTATTTATAGATTAACTAATTTTTTATTCCATTCTTCTTAAAATTATCTCTAAATGTGTTTGTTTTGTATGTAATAGTATGTATGTTAAGATGCAGTATTTTTAGGACAGTGTGCTTCTGTGTATTGTGACATGTATGTATGATATTCAGATGTATTTATGGACATAATTTATTTTTTGGTTTTGGATTATTGCATGAGTAGGAAAACAACAACACTGTAAACCAAAGCCCTCAGAATGAAGGAGGACAGAATTATACATCCTTTAAGTGAGATATCACTAAAATCAAAGTATATTTTATTTCCAGTACTCTTGGTTAGATGATCGGATGATTCTTGATTGCAATCAAATACACACAGCCAGGACTTGGAATGTAGATGATTTTTAACTCTGATTGGTACATCTCAGCTTAATAGCTTGCAGATTGAACATTCACAGAACAAAATGTAAGTGAAGTTGGAATGTCAACCTTTTGACTCACGCTTAACACTAATGACAAAATTTTGGCTTAATGGAAACACATTTAACTTGCAGGGAAATTAACGAGCTAATACCAGTGTTTGGAACTAAATAGTCTGATTAATGGTTTCTGTAGTTTGTATATCATAGCTCCACAATACTTCAAGTAAATATTTGAAAACATAAAACATGTCTGAGTTATGTGCCAACTCCACATAAACTGAATGTACTACAGTATGCTGCAATTTTTCATGTTCATATCACCCAACACATTACAGCATTACAAAATTATATTGCAAGTATTTGATGAAATATTTTCGTTTGTCATTCCTACTGACAATGTTTGACCAAAGTTGGAAAGAATAACCAGTTGTGAGTAAATTAAGTACTTTTTGTCTGTACTTTATTGATAATCCTAACTTATTTACTAATTTTCAACGCAGACAGTTTAATTTAGAATTATAGAATTATTTGAAAGAAAATATAAGGAAGTAATTAGGGGATTAGCTTCTCAAGAGAAACATTTAAATTACGTCTAAGTAGATCATATTGTAATTTTTCTAATAAAAAATATTTAATTATAAACTATCAGTCAAATTCAGGAGGCCTTTGTGTGTAACACAGGGTCTCTGAAGACTGTTTAGACTTTATGACTTCAGGATCCACTGCATCTGTATTCTGATAGATACAGATTTTTTGTGATTAAAGGTACAGGATCAAACAACATTTTTCCCCATACAATTAGTTCAATTTAGATTCATTGATTTCAATTGCCTCTTTGAAATTCCAGACATAATTAATTAAAAAAATTGCTTATGGAAATAAATGTGTATGACATCAGAAAGATGTTTTTGATGACTGATATGAAATAAAAACAGAATACAAGTGACACATTTTTATCTACAAGACATGAACAAACAAAAAAGACAACTAATGGTGAAACCTATAGCAGGAACCAAATACACTAGGTTATTTCTGCCACCTGAGACCTTTTCACACAATGCCTTAAACAAGAAATGTTTTAAATGTGGAGAAAGAGGGAGGTCGGAGGTGTTAAGCTGAAGCATTTCTTATGGTAGTCATTTGAGGACCTTAGCAGCAACTTACTCACAAAGTATAGTTTCCCCTTTCTAATGGTGAGAAATCAGTTCCTCACCTTTTGTTCCTTTGGGATGTTGGAATGATGGAATAGAAATACAGTGGCATGGAGACAGGCACAGTAAGGCAATATTTGCAAGGGATTTGATGGCATGTTTTGTTTTGTTTTCTTATTGGAAATATTTTAATCCTAGCACCACTGAAGAATTCTGAAATACTTATAGTCTAAAAAAAACCCTTTCATAATTTTTGTCTAACTCATTGTCCTATGATCTCTCTTAACAGTATCCTTTTTGATACTTTAATTGAAGATATTCAGTTACTGATTAGAAATTTGATAGGTTTACTAACGGAATGTTAGGATACATTTGAAACTCAGCAACTAGTACATTATTTTCTTTAAGAGAGAGAATATAAAAATCAACTATTAAAAATACAAGGTTATTTTTTCTTTAGTTAAATATCCACATAAATAGTCGAAGAAAACCCACACACTTTAACAATTTCTGGTTCATCTTTGTCATACATTTGGTTTATGTCTCTATCAGCCATGACTCACTTCACTGATAATGTGTGATTCTCCTGTGTTTTCCATCTTGCATAAAGTTACACATATTGATTGTGGGTGTTTAAAGAATACTCATACTCCTTTCAGTTTTCAGCTGTTACCCACATGGTGTTCCTGAACTTTCCACATGCCGTAGCTTGTTTACTGAGGAGGCACTGCATTTTTCCACTTAAAAATGCTTTGAAAATCAGTGATAGATACATTTTCTTAATTTTCAGTGAGCTTCAAAAGTGTGTCCTACTTCCTCATTCTCCAAAACCAGGTGGTTTAAAAGTTAATAGACTGTGTAAATGCTATGGAGGACAAAATGTTGATCACACGTAGCTGTATATCTGATATCATAAAGACTATACTAAACATGTTTATCTAGAGGAGAACAAGGTATTATTATAGTACTACTTACTTAAAGCAAATTTATTTATGTATTTCAGTCTGTTTTGTACCCAGTTCCCTGCTATGCTTGTGATTTTTAAGGCCATCACTACATGGTCTGCACATATCAGCAACTGCATGTCAGCAACTGCATCATAATGAAACAGTATTTCATTACCAGTATTTTTTATTTTATTAACATTAATTTGCTTGCAGAATGTATTTCAATTTTAACAAACATATTCTGTCTCTCTCTTTTTTTTTTTTTTTTTTTTTTGGGGGGGGGTGGTTTGGTTTGATTATCTGCTTGTTTAACCTTCGCTGGTTCTATCCAGGCTTGAAAATGCTTGGAAGTCCCAATAATGTCTTTGGATGCATCTACACATCCATAATGCATGAATGTGCCATTCTGTCCATCCCTAAGCTGCAACAAAGGCCTATAGTACGTTTCAGGTCAGTGGCCTTTTCCACATGTATAGTTCCTTCATACATGGTAAACGAAGAGTGTTCAGAGTCCCTTGGACTTAACATATCTGAAAAGAAATGTCGAACATATTCCTTCATCTCTCAAAAAAAACCAAAACCAAATTCAAAAAAAAACCAAAGAAAAATAACCAACCAACCAACAAAAACAAACCTCCTCCAACAACAAAAAAGCCATATGCCCCAAAACACCTACACAAAATCACTGAATTTATTTTCTTCATAACTTTTATTTTAATCTTCCCATACATTTAAATCAGAATTGGAAATGTAAAATTTTAAGGGAAACAAATAGAAATATTCAAACCAGTTGTTTCATTAGTTCTTTGTAAAAAGACAATTGATCATTTTTCAAAGGTGTGCTAATAAAACAAAAAGATAGCTTCTGTTCCTGGGGAGAGCAATGAAATAATTTTTGGAGTAAATATATGTGAAGATAAAATAAGCTCGTCTCTGAAAAGGAAAAAAAAAAGGTAACAAGGAATAACAGGACAATTTTTTTAAATAGTTGGAGGCAAAAAAATTAACATAGATGTAATTGCATGCAAACGATTAGAAATATATAGCATACAATAAAATAAGATGAATTTGGTGTTATAAGACCTTTGAAGAAAAAAGAAAAAAGAAAAGACAAAAGAAAAGAAAAAAGAAAAAGGAAAAAGAAAAAAAGGAAAAAAGAAAAAGAAAAAAGAAAGGGGGGGAAAAAAAAAAAGAAATGGTCAGTAATTTTGTAAAACATCTTTAAGGTAAAACTGTATAACATTCCCAGTATCACATGTTAAGTGTTATGTCTTGTCTCTTATGTGCAAAAATGGCTACTCCATTGCCAAATGATTTCTGATATAACTGTAAAATTAGAAACAGATTGCTGATATTAGTCCTCTGCAATGAGAATACTAACCACAGAAATTGCAAGGAGTTTCTTTTTAAAAGTTAATTGAAATCACAGCTTGATGCCATTTGCCATTTAAACACAGAAACTCAGTGCATTAAAATACAGAATTAATATGGTGACATATTCAGTTGTTTATTTTTTTTTTTAATTGTCAAAGGACAAGTTGAGTATGTCTCTAAATTTTTAAATACACAAACAAAAACCTTCACCTCCTTAAGGGAACAAAATAATAAAGTATTATAGTTTTTGATCCATTTAAATGGTTGCAAGTCATCTTTTCACCTGTATGTTGAAACCGGCTTCTATTGAAAGATAGCAATACTGTGATATCCCATGTCTTGGGAGATGATAACTTTAAATATCTGGGGATGAGGCCCACAAGATCCCCTATATTTAGGGTATTCCAATGTTATATTTGTGTGATTGGTTTGTTCTTACCAAACCTATTATCAGGAGATCTGTGGGAGAGTTTTACATTTTTCTGCAAACTACACACCCTTCAGGAGACTGGCACTATTATAGGCCATTTTGCAGAGTGTTGCCTGCACTAAAAAACATACTTAGATATTTAAATATTGATTAGTTAACTCTTGTAATTTAATTCTGTTAAGCTAACCTGCATAAATTCTTTTTAGCTGGAACTTCTACTCTCTGACTGATTTCTTGTCAAGAAAGGAACTCCAGGTAGCTGATTCTAGCTAAGTTATATTTTGGATTTAGGGTTGGTGGTTTTGGTAGTGTGAAAGTAGCTATGAATCATTAAGGATTGGTTTTTTTCTGAAAATTAATCAACAACTGCCATTTTTTGAAAGTAAGAGAGAACGTTTTTTAAGGAAGAATAATTGTCCCCTTGCAAGTGAACTGCTGACAAACAAAATAAAAGAAATAGCAAAATAAACATACCTTGATTCTTCCAGCTTTATGATTTATAAGGTTACTGCTCAGAACCAGCTGAATAGTTAAAATTCAAGCAAACAGACAACTGACCTTCAAAATCCTTAAAAACTGAAATGATTTAATGCATTAAATTAAACTCACTACTGCATTTAACCCTTTTTATCTCAACTCCACTTGGACTGAAGTGTGTTGCTAGCTTAAAAAGGAGATCTCCCAGTAATGTGTTAATTTTTTTATTCAGTGAAGACAGCAAAAAGCTAGTGTGTCATAGTCCATACTTTTTTTTTTTTTTTTTAATAGAAATATAGATGGCTATTTATCTTCCTTAGGCTTTTCAGAGGATGATTTAATGTTCAGTACTATTATACTCATACTTTCTTGGAAAAAATATTGTCAATTATATCACTAATAAATGACAAAGGTTTGAAAAAAACATAATAAGAAAAAAAAAAAAAAGAGAAGTCCTAGTCCTCTAAAAGCAATACTTGGGAATGGAGTCATAAAATCATAGAACTGAATGGTAGAACCATAGACTCATAGAACCAAATAATAGAATTATGTAATATTTCGGGTTGGAAGGGATCCTTAAAGGTCATCTAGTCTAAGCCCCCTATAATGAGCTGGGACACCTTCAACTAGACCAGGTTGCTCAGAGCCCCGTTCAACCTGACCTTGAATGTTTTCAGGGATGGACATCTACGACCTCTCTGTTCCAGTCTTTCATCACCATCATTGTAAATTTTTTTCCTTATAACTAGTCTAAATCTACCCTCTTTCAGTTTAAAAGCATTACCCCTTGTGCTATAACTACAGGCATTACTAAAGCTCTGTCCACATCTTTCTTATAAGCCCCCTTTAAGTATTGAAAGAGCCGTCTCTTCTCCAGACAAAATACCCTAACTCTCTCAGCCCATCCTCATAAGAGAGGTGTTCCATCCCTCTTAACATCTTGGTGGCCCTCCTCTGGACCTTCTCCAACAGGTTCATGTCTTTCTTGTACTGGAGACTCCAGAGTCGGACCCTGTGCTCCAGGTGGGGTCTCACCAGAGCAGAGCAGAGGGGCAGAATCACCTCCCTTGATCTGCTGGCCACACTCATTTTGATGTAGCCTAAGATAAAATTGGCCTTCTGAGCTGCAAGCACATGTTGCCAGCTCATTGTCCAACCTTTCATCCATCAGTACCCTCAAGCCCTTCTCTACAATGTTGCTCTCAACCCCTTCATTGCCCAGCCTGTATTGATACTGTGGGTTGCCCCAACCCAAGTGTGGAACCTTGAACTTGGCCTTGTTGAACCTCATGAGGTACACATGGGCCCACTTCTCGAGGTTGTTCAAGTCCCTCTGGCTGGCATCCTGTCCCTCATGCATTTCAACCACACCACTCAGCTTGGTGTCAACTACAAACATGCTGAGGGGCTGTTAATCCCACTTATGTCATTGATGAATATATTAAACAGTTCCTGTCTGAATACAGACCCCTGATGGACACCATTTGCCACTGATCGTCATCTGGATATTGAGCCATTGACCACTGCTCTCCGGATGCGACCCTCCAGCCGTTTCCTTGTATACTGAACAGTCCATCGATCAAAACCATATCTCTCCAATTTAGGAGAAGGATATTGTGGGGGTCTTGTCAAAGGCTTTACAGAAGTCCAGATAGATGGCATTTGTAGTATTTCCCTTGTCCACTGATAAAGTCACTGTATCTTAAAAGGCCACTAGTTTGGTCAGGCAAGTCTTGCCCTTGGTGAAGCCATGCTGGCTGTATCAAATCACCTCCCTGTCTTCCACTTTTCACTTTCTGTGACTTTCTGTTTCTGATTCACATATCTATAGAAGTTCTTATTAATATTCTTTGCATTCCTTGCCAAGTTCAGCTCCAGCTGCCTCTTGGCTTTTTCAATCCCATCCCTGCGCAACCAGATAACATCTCTATGCTCTTCCCAGGATATCTGTATCAGAAGAAAAAAAAAAGTAAATAAAAGTGAGTCAACTTATTTTCCTGTATAAAAATCTATTCACAGACACACTTGTCTAAATTGATAGAGGAAATATTGAAGTAATGGAAGGATAACTGGGAAAACCTAAAATCGAGTGACAGATATTGTTACCAGTTATCTGCATTTTGTGCAATTGTTAATCTTAATTTCTTTTCATGGTAATTTGCCACAAAAATAATAATTTATCATTTTGGACAGTGTTTCTGCAGTGACACTACCAAATGACAGCTGTGTTAGTGAATGGAAAGATTGAATTTGTTTGTTCAATATATATTTGTTTGTTTGATGAATTTTAGATTCATTCAGTATACCTTCCATTAATCACAGAATTTGAGCTTCTTTTAATAAAGCTTTTTTCTGAAGTTTCTGTTGGAGTTATCATATAAAGAAATATTAATTATTAATTTCCTCATATTAAAATTAAAATACAGTAATTTGTACAGAGAAAATCTATAATGTGTACACATATAGCCTGAACTAATAAGCATACACAAAGTAAATTTAAGTATAAAACAGTCATCAAAAGGGTTTTATGGTCTTCTTTATGTGACTTGAGTAAGATAAACTAAATTATTTGCTGGATGAAGGGCTTCAGTAAACTTTCTTTAAATATGATACCAACTGAGCAGAGTAAATTAGTTGAATGCACTAGAACTGGAGCACATTTTTGGTCCACCTAATATAAGTCACACAATGCACTGCTCCTTCATATTCAAATATATTGAATTTAAAAATGTTCCTATAATTCTTACCAAGACTTTTGACATTGTTCAAAGCCCACTGAATTCATTGAGAATTTCTCCACTATCTTTAATGTGTTTTAGATCTGTTTCCATGCTAGTAGTGTATCATTCTGCTTCTTTGATGACACGTGGATGATAAATTCTTATATGAGAATTGGGATAGGAGGGAAAGGGTAAGGAGACATTAGTGTTGGTGGGGACAAATTAGGTACAGCATGCTGCTGTGACCAGTATTCAAACCAGGAAAAAAATATAAAAGCATAGGAAGCACAACTATTAAGTGCACATGAAGTGAAAAGAGCTTGTATATCTGAATATTTTGATCCTTCTCTTATAATTTCAAAATGTTATGTTTCCCAGGCTGCAAGTAATGCAGCTGTTGTAATATGTCCATATGTTTAACTTAGTGAAAGCTGGTGGTAAAATTAGAAGACGCCTGTGTTTTTTTGTTACTAGCTACAGCTGGAAGAAAGTCCTGGGTACACATTTCAGAAGTATTTTTGTTTGCTTGCTTGCTTTTGTGATCATTTTAATGATAACGCATTTTATTTTTTCATGAGCTGGACCCAACTGTGATTAGCAATTTATCTTCCTAAGTAACAGAGAAGTCAGTGGATGCTGCACCAGGTGGTGAATAACTAAATTCTGTCTTAATACCAGTTGACATTAGCATCAAAAACAATAGCACAAGAATTAGAATTGTCTCAGTGGAAAGAACACCTGGAAAAATATAATGAAGGGAAAAATCCATCCTGCTATCTTGATTTGGTAACTTCTGTAACCTCTTTCTTCCCACCCCAATGAAGCAAGCTGGCATGTGTAATACTCTGCAGATGGATCAACAGCAGGAACTCTAGTGGTTTCTCATGGTAGCCCAGCAATTCTGGCAACTAACAACAATAGCAAATAGTGCTCTACACCCTCAATGAACCTTACTGACCCTCTAGGGTTTAAATATTATTCACAAAAAAATTTTTATTTACTTTCTTCTTTAGTATGCTCCTGCTCTCTCTGGGTTGTTGATCTTATTGCTATGTACACCCAATTTTCTCCTTTTGTAGCTTCTGGTATAAACATAATGCCATGTTAAACTATGTTATATTTTGAATTCTCCCTACTATCACATTTTTAAGACAATTGAATATCATACAGCATTTATTGAGAAAAAAAATTAAAAATACACGTATTTCCTATATGTACTATAGATTTTGATATCATATAATAAAATGTGGACCAGTAACATCTGCCAATTAGTAGATTTTTCTACAGATAAGTTTCAAAGAAAAAAAAAACAAATGACTCTGCAAGGCCTGTTAACACCTAATGAATAATCAAGTTCCTGTTCAAATAATCCCTCACAGAATTCAGATTTTTTGCACATGTTAGGCCTGTCAAGAATCAAATGCAGACAAACCAGCCATGTTATGACATACAATGACAGGACTGCTGGTCCCAGTCATCCCATTTTGCAGTATTTTGCAGGACTGCAGTGTTCAGAGTTGCACTCTTCACAGGACACTGAAATAGTCAGCTCATAATACGGTCTTTTTAGCTTTATGTCATTTGACCTCATATGTCCTAAATACCTTTCAGGAGATATTTTAGGATCAGTTCTCAGATGGTGACTTTCTTTTGCCTGGTTCATGTAGATATAAACATCTAGATGCAGACACCCACATTCTGACCTTTTAATCTGGAGCTCAATCCCACCCACCATGTTTTATTTCCTTTAGATTAAGTTAATAAATGTGCATATGTCAGAGATGTTTCATTACTATGCATTACAGTTGCATATAGCACTGTAAAAATCCATGGAGATTTTATTTAGACATCTTATGATACTGTTATGAAAGCCCCACATTCACACAAGCATTCACACCATTGGTAAAATAAATGTATATTAGCAGGTATTTATACGATAAGATATATGGATAAGGATATATAATAAGGATATGACCTTTCAGAGAATCACAGAATGTTAGCATTTGGAAGGGACCTCAAAATATCATCTAGTCAGAGCAGGAACACCTACATGAGGTTACACAGGAATGTGTCCAGGCAGGTTTTGAATGTCTCCAGAGAAGGAAACTCCACAACCTCCCTGGGCAGCCTGTTCCAGTGTTCTGTTACCTTCACTGTGAAGAAGTTTCTTCCCATATTTAAGTGGAACCTCCTGTGTTCCAGTTTGAACCCTTTACCCCTTGTCTTACCATTGGTTGTCACCGAGAAGAGCCTGGCTCCATCCTCATGACACTCACCCTTTATATATCTGTAAATATTAATGAGGTCACTCCTCAGTCTCCTGAGGAAGGAGGACAAACTTGGTGAAGTTTTCCATTCTGGGAGCAAAAACAAATGAAATTTGAGAAAGAGGCTATCAGCTCTGAGAAGGAGTTAGTGATTAAAGTGGTAGTAACATGAAACAAACAAACAAACAAACAAACAAAAACAAAAACCAAAACCAAACCAAACCAACCAATTAAACACTCATTTTGCCAAAATTGCAGAAATACAAATCATTTGAATGAAAAAGGGATACTTTCTCAATGCTAAAATTAAACACAATAAACAATGTTTAGTCAGCTTTATTTTGAGTAGGATATAAAGCATCAGAAAAGCTTTATAATTCACCAGATGACAACTCACCAGTTCAGCTGGAGAAATGTTAAAATTATTGCCAGAATCTATTTCCTTCAGGAGCCTCCTCGGAGCACTAAGACTGACAACAGACATCAAAAAAACAGCAATATATTCTAGAGCCATTTATTCCTTCTGCGTCATTCTTGCTAGAAACTGTTCATCTGAGCTCTCCCCTGGGCAGAACATCTTGAAGGACCTCTTATGTCAACTAGAAAACAAAATAATGTCAAAATAAGACACTCTTACAAAATTTGTGAATAATATAATAAATGCCAACATTTTATGCTATGTTCTATTCATTTTAATTTTGTATTACTTTATTTCCCAAACTCTCTAATCAAGTAGATTTAAATACATTATTATATATCAACACCTATGTTTGTACTGGGATTTATTGAGAGTTTCTATTTGAATTGATTGAATTTAAAACCAAGACAAAATCTCTGATTTTTATCAACACACATTGTGTCCTCTGCTGCATGCATTATTGACCTTATGCCATCCATTTATTGTAATCAACTACACACACTTTGATGCTAAGTGATATCAAACTCTCAGTGATGAAACTAAAGCAGTTCAAAATAGGAGGCACCACACTGCAACTTCTTTTCAGCACTAAACAATAATAAAGATTATTCCTGTTATTTACAATGATTTCTCATTATAAAAATACGTTATTGTTCTTAAGCAGTTAACATTCACCTCAGCTTTTGACCATAACAGAAATTTGTTGGCTCTGTTAGTGAAACACTAAATTTTCTGTCTGTTTCTAAAATGAAAGATGTATTATTATGGTTTCTAGAACAAAACAAGGACATATCCGTAGTACCACTTTTCTTCGTGCCTGTAGTGTTTGTAAAATGGTCCCTTTTGATTGTCCAAAAACATTTTCCAGTCTTCTAAATAACATTGGACACTGGTTTTCTTTGAAAACTTTTAAAAATGTTTATATTCAACACAATTGTTTCTCACTATACATCTGTCTTTCCACAAGCTTCATAGATGCAGGGCGATTAGCATTTATTTATTACTTGAGACTATTTTTCCTAGAACTTTTCACTATAAACTACACACATTAGTTAATTTTTGTTTTGGTTTGAGATTAACTTATTCACTATTGCACACTTCAGAGTCATAATTTTGCATTATCAGTAGTGTGCTATTTGTATGAGACTATTTCTCATATATAATATTTAACTTATTAAAAGTGATTAAGCAACTCATAACTTTGACAAAAATAGCCAAGTGCCCCCATTTTTTTTAAGATTTTGTTTAACTAAATCATAGGATATTATTTCTATTAAAAAATCTTAAGAAATGTCTGCATTCTTTTCAATGGATTTGGAAACAACCTATAACTGCAATATTTCTATCTAGACATTATTTTACTTTAGTCAATAAATGTATAAGGGATATGAGACATATAAAACTCTTTGAATAACCATGATCGGTTGGCAAACTGTATTGGTAAAATGGTCTCAAACAGCATAAACTGGTTTCAGATTTAAAACTGGCAGTAGTTTGAAAATATTTATCCTGGACCTCAGTTTCAGGCCATTTACACAATCCATTAGTTCAGGGGTCTTGGCTCTATGAACATAGTTCAAGCTTAACTTTATTAAAAATAAATGTGTTTGAAGTCTTCAATTAATGCCTCCTGAGATCAGAAAATTTCATTTCACTTCTTTCAAAATATTATGAATGTATGCAAAGCTTTTACACTACTAGCTAGAGTAATTGTTTTTCCTTTATGAGATGTTCTATATTTCAAAGTCAATTACTGCTACCACCATACATGCTGTTTCACTTGTTTTATTTTCTAATTTGCACTGGAGGGTGCATCGTATTTTCATGTAACGAGTCTGAACACTTTCCAAAGAGGCCTCTTCCTATGTATTGTACTTCTCATAGCCATACAAATGCTAATACAACCACATGCATCTCTATTGGGATGCGGGAGGGGTAAGGGTCAATTAAAAAATGTTGTTTAAATTAAACAGATGTGCCTTATGAGAACCTATTAATGTGCAAAAAAATAGCACGAAAATCAAAATGGTTTATTCTGATCAGGTCACAAACTGTCTTTGATCATACTGGGATGTTTTGTAATGCTAATGTCTTGCCGTTTAGTAATGACTGTGGGTTTTGTTTTTTCATGCAACATTAAAAGTTGAGTTGGGGAAACAGAATCAATTATTTTATGTCTATGGAAAATAACTCACCTTGTACTTTACCTTTTGAAAAATGAAAGGAATTTTTTTTTTCTGAAATGAAATTTAAGAATCTACCTATAATTATCTGAAGAAATGTGGGGTTTTTTTTTAATTAAATGGATAAGGATTTTTAAAATTATGTATATGTATATGTATGCGTATGCCTATGTAAAGAAACTTCTCTAGAATTTATTTGAAGTTGGTTTTCTTTATTTCTTTTGGGTTACACCTCTAAATCTCATTTAATTTAAGACAGATGTTTTAAGGATGTATTTGGATATTAGATAACCTAGAAGAGACCCTTTATTACACATTTATCTTTTTTTTCCCAATTTTTCTTTATCTACTAAAAAAACCCACTCTTTTTAATTGCATGCTGTTATTTTAGAACAACTTCTTTAAAAGTCTTGATCATGACTTAGATCTTGCACTGAATTTTTTTCTTTCTCCTACTCAAGGTTTATTTATTTCTAGTAAGAATTTTGAGAGCTTTTCTAAGGCCTTAAAAATTCTCAATGTTGTATTCTATTTGCATAAGGCTGTTGGATCTTTCCAGGAGTTTAAATTGTAAACTTCATGTCTCAAGAAGTAATCTCCAAGTTGTATTGATACAGATCTTTGTAACAATTTCCATTAGAAAATGCATTGTTCTAGTCACCTATTACAAAAAATGCAAATATTAATTAAAAATTAACAATAAATTTTATGGAATGTTTAAGTTTACACTTGTTAAAAAATAGAGAAAATCTTTAGATATATGGAAAGTATATGGTCTTAGTCTCATTTCACCTAGGTTCATCATCTGTTTCATTGTTGCTAGGAAAAGTGTGTACATTAAAAGCTACATTAACTTTATGCTCTAAAATATATAACATAAGACACTGTTTTAATTTGTGGAATCTGGACTTTCATTAATATAATGTTTTGCATTCACTTTCCATTTTCATCCAATGAATTGATTGATACATGAATCTTCATTAATTTCTTCCTTCTCCTAGATTTCCTAAACATGCAAATTGATCCTACTTGCCAGACAAGCTTATTAAATGCCTCTGGCTTTCTGGAACTGTAAGACATTTGATCACAAAATGAAAACACTGGCATGTAACTCGCATTGTTCTTTCTGGTTTGGCTGGCTTTTGTACAACATTCACATTAGCTCTGTGCCTACAACCTCAAACTGAATAATATTAGAAATGCATGATGCATGGATGAAGTTCAAAGGAAAAGTGCCAAGCGAATATCGGCCTTTTACGTCCTTCTCTGTCGAGCACATGTTCAAGTTGGATTCAGGATAGAGAACAGATAGACAAATGCTAAATATTCTCAATGCAAAATGAACTTTAGTGTCTTAAAAACTAATATTTTTAAGGGCAAATCCAACATGGTGATCCAACTCAATCATTTTTTTAACATCTTGGTCTGGATAAGATATCATTTACTGTAATAGGTGGTCATTTCCAACAGTAATGAGAAATATAAAGAGTAATTTTAGAGCTCAGATACAAAGCCAGTCAGAAATGAAACATCCAGAAGGAGAGACTGATTTATACACAATTTAATATGCCACTTCTCAAACATGGGACAGTTACCCTTCATTCTATTCAGAGTTATATAAAAAAAGGCTTTTATTTTGTTCAACATGGTCACAATCATAGTAAGAACCAATCTTTGGCCTTTAATTTCTCATGGAATATTTAGATACTGTGCAGGAGTTTTTTGTGCAGTTATTAATAGTAGTAGTTAATTTGTTTATTTAAAGGCAATTGACTCCTACCCTTTCTAAACTAATGCTTAGAAATTTATACATTGGCCGATTCAGTCTCTGAAAAGGATGCAGGTATATCTCAAGATATTATTTGAAATGTGTATGCTTTCCTTCTCCTCTTCTGGTGATGTAGATTGTCCCCCTGAAACCCATGAGGATCCCTGTGCAGCAAGTAGCCACTGCAACCCACAGACAGCACCATGCTGGGGAGATTATCCACACTGCATCTCACAGAGGACATAGCCACAGAAGCAGGTGGATATGCCGCTCCACTGTGGGTCATGGAGGACTCACACTGGAGCAATTTTTCCCCGAAGGACTGTATCCCCTGACAGGAACCCTATACCAGAGCAGGGAAATAGTGCAAGGAGTAAGGAGAAGCAGATATGAAGTGTTACGAACTGATCACAAACCTCTTACCCCACATCCCCTGCACTGCTTGATGATGGAGAGCAAAAGAAACTGGAATGAAGGAGTGAAGCTGAGCCTGGGAAGATGGCAGAGATGGGGGGCATGATGTTTTAGTTTTTGCCTCTATTTCTCACCATTTTGCTCTTTATTTAATTGACAATAAATCGAATTAATGTTTTGCAAGTAAAATCTGTTTTTGCCATGATGGTAATTATTGAGTGTTGCCCCTGTCTTTTTCTCAATCAATTAACTTCTCCATCCTTCTTTCTCGTTCTGTCCTCTTGAGCAGAGGGAGTGAGAGAGCAGCTGGATGAGTGTCTGGGGGCCAGCCAAGGTCAATAGACCATGAATATATTCCTAACACTCAGTAAAGTATGACTCCAACGTCAAATTGAACTTCTATGCAGTAGTAATAATACTGAAAAACCAGAGTAATACCAAGGGAACGTACATCAGGAAAAGACTTCTTGTTGCTTAACAGATAGATAATAGTTTTATGGGTGCAAGAAAAATAACTTGAGGTCCTGAGCTTCAATTAAAATATATAAAGAAATGTGACAGGGAAAAGTATCATTGATCAAATCCTCGATTACTGTATGTATAAATTTTTTCACTGTGATTGTTTAATATCATAAAGGATATTAACAGCAGTGTATACTTTCCAACAAGTGCTTTAAAATATCTCAGGAAGAGTAAATTAGCAGAGATCACACTATTAAGATGTTAGAGAAATAGAAGTTTTGAATGGATGCAGAACAGAGGATAATTTTAACTTCTACCTTCTTGTACTCTTTTCAGCTTCTTGGCAACTGAGATAGACCAAAACAAAGGAATTTTAAGTAGTTATGAGGAGCACCTCTCTCTCCCCCTGCCTCCCTCTTCCCTCTTCTCCCTCTCTTCCTCAGGTCACTATCTGTGTTACACTTCTCATTTTTTGAATTTTTCCTGATGTATAGATATCTATTTTCAGTCTAACACCACCAACATTTTCCGGAATTTTTAAGGTGCCATATATTTAAATGGGTTTTTAACCACATGATTCACCATCTGTTTCATAACTCATCTAAAAATACTTTTTTCTTGTCTGCTTCTCAATGTTTGCCGCCTTTTACACTATTTTATTGTAGCCATAAAAGAGATATATGTTATGATTTATTTGGGGTATACATAACAAAGTTGCTTTGGGATTTATCTAACTTTATTATTAGATTTTGAATATGTGATTTAACTTTTTTCTTCCCAGCTATTATTGTATAAATTACAATAACTTTTTCAGCTCCCTTTGTTTTCAACTGTTCTATATTGGGTTTTGGGTAGTTTTTTAATTATTTTCAATTCTGCTCTAGTTATTCTGAAAATACAGATGAGAGAGACTTCTTCATATTTGATAATTTACACAGAATTGAAATTTCCCTAGTCCATACACTTTTCTGTTTCATTTAAATATAAAACAGCTTAATAATAGAACCCAGTATTGTTTTTTTGGCCTTAGTGAGTCAAAAGCCCTATGACTAGGCTTTGCCAGAGTACTTAGAATTAGATGTAGCTTTTAACAGGTTGGCATCGGAAGTGCTGAGTCAAGGGCACCCTGCCTTATGGATTTCTATACTTCTACTGTGTATTTAAAGCAGTTTTTGATGTGAGGGTAGTCATCCTCAGATAAGTAGTCAGAAAAAATTTGACAATGTGTTTATGACTCCCCCACTGAAGGTTCAACTTTGAAGTGCCCTGCAAAGTTTATGAGGTCTGCAGACACTCCTGCATACAACTGCTACAGTGTTATCTTGACGTAGTTGTGTACAGAAAGAAAAGTCAAGGCTTCTTATACCGTCATTCCAATAATACAACTTTAATCTCAGCTAGAATAAATGAGAAAATTACAATTCATACAACAAAAGTTTATTTTGCAAAGGGATTATATTTTAAAAGAGACTAGGCAGCAATTCCCAAAGGCCAGGCTAGCAACAACAGAAGCAAAAACAGTTGTCCCTTTGTGTAGACAATCTGCATGAGCAATTACTGTTACTGTAGATTCAAATCTGTAAATCATAATTCATACATCTATTTTTGTCATAATTGTGAACCCAACTCTAGCATGTAGTTGTGCATGCATTTTCATATTCTTAATTGACTGCCTGCTATTTTGAGAATGACCCACCCCAGATTTTCTCATCCAGTATAACAGTTATTGTAATTAATGCAATGTTTTATGCTGTTATACTGTTATCCTAGCAATAAGATTCAGCATAATCTTACTATAATAATCAAAGAAAAACTTGAATCACTGTCATGATATTTGAGAATACACAAATAATATTTTTGGTTACTACAGTGCTATGTGTTTCCTTACCTGTCAAAAAAATAGTTGCCTCAAGAATATTGTAAAGTTGATATTCATACTAACTCACATTTACATGCAAGAGCATTACACGTTGAAATAACCCCCAGAGAGAAGACCTGCCATTCCTTCATGTACTTTCCCTGCTTGAACCAGAAATCCACTTTTTTGGGTAGCTGGAAGAAAGTTGTGGCAAGGGGATAATAGTATCTAGTGAAGGATAAAGACATAAATAAAATAACAACCAAGGAGGACATGTAATTTCTTTCCATTCCAGACATCAAAGCACCTAGATATGCATCTGAAGTTTTTTTATAAAAAATGAGTCAAATTTAGGTGTCCTGACTGCCTGAGAGTAAAGTTGACATCACATCTTTAGTTTTATATGCAATGCCAATTTATGTGTTCTGTGTATGTCATGCTACAGCTATTTACGTGCACTGTTTGATGAAGAAATTGTTTTGTTTTGTGTTGCTCCAGAAGCCTGCTACATTTTTTTTCATGAAACTGGTGTTTATTCAAGGCCATTTTCTTAAAACTGAATTTTAACCTTCCCAAAATTATTCCCTATTATGTGTTATAATGCAGAAAAAAAGCCAGGGAGGAAAGGTGGAGATGAGGGGAAGAGGTAGAAAGGAAAGGAAGGAGAGACAGAGGAAGGAAGGAAGGAAGGAAGGAAGGAAGGAAGGAAGGAAGGAAGGAAGGAAGGAAGGAAGGAAGGAAGGAAGGAAGGAAGGAAGGAAGGAAGGAAGGAAGGAAGGAAGGAAGGAAGGAAGGAAGGAAGGAAGGAAGGAAGGAACTATTCTGGAAAACATTTGTATGAAAAATCATGCACTTTAAAATACTAAGGTATAGAAATAAGAGTATGAACAGCTGCCTTTTGTGATTGGTAGATATGGGAATGTACAATGCAGGTACATGTAAGGAATTGTGGAAGACAGCAGTGAAAAAAAAAGAAAAGGAAAAAAAATATGTGAACAGCAGAATGGCAAAGCACAAAAATAAAATATTTAGTTCAGCTTCCAGACTGACAGGAAATGCTACAACTATTATAGAAGGATGACATCATACTTTCAGAGGATTTTAGATCATACATTCAGCCTAGACATTTAAAATATGGAGCTTAATCTTTCCTAAACAGTAATGATGGCCTGGCAAGACTGATCTGGTATGTTTGAAAAATGCAGAAGGGTTCTGCTAAGGAGTCAGATGAGCTAGTATTCCAGAGAACATTGCAACATTTAGATTATAACTATGAGAATACTGTAGCAAGTGTGAGAAAATCTTTGTGAAAACTAGCTTTTTTCTCCTTCTAGCAACAAAAAAGCCTAGTTCTTCTTGAGACACAGAATCATACAGACTGAGAATGAACTGGTGTTAAAATGCAGTTTCCTCATAGACACAGGACAGGATCTTCAATATAGTAGAGAGCAGTGTCTGAGGTTCATCTTGGTTATATATCTCCAGTGAAGAGTGCAATGAATATGGCATTTCTAATTCATTTTAGTCATAAATTGATTTTTGCAGTAAAAATAACTTTCAGAAAACATGTTTCTATAGAATATAAAGGTACAATGACTCCTCTAATGAAAAATCACCCATAATCAACAAGACTAAGGGACTATTTTAATATATTTTATAATAGCGAATTGTTCATAGATACCATTTAACCATTTTTAATGTAAATCTGCCAGTCTACTCAAGAAGTGCCACTCTCTCTCATGTACATATATGAAACTTGAGATATATGTTATGTAGTTGCAATTACTTGATGAGCTAGGAGAGAAGGAAAGGGAAAGGAAATTTTTTGCTATTCCCTGCTAGAAAGTAAAATATCTCTCATTTGTAACTTCCTCAACATTATTATTAAGTAATGTAATCTTCTTGTCAGTGTAATTTATATTCTTGCCTTTAGTTTAAGCTGAGCATAGAAGAATAATTATTGGAGAAGAATTCTGGAAAAAAAAAAACATGGATTGGCAGGTAGGAAACCTCCAGCTTTCTTGATCAAGATAATGCATTCTGCAAAATAAAATAAATGTATTTTACTTATAAAGAAGGAGAAGAGTATCTTCTATAGCCACTTATGAACACAATGACAAGAGGTTTGGACCGGCATGAAAAAGTCAGATGACAAAAATGTAAAAGTTAGTAATACTGGTAATGTCAGCAGTTCTGGAAGATATAAGAGCAGGTGATTAAAAATATAGTACGACACAACTGAGATAAATAGCATAGTCTTAGGTGAACATTTGAGACATTGATACACAAATGAAGAGACTACAGCAATTATTTGCTAGAAAACTGTCAGAATTACTACATAATTTGCGTCACAGAGTTTTTGTTGGACACAAATAGAAAACATTTCGTAGTTGAAAAAAAATATGTTCTTACAGTGAAAATCTGACAGTTCTGACAGAAGTTTAAAGATAATTTTGGGGTAAAAATAACAAGTCAAAAAAAGAGGACATAATGTACAAAGAGTGGCTAATTTTAGACTTTTCAGGCAAAAGGAGAAAGGAAATAAGGTTTGTATTCTAATCAACTATCCAACAGAAAGATTTTTTGTCAATAAAAAATAATTTTAAATACCAAAGTATTCATTAAAAACCCCCTCATTGACACACAAACTCAATACAGTTGAATTCACTGTCTGATTTGAACTGTAATGGGAAGAAATATTTAAGGAGATGAATGAAGTATGATATAGGCAAATATTTTAGTTTTTCTTTTAAGTGAGATTTGAGTGAAAACTTATAAATATATAAGAATTTAGACAGATGCTCTTATGAAATTACGTAATTAAGAACTGTGAGACAAGGAAGATATAAAGCACAAGAGGAAGAAATTGAATTTAGAAAAAAATAAACTTCTGTAAACTTACAAAACTGCTCAAGTTATTCTCAGAAATATAATAAAAAAATAAAGATAAGGTAGCTAACCAGTTAGTTTATACTAGCTGCTCTGGAGAAAATTATCCAGATATTAATAAAATACAGAAAATATATGAAGAAAATATTATGAATGGATGACCTCAAAATCAGAAAGGAAACATGCAAAAAGTTGGAAAGAAAACAAAAGGGAACATAACTAAAGCAAAAAGAATAGCCACAGTGGTAAAATCAGTATTATTGTGCAAGGTGCATTTTAATTAACAGGGATATAAAGAGTAGTGAGAAAAGAATCTATCAATGTATAACATAGCATAGCATAGCATAGCATAGCATAGCATAGCATAGCATAGCATAGCATAGCATAGTGTAATTAAAAAGAAACCAAGATAAAGGAACAGTAACAAACATTATTAAGTAGAAGCAGGGAACATACAAAAGACTGTGGCACTGTTGCTTTCTTTACTTTCATCTTCTCTAAATGAAGGCTAATTTTGATCAGGTCTTTAATTATACTAAACAGGAAGCAGGGATCCTGCCTGGATTAGTAAAGAAACAGATTTTTAAAAAGATATATATAAATGACAAGAATATTTTGTTTGTCAATATGACCTTATGAAACTGACTCCTTAGTTTTTAAGAAAAGCTAGCCAAAACTGTGTCTAAATGATTAGCAGTTCTCTTACTTTACTTTTAAAGGGCAAAGTAGATCTCGAAGGACTAGAGCAAACAAATATGCCCTTAGTAAAGACAAAAAAAAAATAAATAAAAAAATATTAACTTACGTAAATTTTACACTGTTAATATGTTGTTCTTCACATTATATTCTGCGTAAATGTAGTATAAATAGAAATATCCACATGCATATATGAAAAAATTATTTCAAAAGAAGAGTTATAACTATTCACTGCCAACTGATAAGACACCTGTATAACTTTCAAGAGATTTGCCTGGATTCAGTCAGTATTTACATCAGCAACAAATGGTATTCCCTTGAAATTATAAGTGTAGATGACATCAAGCTATGAGAATCACTTAGGTTTAGAAGATGAGACTGGTGTTCAAAATTATCTTGATTGCCTGTGGAGATGGCATAACAACAAGACAAAAATTTGTACAGACATGTTAAAGTCTATACCTGCTTAAATAAAACAAAGTTAAAAAGGAAGGGAAAGGGAACATGATTCAGATTTCCAGTGTATCACAGATTATTATAGATGACTAACTGTTCTCCATGGTTTCTTAGAAACGAGCTTGATAAAGTCAGTTGAATTTGAAACAAGGACAACTGAGACCAGAGATTACTAAATGCTGATAACACAATTGACTGGAAAGGACTGCTGATAGGTACTGTGACATTTTCTGATATTAAACAGATAAGACAACATCTGGTACTGTCATCCAGGTACTCCTGGCCCTTTCACAGTTCATGTGTTGAACTAGAACTTCCTTTCCAGACCTGGAGTTCTACAATTTGGTGTTCTCTCAGGCTGCTTTCTCTGGAAAAACAAGCTTGGTGGTTAAGGCATCAAACAAAAAAGGAAAATATCCACAACTATACCCTGCCTTCTGTCTCATGAAAAAAATCATTACTCAAGACAGATGAACCTCAAAAGACAATTTAATTATATTTACTGAAAAGGAAAAGATACTGAAGAAGAGATCAAAGTGGAAGTCTTAGAAACAGTTCTTGCATCTTGTTTCATTACTTATGAAAAGGATTTTTTTAAACATAGTAAAATGAAAAGTTTATAACTTAAGAGGGAAAAAGTAATCTGGACTAGCTTCACCCAAGTGTTTCACAGACTATGAAATTCTTTTGATTCTGCTCTCAGACAAAATGTATCTATTTTGCTGCTGGTTTATTATTATCATTGTTGTTTTTGTTGTTATCTCCCTGTAACAGAATATCGTTAACTAAACTGATGATTTGTAAGTGGGGCAGATTATTTAGCTAAGTAGCAGTATATTTAGTTTTATTTTTCTAAGTATCTACATAGAAAATCAAGACAATGTCTTAAATTTGAGTCTAGAACTTCTTGATGGTAGTCAGACACTTGTAAAAGGCTTACAGAAGTAACTATAATATCTGCTATTTAAATAGTAGCTCAAGTTGTGCAGAACTGTAAATAAAACAAGTATACTTCTCAAGAGGCCATTAGTCCTTCTTGTACTGGTAAACTTGTTTTCTTATTGCTAGGCAACAGAAATGTCATGTTCTGATCTAGAGAGAAAATATTTTCCCACTCTTGGAAAATTCTTGAGAGTTCTCAAATGTTTCTATGTAGTGTTGGCCAGAAAGTTTGGATAAATTCATTGCTGGTGTATTTTCTCACTAACTGGTATGATTGTAATGAGGAAATGTTCAAAGTTTTCAAGGACAAAACAAAACAAAACAAAAAACAAAACAAAACAAAACAAAACAAACAAACAAACAAACAAGAAAAAGAAAAAAGAGACCTAACTCCAAAGTGGTTAGTCCCTCTCTTCCTCCAGTTTTACCCAGGGTTTACAACACCCATACTTGATGTGGAATAGCCTACTTATTTTCTAGTACATAATTCAGTATTTTATGTACGAAGTTAATGAAGCATTTGGAGAGGAAGCTGTATGAGCAGCCGCTAAAGTCACTTGTTTTGTTCAGCCTGGAGAAGCGGACATTTAGGGGAGACCTCATTGTGGTCTACATCTTCCTCAAAAGGGTAGGTGCTGATCTCTTCTCTTTGACAACCAGTGACAGAACCTGAGGGAATGGCAGGAAGATGTGCCAGGGGAGGTTTAGTTTGGACATTAGGAAAAGTTTCTTCACCCAGAGGGTTGTGGAGCACTGGAACAGGCTCCCCAGGTCTGGCCTTCAAATCAAGCATGACTACCAGGCTGACAGCTGCATATGCTTAGTATTACTGTCATCCGTTGGAGATTTGTCCTGGAAAGAACTAACTGGTATGGTACAAAGCACAGCCAGGAAAAGAGCTAGCACTAGAGTAATCCAAAGATAAATAGTTCAAGCCTGTCCAATAATAAAATAATTTTATTACTTAATATAATAAACCCGTTACTGAAGGAATAATCACAGACTGAGTTACACCACAGCATGAATCATAGGTAAGCTTTGGCACTACCATCAATAGGCCATCTTCCTTCTGTATTGCTCAGTTAATTTAGAAACTAGCATAGTTAAAACAATGTGGCAGAATTAACTGTAATCTTGGATTATAAAGACAAAAGGGTATTGAGAAGAGATATTTCACTTTAAAACATGTAAATAAACTTCACTGCTGTTTGGTCATTTTTAGAACTGTTTCTCTTTAAGAGGCAAAATTTTATATTTCATAGGAATGATACACCACCAAAACAAGACAAGGAAATGGTAATGCTCTCATTTTAACTCTGAAAATTGGAAGATGTTTATGATCATGAATGATATTTATTACAGAAAGTCTGATTTTTGCATTCCAAATTGAGCTAGCCTACTCTTCCATGCTAATTAACTTAAAATTTCATGGCAGCAGGGCATGCTTCATTATATGTTAATTGCAGGACCTAACTTTATGTATGCTGACAGAAAATAAAATAAAAAAACCTGTTAGGCTTGGCAATGAATATGTATGCCATTTAAAATATTTAGTAGTTAGCAATTTAGTGTGCATGTTCAGTAGAACCAAACAAATTTGAAAATCTGAACACGGACATCTGAATATGATAAAATGTCATAACAAGTAGACTCTGCATTTTTTCATTCAAAAGAGTACTGAGCATAATTATACCTATTAATCAGAGTAGACAGATATTTGGGGTTTTGTTTGTTTGTTTGTTTGTTTGTTTGTTTGTTTGTTTGTTTGTTTTTTGGTATGACTGCATGCTTATAACCAAAACAGAGCAGTTACTATTGCCATAAATTTGCTGGATGATATAGGAAAAACTAAAGTAGAATTCAGCAAGAATCTATTTTGACATGAAGATTGGCCCAAATATGTCCACACTAACAGCTACATGAGGAAAGGAACCTTAGAGTCACAAACATTTAACAAATGAAATGCAAAGGGTTTTTCTAATCTTCTCTTCCTCTTCTCTCACAAGTCCCATCATTAAATCTCTGGGACAAATAAGAGTACAAGAAGGTTTCAAAAATTGTCAGTTCAAAAATTCAAAATCTGAATGTCCAGTCATGCAATTAAGCATAGAAGAGAGAAAAAGGTACACCCTAGGAGTCAAATGGTGTAATTACTGTTAGAAACTCAAATATGAATACAATATTAATGTTACTACTACTATAAAAATTAACATTGTTAACATTAAATAGTTGTACAAAATGAACTTTAAAAATACAGAAGCTTATTACCCTTTAATAACGAGAAAACTTGGATCAGATTTTTTTAATGTAAGGACATTTCCACTTGTATATTTAGAACAAATCTTCAGAATATACTTAAAATGTGTCTACCATAGCTTCCAGTACATTTTCCAAAACATATGTAAGTGAGAATGTAATAGACTTAATGATATATTTGTTAATCAAACCAGTCTAAATGGATATATTATCAGTGGCCGTGAAACCTAGCATATAACATGATATTAGTACATGCTGCCATTAAACAATGCAACCTGTATGTAGACTTTTTATGTGTAAAAGCCTAATTTAGTGTACCCTGCAGAACATTCAGTAAGAGACTGACCAGAGATATGGGCCCAGTTGCATCCTTGTGTGAATGAGATAACAGGGGTCTTCAGCACAAAGTGGGAGGAAAACCAGCTCAAGCCATTGGAGCCTTGGCCAAACCCAGCATGCTAGGCCAAAGATAAGAAGTGCATGACAAGATAGACTGCACCCTTCATCCAAAAGACCCCCGCCCGTGACCACCCGGAGACACTGCGCAGGCGCAACAGGAAAGAGTCAAAGGTGAAGACTATAGATATAATTCCTTGGAACTCATTTTAATAAGAATGGCCTTTTCGAGGAAAAAGTTATGAATATGTATAGGCATTCCTGGAATAACCATGAATATGTAATCCTTTACCACATTTAACCAAGCTTGCTGCTACTGGAAAGGCGTGCCACGGTGGAGCGGAGACTCCCCGGCCGCCCAGCGCTGTTTTGCCCTCTTGCCGCTTGCTGCAATAAATTCTAAGCAATTTATTCCGACGAGTGCATGCTATTTATCGTGATCATCTATAACAGAGAAGCAGAGTAAGGTAATAAAATTATCCTACATGATTTATAAAAATAATTTATGAAGAATAATAATCTATCAACTCTTAATGATACAATACAAAATTGATTTGTCAAAAAAAAGTGTTATTATTTCCCTTTCACATGTCGTTCTAAAATTTACTGATCAGATTATTAGTTGGTCTTTCTTCAGAATATCTCAGAAGGGAAACTTTGTGGAAAATCAAAGAAGAAAAAAAAAAGTTATTATTGCTAATTTTGTGGAAAAAAGCCAGCTATTAACTTTTATCTTTGAGATTTCCTGTGGAAAGTATGCTGTACTTGCTGCAGTAAATACTGTGTTATGATTTTATGAAGTTCTGTTTTTTCCCAAATCAATCTTGATAGCAATTAACATTTTAAATGGATGTTTAGAACTCGCTCATTGAAACACGAGTTGTTTACAGCTTCTTTATTTGAAATGAATCAATGCATAAAAACATATGCTTGTTTCCTCCCTCTGAATTAACTTTGAAGATATTGTTGTCAAAACATTTCTATTAATGAGGTGTTATAGATTCGAGCAGTAGTTTAATCAAGGGACTGGACTTTCTAAAATAAAAGAACAATATTATGCATAATAGTAGGATGCAGTCTGGAAAAGTTCCATATTAGTTTATTCCAGAGACATGTTTGTTCATATGTACATAATAGTTCACAAATTTTAACTTATTTAGATTCTGGATGTGAAGGGAGATGAAGGAGGTGGAAGTTTTGATTTGGATCTGATTAAAGATTTTCTAGTCAGTCTAGTTCCTAATTGTTGCTCCTGGGGAGATGCACAAACATAGAAAAGCACCTGCAAGACAGTTAAAATACCTAAGGACATTGCAAGTGACTCTAGACATTCAGTTGCCAGCAGTGAAATTAAGCCTCAGCAGTAGAGCAGAGGTCCCAGAGGTCCTCTCTTGTACCTGCCAGGACTTTCAAATAACATCGAACTTCTCAAATGGAACTAGAGATGGCAATGGAATTGCACATCAAGTGGGCAATTGAATCAAGCTCAAGTTGTTTCTGAATCGCGAGATAAATACCACCATTAATGACTAAAGTCCTTCAAAGAGCTTTCTTATAACACACCTACTGCAAAATAATAATCTAAAATATAGTACTAATCTACAAAGTCTATTTAATTCAAATAAACAATGAATGCCATCAGTAAAACCACATTAAAAAACAAAAACAAAAACAAAAACAAAAACAAAAACAAAAACAAAAACAAAAACCAACAATGTGTGTGTAGCAGAATATGAACTTACCAGCATGAAAATATTGGTTTCAGGGGGTGGAAAACCAGCTTCCATCAAGTTGGTATATTTATAGAGCAATCATCTAAACCAGCTTCCATCAAGTTGGCAAATTTATAGAGCAATCATCTGACAAGATGTCAAAACATGAGAGGAATTCCTGGAAATGAACACACTTACAGTGTGGAAGAAGTTTAAATGAACTTTCAGATTGTATAAACAGCAAACTCAAGGATTTGCCATGTTTTTTAATTGCAAATTAAAAAAAAAGAAAAATAAGCTGTCCATACTGATCTTTTCCTTCTGTGTAACTGAACATTATACTTAAAATAAGTAAATATTGAAGTGGAAATGCCTAATAAGTTTTCAAATTGAAACATAAGAAGCAGCCCATTAGTAATACACATGCATGACATAAGAGATGCATTTTCACTTCAGTGTCTACCTTAATGAAATCACAGATTCTTATATATTGTACACGATCAAGATATGCTGCAAGAAATATATCTGACTTGTCAGACTTGGAGAGACTGAATTCTAATTTTGGATGAGCCACTTCTCTGTGCCTATGCAGTAGTTCACGAATCTATATTCACAAATCTATGAAGAAAATAATTTTCTATACAGACAAGATCTAAATTTTCACACTTAATGTGGTTCAAACAGCCCTGCTGTGTGAACTTCTTCTCTACTGTGTTCTTCTCTAGTGTATAACATTTTGGAATATGTCAACATATAACATTGGAATGATAAAAATTGGCTCCAGTTAGCAACTTTTTATTCCCCTGGTTCTGTATCAGTCTTTCTAACTCCGTTTGGACATGTTTATATTTTTATTGAAGAATTTAAAATCTACAAACCTGATGTTAGTTATAAGGACATTTTTTTTTTTAACTTTCTATTGTAAATGCTGAACCAAAAAGATTAATTCTAAGGACTACTATCCAACTTGTAAACAGTATTAGTAAACTTACAAGTGCTTTAAAATCCTTTAAACATGTTAAAGACAACAGGAAAAGTGTCTGGCACTGCCTGTAATGACATTTTCTGTTGTCTAGACTCTCAGCTAGTTTTCAATGTATTGATTTTAAGCTCTTCTTTAATCTAGTTAATGAGAATCTCTATTCTAAGACTTCTGGTCTGTATAGAACATATAGGCAGCATTATGTCTGCTTAATATATACTCAGTAATATATACTACCTCATTATCTTTCTCTGATAGTTCTACTTCTAAAAGGAATTACACTTCACACTAAATAAGATTGACAGTGTGTATAAATAAAAGCTAAATTATATACATAATAGAGCAGGAATAATATAGCACTATTAAATTAATTAGATTTTCAGGTAATTATTATAATGTTAAGAGAACCAGTAGGAGCTTCTGCAAGGTAGTGAAGGACAGGAAACACTCACCTATTGTGAAGTATAACTTTGAGGATCTTTAAATTCTTTTATCCTAAATTCAAAAGTCTTTGGTTTAATGAAAAAAAAAAAAAAAAGTACCCAGTGAGTAGGGGCATGAGTTTTGTTTCCCTGATCTTCTATGTCATATATTTAAAATCAGTTTGTCATCTCTTTAGGTTTGAGCAAGGGACCACATGCCACTTAAAGGTACTTGTTCTTCTCTTCGATCAAAGTCAGGAATTCTTACTGAGTACTGAACAGCGTCTCTAAAGAAAGTTAACGCTTATGCATAGTTGTGAGAGGTTGCTGTTCCTACCAAAAGATCAAAAATATTTTGTCAAATTCTGTATTAATAATAGATCTTTTCACATGTAATTGAATTTTCCAGTTTGCAAGGCTTTGTTGAAGATGCAGGTTTCAGCCTTGGCAGCAAAAGTTTAAATAAGAACAATGCAAGATAATGCATTCAAGGAACACCAAAACCAGATCTTCTCTGTTCTTCAATAGTCTCAGATCTATCTTTTTTTTTTTTAATATTATGGGGTTTTTTGTCTTTATATGCAGCATATTATTATGTTATTATATCAATCATTTTTGAGTTGAGAAGGCTGAAAGTTACTTATGATAATGTTGTAAATTTCATAACTATCTATCTTTGAAAATGTAAATATTAATTCTACATTAATAGATAGTATAGTTGACAGGTATCTTATTAAAATAATAATTTAAATGTTAGGTTATAATATATAAGAAGTTATGGTGAACATTCTAACTTTGAACTGAGGTCTGCACAAAAGCAACACCACTATTTCTTGCTTAATATACATTAGTCACTGTTATAGTAGAAATGTATGCCATCAGTCATGGTTTAAACCAATTTCCAATTTAAAATATCTAAAAGGTTAGTATTTCAGTTTAAAATCCAAGTAATTTTTCTATGAAGAATTCATATTAAACAACTTTTACATTTTTATCACTTGAATTATGCTATGAAATTGCAATGAGTCCTATTGGTCCTAATGTATTTAATGTTTCCATTTCAAATCTTTAAATCACATTCTCAACACCATCAAAAAATCTGTTTCTTTATCTTCTTTTAGTAATTGAAAAAAAACTTGTTCAGAGGGTAAAATACATGAAAAGTAAAATGTTTCATGACTTACTATGCTTGGCAAAAATCTCTGTAAGAAAACTGTTGTGAATTTTGCTCTTTTTGTTGCTGTTGTAAACCTTTTACAGGAACTCCAACATTCTAGATCATGTACTATCTTCATCACCCTGCTGATGCCTTCCCAAGTGCTCGTTTCTGCATGTTGGTGACAGTAAACCTCTCCAAGAGAATCAGTTAAGATCAAGTTTTCATAAATTTATTTCCTGATAATACAGAGTTCCTTAATTATTTTTTACTAGTACCCACTAGGCAATTTTACTGAGATACACTGTTTTTTATTAAAGTGTATTATATAGTTCTATGAAGATAATTAGTAGAAAATGCAGTGCCCTAGCTGTACTGAGCTACTTGTGACGTATGCATCTACAGACATTGCAACTGCAGCTAATTTTCAGTAGTAGCAGGATAGTAAAAAACAAGGTGTAAACAGAAATACATGTATGGACAACTCTGGAACTCCAGAAAAAAAAAAAAAAAAAAGACCAGGCTTTTGATCTGGATGAAAAGCAGAAATCAAATTTTGTTTAGTTCCCCTCTATCAATTACAGGTGAAGGTGGAAGACCGTCTTCTTCAGTCCATGTAATACACTCTACAACAACATCAAATCCAATGGTTTGTTTGATATATCCAGGTTTTTATTCCACATATGCTGGAAGGGCTACTTTATGCTCATTTTTAGAAGAGGTAAAAGGTGCATACTTTAACTGTTGATCCTGGCTCTGAATAGGCAATAATTCTTGTTTTGCTGAAAACACTCTTTTATTCTTGCTGCCCTTTAAGTCTAAGGCATTATCACTATCTAATAACTGTAAAAATAGAAATATTTTGGACCAGATATCTATCTAACTTTTTTTGGAAGCACTTTTTAGGTTAATGATAGCTGACACTGCATTTGAGTACATGGAATGTTGATGGATCAACTTCATCTTGTGAGGAGAGCAGCAGGAAGATACTGTTCATGAAATCTCCTACAGATAACCTTAACCAGAGTATTTTTGCTTAGATTTATGTGACCTGTAAAAAATCAATCATGTCTAACACAGCTAGCATTACATTGCTTCTTCTTTTTAATGGATTTTCAAATTATTTCTGTTTGATCAACTATTTACTATTGGATTGTATGGATTATCAGTTATGTTCTTATACCTGATAATATTCATTTATTTAAGTCACTAATAAACTAATAGTTCTGCTTTCCTCTTCTGATATCTTATTTGAACTAATTTTTTTTGTTCCCTCTAACTAAGGAATAGTTTTTTTCTGTTTCAGTTCACAGCACTGAAGTGTGGTCTAAATAAGACATTTTGCTTAAAGTAATTTTAAATGTAATTTATATACATGCAACTACCTGCCTAGAAACTTATCACAGCAAAAAGTGCCACAGACAAAATTATCTGCAGGACTGAGTTTAAAAACATGTATCTACATATTCATATTTTCCTGTAAATAAAAATAATTTGTCTTGATTGATACTAGTACTACTTTTTTGTTATGCTTTCAAGTGATATTTTTTCCATAACTGAAAGTTTAAAATATTAATAAATATGCAGAGATTCACATAATTTAGAGGAAGGTGTGAGGAACAGGATATTTCTCAACTTCTCATTAGTTTTCAGGTATAATTAACATTACTTTGATTGTATATGTAATTGGTAACCTGAAAAAACTGCATATGCTATTTATATTATTTAAGGTTTGCATTATTTAAGTTATAGATTAAACATTTCCTGCTTTCCCAGTAACTGTTCCTTTCCCTCGATATCTATGCCTTTTCTGTCCATTTAAAGTTAAAGAGGTTATCAAGGTTTACTGAGAGTTACAGTGTCGCCTTAGAAGAAAGGAAAAGAAATAGAAAGGTTCAATCAAAGTAGGTACACTGAGAAATACTTCTGACAAGACCCAGGCAGAAACTGACAGCAACTGGATTATGCAATCAGTTTATGTAACTACGTAAAGAGATCTTCAAGAGTAGGTGAAGGTATTTTTGCATTTTTTTTATTCTATAGCATCTGTGGATATGATTTCACTGCAAGGCACAAGGAAAGCTTTTATGTTGCAACACACGAAAATGAAGATAGGTCTGCAAAATACAAACCATTTATCAGGAAAAATAATTTGTTCTTTGCTACCCAGTATACATTAAAAAGTAAGAGCAACCAGTGAATATGCTGACTGATATTTCTCATGGATAACAGATATGCAGTGGATGGACCCTTCAGGTCAAAAATCAATAAGGGGTAAATGTTTCTCTCCGGGTTTTCTTTTGCTGTTGCTTAACCCTCCAAAGTGATGATAGTAAACCCATTCAAATAGTGTTCTGGCAGCATTTTGACATTTTAAAAGATCAAAAACTACTATGTTAGATGTCAAGGGAGGCCCAAGACTGCAATAATACCAAAAAAAAAGAAAAGAATCAAGTAAGAAGCAAGCATATGGCATGCAGTTGCATTTCTTGCTATCAATTCTGAAACTCCTGAAGTGGAACTTCTTTATCAGCAGCTACATAATCACCAAGTCAAAACGTTGTATCTCTGAAAATACAGTAAAACTACCGCGTCAATTTAATCAAAAGGTATTAGTTAGAGAAAGCTGGAGAATTACTTGACATCACATACTGATGGGTGTAAGATTGTCAAGTCTGATAGCCGACAAGCTGGTAAATTGCAAATTGCCAAAAAATGTAATCACATCCTGTGATTCTGTGATTTATTAGACCAACAGATTTTTGCCCACAGTCATACATGGAAGTAGAGATCTGCCTTGCTGGAAATGAAGACAAAACAGATATTAGTAAATATCTGGTCAATATGTGGTAAATATGTAGTCAAAGCAGCAATTACATAATAGTAATAAGGCCTTATCCTGTAGAATGTGAAATGTTCTTAATGTTCAGTAATTTTGCATTATTAGCACTATGCTATACAGTAACAGGACTCTAGGCCCTATTAAAATAGCATATAAAAATGTATCAGAGATTCTGGGCTCCTGCACATAACTAACACTGAGCAATTGGTCTGTGATCGCCCCATCTATAAATGTAACCAATATCAGAGGAAATATGTTAGATATATTCTTCTATACATTGTTTTACTGATGAGAACATTACATGGAAGGATCATTGCCTGTATCCAGTTATTAGTACATTACACTTGGAGTCATCTATGCTCCTAGCAGACACAAAACATAAGAATGTTTGGGCTTTAACATTCTGTCAAAACTGTCAACATATCAGGATATCAAAGATCATCTGTACTGTGCTAACAACTCATCATTGTGTCTAAATACTTGGAAATTATATTTAAAAATATTTTTTTTGGACCCATGTGAATATGTAGTAAAAGGTGTCATTTGTTAGAGCTTCCTAGCATACAGAGGAAACACTTCTATTGCTATACTATTTACCAAATAATTATTTGTACACTGTCTCAGAAGTGAGCCAGTTCTACCGACTCCAGCTGGTGTTGCCATGACTTTGTCTCCTACTTTGTCTCCTTTGTCTCCTACTCCTTCCTTTTGTAGTGATCACCACAATCAGTGGCACCTAAGTATATTCACAACAAAACTTTGAGACAATTTATAAATCTCTAAAGCCTTTCTGTTATAGAACATACTTTCTCACAAATTATACACAAGACCAGATGCAATTTGAGTTGTCCTCTTTACTTCTTTGGGATCCAAGGTGGTTTAGTTTCCAAGACAAAAGAAATATATTACTAGATTATAACAAAAGCAAAACAGTCTACAGCAAGACCAAGATTAAGGAAAGAAGAAGAAGAAAAAAAAATAAAAGGCTTCATCTAACAATATATTTAAATATGTCAATATGCCCCATTATTCAGTGTTCATAAAACCCAAATTTTAACACATCAGCATTCCACTAGTAAAGGTAACTCCTTCATCAAGATTTGTAGAGGAGGATGACTGATGTCCTCCTGCATATGAAATAATGCTCATGTGGCTGTACTGTGCAGCATGTTGCCTTTTTTCAAGTAAATTCATTATAGAAAGTTTTTTCATCTGTTGGTATTGTTCACTTAAGCTTTCAGACTATCATTTTATCAGGACTGTTTTAAATGACAGTAATTTCTTAGAGGCACTGAATATAAAGCTATGTTTGAAAAAATATTTTTGTGAAGTTTATAGCTAATTAGAATTCAGATTGCAAAGGACAAATTTGCAGAAATGAAAGAGGAAAAAAATCTTTCGTTCATCCTCATAAAAACCCATTTTAATCTGTAAGAAAAACAACATGTCTCTCAAAGCTGGTTTATGTGAAGGAACTGAGGAAACTGATTGCTGCATCTGCTGCATACCAAATAATATTAAGGGCTAGGCCATTTGTGTTAGACATTATTGAACTTTACAGGCTGCAATATATTACTTCATTAGCTTGTTTATGACTGTAAAAGCCTAGACTCACCATAAACCTTTTTGGGACTTTACAGGAGAACTTACTTGGTCTTCATAGGTTACAGCTGCAATAGCAGGTAAAGCAGCTTGGTAGAAGCAGCCATAGACTGAAATATTTTGTCCTGAGAAGTCTACACTAGATACCTTTCATATTTTATCTATTTATGTATGCATTTATTTTTTCATATCAGAAGTAACTTTGGATTTTTCCACAGACTCAATGCTCATTTATTTGTGGCTAGATTTGGTCCTGGATGTCTTGCAGAAGTAATCCAGTTAATGAGTACAGTGTTCATTCCATGATGTAAACCAAGGACAGTAAGTGGTGTGATAAAGAGATTTGCTTCAAAACCACACTCCTGATTCTTACCAAAATACTATTGTAGACAGTTGCAGCTGCTCATCAATATTATCTTCAATTTAGCTCCAACATGATGTGAAATTCGTCATTAAAGAATGATTGGGTAAATAAGAAGATACTTTTTGACATAAAGAAAATAAAAACAGAGATGAAATGGTGGTGTCCATGCCTGTTCAAATCTCATAGACCTTGTTTAATAATTGTTTTTACTTCTTTCATTCCCACAGTTCTTTAAGAGTAGTTGCTCCTGGTGCCTTTTACATTTAGATTTCATCTGAACTCTGATGCTTTGTTGAGGCACGTGTGCTCTCAAGTTAACAAACAAAATCTTGTTGTTTTTCTCTTAAAACCACATTTGGAATGCTTGAATTTGACTTTGGATACAGATTCCTAGCACTTCAGTTTTTGCATATTTGTATATTTATATGTTCTCTTTACTGCTTATGCTTACTTTTTTTTTTTTTTTAATTTTATTTTGTTTTGTTTTTTTCTGGAAGTACTTGTCAAAAGTGGAAGTCACCTTGTAGACCAATTTAAGTCTAGCGTGCTATAAATTACTGTCTGTATAACAGTCATATATGCATATATTTTCTTACACGTGCACACAAACACTTATAGTGACCATAGAGACACAATATGATTTGTGCCTAATATATATGTATATAATAATTCAGCCTTTGTATATGGCAACATAAAATCCTCTATCGTATCCAGTATAAAAATTATAGAGGAACCTGTATCCTCAGTGCCCTCCTTTTTTACTGCTATTTGGTGTTCTTTTGTTTGGAATGCTGTTATTACTTTTAAGCTGTGGATGTTGCCATCTTTATAAGAAAAGTCCTATCTATAATCTCATGTTTGAAACTATGAACTTAGGCAAAAGTTTCAGCTTTACTGCAACATTTCTTTCCAACTTCAAATCTATATATCAACCTAACTGTCTGTTTCATCTTTTCATAATCACAAGCTATATGAGGCAAGGAAAATTCTGGGTCAGTACTGTGACAGTATGAGATATTAATTTATAATGTATTGTAAGTATCAACAATAATAGGCCATAGTATAACTTATGCCCTTCATAATTTCAAGTTTGGAGACCAATGACTTTCTTAAAGTCACAAAACTCTCAAAGATATAAGGGAGGTCCAATCTGTACAGTGCCTGCCCTTGACCAAAATTTGGTATCTTCTGAGTTACAGCACTGAATATACTGACATAATGATTGCAGCAGCAGATTATAAATATCTGTATTTATACATAGCTCTAAACTAAAAGAGCAATAGCTTGCTTGAGACATTTTTTTTAAGATTTTTTTGTCCTGTCTTTAATTTATTCCTTTCCCCATTATGCTCCAGAGATCCCTGGGCTTGAAGCTTTAAAAAGTATGATTCCTCAACATGAAAACAGACAGTTCTTAATCATATTTTAGGTGTTGTGGTTTTCAGAAAGAGGAGCATTGACTGTACGCTTGTCCTGTTCCTTAGCAACAGATCAAGGGGAGCTCAGGGACTCCACTGGTGGGAGCCTGAGCTGCTCACGTGTTGCTCTCAATATCTCTCTCCACCTGGCACAGTCTATGGGAGGACCAAAATCAAAACAAGCTTCCCAAGGAAAGGTTCTGTATATATAATTTAATACTACTGCATACCAAATGTGTGATAACTGAACACTTGGTTAAGCATTCAATTGTTGGGAGGGGGAAAAAAAGTGACAAATATATACATTAAGCTCTCAGCTATGCTAGTTAAATTTTTGCAGTTAAGTTTTGCAGGGTTTCTTTAAAACACTTTCTTGCAGTGAAGATACTGAGTAAAATCTCCCTAGTTCCAAGGACAGAGAATTTTTATAATTTCAGTTTTCTATACATCCCAATTTGTACAGCTGTTGGAAGTTCAGCTTTCCATTCAAAATGTAATTAACTTGTCAAGCCTCATGGTACTTCATAGCCAATGGGAAGGACATCTTAAATGTAATGTAATAATTTAAACAGAAGTAAAAAGGTAATAAATTAATAAATACCCCTTCCCCAAGGTTTTAAACCACTTTAGATTGGATTAATCCCACCTAATTTAGGGTACACAGCTGTGGCCTTCAAGAAGAGTATGATCCTATTCTCTGTATACAGTAAATGGAAACGATAATTCTGATTCCACATCCTGCACCCCTGCAGCACTGTGGCCCCCATGGCTGTAGTGGCCTGTCAGGGTCTGGGTCAAAGTCTTTTTCTTTAAAATGTTAATTGGGCTGACAGAGGTTTTGTTTTCATATACATGGTGTGCACTCTCTTTTGGTCATAATAGGATTTTAAGTGTGACAGTAGGCAGAGTTATCCTCTCAGAAGACCTTTCAATTTTTTTCTCCCCTTAGAAGGAAACATAACAGAACTATTTTTTCAAATGAGGTTCCACTACCCCTTCCCTAAGTGTATGGGATTAATTTAGGACTCATTTCACGATATTTTGAACATGGAGGTGCCAAAATTTTTCTAGTTCCAGGTGCAGGCTCAAATGAGACACCTCCCTCCCTCAAAGAAAAAATTCAAACCACAAAATGCACTATTGTTGAATAATAGAGAGCAATAAATCTGACATCTTCCTTCTATACCCATCCTTTCAAGTTGCCAAGAGAAGTGGAGAACTGTAGCCTGATGCAAATGATGGATGAGCCAACTACGAGAGGAGCACGGCTGGATCTCATCCTCACTAACAAGGAGGGTCTGGTTGAAGCAGTAAAGGTTGAGAGCTGGCTTGGTTGCAGCAACCATGAAATGGTGGTGTTCAAGATCTCATGTGGCAGGAACAGAATAGCAAGCAGAATTGCAACCCTGGACTTCAGCAGGGCAAACTTTGGCTTTTTCATGTATTTGCTAGGGGAAATCCCATGGGCAGGGGTACTTGAAGGTAAAGAGGCCCAAGATAGTTGGTTAGCAGTCAGGGACTGCTTCTACCAAGCTCAAGATCAGAGCACCCTGACACGTAGGAAGTCAAGGAAGGGAGCCAAGAAACCTGCATGGTTAAACAGGCAACTGCTGGGCAACCTCAAGTGGAAGAGGAGAGTTTACAGATCATGGAAGGAGGGGCTGGCCACTTGGGGAGAATGTAGGGAGACAACTAGGAAAGCTGAGGCCTCCTTAGAAGCAAAGCTTGTGAGAGGTGTCAAAGACAACAGAAAGAGTTTCTCCAAATACATGGCAGATAAAACTTATACTAGAGGCAATGTAAGCCCACTGATGAACGAGGAGGGTGCCCTGGTGACAGCAGATACAGAGAAGTCAGAGTTACTGAATGCCTAGTCTCTGTCTACACTGCTGGAGGCTGTCCTGAGGAGCCCCGTACCCCTAAGACCCCAGAGGAAGTGAGGATAATGAAAGAGTCTGCCTTGGTTGATGAGGACTGGGTTAGGGAGCAACTGAGCAATCTGAATATCCATAAATCCATGGGTCCAGATGGGATGCACCTGCAGGTGCTGAGGAAGCTGACCGAGGTTATTGCTAGACCACTCTCCATCACCTTTGCTAAGTCATGGGAAACAGGAGAGGTGCCTGAGGACTGGAGGAAAGCAAATGTCACTCCAGTCTTAAAAAGAGCAAGAAGGAAGACCTGGGTAACTACAGACTGGTCAGCCTCACCTCCATCCCTGGGAAAGTGATGGAACAACTTATCCTTGTTGCCATCTCAAGACATATCAAGGATAAGAGGGTCATTAGGGGCAGTCAGCATGGCTTCACCAAGTGGAAGTCATGCTTAACCAACCTCATAGCCTCTTATGAGGACATAACGAGGTGGATAGATGATGGCAAAGCAGTGGATGTGATATACCTTGATTTCAGTAAAGCATTTGACACAGTCTCCCACAGCATCCTTTCTGCTAAACCGAGGAAGTGTGGTTTGGATGATCAGGTAGTGAGGTGGACTGTGAAGTGGCTGAAGGAAAGAAGCCAGAGAGTAGTGGTCAATGGGGAAGAGTTTAGTTGGAGGCCTGTATCTAGTGGAGTGCCTCAAGGGTTGGTACTGAGACCAGTACTATTCAATATATTCACCAACGACTTGTATGAGGGAATAGAATGCACCATCAGCAAGTTTGCTGATGACACCAAGCTGGGAGGAGTGGCTGACAGGTCAGAAGGCTGTGCTGCCATCCAGCGAGACCTGGACAGGCTGGAGAGTTGGGCAGGGAAAAATGTAATGAAATATAACAAGGGCAAGTGTAGACTCTTGCATCTGGGCAGGAACAACCCCAGGTTCCAGTATAAGGTGGGGAATGACCTATTGGAGAGCAGTGTAGGGGAAAGGGACCTGGGGGTCCTGGTGGACAGCAGGATGACCATGAGCCAGCACTGTGCCCCTGTGGCCGGGAAGGCCAATGGCATCCTGGGGTGTATTACAAGGGGGGTGGTTAGTAGGTCCAGAGAGGTTCTCCTCCCCCTCTACTCTGCCCTGGTGAGACCACATCTGGAATATTGTGTCCAGTTCTTGGCCCCTCAGTTAAAGACAGACAGGGAACTGCTGGAGAGAGTCCAGCGCAGGACAACAAAGATGCTGAAGGGAGTGGAGCATCTCCCTTATGAGGAAAGGCTGAGGGAGCTGGGTCTCTTTAGCTTGGAGAGGAGGAGACTGAGGGGTGGCCTCATTCATGTTTATAAATACGTAAAGGGTGAGTGTCATGAGGATGGAGCCAGGCTCTTCTTGGTGACTAGCAATGGTAAGACAAGGGGTAATGGGTTCAAACTGGAACACAGGAGGTTCCACTTAAATTTGAGAAGAAACTTCTTTACAGTGAGGGTGATGGAACACTGGAACAGGCTGCCCAAGGAGGTTGTGGCATCTCCTTCCCTGGAGACATTAAAAACCCACCTGGACACATTCCTGTGTGATCTGCTCCGGGTGAACCTGCTTTAGCAGGTGGGTTGGACTAGAAGACCTCCAGAGGTCACTTCCAACTCCAATCTTTCTATGATTCTGTGATTCTGTGGTCATTTAAACATTAACATCTAAGTCATTTAAACATTAAGGTATTTTTAAAGAGCTGAAATTATATTATTTAAATGTAAACAACCTTTGTCAAGGCTATTCAATCAGCTGACCCACGTGTGTCTGGAACCAGCATGTAGTTTTCATAGGTGGTCCTCTGTCAAAACAAATCACCACATACTGTATTTCCAGGGACATTTTTAAAAATTTTCTATCATACCTAGGCTTCGAAAATACATGTTAAAAAAAAAAAAAAAAGTCATTATATTGAGTTCCATGCGGTTCTTTATTTCACTTTGATTAGGACATGAAATGCCCTTATGATGCCTTGAAAATGTTTACTTTTACCACAACAGTTGTTACTGAATTGTTTTCTAAAATAAAGGAAATTTGACTTGTCTATAATTGAACAGCTGTGTTGGAAATTTTTATTTTTTCTGTCTATTGAAGATTAGTTAAAACAGAAATCATTCTGCAGTATGAAAGACCAGGTAGAATAACCACAGAAAGATGGCAGCAATATAGAACTAAAGAAAGCCTTTTTGTAAAAGAATTACCTTTCTATAAAATGTTTCAGGTTCAGAGACTAGAAAGCAGAAAATGTTTTCCTTGCTATTACCTTACAGTAGTCCAATATGTTAGTTATTATCTACCTTAATAAGTAGCAGCAGCAAAAAGAGTTAGAAATTCAGGGGGATTTCCTTCTGCAGATTAGTTGGCTACCCAGAGGCAGAAAAAACAAATAAAAGAATAATTGCCTTACATAGAATTTTATTACTTGTTTTTAGTGCTTTGATTAAACCACAATATAAGTAAGCAGGTTTTACCTAAGTACATTAATTCTATAATTTTATTTGGATATTAATCACTTCTTGTCTTAATCTACTGCCTAATGATGTTATGAAGTTTTAAAAAGCTGGCACATTTCGCCATAAAGGTGTTCGCATTTAAGCAGCATGTAAAATGACTCCTCTGCTCCATTCTCTCCACATGAGACTACTGTGTGTTCAATTAATTAAACTTTATAAAGCATTCCCATTCTTTGGATGAACTGAACAATGACAAGTGACAGTATTAAATAGCAGAATTTAACAAAAAAAAAAAAAATGTTCATTTATCAATAAAATGTACTTTAGAAAGAAATCTCTTTACTATGGTTTCTGCAAAAATTTTGCAGTTGTAGAGTACAAAATTCCATTCAGTTGGCAAAATATTATTCTAATACAAGGTACTACCTCTAAACTAGTGAAATCATTTCAGGCTTAATCATGTAATGAGCTGAATGTAAAATCCACTGTGTTTAATATGGAGGTAACACTAGCAGCTCCACACAATTAGTTTTATTTCAAAAAGTGGGATTTTGTTATGAATTTAATAGAAAAAAATAGCATGCTAATTATTATTATATGAGTCTAGAAAAAAATTAGTTATGACCTTCCAAGCTCACAGAATTTTCCTAACCCCATTTAAAAAGTAGGAAAAAAATTAAAAAGTCACATTAACTCCCAGTGACATAAGTGAGAAATGAGAGTGCTTAGTTCCTCGCAGAAATTCTCTAAATTTTGATACATTTTCAAGCAGCTTAACAGAAAAAGAAAGAAAAAAGAAAAAACAAACAAACAAACAAACAAAACCCCACCACAACAGTGAGAATCTGTTTTTTACTAGATGAGGTTTGCTCAAGAGAAGTGCACTGATTTTTTGTGGTGTCACTGTTTACTGCAGGGTGACAATAAACCATGGCAAATGCTCTCTGTTAACCTCTGCCCTCCCCACTAAGGACAGGTAATAGGAAGAAAAGGGAGAGAGAATTACAAGTTGGAAAAGTTAAAAATGCTTTATTAATGCTACCAATAAATACATAAATTAATACAAATATACAAAACCAATCCTGAATTTCCCAGCATTGCACAGTGACGGCCCACGCAGTGGAGCTGGTGTTGCTCCAGTGATTGCAGGACAGGTACCCAGAAGTCCTGGGCTGGACTCTGCAATAAACCAGACCTGGATTCAGGGATGCAGGGCCTGGAACCAGGCCTCAGATGGCAGGTGAGACAGGCAGGGTCCTCTTCATATGCCGGTCATAGTCAAAGAGAGTGAGACCCTCATGATCTCCCACTTTTATAGGGTGTATGACATGTATGGGATGGAATACTTCGTTGGTCAATTTTAGTCACCTGTTCTGTTCACCGTTCCTTGAAAATACACCCTGCTCACTTATAGGACATAAAAATGTATCAGTAACCTTGGCTGCCACAGCAATAAGTTTAAACCTGGGCCTCTTCTGCATACCATTGCTACTGTTATCAGCTCCCAAGTGGACAGTGTCTGAAAAAGCATACAACCAAATTCAGAAAAGTGCAGTTACTTAGAGGAGCTTAGCTGAAAGGAAAATTCACTGAAAGAGAACTGGTCTTGTTTTTAACAAAATCAGGACATGTGGTCATCCCATTTGCTTCTGTATGTTGTCTCTTGAAGATCATTTTGTGTGCCCATGCTTCTTTGACAGACTTTCCATTTTCTCAGGTAGGCTTCCCTTCACAAAGTTATTTTGTTTTGCAAATACCGTGACTCCAGGTCATTACAGTGCCTCATAAGCAGCTTTCCCGAGTGGCATACCATGTTTTGTACAGCTTATTCATGACCATCTCTCTCTGGTGATGTCAGCATTTCTGGTCAATGTTTTCTTAAACACCTGAATTTTCTCTTTATCTCAGTTTATAAATGATATGTCATTGTAAAATCAGAATACTTTCCAGCTGCAGAAATATTATCTATGCTGCCTCTTATATACTGACCCTTCTGCACTTTCCTATATGTTTCTAATGTCTTAGAGGAAGAAATTCTGCTGCAGAATAATTGATAAGATGTTGTAGGACATCCATACTTTGTATAAACTGACTCAATTATCTGCTTTATCTGTTCCCTAATATATTAACCAATTCACTTAGTGAAATAATTCTAAAAGACACTCCATCTTTGAATTATCTTAAACATACTTAATTTTAGTATAATGAGTTTATAATAAGAATATAATCAATATTAAGAATGGGTGGGTGTTTTCAGGAATGTGGACTAAGTCTCCCTCAATGCTTAGAGAACAGGAGGAGAAAATATCTTCAGCCTACGGTTGCTTAAAACTAAATGTTGGAGTTCTCCTGCATTCTAAAACTAAACTGTTTTTAAGTGTGCTTTTTGACAAATGATCCTGCAGATTTCCCACCCACGGATGCTTAACACACAGAGGCAGCTACTGTGAAAAGTTCCAAAATGCAAACTTGGAAGAATGCTGTGAAATAAAGTCAAAGCTAAAAGCATTACCTGGATTTGAGTGTGAAAATGCCTACATTTCTTAAAGAGATCAAGCTGGCACTTGATGTAAGATCTGTACGGAGGACACATATCATGACTTCTCTGATCCGTTCTCTCTGAAGTCTTTTATTTGAACAAGTCTCCATGAATGAGTAAATCAGCATTCCAACAGGACTTTACTATTGTGTCCTCTTGGGAATCCCTGCTTTGTAAGCTGCCCTCTCTTTTTTAATTTCTTCCTCAATTTCCATCTTAGAAAAAGTAGAAGACATTGTTAATGAAATATATTGTGTCATTTTAACAGGAAACTAAAAATATTCTATCACGGAAAGAGAAAGCTAGGTATTTTACATTATATACATTTGTTGTTTCGAATTAAGCTTCTGAAAATCATCAGAAACCTGAACCTTTCTTTCCTTCTTTTTCATTCACTTTTTCTTGCACTTCCTTTTCTTTCATTTGTCGTTTTTTTTTTTTTTTTTTTTTTTTAATCTATGATAAGAATTACCAGTATGAAAGGGTTCAGGGGCAGTGTAAGGTTAAGACATTGATGGGTTATGGTCTGGATGAGCTTATGTTGGGATAGGAGCAGCTTTGAGTTGAACTTCCAGAGAAATTATAACATTCTGGGACTGTATTTGATCCCTATCAGCATAGTCCCCATTTTCCCCACCAAAAGATGTGTAATGTAAAAAAATGAGTTTCTACATCCCTCTTCTACTCCTTCACTGGAAGGTAATCAAGAGAGCAGGGAAAACCTGAAAAAACTAAACACAGTGGAGTAATCATTGATACAGTACCTCCCAAATAGTCATAAGTAGATGTTCTAAATCAGTCAGGAGGATTTTTAAATTTGGTGAAACAGCTTTATAAAAGGATAAACTGAGATCAAAGAGTTTGGCTTTTCAAAAATCAGTTTTGGTTCTTATGCAGAAACAAATGAAGCAAGATAGAATAACAAATGGAAAACTACAAATGGAGAACTACAGTTACCATAAGTACCATAAATTACACAATTTAACAAAGGCCAAGAATATGCAATTTATTTTCCAGAGAATCAAAACATACAGCAGATATCAAATATGTTAAAGACTCTGGTTATTTAGTCCTAGTATAGCAAAAAGAATTAAGAAAAAATTAGTTGCTCCATGCATTTTTTATCTGAGGTTTACAACAGTGTGAAGTGACAAGAAATTTACCTCAGAGTTTCTATCCTTATACATATATGTATGAAATTCTATCCTTATACATATATGTAATTTACTTTTCAGTAACACTGAAGGGTTAGGAGTTAGATTTCACATAAATGTGTTCTAATTTAGTTATTTATATGGCAAAAAATTATTATTTATGAAATTACAACAGTCATATGCAATAGCAAACACAAATGCTGTAAAAGAAGCAATAGGTTGCTTTTCTACATAACCTAAAATGTGAGGTTCTTTTAGTAGTTTTTGTATTCATGTTTATCTAGTGGGTGTCTTTCTTGCAATACTCAAAAAAACCTGCACTAGGCATATTCAAAGATGATTCTCATGAAATTAGAAAACTGACATAATGAAGTCTGAACATCTTAAATCCCACCCCCCCCCCCCAAAAATGACCATTTGTATAAACTGTGAGAAGCTGAAAATATCAAATGCATAATTTTTGAAGTGTTTTGTAGTTGCTGTTGTTATTTTTTTAATAATCTTGATTTTTTCTTTTAATTGAGGAGTTAGTTACTTGGAATGTTTTGCTTCATTGTCCTAATCCAGTAAGGGATACCTAATTTTTCACCCCACTCAACAGATGAATCATACACACCTGAGGGCTTAGGTACTAAGACTGTAGAGCAATTTGCCGCAAAATGGAGTACTTCTGAAATACTTCACAGTGTTAAATACTTCTCAGTGTGTATGTGTGTGTATGTAGGTAGTGTCCTGTATACAACATTGACACTTGAGAGGCGCTTTTAGCATGTCAAAAATTGTCTTGACTGTGTGTCAGACATGGAAAATGGTTTCCAAAGTAATTTCCTCTAGACATAATCACTGTCTCCAAGAAAAGTAAAAATACCTACAGCACACCTGAAAGTCTTTTTAAAATCTGACAGGAATAAATGACATCAGAAAATAACTGACAAATATCATCACAACTTTTCTGTTCTCATTTTCTACAGAAGCTAAAAGCCTAAAGTGTGTTTATTATTTCTAAGGATGAATTTAAGGGTCATATTTACAATGACTTGGAACTTAGTAAATGTCCCAGAGAAATGAAGGTGAGGATCACATCATATTTCTTTTTACTCTCTACTTTCAACTGCAGTTCAGCTTGAGTAGACACATCTTTGTCAAAGCAAAGTCTCAACAATGTGCTGCATGCAATAGCAATGACAACATAGCAACTCCCTTTAGTCTTGAACTGCTGAGCTATAAAAATCTAAACTATCCTGTACTACCCTAATAAATTGTATTTGTTTCCAACATTATCAAATAATTATATTATTTTATTTCTCATCTTCTTTGTTCATGAGGAAAATAGTACAGGCACATGCTATGGTATAGGTATAATTCCATACAACACAGTGCGTAGAGCAAAGAAACCTGCAAAAAAAAAAGAAAAATTGTCACAGGAGCATCATGATCTTGTCTTTGGCAAGAGTTGGGTAACTCTTGACAGGTCAGACCAAACACACCAAAAAACCTCCAAAAACACGTGGGTTATGACATATGTTTATGACAGGCAGCAACCTGTCATGAAAAGGTGGTTGAAACAAAATGGTGTCTCCCTGCATATTGTTGGTCTGATGTACCTCCACATAAACTGGAATGGGCAGATGGACCTGACACCCAGTCACAACAGACTATATGACTGAAAGAGAGCAGTGACAGTGTCTAAAATGATCTGAATCTTAATTGTGAAGCTTGATGACATAAGTCCATTTTTCTAATTTAATTCCTCTCAAATTCACTCACTGGAGTATCCCAGAGAGGAGTTGAGTTTACCTATAACATTTGTTATTTTATGTGTTTTTCATGGAAGACATTCCAAAGCCTCTGGTCCCTGGGAATCTCTGAGTAACTGTTACCCTCTTCCATTTCAGTTTTGTGTTCAGATTCATATCCTGGAGATACAAAGCTTCCTGAATGTTGTTCTGGTTTTATATGGAATAGAGTTAATTTTTGTTCTAGTAGCTGGTGTAGTGTTGTGTTTTAGTTTCAGTATGAGAAGAATGTTGATAATACACTGAAGTTTTGGTTGTTGCTGGGTAGTCAAGGTCTTTTTAGCTTCTGATGCTCTACCAGGTGGGAGGGAGTAAAGTCAGGACAGCTGACCCAAGCTGGACCAAGGGGTCTTCTTTACCATATGACATCATACTCAGTATATAAATTGAAGTTGACCAAGGGGCAAATACCACTGCTCAGGAACTAATGAGTTGTTGGTGTTGTGAGAGATGAGCAATTGCATCACCTGGTTTATATATTCTATTATTATTACCTCTTCCTTTGCTGTGTTGTTAAAGTCATCCCTTGACTTTTGGGGTTTTTGCTGATTCTCTCCTTCATCCTACTTTGGATAGGGGGATAAGCGAACAGCTGCATGGTCCTAGTTGCCAGCTGGGCTTAAAACACAACAAAGTGTATACTATCTTAAACTACAGAAGGAAACTACAATAACCACATTTCTGATTTAGACACCATCTTGGTGTCTAAACTTAAGTGGGGACAATTTGAGCTTCGGTTTTCAAAACAGCATAAGTCTCCTTGAACTGCTGAACAATTACTTGTGTTTAGCTTAACTAAGGTGTGCTGCATCTGGCAAGCATAATGTCATGTAATTTTTTACTGGAGTTAAAGTAAATTCTTAAGTTCTCCATCTAGTGTCTGTATTTATAGCTTATTTCTGAGTGTTTTTGTTAACTTTTAATAATTTGATTAATGTAGTTAATCTATTTTTCTAATCCAGACAGTATATTGAAAATCTTCCTAAAAACAGGTGGACAACCAGCATACATCTGTGTGGGCCATCTATGCTGCACAACTCCATCCCTTCTCCCAGCTGTAATCTCACAGTGGTACCATGTCTCATTATCTTCAATCACATCTGTTGACATTTGCATTCCAAAAATCAAAAATGCTTCAACACTAAAGGAAAAGGAGGCTTAGATTATGGATATTACAGCAGGTGCTGGGAAGCCCACTGAGAGAAAACAGTGTCAAACGTATGCAACATGAGCACACAGCTTGCTGTTGCTTTGAGAAAGGCAATTTTATGGCAAAGCAAGGGCACAAGGGAATCCATTCAAGAACAAATAAGTGAAAGAGAAACAAAACACAAAGTAACATAGGCAATCCAAAAAATAGGAAAATGGCCAAATGTACATTTTTACCATCTGGCCAAGAGCAAGGTACCTGATGCCTTTACACATGGGATATTGGCAAAATGAAGAATGAACATGATATTTTATGCAGTAAGTAGAAAATACAGTTCCATTATTCAAGGTTTTAACATCACAGTGAAAATATAAAGATAAACGATTCTTACTGTTACCTGCAGTAAGTGAGATAGAGGTCGACTGATTTAGTCAGAAAATTTTCTGAGCTTCTTGAAGTGCACAAATATGTTGGTGTTATTTGTTTTGTTTCTTTATAGAAACTAGACTGATTAAAAGTACATTGCAAATATAAAAAAACTCATAACTTCTAGTACATAAGAGCCTAAATTATGCCATCAGCTGTTTGCAATTAAAGGGACAACTCAACCGATTGGGTCAAGTGTTTTATGTATTTATAAGTATAATTTATTTTCTATGCAAGAAGAATTTAAGTGTTGAAAATGTAAAATATAAAATGTGGTATGGTTATAATATTGTAGAAAATGATGATATTATGCTTGTCCAAAAGTAATGTTCTAAAGGAAAGTAAAACCAGAATAAAAGGGTTGTGACTGAAGAACTAGGTTCTGATCAACAGAATTGAGTAGAAACTTTAAATCTCTGACAGATTTCTTGTGTGCCTTCAGAAAAAAAAAGTTTGCTTCTAGGGCACCTGCTTTTAAGATCCTTGTTTCCCCAGTGTCCAGAATAATAAGTCCGCTGCAGTAGCACAGACTAGGTGGGATTGAGTTCATCTTTAAATGTCTACAATCTGGATTACCACATGTAGCATTTTAAAATGAGATATATAAACTTCATTTACTATATTGATCTCATCTCTCTTCACTGATGTCTTTATTCAGTTATATGGAACCACAAATGACACTTGAGAAGTCCAGATATGCCTGGCTTTGAGCTGTTGTTCTGGAAGGATACAGACCCCTATAGGCCTTGTATGATATCTGCCACGTCTGTGAAGATGATTTACATAATTTTGAATCTCAAATTCCATTTTCTGGTCTTAGCAGACTTCATACAGTACCTACTAAATTGGGCAGTGCAAGTGAAATACAACACATCTGAATGACACAACAAAAACTTTGTGAATAGTTGCCATGATCATGTTGAGCTTAGACACAAACCTTTCTGTGTTTGCAGAACTTCATGTATGAAGCTTATATATGCTACTTGACTGAGGTGATATATGGCAGCTGAGTAGATTTTTGAGAGTATAAATTTGGATTATTCATGTGCTGGGACCATTAAACTTTAATATTCTGTAGTTTTATAAAAGTATTTTGGTTTATAAACTAATTTTATACATATGTTAAGAAAGGATGCAGGACATAAAAATGTGAGAAAGTTCTGTTATATTGTAAACATAAAATTTATGAGGAGATGCTAGCTGAGCTATCAGGTGAATGAGCTTTAGAAAGAGGTCAGTAAGTAATGCTTCATCGCAGAAGGTGAACTGGAAATTGGTGGGATTCTACCAGCAGCTCTAAAAGTGCAGGAGCTCAAGCCTTGAAGCACAGACAAATCAGAAGTGTGAAAAGCAGGGCTTGAAGAGGGGAAGAATAGTCATTCACAGAACCAGGCACCCAGGAAGCTTACACCCATAGCAACAACATATCAACTGTGCTCACAGCTGGAAAATTCAGACGAAGAACAGACATGGACGTGTCTAACATCTGCTCAGCATGTTGAAAACTACAGGAAGAAGAAGCAGTGAGTATTACTAGTGGGAGCTCTCCTCTGTAAGCAACTGAGGCACCCATATATATGCCTGAAGTGGCTGAATTTCTCTATATTAAAACAAACAAGCAAAAAACTCAAATACACACAAAAACAAACAAAACCACAATCAACACCACAAACAAATACACATGAAAACAAACAAAAACCAACAACAACAAAACAGAACAAAACAAATAAACAAACCAACAAAAACACCAAGAAACACACGAGGACAGTTAAGTGCTGGGATAGAATGCCTGGAGAAGTGGCAGAATACCCCTCACTGGAAAAAATTTAAGACTTGGCTTGTTGGATTCAAGGATAATCTCACCAAACTCCCTGTTTTGAACAGAAGGCTGGGTCAGTTGGTCTGCAGAGGTCCCTTTCAAACCTGAGTTTTGTTTAACTCTGATTTCTGTGGTTTTGTTGAAACATCAACTTAAATGATGGGTAGCGAGGTAAGCCATCTAATTCTTCTTACATCTCTAGATCTGTCATTAACAGCACCACCCCCCAACATTCTGTATCATGCATTATCAATCTAATGCTGAAATGCTTCCTTTTGCTCCTCATTCGATAAAACATCAATGCCTGAAATTGTTGAATTTAAGACACAGTTCTTTTTTAGCCAAAAAAAAGTCTCAGGTCCTTCCTCTTCGCAGAATTTTTTCAAACATACATTGTGTTTCATATTCTGGATGTCCCTCATTGTGATCATCATACATCATCAGCAGGGATGAACCTAGGACATCTAGTGTTGAATCTGTGATTATTTTTACTTAAAATTTATTTACTCAAGTTGTAGCAGCATCTTCACATTATTATCTCTAGAAGCTCAGATCCTCTATAGGCCGCCTTCTAGCTAAAGATATTTTGTTATGCCCATTGAGCAGCATATCACGCTTGAACTTTATTGGGATATGCTTTGCTTATTCTATTTTCTTTTTGTTTGAAATAGTTGTTCTGCTCTGGAGTCTACAGTGTTAACTACTGATTTTAGGATGGGGTTTTAAATTTTTTTTTTTAATTTTCTTTTTCAGAGAGAGTTCCCATTCCAAAGTACACAATTCAGATTTCAGGTAAACTGATTTTATACTATACTGTGGGTACCAATATGTTTCATCATTATCTACAAGATTAGTTTCATAGCAACTAATGTAACTCAGAGGGCAAATACTATAAGATTACTAAAAACAGATTAAAATGAAGAACAAAACTAAAGACATAAAAGAAATAAACAGTACCATAAGGTACTGTAAAGGTTTTATTGTCGCTTGTGGATATGTTAATGTTACTATGGGAACATCAGTTTTTGCATTTGATGTGATTCAACTGTAACAAGTGCTGACTGAAAAAAATAATAATAAAAAAGTGATTCTTTTTTCCTTGAAAAGTAGAAAGTCATTTCTGTTTTACATCATCCAATATATTATATGAAAAAATGTGCAGAACCTAGAGAAAGAACAAGAAATTATGTCCTTATATGTCGTCTGGGATTGTCAAAGAAAACAAATCACAGGCTTTATGTGGACTTCATTTCAATAGCTAAAAGATTTTAAATTGTCCAGTGGGTGTATTTCTACCAAGGATCAATTAACCATATAAAAAAAGTCTGCAGAATCTGCACTTAAAGCTTGAAAACAATTGCTTTTTGTTTTTGTTTTTTAGAAGTATCTTACATTCTCTCAGCTTAAATGATATCAGGCCAAAATTTTGAATGCTACATTGCAGCAGCAACACATATAATGATATTATTTGCTCATATTTTAATAACTCAGATTTTCCCTAACCCAACTCATGGTTATTTTGTATATGTAAAGACTCAATTGTATTACATTATACATTATATCTGAGAATCTTTGAAAATGGTATCTAAGTTACATACCACTCAAACTGCACCTAATGTGCCTCACAATGACAACTCTTTCCAGTCTTATATCCCTTGGACAACCCTTTCTCTCCAGTCTGTACAGTGACAGGAACCAAATATCTCTGCCTACCATGGGCAGACTTGTCACTGGTTCTGATAAGATTTGTCAGACTGGCTGCAGCAGCTGCAAGAAGAAAAGGCTATTTACCCAACAGTAGGTGCCTGGTGCATCTGCACAATATCACAGCAGCAGAAACCTGATGTTCTGATCCAGGTAAGATGAGTAAGCTTGTTGCTTGAACAGCTCTTCTGAAAGAAAGACAAAGTGCAAAATTCTGACAGCCACCAAAAAGAACACTGTGTTGATATCTAAAGGGGATTGATGAGATTTTATTTGAGAAACAGTGGCTTTGCCTGTGTAAATGTAGATAGAAAACTATGAAAAATCTCAGACCTCCTTCTTTCAACACTGTGCCTGAGTTCGGACTTCTGTCACCAAATCTCACATTTTCACTACCCACAGATTTATTTTAGTATTTACTATTCCTCAGCACTTCCTTTTATGAAATAAATGAGCAGTGGAAGCACAGAAATGTATATGTGAAGGCAGAACATCAGAATCTCGGTACTACTGCAATGAAATTTATGGAACGCTGACATCCAGGTGAATCTTCCTTTTAATTTTAACTGAAAAGCTTGGATCTAATGTTTAGTTCCAGTATATTGTGATAGATTGTAAAAATTATGAAGAAACTCAATAGAGGCAAACTGGCAAAACACTTCAGCAAACTAATAACCTAATTTTCTTCGTAATGTCCCCACCACTTCCCAGTTAGATAGAGATATCAACATTTTTGAAATGTACAAGACACACAGAATATGTCCATAACAGTGGCAAGCAATAAATTGTACATTTTTACTTATAGAATAATTTCTTAGTAATTATTAAGCAACTGCCTCCTTGAAAATTACCATTTTTGAGGCTGGTTTCTCTAGAGCTACTGCCAGTGCCATCTGCTGTGGTCAGATCAGAGGATGAAATACACTGAAGTCAGTGTTTCTTGTGTCATTTCTCAATACAGAAAGATTCTCTTCTCACTCAGACTTCACAGTTCAGATCCCTCTAGATTTTATTTAGTGTCTGATCCTTTCATGTTGGTAGCATAGCTTTCCACATCACTGGACTGACATACATCCTGTAATGAATTGACTATGATTCTGAGTTTGGTTAAACAGTAGAAAGCACTGAAACCTTTAGTAAACGATTGCTGCTGCGGAGTAACATACTGTACTTACTGCCAGAAACAGAGACGCAATTTTCTGACTGATTTGAAAAGATATGAGAGAAAACTCTGAAGGCCTGTCACTTCTGCACATTTTTTCCTTAATTGTTCATGTACAGTTTAACATCTACATAAACCTTCCAGTGTGCCTCAGTGATCAGAGTTAAATTGTTTAATTTACTTCCTTTTTAAGTAGAATAGTGCACTTGATACTTTTGTGAAAGAAAATAGTTCCTCCTGCAGTTTATGTAAGACTTCTTATCTTAGCAAACTAAATATATTCTCCAAATACTTTCTTCTTTCATACAGTGAAATTGCTGCCTGTGTGATTGTCTCTTTGTGCAAAATTGAATTTCACATTTGCTGCTGTAGCAATCTCTCTAATAAGGTAGTGGTTGTGCTTAAAAACTTTCTGTGCTGTGTTTATGCTATGTAGCTGCCTTTTCATGGTATTTACAGAAATTTATCATTCCAAACTCAGATCAGTAGAAAAGCACTTTTCCTGTCAAAATGTCTGAATTGGGGCATGTTTCACAGACTCCAACATCTTATCACTCTCTGACCTCACAGAGAATGCTAAGTAGTTTCTAATGTATAGGTAATTGTGAAGTAGAAATGGAATATTTCCTCAAGGAGTGTCTAGAAGGAAACACTAGTAGTTAAAATATGGCTTTTGAAAAGGTCATATGCATCAAAATAGAGAATGTCAATTTTTTGTTGCAAATATCCTCTAAAAATGAATTAAGTATTTTACATGTTTACAGATACAGAATTGCATTATATTCTCTAGTTCATGCAAAACCTAAAATAATGTTTTAAATTTAATTTGTTCCTTGAGATTAATTCAGTATTGCATTTTCACTTATTTTTTTCTTCCAGGCAATAGATGATGTTTTCTTTGTCAAGTTTATTTCAGCCCATTCATAAACCTTGTACGACAATGCTGTACAGTAAGTATACAGCATCAGCTGATATCAGTCCCCAATTGGGTCTTCACAATAATCAAATATTTGCTACAGCATGTCACCATTATTTCCCTTATGGTGTTTTTGAAATGGATATGTGAAGGTAGGGTTGCATAAAGACACGGATTTTATATAGACATTGTATCACCTGGACACTACTCTGCATTTAAAGAATCTCTGTGGACCCAATTAAGTCAACTTTGTGAGATGCAAAGGGAAAACCTTGGGCAGAAATATGATACATAGCCATCGTGAGTATTAGTATGTCTTACAGAGGTAATCCTATCAAACTCAACAGTTTTGTCTTGTCTGTCCATGTAAAAGGCTGACAACCTTAACAAGAAGCTACTAGGAAAGTGTCCTTATGCATTGTCATAGACAAAAAGAATAAACTGTCTTTTTGTCCTGGATACTTGAGATAAATAACAGCAAGAGTAGCTGCAGTTTGAATAGAACTGTAACAATCTACTTATAGATGATCAAGGAGACAATGATTTTTCACTAACTCTAATATCACTTGTCACTTTTCTTGTTCTTTTCTTTTTTTTTTTTTGTCTCCCAGTGCAAGAACATGTTTTAATACATATAAATCCACAACATTGTAGGCATTCCGAGAGAGGAGGAATGAAGTGCATGTCCTCATTTTTATGGACCATACTTAGATTATGTATTTGAAGTTCTCTAATGAAGGCAGTTAATAAGGTTAATGAAAAAAAGAGAGAATGACAGTCTTTTCCAGTGAATCATTCAGAAACAAAGGCTGATAAAGGTGCCTTAAATTTCTTTATTGAAAGCTTGTTTTTCTTCATCAAATAGGTAAGAAAGCAAGGAGTGCCCTCTAGAAGGCACCCACTGCCAGTGCTACTAGTTAGGCATTGTGACTGTGGCCCAACTACATATTTTGAAAATCACACTCTTCCTCAAGGGATAAAGATGATTCTAATGGAAAATATAATCATACATTTCACAAAAAGTATTCTGATTGTAATAAGACTAAGTGGATCATGGTTATACACAACAAGAATTCAGCTTACTTCATCCTGACAAACTGAGAGGTTGTGGCAATTTCTATATAAATATATCTAAAGGCAGGGAGGGGGGAAGAGGCAGGACTGATCTTCTACAGAATATAAGGAATGCTAGGAATAAAATTATGTGAAAACCAAAGACAGTAGGCAATACAGACAGAAATCAACTGAAAGAATTGACTGTGCTACCAAAATATTAACAAACTAAAACAAACAAAAAAAGCCCAAAAATAATAATACTGTATAATAAAATGTTATCTCTATTTTGAAGTAAAGAAAGTGGCAAATTAGTGTTACATGGTTGTGTAGGCAGTCCATGTAGGTTTGATCCTGATCTTTCATTCATCCAATGTGCATGACTGAAAATAAATGATGCAAAAGATCTGTAGCCTGCTATTACAAAAAGGAAGCATCTTTCGATGTTGCTTTTGCTGAAAGCTTTAGTTTAAAGGTTTCTGTAGAAATAATGCATGTGGAAATCATCTAATCATTTTAGCGTTCATGGCAGAAAGTTGTCATACAAATAGCATTTTTAGTGCACACTTTCTTTGAAACCACCTAGCTATCACAATGTAACAATTATTTAGTACTCCAAAATAGCATTTGCACATTTTTAGGATTTCACAGTTAGGATGAACATTTTATGTTTATTGGCTTAGGAAATCCCAGATTAACTGCAGATTAATTTCTCCCTTTTCTCATTTTGAAGTGAACTCTAATGTTAGCCTCAATTGCTGTAGTTTGGAAGCAGTAGTACAGTCTGAAGAAATAGCGCTAATATTCAGAAAGCAGTTAATGATTCATGTCAATGGGTTTCACAGTTATTACATTGCTTGATGATGTACTGAATGACTTCAGAGCACAAAACATCAGGGCCCAATAAAAAAAATTGTCTAGTTTTTAAACTACTGGGTTTTGATAAAAAAAATAAATACGACCTATCAAACGAATAGTTTAATCCTTCCCTAACATTATTTGCCCTAGAAAAAGAAAATAGAAATATAAAAGACAAGTAATTTAGAATTAGAGACATATAATGTCATTAAGTAGTAGCTTATCATTCAAGTCCTTTTCTCCATTATGCCAATGCCGTCCTCTTAATTTTTGAAGGCATTAAAGTGGTGAAGGTGAAGGCATGGAAGGAATCTAGGTGAATGGTGAAGTGGTGAAGGAATGGAAGATCTATTCACTGGTATCTTGACCATATCTGCAGTTTTCTCGACATAAAAAGAAGATATTTGTCTAACAAAAAAACCTGAAAAATTGCAGATAAAATATAATTATTTTTCTGCATTGACTACAGAGGAAGTCACAGTTTATTAGCTTAGATATAAAATCCCTGTAGATGTCTAAGGAGAGATAGCATCCCACTCTATGTATGAATGCAGGTCTGGTTCTGTATTACTCTGACTAGATATGTGCACATCTTAATTTTGCTACGTCACAATTGCTGACAAAATGTCATAGTTCAAATTGCCTACCTGTCTTACATTAGAAATTTTGTTTAAAATATTTCTAAAGGTTTCTACTAAAATCTTCCACATCAGCTATGAACCAAAATATTTCATGTCTTCCACTCTTTTTTTTTTTTTCCCCAATCCCAAATGTTAAAACTGTATTTAGGAAAAGGGATACATTTCAGACAGATTTTGTCTTTCAGTGATGATGATGTATAGAGTTAAAAACTGTAACGAATCCAGACTCCTAGTATTTTAACTTCAGAATGTACCAGCTTCTGTGGACACTTGCATTTCTGTAATAAAAACTTAGCTCCACTGAGGACAGGGACAGAGAAAAGCATGTGGATAGAAGGAAAGTGGTATACCATTTTCATTTTGGACTTAGTAGGGTAATGCTTGAAGTCCTTTAAACTTTCTTTGTTACAAAACAGTAAAAAACCCCTAAAATATGGCAACTTTTAAAAAAACCAAGAAAATTATGGTGGCTTTCTTATAGAAATAAAGCACAGATTAGAATAGAGTTTGCTGTCACCATACACACTTAACAGAGTTTGTCTTCTGGAATTTTTGTTAAAGACAAGAAATTATTAACCACATTAATATTAAATGCTGCTGTATCACAAGGCAGATGTCTATGTGCATGCTTCAATGCATTGTGAACAACGTGACAAATGCAATTGCCTTTCATGATGTGGAGATGCTTGCTATGCAGAAATCTGAATACATAGCATTTCCCAAAATTTTACAAGAACAGTTTGCTTCATAGGTGGCAACATTTTTTGACTTAGCTTCCCTACATTCCATCTGTGGTCTATTTACTATACACAGCTACATATATTTCATTAAATTCAGCCTAGAATCTGTTGAGAATTAATTCCTTTGAAAAGTAAATGTCTATGTCTTAAAGTTATTCTTACATCTTTGTTTATTCAAAAGTGAAGTTTTGCTTTTTACTATATTTTTTGTTTATTATTTCAGTTTAATATTTTTCTGAGTAAGTGTAGAGAAGAAACTACAATTAATCTCACTGTAAACCAGACTTATAAAGCATGTCAGATGAATGCTTATAGCCTAAAAGCATCTTTTTGCCCCTTGAATAGTAAGGATTCAAGAACAAATATATATGAGGTAGATGTGTAGATACATGTAGATGTGGATGTGCAATTGCCTGCTGTTAAATCTTGCTTTTTTGACTAGACATGGAAGAAGCAAGTGAGGAAAAAAAAAAAAAAAAAAAGAAAATATGAAATATATAATGGGATATATAGAAATCCACTGTCCCTCCTCTTTCATCTGAGACAAAGAATGAGCTCTAAGACAGTAATAAAATTAGTGTTCAGTTATGTTCAAAGAACACACAGAAGACAGAAGATTTATATCCTCACAAGTAAAATTTACCTTTACAATGAAATCTTCAGCCTATAATACTCAATCAAAATGGAAACTCCCTTGCAAGGGAAGAGTTAGGTACTAATCTGCCAAATCAACACAGCATGAACTGTACTTCAAGTACAACAATGCCACTTATTTTCCTGCAGAATATCAAAAACACACACAAAGCCATCTCTGCAGGGAACTGTATTTCATTTTTCTGTGAGCTGACAAGGTGTATCCAGACAAGATACTCTTTTATAAGTAATGTGGGAAACTGATGAATATGTGAATATGAAAGGAGTAACATGCTGATCTGCAGATGCTCAACTAAGATATAAAAATACATACTACATGAACAATATCTACTATATGAACTATATTTGACTTACACATGAGACTGGCTGCATTTATGAATTAGAGTGAAATACAAAAATGCATTTTGTATGTCAGATCAGTACATTTCTACAGTACAAAGGCTCTTGAATTCTTGTACAATATTTCCCTCTGGTAAAAATGCAGCTACTGAAGATGGTAATTAGGGCAAGGATCTACAAGATGAGGCAGAACACTAAGCGAAGTAAAGGTTTTCAGTTTCAGAGACAAAATGATGTTAAAATATGTACAGAAATTTCAGAGACAGAAAATGCTTTTATTTTTGTTTTGTTTTGTTTTATAAAATAATTGATACTAAGGAAATACAGATACTTTCCAAAATGCTCAAGTTTCTGAGCCCATTCTGAGGAAACTGGAAGTCACTAGCTGCTGGCCCCTGTAGGAAATGGGATCATTTGTTATAAACAGTTCTTAATTTCTCTATTATTCAATTCAATTTTGTAATACCTGTTATGAAGGAAAATTTATAAAGGGGGAGTTTAAAAGTTTTTTTTATATCTTCTTCATTTTCAGTGAAAAACAAAACAATTGATAGGATATATTTTCAAAGGACATTTTGACCTTTTATATAACCCAGTCTTCTGACATGTCACATAAAATGCTTATATATGTGATAGGCCTGCTTAACAAAACAAACAAACAAACAAACAAACAAACAAAAATATTTAAATGTTGAGTCTGAAATTATTTGGATAGAATTTTTAATTGATACAGTGAAAAAAGCAAATGAAATTAATTATATGAAAAGACAATTCTGAAGTCCTAGACATCAACATCTCATCTTGAAATGTTTTAAAAAACAAATTGGAAAAGGATGGTGTAGATCTCTGAAGTAGGACAGGAGATCATGGCAGATATTTTTGTGAAAGTGTCAACACTTTCCCAGAGTACAAATTTAACAAGCTTGATTTTACAGTGGAGAAGATAATCAACATATAAATGAGGTAATAAAAACAGTTCAGGAAACAGAACAACGAATCTTTGGTCAAAGACAAAAAAAAAAAAAAAAAAAGAAAAAAAGAAGCAATTTCATTAGACTTATATTTTGAAGCTATTATTGACAATAGCATGCAAATGAACCTCAGCTTAATGATATAAAGTGCTGGGCTAACCCACTTAGCCATACTGAAATCCTCTCCCTAGTATTCTGCATGAGTACTCAATCATTATTTCTTGGAGAACATACTGACAGAAAATAATATGAGAATCTATTACCACTTATCTCCCCATCCAGAATCCACATAATGTGTTTTACCAATTTATAATTGCCTAGTTATATATTTGGCCACTTTTTCCGGTTATGAATAATGATTTAGATTAAAGATTGTAAAAACACTACAGTGAGCATTAGGAACTTGAATCTCAAATCATTTGCAATTTAGTAGCTTGAATCCTTTAAAAAAACCCCAAACAAAGTGTAGTATAATAATGTGTATTAAATAACACAGTTTTTTATAGTGGGCAATATTCTGATTCTCATCTGAATATTTTCACACTTTGTAACTCCATTAATTTTAATAGAAATATTAATCTAGTTTAATTTGGAGAAAAAACTACATTTCCTGCATCAGAACATTATGTCATATTGAGTAAGTCTACTTATATGACTAATAGTAGAGAAAATACAAAATGTCAGAATCACACTGTAAAATTAGAGATTATTTTAATTCTGAAGATCTGGAAACAAAAAAAAATATAAGGACCTTTGAAGGAGATGGAGTCAGGTATTGTGTTGGATATTTGTCATGATATAAGCAATGTGAATGCAACTGGTCATAGATGGAATCCACTATCAGGTGGCCCAAGTTTTCGTGTTACACATCTTTTACTAAACACTATCTCATGATATTGCAAAAAGAAGAAATTTGTGACTTTGACATAAGTGATCCTTTCAGTTCTGACTGCTGTTGTCATTTGATTGAGTGAGTGCAGTTATATCTTAGTTTGCAGTTAAATTATAGTGCCTTCATAGTAACATTGTAGCAATGGTATAACAACTTCAATATACAGTTCTACACCAGATCGATGTTATACAGTGGACTGGTCTTGATCAAACAAGTAGAAACGTTAAACTCTTCTAATTCTACCATGAACCAGACCTTCAAGGGAAGATACAAAACCATCAATATGGTCAAAATCTAAATGGTAATTTAAAGCAGATCTATTATGAATGCAAGACAAGTAGAATTTAAAATAATGGTGTCATTTTTTTAAATGTCACTATATTTATTGGGTATTTGAACTTAAGTATTCTAGCACCTAATTCTTAAACTGTAGAATTGGATTGAGCATGCCTATGTAAGGGATTAAACAATAATTATGAGATGTCTTAAAATGTTTTGTAATAGTAGCCATGGTAGTGTGTGCTGTCCATTTAGAGAGAAATTAAATACAAAATTAATATGCAGGTCCATACAAATATTTTTTGACAATATGTTCTCATTGATAGTGGAAAGACTTAATTCATTTGCATGTTCCGGTTGTTGGAACTTCAGGACTACTGGATCTCCTTTGCTATTCTTCACTTTTCACTTACTTCTCATATCCTTATAAAATTTTTAATATGATACAACTTTTAGGTTCTCATGCAAAAGCAAATGGAATTTTGACTTTCCGTTTGTAATGAAAACATTTATTCTTGTCTAGTTGGATGTTGACACCTGTGTGGTTTCGCAGAGGAAACCAGTTTGAATACATTTTATCAGATTTGACCAGTCAGTACTGAAAATTCATGCATGAACCTCTCCTTACTAGGTTTCCAGACCTATTTTCTTACAGCACCTTGTGCTGTATTCTGACATTTCAAAAAAGAATCTCGGAAGGACATCAGTTTTCTAATGCAGATATTTTTCTGACATGTAGAACAGTACCTGTGAATTAAAGACAAGTGTCAGTTAAATAAGAAATGGTAGTCAAGTTTTTAAAGGTTTTCCTTATAGATCCTATCGTATGCACAACAGATATGCTGCTGGACAGTGGTGTCAAGCACTGTAACAATGCATCCTCAGTATATACTTCTGGTGTTGATAAGTGTTATCCTCATGATGAGGAATTATGTGTGCAGATGTCCCTTCTTTGTTTACTGTTGTGAGATAACAGAAAACAGGCACAAATGATTGGTTAAGAATGTTGTCTGTCTACTAACAGTTGAACAAGCTCCTTGTTGAAAATTATTAGGAAAATAATTTATCATTCTGCAACTCTGGGAATTTGATGTATGTATCATACCTTCTCTGTAGCTGCAGAAATATATTATTTATTCTGAGGAAACTTTAAGGAAAGGTGTTGTCATTCTGAGGAAGTTGCTAAATATTTTTTTCTCCTATGTGACAAAATCAGTAATAGGAGAATATGCCATATGGTGATGTCAAATTACTTAAAGAAAAGCTGACATATCTGAATTTTAAACCAAACCTTTCCTTAAGGTTACTTGCATTTTGTTTAAAGACACAACTGGATTTCAAAAAAATTTTGTATTAATATAAAGCTTCTCAGGAATCTTTAGATGTGGCTTCTGATTCATTCTTTTTGCTTGTAGAATTGAAAGAATTTTTTCTCATGAGGAATGCTAGTCTGTAACACAGTAAATGATGCATTTCTGTAACATAAGGCCTGGGGCAGATTCAGGGTTGGTTTTTTTTTTTAAATATGAGTTTGGAATTTGGGTCTTAAACACATACCACACGTGAAGAACTAGAAAGATTAAAAATGGCTTTAAAGATTAAATGCTTTAGTACAACACATCCCATATTATGTATTAAAATTGTAAATATATTTCCTATATTTCCTATCATTGCCACTATGGCAAGAAGTCTTTCTGTCACTAACAGCTTCAACAAAGTTAGAAAATTTTGGCTCTGTGATGTGATTAAGGCTTCAGGAATGAGTTCCTGTCAGTCTTTTGAGCTTTACAGTTTACACCTGTGCAAAGGTAACCAGCAAAGGGCCTGGCTCCTGACAAGATTCTGCCCTGAAGTGAAGCATAACAGGACATGAGTAATTGCTTAACAGGCCATGAGAAATTCCTGGATGTGACAGATAACAAGGAGAACAAACCTACAGGTAGCTCCATGAACAGCTACCGGATCTCACAGTTGGTTAAGGGCAAGGTGTGCAAGAGACAAATGAGCCTCAAAAATAATCAGAGAGGAGCACAGGGGAGCCCTGGAGGAGCAGAGTCTTGCAAGGCCAACAGTGTCTAGGTAAAAATCAGTAAAACTGGTATCATAGAATCACAGAATGTTAGGGATTGGAAGGGACCTCAAGAGATCATCTAGTCCAATCCCCCTGCCAGAGCAGGAACACCTAGATGAGGTTACACAGGAAGGCATCCAGGTGGGTTTTGAATGTCTCCAGAGAAGGAGACTCCACAACCTCCCTGGGCAGCCTGTTCCAGTGTTCTGTTACCCTCACTGTAAAGAAGTTTCCTCTCATATTTAAGTGGAACCTCCTGTGTTCCAGTTGGTAACCCTTGCTCCTTGTCTTATCATTGGTTGTCACCGAGAAGAGCCTGGCTCCATCTTCCTGACACTCACCCTTTACATATTGATAAACATGAATGAGGTCACCCCTCAGTCTCCTCCAAGCTAAAGACACTCAGCTCCCTCAGCCTTTCCTTGTAAGAGAGATGCTCCACCCCCTTCATCATCTTCATGACTCTGTGCTGGACTCTCTCAAGCAGTTTCCTGTCTGTCTTTAACTGAGGGACCCAGAACTGGACACAATAATCCAGATACAGTCTCAGCAGGGCAGAGTGGAAGGGGAGGAAAACCTCTCTGGACCTACTAACCACCCCGCTTCCAATACACCCCAGGATGCCACTGGCCTTCTTGGCCACAGGGGCACAGTGCTTGTTCATGGTCATCCTGCTGTCCACCAGGACTCCCAGGTCCCTTTCAACTACACTGCTCTCCAAAGGTAAGCATGAAATTCCCTGGGCAACCACATTAGAAACAGCAAATTTGGGTGTGGTTGTAGCAAAGCTGATACAAATGAGGAAAACGTCATTAGGGGCATTCTGTTTATTGGGGAGGATATTAGGGTAGAAAAAGGGAGGTATGAAGCATGTAAAAAAGGATCATCAGGAAAAAGGATAATAAAGTACTAAAATGTTGTAAGCAGGAATCGGAGTACTTGCTGGGTAGCTCAATGTTCGATCAACATATTTGGAGAAGAACTTTGAATCACACCAGTTGTTCTGACCGTACCATCTGAGTCAAATCTCCTTCTGTGGTCAGAAGGACAGGTTGCTTGCCTTCTCTGGTGAGGGAACATCCAACAAACAGAGCAAGCATCCTGCTATTGTCACACTGACACTGGTGTCTGTTCCTGGTCTAGTGGCATCAGCATGAGTTACAGAGGTTCAGATGTACTAGACAGAGGTAGAATAGAGTCAAACACTCAAAAGCTTTTATGATCAGTATCACTGATTGTAGCTAGGGATTTGTTCTCCTTACAGCTATGGACTTTTTATTAAGTTTTCACACCCAGGGATATATTATAGTTCTCTTTTTCCATATCACGGAAGCTTTTGGAAGGAGAGCAATCATGTTTAAATGATACAGGAAATGACCAATTAAAACCAGAAAGAACAAAATTAAGAGATGTTTATTTTACTGGATTTTCACAGATGTAGCTGCTCATATACAAGCGTCTTGGGAGTACATGGAATTTGAAGACTTTATTGAATCACCACATATCTAAGGTCAGGCAAGAGCAGAAATATCTTTTGTGTTTATTACAGGTCAAGATGTTAACATCCATTGAGTATAGTCTAGTTCTACAGTTGTAAGAAAAATTAAATTTTGAAACACTATAAAAAGAAATGTGATCTTAAGGTCTCTGAATCAGAGGCAGATAACTATTGTAAAGGAAAGTCAGGAAGTTCAGCTGAAGTTACAGCGGATTATATAAATCATATAATTACTTTCTTCATTAGCTTTCTTATCACAATGTATTTCATCACTTTCCTATATTAAAGGTCACATAAGTTTTGAAATGTTTTCAATTCTAGCAAGTTTTACTCAATTCATTAATGTGATCCTTTGCTATCTATATTTTGTAGTATCTACAACTTTGAATCAGGCAGTGGAAGGCAGGCACATCTATCACACAAGCTTAATAAGGCATTCATGAACAAATACTTTCTGATCATTGTAAGCATAAGTTAAGCTGTAGAAAACAAACAAACCAAAACAAAACCCAACTGTCCAGATTTTGTCTATGCTAGCAATATTTTTTCAGAGTAGGTACATATGATTTGACTGGGGCATCAGCAATTGTTCCTCATGTGCCACATATACACCATGTGCAGTTCAGAGGGTATATTTCAGAGTCATTTTGATCTGTTGCTCTGGCCTGAATTTCCCCTCTGTGAATGTTGTTCAGAGCTCTTCAGTTCCTTTTCCACTGGGCACTGGACTGAACTTGGTGAGTACCTACAGTGGAGCTTTGGGTTTAGTTTTTTTTTAATGGAATCTAGTTCACACACATAAAATGTGCTCTGTCAGCTGGACTGATACACTATGGCAGGAAGATTCATGTCGAAACCATACTACTGCTCCAAAACAAAATGTTACAGACCCACAGATCATAGAAGAAGTGATAAAACATCCCAACATACTTTTCTAGGGAAATATGATCCCTCAAGAAAATGTCAAAAGCATAGATGTGAAAAACATTGCAAATATTTATTTGCAACTTCATCAATACAATTATCTCAGATTTCTAGGTTGTGGTTTTGGGTAGGTTTTTTGGCTTGGCTTTCTTTTGGTTTTTGTTGGTTTATTTTTGTTTTGTTTTTCCTAATGATATACAAGATTTCATATTTTAATCTTATTTATACAGCATTACCTTTCTACAGGAGTAATTTATATTATTTTTCTTAGAAAGCTTTTTTTTTTTTTTTTCCATAATTGGAGAAAGATTAGTTAGAAAGTTACCAGGTAGTACTGGGCAAAAGAAGCAGGCAACTCCCTCCTCCCACAACAATCCAGTTATATCATTTAAATGCAGCAAAAAAACTAGTAATATTGTGATTACAACATTTAATATCAAGCATAATGCTGGCAATCAGCTAGTGTTTCTCCTGTGTTTATGTCATTCTCTTTGAATGGTGGTTGTTGACATTTCAGTAACAAGTCCTATTAGATAAATTTGTTGTATCCTATGCTAATTCATTAATCGCTTTATAAATGCCACTTAGCCCGTATTTATCTCATTAACACACAAAGCTTATAAACTATGGGTTAAATCTTGTGATACTAGTTCAAATCTGCAGTAATCCCATTTATTTAAACGATATTAAACTTAGATTATAATTGAAAACTGACAGAATTCCTTTTCCATTTCTTGGATTAAAAACATGAAGAACACTAAGTTTATGACTGTACCATTGTGAAAGTGACTTAACAAAGAGATTAGATTCAGGATTCTTCTACACTCTTTCTAGTCTTATGATCTTAGATGCTTGACTATAATTAGGGGATTTCAAAAGAGAATGTGAAAAGTGTTTCCTCCTGTAGCACTTTGATTTTCTGTAGCTGTGCAATTCAAGGGTACTTTATGAAAATAAACATGAGTTAACATGGTCCTCAGTTGACTCTATCTCTGAACAAATTCCAAGTAAATCCTTAATCAATGAAAACTTTGCATTTACCTCAATGAAAACCATTTATTTTCTTCCAGGACATAATAGGGCATTAGTTCATTGAACTGATTGCTGTTGGTTTTAAAAAGTAACCTTAGCATATTAAGGTTTACCTGAAATTAAGCCTAACACAAAACAAGTTTATAATGTTTGATTCATTTGTGTTTGTTTCTTAAGATACAATATTTTTAGCAATTTTCCCTAAGCCTTTCTAAGTTTAAATAACAAACCATTAAAAAATACATAAATAAAATCTCATAGCTTTCAGAGAACAATCACCTGTTCAGGAAGCTATTGGTAATCAAAACTTGGTTTCCCATACTAAATAGTTTATGCTTTTATCCTCCTCAGTTCTGTGTACCTGAGAACCCATTTAAAATCATCCATGAGTCATTTATTTTTCTTCATATTAAAAATGAAAGCTGTTTTTACACAACTACTGCAACAAGTCATCCATTCTACAATCTACAATCTGCTATAGAACTACTACACCAAAGTACTGATGGAACTTTTTTCTTCCAGTATCCTTGGCAATTTTCTGTCATTTGCCATCAAGTCCTTTTCTCATATTTAGTCAACAGTTTAGTACAGCTGACTAGATCAAGTGTTCATTCTCTGTTTCTTCCCTGGGCGCTACTTTCTTCTCTTACTTATTCTCATATCTGCATATTTCTCTTGATTATGGTCATTAACTGCAAAATCATTGGTTTTATTTGTTCCTTTGCTGTCAGAAAGATTCTTAAAAATCATTGTAGCCTCCTCAGTGATTCAAGCAGTTTACTCTGAAGCATTTTTACCAACACAACTAATTGGCATGTATTCTTTGACGGTAAATTTAAAAACACATTAAAAATTACTAAAAGTTTCACAGACTGATTTCTGAGTAAAATAAGAGCTATTGCCCAAATTTTCCATTCTATCTAAAAAAAAAAAAAAAAAAAAAAAGGTAATATTAAGTTTTGTTAAAAAGGTTTGGTTTGTTTTTTTCCAGTTTCCCTTCATTATCCTTTTTTTTATAGCACAATTTCAACTGTGGAAAATAAGAAAGAAAGAAAAAAAAAACAAACAGAAAAAAAATGGAAATTAAGGAAAGAATAATTAAACAAAATGTATTACTGTTATACTTCTTATTTCAGTTTGAAGTTTCCATGTCAAAAGTAGATACTCATGCAAGATAAATTTGTCAATTTTGAACAGCATCATTATGCACTTCAACTGGGACCACTTTTCATATTCCCTTTTTTATTTATAGCCAAAGCTATGAAATCAGAAAAGGAAGGTATCTTATTTTAAATATGTCTGATTGTAGCAAAGTTATAATTTATTACCAATTTATTAAATATAGTCCTGACTATAAGAAAGACACTTTGAAGAAAAGCAGTTAGTATCACAGTAAAAGCAGTAGTATTTCCCAAGAACAAAGCACAAGGAAGGAAATGAACAAACAGAGGTTTTCATTCCTCTCAAGATGAGAACAGGAGTTTGACAGGCCATTGTGCAAGCAGACAGGAAAAGCATGCAGAGGAGAATGGCATCATCCTCTCAGCTGGAACTGCTAAAAAGATGTCTTGGAGTGACACAGCATGACTGCAGAGCTTAAACTGTCTATTTGGACTGCCTAAGACAAAACAGAAAGCCGAAAAAAATGTTTCTTCCCCACAACTGATACTCAAATCATGCCTTTTGACCAGATTATATTAAAACAAGATTACTAGCTTGGGTGTGTCAGAAATCTGGTTTTGCACAAAGGCTTTGTACCAAGTGTGTGGTTAACTAAAAGACTCATTCTTAAAAAGCAGGCTCTAAGACCTATTTTTCAGTTCCAGCTTCTTATTAAAACCAGTCTTAACTTGTAGCCTTAGTAACTGTCATTTCTGCCCCCCCCCCCTTCTTTTTTTTCACAAATGTTTTTCAAAGACTGAGTTTTCTTTCTCCTAGGTATGTGTAAAAACTTTTGGCTCTTCCTGCTAGAGCCTTTTTCATCAGGCTTTCACATGGGGAAAATTTCACTTTGGAAAATATATGTTATTTCTGCTCCGTCAGGCTGAGAAACAGATTGACTTGACAGAAACCCATTCTATATTACTGAAGAGCCATCAGTGTGGAGGCAAATATTCAAAACAAAATAAAAATATGACTGACTCTGGTCTTGATATCAATTTCTGATAGTCAGTAACCTTATACTCTAAGGTTGTAGAAGGTGTTCAGACTAGTTTAACACTTGCAGTGCTGTTTTACTTTGGAAAATACACATTTGAAAACAAACAAACAAATTCATTTCAAACTTTTAATTATTTTTTTTCCCCAAAACCTTATTTACGATAAACTACTATCAAACCTGTCAACCTCTGGCAAACTTTTTATTGTTTTTCATAATTCAGTAACTACTTAGGAAATATTAACAAAGGATAATGAAGTAACTGCTTATCATTACCATAATAGTAATGCAGATGAATTAGTAACGACTGAATTCTAGTCTTTTTTAGATATCAGTTAACACTTAAGCAGTTTTCCTAAACCACAGTTCTGGAGATAAGCAAGCAGCACGCTTAGGAAACTTCAGTATGCTAGATGAATTTCAAAATGAGGATTCTTAAATGATTTAGGTGCTTCAACTAGGGCTAAAGCTGCATAGAAAACTTTACTTTGATGACAAACTCTGCATCTTATGTACCTAAGTCCTCTGATGAACTTAATACCTAATCTAGAAGTATCTAAGATGGATTTATTCACTAAGTAACGATCTGAAAGGAATAAATTATTCAGTTGAAGAAAATGTTGATTTGTGTAAAATTGATTATCATGTGTCAGGTAAAGTTATATCCATATATGAAGGACAAGCATCATGCATTATTTATCATTCAGTTTTCACTGAATAAAAAATACATCTTTTCTAATGAAAATAAAATTTCAAAGAAATACAGGTTGCTACACATTTCAGGTAATATAGACAAGAATTCCTGCAGGGTTTTTTTAAATAGGATCTTGGAATTTAAAGGGGTCACACTTCCAATGTTAAACAAGAATTAAAAATATCATAGCATCATAGAATGATAGTTTATGTTGGAAGAGACCTTTGAAGGCCATTTAGTCCAACACTCCTGCAATGAGCAGAGACATCTTCAACTAGATCAGGTCGCTCAGAACCCCGTCCAAGGTGGCATTGAATGTTTCCAAAGACAGAGCATCTGCCATCTCTCCTGGCAACCTGTTCCGGTATTTTGTGACCATCATTGTAAACAATTTCTTCCTCATGTCTAGCCTGAATCTCCCCTCTTTTGGCTTAAAACCATTACCCCTTGTCCTGTCATAACAGGCCTTGCTAAAAAGTCTGTTCCCATCTTTCTTATAGGCCCCTTTTAAGTACTGAAAGGCCCAATGAGGTCTCCCTGAAGCCTTTTCCTCTCCAGGCTGAACAACCCCAACACTCTCAGCTTGTCATCATAGGAAAGGTGTTCCTTCCCTCTGATCATTTTTGTGGCCCTGCCCTAGACCTGCTCCAATACATACACGTCTTCTTGTACATAGGGCTCCAGAGGTGGATTCAGCACTCCAGGTGGAGTCTCACCAGAGTGGAGTAGAGGGGCAGAATTACCTCCCTTGACCTGCTGGCCATGTTCCTTTTGATGTAAATCGAGTTAGTCTCCGCTTTCTGGTCTGCAAGCACACATTGCTGGCTCATGTCCAGTCTTTCATTAATTTACATTTCTGAAACAGACAACTTCTATTCTTTTAATCAGTTCAAATGAAACACATTTCTCCAATGTCAAAAATACAGTTTGATTTTTTTTTTTCCAAATACTTGGCAGTAATGTTTTGTTGTCATAAATATGCATGCAAGAACACTACTGTTATTATTATTCTATTAGGAGATAATATTAATATTAGGTGGGCAGTGTAGGTTAGGTGTGGTAGCAATAGCATCTATAGAAGAATAAGCTTTGTTTCTGAAATGAGGGCTTTCTTCTCCACCCAAGTAAGCTCTCCATGGTTATACTTTAGATATAGAACTATTATTTAAAATTTTGAGTCAAAGCTAACCTAAAATTACATACAAAGCGAAACTGATAAATGTCATGAGTGTCACCTGACATGACTTGTTATGTGCCTAACATCTTTGATTAATAATTTTGTTGAAGTCGAGTATATCCAATATTGCTGTCAAATATACCACTATACAACATTTTGCATCCAAAAAAGGAAGTTATGGAATGGAGTAATCAAATGAAATATTAGAGTAAGGGTGTTAATAACAACAAAGCTTTATAGGAGAAACATAAATTATAATGACCACTGTTTGGAGATGGTTCCTGCAAAACGACAATGGCTTCTGCTAGTTGCAAGTTAACACTATCTTAAAGCCTGTTTGAAAGAACAAGTTATTAATTTTCCACACATGAGTCTTCCAGTTATGATGGCAAAATAGAACTGAGATCATTGTATTAAAAATAGGCATATCTGCTGGAAAATAATAACTTTAAAGACATACCTTCATAGCCCTTTGAATCTGTGCTCTTTGGAACCACTTTTAGTATGCATACATAGCTTCACAACCAATATATTAGTCCATGTATCAGTCCATAACACCTTTCAAATGTCAAAAGTTTAGAAGTAAAAAGGGATAATCAAACTCTTCCTTATGTTGATTAACACTTTTCTCATCAAATGCACTAAAGTCGCTTTTAATCTGTAGTCTATTTGAGAGGATAAAGAAGTGAGTAAGTTATCTTTCTTTTAATACAGAGCAAGAAGATAACCATGGCTCCAACACTTGATTTAGCATGATTTTTGACAACGCATTGCCTCCATATTCTGAGTCATCTTCCTTGTGTCTCCCTTCCGTTAGCATGAGAAGTATTTGATAAGCTGAAAAAGTTATGTATAATCAGTAATTAAAAGCATTTATTTAAAAGAAAAAAAATATGAAATAAGCTGAAATTCAGTTACAATATGTAATGAGTTCCCTTTGAAACAGAATGAGACAACGGTCCCTCCCACACCTACTTTTCTTCCTTTTGGCAAACTTTACAAAAAAATGTGCAGAAGGCTACTTTTGCTTATAGATAAATTTGTAAAACTATGTTCAGTTGTAGTGACCTCTTTCATTTAAAAAAAAAATATATAGCTTTCCCTTGAAGTACAATTCCTTTTTTTTTTTTTTTGCCCAGAACTCAATTTATTACTTCATCTGATGAGCTATGTCCAGGGGCTCCTCTTACAATTTTATTGTATTACTCATGTATAAACCTAAGCTGAATTTTAGTGTTTATACATTATATGAAGAACATGTGTCACAGTCTGACGATGCTGAAGTGCAGAAAACAATATGAAGGAAAGATCAGTGATGCAGGACAAAGAATATGCTGATGCAGAAAACTAATTGTTATGGAATTAATTCCTTTGGTGTAAAAACTGCGTGGATACTTGCTTATGGTACTCGTACACAGATATTTCTACTGAAGTCACAAGAGCAAATTCTGAACAGAGGGGTATTGCAAGAGCAATAATTTGCCTGAATTTTATTTGAGTCAGGATTTTGGTGTTTGAGTTAGGATACTTAACCAGGCTGTCTCTTTCTCAACACTACCTAACCTTAAGGGATTTAAAATTGTATCTTTCTGCTGAGGTTTAAAGTTTCTTAAACATTTAATGTTATGATTCTGATCATGTTCAGAAGCATCTAGTCTGGGAGGATGTAGGGAAGGTGGTGACACACGTCCCTCCTAAAGTGCATGACATACTCAGGCAGACAGATACCCTGCTAAGTTCTGAGAGGAGCCCAGCCATGCCCAGATAAAATTAGATTATTAATGTCAAATCCTAGTTCTCTTTAGCCCACTGTTTTAACAACTAGGATATTCTGTATTTTTCACAGAAGTATAAGACTTCTCCATGAGCCAGTGAAAAACCAATACTAAAAACTTCAAGTGTTTTCCTTGCAAAATGAATTATTTTTTTATTTTCCCTGACCAAGTCCTAGATCAGCATCTGACAGTAGAAGAACATCCTGAATTTTCCTGGAACAAAACTGATAATTGCTTAGTAAGTCCTCTGTAAGAATACCAGTTTGGGAATGAGAGAGGGAAATTGAGTTTTGAAGAATCTCTGCTTGAACCTTCTCTCCTTTGCATTAGTGAATTAGTTTAGACTATTCCCGTTCATAGTTCTTTTCTTCTTTTACAAAAACATCTAAAATTATTTTTAACAGCTTTGCAGTTTGTTTACAGGCTGAAAGGCAGCCAAAATTAATTAGCTGTAATGAAAACTTAACTCCAGTTTGTAAAATATTATAAAATTTTTCAAAAGTTCCTATGCAAACTTATCAAGTTATCTGTGATGTATTATCAATAAACCACACTTTTAAAACAATAGTCAATTTAAGCATTTTTTTCTGAGTTAGCAATAGAAAAACATCTATCCTTCATGCAGGTTTTATTATGACAGCTCTGCACTAAGACAGAATAGACGTGGATACTGGAAATGTCATATAATATTGCAGAATGAGATGTTTCTAGCATTATTGAAAGATTAGACTAGCAAAGAAGCATTGTGTTTTTGATTTGTGGCTGAACATATTTATATTGACACAAATTTCAATGGACTTCTGAAGATAATTGATAAAGATCACAGTTTATACTGGTTTGATGTAGTTTTTCCTGTTTTCTATTTACTCCAAGAATACATAGTTGAAGAACATGGGCAGAGTAAGAAGAGTAGTTTTCTAACATTCTCTTCCCTTTTGAAATATATAACAGTTTTTTAAAAAATTATTAAGATTTTTACAGATTGATAATAGTTTACTATGCTAAATTTAAGTTAGATTTTAATTCCTGCACATCAATTAGGAAAAAAAAAATGTTAGGAAAGCAGGACTTAGTGAGAGAATGTGGAAGGATGTTGTGGAAGCATTTGAGTTACATGTTCCCATAACTGATTAAATGCTACTGAGGTGGTTTCTTGTTTTGTTTTGTTGTTGTACCATTATGAAATGAGAGATTTATAGTAAGTAAAGTTTTGTGGGAATGGAAAAATCTGCCTCTGGAGTGCAACTTGGGGAGGGAACTACGAACAGTTTGGAGAACCCACCTAAATGAAAATCTTTTAGTTCTGTTTAATGTCTAAGATTTGCCAAACCCAATGAACCCAGCAAACAAACAAAAATGAAACATTGTAAACAGTGAAAAACAGTGGTTTATGTGATGTACAATTAGATGCATCACAGAGGATGTCTTTTTTCAAGGAGCAACATTTATAAATCAAATCCTTGGGTGGAAATACAGATTTATGGTAATCAGGAAATCCCAATTACATTTCTGGAACAGAGAAATATGCCTCAAGGAATGGTGCCTTCCCCTAGCAATATCTGTTATTCTCAAGCTGCATGAGGCAATACCTAAGAACGTATTGATGATATTTATTGTTTACCGATTTCTAGTATCTAAGAATGTTGTGAGTCATGACTAATAGCTGATATCAATGTTCGGTGATTTGTTCTTTGTGAATAATTTCCTTTTTAACATAAAAAATTTTTATGTTAAATGTGGATGAATTTTAAATACTTTTCCAAAGTGTGGAATCTGAGTCCCTGAGCTGAGATACTTTGGTTCTCCCATAAATTGTAATGCTGGATTTTAGTGTCTCTTGCCTTTAGTTCTTCATACACACAAGCATGTTCTTTCCTCTGATTCAAGACAATTCCTGCTAGCATTTTTTTCCTCTACAAAAGAAAATATCTAAATCAACGCATCAGAAAAAAAGACTATATATATAAATGCCCACAGAAATTATTTAAAACAACAAAGAAGTATTTCACTAAAATCATTCAGAGGAGTAACAGAAATTCAGACTCAATGTTAGTATGACTAATGTGTGGACAAAGCAGTGTTAAGACTGAATTGGTTCTCAGAAAACATACAAATGATTCAGCCTATCTTATTAGATGTTGTCTAGTCTAGATTTTAAAAATATCACTAACATGCACTACTAATGCCTTAAAAGCTCTATTATTTTGGAAAAAAAAAAAAAAAAGTTAATGAACCATGTGTTCTGTCCAGTGCCATTATATATAAACTTCTTACAAAACAAAAATCTCTTACACATAATCTTTGAGGATAGTGTGTATTCCACCTGATTCTCAGCTTGTCTGTAATTAACATTGCTGTACATGCCAATATAGACAACAGCAAGAAAATTTTCATTTCCAATTCATCCAGACACATATTTTTAAAATAGTTTTTAAATATGGATAGTGTTATAAGATTATTTCTATAGTTTTTTCTTACCTTCACTGACAGGAGTAAAATAGATAGTACAAGTTCATCTTAGAGATATGGTTATGGTGACACATCTTTTTCAAAATATGTATAAAATGCCAAATTATATGATTAAAGATTATGACATTTTGAAATATCACTTTATGTCTTAGGAATCTCATTTTTACAAAGTATTTAAGACAGAACTTTCATTTCACTCCCAATTCTAATTCAGTGATATTATGAAATTTTAGTTTGATGCAGACAGATTTTTTTTGAATAGTTGTTTATTCATTTCCAGTATTGATTGTTCATAGCCATATAATGTTTCAAACATTTTTAATAAGAAATCTAGTCTGTCTGACTTCTGATATTTTTAGAAAAAATTTAAATTCTCTGTCCATGTTTTTTTTACTTAAAATGTTACACATTTTGTTACTTAATGTGCCATATGATACCTATAGAATTTCCAAATTAAAACCAGAAAGGAAAATCTTCAAACTGTGTTCTGCTTTTCACCTTTCTTGTAAGTCAAATGAAAGTATTGTTACAGGCTCATTTCAGCCTTAGATGTGTTTTGCCAACTAGTAATTGAATCACATTTCCAAATATTCAACAGTCATATGCATTTAATTACTAGAGCTGCAAAATTTATGTTTAGACAAAATCTCCATAACTCTTACTGGGATGTTTTGAAGACCATATAGACTGTGAGTTATGGGATAGGATTTTTAACAGCACTCGTTTTCCACTTATGACTTGCAAGAGATCGATAGTAAAGCCATATGATTAGTTTATGTAGATAACTTACATAGCTGTATGCATTTGTTTATTTATTAACAGTTGTAAATGTACTACACTTTAATATTTGCTCTCTGGAATCTGAAAATTCTTTATTTTATGCACTAGAAGCTAGTATGGAAGGAGACTCTAGCAGAAAAGGTGATTAAGGGGCGACGATGTACTGTTTATTTAACTATTATTGTTTGAGGGCTGAACCAAAAATTAAAATAAATACTAGCATGGTGGCTTATGTATAAGATCTGGCCTAATTCCTTTGGGACAACTCTAATTTGTTTTCAACATCCAGAATTTTGTGCAGGACAAATTACATTTTCATCAGAAAAAGATATTTTTGCAGTAGTGGATTTGGAATGCATGGCCCTTTCTCCCACCCCATTATTAATGAGACATAGTAGGGAGTTCAAGGCATGATGTGCTGAACAGCATAGTAAAACTATTGATTAAGTTTACCACAGTCTGTAAATATCTTGGTGTGGTGAAGCTTTTCAATAGTATTCCTGCTGCCTGATTTGTAACACTGAAAGTCACAAGTAATCCTTTCTGTCTTTCTGAAATGATACTCTTGTGGCAGACAGGCAAATAGCTTTAGTGTATTTTGTCAAGGTCAGTGGAAAAAGTAACTGCCAGAGTGTTAGTGAGGATTTCTTTCTGAGATGCCTTTTGGCACTGGTGGTTGCTGGAGGGATTCATGCTTGCCTGTACTTCATTCTGGCTGCTAATACTGATTTGACAGCTCTTGACCTGTGGGTAATATGTGGTCCATCATCTTCCTGCTTTTCTTAGTCAATTTCTATGCTGGTTTCCTTTTTTTTTTTGACAGTATAGCCTTCTATCAAATATCATGTTTCAATGGTAACAGAATATTGCTGTATGACAGATATCTTTTCACATATTTTACATCAGCTGTGTTTGAAACCCTTCTAGCTTGTCAACAAGATAAAAATGAATCTTTTTATTGTGATTTTGTTAGAAAATGCCGATAACACAAAATTAAAACTTCACTGGTTGATGTTAGTTTTCAAACTCTTTGGACTTAAATAATTAAAAAAAAAAAAAAAAGGGTAGGAATTGATATTTAGATACTTAGTTCAAAAATTGGGTTTGATTTAAAACTTTAATTTGAGAAAATTATAAGAAACACTTAACACTGGAAATCCTCTTTCTCAAATTTAGCATATGCATACTCACTCAGCGCTTACAGAAATACATATTTCAATACAATATGTACACACTCCTGGCAGTACTAAATTCACACTAGGCCACAGGAGCCTGAGGTTAGGGGAGCTAATAGGTTCATCTCACCAGCTTTGTATATTTGCATTTAAGCCATGTATACCTTAATTTGAGTGAAACAATCTCAGTCAAGGTCAAATGAAAATTAGATAACGTATGGGCTGAGAGTTCCAATTTCTTTTAAATATATTCTTTGATTATTATCAGGGATGGTCACTGCCATATCAACTCGATCGCTATTATTTATAGAGTTTAAGAGCTAGAGATTAGGCACCCAGATCACATGTAGTTTCCTACTTTGTAACGCCTAACCTTAGTGTCCAAATTACAGAATGGTTTGAGTTTGAAGGGACCTTTAAAGATCATCTAGTTCAGCCCCCCTGACATGGTCAAAGACATCTTTCCCTAGGTCAAACTGCTCGAGCTCTGTCCAGCTTCACTCTGAATACTTCCAACAATGGAGCATCTACCACCTCTCTGGACAACCTGTGTTGTGTTCATTACCTTCATTGTAAAAAAATTTCTTCCTTATAACTACTCTAAATCTGCCCCATTTTAGTTTAAAACCATTACCCCTTAAGTTATCACTACAGGCCTTACTAAAGCCCTGTCCCCATCTTTCTTATAAGCCCACTTTAAGTATTGAAAGCCTGCAATAAGGTCTCCGCAAAACCATCTCTTCTCTAGATAAAACACCCCAACTCTCTCAACCTGTCCTCATAGGAGAGGTATTCCATCCCTCTGATCATCTTGGGGACACTCCTCTGGATCGTCTCCAACAGCTCCAACAGGAGTAGGGACCTCCAGAGTTGGACCCTACTCCAGATAGAGTCTCATCAGAGCAGAGCAGAGGAGCAGAATCATCTCCCTTAACCCGCTGGCCATGCTCCTTTTGATGCAGCCCAAGATACAATTGGCCTTCCAGGCTGCAAGCACTCATTGCCAGCTCACATTCAATCTTTCATCCACCAATACTCTTAAGTTCTTCTCTGTAGTACTCTCCAATTCCCGCTCAATCCTTTCATCCCCTAGTTTGTATTGATACTGGTTGTTGCCCCAAACTGAGTGCAAGACCTTGCACTTGGCCTTGTTGAACCTCATGAGGTTCTCACAGGCCCATTTTTCACACCTGTCAGGGCCCTTCTGGATGCCACCCCTTCCCTCTAGCAAATCAGCTGCACCAGTAATCTTGGTGTCATCTCCAAGCTTGCATTAAACCCTACCATCTATATTATTAAGAAGTCAGGCCACAGACCCCTGAGTGACACCACGTTACCAATGTTCATTTGCACATTGAGCCGTAGACTGTAACACTTTTGATGCAGCCAACCAGCCATTTGCCTACCCATCAAACAGTCCATCTATCAAACCAATAACCCTTCAATTTAGCAGCAAAAATATTGTTTGGGACTGCATCAAAGGCCTTACAGAAAACCAGGTAGATTATATCCATAGCTCTTCCCTTCTCCCCTGATGCAGTCACTCCATCATGGAAGAACACTCAGGCACCTCTAGAACTCAGTCTTATTCTTAAAGTAATGATAATTTGAATTCCACATCATGACTGAGTGCTCAATACAGGTATAAGATAGGAATGAGCACTTGAGAACAGTCTAAGATACAACCCAACAGTGAGACAACATTTGTCTTGAATCGTATTCTGGCAAAGGTACTGGTAAGAGTAATTAACACTACCTGAAAAAAAGTTCAGTGATTATGAGATGGGAGGAAAAAAAAAAAAAAAGACTCGCTTTCCTCTTCTTTCTTAGTTGTTCTTACACTGAACCCTTATCTTTCACTGTAAAACATGACACCTCAATTTAATGTCCATCTGTACTGGAGACAATATTCTTCTTTGGCAAAAAATACTTAAAGTTTCTTTCTTTAATTTCTTTATTTCTTCTTGTAACAAATATACTAAGGTAAATTATATATTATCTCAGGTATTTTTCTGACTGCGATAATATATAACAGACTATTCTCTGTCCCCTCTAATTCCCAGGATTTGTGGCCAATAAGAGGAATACAGAAGAGAGCAGAGGCCTTCTCATACAAGTTCAGAAGAATCTGTTATTTCTCTCTGCATAGCAAAGAAATAGTTGGAGAAGAGGTAGCCAAGCTGAGGAATTATAGTTTATTTGTTTGTTTTCTGAAAAAAAAGAAATGTATATACCAAGCAAAAACCATTTCAAATCACTTTGTATAACACGGATTTTCCACATAGTGACTCACTTTTTTTTTTTTTTAGTTTAGTTTATGAGTTTGATAAAAATATAGGAAAAAATATTTCTTTTCCAGAAATACAGATAGAAGAACTTTGTCTCCAAAGTAAAAGTGTTACATTTTTATTTTCCCTGTGCATAGAGATATTTGATTTTAAAACATCTAAAGATACGATCTATGTGCAAATATGAAAGTGTATGTAGAAGTTACACACCTACACTACTTCCATACGGTGTCAATGGACAAGAAGAAAAACTGCTTTATTTCCTTCTTCTCTGATAAAATATTACACAAATTGAGAAGGAATTGAATTATAAGTAATGAAAGCTTATTTCATATAAGCAATATAATTTTATCCAAGTCATTGATGTTGTGAGATATATATATTTAAGAAAAAAAAAAAAAAAGTTAGCTAGATATTGAGAAAATTTATTCCCAATATATGTATCTTTTATACTCATATACTTATTTAACAGTTCTGTGAATCAGTTATTTGTCAATTGGTGGACAACTATAAGTTGAATTACTTCAATGCTATCTTGTTTGCATGAAAAATCTCTAATAATGATTAATGGAGCTTTAATCAAGTACAAGTTAAGATTCAAAATATGCAACAACAGAAACTGAATGATTGGAATATTCTTCTGGAAATGCAAACAGCAATTTTCTGTTTCTAAATTGAAAAAATATCATGTGTTTGCTATTAGAAGTCAATATTATGAAAGAATAACTTACAGTTCGGAATATTTTTGGAGCTTGATATGTGACAGATAGCATTTCTACTGAATGGATGGAGTGAAAAGGCGGGGGGAGGGGGGGGTGTCCAGAAAGAGAATAAAGGAACATTATATAGAAGAAGGAGAAGAAATTAAAACAGACTGAATAAAGAAACTTTCATATGTTATAGTTCTTTATACTTCTGTTATCACACAGAATATGAAGTGTCTTCTGATATAAAAATAAATACTTCACTTGGCTACTGGTGCTCCTTCACAGAACACAGATTTTTCTGTTTCCACTAACTGTCACTCCTTCCTTCATGGGGTTTTAATGAATCATTATAATGATTGTAATCATTGCTTCTTTATGAAGAATGTTATTTAGATTTGAATATACTGCTACTTTAAAAAACAAAACAGAACAGAACAGAACAAAACAAAACAAAAAAAAAAAAACAACTGGTAGGAAATGTTTCACGCTGAAGGAAATATTTGGAGACATATTATGGGTCTGGTTATATTAATATACAAAGTTAAAGAGAACAACATCGTTATACTGGTGATATGTACATTTTGAATATGATCTTTTGATGCTTCCTTAACCTCAAAATAATCTGTTTGCTTTCTGGTTCCAATTCATGCTTTATCCTGAGTCACTTTAGGCAACACTTCTATTCAAAACTGACTAAACTTTTTTAATCTATTCAATTTATTTCTGTAGTCATTTTTTTTTTTCTTGATTTTACTGGTTCCAACTCTCCAGAGCAACTGTGTTATCAGAAGGAAATCCTAATAAACAGTTTCTCAGGTAATCCAATTTAGAAACATACTTTCAACAAAACAGTTATTCAAGATACTTTAAAAAGCTTGAGGAGTAAGAATGCAATTTAAATAATATTGACATAATTCTTCTCCTTATGTGGTTCTATGTGATCTATAGAAGTACTATTTTAAATTTACCCCTGACTTTAATATCATCAAGAAGCAGTCAATGAAAAAAAAAGTTTTGCTGGCCTCATATAGGCAATAGATGGTTTTCCCAGGATTTCAGAGGAACATTGGGTTCAGGCACCTAAATCAAGTGAACAGATTCTCTAGAATTACGTGAAAGTATTTATCTCTCTCCACTATTTGGGATATTTAAGAAATTACTTTGGGAAGATTTGCTCTGTTTGGACTGAAAAGCTTCTCACAAGTTAGGGAAAACTCAGGTAGAATGTATTTCCAGCAACCATCTCCAAAGCTTTAGACTTGGAAACTAAAGCATTTCCTATCTTGCTTTTCCTTAAAAGCAGGAAATGACAAACTAGTTCTTTCTCAGTAAGATCAGAAGAAAGACTAAGCAGGACCAGAGATATATTTTATGTTACTACCGATTTATTGTAATAATGTCTAAGCAACTTTCAAAAATAGATGTGAACTCATTTGGACCCAAAGAAACAATTTTTCCCTTTTCTAAACTTGAAATTTTGTAAATGACTGTATTAATTTAAATTTCTTCCTTAGGTGTCAATGAAAATGGTAAAAGATTGTGTTTTCACTGTTGTTGAGAATTATTGGTATATTTTTTTTAATTATTTTTCTGTTTAGTTTTCAGTTCTTTGTATACACTCTTCAAGCATCTTTCCTCCTTGAATTAAACTCCATATTGGGAGCTAGTAGCTTTTATTCCTGCAGTATCTTTGCACCAAAGTATAATTTTAAGAGATAGGTTTATGTTTGTATGCGGATTTATTATAATAAGCACCTGAGAAAGCCCCATGTGGTTAAAGTTGCAGAATTCTATCATGTATAACTACGTGTTTTCACACAGTGTGAATCCTCTCAAATGTTCCCTCTGAACAGAGTATTCCAGGCCTGTATATTTTGTAGTTACCTAAAGAAATATTCAAAGAATTTAAAAGTTCCTTCAGCAGGTTTGAGTGTGAAACAGGAAAGCAATATCATATATAAGTTTAAAAGAGCTATACAATCATGAGTTGCATATTTATACTGATTTACTGTAAAATGCCATAGGAAATTTTGTCAAAATACAGAAGAAGACATCATTTGTTCATTTCTTCTAGCATAACTTGAAACTACTATTTTGTATCTTTCCTAGGACTTTCTGACTACCATTTCTTGTGTGCAGCTCCTTCACTGTGATCAAAACTACAATCCTCTGTTGGAAAAGCTTTTCTTGATGAATGTTCTGTGATAAATTCATTTGTTTTGTAATTTGCTTGCTGATTCTTTTTTTTTTTTTTTAATATATCTTCTTTGAATCTTGATTATCGACAAAAGTATTAAGTATATTATGTCTTATCTACTGTTTGACAAATAATCCTATAAATAACTTTGTAGGCCATACACAAACATTGGTCTTCACATATTTGAAACCAAATAATATAGTTAACACAAAGATGAATGGTCAGCTGTAAGTAAATATGTTATTACTACTGGTAATAAAAAATATTTAGTGATGTTTAAAGTCAAGATCCTCTAAAGGACTCGGTCATGGTTTAACATATGCTCAAGACCATTCATTTTGATTTCAGCTGTGTAAGCTTATTTGCACATACAAACTCACAATTCTAAGGAAGAAATTGGAACATGTATGTCTGATCATAGTGGTTTGAATACAAAGTAGCACAAATCTGCCACATTGAACAAGTTTCAAAATCGTTCTCTAAATCTGAGATGGATATTTGGATGGTAAGTTTTACATTTAAAATTTCACAGCTACATTTAGTCATGCTCCTTTCTTATGGTTAGAAATTTGCTGCAGATTACTAAAAAGCCCCAAAAGATGTTATATATGTTACACTCCTAATGGTGGAGCTATAGGACTTCATGACCTTGTCTTTGCTCTAACATGCCCTCTCTACAAGGTTCAGTTTTAGAAGTGTTACTAGATTTAATGTACATCTAGAAAAAGCAGCAGAAAATTAGCAGGAATTTTAATACCATAAAAATAATTGATTTTGCATTCTGGGTCATTGCTAAGATTAAGTACAGCCAGATGAACATTACAGACTGCCCTTCTATCACTTGTCCATTTAACACTGTGGTATATTTGCAGAGTGTAAATGCTAGGGTAGTTAGGATTTTTTAGATTGGTAAAAAAACTTTCCTATTTCTTGTGAAATTACAGTTGGGATTTATCTCATCTAATTTACGTGCTGAAAAGTTAAACATACACATCTTAATTAGTCATCTTACATTTCTTTTATATTCAATGGAGAGAAACAGACAGCCCACTGTACAATTTCTGTGTCCCAATTTAGACACCTTTCTCAGAAGAAGATGCATCTCACTGTAGAGCTATTTCTTTGACAAAACATTCAGACTGAGAAATATAACTTCTAGATTGTTATGTTATAGCCAAATCTCCTCATTAAATTATTGTTTTATCTCATGTGGATGGCATATGCATCAAATATTGGTTAACACACAGAAAGGATGAATGACTAGATGATTAAGTTAATAAAGATAGCATCTAGTTATTATCTGTTGAAAGATATAAACAACAGCAGTAGATATCAAGTTATAGGAAATAGTGCTTATTTGCTAGACATAATATGATGCTTGCCTTGTGTACAAACAAACAGTTTAGTAGTTATTTCTTAAGCTTCCTGATTTCACTCACTATTATGACCTAGCAGCCAATCTCTTTTTCTACATAAACATAGAGAAAAATGTATGAGGATGATGAGAGATAATAAACTAAGATAAAAATAAAGTATTTTTCATTTCATAAAAAATCCATCAGAAACACAAAAGGCCACAACACATACTGTAGATAGTGTTTGTTAGATGTATAAGAGTTCCTTAGCTTACATAAAAGCATACAAATATGTGTCCATACACTTATCTGCACACATAAAGTGTGTCTATTCACTCAAGTTTGCTCTGATACTAACATACAAGAAGGAGAGAGTTGAGTGAAGACAATTTGCCATTTGCCACAAAGAGTTTTTTCAAAGTACATTTAAAAAAAACCAAAACCAACCAAACAACCAAACAACAACAACAACAATAACAACAACAAACTAGTGAATCCTTTTTATAGAAGGATAAGGAAACCCCCTCAAGAAGAGGCAACAATTAAGAGTCAACAATAAAAAAGCTCTAGGTGTCTCTGGCTAACAAGGCACATCCATGCTATTAAACATAGTGAGTGAACTCAGGCAGACTCAAGACTGCTGGTTGCCTACACCACTTGATTGCTGTCTCACTTCCTCACTCTCCTTTGGACAACGCTACCTGGCTCCCTTCAGGATAAAGGGACAGCGCATTTAGGAGGCCCTTTGCAGCATCTGTCTCGCTGAGTTAGTGCCAGCTGGTCCTGAGCCATGAATCAATCCTTAGACACTCTAGTTAACAATCTCATTGTAGCCCAGGAGACAGTGTCACCACTTTTCTTCCATCTGATACTAAGAGGCCTTGAAATGTTATGTCCTAACTGAATGTCTCGATCATCTAACTGTGGTCTTTATAGAGACTTTATAGAGACTCTAATGACCTTCCACTTGAATAAATTACAATCTGGATCTGAAACTGAACAAGAATCTGCTTCTTTAGCTAAGTGGTTAGTGTGATTTCAAAGGCATCTTCCATATCCCTGCTGAAGAAGCCATCCATTAACAGTTGTTTTTTTGGAGTCTGTTTGTCCCCATCCCTCACTCCCCAGAGTATTCTTTTGATGAAGAAAATAGTCTTCAGGAAAAGTTTTACATAAAATATGTATTTCAATTAATAGTTTCTGTTTTGGTAAATCTGTGTAATACTATGAAAGAAAAATTCATTCAAAAATACCCTAGAAACTCTAGAAAAAGGTCTGACTGGTCACTATATTCTTGAAATTCATTATGTATTTATAAAAGGTCAGACTCAGTAATATATATTCACTTTTTTCATGATAGGCATTAAGCTTTAAAGAGAAAAGAAGTACTGTCATTTCCAATGTTATTAACTTATCTCCATGAGAGTAAAGAGATTTTTGTAGTTCAGTTTGATGGTCAGTTATGCAACCACTTTTTTTCTCAGGAGGAAATCTGAGTAAATAACAAAACTAATGATGGTCCATAGGCATTTTCCTATGGCATTTTTTTTCTATTCATGAACCAAAGAATGCTGCTTTGTTTCTGCTAGGAAGTGGTTAGAAAGATGCCAGTGTCATCAGACCTGGAATGGACACTGCAATGGTGATGGTAGTAACAGGGTGCCTGACTGATCTGTCAGTGTTTTCCTGTTGGTCAGAAAAAGCACCTTTGTATCTCCCCCACCTCAGTCCTCCTCACTACTGAAGCAGATCATCTGCTTGCATGGTATGGGCAGAAAACTGGGTTTGTATTATGAATCAAATAATAATTGACCAAAATAAATTATTTAAGGTGAGACCATCAAGGGCAAGGCTGCTAACAGGTACCTTGACAGCAATGACTACATGAGTTGTGTTATCTGTTTCCTGCTCTTATTTGCCAGTTCTAGGCATTTCCCTCGCCATATCTGGCAGTTGTGCACACACTGCTCAGTTAGCTTAAGCGCAGGTCAGAGTTTCAACAGCAGCCTAATCATTTGCCTGTGACATTGGTCACATCTGTAGAAATAAAAAGCCAAAAAGCAGGTTATCTGTCTAATGGTCAGGATCTAAGTTGTCTAAACTATTTTGGATTAGAAGAAACATCTTCAGTTGGTAGATCTATCTACAGGTCTTCATTTAAGATCTCTGCTACCTAATGTCACATCCTTGATGGGACCAGTATAAAACAGCACTTACCCCAAACACAAACATGTATTACTACCCAAAACTGATTTCCTAGTTGAAGAAGAGTTATGTTAAGGGTTAGTTTTAACAGCAGGAAGGGAAAACAAAATTGCATGTGTGGGGAGTTTAAATGTGAAGGAATCAGTAGCAAAACACAGAAAAATATCTCAGGGAGGAAAAGAGAATAATCTTCTTGAACAAAATAAAGTGACAAGACCAAGAACATTTTTTATTGAAATGCTGAGTCTTTGAGAAAAAAAAAAAAAAGAAAAAGGTCATCTTGTTTGATTCATCATGTATCCAGGACTTTGTACATTATTTGGAAGTTTCAGAGAAGAATTCTGAACTCTTCATCAACTTTGTGGAAACAGCTGTAGTGTCCTAATTATTGTCAATGGTTAAAAAAATACCAAAACAATGCTTCATATGCCACTAATAAAATATCTACAGTTCATAGCAGATGCTGAAATTCTTCTATAATTCAGCCAGGCTAAAATGTATGGTTTAACAAAAGATTGGCTGAATATTATGTCTAACTTAGGATACATTTAGATCTATCTGAATAGATTTAAAATATAGTCATTCGTTCAGCCCACAGTAGAGCAGAAAAATGACATGGAAATGAACTGAAGATCCAAGTATTGACAGAGTGACTAGTAGTACTTGATCCACAAGAAAAGGACTAAAACTGGAAGGCATTCCCAGTCACTGCTAATGATGATTCAAAGGCATTTGAAGAACTACTGTGAGAGGTCATAGGCAAAAGTGAAATTTGCCAATATGAAACTAACCCCACAAGGTTTTAGCAACACTATTGCAAGTCTATCCAACTAGCAAATCTATTTTAAATGGTAGGTAGTTACCTCAAATTACAGAAAAAAAAAAAAAAAAAAAAAGTAACTACAGGTTTTCCTCTGGGCAAATTTCATTAACCAATTAACAAATTAAGCAGAATGACAAGAAAATGCTAAGTTGAAGATAACATCCTGCAGTATTCACTGTGAAATCAACCTGCAGGCAAAACTCATGTTTGATTTAAAAGATAATTTGGTCTGAATAAAGACTGAAAATTTGCACTGTTAATATGGCTCCGGAGACATAACTTTACAGAAATATTACTATTGATTAAAAATATGTATTTCTTAAACTCTAGAATCAAATTAAATGCTTCCAAACCCTTTGATGAGTCAAAAATTGAGTGTCATCTGGAGGAAATTTTTTACTACTCCATTATGTGCAAAAATAAGAGAAAATCACATCATAATACACATGTGAATGTAGGTGTTTGACTCTGAAACAAAACGACTTATTGACTTGAAGAGAAATTTTACCTCTATGGTTATGGAAAAAAGCAACATGAAGTCTACAAATGTAATGAAAGAAGTTTTTTTCCTTTATAACAAACAGCCTAAGGGAAATGAACTCTGCCTTACCTTTATGTAACTCAGTAGAAACTGAGGAGCACTTTGTGTTTGAACTTGGTTTGAAGTAGTATTCTGTTATTCTTTACACTATGTTTCTATCACATTGACAGGAAAATGTGTGAGTCTTCAAGTGGCTGAATACGTCTATGTTCCTGTGGCTAACCTTATCTAAAGAACATGCAGCCTGGTAGACAAAATGCTTACTTCGTGATTCAAAAGATATTGGATTTCAATCCTAATAAAGTTATAGTTTTATTAAAATTCATATTAACTTTACTCACATAAGTATAATTATAGATATATTAGTCCATAGTAATGAAAACAAATCAAAAGCAGCTGGCTTGGGTAAGATGTTTTATCTAAAGAAAAGACTTGTGCAAAAAATACTATTATTCAAACAAACTGTGCATGTAGATGTACATGTACTGTACATGTAGAACAAGACTAGATACAAAATACAGAGGTGATTACAGCCAAAGCCCTAAAAAAGGAAAAGAAACAAACAAAACAAAACAAAAAGAAAAAATAAAAACAAACACCTTTTATTTTACATTGAACTCTGCAGTAATTACCCAGAAAATGAACTAAAAAAGAAAAATTGTTGTATTGTGAACTTTACATTTTTATATGCTAAGAAACCTAATGAGATTGGGCTGACCAGGAGGTCAAGTAAATAAGGTACTGATAATGTAGCTATTTAACTATTTGTAATCAATTTTGAGTATTAATCTTTGAAAGTGGGAGGAACAGGATTAATTTTACATAATCTGTTCATATGTGATTCCTTTATTTTAAGCAACAATCCTTTCTTCCTAAACAGACTATGTTAATTACAAAATTTTGAATATGAGTAAAGTTCATCAATGAGCTGAAATGTCAATACCTATCCTGAATGACTGAAAAGTGATTTGATATTTACTCATTAAGGATTCGGTTATATTGTATAATCAAATAAATTCACCAGGCTTCAATTCTATGTCCATACAGTGAAAATACTTGTCACTGGTTAAATTGTGGTTTAAATTGTGAGTTAAATTCTACTGTGATCTACTGATTATAGTGGATTACATTTGTTTAGGGGAAAATATTGTGGTGAATATGACAGCCTGATAGAGGCAAGGCTGTTACAGCTTCATGCCCCGAGGTGCAACCTCCAGTTAGGCTGATCATGTGTTCCTAGCGGGAACATGCATGCAGAGCACAGGTATACAGCACATACATACACCTGTACATGTCAGGCCACACAGATCACAGACAAGCACACAGAGCAATCACATGAACACAGGCAGTACCAACGGCCTCCTCCTGCTTCGTTCTCTGACTGAGCAAGACAGAGATCCTATAGTAAGGTTAGGCATATATGTATGAATGGATGGATGGATGGATGGATGGATGGATGGATGGATGGATGGATGGATCCCTCCAGCAGCTGGGCTTGGACACTCAGCCCAACCAGTAGCTGTCACTGGATCCCAGTCTTCTCAATTGCTGGGTCCTGGATATATAAACCTCCAAGGCCACAAACCCACTCCAGGTGCTCATACACTACATCTCAATCATATTCAGAACCACACACACACACATATTCACACACACACACCATGCCATGCACCGAGAACCAGCCGGGACTCTTTAGATCTCCAATGGCCAGGCATACCATGACGTGTCCCATTATCTTAGGCAGTAACTACCATCAGTTAAAAAGTTGTCCTGGAGAGGTGTTCCCCTTAAGCCATCATAGATGGTTTCAGGCTTGTGCACTGGAGCTGAGGGTCTCCTGGCAAGTAAGGAGCATGAACAGGGTATCCTTTCCTCTGAGTCCTTAATTTGGGTTCCTACCTGCCATTGGACCCTTCTGTGCTCCTCTGTGCTTGTGGAGATAGGCCTTAGAAGGAAAGGTGGACTCTGTGGTGGTCTGGTAGAAGATAAGGCAGAGTATTAATTGGATTCCTCTGTAAGATCATCACCACCATTTACTGTCTTTGCTTCTTTGTAAGCATGCAGATGAGCCTCTATCACAGAAACTGACATAATTCTGCTATAATCAGTGCAAACATGAGAATCATGAGTGTTGTATCTACTAGTCTGTCATGAAGATCTCCAATGGTATATAATATACAGAAAGACAATAGAGATCTATATTCAGGATATTTATCCCATGTGCTGGGATTTATATATTTAAGGTGTCTACATGTGAATTAAATATGAATAACATCTCCAGTCAATAGATCACGTGAATAGTTCAACATAGTCAACAGATTTTTTGGGTCATTTTAGACATAGTGTAAACTGAAATGCTTTCAAGAACCAGTTGAGTGTAGTGTTTTCATTTCCATTTACTATGATGGAATATATTGTTTCAGGGGCAGCTCTAATGTTTTTTAGATGATGGGTATTTCAACATACAAAAAGAGAAAAAGTAGGTTTGTGTGTTTGAGTTTCTTTATGTCTGCAAGTGTATGCATATGTAGAATGGATATTTAAGAGGACAATATCGTATAAAACATATAGTTATATTGTATGCATATATTAATCACAGGCTTCATTGTCACAGTACAGAAGAACTCCATTATCTCCCAAGTAATAGTTTTTCTTGTCTAACTGAAAGGTAAACCCAAATACTTAGACATATGAATCTAGATGTCAACAGTCTGAAACTGAATACTGTGTTTGGTCTGATGTAGTTGCTTACATTCATTTTCAAGTCACTGATACAATTCATTTTTATAAAGTTGATTTCTGCCATCCTAAAATACTTGGAATAAACTCAGCTTTCATTTCCCCATACATATGGTAACCCTGAACTATTTATTGAGTCAAGATTCAGATGGCTAAAGTCAGGATGCATTATTTCCATGGTTTTATATCTGATACATGTAAAATGAGATATTAAGGGAATGGTGGGCTGGATAAGGCACATTAGGTCACAGTTTCAATTTTAATTTTTCCTTGAACACAAACTTTTGAGATTTTACTATTTTTGTCTAACGCTTGATACACAAAATCGGTCAATTTGCTGTTAAAAATGAGTTTATCAGATTATTAATATAGATAAGCAGATAGTTATTATAATTTATAGATAGCTTTTTGCATTTTTGTTTACCTATAGCACACTAAATTCTAGAACTGCAGATGTGCAGATATTTCATAGGTTGTTTTTATTGTATTTTTTTTTTCAAATACTTCATTATTTCTTATACTTTCCTGATTTTATTTTGGAAATTCAAGAATATGATCTTGCTCCATCAGGTTCACTCTTTTGATGAAAACTTGTTAACTTTGAATGTGTTTAAGGAAATTACAAAACAGAAAAAATAAGGTTGAGTTTCTCTGATCTGAGGTTTTTTCACTGCTATGTCATAAGAACTGTGAGAAATTTTAAATAATGCTCAACTTCCACTCCACAGTGTGATTATTTCATTTGTATTTTGACAGTGACAAAAATAGTCCTTTTCTTTTAAAGGGAATATTTTTTCCTTGAAATCAAGATGTCACATTAATATTTTGTAGTCATAATGAAATATTAAAAGACAAGGTACATAATATTTAGTTTAATATACATATGTATTATGCAGATAAAACAGGTTTCATTTAAAAAAATAGTTCTCCTTACATTTGTAGTACAGTGAGATATGTTAAATTGCTAAAAAAAAAAAAAAAGCTTTCGATTCAAGCAGGTAGAATAAAATGCCTCACTGAAACTAACAAACCAAAAAAAGTAATTTGTTAGATCAAAACAGAAACTAGCCTTTGGAGAAGGAGAAAAGTAAAGCTGTACATATAGTGTTGACTTTAATCTACCCAGCGGTCCATTGTCTCCAGAAGCAAGACATAGGGGCATACTGAATATACACAGCATATGATGCTACTGGCAAACTAATGTCTCTGCTAATAAAGGGGGTTAAACATCATGATGTTCTGGAAAAGATTGTGTATATATGTTTCATTTCTACTTTAATAAAACAAATTCAAGCACATTATTTTACTGAAATAACATCATTGAAGCTGAAACAGTTTTGTTCGCTAAAGATATATAAAGACAGAAAAGCATCAGATATGGAAGTTGAATATCCTGTCTTACGACCTGGGGGAAGATGAACATGATTACATCTGTGAACATGTAAACATACTTTCTAAATATTCACAAATGCGCCAGTAAAAAAGTAGTACTATTTGGACTGAACATTTTGTAACCCAGCCTTCTTTGAAGTGAGCAAGAAAAGTGATTGCAGCAGAGTAGGATTTACAGATCAGTGAAAGAATTTTAAATATCACCAAAGAAAAGAACGGATATTCATAATTGAGTGATGAGAATGCAGAACCCTTTGAATCAACTAAAGGAAAGTGTGAAACAGGCGATTCTGGAATAAAGTCTGATGATTTGAGATATGAGAGTTTAGACATAGCAAAAAAAATCTTACAGTTAGAAGAGAGAAAATGTCTAGCAACCTGATACTGGGAACAGAGCCTCAAGAAGTTTGATGAACAGCAGGAAAAATAAGAATAAAACAAAATACTCAAAAACAAAAGAAAAATATAGAAAAAATACCAAATTAAAGCTGAGGGCACCGCTTGTCTTCAGGGCTCCAAAAAAGCAAAACAAAAGTCCTGGCAGCAGAGAAAATAAAATCTCATCTGTGGTAGTTTTTTATTCACCTAATGGTAGTATCAAGCTTTATATGCTGGGTGTAAAATGGGTATTATCTAGCTGGCACCAAACAAATGTTCAGAGTTTAAAAAGAAACCTTGAACTACAGTTGTCGCACTAAAAATATGGGATACAGAAAGTAAATTCAACATTCTTTGTTTCTGAGGGAAAATAAACCCTCCATGTCACATTTACAGGAGAAGAGAGCAGGCATCTGGAAGCAGAAGTCATGCAAAGTTATTGTTAAGTATTCCAGGTCATGAGGCATGGAGCCTGCAAATCACTAGGAATGAAAGGATGTACTTAGTGGTTTCTTTATCATCATTAACACCTTAATGTCAAGAGTCACAAGAAGTAACAGACCAAGTTCTGAAAAGGCAAGAGCAAAGTAAAATCTCGACCAATTAGCCTCATTGTCAAGCAACCCAAGAGCTATCAATTCAGTTGTCTCAGACTCCCACAATAATGAAATTTATTACGAATTTAACTGGACTGAAGATTTTTCTGCATGTGTCCCAAAAGCAATGAGAACCATGTGGACTGAAAGTTGTAAGAGATATCCAGACCTTAATAACTGTAGCAAGCCAGTTCTAAACTAATACTCGTTACTCAAAGGATTTTCCTATGTGAGAGGATGATGGTTGCATTACAGCTGATAGTAATTAAGCAAGATATTTCTGTTTAGAAAGACCTCTGTAATTGTGTTCTAATTCACATCTTCCTTCACTGGTTTCAATTACTGAAAGAAATGGTAACAGGACAGCATGAGCTCATCTGGAATCCATATTAATTTGATGACAAATTCCAAAATGAAAGATTTTTCAAATAGATAACTAGTATCAACATTAATTATTGATTCAATCAATTTTATTAGTAAAGCAGGCATAAAGTAATGATTGTATAATGATCTTTATTATGCATGACTCCTGTGTTTTATATCTCAGATAGATCACTCTTACAATGACCTTTTTCCTTAAAAGATGGGTAGCTCTGTAACTCTTTTCTGCAAGTTTCACTAAGTATTATTGAATCAAGTCATATCATTTTTCATATGTGATAGAAAATAAAAATTAGGTTGTTAAAAGGTAGTACAAACTACTTGCTTCCAAATACCAGGACTGGAATAAGAAGAAGTCTGGCTGAAACACATTTTTCAATGGCACTTAGAATTATCTTATTTTAGTTTATTCACACTTAATCAGTTTGTTAAGTCTTTCAGAGTAATTTAAACATTTATTACAACAAATGGAAACCTTTGGCAATTTTTCCATTAAACTCATTAAGTCTTATTCAACACATTGCACAAACATATGCGATAAAATAATGTTCTTAATTTTATTATACTATAAAAGCACAATAACTAGGACAAACTTCTCAGATCAGTTTTATTTTGTTTCCTTGTTTTCTTTCTGAGCAACTGACCTTAAACAACCTTCTGTAATTATGACAATAAAATTCACTAAAAATTACTTTCAAGATATGTTGCAATAACACACCAGTGATACCGTCATAACATAACTGTTAGCACTGAACTTTTTACTTTACTCCTGTAGGTCCAGTGAATAACATCTTTTGTCTTTTAAACCTAAATTAAAATATCTAATGCTATCCGTAAAATAATTGTGTTTCTTCTAGGAGCATTTTCATTCAGATTCCAGTTGTTTCCAGCTCTATGCTTTTCTTTTTCCTATGTACTACTGATAACCCCTCAGTATCATGTAAGAACCATGAAAGCCAAAAGAGGGTCAGAGCCAAGCAAAAAAGGCTGTGTTCTCATCCAAATCCTGATTCATTTAATATATCCCAAAATGTCAGGAGCAAGTTAGATGACCATAGTGAAATCTGCAAGGGACAAACCTTTCTAGCCTTTTTGAATTCAGTCCATGTTTACTAATATTACTACCAATATTAAGATATTTGCAATGCTTTGTTCTTAAAATTGTATCTTTATTTAATTTGAAAAGAACCTTTGCACATAATTTCTTCTAATAACCTGTTCAAAGTAAGGCCAATGTAAAAGTCACATTAGGTTACTCAGTGCTTTATGCAGACAAATACTCCAGACACAGCCTCATAAGTGGTGAATAGAGAAGAATTACTAATTCCTCTGGTCCACTGGATACATTTCTGTTGATCTACCTTACTAAGCAGTTATCCTTTATTTATAGGAAGAATGCTTACTTGTTGTCAGCTTATATACTGTGACCTCTAGGTCCTATTTTTGCATAGCTACTAGCCAGACCATCAGCCCCCAGATTGTTCATATGTCAAGTTTTAAGTGCACATTCAGTGCTTTGTATTTTGTCTTTGTTGAACTCGAGCAGGTTCCTGTAGGTCCAGCACTCCATCTTGCTGAGATCCCTCTGAATGGCAGCTTTATCCTCCAGAATATCAACAACATTCCCTCTGCCTTAGTGTAGTGTCACCCACAAACTTGCTAAGAATGCAGTTCATCCCATTGATGAGCTTACTGATGATGACATTAAACAGTTTTTGCCCCATTATTCTGTGAATAATTCTGGTAAACAGTTTCCAGTTATACTAATACTTTTTTACACCAACAGTGTGGTGGACCATCCATTCACTCTGTATCCCCTCAGTCTCCTACAAGGGACTGCATCTGAAACTTCAATGAATACAAAATAAATTACATCCAGTGTTCTCCCCTCACCTATGGAGACAGAGATGTGGGAGGTGGCAGAATAGACCTTGCCAGTAAAGACTCAGGCAAAGACATTGCCTCTTTTGGCAAAAGACAGCCTTTTTTTTTGTCCCTTAGGTCAACCACTCCATCCAACAGTGGGTTAAAAACTTTATTTTTGCTGTCAGTGTACACAGAAGCCATTCTTCTTGCCTATCGCATCCTTTATGAGTTTCAACTGCTTTCCTTAATTCCATCTTCGCATTTCCAGAGATGTTAGTTTACACTGCTTTGATAGTTTCCATCTCCCATTCACTTCCTTTATACATTCAAACTTGGTCCTTGTTTTGTAAACTTGTTTCCTGCCATCACTGCCTGTTTCATCATACATCAGCATGAACAGCTCTTGTGCTGTATGGATGCTGACCTTGAAGATCAAACAGTTCTACTGAGCAATATTGGCCTTCAAAATAGCCTTCTATAGGATTCTGCCTAACATGTCCCTGAACAAGCTGAAATCTGCTCTAATGAAGGTCAGGGTTTATTTTGCTACTTGTTTTCCTCACTTTCCTTAAGATCTTAGATCTTATGCTCTTGGGATCACTGCAATCAAAAACTGCACTGACCAGTTTTCCTATATTGGTGAGCAGCAGGCCCAGAGACTACTTCTCCTTGCTACCTTACATCAGCATTTATTACAGAAGATTGTCAGCAGAGTTTTATAGAGATCACCTGGCTTATTCACATCCCAGCATGCTGCCCTTTAAGCAGGTGTCCAAGTGGTTAACGTCCCCCATGAGAACCACTGTTTGCAATCAGGGGACTTCTTCCAGTTGTTTAAATGAGACTTGTCTACTTCCTCTTTCTGAGTTGGCTCTCTGTGCTGTTCTTTTCCTGCTTACTACAGAAAGAAAAAGTACTCATGGCAAGCAAATTGAGTATACAAGATTTCCTTGGGATTTTTGTTTGTGCACTGTTAGCCTGTTATAATTCCCAGATTTTAAAACATGCTGGATTTCTGGATAGGGTAAGAAAATCTAATTCTTATTGAGTTATTATAAGAAATAATCTACAAGTCTTCATCTACACTTAAAAATCTTTTTCTCTCCTTAGAATTTTTAATGCTTTTTGTTTTGTTTTGTTTTCCTATGTTCCTTCATTTAATCTTTCATATGAACAGAAGCACCTTTTTCAGAGAAGACAGTTCCAAAGTTTAATCAGGAGTATTACAGTATCATAGTATATTTGGGATTGAAGGGACCTCAAAAGATCATCTAGTCCAATCCCCCTGCTGGAGCAGGAACTCCTAGGTGAGGTCGCACAGGAACATGTCCAGGCGGGTTTTGAATGTCTCCAGAGAAGGAGACTCCACAACCTCCCTGGGTAGCCTGTTCCAGTGCTCTGTCACCCTTACTGAGAAGAAGTTTTTTCTCAAATTTAAGTGGAACCTCTTGTGTTCCAGCTTGATCCCATTACCCCTTGTCCTATCATTGTTTGCCACCGAGAAGAGCCTGGCTCCATCCTCATGGCACTCACCCTTTATATATTTATAAACATTAATATGGTCACCCCTCAGTCTCCTCTTCTCCAAACTAAAGAGACCCAGCTCCCTCAGCCTTTCCTCATAGGGGAGGTGCTCCACTCCCTTAATCATCTTCGTTGCCCTACACTGGACCCTCTCCAGCAGTTCCCTGTCCTTATTGAACTGAGGGGCCCAGAACTGGACACAATATTCCAGATGTGGTCTCACCAGGGCAGAGTAGAGGGGAAGGAGGAAGGAGTCTTAATTCCATTCATGCTCAAAGATCAATTAATTGCTATCCATCTCTTTAGGAGTGTAGAGTATGAATCATTTTCCTGTCAATTGCAAGAAATAAGCAGACCTTCCTTCTATATGAACTATATGAACTACCCTTTAAATTTAGATAATTAAGAATTTAATTTTCAAGTGCAGTAAGCTTAAGCTGCCTAAACACTTAGTAAATAAGGAAAGACACATTTGTAGGAGCAATTACTACATTTCTAAACTCTGAATGTCCAGGGACATTACACTCTTAATTTAAGGTGTTTAAAGCTGGGTGTAATGAAGCTAGAACTCAATTTACACAATTAGAAAATTGTAAGTTTGTTTTATAATAGCAAAATTTAACAAAAAAGTAAATAAGACAGTTAAAAACATCAGTACATCATGAGGAAAAAAAACCATTACATATATATTTAAACTGCAGACTCACCTTATTACATGAAAAATAGTTTAGACATACAAATTCTTACATACTAAAATTCTCTCTGGAAAAGTTTTCTATGCAGAATCAAGACCATTTCTACTGTTAGTGGTGTAATGGGCTGTTACAGCAGAAGCACATTGCATTTTACTCTCATTTTAAGACATCTTACAGTATCTTCAATAAGGCTAAATGATACTAGTAAAGTGTTAATATTTACAGAACAGTATAAAGAAATCAGTTTCAAAGAGAAGCATAGCATTGGAGTTATTTGCAGTAAGTAATTTTGTTATCATTAGCTAGATATTTCTTCAGTTCACAGCTATATTATTCCAGTTTTATGCTAGTAAATCCAATTAAATTCCTAGTGTAAATCTAAAGTAGGTGTAAGTTTTGAATTAAGGTTAGAATTCATATGTTTATGTAGGTGTTCTCATTTCCATGCAAGTGTTCCTGATCTGTTTCAAGTTTATTGGAGTACAGAGAATACAAACTATACTTTATGCTGAGTTTCTATCTGATAGATCATATTTTTTAATCACATGCTGTATTAGAAGACATACATATTTATTACGCTTCATCCACTACTCATTTTCTTTCAATCCATGATATTCACTCTACTAATTTTGTTTGTTATATTCAGTTATAGTCTTCGTTGTAACAAGTTTTAATTAAAAGAGACAGAAAACAGTTACATTACTCTGGTGAATTTATAATATTTTAATTTTATATTGTTGAAATAAACTATTGGTGTAACTTTTTGATTTTTTGATGTTGAGAAAAATAAAAAGTTGTTTTTATAAATTGTAAGACTAGCTTGTTGACTTATTAAAAAATGTCTCCAATAAAGTTATGACAGGATCACTGAGTTACTGGGATTCAATTTGGCTTTGTAAGCTAAGAAAAAATTTCAGAGGAAGAGATATCACAGAATCACAGAATGGTTAGGGTTGGAAGGGACCCCTGGAGATCATCTAGTCCAACCCACTTGCTAAAGTGGCTACACTTAGAGTAGATTGCACAGGAGTGCATCCAGGTGTGTTTTGAATGTCTCTAGAGAAAGGGACTCTATAACCTCTCTGGGCAGCCTGTTCCAGTGCTCTGTCACCCTCAAAGTAGTTTCTCGTCAGGTTTAGATGGGACCTCCTATGCTTCAGTCTGTGCACATTGCCCCTCATTCTATCATTGGGCACCCCTGAAAGGAGTCTGGTCCCATCCTCTTGACACCCATCCTTGAGATAATTATAAACATCTGTTATCTGTTATCTGTTAAACATATTTATAAACGTATAAAGATCCCCTTTCAGCCTCCTCTTCTCCAGGCTGAACAGACCCAGCTTTCTCAGTCTCTCCTCATAAGAGAGATGCTCTAGGCCTCTAATCATATTTGTAACCTGCCACTGGACTCTCTCCAGTAATTCCTTGTCCTTCTTAAAACTGGGCAGCCCAGAACTGGATGCAGTACTCCAGATGCAGCCTCACCAGGTCAAAGCAGAGGGTGAGGAAAATCTCCCTTGATCTACTGGTCACACATTTCTTAATGCATCCCAGGATACCATTGGCCTTCTAAGCCACAAGGGCACATTGTTGACTCATGGTCAGCCTGTTGTCAACCAGAAATGCTAAGTCCTTCTTTGCGTTGTTGCTTTCCAGCAGGTCCACCCCTAACCTCTACTGGTGGTTGGGGTTATTCCTCCCCAGGTGCAGGACCCTACACTTATCCTTGTTAAACTTCATTAGGTTCTTCTCTGCCCAGTCCTCCAGAGATATTATAGTATTTGTCTACACTGTTTGCAAGGAGCATCTTTCACAGCATATTTGATCTTCATTATTTTCATATAGGGCATCACAAGCCTTCTTCAGAAAAGCATTTTCCTCATTTAGCTTTCAGTGAAAAACGTCCAGGATTTTTTTCTCTGCTAGTCAACACTTACAAAATAAGCAAATTGATTGGAAAATGACTAATATTAAGACTTAAAATTATGTAATCTTTCTGAGTCTTGGAGCACTTTAAAAATTAAATAATCCTCACAATAACACCATTGCTTAGTTGATTTCAGTATCATTTTTGCAGTTAAGGCCAGAACCAGAGCCTAACTTTAAATCATATGAGTAGTCAGCAATAAATCCTACCTTGAAAACAAAAGTAGACTTTTGATCATACCATTTGCCACAAGGAAATAGCTGAAACCTTGAATTTCTTTGCTACATTTTCATTATCATTAAGGTGGTCCATGGAGCAACTATTTTTCAAAGTGAAAATAAAAATAAAGATTTAACTTAAATCTTTTGCTTTTCCTTAATGGTAGAATGCAACTTTAACCTTATTGGAATTTCATGAAGGCCAGAAGAAAGATTATATTCCTACAGCAGACCAAAGGGTAGATTTGTGTGACAGCTGAAAAGCTTAACTGATCAGGGTCTTTCTGGTTCAGAGTAGCTGCTTACAGCAAGGTTTCTCTTGTCTTACCCCATCTCTGTTTTATAATGCTTCTATTTCTGAAATTCATAAAAAGAAGAGAAACAAAAAATGGTATATCCATGTAAAACAGCTGTCTGTCAAAAAGTAGAAAGGTTTTTGATCATGGTGATTAATTAGTTTTTTTTACCATTGTTCGTATTTATCACATAGACTTCTATTCAGTGTATGGGTATGTGAAAGGAGGGAGGAAATCCCTTGCAGTTATCTGATCAAGGACCCTGTCAAATGGGATGATAAGGAACTGTAGGAAACCAAACACAGAGAGCCGCAAACCTGATCAGCAATCACACACAATTATGGGAAACAAATCTGGCCAGTTACACCAACTGATAAAGGTGGAGTGTGAAAACTTTTAGATAGATAAGATCACCTGACTGAAGACCTTTGTCAAAATGGAGTGATAGGGGAAAAGGGGAAGACAGTAAGAAAAACACAGAGAGATGTGAATCTTCCAGAGAAGCAATGACAGAGATAATCAGAAGAAACAAACTTCATCAGTCACACTAATCGATGGACTCTCAAGAAACTACAGGAATCACTTCAAAAAGAACCAGCCTGGACTTAGTAACTGGATGCAAACCTGAAGGTCCAGGATGTTGAAGGGGATCAATGGGACTGCATCAGGTGGTGAGGCAATGTTCAGGGGAAGGCAGAAGGAACAGAGAGGGTGTAGGTAGAAAGGGATATAAAAGGGGTGAGTCATATGTAAAACAGGACTGGACACGATAATGCTGGGCTGAGCTCATTATCTGATCACTGCAGTCTGTCCTGTCTTCTTATATAATTTTATTAAATATTTTCTTAAATAACAGCTACAGGGGAACTGGAGTGACTGAGAGAAGTGAGGGGCTAAGTGTTGGCAGCTGGAGTGGGACCACAGGTTACAGTTTGTATACCTGGTCCCAGTTACTGGGGGCAAGTGTCTATAGCTTCCCCAAATTGGGTGTGCGTGGGGTGTGCACATGTATGCACTAGCAAATGTCAAGCTGGATCACTTGTCAAGTTGGGGTCCTCAGGTCTGGCATAGGGTAACAGGTGGCTAGACGGCCCATGCTTGTATTTGAGGGGACCCATGAGTGTGGGGTGCCTGTGGGATGAGTGTGTGTACATGTGTGTTTCTGGGATACAAGCTCAGGAAACAGGAAAACAGCCTAGGCAGAGACCCTGGGTTCCCAGCCCTGAGCTGGGCTCCAGGTCCTGGGCTGGAGCTGCTGGACACAACCCTTACCAGTATGTGTCTCAATCATGATTAAAGATGGAGAGCAAACTCTGCAGGTCATGCCTGTAAACATGGGCTGCAGCTTTAAAAAACAGAAACCGATGCAGACTTTTACTAGAGATCTCCCGTTTCCCTGCAGTATTCTTGCTATAAATTTTATCCTTAACAAAGCCTGTTTCAGACACACTATCTAATGGTAAAATTGTGTGTAAGAAGACATATCAAGAGTTTTCAAGGATCTGTAAGTAGTGATTACCGCTACACTACTTCTTTGTATGCAATAATGGCCTTTTCCAAAGAAAATAAATGTTGCCATCATGGCTAAAGTGCTACAGCTGCCTTATTCATTGTAATGATCTACTTTAAATAAAGAGACTCATTTGTGTGAATAAAGAAGTGTGTTTCAAGTGGCTCAGTAATTTGTAGGTTTTCATTCTGGAATTAAATATTTCCTTCCTGTTGTACATAATTTGTGTTCCATAAGAACCCTTGTTTTCTCCTGGTAGATCATACTCCTAAAAATATGAAATCCCTTGAAATATTCTAATGATCTCATTTTGATAAAATCAATTTGAAGAAATACTGGAGAGCAATATGATGTAACAGGAAAGAACAGTGATATTTATTGTGTTGTAAATTAAGGTAAAAGCTGACATTTCAGTGATGACCACTCTAAATTTGAGAGCTTCTGTGATATTGTTACAACTACTAAGTGAATGCTTAAGTAAACTTTTATAAGTCTGAGAAAAATATATTTTAAATGTAGGAACAAGGTTGTAACAAGGACACGTGCATTTTGCCCTTCTTCTATTCCTTTTTAAATTTCATTTTAATTTTGTTAACGCTGTATGCTGCATTTGACCAAAAGATGAAATGTGATTTCTTCCAGTATCTTAACTGTGTAGTCTCTATAACACATTAAAAACAAACAAATAAATAAGCAAGCCACCTCTGCCCTCAAGGACCTCTCATTCTGTTAAAGGCAAATGTCCCACTCTATTTGGGAGTAACTGAACACAAAAAGATCCCAATAAAAAAGACAATTCACAGTGGTCCTGAGAACTGAAGTAATGACTAATGTACCAAGTCCATCTCTCATCCACAGTGTTTCAAGAAAACAAATAAACAGATGAGTGTCTAAAATACTACATGAGTGCAAAGCATTAGCTGTAATTTTCAGTTTGGTATGACAAGAACAAGCAGTGTGTTATCTTAAAATCTGCTTCACCTTTGCCAGGTGTAGGTGAATATCTGGCTGAAAACAGAGCCCAAAGCTCTCAGTGCACAGAGAGCTACACTCAGTGATTATGCAAGCTGTAGGATCATGCTGGTAAAAATGTGTAATGTTGTTCCCTTTGCAGAAATATCTAGTTTGTATGCCCTATGAACCATTGTAACAGGTATTATGGAGGTTAGCAATGAACTGGTAAACAGTATCAGTGTCAAAATTGATTTTTCAGTACTATCAGAACTTGACTGTGAAACAAACCAAAACCGAAACCAAAACCAAAACCAACAAAAAAACCCACAACACCTCCCCCCCAAAAAAACCCGCACCAAAACAAAACTAAAAACAAACAAAAGATCCCCACCAAACCTGAAAAAGTGCATTCCCTTATTCTCTTTGGCAGCCAAAGGAATAGGATGATTCTATGTCTCTGCTCACTTAATTTGTTAAAATGTAAGCATAGTCCAATAGTAGTATATAATGTCCCTATGTCTCTGTAAAGAAGACTGGGAAGTCAGAAAAAAAGGTGGAATCAGAGGGGGAAAGAAACAAAGAGATTATAACACAGCATTTTCAGTACCTTTTGGTTTATAAATAATACTGAATATGAAAGTATTTGACAAAAACCTTTTGCTTAGTCTTTCAGGTTACATTTGTAAAATCTCTCTAATAAAAATAATTATTTTTTATGAAAGATCATAAAAATAATGATAAAAAAGAAGCCTGAACATACACAAGATTACTACCTGAACAGAGCTGAAGTTGATTTTCTTCATTATTATTAATGAACAGACATTTGACTCCCTAAAGCAAAAACAAAAACAACCAACCAACCAATCAACCAAACAAAAAAAAAAAAAAAAAAAACAAACCAAACCAAAACAAAACATAGTTGTTACTGATTTGTACACCTGTTGGAAGCCTCAGGAAAGTGACCAGGGCAGGCGCAGCATAGAGAGTGAGCAACCTTTTACATCCTGGCTGCAATCTCTCTGAGTGTTAAGATAAGTTGGCAGGGCAAATTGGAGAAATCAAGTACTCAGGAGATGTATGTCATGTTAATAAAAGACTTTAGACCCTAGATTCCCAAAAGCATCATAGAAATGAAATAAAACTAACTGACTTTCATTTCATGTATATAGATATACAAGCTGAATATAATTGGTTTGTAACAGTGGACTTTTCCTCTTTCTTTTATTTGTTTTTATTGCAGTGGAAGGAAATGGCTTCTGCATTATATATATATGTATATATATATGTATGTATCTTATATTTTTGTCTTTAAAAATACACAAAATAAATGGATATGGCTGATTCAATTTTTATAGACCTTATGGAAAAATAGTTATTCTGTCAGCAAATCACGTACATTCTATTGAGACCATCTTAGTGAAGTTTAGCTGCAAATATTTTCAGTGTTATTAGAACAAAAATTAACTTTGTTCATGTTTGTAAACTGCCTACAATGATATGTTTCACAAAATTAGTCTGCTGGTACCTTTAGTAACTTGGATAAACATGATGACTTGATCAGTCAATATCTTTCCAAAGCTGTAACGAGTTTTCTAAGCAATGACATAGCAATAATATATTCTACATTCCTTTCAGTACATTTATTAGTCTTTTGTGTTGCCTTTAGCTGTTAAAAGTCTTTAGGGACCTATTCAAGAAATGTCTAACTCTAAAGAGTAGCGTGAAAAGTGTTAAGATGGAGCACAGATATTACATAATTAAATTGTTATTCTACTGTTCTATTAGATGACATTTAGTTTTCAGCAATTTATAAAGTTGCTCTGAAGTTGATAACACTGGGTAAAGAAACAAACAAGGAAAATTTAATAACTATGACTCAAATACTAAAGGGTGTCAGTAACAACAGCATGAAAACATAAGAAAAGTTATAAAAGAATATGATATAGACTTAAATTTGCAAAGGCACATGCTTCCTTTTGTGGATGAAATTTGTAAACTCATTTTTACCACTAATATTTGAATTAAGACTGTAGTTGTCTCTTCCTTATATCAATTTAATTAAAAAATTTGTAGAAGTGCTTTTCTATGTCTGAGAAAATATACATGGATAACAAAGGCTTTTTGACTGTATTACCCATAGAATCAGTAAAACAAGTTATGTTTTATTATCAGAATGTAACTCCAGTTACTTTCTAACTTCGTTCTTATTCTCCGTCACATACCATATATAAAAATTTGTTGCAAAAAGATTTAAATAAAATCTTAAAATATAAGTTAAGGTTGTGTGTTTAACATCCTTTGCACATTTGTTATGAAAAAGTCTTTAATTAAAAGCTCAGATTGGCCATTTTTGTCTTTCCTGAAACACCCCTCATTTTATAGGATAGAGACAGATGAGTTATTACACACTAGCATTTTGTTTTATTTACTGTTAAATCTGTATGCCCTTGACTGCACGAAACACAAACACTGTTTGAGAGCAGAGTTAGTAATTTACTCCTGATCTTTTGTATTATTTCCTGCTATATTAATTAAACAAGACTCTGAATGTACATCTGATATGACAATGATGATAAATATAGTAGGTAAATTATAAGAATTTTAAGAAAGAATGTGTCAGACGGGGAAATAAGTCTATGTTGTTTCCTAGACAACTAATTGAAAGTAGAGAGTTTGCAAGTTTCAGAGTGAAAAAGTGTTTCCTGATATTCAGAGGGAGCCTCCTGTTTTTCAGTTTGTGCCCAGTCATCTGGATGGTAGCACCACCCTCTGGCTTATCAGTCACTCATCAGGGTTTGTTATCATCTGCAAACTTGCTGAGGGTACACTTCCCCATTATTCAGATCATCGATGAAGATGTTAAATAGGACTGGACCCATTATTTACCCCTGAGGTACACTGCTAGCCTCCAACTAGGCTTCTAGTCCCATTCCTTCTATTTTTCAATCCATCTTAATGTCCAGCCCATACTTCATCAGCTTCTGTATAAGCATCATATCGGAGATGCCTCAGTGACATTTAGGCAAACAATATCCACTGTTGTCTCTCATGACCTACTATGCCAGTCATTTCATTGTAGAAGTTTATCAAATTTGTCAAGCATGTCAAGCCATGCTGACTATTCCTGACCCCTTTCTTGTCCTTTATAATAATACTGATAACCATATAATGAAAGGTTGATAGCATAGAAATGTTAAACAAATATTTTGTATGGTATTCTGATGCAATGATCAGTTTATCTGTCTACCTATTTATCTATCTGCACATCTTACATCATACTCTTATCTATTTTATAACTATATTATAACTGTATTTTAACTATATAAGGTTCTTTTCTTCTAGGATCTGACCTCTCTCAATTAGACCAACTTGGAACATTTTCAGCAACTAATGATGTAATCCATTTTTCAAAAGAATAACAAACCTATTTTCAATATTTAATTCTGGTTTTGTATCTCTTTCATGTACATCCACTGTATGAAAGCCTTTTATAATATAATTAGATTGTTGGTTGCCTATTTTCAAAGTAGCTTTTTTTCTTCAAACCATTTATGGTCACTCAAGATATTATATAAAGGTATATATTTGTGTGCAGCTCAGAAGTGGTAAGATGTCCCCATCTGTGGAATAAAGATTCCATCCAGTTGATATTTCTTTGTTCTGAGCAATTCTAAACAATATTTTTTCTCTTATGCTGCTGCTCTACAGAATAATGCTGAAATCTTTTTTACTGTGCAAAGCTTTTTGATTAGAACATCTCCCTTTTGGCAGTTTTTGCAAACTAGCTCTGTTTCCTGAAAATGCAGATATTCACAGGTAAGATATTTATAATACATAGAATTTCTTCTGTTATTTGACATTTGAAAACTTCTCTTCACAATTTTCATTTTTATTTTTTTCTTCAACTTCTTCCTATTAGTCTCATGATTACAAACTTAGTTCACTGGAAAATCACTTAGTTTTACCTTTACTTATTTTACCTTGAATCACTCTCTTATCTGCTTTTGTCTTGCAGCCTGGCAAATAATTTTCTTTTATATATATATACACATACATATATACACACATATATACACACACACACATATACATACATATATATATACACACACACACACATACATATATATATATATATATATAATTTCAAATCCTTTAGAAGGCTTGCTGCTTATTTTCATCTGATATTTTCTACATCCTCGTTTTGACAAAGTGCTCTTTTGTTCATTGTTCTTTTCAGCATTTCTGCTTGATACTACAGAAAGACAAAAAATTATCCTGGAAATTGCAATGACATTTCCAGAAGCCTATGTACATTGTTTTATCTCCTTGTTTTCTCTCACTACCCTTTCTAATCTATTCTTGCATTTCTAGTTTCTTCTTGACCTCCTAATGGCATATGGCATTTATACGATAGTTTTTGAGACTCTGAACTACAAAGACTACCACTGAACTAATAAGACAAGTAACAAAAACCATGAATATAACATTTCTGTAAGATAAATGGCAAACAGTGTCTAAGTAGTATTCCTGTGTAAAAAACACCAGACTCTACTTCAAGGATAAGCTACGTTAACACCAACTTAGTAATTAAAACTGTTGCACAGGATAGGCAGTTTCATAGTGGAGCTTTTCTCAGTCTCAAACAATATTAAGATACTCCATAAAAATGCACTGCACCAGCTCTTAATATATATGATGGGGTGGTTCTTCTTTGCAAATAATTTCCCTTCCACCTGGGTCAGACCTAACATCAGGGTCCAGAAATATCAGCCTCGTAGAGCAGTTTCTATTCACAACACTCCACTAGTATCATTCCCGTTCCCTAAGAATGTTAAAAGACCATCTTTTTCCTCTGCCCTGCTTCATATGCACAATTTGATCTACAGTTAGACCTTGACCATAGAGAACATTTGATGACTGGCTAGTCATTGGTGGCTCGATACTCAGAGTGGTAATGAACATGGATCTTTGGGCAATTTTACTTGGAAAACTCAAACTCACTAGTTTCTAAACATATACGAAGCATAAAGACATAACATATTGGCCAAATATGGCATATTTCACAGAGACTAGAGAACACATAGCTCTGAAAAAAATGCCACTCTCTTAAAAATGCTTCAAATTAGGATGTCAGATCTCCATCAAGGTTGCTAGTTCAGTTTTCTTTTAGTTTGTTGTATTATTAATTTAGTTTTTGCTAGCAGCAATGCAGTTTCCTCAGGGCTTTTTCCCAGAATCAGATGTACTCTTTTTTTTAAAAAAAAAAAAAAAATCCTCCTGTAGTTCCCTAACCTATAAATGAAAGCACAGAAACAAACAAAAATACTCTCACTGAGAGTCATCTGTTCTGAAGGATTTTGGATCTGATGGATAGTATTAACATTATAAGTCTGAAAAATCGTATTAACATGAAAAAAAATGGGAGCCCTATTAACTGCCAGCATTACCAGCTCTGCAAAATTATTTCAAAGGGGTTGGGTACAATACAAATTAAGAATTTAATTTTAAAAATTTTATTGTTTTCATATAATCTTGGAATGATTTAGGTTGGAAAACATCTTCAAAGATCATCTAGTTCCAACCTCCTTGTCATGAACAGGGACATCATCACTGGATCAGGCTGCTCAAAGCTGCTTCCAGCCTGACATTGAACACTTCCAGGGATGGGGCTTCCATAAGTTCTCTAAGCACCCTGTTCCAGTGCCTCACCACCTTCATCATAAGTAATTTCTTCCCTATATCTAATTGAAATCTATTATTTTTAATTTCACACTGTTGCCACTTGTCCGGTGACTACAGGCCTTGGTAAAAAGCCTTTCTCCATCTTTCTTATAAACTTCCTTTAAATATTGAATGGATGCAAGGCGTGCCTGGAGCCTCCTCTTCTGCAGGCTGAACAACCACAACATTCTCAACCTTGCTTCATAGGAGAGGTGTTCCAAACCTGTGGCAGGATGCAAACCCCCTTTTCTCCCCCTCCCTCCTTCATCATGAAAGAAGTAGACACATCTCCCTCTCTCTGCTACTTGAGGCTAACAGCTTCTTTTGTTTGGCCCCAGAACACCCTGGCCAGGGCCATTAGGAGAAGGGAGTGCTGAGGCACCCGCGGCCAGTGTGGGAGATGTTTGAAGGCTTCAGGGGCACCCCACAGCCAGGGTGGGGTTGCAGAGAAGCTTCTGGAATGCCTACAGTCAGATCTGATCAGCCTATAAAAATGGGACTCTCGTCAAGACTCCGCCCATTTTCACGGGTCTCTCAGAGCACGAGCAAGATGCTGACGCCGAGAGCCCCCCTCCCCGGGATGGAGACTCCACTTGCCTTGCCGCCACGGGTGCAAGTAAAATGAACCCTCGCAGGATTGCGAGTGTATTATAAATTTACCCTCATAGAATCACGAGTGTACACTTTCCGTACTCACTGCGAGTACGTGTATCTCTTTAAAATAATCTCACACCGTGTACAGGCAAGTGTGTACTCTTCCCGGTCTCAGATACGGCTCCAGCATTGTTTTTGGTGAAGCCACGTTCATGCACTCTCTGGACCGCCTGTTGTATTAGTTGCTGCCCCTTAATAATTTTCCTCAACTGATATCCAAACCTGTATTTATGTCACTTTTGGAGTGCTAAAACCCTGTTTCTCACTGGTTTAATAAAAGCTGTTTTGGACCCTGTTGTCCCTTAAACTAACCTCAGGGTGCCTCCATGACAAACCCCCTGCTCATTTGCCTGGGCTCACTCCTCAGGTTTGTCAAGGTCCCTCTGGAATGTCAGCTGCACCACTCATCTTGGTGTCAGCTGCAAACCTGTTTTGGGTGCACTCAATCCCATAATCTATGATGTCATTAAGAAAGGTATTGAACAGTACTGCTTCTAGTACAGACCCCTGAGTGACAACAGTTGTTAGTGATCTCCATTTGGATATTGAGCCATTGACCCCAACTCTTACAATGCGGCCACCCAACCAATTCCTTATTCATTGAATAGTGCACCTGTTGAACCCAAAGAGAGAAGGATGTTGTGTGCGACTGTGTCAAAAGCCTTACAGAAGTCAAGATAGATGTCATCAGTATTTCTTCCCTTATCCACCAATGCAGTCACTCCATCATGGAAGCCCACTAGATTAGTCAAGCATGATTTGCCTTTGATGAAGCCATGTTGGCTGGCTCTAATCACTTCCTGCCATCCATATGCTTTCACATAACTTTCAGGAGGATTTGTTCCATGATCAACTACAGAGGTGAGGCTGACTGGCTGGTAGTTCCTAGGGTCCTCGTTTTTACCCTTTTTAAAAATGGATGTGATGTTTCCCTTTTTCCGGTCACTGGGGATTTTACCTGACTTCCATGACTTTTCAAATATAATGGAGAGTGGCCATTGTCTGCCAGTTCGCTCAGGACCCTGGAATGCATCTCATTGGGTCCTATGGACTTATGTATGTCCTATAGATTTGTGTACCTTTATCAAGCAAGTACAATTTCAATTACAAAAAAAAGAAAATTAAAAAAATATGTTTAACTTATGCTTGGTAACCAACATCATATAGGAATACAGACAATATTAAGAAATACAGTGTTAATGACTGCGCAGAATTCAAGGTAACCCTTGCAAATTATAATCAAACAAAAACGTGATTTCAGGCTGAAAACACTAAGCAGTGACATCCAGATTGTGCAAAACCACTGGAGAGAGTTTTAACTGTGGTGAAACAAGAACAAAATTAAAAAATATTTTTTTTTAATAATATGATATAATAGCTTGAAGACTTATTTACCAGCTTCTTACAGTTTCAGGTCATGAGTTTGTGGTGGGTTAGTATTGGCTAACAGCCAAATGTGCACCCAGCTGCTCACTCATTTACCCTCCTCACTAGAATTAGGGGAAAAAATAGGATGAGAAAGCTCATGGATGAGATAAAAAGAGTGAGGCTGCTTACTAATTACTGCAATGGGCAAAACAGATTCACCTTGGTGAAAATTAATTTAATTTCTTGCCAATAAAACAGTTTTGTGTGGTGAGAAATAAAAAGGCAAATATTAATACAACACCTTGTTGTAAGCCCAGCTTCTCTCCTTCGTTTCCAACTCCTTTTTCCCCCTGAGCTGCACCGGAGGAATGGAGAGATATTGTCAGTACATAACAGTTTTTCTCTGTCACTCTTTCCTCCTCACACTTTCCCCTGCACTTGTATGGGTTTCCCAGAGACCACAGTCACCTAGGAAAAAAAAAAAAATCAGTCAGCCTGGCCTCTTGTGTAGTCTGCTGCTAGTGTCAGGAAAACTAATCTAGCATGGGCTCTCCAGAAACTGCAGGGAATCACCTGCTCCAGCACCATGGAACATCTCCTCTTCCTCCTTATCCGACTTTTGTGTTCCCTCTGCCACTTCTCACTCTTTTTCTTCCTTCTTTCTCTCTCTGTCTAGCATTTTTTGGTTTTTTCTTAAATATCTTTTCCCAAAGGCAGTCCTACTGCTGTTTTTCACTCCCTAGCCCCCCTCAAATGAAAATATGAAGAATATGAAAATATTGTTCAGATGTGCAGGTTTTCATATATATTATTCCAGGTGATACAGAGTTAAAAATCAAGATTTGTCACTTCTGTTGTTGTTCTTGTTGTTGTTTTGTTGTTGTTTATATATATATATATAGAGGAACATGTATTTCAAATAATTTTTAAAATTTTCCCTATGGTAAATGTTACAAAAAAGAGGTTATCTGATAACAATCAATACAATGGGATTTTAATTCATACAATACTGATGGAACCACAACAGTTCCTGAGGAATGAAACCAAGAGGTATGCCTGTTGTTAGTAAAAGCAAACAGTGATTAGTTTCTTTTTTTTGTCTATCATAGTTTCAGAAGCAGAGAAAAGGACAGTCTTATTTTTCTCTGAATTTGTTATTATCTATCAGCTGAAAGTCACAGAATCACAGAACCACAGAATGTTAGGGATTGGAAGGGACCTCGAAAGATCATCTAGTCCAATCCTTTATGAATCACAAAAGTGTGGTACACTAGTAGTGCAGAACAAATCCTTTTTCAAAATAAGGTTATATATATATATATTTTAAAGCTATGAATGGTGAATGCAGTGTATTTGTGTTATGATTTAGATGAACATAGTTTTTAAAGACCTAGTAATGCTGTGAATGTTTGAACAACAAGGGGTGGTGTCCTGAAAGGGAATGTGGTCAGTCAGTCACAACAGGATCTGCTGAGGATCTGAATGCAAGCTTCACAACTGCCATGCAAGTTCTCAAAACAAATAAGGAACAGGAGGAATATAAGCCACAGAATAGTTTCTTCTACCTTTTGCATTTGATCTTGCTTGGTATTCCACATTTGGCTTACTTGATAAATAATTTCTTCTTCTAAATTTCCAAATAGCTATTCCTGTGTGTAGCAGGTGAACAATAATAGCCACTGACAGTGATGACAACTCACACAATGATCAGTTGCTGTGTAGTTAAGATGCTGTCAAGGTTTAATTGCAAGGCGACAATAAACCATGTCAGATGCTCTCTGTTAATCCCCCTTCCATGCTCTCCTCAGATAGGAAAAAGTGAAAAGTAGGATAAGGAAGAGAGATTTAAGTTGGAAAAAAGCTTTTCAATGTTTTGCTAATGCCACTTCTAAATAGAGAAAATAATACAAAATATACAAATCCAATCTTGAATATCCCAGGGCAACACAGGGTTGAACCCCTCCTTGTACAGTGAGTAGATAGAGTTGGCATCACTCTACCACCTGCAGGGTGGGCACCCAGATGTCCTGGGTGGGACTTCACAGCAAACCAGAATTGGATTCAGGGATGCAGGGACTGGAACCAGGTCTAGGTTTGCAGGCATGGCAGGCAGGGTCCTCTTCAGATGCCAGCCACGGTCAAAGAGAGCAAGACCCTCATGATCTCCCTTTTTTATAGGGTGTATGATGTAGATGGGATGTAATACTCAGGCAGTTTTAGTCACCTGTTCTGTCCACCCCTCCTTGCAAATATGCCTGTCTCAATTGTGGGATGTTATCAGAATTCTTAGTTGTTATAGCAATAAATCTAAACATGAGCCTCTTCTGCATTCCACTGGTCATCTTATCAGTTGGGAACAAATAGCATCTCAAAAAGCATGAAGCTAAATTCAGAAAAACGCAGTTACTTAGAAGGTACTTAGAAGAACTTAGCTGAAAGGAAAATTCACTAAAAGAGAACAGGTCTTATTTTTAACAAAAAACCAGGACAGATGTTCACACAGCTGATATCGAGTGACTGCCTCCTTCAAAGTTAATCAATGGCTGAAAAATCAAGTTCTCATTTATTCATCCTTGCAAATTAGTTGTGGTGATTAGTAACCTACTACAGGCTTTGCCAACTTCTAAATAGCAGGGCTGTGGGAACTTGGAAAGTATGTTGTCTGGGGCTGGGCTAGGAACAGTAGAACATAAGGATAATTAACTTTCTTCTCGGTTTAAGTGGGTGAAGGCAACGGTAATGTAAAGAGATAACAGAAAAACAGCAGTGTATTCTAATGAGGTACACATGAAGGTAAGAGTTTGGTAAGACAACTATGGGTTTGAAAGCCCTAACAATAGAGGAGAAATAGGTAGCATGTATTAAATGTAAGAAAACAGACTTAGCAAGAGAGTTTCATTTTTGTGGGAATGGACTAAGTACATGGCTTGTTGTTTCTATGTTACAGTCTTTAGTAACACATGCAATTGTTTGTGCTTGTCATTAGCAGGAAGGTATGCCTTCCTGAAACAACATACTTTGCAAAAAGCTTGAAAAGCAAATATCCTAAAGTCCAAGTATACTATAGAAGAACATCAATTAACTTGCCATGCACATAAATGTTTCCTAAATTCTTTAGGAAGTGTGTATGTGTAATTTGTCTTAAGATTAAAATAACCCATATGGTTGAATTCTGTGATTGTGTATCTTAAGAATAAAACAGATCATATTAGTACTATTGTATTCCAAGGGCCTACAATGAAAGGCAAGCTTTTGCTGTTACAACTTGTGGAGGCTGGAACACTTACCATTAGAAAGGACTACAGTATGTGAGAAAAAATTCCATCGAGCAGTTGTGCTTTTCATGATGGAATCCATCTATCTCTAATCACTGTTTTCTCTGTTACGGTGTGCTTTACCAAATGATCTACATATATAAACATAGCTTTTCTTGTGACAAAATGCCAAGTTACTGCTAAGGTTTCTAAGAAAATTTATGGGTCAGAAAAACTTCACCATCCTGCTCAAAAGTTCAGTTAACAAATACTCCTTGCCACTAAGGGTTACTAAGTATTCAACAGTTCACAAACTCAAACTACTATTTTCAGACTAGCCAAAATACAAACTGAGAAGTCAAGCTTCATAATTAGTGTACTTGTATGTATTTTCACAAGCACAGCAATGACATTATGCACTGTTTTGTCCTGAACATGTCAAGGTTTGCACTGCAAAATGATTCATAATGACTAGTTTTATCAGGTTTTTTTTTACAATATGGAAAAGAAATATTTTTTAAACCAAACTCAAGCCATATGAAACACAAACACAAAAAACTAATGAGTTTAATACTACAGATGTTTTTGGCATGCTTACACATTGAAGCACCATCTCAGAATATTACTATTAATTTAGGAATTATTTGATTTTTTGAAGGGAAGATATTTTGGTTTTGTTTTAAGTCTTTTATTTGATTACTTTTTTATTTTCCTAAGAGTGCTTCTAATTTCTCTGATTCACACAGATAAGATAAACTGTAGTTGTATCCTTTGTAGTCTGATATTATCAGCTCATTATTTGCTCTTAATTAACTGAGGAGTCTGATAATATCTTTGCTAGGAGAAAATGAAAATAAAGTTAAAGTTCTTGAAGTTGTTGTTGATTAACAAAACTGTTGATTAACAAAAATGCCAATAGATAATGAGAAATCAACAGAAGAGCAGAAAAATTAAATAAGTTATATCTCCAGAAACATTGCACCTAAAATATAAGATTTATTTTTTTACTAAAGTCAAAACTGCGTTTTACAACATCTACTTGACCTTTGAAACTGAAATGATCTTCGATTATAACTCATTCATTTGTTTTGGCCAGGATATTGGCAAACAATAAATTAGATGGCCTTATAATTATTGCTGGAGATGGGATTTGTATTTGACTTCTTAGTCATTGATCATTGTTTTAAAGAATGATTCATGGACTCTTCCTTTAGAATACAGTTTCTCAGGGGAAAATTCTAGACTGGGCCAGAGTTCACTGAACTTTCCAAAGAAACTTATAGTGTTTTGTAAGCAAGACATTCTTCAGAAGTTTGAGGCTGTTGAACCTGATCCCATTTTCCTGTTAAGGTTAACATAATTAATAGGTGGGTTTTTCTAGGTGTTTGTTTGTTTGTTTGGGTTTTTTTAGTGCGAGGAGAAAGGGAAGGAATTTCTCATTCCGTTTCCTATGCAAGTATTTTAGTAATTTTAATGACTCAAGCAGATGCCCCTCAACTGAAGCGATATTATTAGAAAATCATTTCACCATTATCAAGACACTGGTAGCACAACTATTATATGTTTCTGTTGTTTTCCATGCTACTATCTGCATAGGAATGTTATTAGTAGGTTAATGCTTTACTTCTTATAAGTTATCGGGTGTATAAGTGTCACTGTTTATTATATGACAAAAAAAACCCTGTGGCAGATACTATTAGCACCCCAGCCTCACTAAGGAAAGAGAATAGGAGGAAAAGGGAGAGGGACTTACAAGTTGGAAAGTTAAAAATGCTTTAATAATAATACTAAGAGGGAAAATAAAAATATAGAAAACTAATATTGAATTTCCCAGCATAGCACAGCAGTGGCTTGCAGTGGGAGCTGGCATCACGCCAGAGGCTGCAGATCAGGCACTCAGCAGTCCTGGGCTGGACTCAGCAGTAGACAGGAACTCAATTCAGGGATGCATGGACTGAAACCAGACCTAGGATCACAGGCAGAACAGGTAGGGTCCTGTTCAGATGCTGGTGATGGACAAAGAAGGGAGTGAGAACCTTGTGATCTCACAGTTTCATATTGTGTATGATGTGGATGGCATGGAATATCTAGTTGGTCAATTTTGGTCACCTGTTCTGTTCATCCCTCCATGTGAGTATGCCCCTCTCACTTATGGGATGTACAAAAATCTATCAGCAACCTTGGCTGCCATAGCAATAAGGATAAATTTGGGACTTTTCTGCATACCATTCCTACTGTTATGAGCTCTGGAGTGAACACTGTCCAAAAAACATGAAGACAATTTCAGAAAAATGCAGTTACTTAAATAACTGAGGGGAAAGGAAAATTCACTAGAAGACAATTGGTCTTATTTTAAACAAAACAGGGACAATAAGAAATTATAATCCTGACATAATTGTATTAAGAATATATGACTAAGATAAGCATAAAAGCAATAAATGATAGTTTTCATTACTATAGAGGAAAAGATGGTTATAGCAGAAAGTGTGACCAAAACATTTTTGTTGTAGCAAAGGTAAAGCTAGTACTTTCAAAAAGAAGATTTAAAATCTGTATTGTGATGAATGCTGAAGCACTCTGTATTTATAAAAGTCTAGTGATGAGAAGAAATGTCATAAGAATATAAGGAAAAGGTAATTGGCACTGCTAGCATTTAAAGTAAAAGTGGGCCCATGTGAACCTTCTGAAGTTCAACAAGGCCAAGTGCAGGGTCCTGTACCTTGGTCAGGGCAACCACCAGTATTAATAAAGACTGTGGGATGAAGAGGTTGAGAGCAGCCCTGCAGAGAAGGACAGTGGTGGATGAAAATCTGGACATGAGCTGGCAATGTGCACTTGCAGCCCAGAAAAACAACCATATCCTGGGCTGCATCAAAAGAAGCATGTTGATTCTATCCCTCTACTCCACTCTTGTGAGACCCCACCTGGAATACTGCTTTCAGCTTTGAAGTCCTCAGCACAAGAAAAACATAGACACGTTGGAGATGGCCCTGAGTAGGGGCACAAAAATGATCAGAGGGAAGGAATATGTGTCCTATGAAGACAGGCTGAGAGGCTTGGGATTGTTGGTCCTGGAGAAGAGAAGATTACAGGCAGACAGTGTTACAGCCTGTCAATATTTAAAGGGGGCTTATAAGAAAGATGGAGAGTGACTTTTTAGTAGAGGCTGTAGTGGTAGGACAAGGGACAATGGTTTTAAACTGAGAAAGGGTAGATTTAGATTAGATATAAGGAAGAATTTTTTTTTTTTATGAATAGGGTAGTGAGACACTGGAAGATGTTGGCCACAGAAGTTCTGGAAGCCCCCTCCCTGGAAGTATTCAAGGTCAAATTGGATGAGGCTTTGAGCAACCTAATCTAGTGGAAGCTGTCCCTGCCTATGGCATGGTGGTTAGAACCAGATGTCCCTTCCAACCCAAACAGTTCTATGATCCTGTAATAATTTAATACTTGATAATACTAGATAATCTAATTAAAAATTGATTGTAAATGTAAATTTGCAAGTACAGAAGAGCTTACAAAATGTTCTGCCCAGCTGAGCAGAATCTAAGTAACCACTGTCTCAATATTAGTCTGTTTTGCTTTAAGGCATGTTAGACTGTATATGACATTATTTCTTAACTGTTTTTGTTCTGTATTTTCTCCTGCTTTTAATAGCTTTAGTTATTAATTATTTCTTAGATATTGATTCAATAGATTCTGTTTACATTGACGTTCCACCACTGTAGTAATTAAAATTTTAAGTATAATCTCTGTTTAGAATTGGATAGTAAATAATTTTTGCATATAATGAAACTAAGTTAGGAGTAAAATGTATAGGTCCAACAAACAGCAGTAGAGGTAATTACAGATGCATGTCTCTGTAAAAGGCAACAAAAATTGTTTCTATGAATACAAGAGCAACAAAAGGAGGGCTAAGGAGAATCTCCACCCTATAGTGGATGAAGGGGGAAACATCATTGACAGAAGATGAGGGAAAGACTGAGTTACTTAATGCCTTCTTTCCCTCAGTCTTAAACAGTAAGACTAGTGATACTCCTGGTACACAGTCCCCTGAACTGGAAGGCAGGGACAGGGAGCTGAAGGAAGCCCCAGTAATCCAAGGGGAAATGGTTAGCAACCTGCTACACCTCTCAGACACATACAAGTCTATGGGGCCAGATGGGATCCACCCAAGGGTACTGAGGAAGCCGGTAGAAGTGCTCATCAAGCCACTTTCCATCATTTATCAGCAACTCTGGCTAACCGGGGAGATCCCAATTGACTGGAAGCTGGCAAATGTGATGCCTGTCTACAAGAAGGGCCAGAAGAAGGATCCAGGGAATTACAGGGCTATCAGTCTGACCTCAATGCTGGGGAAGGTCATGGAACAGATCATCCTGAGTGCCATCATGTGGCATATACAAGACAACCAAGCAATCAGGCACAGTCACCGTGAGTTTGTGAAAGGCAGGTCCTACTTGACCAACCACATCTCCTTCTATGACAAGGTGACCCGATTAGTGGATGAGGGAAAGGTTGTGAGCGTTGTCTATAGATACTTTAGTAAAGACTGTTTCCACAGCATTCTGCTGAAGAAACTAGTTGCTCATGGTTTGAACAGGCATATGAAGTCTGTGTTACAGACTAATCCTGATGATATAAATAGTTAACAGAGAACACTCAAAAATGACTATTTTTAAAGTGGCAAAAATGTAAAGAATAAGTGGTTCTTTTGTAAGTGTACAGTGGTCATTGCTTTTGATGGGTTAAAGACAGAGACCTTGAAGAGTCACAGAATCACAGAATCACAGAATGTCAGGGATTAGAACGGACCTCGAAAGATCATCTAGTCCAATCCCCTTGCTGGAGCAGGAACACCTAGATGAGGTTACACAGGAAGGCGGCCAGGCAGGTCTTGAATGCCTCCAGAGTAGGAGGCAACCTCCCTGGGCAGCCTGTTCCAGTGTTCTGTCACCCTCAACGAGAAGAAGTTTTTTCTCAAATTTAAGTGTGTTCCAGTTTGTACCCATTTGTACCCATTACCCCTTGTCCTATCATTGGTTGTCACCGAGAAGAGCCTGGCTCCATCCTCGTGGCATTCACCCTTTATATATCTGTAAACATTAATGAGGTCACCCCTCAGTCTCCTCTTCTCCAAGCTAAAGAGACCCAGCTCCCTCAGCCTTTCCTCATAAGGGAGATGCTCCACTCCATTAATCATCTTTGTTGCCCTACGCTGGACTCTCTCCAGCAGTTTCGTGTCCTTCTTGAACTGAGGGGCCCAGAACTGGACACAATATTCCAGATGTGGTCTCACCAGGGCAGAGTACAGGGGAAGGAGAATCTCTCTCGACCTACTAACCACCCCCCTTGTAATACACCCCAGGATGCCATTGGCCTTCCTGGCCACAAGGGCACAGTGCTGGCTCATGGTCATCCTGCTGTCCACCAGGACCCACAGGTCTCTTTCCCCTATATGGCTCTCTAATAGGTCATTCACCAACTTATACTGGAACCTGGGGTTGTTCCTACCCAAATCTAAGACTTTACACTTGTCCTTGTTATATTTCATTAAATTTTTCCCTGCTCAACTCTCCAGCCTGTCCAGGTCTCGCTGGATGGCAGCACAGCCTTCTAGCATGTCAGCCACTCCTCCCAGCTTCGTGTCATCAGCAAACTTGCTGATAGTACACTCTATTCCCTCATCCAAATCATTGATGAATATATTGAATAATACAGGCCCCAGTACTGACCCTGGAGACACTCCACTAGATACAGGCCTCCAACTAGACTCTGCCCCATTGACCATGACTCTCTGGCTTATTCCCTTCAGCCAGTTTGCAGTCCACCTCACTACCCGATCATCCAGACCGCACTCCCTCAGTTTAGCTGTGAGGATGCTGTGGGAGACTGTGTCAAGTGACTTACTCAAGTCAAGGTAGACCACGTCCACTGCCCTGCCATCATCCATCCATCTTGTTATGTCACCTGACTTAGATGTCCCTAATGCATGCATATGCTTCTTAGCTAGTCACCCTACTCATTGTGTATAGTTGAAGGAAAAAAGTAGTCAATCACACCAAAAGTATGATCCATCTGATTTGCTTTATGCCTATTTCTACTTCCTGATAAAATGAGTTATACTATAAAATGGCCTTCCCCTCCTCCCAGTGGTTGAGATGTCAAAGATCCAAGGCCTAGTTTTGATAGAGAAATTCTGCCGAGTAGAGCTGCAAAATAATAAATATAAAATTGCAGACAGAAGTAGGATTGCTGGTATGGGGACAGCCTGCAGCTCAAGGATTCCAGAAAAAAGGAAACAAAACAGAACACCACCACCCCTCATCAAAAAGAACAAAACAAAACCAAATCACAAAACCAAACAAAAAACTAAACCAACTAAACAAACAACAACAGCAACACTGAACATGGAATAAAGAGATAAACAGGAAACCTAAAGATGGCAGTTAAGCAACACTGAGAAAAAGGCTGATGCAGGTGCAGCAAAGGCTGAACCTTCCACCACTTTCTGACAGCTGCCCAGACAGAAGACTCCTTGGACACAGAGTCTGATATAATTTAACCCAGTAGTTTATTGATTCTAACCAAATAATGGCTTTGTCTTTTAAAATTGTGTCTTTTGGGAGTCCCTTCAAATACATAAAAGTTTCTCAAGCACACTGACCCAGAAAGCAATGAGAGTCCAAGGTATTTACTTTAGACTCCTATCCATCTTATTCAGGAAAATTTCCAGAAAAGATGTGGGGACAAAGAGCAGGAAAGGAAAGGGGCAGGACAGAAAGGGAAAGGGAAAGGGAAAGGGAAAGGGAAAGGGAAAGGGAAAGGGAAAGGGAAAGGGAAAGGGAAAGGGAAAGGGAAAGGGAAAGGGAAAGGGAAAGGGAAAAAACACTCAAATGCACAAACAAGAAAATGTTCAAAAATAATTAGTCTATTGCTATGTAGGGAGGATTCAAGTGTGATCTCCTCTGAAAAAAATATTTGAATTTGGTTTTAAAAAAATAAAAGTATTAAAAAATCCCTTAACATTGGTTATATGACGTATATAACATTGGTTATATATATGGTTCATACAAATATGGTGATGGATGATGGAAAACAAAATATCCAATGAGGAGGTAAACCACAATGGTCTCAATTGCTTATGTCAGAGAAATCAGATTTTTCTTCACTACAGAATTCTGAGAAAATTGCTACATGAACTCGTGGGATCAGTACATCCAGTAATGTAACAAAATCAAACCTGGTTCATTTTTATAGACAAAAGAAAATGTAGTACCTGTATTATATAAAGATTACGACATGGGGGAAGGTGTGAGTACAATGGCTGAATTTGGAAAGAAAGATTACTTAATAACATTGAAGACTGAATTAAATAGAAAGCAGAAAAAAAAGTAGAAGGGACATATCAAAGTAACAGATAAACCTCATACGGTTCTTTGTTAAGAAAACTTCTATTTTTTTTTTTTTTTTTTCTTCAGACAAAGGCAATGCTTTATCTAAACTACTTTATTTGGACTTCAGTAAAGCAGCTGATATATTGCCAGGGGAGATGTTATCAATTAAGATGAAGAAGATGGAGGTAAATGTGAGAATACCTGGACCAATCAGTCTGTACCTAAAAGGGAACAACTGGTAAGGAAGGGTGTTATATGTAGGGTTTCAAAAGACTTGTTTGTGGGCATGGTTTTCCTTCATATTTCACTCATATTATATTTAGCTACCTGTACATGAAAGAATTTGAAATATGCTGATGACAAAAAACTAGGATGCACCAATATGAAAGAAATATGAACAGGGTCAGCTAGAGGAGAGAAATAATACAACAGAGTTAAAAGCAATATAATGCAGTACAAAATCAGATACTTGGGAAGTAAGAGTAAAAAGTTCTGTAGTAAGGTAGGAGTTTGTTAATGCTACTGGATCAGATTTTATGTCTCTGTGTATTTGTCTCCCTTTCCTTGTCCTCCCAGCTGAAAAGATACACTTTTTCACAACCCAATTTGTGCCATTGACCAGGTTTGTTCTTAACATAACCTCCTGCATTATGTGTTGGTCAGGTTGTTATGTCTCCTTTAACTAGATAACCTTGAATGACCAGAGCTATCCTTCCACATACTGTTACTTAGGTTCAAATCAGTTTTAGAACTCATAGGACTAGATTAATCTCATCTAGCTATAATGACTATAGTGTAAATAAATACATTTGAGTAAGTATCATCTTGGTGGTTAAAGTGGAGAAATCAGTATGTACCTGTTGCAATTCTTCTGTTCCATTACCAACATCTACTTCAGGGCAAGCTGAGTTGTACTCACATGTACATACAGCTCAGGAACAGATAGTTGCACTTCAGCTGTCTAAATTTAGGTGGACTGCATCGACCTTTTATGCAAAATCAACAATACTACTTTTTATTTTATGCAAAGTGAGTCTCTTGTAAATTAACTCACCAGTTTTTACGTTTGTTAAAAAGCAAGGACAGAACCTTGAGTCAGTACATCTTAAGCAGGGTTTGCACCGTTTTCCCATAGTTTACTTAATGTCAATACATAAGATCAATCTTTACATAAACATTTTGAATTAATAGAAACATGATTGTGTGTTTATGTTTAATCTGGATTGCATCAATAAAACTAAGCTAGCAGTTAGATACTAGATAATTTACAGGTCCATATTAATGATTGTGCAACTAACATACAGGCAGAAATTGAGGATTTCACTCATGAGTTCTGATTGCTGTAATTTATCTGCTCCTTGTTCAAAATCAGCTCCATAGGGTGGCATTGGTACGTCATCCTTTTTATATATCTAATGTTAGTTCTCCTCATCTGCAAATTGTGACATTCAAGGCTTAGATTAAACTGCACAGGATTTGCAGATATTTTCCACAGAATTATACAATTTAAATTATTTTAGCAACCCAGTTTATAATGTGGCTGCAAAAAACCTTGAATCAAAACAAGTGAAAGGGAACTGTTGGATGGTAATGGAAAGAAGGGACACTGATGAAAATTTCTTCAGATGGCTTTACTGGCAAAGTGTTTCAATTAACTGTGTCCTCAATTGGCACCTCTGTAACAATAGGTTTTTAGGCTCCTTTCCTCCTCTGCAGGAACTATCCACTTTCAAGCTAGCTCAAGACTTCTGAAATTCAGTGAAAGCTTTTGAGTTATTTCTGCTTGTAACCTGATGTAGCTATAGAAATTATTCATTCCAGATGGATCAGGGCCTAGATATTTCTTCATGTAAATATATATGTACACACATACATTTCAGCTATAGATATTATAACTTTAGATATAATTAGTAATTGTATTATGCACATGATTTTGTATTTCATTGTGTTCTATTTCATTGTGTTATATTACACATATTTATGAAAAGTACTCCATTTGTTCCTTTAGCTATTTCCATATACTTACATTAATTAGCAGAACTACCCATAGGATAAATACTTCTAGAGGAACAACCTGTATGTATGTATGTATGAATGTACTTATATTTCTTAAGGAAAAGTCAAGGTGGAAACTACCAGCTTATTTTATAGTAGAATTTCTCTTTCATCTATTATTTGGGCTTATCCTTCTATCACTTCCGAAATGAGCTACATGCACTCAAATATGGCAATAGCTGGTAGGTTTGTTGTTTTTTTAATTGGCACTGAACTTATGTTATTTATATTCTTAAGACATAAAGAATTTTATATTATTTTATTAAAAGATGTTTTAATTATTTTTTTTAATAGAAAAGTATTATAAGCTTTCTGCTCAGAGAACCATTTCTGTTCATATTGTGTGTGCCAATGGAATCCCACTGTAGAATGAATCTTACTGAAATGAGTTTGAATGTCTGCATAATAAAGGCTGTATTGTAATTTTCCAGCACCTCCCAAGGAAGACTGGGCTTAAATACATACATTCCTAAAGCAGACCAAGAATTATATTTTGATCTGGTTGTTCTGGATGATTTACTGTGTGACAGAGAAGATAAAAGTTATGCTAATTTTCTCAAGATTTTCCCCTTGGATTTCCTACATACCCAAAAAAAAAAAAAAAAAAGCAGAAAGAAATAGTTTCATGTACTTTTAAATGTGGTTTGCTACAGATCATAGTGTTATTCAGTAATGAAAACTGTAGTATAAATAAAAGACTTAATGTTCCATTGTCCTTTGTAAAATTAACTCAAAGGAACAGTAAGAAAACTAGTGGGCTGAAGAATTGTTGATTTGCTTTTGCTTTACAGTAAATCAAATTCATGGTAAGAATAAATAGCTGAAAGTTTTTTGGTTATGATGTTCAAATAGCTTGGAATGTGCCAACAAAAATAAATGACTGCGTTAGTTGCATTGTTCAGATTGATGGCTTTATACTCATGTAATTCTATGGCTATATACTTACACAATGATTTTGTCACCTAAGTTTCCTCAGAATTAAACAGAATTTCATTCAGTTTTCCAAAGGTGGGCAACACTTTGATATAAAAACTTACCAGAAATCTGTGTATCTTTCACTCCATAGGTACATATGTTTTTGTGAAGGAAACTTAAGTAGGAATCAGAAAATTCAGATAAGTCACCACCATGACCACACTAGTCAAGGTTTATTTTCTTTAATCCTTATGACATTCATAAGCTGAACAGTTTTGCATCTGAATCTTGAGAGAAGTCTTAGATGCAAAGCATTCTGTGAGCATTCTTAATGCATGTAGTAATAACTGAACTCATTATAAAGCAGAATAGCCATGATTACATCGATTAATTTATACAGGCAAAGCAAAGCTGTACTATCTTGAATCTTTTATATAATAGTATAGCGGTTAAAGCAATCAACCAGAAAATGAACTATTTTTAGCTATTCTTCATTTTTTTCTTCTGGATTGTTTTATGCCTGCTTTTGCTATTGTTAGCACATTCAATTTTTTTTTTTTTTTTAATTAAAAATGCATAAGCAGTACCTCAGTAAAACCTGTGTTCTAGGATTCCTATTTCCTTTCCCATGTTTGCAGGGTTTACTTAGGTCTGAGTTTGAGGGTCAGTGCTTTTTTTGATTGATTTATCTCTTGTTGGTCCCATGAGTCATTCTTTTATTTTGGTAAAATGTTCAAGGTGCAAAAGAAAGGGTAGGAATCGACTCAATCCTATAGTTTTTTTGTTTGGGCTCTCTGCTTAGAAAGTCTTTTGGTGTCTGGAAAAGCCAATGCCTCCTTCACCCTTTATTACATTTTAAAAATACAAAGTCAATCACAAGCATACTTTAAGCCTATGCGATGTGTTCTCAGTAAGCAATGAAATGAAGAAAGATGAGTATCCAAAGTAAGGAATCTATAACACGCCTCTTACTTTCAGTATGTAGTTCAGTTAATATTTACACTTCTTACCTTGAGGCTAGTGGTATCTGAAGCGTAATTTAAAGTGTTAGAAAATTAGTATCTCTGGCCTGCACCTAAATTACAAATGAGTAAACAGCTTTAAATGTCAAATTCTCAATCAGTATTCACATTTCAATACTAACCTCAATTCTGGGTCATGAAACTTTGTTATACAGTGACAGTGTGACAGTGCATTGTTCAGGACTTAATATAAGTTATTTACCTCTTCTTTTGAACAGTAAGAATATTAAGACAATATTTTGTATTACTCCTCTAGTTGTACATAATGAGTTATTCATTCCTGATTTCACTATGTAAAGGACTATGTATACTTCTTAGTATTTATATGTTCTTTATGCATTAGCAGGACTCTTTAGAAGGGAGGTTAAGGCGGTTAAGGTAAAGAGTAGGCACATGGCAACAAAAATTAGTCCCATAACCAACAAGATGTTCTGTATAGATATGTGTTGAATGAAGAATACACAAGTGATGAAGGGCAAGAATGAGATTGTAATAAAACACATGGCTTTTTATCTTTTTTTTAGCAGTAAGTGTATTCACCAGCTGGTATATGTGCTGAATCACTAATTTAGGAGGGGAAATAAAAAAAATTTACATTTGACTTCTCACTGGTTATTTAATTTTAATAACTGAAGTTTGTTTAAATTAATTCCACCAAAAAATGATGAATTTAGCTTTTATAAGATCTGAAATGCCATTAGGACCAAAAAAAAGTCACAAAAAAAAATCTAATCAAGCTCATGTTGAATATGACAGGTTGGAATTGTAGATCCACAATTTGTTCATCATTATGAGCTCTGCTTGTAGAATGAAATAACCATAATTTTTTTTCTACCTTGATATTAGCAATTTGGATAGGGGGGCAATCTCTTGTAAATCAACTTTAAAATAGGGGGTTTTGTGTGTTTTAGGAAGTTGGTTGGTTGGTTTTGGAAAGACAGTGATGTTCACACCTAAATACAGGTTTACATTTACAGCTGAACTGACTACTTCAGATAGCTATTGGGGCTTATGACAGGAACTGGGATGGAATCCATATGATTTTAATGAAACAAAGATTAATTTCAGTCAAGAATTGCCTGTGTTTCTGTTATTTAAAGACACTGTTTCTGATGCAGGTGTCAGCATTATAGACATCCATGTTTACTCAAATCAACCCTGCACATTTCCTGAATTTATGAAGAGTAAATGTCACCAAAAGCCAAATATATTTTTTTTCTTATAAAGTAAGAAATTAATCTAGATTTTACTTCAGCTACCTGGTTTACCTGGAGTATCAATTTAAAAGGCAAACTTTTTCATCATTGTTTTGTCTTCGTAATTCTTAGATACTGATCATTTCTCATAATCCCTGAAGTTACAGATTTCTGTTTCAAAGTAGGTAACATTGGTGTTCAATTTCTAAAATAGAATGTATTTTTCTTGGGGATTATTTGATTGCAGCACTCATGACAAACAATGGGACAAGGGAAGGACATAAAATATCACAAGCTCATCGAACATAAGCCTCTACCCTTTGTTTAATGATGACATTTGAAAATAAGCTCATTCTGACATGATCATTTTTTGTTAGGGTCGATCTTATGTAGGAGATGTACTAGTACTGCAATAAAAAATTGGCTAATTAAAATTTGTAGGTAATCTTATAACTCTAATAAAGGGAGAGGATTAGGGCATTTTGTTTGTTTTGTTTCACTTGTTTAGCTTTAGTTGGAGGTATCTGTGGGGTTTTTGTGGTTGTTTGGGTTTTTGTGGGGGTTTTGTTTGTTTTTGTGTTTGTTTTCATTTTCTTTGCTGAAGATAGCTATACATTGTATGGGGTAACATTTATGTTGTCTGTCTCTCTGTCTCTTGCTCTCTCTATCTACCTATCTATCCATCTATATTTTAATGTGTATGATCATGAAATTTCATGCTACCTCAGTTTTGCCAGTTTTAGACATACATTTGAGCTATAACTCCATAATTAGATGATATTTTGTCTAGTATTGAACCCTCTTCTTCATATATCTTCCCTTTCCATAAACAACTTTCCTTTTTTTTTTTTTTTTCTATAGAGGTACAATATCTAGAGAAAGACTAGAACATGGTCCAAGAGGTTTTTGACTTGAAAGACCAGAATTCCAAGTTGTCCTGTAATATACATCAGCATATAGGTATAGGCTATGAGTGCATCTACACTGTCATTTTGAATCACTTCCTATTTTTCTTCTATTTCTCATTCATATGGCAGTTTCAGGTTGCTTACAGGAACCACTCTCAGGTAAACCAGGTAGATCCCTTCAGTGGTACAGCTATAAATGATCTGATTTGTGAGGAAGTCCTTTTACTATCTTTGGCACAAGACAAGTAAACCTCAATTCTTTCAGAACCTTCAAACAGAGAGAGGGTTGAAGGTACATGGGTAGTGGGAATAAGGTACCACAGCCATGTGGGCACGCAGCAAAGCAATCATGTAGTATAGTACTGAACCACACTTCCCTCCATACACTGCACAGCATGGAACAGGCCTGTCTGCTTCGGCAGGCTGTGTACACACAAACCACTTTGCACCAGGTGCCCAGGAACAGAGTGTTACTCCTTGGCTGTTTTCCAGGACCTTTAAAAAGAGCTCAGTAACACAGAGCTTAGTAGCACATAGCAATAATAATAAACAGGTTATTATTTTTATGATATAAGTATATATAGCACAGGGACTCAAGTGGTAGCTTACTGTCCCTTTTCACAAAATGAAGGCTTTGGGTTATATATAAGTAAATGAATTTAGAGCATTTTTAAAGCAGAGAGCCTGTTCTTGTCACTTCTAATCTGCAATAAAAATTCATTGTGTGAGAAATATGCATGGGGATTTGAATGGGCATGCATCCAGTGTATTATCATAACGCAGGCATTGGAAACCATCTTTCTTAAGTAAGGAAGGACTATCTGCAAATAGCTGACATATGAAATGTCTCCATATTGGCATTTGAACACAGTAGTCCTTTCAAAAAAATGAAAACGGAGATGAATGAGGACCGATGCGCTATCTGATCAACTTCTAGTCTGCCACATCTATACTCAGCTTTCTTTGGCACTGTAGGCACTCTCAGGCTCTGTGCTGCTTCTGTTAATATTATAAATCACTCAAAAATAGTTAGTACCAGAAAGAAGAAATTGGAGGACTTCATATGCAATGTTCTTTCCAACTTTACTGCATCTGTGGTTTCCTTATTTACAAAATCACCTTAGACAAATATCTCAATGGTTATTTTCCTCACCATTCCCAACAGAATTTATTCATTTACCCATTTTCCCTGACCAGAAAACCTCTCACAGTAGGGCTTATGACTGCTCATTCTAGAAATCTAGAATGGTTTGGGGGGGTTGTTTATTTCTAATTTAGGAGTGTGGAACAAAGTTTTCACATTTCTTTATCAATTGTGTCAACTTAGGCAACATTTCCACTAAGATACCTGGAAATGCTGAAGGTCCGAGTACATACTACTGCTGAAATCCAAAGCTGTCTCAAGAGCAAGACTTGAGTGCGCTCTGCTTTCTGCAGAAAAGGACTGCAGATGTGTATCCCAGGTGAGAGATATGGTCTACTAAATACAATTACGTATCTGGGCAACAAGGAGATCATGGCCCCAAGTGTTCTGTGCTATACACAGCATGTGTGTTAACACAGCCTTACAATGCAGTTTTGGCAGTTTTCCTTGCAGATACAGTCCTTTAACAGAAAAAAAAAAAAAAAAGAAAAAAAAAGAGACAAAACCAAACAAACAAGAAAAAAAAAAAAAAACAAAAACAAACCAACCAAAACTCAGCAAAAAAACAAACAAAGCAAACAAACAAAAAAAATTTCACACCAGTACAATTATTTCAGCAGAATTCTGCTCCAAACTGTAGACATCAATATCGAGTGGCATTTTTACCTTTTGCATTTGCAAGTATAGGTCATTATTTCCTACACATCTATATATATCATTACAATTCTTGGAAGTTTAATTTCTGTATTCTCACCTTCCATAATGAAAACAATTGCAAATACAATACTTTCAATGGCAAATCAATATCCATCTGACAACACAGATTATTATACCTCTTACCGTGTCTACAAAGTTCCATTTATTGTTCATCAAAAATGTTGATAATGAAAATCTAGTGAAGGTATAGGAGAAGGAACATATGGGAGCTTAAAAGATCTTTATGAATATGCAGCTTGAAAGGGTAAAAAAAAAAAAAGTAATAACATTACTCAGAAATCTGTCTTTTCATGAAATACCACACCAACAGAGAGATTATCAGACTTACTGAAATCAATGCAGAGTGAACATCAGTAAACTTAATTTGAATAAAGTGAAGAGGAAGCACAGCTACACAAAAAATAAGTATTAAAGGCCACATTAACAATTCTGCTTGGCAGAGCAGTGGTTTTGAAGACAAAGTTTCACGATTAAAGCTAATTTCAGATCACTGAAATCACTCTCATCCCATTTCCAATATGATTTTTTTGCTTCCTCCTGTTATCAACCTGACATATCTGAAAATTAATTTCCTGCTTAAACAAACAAAATTCAGTCAATCAGTGTGTTAGTGCCAATGCAGACAAATCAGCAAGACCACAGAATCATGAATACTGCTTCTAGGGCAATGTAGTCTTAGATTAACTTAATATAAACCTCCAGGAACAAAGCTTAGATTAGTCAGATTTTTTTCAACTAAACACTCCATCAACTATTCCTATCCAAATAAAATTTTTGTCCCAGATGGACATCCCAAGTTTAAGGACAATTATAGTTAGGAGAAAATTGCGATTGTTTTCTGGGGGAAATTCTGGGACTTCAAAAATTGGCTGAAGTAAAAGCAAGCCAAAAACCTCAGTCACTGATGGGAAAAAAGCAGGAAAATGTATTAGGATATTTTATTTTCATAACACTGAGTCACTTTTAAAATTTATTTTTGCATTGTATTGTTTGAAATATTTTTATCTTTTATCATACAAAATATTTCTGGTCAATGAAGAAATTGAAATATTTTTATCTTAGTGAAGCAAAATACTTTCATAATCTTGCACTGAAATTCTCTGTTAAATGGTACGTACCGTAAAAACCTTTGACAAGGTATTTCCCATAAAAACTGTTTCAGTGAAAAATATTGGACTAGCTCTAAAAGGAATAGCACATAATGGATACAGAAAATTGATTTCAGAATGTATATTTTTTTCAAAAGCACAGTTTAAATGACACATTTCAATGTCTAATGACATCATGCCAATGAGAACGTGTATTTTTATAATTCTTGCAGTTTGCATTTGTCTTTTAAGTAAATCTATTTAATTTCACAGCATATTAGAAAATGCAAATCAGGCTAGGAAGCAATGTTTACTGCAAGTAAATAATTGGTGATTCTCTGATATTTAGACACCTGTAAAACTCAACCAGTGGGGCTGGCAGAAAATAGGTTACATTTTCCCACAGTACTTTAATCATTAATGGAAATTTTTCTTCATTCACTGCCTAACCAGGTAAAATGCAATTCTTCTAGGTAATGAGGAAAGGAAGGGAAGGGAAGGGAAGGGAAGGGAAGGGAAGGGAAGGGAAGGGAAGGGAAGGGAAGGGAAGGGAAGGGAAGGGAAGGGAAGGGAAGGGAAGGGAAGGGAAGGGAAGGGGAAAAATCTATAGTAGAAGCCAAAAATTGAACTTTTTTTTTCTCTTTTGGGCTATCCACCTGGACAGCTCTTGACAGGTTGCCTGACATCAATAAGCCCCATCTGAGTGAACAGCTAAAAGAAGGCAGAGAGGCAGCATGGAGTGCTGTGCCTATTCCCACTCTCCCATCCTCATCCTCAACTACTAAAGAAGTCTGTAGCAGCCTCATCTATTATTGTTGTTGCCATTTGTTTCATGTTGAGTGTGGAGCAAAGTTTGAAAACTTGTAAAATACACAATCATAAGATCCTCCTTGGCAATCCTGAGGTCTACCTGCCTTGTACAAAACAAATCAACTTGATTTGATTAATTTGCCTGAATGGTCTGAAGGCTCAGAATTCTTTTAGGAAGAAATATTTAGCTGCTGAGGAGACAGAGAAAAACAAATCTTAACTAATAATATTCAATATTACCTTATTGTAAAAATTGTAGGTAGCATAGAGCGCAATGGTGTGTGACTCTGAGGACTTCAAACTCACTAGAGTGAAAATAATCAAATTCAGGCTTTCAGCATTTTTCTTCCTTAGTTCAAAGAATAAAATTAAATGAGAAACTTAGAATTTTATCTCCCCAAGTCATTTGAAGCTGCTTTAGCAAACACTGTGAGATTATTTAAATCCACACAAAATATGGCGAATAAAAAACCACATATGAGTTGGACAGTTAATAGATTTTGCCCATAAGTGAATTAAAAATTTGAGGTTTCATTTCAGACTTGGATGATATGGCAAGCTAGATGGAAAATTCCGTAAGTTTACTCAAATAGTGTGAACAATGCCCTCGAAGTTTAACATCACTACTGTCTCTCCTTATTATGTCTTATTAAATTTTAGTTTTCTGTGAACTTATAATCAGAATGGATGAATTTTAAACCAATAAAGTGCTAATCACAAAACATTGAGATTCTGTTATTTCTTTCTCTTAGTGCTACTTTGTTCATAATGTCATGTAAATATGTGTAACCTCTGTGTAAATTGAGTTGGGATGACAGTTACTGATTCACAGCTTCTCCGCTGGAGCTAGAAATACAGTAATCTTCTGTCTTTGTGTGAAGAAGATATATCAATGTATAGAATGAGTAAATTTACTCTTAGTGCTAAGTTTAATGTATTGAAATCAGACACCTGATTGTCTGAGTTCTGTCAAATATACTTGAGCTGCTATAATCCTTTGAAACCCCAGATGAAATGAAATGGAAAACAATTTAATTAGATGTACTGGAAATGTAATTTGGGACATTCTGTATTTATTTAAGAAATCTGCATTTGAAGAATTGTATTACACTGGGAAATTATCACTACTAGTAAACAGAATATGTGTCAGCACAGCTTAACAGAGCAGGTATAAAGGCCATACATAGATACTTAACATAATCACAAATTACAGATCTGGTACTAAATCCGAATATTTTTCAATACAGTACATTCACTGGACTTTTATACTATATGAAAGTATGTTTCATTAACATATTATAGTTTCACAACTTTGTAGTTGCTTGAATCAAGTGTTTTTAATTTCATTATTAATTTCAAACACACACTAGTCCAGGGTTATGATCCGGTTAGTCTGCTAGTGTACAATCTGTCATGACAGCTTTGTAGTGGAAAGCCTACAGATACATAAGTCCTTGCTTAAAATTCCTTACATCACAAAAAAAATAAAAATTATGTTTCAGTCTTTATACTGAGAAAAGATTGGCTTCTTTTTTTTTTTTTTTTTTTTTGTCTGCCACATTTTATTTTTACAAAATCAATATAGAAAAAAAAATCTGTAATTTTCACCAGGATATTTGGATATGAGAACAAATAGGTATCATCCATGTTCTGCAGGCCTGAGTTTGCTTTTATAAATTCAGGTCTTTCGCTGTTGTTACCTCATAGAGTTGAATCTGGTTTTATTAGTATCATAACAGTAGCACCACAACAGAAAAACAGACAGAGAAACAGATTATCTGTGTTATATCCTGTATATCATTCACTTCATGAGTTATTCCTTAGCTCAGTCCCTAAATTATTCAATCGAACTCTTCTGTGACAGTTCTGAGGCTTAACTAGTAAAAGGATTTTTATTTTCTTTTCTAGAAAGAGAATTCTTTCCTGCCCAGACATGACTGTCTGCTTTGGGCTCCCTGAATAGATTAGGTGGAATAATTGCTTTTTTCAGCTACTAGTCAGCTGGGGGAGGGGTGGGGAACCAAACAGTTAAAAAATTGAGAAAATAATTATACAAAAAGCGTTTACGTGAACTATCCTTCTCTCCCTACTCTTACTGAATTTACACTGCATAAAAGAAAAGCTGTTGGGCTTCTGACAATAAAGTGCTAAAGAGATGCTGTTTGTAGAAAGCCTTTTCATAGGTCTCTACTTGAGACCTATGTGGGCTTCATTTGAATCAGGTATTTGATCACAGTTTTCTACCTTAGCAGTATTAAAAAATACTGTAATTCACTATTTTTTAAATGCCAGTTTTGAAATGCAGTCACTTTTGGTCCCCCCCTCTGAAGTTGTTTTTTTTAAAAAAACTCCCAAGCCCCAAAATTAATAAGAAAAGAATGGAAAAGGCACATATAAGAATTAGCTTTCATTTGGTTAAAAAAACTTTCAGTTTCTAAATAGATACATCCAGGTGTTGTGAGGTTTTTCGTTTGTTGGTGTTTGTTTGGTTGGTTTTTTGTTTGGTTGTTCCAATAAAAGTTTACGTAATATCTACTTTTAGGGTATGATACTCAAAAAGGAGATGGCTTATCCTACTTCAAGAATTTTTGCAGCCTAAGTACAAACAGGAATTCAAATTCAGTACAGTGATATGCAAAATTAATTACTTAAACAGTAAAAAAAAATATACTCCTAGTTTCTATTTTTTTGTTTTGTAGGTGACACTGATTTTCTTTGTGCATGAAGTAATAATTTAAAAAGCATCCTGTCACTTCCATCCTTCTCAGTTTTCTTTGACCATTTTCTAGTTTCCTTTCATGTTAAAGACAGAAGAATCAAAGAAAGTGTTTATGGCTTTCTTAGAGAAAAAATAAAAACAAATTAAAAGCCAGTTCATTATATAATTTGTGAGATGCACTTTACAAATGGTTTAATGAGTTATCATGTTTTAATCATTTTAATCATTTGAAACTCTATGTCCTGCCCTTTCAAGTGGTAACAGCTTCATCCATGGGCAGTTTGTGGTTGCAGAGATATAGTGATTTCAAATTGGGTACATCTTTTTGAAACACCCTGTAATGTCAAGTGGCTATAGACTTTAGTTTCATACAGAAGACTTTCAAAGACTTAGGTATAGTTTAATCATAATCACATGTACTTTTCATGGCTCAATTAAATGGCTCAATTAAATGGCTATTCAAACAGATTTGACCAGACTAATTCCCTACAGGATCCTGACCTCAAAATAGAAGTGTCTTCTTTTGTTAAATGACATTGAGGACAACATATACAAATATATTCTTTAGATATTTATTCTGAACAATCTCGCTTGGAAAAGAAACAGGCTATTTAATTTCACATTACACTGTATCTTCTTACCCCTTTGGACTGGTTATCAATTACCTAAACCATCAGGTTTTTCCTTTTAATCTATAATGTAAGACTAATTGTGCATAGATTTTTAATTCATTTTTTAAAGCTTCTATATTGGCACTTAGAAACATAATCTAGAAATTATTTAAGACATATAATGAGATTTGGAAGTATTTAAATCTCAAGTGTAATTTCAGGATTTATCTTGAAGGAAATTGGGTCACTATGTGTCTACGTCCTTAAAAATAAATAAAATAATAATAATAATAATAATAATAATAATAATAATAATCATCATCATCATCATCATCATCATCATCATCATCATCATCATCGGTTTTCTTCAGTCTAGATTTCATAAATAAAAATCAGATGCTGTTCCAGAGTAGCCACTTTCCTCTGAGGTGGAGATAAGTCATTGAGTATTTCCAGATTGACCTGGATACCCTGCTGACTTTGTTGCAATTAAAAGGCATACATAAAGCTCAGGAGAAAAAAAAAAAAAAAAAAAAAAAGATATTTTGTAGCTCCCTACCAGAAAAAAAAAAAAACAACAAAAAACAAAAAAAAAAACCCCACTCTTCAGATGTATACCTGAACACAAAATCAATCCATCACTGAATATGGTTACTTTTTTTTTTTACTACCCCCCATATTGAGAAATATAGTGCAAAGTAATAAAATTCCACTTTTATTCAGTAAGTTGACTTTTATTAACTTAAAATTTCCTTGTACTTGTTCTCACTAGTCATATTCTCAGTATCTATTCTCTATCACTTTGCCTTTTATTTAAAATAATTCAAAGTTTTTTGGTTTGTTGTTTGATATAGAATGTTATTCTGACCATGCAAAACTTCAGTGAAATTGAAGGTATATAGTAGTCATACTATGAAAATAATGCCTTCCCAAGAAGGTGAAAGCTGGTGTTAAGTAATAAAGTGTTAGAAGCAGGATAAAATGTCTGACCTGTATCAGCAAAAGGAAAGATGCATAAGGGATGTGTGTAAACTGATACACAAGTATTTTAGCAAATATATATATATTTTTTTTAAGAGGAGATAAGCACCACCTGCGTCAGATACTCATTGTTCATAATATTCTACATTCTCTTTTTTTTTTTTTTTTTTTGTATATCAGTCTAGGGCAGGATATCAGTCTAGGCAATTGTATAGCCAGAAAAAACAAAAAACAAAACAAACAAACAAACAAAAAAAATCATTCTGAGAGAAGGAAATCAGGAAAAATGAAGAATAAATGGATTTGTTTTCTCTCATCTTGAGAGGGGCAGAGATAGAGTTCTGATCTTTATGTATTTTGTACTACAAAATTATTGTATTGAAGATAGCACAATTAGCTATATAGCTAGATGATTCCAGTACTGCAAAATAAAAGACAGAGAATAGGGTTCCAGGACTTCCTTTCTCCCTGCTGAGTATTACCTTGATGCAAGATCATCTGTATTGCTTTGGATATAGCAGATGTCTAAGTTTTAGGCATTGCAAGTCCTCAGCTAGTTACTTAAATCAGTCTGAATCTACCCCTGTACTCCAACTATTTTTTAAATACACCAGTCAGTGCAGATGGCATTTCTACTACATGAATCTGAATCTTTGTATTATGCTTATGTTATAAAAATTGCTAGTATTAAAATAACATTCATTAAGTTTGCTTTTATACTATGTTGTTGGCTGTGATCACAACTCTTATGATCAGTGTGCAGTAGAAACACTACTTGCATTGTCCCAACAATCCTTTTGGTTAACAGTAGCAAATATTTCCACTGACAGCAGCAGCTACCAGAAAGCAAAAAGATATTTAACTGAAAAAAACAGTTATGAGGCATGTAGATGAAGCTGGCATCCGTAGCTATCCCAGACATGCCAAGCTATACCTTTTTTGTGGATGTATAACTAGATAAGAGCTGTGCAGCACCTATCAGTCTTTTCAGACAAAGATGCCAACCTTTTACCAGCAATGTCCTCATGTAGATGGCAAAACTTAAAAACAATTACACAAACACTTATAAAACCCTTATAAAACAAATGGAGTAGACTACACTCTTCAGAGATACAGAAATGAAACACAGCCAAGAGGAATCTGGGAAAGTGGCTTCTTTATATTAAAAAACAACAACAAAAGGCAAAACAAACCAAGCAAACAAAATAAAATCTTTAAAATAAGAGAAAAAAAATAAAAAAAAAAAAAATAAAAAAAAGGCCAGTCATCTTCGGAATACCTCCACTGAAGCAGAATCTCTTGTTCCAAATTTGGAATTGTCCATGCAGATTAGGCCTACATCCAGCAGAAAGTAAGAAGACAATTTTATGTGAAAAATCAGTGAAATATTTTAAGAAAGGAACTTCAGAATCTATTCATAAAAAAATAAAACACAACTCAGGATACAACCCAATTTAAGGGAAGGATTGATTCTTGACCTCAAACACCTCATTTTAATACTATATGCAGTACTTGAAAAGATGAAAATTTAAATTAGAAGATGTCCATCTGCAATGTATTTAAGATGTCAGATGGAAGATGTTTCCCAAGTGGGTTCAAGCAGAAATTTGTAGGTACCAATGTCAAAAAAGGCCTTTAGAGATAAGGTTTCTGAAGAAAGGGAAACAAAGTTTAGGAAACTAGGAACATTGGTGTTCTAAGATCTCATGAAACTCCTTGGCTCTACAAATTCTTCATCCATACATACACAGAAGCATTTGATACAGATAGGAACAGTACTACTGGGCTCAAGGTTTGAATGATTGTCTTTGGAATGACAAACTCATGTTGAAATTGAAAGATTATATTGATAGAATTAAAAACAGGTCAGCCATCCCTAAACGAAAATAACTTCACTGAACCTGGACCTTTGTCTGCTGGATTGGTTTTTGATGTGATGACCAAAATATTGATGCTACTAGTTCCTCTAAGTAGACATTATCTAAAACTTCTTAATGGAATGGCAGATAGCAGATATTGAGTCTTCAATGTGCAGGTGTACCTCTATTTTTTTTTTTTTGGCTGGGTGACAGGGATACAGTTATGTTGGCTAAGTCCAAAACCATGCTACACAATCCTACCACTCCTACAAAATCTTGTCTAGGATTACTCAAATAAACTGTTTCAAATTGAAGCAATAACACATAAAGAGTAAAAGAAACTGATGTGCTTTACCTGGAATATAACTAATGAAAAACTAGGCAATGGAGATCGCATGCTGTGTAATTGTTTCCTAAGACTTTTGATGGGGCAAAAAAGCAATAGCTGCGAATGCAGAAGTCAATAAGAGCCAGACGTTTTTTGACATAGCATTCTTATGAGACAGAGAGAAAGAAATGGTTTCCTAACGTATTTTTCATGTATAATGATGATGCAGTAGATTATGATCCATGCATATGACTTTTTTTTAAATTCAAATGATATGTCTATAAACCAGAATAATTTCTAGAACTCTCTGAAATGCATATATCAGTGAAAGGTTAAATTGTGTACTGGAAGAATGATAAAATTCAGCACCTCCATTAGGTTACAAACTGTAATTAAACCAAGGCTAAACACAGACATGAAAACATGCCAGAATAGAGACCAAAACTGGTCTATTTGCTTCCTTTCTGTAAGATCGAGTAGAGGTAGATTGGCACATGGTGATGGATTTCCTCACTGTGGTTCTCACTGCAGTCCTGGACAGAATGCTATCAAAGTGACTGAAAACAGGAGAGGAGGTAGTATTAATACAAGAAGACAATCTTTCCTTTAAAATGTGGCAGATCTTTTAAAAGTGTACTAATATTTGTCATATTTTCATGGAACACTTTTGACCGCAACATCTTCCTCTGGCAATCTGTGTACACATGAAAGAGAACAAAAATGTAACACCAAGGTGAGGATGGCAACATATTTCATCTGGTTTTAGTATTTCATTCTTTTAAAATTATATTCCAGAAGTATGAATGAATAATAGTACTTTGAAATTTTGACTATAAAATTATTTTACCTGTTTATATCCACAAGGCAAATTCTTCCATACTACACAGCATTAACGGCTATGTGAAAGTGTTTAAACCAATATTCTTTAGCAGGAAGGGAAAATGTAGTTCCTTAACATACTCAACTAAAACAAAGGGCAGTGTTCTTGGAAATTATTTAACATGCTTTTTACTAGACGGCTTGAATTTCACCTCTCTGACTTACATGTTTAAGCCTTTCATTGGTTTTACTGTACAGGACTGATGTGCTCCAGCACAGCAAGCTTATCACTGCAAGCCATACTCTTTTGTGAGGCCTGTCTCAAAGAAAATAAAAAATGCATTCAGAACCTTTGATATTTAAATGAAAATTCCATAATGTGTATTGAACAATGGAAAACAAACTGCATCACTCTATAACTGGTGTTTAACTATCTCTCAGCTGACAATCCATACATGTTTACCTGTAAACCTGGAAATACAGAAAAAAAAAAAAAGGAGCAGACATTAAAATGAGGAAAATAAAGTATCTTATAAAATACAAAGCATATATATATATATATATATATATTCAGATATATGACAATATTTAAGGTAACTTCAATTTCTTTGGGAAAAAAATACTTTACAATGACTACAAAATTACGGTGTGGTCCCAATATCATCCTTCCAAACAGTTGTTTGTGTGAAGAAATATTATGTATATATTACTTCTTAATATTTTAATATACTTTTTTGTGTATTTCATAGTGTACACATAAAAAAGAATGAAACAAATGCAGGCTCAAATGTTCATACTGTAAATCAGTTGAATAACTTGAATCAATTTAAAATGTGTGTGTCAGCTACTGACTGAATACCAGACTATACACTTTCATTCATCAGAATTCAATCAGAAGTGAATCTCTTTATTACCTCAAGCTACTTTTCATAACTGAGTATGTCCAAGATGTTAATGCATTTATTTCTATATGAGTTTTATTTCTCATTTGAGTGCATCCTTAATATTCTGAATCTTGAAGAAACTAACACAGAAATGATGGATCATACTTAAGGTATTGACCTTCAAATGATTTCATTCATTCTGGATACTCTGGATATGGGAAACTTCCAGCTCTTATGGACAGCTCATCTTTTTCCTGCACTTGGTATTCATTTGCTTAGCCTTCCTTGTTTGAAAGATATTTGTTTTTTTTCCACATTGTCCTGGTTTTGTTAAAAAACAAGTTTCTCTTTTAGTGAATTTGCCTGTCAGCTAAAACCTTCATATTAGCTGCATTTTCCTGGAGAACCAGATACATGTTTTGGTAAACATAGCAATGGAATGCAAAGTTATTGATAAGCATGGATGGACATCTTGCGAGAGGGGCAACGAGAAATAGGTGACCAAGAAACTGACCAACTGTGTATAACATTACATTCACATGAGTACTTCATATAAAAGTGGGAGATCACGAGGATCTCATCCCCTTTTCTTCCTTTTTGCTTATGGCTGACATTAGGAGAGGATCTTGCTAGTCATCCCTGCGAACTGAGGCCTAGTGGCAGACTGAATCCAGCTCCGGTTGGCTGCAGAGTCCAGTCCAGGACTTTGGGTGTTGGCTCTGCAGTCACTGAGACTTTCAAGATTGGTTTTGTATATTTTGTATTATTTTCTCTATTCTTATGAGTAGCACTAGTAAAACATTTTTAATTTTTCCAACTCTCTTCTCTCTGTCCTTCTTTTCCTCCAGATCGCCTGTCCTTAGTGGGAAGGGGGGAGGTGGGGGACAAAAGGGGGAAGTGGGGGGAGAGAGAGGAGGTTAACAATACATCTGCCAGGGTTTTATTGTCACGCTTAAAGTAAAAACCCCAAAGATCTCAAAAAACATAAGAAAAAACAAATTCATTTTTCAGAATATTGAGGGACAATATTGTGTTAAGTTAATGATGCCATGGAAAGATCTTCTTTTATTTTTTTGGGATTATCAACATTCCACGTGGATCTTCTCATAGACTTATCACTGTGATGGTGGACATCTAAAGGTAAGTTTGAATATATTTAAAGCGCTCTTCTTCATTGTTTTTTTCAAAGCATCATGCTAATTATGCTGGTTTCCATAGAAACCAATAGCATTTCCCACCTCCTCCTTTTCCTCTACCCTCGTGCCTGTCAGCGCTCCCTGTAGGACCGACATCTCTTTGTTTAAAAATAAACAAGTATAATTTTGTGTATATACTGTCCAATAACTATGCTGCAGTATCTGGATAAAATATATATTTTAAATGCCAAATTATTAGTCTAACTCTCTAATTGCAGGTTTTATGCCCCTTGTTTTTTATTGTTTTGTATTTTATTTTTTATAGATGATTTGGGAAAGAAAATGAAAAGCAATAGAGAAATCAAGTAAGCTATGGGGAAATACAATTTTTCCTTGTCATAAATGAGCTTGAGACATCTTAAAAGGCTAATGGTCAAGCCCTCAAAAAAAAACCCTAAGATTTTTTATGAATGGTAGAAATGTTTAATTCCTGACTCAATCACAAACTCATCCTGATTTCTCTGACTATCCTTGTTACAGATTGCTATTCCCAAAATAGCTTTAATCAGTTATTTTCAGCCTAAGGGTTGTCAGCAAATTGCTTGTTATGACTGTTTCTCATTCATTATTCATCCAGTGTAAGTGGTCATATGAATAACATGATAGCACTGCTGTCAGTGCTGGTGTCCAGAATTTGTTCAACAAGATGATAGTGAATAATAAGCTCTTTATATAAATATTAACAGCCATACTTATTTTTTATAAAATAAGTAAAAGTTATGCAGTTTGTGAAGAGTTTATGTAATATGTTAGGAGTCATCTCATATATTATAATTATTTTAATGTGAACAATTATATGAAGTGAACAGGATGTGTTTTTAAGGTAATAGATTAAAATTAATACAAATAAAATAAGGAACTTGAGTCCTTATGAGTAGTTAGTTGTCTTTTGCTGTGAAGGAAAAAATCCATCCTTGTAACTCTACTTACATCAATTAATTTTGCATAATTAAAACCTATGTGATAATAAAATCAAGCCAATGAGCATTCACTTTCTGTCATAAAAAACCATATAGTAATCCTTCCAAGAAAAGACATTTAAAATTTTGTTTAACTTATTGTGGATTACTTAATAGGCTTGTTTGCACAGTTACCTGTTCAACAAGCATTCTTAACAAGCTATATTTAATTATAGTCTCAATAACAGGCATTTAGCAGTAATGAATTGGCCAGCAGTTCCTTAAATAGAAAAAAAAAAAAAAAGTTCAGAAAAACCCCAACAAAACAACCAAAAAATATTTCGAACATACAAAGCAACTAGGTTTATTTTTCTTCTTCCAAACTTTTGGGTACAGTGTGGTCTCATATTGTAATTTTTTCTCTGCAACTATAAAGCCAGAAATGTAGGAAAGATGGAAAGGAAGAGGTTCTAACACAAAAATCTAAAGATTTAAGAAAAAAATAATAGTTACTATATGACTACTAATTAAATAAGTTCCAAGAGTTGGCAACACTGACTGAAAAACAGGATTCTTCACTGCTTTGTGTTTTCCTGTTATCTCTCACATCTTGAATAATCCTCTGTTTTCTTGTATAAAAACTCCTAGTACTCTACAATCAGGTAGACCTTATATTTGTACATTTTTTAATGAAAAAAATTATTTAGTCTTTGTTTCTCCATAGGTCTGTTATTAATAAACATTTTCACAAATTTTTGCTTTGACAGATTTCCAGATTTCCACATTTTATGTTTGAAAACTAAAAAAGGTTTTTATCATGATCCTTTTGTATTTGTACCAGTAAATTTTTGACTGGTGCAATATCTTTGTCAGACAAGGAATCATTTTATTAACTAGTTCTTAGCTTATCGCATGTGTGGTGTGTCACGTTCTGTTAAAGGCAATGTGGTTGAGTGTTTATAAAAGTAATTTGGTTTTGTCATCCTGACTGCTTCACATGGTGACAATAGAGACCCCCCTCAGATTCCTCATCCCTTGGAGAAGTAAGAGATTTCAGGCTGGGGAAGCTTCTCAGTGGAGGGAAAAGGAACATGAGAGACATAACAAGACTGCAAATTTGCTATATCTTGTGGGAAGCAGAGTGCCTGCGTGCAGCAGGGAACAAATCTAAACCCAAGCCAAGTCTCAGAGACAATGAAAAGAAAGCTTGTTTCTTATGAACAGAGACAGGACTACATGGAGTTTTTCAATCTAGAAAGACACTAAAAAACTTCTGGATTAGGAAGCAAGATGAGAGAAGTGACCCACAATACATAGGGAATAGTTAGTGTCTGACAAATATAATTTCATTTTAATGACTCTCACAGAAAATCTGAGTTGCTCAGTTTAAAGAACAGCTTTCCCTAGTTTGTTATTTTCTGCTCTAAAAACTAGAATGGACGATTTCTTGTGTTTTGGTGAGTAATTGCTCTAAGGAAAAGGGGAAGTATGTTCCACTTCAGTGTACTGTAATTTCATCACAAAATATCAAAATATAAAACAAACACCAACATAGACTGTCAATACTGTCAATTCCTGTGCTTGCCTAGGTCCTAGGTTCCCTAGGGAAGCAAACAGGGAACTCGGTCCCTCATCACTAGACATAGTTGGATATAAGCAAAGGTGCAGGAAACACTGAGTATTTGTGAGAGAACAGTACATCTTTCAATCTCTGGTCCTATATCCATGATGCATCGAGTTTTTCAAATGTTCGGAACTTGTTATTAAATATTTTAGATTTATTTTAGTTTTGCATCTCTTTAAAGCAGTATTGCTTTTCAAATCAATCTATGGTTTTAATCCAAGAAAGCTTTATATGGAGACAAAAGAAATTTTGTGGTAATATTAACTATCATCTCTTTCACATGCTTATTATGAGAGTTAGCTTTTGAAAACACAAAAGGCCTATATACAGGTTTAGCAATTTTGACATTCATGTTTGTTACAAAGTTAGAATAACTGTCCACTCTTCCAAAATGAACCGTGCTATATATAGTAGTCATGAATGAGCTGAACTACCTGTGGCTTATTGCTTGAGTATTCAGGAAAAGAGGTAATTTTCTTTCTTTGCTGTAACAACAGCTTTTATGAGCCACTTGGTGTCTCAGGCCTAGGGCTGTAGCATAAGTAGATTTATTCAAATGATTTGTCTAAAGGAATTAATATTTACATAGTCACATGTCAATGTATTTGAAAGATCAGAGCCAAAAACATCAGCTATAAACTCTGCCTTTTGATTTTAAACTTTGGCCTGTTTATCGCATTGTATAACTCAACCAAATCCATAGAAAACGTATGTGCCCGCAAGACATTAATAACCAAATTATTGCCTTTTCCCAATGTAAGCATAGATAACTTTATAATACGATATTATAATTTTTCTCCCTAAGATAAGTATCTGATTTATTATAGACCTATATGCTTCCTTGCTTTTTGAACAAGCAAGAAAACAAAGAAAAACAGAATAAAATTAGCCCATGTAAATAGCAAGAGAATACTACTTGTATGCATGAGAAGATATAATGATAAAATGCGGATAATAATCTTAATATATAGCAATGTATTTTAAGAGCTTTTTTTCAGATACTTAAACATGTTGACAGTAACATCTAACAATATTACAAAATAAATACACACAAGGTTCTGTTGACTATAAATTGTGAAATAATATTTATATTTACTAGTCAAGCTACTTTCAAAGTACTGAAATAGCTTTGAATTACCTTATTATTTTGGAAGATACCTATGTTGCAAGGTTTTCAATGCAATTTCTGTGCAGCATTCCCTCAGAATTCATATTTGATCTTTCGTTACTCATATTGATGGGATTAGACCAACTGGATTATTTGGTTTCTATTCCAAATTTTACTGATTGCTTTCATGTCACTTCACTTATAGCCAAAAATAAGGCAAGTGAATCAACAGCTATTCCACTTGATGGATCAGCCAGCAGGGCTTGCTTTTAGACAGACAGATGGTATCTTGCCACTAGAGAAGGACTGTTCCACCTGCTCAAATAAGCTTTCATTAGTCTTGAACCTGACTACTCCCTAGCATACTTATTGTAGAGGAAAATACCATATTGACTGTCTTACAGGGACTGAATCAATAATATGATAATTAAAAAATTAATGGTATTTTTAGTGTCCTTGCATTTAAAATATTTTTTGTCTTCAGTCCAATTCTAACCCTGGTGATCACCTTCAGAGCCTCAGATTCGCAGTTCAAATATGGCACGGAAGGCATCACTGTTCTGTTTGAGGACTGGAGCATGTGTAGAAAAAAACAAGTTTCCTTGAAATTCTACCTTAGAAGTGCTTGTATGTTTTGTTCCTTCTGTAGAAGAATAAAGTTGGTATGCTGTGCCCAGTTTTTGTCCCCCAGATTAAAGGGACAGGAAGAAACTGGAGGGGTTCACCAGGAAGTATATCAAGATGGTCAGAAGCCTAGAGAAACATATTGTACATAAAGAGGTTGAGGGACTCAGGTTTGTTCATACTCATACTCTGGTTTTGAATAAATTAGATCAGAACTTTTTTAATTACTTATGTCTTTTACCTTTGTACTATAATTTAATAAGAAATATTAATCTAAAGTAATCATGAATATTGTTTGGTCTTGAAAACATAAAGATAATTTATTTTAATTTCATTTAGAATATTAAGATTGTTCTCTACCCGAAAATGTGGAAATAACAATTTATGTCAAGATCTAGGCTGCTTAAAGTAAATACTAAAGTAAACACTACAGTAAACAAATACTATATGTTCCACCTGACCAGAAAAGGCTCAGCTATTGGAGTGTATTTCTAGATAGCTAGTAGAATTTCTTATCCATGTTAAAAAATAACCCAAGATGCTTCACATTGGCACAAACGTCATCTAGATATAATTATTGGGGATGTCTCTGAAATCCTACTCTCTTTGTTCTTTGGCTTGCCCATGTTATGTAGAAGACTGAAATTAAATGAGAGTAATTCTATCTTCTACATGTAAGTTCTTTCTTAAAATCACATTTTCTCATCTCCACGGGAACTATTATGTCACTGCTATATTCCTTTTCTAGAAATGAATGATTAGAACTAAGCCCAGGGTAGACATATATTCACTAATATGATGACATTAAAATACTGTTAGTACTATATTTCATTTACTCTGTCATCTTAATATGTTTGCATCTAGTTTGTTTATGCAAACAATCCTGTTCTTATCTGTTAGTATTTCTAATTCTCTGTCTGCTTATATGTCCATTTCTGCTCTCAAAAAGTTTCCTTGGCAGAATTTTCACTTACTTTCATTTTTTTTTTCCTAACACATGCTTTTTTCTCATCAAAGCAATTTTTGTTTGTTTGCTTCTTTGTTTTGCTTGCAAGAAAAAAGTCTCATCAGGTTTGAGAAACCGTAAGTCAACAATTACTTAGTGCTATGAGGTAAATGAAGCATCTGAAGGCAACTGATTATTCCAATCTGACCTGAAAATTATTAAAAAAAAAAAAATCCAAATGTGAATGAACTTTATAAACAATTTACTTTCAATCTGAGGATCATGATTGGAGCTCATCTTTAATTACAAAACACTGAGTTTATTGTGGTATCTTGAATCATATTTAGTTACTCATCACCTGTATGATTACACCACATCTAGATGCAGAGTTTAAAAACAAACAAGGTAAGTGTTCATACACATGCAGTTTTCACATGACAGTTTGTATTTAATCTATATATGTTTGTATATATTTGTATATGAGTGTATTACATGTTTTGGTTGCAGAATATATAATCTAATCTGCTGCACTGGACATAAAATAGTTCATTAGTAAAACAAACATGCTATATTTCTAGGAAATTATGCTGCATTGTAAATTGCATTGGATACATGGACAGTAAAGAGATTGATGGATACATTGAAAGTAAATACACCATTGGAACCAAATGGTGGGAAATCCACTGCTTAACCATTCTCTCCTCATTCTTCTGCAAGGAATACTTCAGTGTTATTTCAGCACATATCGCAGAATCACAGAATGTCAGGGATTGGAAAGGATCTCGAAAGATCATCCAGTCCAATCACCCTGCCAGAGCAGGAACACCCAGATGAGGTTACACAGGAAGATGTCCAGGCAAGTCTTGAATGCCTCCAGAGTAGGAGACTCCACAACTTCCCTGGGCAGCCTGTTCCAGTGTTCTGTTACACTCACTGAGAAGAAGTTTCTTCTCAAATTTAAGTGAAACCTTTTGTGTTCCAGTTTGTACCCATTACCCCTTGTCTTGTCATTGGTTGTCACTGAGAAGAGCCTGGCTCCATCCTCATGACACTCACCCTTTATATATCTGTAAATGTTAATGAGGTCACCCCTCAGTCTCCTCCAAGCTAAAGAGACCCAGCTCCCTCAGCCTTTCTGGAAAGGGACAATATATACTGATGCAGAGTTGTATATGTTGTGTACTTCCCAATGCACAGATGAATGTAGGCAGAAAAATACCATTCACATAAATTTATAATTTAGTCATAAAACAATAAAAAACAAACAAACAAACAAACAAACAAGAACAAAAACCAAAACAGTCTTGTAGAATGGTTTGGTTCAAAAGGGACCTAATTCCAACCCCTTGCCATGGACAGGGACACCTTCCTATAGGCCAGGTTGCTCAAAGCCCCATCCAACCTGGCCTCAAACACTCCCAGGGATGGAACATCCACAGCTTCTCTGGACAGCCTGTTCCAGTGTCTCTTCCTTCTGTCTACTCTAAACCTACCTTCTTTCAGTTTAAAGCCATCACCCCTCATCCTATCACTACATGCCCTTGTCAGAAATCCCTCTCCAGCTTTCTTTTAGGCTCCCTTCAGGTACTGGAAGGCTGCTACAAGGTGTCTCCAGAGCCTTCTTGTCGCGGTTGAGACGGACAAACGACATGGACCAAATTCTTTCAAGATGAAAGTAATAGGTGCCATTTATTGCTACAAGTGCATTTTTATACAATTCTACCAGTTCATGTGTCTTTTCACTATTGGTTACAAGTTACAGCACTAACATCTCATTGGTTAATTTTTCTATCATCCATGTTATTCTTCTATCCCCTTCTCTCTCACGGGTACATCTCTCCTCTCTCCGGACACTCCTTTACTCCCATCCTTCTCAAGGGTAAATCTTAATATCTCAAGGCTGATCTCTACTCCCATATTTTCTGTCAAGGATTCCACAGACCCGCTGCAGTTTCCCACACCTTCTCTTCTCCAGGCTGAACAACTCTTTCAGCCCATCTTCATGGGAGAGGTGCTCCAGCTCTCTGATCTTCTTTGTGATCCCCCTTTGGACTCTCTTCAACAGGTCCACGTTCTTATGTTGGGGGCCCATGAGCTGAATGTGGTACTCCAGGTGTGGCCTCACAAGAGCAGAGTAGAGGGGGAGAATCACCTCCCCTGACCTGCTAGTCAGGCTTCTTTTTATGTAAAATGAAGAAATAGTAAAATCTGATTCACTACTGTTCCAATGCCTGTACATCTATATTTATTTGATAAAGCTGTTGTAAGGCTGAAATAATGCATAGCTGGAGTGTGCTCTTCATATGAACCTGTGTGCTCACATATGCATGAAAGACTTAAAGAACTCAATCTATTCAGCATACTATAGGAAATGTTACGAAGTAACTTAACTGGAAGAATTTCAGTCTCTTCAAGGGGAAATTATTTTTTATACTGAAAGCCTTCTTAATCTAGCAGACAAAAGTGTAACTAAATCCAGTTACTGCAAGTGGATTAGAAACAAAATCAAAATGAAACTAGGTACCTGTTGTTAAACATTTTGGATGATTGGCTAGTATAGCAATTTAATGAAAATGTGGGGGATTAGCATTAAATATTTTAAATCCAGATCAGAAAACCTTATCAGAGGTACATTCTCAATCAACCAGAGCTTTTAAGGACTGATGTAAGAATCGGAATAACTAATATGGAATCACCTGAGAGCAGAAGTTATATTCATATGGGACAAAGTACACAACATAGTCTTTAACTATTCTTTGGATTGTGCTGCAGCATACGTGCTGTTGTGTGTTGGACAGATGCTTATGAATAGTTCCAAAGTAATTGCTTTTCAATTTCTTAGTTCAGTTATGCCTTGTGCAGAAAATTTTGTCTAATCGCTATGGATATAATTTCCATTTTAGCAGTTCCTAGGCACTCAGTTCTACCTTTTTTGTAAGCTGAAATAAAATTCTTACTGCTTTAATGACCCTGACACCAGTGGAATTGTTTCAAAAGCTACAGCTATTTCAGAACATGTTTTGCCTTTTAGAAAAAAAAGGTCTAAACATACTTAAATAATATATCTATCACTGTTGAGATATACATAACACCATCAGTGTGTTTGGAAAACTGTTGCAAATCCAGTAAGTCTGTCTGCTATTGTGCATCCACCTCTGCCACGATCTTCTGTGTTTTGTTTTGTTTCAGTTTTTTAAAGTGCTTCTTTACTGCCTTGTGTAAACTGTAAGCATTGTGGTTTGCAAATCAGATTGTCACTTGGCTTCTGTTCAGGTTGGCAATCCACCTTTTAGCAGCTTCAGAAAGGCGATTTGTACCCAAAGCTTCCCATCTCTGTAGGAGCACAACAAATTTCTTTTAACAAAAGTGATGGTATGGACATGTCTACCAACATGCTACTGCTAAACACAGCTACAAAATGAAACACTGGAAAATCAATTTAATAGAGACACTTTCTTTTTAACAGGGTATGAGGGATGTTGTCTACTAGTCCACCATAGAATCATAGTATCATAGAATCACAGAATGTCCTGAGTTGGAAGAGACTCACAAGGATCATTGAGGCCAACTCCTGTCACGGTATATGACAACTCCAAAATTTACACCATGTGTCCAAGGGCATTGTCCAGTCTCTTCTTGAATACTATCAGGCTTGGGGCCATGGCTACCTCCCTGGGGAGCCTGTTCCAGTGTTCCAGTCCCTTCTGGCTGAAGAACCTTTTCCTAATGTCCAACCTAAACCTCCCCTGGCACATCTTCCTGCCATTCCCTCGCATTCTATCGTTGGTCGCCAGAGAGAAGAGATCAGCACCTGCCCCTTCTCCCCTTGTGAGAAAACTGAAGACCATAATGAGGTCTCCCCTCAGCCTCCTCTTCTCTAGGCTGAACAAAACAACTGATTTCAGCTGCTCCTCATAGGGTTTCCCCTTACCCCATGTGCAGGCTTCCTTCCTTTTTCCGTTGAACACTACTGTCACTTTTATGTCCATTCTCCTTTCTTCAACTGCTGCAGGTACAGATACAAAGAAGTCATGGCATGTTCCCAACATATTCCTCCCCAGTCAGTCAGCTGGAGCTTTTTGAAATGTTACATAAGGTCACTGACCCAAGGATAACATATACAGAACCAGCTAGCACTCCATAATGGTCTTACAGGTAGTTGTAACACTCCTAAAACCATGAGCAAGAGGAACTCTCCCACACTACCCATCCTCTCAGTGTGACTCCTCAAAATCTAGTTTGAGGTACATGAGGTCATTGGCCAGTTCTCCTGTTACAGACCATGTGTTTAGATACTTATGTACTTTTTCTTATTGACCACATGTATATGTTTTCTGAATTTGAAATTTTGTTCTGGTTTTCTATTTTTGCAGATGACATAGCCTGTGTCTTGCAGCAGCACATTAAGCCCAAAGTCTTTCCCAGTAATACTGCAAGGCTATCCTGTTGGGCTGGGTCCAGATGCTGAGATGTCTCACTCCAGCTCAAAGGATCCATCTCTTCCTTTCATGTAGGAGTGGTTGTGCCAAGGGCCCCTTTGTGGGCTTCCCAGGGATGCCAAAGGAAGCATGCAGACAGTCAGAGGAAGATCTAAGGATATGCGGGTATGAGAGTGTCCAAAATGGCCATCAGGCAACCACAAAGTGGAATGAAAACACATGGGGAATGATGCTCTTAGAAGTGGCAGCTTTGCTGTATGTAGAGTACACTGCCTTTTCTCATGTGCTTCTGGGTAGAGGTGGCTGGGCAATAACCAAACATTATGAAAACACATGGACATGACATAAAAAAAAATTCATTTCCTTGTCATAAAATTGTGTCTGAAACAACATGATGGTGCCTGAGCATTTAGTGGGAAGGGATACCAGCTCTGCTATCCTTTGGCTATCCTCCCTGCCATAAAATAGTCTCTGAAACAAAATGGCAGCCCCCCGTGTCTGTACAGAAAGGGACTTCGTGATCTGATGTACAGCTGGGTAAACTGGAAGCGGTGGCTGGTCTTGTGAGTCACAACAGACCATATGACCAGAAGAGGGTCATGACTTCCAGGGCGAATAGTAGGTATGGCTCTCTGCAGGAGCGGAGAGAGCTTCTGCTGGAAGTGGGGAGTGGGGCAGTTACTACTTTTTACATTTAGTAAAAGTTGTCCCTATACTGTTATCAAGGACAAACTCAAGCAGACTACACTATGTCCTATTACATAGTTCACTACTCCTTGTCACAATGGGGAAGGACTCTGAATATTAAAGAACAATGAGTAAAGCATTTTGTATGTTGACAATCAGGGTGTCTACCACTCCAATGCCAACTAGCTCAGGGCACTTTATTGAGGTTATTATGTATCTTCTGGGAAGCCCTGTACTTGAAGGTACATATAAAGACACAAGAGATCATAGCGACCTTACTCTACAGGTCTTAAGGAAAACTTATATTCTTTCCATGACCTTTTCTTTTGAAAAGTGTTTAGTTGCTATTTTTTTCTTCTGTTTTTAAAACAGTATTTCAGCAATGGAAACAGTATTTTTATGCTGGGATGAAGGCTGTCATAAATACTCTGCTGTCCTTATGACCATCACAGCCAGGGAACTGGCAAGATGCTTGTATTTTCTATAAGGCTTGCCTGCAAGCCAGGCAGTACACCACTGGTCCTAACCCCCTGCCTGAGTAACTGAGCTGACTCGTCTGTCATTCCTGTGAGTCACTGACAACCCTGGTTATTGTCAGGGCCTCTTTCATTGCTATCTATGCAACTGGGAGTGGATGGGCAAGATATATTTGCCTACCCATGACTGATCAGGCGGGCTTACTTTTCCAAGACTGAGATTTACCAGATTCCTTTGTGATGATCATATTTGCCTTCAGGATCCTACACAGTGTCTATGAGAGCAGAACGGAAGAGACAGCAAAAGACTGAGAGTGGGAAGCTCACATAGAGTCACGGCCATTAGCAACAGCTGCCCACTGCAACTCATTCACTCAGCCAGCACCCAGCAAATCAGATTTCTGACATTTCTAGCTCAAAAAATGTACAATGGAGCAGGGCATCTCTCTCTCAGGGATGCTGGGGTGGATATTGGCTATTTAGAGCGGGTTGTAGCAAGCTGGAGCTGGTAAGATCTGCTTTCTCCACCCCACCACTCACGTGATTGTTGGTGCCCAACAGGAGCTGCCAATGGCCACCAGCCAGCCAGGAACAATGACCTGAAGACCCAGGTGGGAGGAACAACAGGCCTTTGTGTAATGTTGAGAGGGGGGGAACCTATCACCTTCCCCATGGAGCCCTCAGAAGGAGATTCCAGGACAGAAGATAAACATAACCACAGAGTGCCAAGAAGATCCAAGAGGCTGCACCCACTACAAGCACCCCTCTACTCCTTGCAGGAACTGCAGAGCACCAAGCCCCACTGTGGAAGACACCACCCTGCACTGAGGGGGACAAGGTTCATCAGCTTGGGTATCCCAGGAACACAGACAGAGAGGTGCAACACCAGGGAAGAGGTATTGGTATTAGTAATTTCTCTAGTGTAACCTTTTCAAAGGTATTATCAATGAGACTTTTCTCTACTAGTTTAAAAATTTAATTAGGCAAAAGTAAATTTCTGGATCCATAGTTTCAGTTTGTTCACTTTTAGCCATAATAAGATTTTGACCATGAAAGCCTGTGAACTGGGAGATGTCCAAACTATGAAAAATTCAATGGTAAGCTGATTATACAAAATTCCTAATCACCTCATGCTGTCAAAATAGAAAAGTATCTATGTGTTACTTTTGAAACAGTAGCCCATAAATATATGCCTCTCTTGATGCTAGACCAGGTTCTCTGCTTCAGTTCACTACATAAACTTTCAGCACAGCTCTAGCCTATTGATAATGAAGACCAAAGCTCGATAATAGATGTGCATAACCTCTTATGATCCTAGATGCCCTTTCTTGCCTTATTCTATGGATGATTATATATACTTCATTGCGTTTTCTCTTCCAACACTATCATTTATTTCTTCTGTCATGTTTGGATTTTTTTTTTTTAATAACAAATACTTCATTTTTTGGACATATACACAAAATTATTAGTTCCGCATTTACTAGAAAGAAAATATTCCCTTTTTAACTGTTATTCAAATAACATGATCATCAGCTCCTTTTTCTTGGATGAGATTGTTCTTGTTTTTCTTTCTCCCCAGCACTTGCTGGCTGAAGGAATGGGAAAGAAGACTTCTTGTTGGTAGTGTAAATCATGCTTGTAAACTTCCTAGGATACAGCAAAGCTCTTGCTGGAGGGCAGAAGGAATAACTTAGCCCTGCTCAGAGCAACTCATACAGGCAGGCCTCAACTGCATACTGGGAACCTCACCATTACAGGTCATTAAAATTGCCTTTTCTCCTGACCTCGGATGTCTTGACCAGTAATTCCCAAAGCTGTCACTGTACCGTGTGTTGCAAAAACAGTTAATTGCAGGACTGTAACTTATAAAGGGTCAGTGAAAAATGTTACTATTGCAGAGAAGCATCTAGAGGCAGCTGTTTCACTTCACTGATCAGAAGCTCCATTTTATACACACTTAGGTGTGAAGGCAATACCGGCTGACATGTGATAAGTCCTCTGGTTGGGAAAATGCGAAGGTGCAATTTAGCAAGAAGGAAGATAATGGAGACCAAGATTTGCTGAGATGGGTCGTAGGGACCAAACTTTACTTTTGGAGCAGAAATCTAGTCAAATCTGTTTGAGTCAAATCTGATCTGCTTTATGTCAGCTTTTGCTTTGTCAACATCACCACTATTTAGTTTGAGTCTGATAAGTCTGGGAGAATTGGATGAGAAAAGAAAAGATTTAAGGAGGCACAAAAAAAGGAAACATACCAGACCCAGGTACAGTGAGAGGGGAAATTCATATAGCCAAAGAGGACTATGTGAAAAAGACCATGGCTACAGTATTTTGATATTTTGTTATGTCTCCCACAATGTTCTAGATTTCACTTTCTTTTTGAGAACAGATGATGTGCCCTCAACACACAGGAACAACACACAGAGGAATATTTTGTTCCTGTACAGAATTCCAGTTGTATTTAAACTATTACATCTGCACTCCAATTTAGGATGTAATTCAACACCTCATATATTGAATGGGATACCCATGCTACCCAAGACTGTCAGTTCATTTCAATTGCATTCCTGTATGTCTGCCAAAGATCAATAGTCCGGGCCTTGAACATTTTTCAGGTCTATACAATACCATAAGATGACATAATTCCTCTATTTTAGAACATGTTTCCCTGCGCAGAAATTACTCCTCCTTCCACCAGCCCCATATATGTTCTAGTGTCCCTTTCAGGTAAAAGCTCATATTGCACGGGGAACAGAGTATGTTGTCCCTGCTGACTGCATCTAATGCTGTTAAATAACACAGTCCCATGGATCAGTCTTAGGGATCAATCCAGGCCAAATGGCACAAATGGGATTGCACCCATATACTTTAAGGCTATCTGTTTCTACAGCAAAATTTGCTTGGACTGAGATCATTGGAATGGTCTAAAATAGAGTAAGTAATTGAAAGAGCAGTTAAACTTTGCAAATGATCTAGAGATGATCTCTGCTCAAGTTCACAGCTTTGCCCTGTATTTTAACAGTCCTGAGGCCTCTGTCTCATAACCTGCTTCTTGCTATGGCTCTGGAACCAGTCACAGTGTGACACTCTTGACTAGGATGAAGAAACCATACAGAGAATACTGGAGCTCTGGCAGAGAAAGATCTGAGACTGACAGCTCAGAAAACATGTTCTTAAATGTAGGCAGGATTGATGGCTGGGAGAGCGTATGTATGTTCACAAAGGAGAACAGCAACATCAGAAATAACTGAAAAATGTGCCAGCAAGGCTCATAGGCTTGCCAAGGGAAGCCCAAGAGCATCTGAATGCAAGATAATGGGAATTAATGTTTACCTGAGGACTTACTCCATATAATAATTTTGTTTAGTAGATAAGTAGCTTCATACCTGTTCAGCACTACAAAACTGGCAAGATAATTTCATACTCTGGTAATTAACCCTCTGCTGTGGAACCATGGCATTGCTGCACAAAATTCTAGGCTCAGTGTTGATGGAGCAGGCAGGAGTACAGGGAATTAACGTAGTGGAATTATGAATATCTGGAATGTTCAGTATCAACCTAATTCAGAGTATCTCCCCTTTAATATGAAACCAAAGTGATGAGAACCAAGCAGGTTGTTGGCAACTGTTCCACAACCTTTTAATTGTGCATTTGTACCTGGTTAAGAATATATCAACTATTTAGAAAAAAAAAAAAATTAGGTTGCATAATAAAAATTATATCACTGCAAATAAGGCTGGTGTCATGGGGTAAAACATTAATCTTCAAGTCTGCATGACTGTTAAGGTTTTGATTGCGGGATGACAATAAATCCGTGGCAGATGTATTGTTAACTCCCTCTCCCCACTTTCCGCCTTCAGCCCCTCCCTCTCCCCGCTTCCCACTAAGGACAGGTGATCAGAAGGGAAAGAAGGACAGAGACCAGAGAGCTGGAAAACTTTAAAATGTTTTACTAATGCTACTGATAAAATAGAGGAAAAGAATATAAAGTTTACAAAAACTATCTTGAAAGTCCCGGCAACTGCTCCAACGGATTGTAGAACCAGCACCTGAAGTCTGGGATTGGACTCTGCAGCCAACCAGAGCTGGATTCAGTCTGCCACTAGGCCTCAGTTCACAAGGACGACTAGCAAGGTCCTCTCCTAATGTCGGTCATAAGGAAAAGTGACAAGATCCTCGTGATCTCCCACTTTTATATGAAGTATTCATGGAAATGGGATGTTATACGCCGTTGGTCAGTTTCTTGGTCACCTGTTTCTCGTTGCCCCTCTCGTGAGATGTGCATCAATCCTTATCAATAACCTCGCATTCCATTGCTATGTTTACCAAAACATGTATCTTGTTTTCCAGAAAAATGCAGCTAATATGAAAGCTTTAGCTGACAGGCAAATTCACTAAAAGAGAAACGTGCTTTTTAACAAAACCAGGACAATGACTAATAAGACACCATTTATCATACCTTTATGTATCAGGGTGCAAGATAATGTTGAATTGCCTGCAGTGACAAGTACATCTCCCTGTCTCACATTCGTACTAACAGATCATGTAAAATGTGTTCTGAATTTATGCAGCATTAGTTGTATATGCATTGGCGACTGTTCTTCCTAGGGGTAGTGTCCAGTCTATATAATAACATAATACTCCTACGCTATAATACTGTACTACAGTAATTTAAGAAAAACATCATAGCCTACTGTTCTCTCATTCTCTTCTTACCCTCTAAGATGGCGGCTTGGGAAGCATTTGATGAGATTTGCAAACATCCTAAGGAATCACCATCTACCAAATTTAGGGCCTTTATGTATGAACTGTTAATTACCAATATATATTTGGACCATAACTCTGATGTTAAATACATCAGTTATAGGAGGTAAGCATAGTCTTCAGGTCAAGTGTTGAGGAAAACTTTATGATCAGATATAGGACTAGAGCTCCTTTAAAGGTTGTGTTCACCTCCATTGTGGCAATGACACACTTAACCCTTGATTTCTGATCTTCCCTTCCCATCATTCATGCCTTGCATCCTTGAAATGTTACTATTTTGCATGTATTAAATGATTTTTTTTCCCCCATTTCTAATATCGTTTGAAATAGTGAAATAGTCTCACTTCTGTGCCTGGCAAAATTATGGAGGAGATTCTTCTGGGAGTTATTGAAAAACAAATGAATGACAATGCAGTCATTGGTCCCAGCCAGCATGAGTTCATGAGGGAAAAGTGTTGCTTTACCAACTTAATTTCTTTCCACAACAAGGTGTCATGGTTTAAGGCAAGGCGGCAATAAACCATGGCAGACACTCTCTGTTATCCCCTTTACCTCCCGCCACCCTTCCTTTAGGTTGGAAAGATGATAAGAAAGATAAGGGGAAAGGAAGAGAGATTTAGACTTCAAGTTGGAAAGTTTTAAAGAGGTTTTATTAATGCTACTAATAAATAGAGAATATACATATAAAATATACAAAATCAATCTCAAGTGCTCGATGTGGAGTTGGCGTCACTCCAGCAGCGGCGGAGCTGGGTGGCGGCTCCAGCAGCTGCAGCTCAGGCCCGCGGAAGTCATGGGCGGGACTTCACCGCAAACTGGAATCTGGTTGCAGGATGCAGGGCCTGAGGCCTGTAGATCACAGGCAGACAGACAAGGTCCTCTCTAGATGCCGGCCATGGTCAAAGAGAGCGTGACCCTCGTGATCACCCACGGGGGTATGACAATTATGGGATGGAATACTTCCATTGGTCAGTTCTAGTCACCTGCTCCATCCACCCCTCCTCAACCATGCCCCTCTCACAATGGAACGTGGGAAAACTTATCAGTCTTTTCTTGGCTACCATAGTAATAAATCTAAACATGAGCTTCTTCAGCATTCCGTTGGCCTCTTATCAGCACCGAGTACAGCATCCTAGGAAAAATATGCAGGCTAAAACTCAGAAAAGTACAGCTACCTCGAAGAACTTAGCTGAAAGAAAAACCACTAAAAGAGAACTGGTCTTGTTTTTAACAAAACCAGGACACAAGGTTACCCACCTAGTTGACCAAGGAAATCAAGTTGATGTGATCTTTTTGGATTTCAGTAAAACCTTTGATACAGTCTCTCACAGTATCCCCCTGGACAAGATGGCCGGCATACAGCTGGGTAAACACATAGTGCAGTGGGTAAGCAATTGGCTGACAGGCTCAAAGGGTTCTAGTAAATGGGGTTATGTCAGGTTGGTGACCAGTAACTAGTGGGGTTCCACAGGGATCCATCTTAGGGCCAGTACTCTTAAATGTCTTCATAAATGACTTGGACACAGGACTTGAGGTAATACTTAGTAAACTCAATAATGACACAAAATTGGGAGGAGCTGTTGATATTCTCAAGGGCAAATTCGAGAGCTGGGCAATTATCAAGTGCCTGAAGTTTAACAAGGGCAAGTGCCATTTTTTGCACCTGGGACATAGCAACTCTGGCTGTACATGCAGACTGAAGGATGAAATGCTGGAAAGCAGCTCCACAGAGAGGGATCTGGGGGTTATGGTTGACAGCAAGTTAGCTAGTTTCCTCTGAAAGAAAACCCAGGCATGGCGAACTGTGTCCTGGGGTGCATCAAGCACAGCATCACCAGCTGGGTGAGGGAGGTGGTTGTCCCGCTCTGCTCTGCACTGGTGTGACCTTACCTGGAGCACTGTGTGCAGTTCTGGGCACCACAGGATACAAAGGTTATAAAGCTACTGGAGAGAGTCCAGTAGAGGACTACAAAGTTGGTGAAGAGTTTGGAGCGGAAGCCATATGAGGAGCAACTAAAGTCACTTGTTTTTTTCAGCCTGGAGGAGACTGAGGGGAGACCTCATAATGGTCTACAGCTTGCTCACAAGGGGAGGAGGAGGAGCAGGTGCTGGTATCTCTGGCAACCAGTGATAGAACCTGAGTGAATGGCAGGAAGATGTGCCAGGGGAGGTTTAGGTTGGATACTAGGAAAAAGGTTCTTCAGACAGAGGGAGGTGGAGCACTGGAACAGGTGCCCCAGGGTGGCAGTCATGGCCCCAAGCCTGATACTATTCAAGAAGAGACTGGGCAATGCCCTCAGACACATGGTGTGAATTTTGGAGTTTTCATATACTGGGACAGGAGTTGGATTCGATGATCCTTGTGAGTCCCTTCCAACTCAGGACATTCTATGATTCTAGTGTGTGGACTGTATTACAACTCATGGAAGTTGTGGTTTTGTAAAATGATACTGAGTTGCTGCATTGCACACTCTTGAGTTTGACGTGAGGAAGTACTGTGACTTTTGACTTTGCAAAGCCCACACAGTTTTGGAAGACATTATGAGAAAGAAGGGCACCAAAGGTTTTTTAGGAGATTGGCTTGAACTATGCTATGGCCACACCTGGGTTTTCTTTCAGAGGAAACTAGCTATAACTCATTCCAATTGTCAGTTTAGGAATTAATGAACATCTATGGCATTTGTGTAATTGAGGGGTCAGAACCCATGAGTGAGCTGGGAAGCTGAGTTATTTGAACCTGTATTCAGGTGCTGCTAATGTACAATTATGACATTGTTGCTACCTTAGCTCTTAGGAGAGTTTATCCAGAAATGAATACTATTTCTGATATGATACTGAAAAGTCTAACAACATATTCATATTTAGAAAAAAAAAAAATTGAATCAAACTATGTAGCGAGGAATGGTGATTTTTCTTTTAGTGTCCCTTCAGCAGACATCCATTGGAAAGAAAAACTTTTTATATGATCTTCCTTCAACACAAGCAAAATGCTTTAGGAATTTAATTCATAAAAAATGTGTTAGTGAAACTTCACACCATTGAATATTTATAATGGAGAAATAAGAGTTAAATTCATCCAGTCAAATTCATCCAACTGGTGTTTGTAGAAAGCAACTTATTTATTTCTATTTCTCTGACACTTATTTTATTTTTGTAGAGATTTAATGACAATCCCATATTTAAAAATACTTATTGATTTGTTCCACTCAGGACAGGTTTTTTTCCCCTTATTTTTTCCTCACTCCTTCTTGCATCAAAAAGTTTTATTATCCACGTGCTTCTGAGAGACAAAACTTGTCTCTATTGTTCTCATGTGGTGGCATATATTTCAAGGAAGTTTAGTGTCTTGTTTAAGTAAATGTGGAAGGCTGAACAAGGTCTATCTGTGGCAGATGAAAGATCCTCAGTGTTCAGGCAAGAAGGGTGTGAAAAAAGAATGTTCATATTCCTCAGCTTTTAGATTGTGAGATAGACAAGTAGAATTAGTTCAAAGACATAGAACAGAGCTTTCTGAAGAAAGGCATAGAAGTGTCTTTTGTTTTCTAGTGAATTTCTGTTTATAAGATTTTTTTTTTTTCTGTTTTCTGACTTGGCATCCCAGGTTTCAGGTGCTGCTTGAATCACTAATAAGAGTAATGATTTGGAATCTACTTTGTGCAGGCACTGAGTAATCACTGCTCTACAACAAATAAAGTCAGATTTGAAAATAGAATTCTGATGTTTACCTAAATAGTGTTTAAATTATTTATTTCTGTGTTTCTTTGTTTAATAGAATATCCTATGTCTTCATCATGCCTTATGTATTGTTTGAAGAAAGATACTCATACATAAATAATATAGGCTTGTCCACTTTAAATAGAACCCACAGATTTCTCAGCTATTGACAACAGCACATGTTTAACGTGTCATTTAGTTTAGGTGTGATTGGGAAGGAGAAAGGGGAGAATAGAATGAGTTATACTATCTGCTATTTTATTCTACATTTTGCATTTTATCTATTAAAGACCCCATTATTAATGCAGGAAAAAAAAAAAAAGGAAGTTTTTCCTTTTCCCAGTTTGAGAAGTATCTACGAAATCATTTAGGCATTTCAGTCAGTTTCCTAAGGACAGGTAGAATTATTTCAGTCCTAGGCCCAGTTAGGGAAATAAAAATGTAAGAAATATGACATTAAAGAGAATTTTAATTGCACAGACCAAAAATAAAGATAACTGAGTTCTTTTATGATCTGTTTTTGTAGGCTATGTCCAAAAGCTTGTATATAAATCTACATTTAAGTGACTAAATATGGTTTGGCTTTCAGAATGGTAAATCACTCAAGAAAGCTGTTGACATAATTGAAAGACAGGGAAACTTGCACTCTGAAAATAAAGCCACATTTTCCTGTATGCATAATTTGACCAATTTATTTAAGTATTTAAATCGCAAATTGTGTAACTCTTCTTTATGAGTTTAACTTCCTCTGCTTCTTGTTTCTTAATGTGTTCCCTCCATCATCATCTTACCTCCAAATACTGGACCACCAGCATCTCAAGAACCAACTTGAGATGAGAGGCAATCAAAACAAAGATCTAAATCTAGTATTTATTTCCTGGGTGCATAGCAAAAACTAGAAAAGTTGTTCCCAAAATCTTAAAACTCTAGGGAAGTTGGTCTACAATTCTACATGGTTGGCTGAGATCCAGATTCATCCATTTTTCACAGAAATTTGAGCAGGAATATTTTTATAAGTGTTTACTGCATTGCCTCTCAGTTGGGCAATCTCCATATTAAATGAAAGGATTGCACTATATGTTAGTTGAACCCTGAGGCTTCTAGAACTCTGTTTTGCAAATTATGACTAAGAAAATATTAACCACATTAGCAAGAAGAAAATAGCAGCAGTAATGGCTTAATGGAGAGAATAGCTGTTTTCCTGGTGTTGATTCTTCATTTCTTATTGAGAGTTCACCAAATCTGAAAAATATACTTCTTAACAATTCAATGCTCAGTGTTATAAAAATAATGGGTAAAGATAGAGGAAGTGGAGCTTTTTGTGGTGTTTTTGTTTGTTTGTTTGTTTTAACTAGATTTAAGTCCAAGCTTATTGAATTATTGACAAGAATCCAATTTTGTCCCCTACTCAGCATTTGTGGATCTTAGCTTTTGGAATGATCTCTTTTTTTTTTTTTTTTTTTTTTCTTTCCAATTCCAGTTAAATACATTCTTCTTATGCATACAGTGTTTAGATTTGCAATGATGATAGCTACCCAGCTTCTTTACTGAGTACTCTCTTTGATACAGTAGGCCACTGTATTGAGTTTACCTGGTAGGGTTTTGATAGCTGGGGTAGCTACAGGAGTGGCTTCTGTGAGAAGCTGCCAGAAGCTTCCCCTATGTCCAGCAGAGCCAATCACAGCCAGCTCCAAGATAGACCTGCTGCTGGCCAAGGCTGAGGTAATCAGTGACAGCGGCAGCACCCCTGAGATAACATATTTAAGAAGGGGAAAAAACTGCTGTGCAACAGCAGCCAGAAGAGAGGAGTGATAATACGTGAGAGAAACTTCCCTGCAGACACCAAGGTCAGTGAAGAAGGAGAAGGAAAAGGTGATCTAGGCACTGAAGGCAGGGGAAAAAACAAAACAAAACAAAACAAAACACAAAACTAAAAAAGTTTCAGAATAAAGAACTTGTGAACACTTGGAAAAAGAGCCGAATTTCCTTCTGCACTTGGCAGTGTCCCAATTCCCTAGTTCCTGTCCAACAGCTTGGTGACTTCTTTAACAGGAACTGCATATCCTAGTTATTTTTGCATAGCTGTACATCTATCCAAACAAGTTTGTTCATTGGAGGATGCGAATGCCCACTGCAGGTACTGGCAACCTTAGTAAAGCAATTTAATATTTTAGTCTCTCCCACAGTTTAACGTAATTTATCAAGTATTCGTGTCTTAGCCTTTTTCTTTCTGCTGTTACATTTTTCTTTCAGTGTCATAAACACAAATCACCACCTGAACCCCACGATTTATGGACAAGATATGGGTATCATTGTCTGTTTATAATAACAATTTATCTGTTCTCTTTCAATAGTTATTTTTCACCAAACACAGTAGAATAGTTTGTAACGTGTTGCAAATTTTTAAAGGTGAAAAGGTACTTATAATGGTGTGATGGATAAGGTACGCACCTTGTTATGCCATAAACAATTGGTTTTGCAACTCCTGGCAGGGAGGAAGATGTAAGTGCTGCAGAGGCAGGACAGTATCTCTTCCTTGAGGCCTACCTTTTCTTTGCAAAATGAAGACACCAGCCTTTGAGATAAACACCTTAACTGGGCTTGCAGAAAAGCAGGGTCATAGAGTGATCACTGACCAACTAGGGGGAAATCACAAATTACCTGCTACCCCTTACAAGCCCAGCTGTCTCACTGCTGGGACCACTGATTCATTTCTGGAACAATCTCCTTAATTAGTATAAGGAGCAAGCAGAAAGAAATGAGCCACCCTCTCCTGTCTCACTAAAGTATTAAAAACTTCTCACTCAGAACACTTGGGAAGTTGTGTCACACCCACCACCCTGAAAACTACAGAGATTGTTGCTCAATCGACTGACCTTTGAAGTGGTGAAATCTTATCTCTCTTCTAATAGCTTAATTTATCTCTCTTTTTCTCTCTCTTTCTCTCTTTATTCTGGGCACATAAAGGTAATATCGTTGTGAGTTTTGTTGTTTAAATCTTTTTAAGTTTTGTGATATAGTTACAAGCTTTTGCCAAGTCACTATTCCACTGCTATTCCACTGAGTTTTAAGTAAATTCATTGTTTAATTGAACCTCTCTTGTAATTGTCATTACTCTCAGTTACTGCACAGAGTATTTGAAATATAACCTTGCCCTCACCCCACTGAGTGGGACAGAACAAATGGTGGTGGGTTTTTTTTGTTTGTTTGCTTGTGGGTTTGTTTGGTGTTTTTGTTTGTTTCTGGGTTTTGGTCTTTTGGGGTGTTTTTGTGTTTTTTTTTCTTTAAAACAATTTTTTTCCATTGAAACAGTTCAGTTGAAAAATTTCTCTTTCCCTTTTACAAAATTCTATCATCATTCCTCATGCAAATTTCTACTGAGACCAGTTCATGCTAATTTTGGATCAAAATACAGTAATTTCGGTTATTAAAACTACTGCATGCTTTCAGCCATTTTAAAAATGAGATGCATTATTTTTGGGGAGTTGGACTTGCTGGAAGCTGTAGCTGTAACCTCCATTTTTGGTGGGTTTAATTTCTCTGTCTGGATTACATATCCAGGATGCAATTGTTTGGCTTACTGTGTGACAGAAGACATAAACTGTATCATGGGAAACCTTGCGCAGGAGATGTATCCTAAGAGAATGAGTGAAAAGTAAAATTCCTATGAGGCAATATGACAACGTAAGAAGGCACAACATGATATCAGTCAAAATGACTCATTTAGAAAATAATTTGAGATGGTTTCAGAAGAAAAAACAAACAAACAAACAAGCAAAAAAACCCAACCATAAATGGTTTAGGTAATCTAACAGGTATACATAAAATAAATTTTGTGTTATACACATACTTGAGGTGCTGAGATGATTCACTGATGGTCATAAAACTGGATAGTGGAAAGAAAATTAGTATTTTTGATTCACACACTAGAACAAGTCATTCTGAAAATTCATGGCAGTGCATTCTATTTTTAATTACTCATTGACATATTTATGTATTTTTTTTCCTCTCTATGTAAAGGTTCTGTATTAAAAATATAATTAAAGGGCTTCTACACATGTGATAGTTAATAAAGGATTTTGCATATTGGCTCTTCCAAGGTTATATTTAGTCCCTCTGAAATGTTTGTTTAGATAAACTAAACTATTATCTTCTCTTGATCAAACAAGAAAGACTATTTTAATCTTGGGTTTGTATTTCCAAAAGAGAGGAAATTTTACCTGTATCTGTTGTATTCCATTTTTGAGGGTCAAGACAGAAAGTTAATAACTTTGTCTTGCCCATTTGCTCTGACAGCTGGTGGTCAATTAGTATTCCCTCATCCTATAATTGCAATCACTGATTACAAACCACTGTTGCTAAGACTCAAATATTGTGGCTTATTTGCAACTTCACTGCCAGGTGAGATTAAGGAAATGTCCCCCTGGTTAAGCCACCAGGAGCTGTGCCAAACTATAATCAGTTTTTTGCATACATCAGAGACCTACAAACACAGTGGAACGATTGTATAAGCAGCAGCTGCAAGTTAAAACTGCATCAAATTCGTCAAACATATGTGCTTTGCCAGATACCCAACCACTCTTGCAAATGCCAGTACCTCATTACTTGGCAAGTTTTCTAAGATATATAGCTAACACAAAGTAGAGGGGTACCAAATTGTCCACACAATATGTAGAATATTTTTTTAACTAAATAAAGATAATAATTCTGACTCTGCTATTGATGATATTATAATTGCTGTTCCCTCTGCATTCAGGCTTCAGAATACCTAATACTGAATCCTGGTAAACTTTGAATTTGTAGAAAATCTGATTTCTGAAATAGCTTTTTAATGAAGAAGTACTTAGCATAATGTTAGGTTAACCTTTTACCAAAACAGATCTAGCTCATATTGAACATTAGCTATGAGGTAAAGTTAATTAGGGGGAAGGCATTGGGGGTAGAGAGCTTATTAAAAAATCTCATGAGTAGTGAGGTCTAAGATGAGGAATACGGTCAGTTTGAAGATGATTAACGTTTTGATACATCCATCACCTTTTTATTTTCTCTTCAGTATATCTGCATTATTCCTCCATGCTGTCCAAGGAGCCCTGTTTGACAATCAGATTTTCTAAATATGGCCCTTTCTCCTTTTTTTGGTATGATTATTTCAGCTAGAAATATTACTGTATTTTAGCAATTGACCAGAGAATCAGGAGACTGCGGTCCAATGGTTCACAAATATAAATTCCTGATCTGATGATGATGCATTTTCTCTATTTTTTTCACTTTGTCTCACTCTGTTGAAATTATAACTTCTTTAGGACTAAGGTTGTCTCGTTATGTTTTTTTGCTACCATGTCTCAGCACTTTGAAGACCACTGAATGGGAGCTGCCATCTATTAACACAGTCCAGACAATAATTGAAAGCTGCAGTTTCAGCATTCAGCTGATTCTTTCAGGGGATATTACCTAGAAATATGATTAAATGTTTTTAGGCTTTCATGCTTTTCTTCAGTTTCCAAAACCTCTTGTTGAATTCCTCATTTTTATTATCTGTTAGTCTGAAGAGAGCCTGACCATTGAAAGCAATCAATGTGTTTAATATTCTGGTATGTGCAATAGAAATAAGATTACTGTTCACTTCAGAGCTGCCCTTGCTTCATTCTGAAATGTGCCAATAACAGCCCAAAAATCTTCTTAACAGACTGTACTGCAATATATATTTCTGTCCTCATGCTTGAAATCCTTGCCAATCTCCTATCCTCTTACATGGCTGACATGTGGAAATGTACATTTCTTAAGGTCCAGTGTGCCCATGATTTTAAGTGGCACAAATTGGCTTTAACTGAATTATGTTTTCCAGTGATCTCTCATGGACTCTGGCTCCCTATACACCCAATGTTGCAGCTCGAATGACCAAACTATAAGGGTGTCAGTGAAGGAACTGAGTGGCAGAGTTGCTTACTTCTCTTCTCCTGCTTGTCTTCAGAATTCTGTATTAAAAGACTAATATTGCATCTACTGAGGAGATTAGCTTGCTTCATTAACAAGAAGAATGTGAATAGTCATGGACTGGGCTGTGATAAAAAGATTAAACTCTCAACTATCCCAGGGAGTATATACAGAGATGCTTGGAAGTCAGTATCTAGAACAGTGAGTACAGAAATAAAATTCGATATGTGTAAATTTTTGAGTGTTGGCAACAGTGAAGGGAAGAACAGACCCATTAGAAAGATGATGCCTGAGATAGCTAGAAAATTATAGGTGAGATGAGCCCATTGCTTACTTACAAAAAGCTTTGGTAAAATGACTGAGCAGCACTATACTGTTTCTCAGCAATAGAGGTGGCTCTTGTCTGTAGTGAAGAGATCTACTAGACATGTAAATTAGCAGAAGTGCCTATTTATAGCTAAAGTTTATCACTATTTCCACTTGTGGTTCAAAAATGAGGAACATGTAAGAAGTATATATTCAATAAGAACATCTGATACTGTTCTTAAAATATTTTCACTGTGATCGCATCCAGTATATTGCTTTCTCACAGAGCCATAAAATAATAACAAAAAAACTGAGTGATTGGCCTTTTGAGCAGATTTAGAGAAAACAATTTCAAAGAAGGCAAGTCAATCTAAGGCACTGGATGTGAAAATCTTGTCTGTGTGTTTTGAAATTTCCATCCAGATATTTTTATCACTTTTGATATTTTATTTTGTGTTTTATACATACATATATATATATATAACAATATCTTCTTTAGAAGCAACAATAAAAGGACAAAAAGAGTTTACTGTGTCTTATCCAGTCCTTCAAGTTTATCCTTGTTGACAGAGGGAAGAAGGTGGCCATTCTGCAAAAAAACACACCTCACAATACATAAATCCAAAACAGACTATATGAGTCACAACCCAAGAGTTTGTACCTACTGGCTATCAAAAGAGCCTTGTGAAGTAACTTAGATGTAGATATGTACACTGTATATATCTGGCATTAGTTTAAGCAAGCATCACATACAGCTTTAGCTTTTGCATATTTTTTTACTTCACCTCAGTATACTGTAAGGCTGTCAGTGACTGGAAAACAGTTTACAGTTGTTTTTTCCTCCTTGACTACATTTTTTTTTTCTTCTGTAAGTGCTACAGATGTTATAGGACTTGCAATTTATATCATTGTTAGTAATACATGATAAGCTTTTTTTCTTTTTTTTTTCATAATTGTGTTTCAAATGCATAACATTCCTACTCAAGTTAAAAACTGCTTAAAATAATTGCAAATTCTGATATATTTAGAATTTGCAATTCAGAGATAAAAATGCAAAATCAGCTTAAGATACTATTGCCTGTTTATCCACATGGAACTTTAACTAAACTTCTGGTAATTCATGCAGGTTTCTTGCTTATTATGCCAGTGGTTTTATCCTTGACTTGGAAGGACACACACTCTAGGGATTAGTCGTAATTATGTTTCAGTCTAAGATCATCTTCATAGAGAAAATACTGCCAATTGAATCATATTGTGCTGAACTGCATAAAAATTATGCCAAATTATGTGTGGATACTTTAAAAGCAAGTTGCTTATGAAAAGGTAAGTAGCAGAATACATTACACTGCGAAATAAAGTTAGTGACAAAAAGGTAGCTGTTGTTTTCCTCGGTAATTTTTTTAAAGCTTACTGTTCCTAATGAAGCTTACAGAAAAAGTTATGTCTTGGAGTTAAATATTAAATACTTAGGGAAAAAAAATGTTCCAAATTGGATTTTGTAAGCAACATATCTAATGTTGTCTTATACTTAACTAGTAGTTAAGTATTCTGAGCTGATTCTTAGGTTTCTAGATATTTCTCATCTTACTTTGGTAGGTACTTCTGTTTTTACCTTCTTCATGTCTCTTGCAAAGTTCTACATCAGCAATTCCCTTAAGGGTGACATTTTCATAGTTACCATTAATTTAAAAGAAATTTAGTGTCATTTAAAACAAATTCATTATGACTCTACAAGTCAAAAAGTATTTAATTCCTAATGGCTTACCTTTAAAAAATTGTATTAGGTAACTGTACACAAGAAGTATCTTACGCTTTTATTTTATTATTTTATTTAATGTTTTAAAATATTTTACTATTCTGTGATAAAAATAGTCATGTAAAACTAGTCTAAAGTCCTCAGATACACAGACAAAACTTCAAAAGGAGATTCATCACATATACTTTCAATTATATCAGCTCTTATAAAAGCCTCTAAACCAAGTGTTGAAGTGTATCCTGTATCCTGAACAATGACCAAACCACCATTTTCATAGTGCATACTTGGCCTAGACCTTTGGCAGAATTAAGGCATGTTTAGGAATGGTTATTTTTGTAGATTTGTTTATTTGTTTGCTTGTTTTCCTTATGAAATTTTAGTGCAAATTTTCTGAAGTGATGTCTGTGTCAGAGCCAATCAGACTAGCAGTTTTTCACATGACAGCAAGGATAAGTCGTATGCAGCTGGATGCAATTGAACATGTGGAGCAATTTGAGGCCTGACAGCATAGTACTTTGAGACTTTTTGTGAATTCAGTTCTGTGGCACTTTATGTAACATAGTCTACAACACCAGTCTCCAAAATTTCTAAACCTGTACCTCTATCAGTAAAAAAAAATTGAGCATGTACTGTAGTCTAATAATTTCTTCTACCACCCCAATGGGACACCTTGCACACCCCAAGGGCTGCACTCACCCTACTTTGGAGACCATTGGTCTACAGAACCTAAAAATCTAGTTGGGGTTGCCAGTTCAATGACAAAGCCACTCATCTAGAAATCTAGCAATGCAGTGCTGAATTTCATTATATCAATGACATTTTTGATGGATGTGAGAAAAAGGTGGGATGGGGGGGAAGGAAAGAGCCTGTGAAACAATGTGAAAAGACAGAAAAATAGCCATTTGTTCAATTCAAGTAGTAACACCAGAAATATTATGAATAATCACAATTTCAAATGTATCAAACTTTCCAGTTTCACAGGACAGAGTATGTAATGATTATCTCCCACAGTGGGGTCTATTTTAAACAGTTTATGGGAGGAAAAAGCAGAATTAAGAATCTGATCATAGCTCTACATAAGCTGCTACTACTAACTTTTAGGTTTCAAAAATAAAATTAGAAAGTCTTTTTTATGCTTTAGTTATCTTGAAATACACTTCAAATTTTGTATCTTTAATGTACAAACAGAGGTTGCTAAAATAAGTTATTATAACTTTATTCTGTTTGACTAGTAGTGTTAGAGTTCTGCAGCATTCTACTCTGAATGTCATGGTCATTCTTATTGAACACTGTTTATTTTCTGAAAATGTCAGAGACGTCCGTGTTCACAGAAGACATTAGGTTTCATAAAACAAGCTATTTATTCTTCGAGCTGTTATCTCAGAAAAGTTACACATGCATTATGTGACTTCATTAAATGGTGCAAACATGGTCTTTCACTTAACTCAACTGACAAATCAGCAAGTTCAATTAATTGTTTGATCTGCAGGGTAAGAACAGCAGACCTAAAGGTAGACTACCTCTTTCCCAAATCTGTATCCATTAAAGCCCAACTAGCATAGATACAAGTGTCACAGTTTATATAAACTGATACAGGTACCAGGATAACTTGGGGAATGACCTGTTAGAGAGCAGAGTAGAGGAAAGGGACCTGAGGGTTCTGGTGTACAGCAGGATGACCATGAGCCAGCAGTGTGCCCTTGTGGCCAGGAAGACAAATGTCATCCTGGGGTGTATTAGAAAGGGTGTGGTTAGGAGGTCAAGAGAGGTTCTCCTCCCCCTCTACTCGCCCTGGTGAGACCGCATCTGGAATATTGTGTCCACTTCTGGGCCCCTCGGTTTAAGAAGGACAGGGAACTGCTGGAGAGAGTCCAGCGCAGAGCCACGAAGATGATTAAGGGAGTGGAGCATCTCCCTTATGAGAAAAGGCTGAGGGAGCTGGGTCTCTTTAGCTTGGAGAAGAGGAGACTGAGGGGTGGCCTCATTCATGTTTATAAATATATAAAGGGTGAGTGTCACGAGGATGGAGCCAGGCTCTTCTCAGTGACAACCAATGATAAGACAAGGGGAAATGGATACAAAGTGGAACACAGGAGGTTCCACTTAATATGAGAGAAACCTCTTTACAGTGAGGGTAACAGAACACTGGAACAGGCTGCCCAGGGAGGTTGTGGAGTCTCCTTCTCTGGAGACGTTCAAAACCCACCTGGATGCCTTCATGTGTATCCTCATCTAGGTGTTCCCACTCCAGCAAGGGGACTGCACTAGATGATCTTTTGAGGTCCCTTCCAATCCCTAACATTCTGTGATTCTGTGATACTGAATACAATTCATATGCAGTGCCAGGAAAAAGATAAAAATTCAGGTTTCACCATCTCTGAAGTGAATGTTTTAAATTCAAACATATTGTTTTTCTGAATGGATATCCATCTATGTATTTAAGAAGAAAGGCCCTCTTTTTTAATGTTCCCTTGTCCTGAAGGCATCTTCCAGAGACCTCAGATTCCATTAGGCTGTAGATGATGTTGCACATGAAAGGTTTGATAAGTGTTCTAGCTTTAAGAAGAACTACAGAAAGTATAAGTATGTAGCAGAATTCACTTTTCTGGCCACATGATGGATGGCGATTATTGCATTTTCTGGGTTTTCTGGTAGATTTATTCTTAAAAAGTGCACTGATGTTTTTTTGAGGAAAGCTTTTGTATCATATTCCTCGAGTTGCAAGAGGGTATAATCTAAGAATAAAAAAATCTGAGTAACATTGAGGTAAGTGTCTAGCATTTGATCCCCATAAAAACATGGACTTAGGGAATGATGGAAAGATAATTTAGGCAAGTAGGGAATGCACTGACAAAATATTAGATATATAAAGAGTTGGTAAGGGATTTTTAGAATCATGCTTTAGATTAGCCTGAATTAATTACCAAAACTATCTTTTAGTCCTAGTCTAGGAATCTCAGTCTTCCTGCAGAATTAGACACACAGCTCCATACTCAGAGGGCTGAAGAACATGATGATTATGAGAAAAAATTGAAAAATATTTAGAGGGTTTCTTTAGGACAAGTGTAGTACTCACATAGGAGATTTTATGTTGAGAAAACAAATATCAAAAAAGTCTAAGGAGGAAGCTGGAGGAGTGTATCAAAACAGAAGGAAGAAAGGCTTCAAAAAAGTAAAGCTAATTTTTTAGATTCCAGCATGTGTTCAATGTGTAAGTGCATTATTCTCTTTTAGAGAAAGTAAGTTATCTATTTCATTTTGCTCCAGACTCAGAAAGACATCAAATTATGTTTTCCCTCAGATTTCTCTCCCTTGGTCAGGAGTCACTTGGGAGCTGTGAGTATGATATTCTGAAGTTCAGTAGTTACCTGCTGAGCAGAGCAACTCTACTATAGCATTCACAGTTACTTTTTTTTTTTTATACCTCATACTCAGACACTTCCATCAGTCTCTCATGTTGCTAGCTATTATCTCTCTGAAATATTCATTGCTCAGACCAGTTGTCAGAGTGGCCTGACTACTTATACATGGAAAAATAGAAGTACAATGCTTTCAGCCTGTTGTGCTCTTTTTTTAATTATTTTTTTTATTGTTTTTACTGAAAGGACAAATGTAAGTATTTTGAGGCAACGTGTTAAATGTGTGGGTACCAGCTTTACTTCGCCATTGTGCAATTGTACATTTCAGATGTAAGAGTAATTCCACTTTTTTACTCTGTTGTATGGGAGTCTGATAGGGAAATGATGAGAAAGATAAATCTGTTGATGCTCAGTCATTCTAACAGCTTATCTGATTTTACTTTTTATTGTTATCAAGTGGGGTGGGGGAAGGTTTTGCAGCACTTCTGCTGTAGCTCAGTGCTAATTTCAAAAGTTCCTATTGGTATCATCTTTTGAAAGAAAATGATGAAACAGAACTCTTTACGTAAAGAAATATTCCATTCTTCATCTTAGTGAGTGTTTCAGAATTTGTAACTTTAAATACGCTGACTGTATTATTAAAAAAAAAAAAAAGGTGTACACACATCTTTTTCATCAAATAAACAAATAAAAGAACAATACTGAAAACCTTCTATAAGTTTTTTGGTTTTGTTTTTTAATTATTGCAACAATTTTCTGGAACTTCACTGTGAATTTCAAAGGTGGTTTCTGCTATGATCCATTTTTTGCTATGCTTTTAACTGAAAGGTGTGGTATATAGCCATGGGAGATTTCACACCTGATAATCCTTAGGCAATCTGCAGGAGAACAGATCTTCTGACCTTGTACTTCTTACAGTCTCCTTAGCAGTTCCGATTACAGAATCCTCTGCCAATCTAATTTCTGTGGAGCACCACTATGTATCTCTGTATTTTTTGATCCTGTATGCCAAATAGAAGTAGCTGGCCTGGTCTGTCGTCTGCTTGCCAGTTTCCCCTGGGCTGGAGGGCATGGAGATTGTAATATGACAAAGGGTGTGCCTGAAATACCACACTTAGTGGAGTCCCACCAGAAGGGACTCTAAACTCTGGGGCTCAGTAGCACTCCCCTTTCATGTCACCCAGTAAATCTGGGAGAAGACCACCCACAGGGACCAAGACCAGCAGCATCTCTTAGTATTTTTTTGGAAGCTGATGAGGTGTGAGAGTGCTAAGGGAAAACAGTGAACAAAGGACCCACACTTTCATTCATACACTGTTGTGATGTGAAGCATGCTGGAAGAGTGGCCAGGAGGAAGATCTGTGGTGTGCAACAATGACATATAGCGAGGTTAGGAAATACTCTACCTTTCAGAACAACCTGGTCAATAGCACTTTTTTTGAGAGTTTTTCTACTTTTCTTGATCTGAAAAGGTCTGCAAAAATAGTCTTCACTCTTCATTCAGTTTAATGAAGAACTTATAAATAAATATGGAAGAAATACTTTAACAACCAACCAAACCAACCCAACGTTTATATATATCTATATATCTATATCTATCTATCTATCTCTCTCTCTATATATATATAAAATTTCATTGAAAATTGATAAAATGTCTGTCCAGATCTGTAATAACACAGAAGCAGATCCTGATTCCACTTGACCCTTAGGAGTTATTCAGTTATTCATATGGTGGCACTTTGAACTACCTACACTGTTGGATGAAATTTCACTGTTCAAAAAGAAAAATAACGCTTTATTGTCAACAAAGTTCCACATTACAGACTTGTCTCTTTCTTTGCTATTTCCATTCCTGATAATAAGCTGTAAGGCAAGTACCAACCCCATAAAAATTACTTTCCAGTGATTTGGTAAATATACTGTACAAGGAGCTATCAACAACTTCAAAGATTAATTACTAGGTAAACTGAAACTCACATTTTTTAAGATAAGATGGAAATGCTGAGGAATTAAATTATTACATATAATGGCATAGTACTCAGGTACTGATGTCTAAAAAAAGATCATGGGAGATGTAGAAAAGTAAAACAAAGTAATGTGATCTATACTTCATTTAATTGTGTCTTTTTACACTTATATAGAACGTATAAACTGCATCATATTTATCTCCTTTAATTTAATAAAGCTAAAAAATAATGTTAGGAAAAAAAAGTATATTTCTTTTTCTTCTTTTCCTGCTCATTTGTTTTATTTTGATATTACGGTTTGGAGTTTGATATTATGGTTAGACTTAGAATCCTATGTTCGGTCGGGAGATTATGATCTGGTGGCAATTACAGAAACATGGTGGGACAGTTCACATGACTGGAATGTGGTCATGGATGGCTATGCCCTTTTCAGGAAAGACAGGCCAGCCAGGCGTGGGGGTGGAGTTGCTCTCTATGTGAGAGAGCAACTACAATGTACTAAATTCTGCCCAGGAGCGGATGACGAGCGAGTTCAGAGTGTAATGGGTCAGAATTAAGGGGCAGGCTGGCAGACGTGACACTGTTGTGGGCGTCTATTACAGGCCACCAGATCAGGCTGAGGAAGTTGATGAGGCCTTCTATGGGCAGCTGAGAGTGGCCTCACAGTCACAGGCCCTGGTTGTTGTGGGGGATTTTACTTCCCTGACGTTTGCTGGAAGGACCATTCAGCCAGCCAGCCACAGTCCAGGAGGTTCCTCCAGTGCATTGATGATAACTTCCTCATGCAGATGGTGGAGGAGCCGACTAGGAGAGGTGCACTGCTGGATCTCATCCTCACTAACAAGGAGGGTCTGGTCGAAACAGTAAAGGTTGAGGGCTGCCTGGGTTGCAGTGACCACGAGATGGTGGAGTTCAGCATCTTGTGTGGCAGGAACAGAATAGTAAGTAGAATTGCAACCCTGGACTTTAGCAGGGCTAACTTTGGCTTTTTCAAGCAATTGCTGGGGGAAATCCCATGGGCAAGAGTGCTTGAAGGAAAAGAGGCCCAAGATAGCTGGATTGCATTCAGAGATTGCTTCTTCCATGCTCAGGATCAGAGCATCCCCACACGTAGGAAGTCAAGGAAGGGAGCCAGGAGGCCTGCGTGGTTGAATAGGGATCTGTTGGGTATGCTCAAGCAGAAGAGGAGGGTTTACAGGTCATGGAAGGAGGGGCTGGCCACTTGGGAGGAATATAAGGCTGCTGTTAGAGGATGTAGGAAGGCAGCTAGGATAGCCAAGGCCTCCTTAGAATTACAGCTGGCGAGAGGGGTCAAGGACAGCAAAAAGAACTTTTTCAAATACATAGCAGATAAAACTAATACCAGAGGCAACATAGGCCCACTGATGAATGGGGTGGGTGCCCCGGTGGCAGAAGATACAGAGAAGGCAGAATTACTGAATGCCTTCTTTGTCTCTGTCTACTCTGCTGGGGAGCCCTATACCCCGGATGAAGCCAGGTCAATGGAGGAGTTTGCTTTAGTCGATGAGGACTGGGTTAGGGAGCAATTAAATAGCCTGGACATCCATAAATCCATGGGTCCAGATGGGATGCATCCGCGGGTGCTGAGGGAGCTGGCTGAAGTCATTGCTGGACCGCTCTCCAACATCTTTGCCAAGTCTTGGGAAACGGGAGAGGTGCCTGAGGATTGGAGGAAAGCAAATGTCACTCCAGTCTTCAAAAAGGGCAAGAAGGAGGACCCAGGTAATTATAGACCGGTCAGCCTCACCTCTGTCCCTGGGAAAGTAATGGAACAGCTTGTCCTTGGTGCCATCTCAAGGCATATCAAGGATAAGAGGGTTATTAGGGGCAGTCAGAATGGCTTTACCAAGGGTAAGTCGTGCTTGACCAACCTCATAGCCTTTTATGAGAATGTAACAAGGTGGATGGATGATGGCAGAGCGGTGGATGTGGTCTACCTTGACTTCAGTAAAGCCTTTGACACAGTCTCCCACAGCATCCTCACAGCTAAGTTGAGGAGATGTGGTCTAGACAATAGAGTAGTGAGGTGGGTTGCAAACTGGCTTAGGGAGAGAAGCCAGAGAGTGGTAGTCAATGGTGCGGAGTCTAGATGGAGGCCAGTATCTAGTGGAGTGCCTCAGGGGTCAGTGCTGGGGCCAATATTATTCAATATATTCATTAACGATTTGGACAAGGGAATTGAGTGTACTATCAGCAAGTATTCTGATGACACGAAGCTGGGAGGAGTGGCTGACACGCCAGAAGGCTGTGCTGCCATCCAGCGGGACCTGGACAGGCTGGAGAGTTGGGCGGGGAGTAACCTAATGAAATTTAACAAGGGCAAGTGTAGAGTCCTGCATCTGGGCAGGAACAACCCCAGGTTCCAGTATAGGTTGGGAGATTACATATTAGAGAGCAGCGTAGGGGAAAGGGACCTGGGGGTCCTGGTGGACAACAGGATGACCATGAGCCAGCACTGTGCCCTTGTGGCCAGGAAGGCCAATGGCATCCTGGGGTGTATTAGAAGGGGGGTGGTTAGTAGATCGAGAGAGGTCCTCCTTCCCCTCTACTCCGCCCTGGTGAGACCACATCTGGAATATTGTGTCCAGTTCTGGGCCCCTCAGTTCAAGAAGGACAGGGAACTGCTGGAGAGGGTCCAGCGTAGGACAACAAAGATGATTAAGGGAGTGGAGCACCTCCCTTATGAAGAAAGGCTGAGGGAGCTGGGTCTCTTTAGTTTGGAGAAGAGGAGACTAAGGGGGGACCTTATTAATGTTTATAAATATATAAAGGGTGAGTGCCATGAGGATGGAGCCAGGCTCTTCTCGGTGGCAAACAATGATAGGACAAGGGGTAATGGGATCAAGCTGGAACACAAGAGGTTCCACTTAAATTTGAGAAGAAACTTTTTCTCAGTAAGGGTGACAGAGCACTGGAACAGGCTGCCCAGGGAAGTTGTGGAGTCTCCTTCTCTGGAGACATTCAAAACCCGCCTGGACATGTTCCTGTGCGACCTCACCTAGGTGTTCCTGCTCCAGCAGGGGGATTGGACTAGATCATCTTTTGAGGTCCCTTCCAATCCCAAACATACTGTGATACTGTGATACTGTGATATGGTTTGACTTTTTGTATATACGAAATTCTCCAAACTGGGATTATCACCTCTTGTATATTTTCAGAATGCTTTGTACAAAGTTGTCAGCTTGGTTGAGGCTTGCTATGTTGTGAATAAAGACACATAGCTAGACTCACTGGGATGTTTCAGCTGTGTTAAACCACTTTGATGCAACAAAGCAAATGCAAATGTATTTGTGGTAGCTGGCTAAATCAGATTTATGGAAATTCTCCGCACTAGAGAAGTCAAAAGTAAATAAAGCATGCAGTAAACTGCACCCAAATTCAAAATACTAGTCTGTTAACTGTGCAAAAAGATAGAAAAAGTAAAAACTGAGGAGAGAAGGGAACTATAGGTTAAAAAAAAATGTAATAGCATTTCCAGGAAAATTCCAACAAGCCTATATACATAATATGTCACTCTATCTAATCCTAGTTTGATGGTGAATGTAGTAATATTGCTTTCCATGTTAAATACAGAACACTTCTAGAATACATTTTTTATCATCATTTTGTACATTTTCTCATTATCTGCTATTTGAGTTATACAGTGGAATTGATTGATGTAATAATGAGCTGAAGAGTAAACCTAAATCACAGAAATTAAACCTATTTAGTTTCTATCTTAATCTAAGACAATATATACAAATACTTGATGAAAATTCTTAATTTAAATTTGTCATGATAGATGAAAATGGAGGGAACAATAATGCCTGGTTGCCAGAAATGCATAAAACAACTGACATCACAGCTGACTCAACGTGAATATTATTTTAAATTTGGTGTATATGCATTTAAAACCATGTCTGTTCTATTTTAAATTACTCTTTCACTACTACCAACATAGTTATTCTATTAAGAAACTGTTATATAGGGGTTCAGTATGGACATTTCTTGTAATCATTTATACATAGAGACTCGAACAATGCTTTTAATGTTATCCTACATGCTCCTATTTTGGCTTCAAAAGACTTTCCTGCCTTAAAATAGTATTGACCTTATTTCTTTTCATTTTATCCCCTGATGTGTGCTTTGCACTTGACTGAATTTCTTTTGCTTCTTAAGGGTAGTAATCAAAAAATTCCAGCCTGATCTGTCCTTAGCCAATTAGAATTTTCATTTGCATATTATATTTCCAAAGAACACATGACAGTATAGATGCAATGGTTTTCAGGCATAAGCCTGGGATGGCCACAAGGAAATAAATCATTAGTGAATAGTGCCCATCATCCTAAATTAGTGCTAAAAAAACCTCTATATGTCATTGAAGAATTATTTTTTAGAAAAGCTTTTAGACGATATTTATTCCATTGTAAAAATAAAATAATATAAATTCCCTTAGTGGTATAGAAAATAGTATGACAGGGAAAAAAAAAATATATATATATATTATTTTTTAAAAACCTTGTAACTAAACTAAGTAATTTTAATTTGTATGATACTACACTTTATGTGCTCTCTTATCTTTTGAGCTCACTCTCTTACTTTTTTGAGCTAGCATACCAGAATGTTTATTTCTTCTGTGAAAAAGTTCCTGTTTCTAGTCCTGCTGAGATGGTGTATATCAAACCCCCTCAGGCTAGCACAAATCAAGAATGACACATGGCATTTATAGGAAAAAAAAAAAACAACAAAACTTCATGGATTTAATAGCCTAAATTGTTGGTTTTTTAAGCTGGGGAAAAAGTCATACTTTGCATATCAATCTCTGTGGCCATTGTTATCCTCATTTTTCCTCTCCTCTTTGACTGTACCATTTATTAATCACATATTTTGTTCAACCCTCTCCTAACAGTTTTGTGGGCTGAACTGTAGCCCACTCTCAAAAGAAGATTAAGGATAAGAATATAACATAATTCATGCTCTCCCAGACAGACCAGTCTAGGCCAGTCTATCCCCAGTAGAGGTGATCAGAGACATATTTAGGGAGAATATACAAGCCTGGTCCCTGTCTGTGATCCACTCCCATCATTCTTTCTTTGAGTCCATGATTATCTTATTAGGGATTCTAAAATCTATCTCCTTGTCCATTTTTTCAGTTTGTATTTGTTTTTTTATTTATTCATTCACCCATGAATTGGAACCTGCTGACACTGGCTGCCTCCACTACTTCCTATGACAGCAAGTTGCAGAAGTTCATTACCGGCTGTGTAAAGAAATATTTTATTTTATCTGGTTTAAAATGGTTTCCTTGAGGTTATCCTAGTTTTAATGTTATGATGTTTGGTGAACTCTTGTTCACTTTACCTACCACCCTAATGATCTTGTAGATCTCAGTTATCATCCCTATCAACTGTGCCCTCTTGAAATCAGAGCCCTAGACTTAGCCCCAGGGCTAACAAAATTCTCAAATGATGGAACGGTTGTGTTAGGAGAAGAGACTATATAACCATCTCATATCACTGTGCTGTGATTCTGTGATATGCCTTTTGAGAGAGTTCAGAATTACAGAATGCCTGAGGTTGGAAGGGACCTTTGAACATCATCTAGTCCACACACACACACCCACCTCAGTTATGAGTTATAAGGAAGTCCATCCCAAATCAATTCCAGCATGAAGGTGATACTTAGTGTCTCAGCCCATATGGGCATATACAGTGGGCGTATACAGTGCAGAACTTAAGATGCTAAAACAAGCTGTCTGGGACAACAGCAAAGCAATGAGTTTTTGTACAGGTTTGCCTGAGCTCTCCATTCAGTTGACTTAGGCACCAGTCCCTTTTTCAATCTGCCATTAGGTTGTCTTTTAATAGCAAGTCTGACGGTGACTTCTGCATGCTGCCATGGTTTCTATTCCATATATAGGTAAGTAATGTGTTCAACTATGTATGTAGTGTATATATATATATATATTTATAAACACACATGCCATTGATGTGTGATTGTGAATATATCTGCTTGTATCTGCTTGTAACTAAGTAACCATCTAATATAATTCTATCTATAATTCTATCTTTCTTTCTGATTCAGAATCAGCATATGACCTCTGATTTCATCTTTGTGATGTCCAGTGTCCCGAGGTCTTAATCAAGACTCTAGCAATCATGTTTTTTCCTTAAAAGATGACAGAAGGCCATGATCATGAAGAATAAATGCCTATGAAGTACAAAGTGCAGGTGATAGCTGCAGCACCATCTAAAATGTTTACTGTGACTCCATCGTTAGTCAGTTTATAACTCTGAATTTCGGAGAACAACTTCTGCTCGACATAAAATAACTAAATGCTTGTTCCAGAGCAATTTGGGCACCTGACACCATTGGTGGACACCCTAAGTCACAGACATTCTGTATCAGATATATCTTTTACATTTGATAACACTCTTGGAATTCGTAGCATGGCTCAGGACTGTGGGACATCATACAATAGCATGTAATTGGCACAGTGACCTTGGAGGTAGATAACAAAGATGTACAAATGTGGGACAAGATCCAGCAGCAGTTCAAAGACAAGAAAAGGGCTCACTCTAGTGGTACATGCCAGGAAAAAAAAAAAAAATACAGTACCTGGATGTCAACACCTTTAGGGCCTCAAGGCCAGGGAGAAAGGGGGATATGAGGCCAAAGAAAAAGAGGGTAAAGAAAAAGAAATAAAAGATAACAAAAGACGCAAATTGCATGGTTGTTGATGTTTTGGGGTATCTGTTAGCCAGGTCTGCACTTTAACATCACAACCTAAATGAGGAAAGTCTGTTGTTCCAGACATACCAGCCAACATACTGCCTTTGCAGTCAGGAGGACTAACAATGGGGTAATGCTGGGTCCATTCTCTGTCCAACAGGAGAAAACCTGGATGGAGAGCCCAAACATCCTGCTACCACCATGTTGGTGCCTTTTTCAGATCTGAGAACAAAAGCATCTTTCCAACCACTTCCTAACATGTCATACAGCTTATGCACAAACACATTCCCTCTGCAGAGTAGTGTGATGCAGTATATGGCTCCACTGCTTGGAAGACAGACCAACAGCTGAACTGAACACTTCATTACTTGGTATCACAGTGCACATTCTCCTAACAGCTTTTGGTCTCTATTTCCTCTTTATTGCTTCCTCATTGCTACTGGTACAGTGACATTCATTATTGTCTAAAATAATTTGATTTCTTTAAAACATTTTAAAAATCCCTGTGGGTTTTTTTTTTTTTTTCAGATAAAAAGGTTTTGATTGTGTTACAATGGTTCCAATGATACCTTCAAAATAAACAAACAAAAAACTAAACTCCCCAGAAGTTCCCATAACAATTCAAAATGCTCACAATTTCTTACAAAAATACTACATTAGCCTAGCTTTTGCAGTCCCACACAGTCACCATATTAAAGGAAATATTTATTTCTTTCACCACATTTTCTGCTTCCTGTTCTAGAAACAAATGTAACATCATATTAGGAAAGGAAAACAGGAATCCAGGAAACTTGGTGCAGTACTGTTCCTTTCTGTTGGTTTTGTTTTGTTTTTCTGTTCATTTTCCCAGCACTCGCACTTCTTTATTGCATTTGTTTTTATCTATTATACTTACGAGATTTTCAAGGAAACTACAGCATAGTAGTGTACGTTTTTGCCATTTAGCTATAAAATTATCTGGAGTTGATACATATGAAATGATCACTCCATTGTGACAGAGGATGAAATCCCAGTTCCACCATAATCAATAGCAAAATGGCTATTAAATTCAACAAGACAAAGATTACACTCACTGCATTAAAAGAGAGCTTCATCAAAAGCACCAAGCATTCATTATTTCACATAGTTGCTACAATCAGCAAAGCCTCACTTGGGTTTAATTTCATTTTTGAGAGTGATGTTTTCAGAAGTGTTTACTATTGCTGTAGGACTCAATTAGGGCAGAGTTTGGACAAAGGTGAGAACTTCTGAACATTGCATTGAGATGACAGAATAAACCCAGGATTTTTTTGTTGTTGTTTGCTTGGTTTTGGTTTGGGTTTTGTTCTTTTTTGTGGTTTTTGTTTGTTTATTTGTTTTTACTGCTCTCTGTGCAGCTATCAAAATCTTCATATAACTGTGCCAGACATTATGGTGGTGCATTAGAAATCCCAGATCTAGTGACTGTCAAGCTGAAACAGCTATGCTATGCTATACTAACTAGTCTTAATTCTCATTGCAGTCTTGTCCCTTCAGCCAGCTGCAAAATAGATCAGCCACTGACTACTTCAGTGACAGTTGTTGCCTGTTGCAGAGCCAGTTTTCCTGAGGATCTCTTCCTTCTACTCTTCTACAGGATAACAAGTCACTCAGTTTATATTAACAGAAATTTCATTTCTCAGTGTCACTCCTAAAGTTAACTGAAGTGCAGGTGCCTGCAAGCACATGTCCATCAGATTGGGGAAGAGCATGGGCACCCTGCCCAGATCCTTCAGACTGCTCCTGCTTCCTTGTTCACCCTCATATGGCACCCAGGACAGGCAAACATCTACTTTTTGGGTTTCCACCCATATTCTGGCTGGTTTTTTTTTGTTTGTTTGTTTGCTTTTCTGTTTTGCTGGTTTGGGGTTTTATATGGGGCTTGGAGCAGCCTGATCTAGTGCAAGATGTTCCTGTCCATGGCAGGGGGTCAGACTACATCATCTTTGAAGGTCTCAACCCAAACCATTCTGTGCCTCTGTGCTTCTGTTCTATATTAAGCATAGTTTTGCAGTTAATTGAATGATTTGAAGCCTAGTTAAAGACTGAATAGGAAAATAATGAAGAGCATTAATAGAAATCAACAAAAGTTCCTCCAGTGATAAGCGTAGATAAACAGCAGAAAATAGTAATAGTTATTATTATTGTTTAAAGAGTTAATTAACTGTTCCATAAACAAATATTTAGTTACTGCTGTTTTACTGGTATGGATGCTATACTGAAAAAATGTTATTTTACCTTAAGGAAATACCTGACTGGAATGAGTGAAAATGAGAACCAGACTTTTTGCAGTGACATCCAGCAACAGGAGGTAATGAGCAGAAACTGAAACACAGTAAATTTCACTTAAACATAAGAGGCTTTAAAAAAAAAAAAAAAAACACGTTATTATGTAAGGGTGGTCAAAACTGGAATATGTTGTCCATATTAGTGTCTCCACCCCTGGAGATATACACAGCCTCAGAGAACATGGCCCTGAACAGCCAGCCAACTGTGCTTTGAGCAGGTGAGACAGACTAAATGATCTCAAGATCACTCCTAACCTCAGCCCTTCTGTGATTCTGTTGTTTTAAATTGAAAACTGGAATAATTACCATGGTTATATTAACCATGGTTAGATGAGAGAACAAATGATTGTTTTGGAGCTTGTTTTTTCTTTGTGTAACTGGTAGTTTCATAGTTCATGTTTTTTCTTCAACGTATAGAAAAAGACAAAGAGGTTTGGCTGAAAAAGGATTAAAGATGAAAGTCTGTTTTACAATGTGAGGCAAAGCTTTTGAATTCAGGTGTCAATTACCTTATTAATGGGTTCAAGTACGTGCTGTTGAAAGTTCAAAGCCACTGTGGCCCTCACCAATTAGTGTGCTCGGAAGAGGTGCAGCAGTAGTTAATCTTTGCTACTAGGAAATGACATCTCTCTAATTCATATTTTATTCATATTATTACCTTTTTTTGCTAGAGTATTAGGAGATTTTACTTTGTATACTTTCACCATTATAGTTTAGATTGATTTTTCTTTTGCTTCTCTTCATACACAGGACCATAAATTAAAGTAAAATATGGATTTATGGGACATAAATTATGCTGCTGTAACATTCTGTGGATAGTAGCAGGCTAACAGCCTATGGTATGATAGTTTGTTTTTATTTTAGATCTAAACATACATTTAATAATTAATTACATAACTATTAAATATATAATTATTAACTAATATTTGTATTTTATCAGTATGCAGTATTTTTATAAGCCTCTTCCACCAAACAAGACCTTATTCCGTTACTCTCCAAAATGAGAATTCCATTCCATCACTTTGCAAAGAATGGCATTGAAAAGTCAGAGGCATTTCTGCACTCATAATAACTCTGCAGAAGTTGTGTTTGTTTATTTACTGGCATAGCTAGAGTACTAAGATCATTTTTTTTTCTCCCTTTGTTCGTAAGTAGGTATTCAGTTTATCAGTATAACTAGCAGAATTAATTGCCATGTAGGAAGATAAATGATTGCATTAATCAGTTGGTTTTTGGCCAGTTAACCTATTCACAATTATCTGTATTTATTCTCTTGTGAAATAAAATACTAAAAGAGATGGGAAGTGAATCAAAACCCCTAAATTTAAATGTCGAATTAAACATTAATGTTTTAATGTTTTTGATTAAAGTAAATCAAGAAGAAAACATAAGACATTTTCTTACTCTGTTCTTTTCTCTGTTTTCCTCTGAAACAAAAAAGTCACTCAAGTACCAATGGTTACTTGTCCTCCAAAGTCAGTATCTAGTATGTTTAGGTTTTTAAAGGTAAATGTTGCTAAACTAAAACTTTGGTGTGAACTTATTAAACTGGATGATATCCCTTAAATTTTCCTGCTCCCTTCCTAACAGAGTTAAACATCTTTAACACAAATAAAACAAACAATTTTGATTTTCCATGCTTCTGTGAGAGGTCTCTGGTAGTTGTTCAGTATTTTTCAATATCTAATAGTCTTTAGTTACAACCTATGACAAGTGAAATAATTTTCTAGATGAAATTGCTATATTAAAATTAGTCAACTGTATGCATGTTACATTCAGTTTTGATTCTTCACACTGCATGGTGACTGTTATTGTTAGTTCAAGTTCTATATGTAGAATCTTATACTGACATAACAGAGACTAATGTGAAAGCTGTTTTCATACCATTGACTAATATTTACTGTCTGCGTTAAATATACTTACATAAGTCAATAGTACAAAGCTTGTGTTGACCAAGCCTAGGAACCTTTGAAAATAGTAATTTGATTAAATATCTAATAAATATTTAAACATTTGGGTATATCTGGTCCTTGAAGAGTTGAGTCATTGATCTTGGAGTTGTAGCCTGATTATTATAGAAGAGTAACTGAGTCAAGAAATATAAAATCTTCTGGAATTTGTATTTGAATTACAAATCACTCTAGGTATCTTTTTCAGTATTTCTTCTGAGATAGTTTTTAGCAGTGGAAAAAGAGAAAATCAAGTTTGTGTAACAACACTCCAAATGAATAGCTGTGACAAGAAGGTTGAGAGAGTTAGCTTAAATCTTTCCATGCAGTGCCTGACACAATGAAGTGAAAAGTGAGCTAAGAAGCCAGAGAAAGACCCAACAATATTTGTTGGAGATCTGTCTCAGCTAAATAGCTATAAATATTACTCAGTTTTAATAACAGCATTTGGTGACTTAAATGGTCGAATAGTTTTGTTCTCCAAAAGTCATGTGTTTTATGAAGATGATCTTTTCTTTGAGCTGTGTACCCCATGCTTTGTCTTCCTAGAAAACAATAAATATAAGCTAATAAATACAATTCCAAAAAAAACCTAAGATATTGTCTTTGTTAACTATTAGTAACAGTACTAAATTACAAACAATCTGTGAATAATCAGTCTGTCAAGATCAAAATTTTATTTTTACAGAAAAAAAGAAAAAACATTGAAGTGTGCAAAACTTAATGAAAATTAAACCAGAAATACATATTCGAAAGAGGGTTTATTGAGTCTGAGTAATTGCTGCTATGGCTTTCGTATCTGGTCACGGGTCAGTTAAAATAGTTGAGATAAAAATTGGAAAGAAAAAGAATTAGGCATATAGAAGAAGATGAAGTTATTAGGAATAATCAAATACTGGTCTTCTGCCCATGTTAGCCAATTCTATTGGACTACACATGACAGACCTAGTATTTAACCTGACATGGCATAGGCATATCTTTGTGTATGAATAATTTTTAAGGAATTGCACAAACTCAAGTGAAACTTCTAGATTATGGGGGAGTGATGGCATGAAAAGGAAAATGTGTTGATGATTATGGGAGGGTCTACTTGTGACCTGCTTGTTTCTGTAGGTAGCTGAGTTGGGGAAATGTAGGGAGATGTGGGTGGGTTTCTAAGGTTACAGTTAATCAACATTTTACTGCTTTAGTTGCAATGAGCTATGGTATTAATAGCATTGTGCCTGGCTAGGTGTTTTTGCAGCTACATCCAAGTAATTTGGTTATGTTCAGCATTTTCTGTGAGTTTAAAATTCATTTTTGGTCAGTCTTGTGTGGGGGATTTTTTGGTGGGCTTTTTACTTCTTCCTTAAAGAAAAACTGAATAATTTAAAAGAAAGTAATCAGTATTTTGAATAGGTTTAGTGCCACAGCTACAATACTTCAGTAAATATGCATTTGAAAATAGATGTATACTGAACAATGAGTAACGTGACTATTTGAAAAAGGAAACAGAAGCAGGTCAAACCAATAATTATATTGTATCGAAATTTGTCTTTCATAATCATATGCAATAAAATTATACAAAATTGGTTCCATTGAGGTTTGTGTAATTTCATTATAGAATTAGTATATTGGTCTTTCATCTTTTACATTTACAAAAAAAAAAAAAGAGTTTTATATGATTTCTCAGATATTCATTGGTGGTTATTCAGAACTGTGAGTGAGGTTTATTATTTTCTTTTTAATTCTGATTAATATATATCCAGATTAAGAAAAAAGGGGTTTGAGATCACTTGCAAGTACACAGACGCTGTAAGCAATCGTTGCCTAGTATGCTCCAGTATTTCAGCCTTTTCATTTTCTTTTGCTATAAAAATATATTAAAAGTTGTCTTATCCAACTGTTCAGTGGAAAAAATCTTCAGTATCTGCTTTGCCTATTAATAAAATGCTAACAAGGCAGGCAGAAAAATATAAATATTTAATTATGTTTTAAGGCAATTTTCTTTCTAGAAGCTGAAAAGTTGTCTATAGTTGATTCTTAGTCACTGAAGGGCCATAACTACAAACATTTTTAAAAAGATATTTTAAAAGCTCTTTTTCTGAGAAATAGGCTGAACTATTTAAACATTTTCTCCTACTACAGAGTAGCTTTAAATATAGGAAATTTTCTGATTGAAATTTGCTGTCTTATCGCTCTCTACAACTACCTGAAAAGGAGTTGTAGCGAGGTGTGTATTAGTCCCAAGTAACAAGTGATAGGATGAGAGGAAATGACCTCAAGTTGCATGAGGGGAGGTTTAGTCAACCCTTTTCTACAGCCTGATGAGATATACTTTGAACAGCGGAATTGTCTTCCAGAGTACCAAGTGGTCCAATTTGGTACCATTTGCTGAGGGTAGAGTCTGTCCCATTATCTAGACTTGTAATAAACCAGTATTGACCTCAACACATGCTACCAGTAATTACCTACCAGCTAGACATGATAATGGTAATCACAACCTTTTGAGTTCAGTGACACTGCTACTTTTCCTCTCACCTTATAATCCACCTATCCAGGATATATCTCACCAGTTTTGTTAGAAGTATATTACATGTCCATAGACTTGCTAAAGTGAACAGCAACCATTGATCTTCCACCATGCACAAAGCTAGTATTTCATTATAGAATGCAATCCTATATGATTGTACCTATATATCAATATGTTCTATATTTGCATGTGTATGATGTTGCTTTGGAATCCATTTATAAGTGCATAAAGGGCAAGAAGATGTAGAAGAATAGTCAGCAATGGTTTAATAATGTAAAATCATGTTTGAATAACTTCAGTTGTTATCTGTGATGAAATGACTATGTGGATGGTGAAACAGTGGTAGATGTAATATATTTTGACTTTTGGAAGTTTTTTGACACAGTGTACCTCTGAGCTTAAAGGATAGAAACCAACAGCTCCATGTCCATTGGGAATGAGTGGAATCCTCGAGAGGTGATAGTGAGGCACATCTTGTTCAGTATCTTTATCAATAACCATGGTGATGAGACAAAATGGACAGTTAGAAAATCTGTAGGCAAACCTAATTTGTAGGTATTATCTAGCCTGTGTAACGGATCTTTGACCTAGAAATACCATGATAAACTTAAGGACTGGACTGATGGAAAACTCTTGAAGTTCCTCAAGGAAAAAAGCTCTTCTCCATCCTGGGTAGAAGAACCCTGGACACCAATGCATGCTAAACAGCTAGCTGAATGCCAGATCTGCTGAAAAGGACTTGGGAGTGGCAGTGAATGAATAAAATCCAGCTTCACAAATAAGACATACTGTGATTCACTGGAGGAATTGTGCCTTGCCAAGCAAGGGAAAACTATAATTTTTCTCTACTCGGTGCTAGCAAAGCCACAACTGGGGCACTGTACCGTTTTTGCTTGCCTCTCCTGGTTCCAGAGGAATATGGTGAAAATGGAGGGAATCTGAAAATGACACATAACCCTAGAAGCTGTGTAAAAGGGAGCTGGGTTTGTTTAGTATGGCAAAGGGAAGGCTAAGAGGTAATTTAAAAGCTTCTGCAAATACTTGAAGGACGGTTACCAAGACACACTGCAGTTCATCTCTTCTCATGGTATCAGGACATATAAGAAGGGGCACTGGCCATGAGTCTGATCAAATTTAAATTCTTAGGAACAGTTCACTAAGAGGTTGCCAAGGCACTAGGACATGTTACCTGGTTTGGTTATGAGGTCCTTATCCTTGTAATTTTCAAGATTTTCTAGACCTGAGACTACAGGGAAATTCTGTCTTTAGTCTTATGAGAAGTGGTTTAGGGAACTGCCGTTGTTTAGTCAGGAGAAAAGGAAGCTCAGGGGAGACCTTATCACTCTCTACAACTACCTGAAAAGGGATTGTAGCAAGGTGTGTATTGGTCCCAAGTAACAAGTGATAGGATGAGAGGAAATGACCTCAAGTTGCACAGGGGGAGGTTTACATTGGATATTAGGGAAAAAATTATTCACTGAAATGATCGTCAAGCATTGGAACAGGCTGACCATGGAAGCAGTTGATTAACCATCCCTGGAGGTGTTAAGAAGACATATAGATATGGCACTTAGGGGCATGGTTTGGTGGGACTTGGCAGTGTTATGTTTGTGGTTGAACTCAAGGATCTTGAGGATCTTTTCCAACAAAAATGATCCTCTGATTCTATGGATCTTTTCTTAAGTTAGAGAGGGGATGGTTTCCTGCCAGCAGGAATACGTAGGCTGTAGCTTTTGTTCCCATGATCATGAAGCAGATATTGGATGAAATTTAGAAATAATGCAGAAATCAGAAACTAGGGCCTACATTTTTCCTCCTTGTTAAATAATCTAATTACACAGTATTAGTCATACCTCTTTTCTTTACGTTCACTTTAATGAGTGTATCTTGAAGTATATTAACCACAGCGAAAAAACTTTACCATAAAGACTGTTTTAAACCTTCTTAATTACTAAACTGGTAATCAGAACTCTTTCCCAGGATATTTGAGTTTGGATTCTCCAGCTGACATGAGAACTGAGCACTTCTTGAAAATGGTTTTAGTTATTAAAAAGTAAAGTTCTGTAAAAAGATGCAGCTTAATTAAATAATCTATTATTCCAAGGGCATTAGAAAGTTCTAGTAATAATGTTACAAGTAGCCTGAGCCTTTCAGCATCATTGGATATCTTCTGAAAATACTGAGCCCTTTGGTGATTTACACAGAAGAACTCGTAATTTGCTTAAGTATTTCTGATACTGATGTGCTTGACATTGTCAAAACAGTGGCAAACATAGAGTAGCAAATGTTCCATCCTAAAAAAAATAATGTGATGCTCATTAGGCTGAGAAGCCCATCAGATTAGCAGCTGCTGAGGTGTTCCTAGACTTGCAGCCTGGGATTTGGATGCCTAGATTCAATTTCAGTCCCATATTAGGCAAATAAAACATACATAGGTTTAGCTACACATGCTCCTGGGAATAGGGGCCATTAATGGTTCCACTAAAAATTAAGGGAAAGTAGCAAAATTGAAAGTTGATAAATATATTCACACCATATGTTTTAGCAATCTAATTTTACATGCCTGTGTCAGCAGCCTAAACTCTGTTCAGTTGCTTGAAAACACTTTCTGGAGGAGTCTTTATGTAGGCTGTTTCTTATGATTATATATGCTCTAACTTCAGTACTTAAATACAGAATCCTTTTTTTGCAGCATAAAGGAGATAAATGGCACAGACAGGAATAGATCAAGCTTTTCAGGCTGACTCTCTCCAGTTCCCTACTCACTGGGTTCTATTGTCACTTGAAGTTTTTTTTAATCTACCTCAAGACCATGTTTTTTTTCCTTGCCTTTCTGTAAGAACAAGAGAGCCTTCTTTGAGCACAATAGTCTTGTACACAATGGTGACATTTACTGAAAAGGAAGTAATTAGAAACACATAATATAGGCTACTTCTTGCATTTCTTCTGTCCTACTCCTCCTCACTTACTCTGACACACTGAAGGCCCCAGCAGTGGACATGACTGGACAGGGGCAGGAGCAGGGCAGAGCAAGTCTCTCTCAGGGGCAGCCTTTGGGGATCGTAGCTGGTTTCTCCCCCAGCCCACCCCACTCTCAAGTGATGGTCCTCATCCTGGTGGGGGCTGCTGCTTGCTTGGGGCAACAGACTGAAAGACCCCAGGGGTAGAAGGACACAACAGCCCTTTATTAGGATCCCAAGCCAAGGGGAGCCAACACGCCATAGGCACCCCACTCTTTCTGGCAGCCTTAGGAGTCTAGGTGAGGAAATCAGAGAGGAAATCAGATACTAGGAAGTTTTCTTTTGTAACAAATCAAATTTATTATTAGTGAGGCTTTTCTGTCCTAAATAGGCAATTCTGACTTGCCTTAAATTCTCACCTCTGTATAAATACTGTGATCCTTTTAGTCTACAACAGGATTTCAAGTGCATATTTTATTTCTTAATGGTATTGTTTTTCTTTAGAATTCTTTCTATCTTAGAACCAAAACTAGAGAGAGAAAATTGCTTTTGATCTTATTCTTACAAATTATTAATAATTACTAGTTTCAAAACCAAACCCACCATAAATATGCCCAAAATGATGTACACCTAATTGTAGAGAATGCTTTAGAGACTTCTAGGAATGTGAGGTGTCTAATTAAAAAGAAATAAAATAAAAAAAATAAAATAAAAAAAGACTATTTTCTAAAGTACTCTTTACTATCTGAAGATTTTCAGAATTTCTTTACTCTAGAACAGCTAGAAGTTAATCACTGGGAAAGAAGTTGTGCCAACACCCAACTGTACTGCAAAAGTCTTGAATTTGCACATTGAGAATACTATCAGTACAATTCATATGATATCATGTGAGTGACCACAAATATAAGGATAAAAATAATTTTATATAAAAAGAATAAAAATAGAGGCTGTGTTTGTACTATTTGAGGGTTTATTCATCAGGTTCTTTCACAGTTATTACAATTGCATTTTTAGTTCAAGAATATTTTTCTGTGGAAGTGCTGATTGTTGTTATCTCTGTAGATAAATGGATGAGCAGAAATAAAACTACTATAAATAGAGATTAAAATAGTTTTCATGGTTTTATTGCCTTACATGAGATGATCAGTGTATTCATGAAGCTGTACATCAGTAGAATACAAAATATAAATATGCTACCAAGTGTTGGCACTGTATATATAGCAATGTTTAAAAATTAGAAATAGATTCAGTTATCTAAATGCAGTGTAATTGATTTAGCTCTATTAATTCACCTATGTTTATTCGTTACACCAGAGAAACACCTAAAAGTGTTATGAGCTTACCTTCACAGCTACACAATAGTCTTGGATCACAGGAGGGTTTTGCAGGATTGAGGTAAAACAATGAATGAGACAATAAGAGCAGGGTGACTAGTCTACCTTCTGTTTTGTATTTGAGTGCAATAACCTTGAGGCATTTAGGACAACATATGGCTGTCATGCAAAAAGATGGGTTAATTATAATATAAGGAAGCCATCCATTGCCTAGAAGTGTCTACATGCCTCGACAAGTCATATCTGTCTTCCTTGTGCCTCCCAGAACATGATGAGTTTCCTGTGAGTCCTGTAAAATATCTACAATCCCATACAGATACTTTGGATATCATAAGGATCAGAAATGGCTCTAGGTGATTCAGTCAGCTGCTGATGATGAGATTTAGGCAAAATTAAATTACTATGGATAGACAACTGATTCTTCCTGCTCTTAAGATCATGATGGAATTCATTTGCCTGAACAGCAGTGCCTTGACTTCTTCTGGGCTATCCCACCTGGCTTCCAACTGTCTCTCCAAAATAACGCAAGCTTGCTGTCATTCTGAACCATATCTGCCAGCCTGTCCAGATGTTAGGATATCCTGAGACATAGCAGATGGCACTAAATGTCTGCATGTAGGAAAACAAATTGAATCTCAGTTCAGTACAATCAGTGTCTGGAGCCAAACCCTCAGCATCATCTGAGATATCATATCTTCCTTACCTGGAGGCTGGCAAATCTCACACAAGACTTAGAGGACACCCACATCTTTTCAGAGCAGCATCTGAATATCAGCCAGGAAAACCCTAAGGACACCTGGAAGGCATTAAATACCTGTGCTTAGGCAAATGAATCCATCATTGAGTGTAGAGAGCTATTCAGCTAAATGAGACACAAATGATTTATCATCTGAAAGCTCTATATACTCCATTGATTATGTTGATTACAAACTTGGAACATAGTATCTTCTGTATATAGTATATTGCAGAGAGTATACCAGGAGCAGATGGCAAGGTTTAGGTGGAGGTGTGCTGCAGGGATGGTCTCTGTAAGAAGAGTCCAGGGGCTGCCCAAACACTGTTAGCTCCAGCTGGCTACAGCAGACTCACTGCAGGACACAGTTGAGCCCATCAGCCACACAGGTGGTACGTTGAGGAAAATGTATTAAAGAAAAGGTAAAACACTGCACAGGCAATGAGGAGTAGGGAAAAAAAAAAATGTGTGAGAAACAACCATGCAAATACCAAGGTCAGAGAATAAGGAGGGGAAGGTGGTACTCCAGACTTCAGAGCAGGTATTCTTCTCCAGTCCACACCAGAGCAGATATCCACACTGCAGCTTGTGGAGGATCCCAGAGTGGAGCAAGTGGCTATTTTCTGAAGGAACTGCCACCTGTTGAGAGCCAATGAAGGAGCAGGTTCTCATGATAGGAACTGCAGCCTGTGGAGATGGGCAAATATTTCACTGCAGCCCGTGGAGTCTATCACATCTCAGCAGATGGCCCATGGAGGACCCATGCTGGAGCAACTTTATCCTGAAGGGCTGCAGGCCATCTAGAGGACTGACAACAGAGATGGGAAAAAGTGGGAATAGGAAGGAGCAGCAAAGAGGAACAGTCATGCGCTGACCCACAACCACCTGTTCTCCACCCTCCTTGTCACACTTGGGGCAAGGTTGTAGGGGAGTAGGGAGTAAAGGAGTGAAGTTGAGCCTGGGTAAAATAAATGGCTTGAAGGAGGAGGTGTTTCCGTTTTTGTCTTTTTTTCTCAACTTCCAAATCTCATCTAATTGGCAAGTATTTAAGTTAGTTTTCCCCAGGCTGAGTCTGTCTTGCCTGTGACAATAATCTGTAAGTGATCTCCCTGTCTTTATCTCAAATGATGAGGTTTTTTCATCTTATTTTCTCCCCCTGTCCTGTTTAAGAAGGGAAGGGAGAGAGCAGCTGGGTAGGGGTCTGGCAGCTGGCCAAGGGCAACCCACCACCCATAGGAATCTGGTAACTCTTTTGTCCAACTATCTTGGATATTAAAGTGTCTCATATTGAAACTGCAAAAAATAAAGCCCTAGATCTCCTTTGATTGTATTAGGCATTTTAATATGCAGTTCACCTATAGAGACTTGACACCTACATTTAGGCATCTACAGTATGCAAATGAACATTACCCCATACAGCTGACAATGGAGAGATATAATTGCATGTGATCCTCCTTGAAATCAGATTCAGTTAGCAAACAAGGGCAATATGGATGAGCACAATGAGAATTTAGAAATTCACTAGACTTTGAACAATGCTAGGACTAGTGTCTCTTAGCTGCTCTGCAAATGTAGCTTCTGAAATACTATGGTAAAAAAGGCAGATAGAACAGTGTGCATCAATATGTATTTTAATAAATAAGATTTTTTTGTTTTTAAGATTAGGTTTGATTTGGTTAAAACAGCATGAACAGAATTAGGAACAACTCCAACTCCAATATAAGTCTTGTAGTCAAAACAGACACACTTTCTTCAGGAACTTTTTTCAAGCTGTCAAAATTTAGCTAACGAAAGCTAGCCAAGAGAACATATATTACACTTTGAAGATGTCAAATATAATCTTTAGAAAATAAATATTGGTTTTACAACACATTATGAAGTTATTAGACTCTCCAAATGACTCTTGCTATATAAAATGCTGCTAAAGAATTCCAGTTGGATCAAAAGATAAAACACAAATGTGGATACCATTATTTCAGTTATCAGAGAAAACAGACAGTTTAAGCTGTGCATGAAAAAAAAGGACAAATTCTTGTTCTCATTCCATTTACCTGGAAGAGAAGGAAAGTACTGGCAATACTCAAGCATTTTTTTTTTTTTTTTTTTTATGAAAAGCAATTCAGGAGTAACTGTGCTGTAATATGCTGAAGATCTGGCCTGCCATGAAGAGGAAGAGTTCTTTTAGGATGTTGGTTCTGTTTCTGACTTGCAGAGCAAGCTCACACAGCAAAATGCCTGTCTGCTTATAAAGTCTCAGAGGAGTCTGATTAACTTCCCTCTTCTGGTTAAATTTTGGCATATCATTTCATATAACTGGAATACTAATTAGTTGATACATTGTTTTCTCATTTTGTCTCCTGCTTCTAGCTGGTACCAGCTGTAGATAAATCCCAGATCAGACAATTACAGGGTAACTTCCTCATAGGGAAAATTTCTTTATAATCCCACCAGTTAGAAACTGATTTATGTTTTCATTCTTTTTTTTTTTTTTGAATCTTTATATATTTCAGTTATCTATGTGAAATATGTCTGAGATTTCTCTTGCATAAGGCTTTTTTACTGATTCGTGAATGTGAATAGGTGAAAAGGTTAATTTATCTTTAAAATTGTAAAGAAATGAATAAATATCAGTGTCTCACATTGTCTGGAAAAAAATCTATATGCATTTATGAAGAGTGGATAGCCATCCTGGAAAGTAATTAATCTGATCAGAGTCAGTCTGACTAAAATGTTGGATCATTGTTCATCACCAGATTAATATGACCCTGCAGTGAATTTCCTGTAGCAAAAATATTGGTTATGTCATTTTTCCAATAAAAAGAGAAATACTAAGCAGTGAAATGGTATACAGCATTGATTAAGTCATTATTTGAGTACCATATGTTCGTATTTTAAGAAAGCTGTAAAAAAACGAAACACAGTTGAGAAAGCCTAAAAATAGGAGCATTACCTACTTATGAAAAAGAAGCTTGAAAAAAATTATATATAATGTGCACTATATATAGAATAATTAGAGGATCTATTTATAGTAGATAGGATAGACCTCTGTACAGGGAAGTTTCTCCTGGAGGTGGAAGGATCTTTTTTAATTAGCAGGGAAAGCATTATAAAATGTAATGGCCTCTAGCTGAAGCAAGTAGAACTTGTACTAGAAATAAAGTGTAAACCTTTCATAGTGAAAGCAATTAATACTGGAATAGATATCCTAAAGATATGGGATTTTTTTCCATGACTTAAAATCTTTAGAACAGTATTGGATGTCTTTCTGATATATTTTAGTTTAACAACAAATTACTGGCTAGTTACAGAAAGGTGTCCAGTTAGTACAACGATGCCATTCCCTCCCTGTTGCTCTGAAAATCCTTCAATTTCCACCCCTCCACCTTGAATGAGCTTTATCTTATATCCATTGAAATAACAGAGTCTTGCCATGGATTTCAGGCTGTTTATGTCTTGTCTTCAATGCAAGTCTTCCTTTTACATTTTGTAATGCAATCAAAAAACTTTGGTGCACAAACCGTTCTATGGAAAAATTCAAAAACTTTTTTTTGCAGGATCCAACTATTATTAGAAATTACTTCAGATCCAGTCTACTCCTTCTTTACTATCTGGTTCTTGCTAGTTTTCCATAAACAAGATTCCAAGCAACTGTGTGCAGTCTGGAGAAATTTTACTGGTTTATCTCACTCATTTTTTTTTCTTTTTTTTTTTTTTTTTCCTTCGAGAAGAAAAAGAAGGCATTTTGTACTTCAGAATTTAAATCTAACTTCCTCTCCACACCGTTGCTGGATTAGCCATGCTGACTTTGAAGGCCTTTTGGATGTGAAACAGTGAAGGACATGTTGATTTGGCGCGCTATAGCATAGATCTTTACCTGAGAACCTATTTCAGGTCCAGACCTGCTTCAGATTATTGAAACAGGAAAAACAGCTACATGTGAAAGCAGTTGTGAGTCTTATACTCAGCAGTGACAGTAGAAGCCCCAAGCCTAGTATTTAAACCCACAATTAGGAGATAATGTCTCTATGCCATGCACAAAGTTTACTTTTCATGTTATACCTCCTGTTCAGGAAGCCATAGAAATAATACCTTGTTAGAAGATGCGAAGCTGTTAGTGTTTCAAAGACTACATCTCTGAAGATATAGCTGAGTCTTTTAAGTCACACATTTTCAGGTTTTTTACTGCCATCACAAATTAAGAAATGGGTTTACTTAAAAACTGAGATTAAAATTGACTCCTGATTCCCAGGTAAAACATTACAATTCTTATGACTTAATCTTGCTCTGAGAGATAATTGCAGTATATGCACTCCAAGAAATACCACACTTATCTGCATTTATTGAAACTATTGGAAGACGTTTTTAGATTAACAACTGTTCTGTCTACTGCAATACTTTTTACGAATGAAATACTTAAAATGTGTCAGAAGTGGTGGACCAAAAACTAGTTACAGATTCCCTCATGATGGGATGTATCTTACTTATGTCCTGAGCCCGGATTAGAGCAAGAGCCAGATGCATGCAAGCTTCTAGTTGTGCAAACATGCAACATACCTGTGGAAGGGAAATCCTGACAGTGGGATTCCTGAGAGGAGGGGATGCCATCCAGAGGGACCTGGACAAGCTCAAAAAGCAGGCCCATGTGAACCTCATGAGGTTCAACAAGGCCAAATGCAAGGTCCTGAACCTGGGTCAGGGCAACCCCTGGCATCATTACAGGCTGGGGAATGAAGGGATTGAGAGCAGCCCCATGGAAAATGACTTGGATGTACTGGTGTAAAAAATTGGGCATGAGCCGACAATGTGCACTTGTAGCACAGAAGGCCAATTGTATATTGGCCTGCATCAAAGGGAATGTGGCCAGCAGGTTGAGGGAGGTGAATCTGGTCCTCTCCTCTGCACTGGTGAGACCTCACCTGGAGTACTGAATCTAGCTCTGGAGCCCTCAGTACAGGAAAGACATGGACCTGTTGGAGAGAGTGCAGAAGAGGGTCACCAAGATGATCACAAGGATGGAGCACTTCTATGAGGACGGGCTGAGAGAGTTGGGGTTGTTCAGCCTGTAGAGGAGAAGGCTCCAGGAAGACTTTATTGCAGCCATTCAGTACTTAAAAAGGACCTATAAGAAAGATGGGGACAGACGGAGCTGTTGTGATAGGAGAATGGGTAATGGTTTTAAACTAAAGGAGGGGAGATTCAGGCTAGACATGAGGAAGGATTTTTTTTTTACAATGAGAGTGGTGAAACACTGGCACAGGTTGCCCAGAGAGGTGGTAGATGCCCCGTCCCTAGAAACATTCAAGGCCAGGCTGGACAGGGCTTTAAGCAACCTGATCTAGTTGAAGATGTCCCTGCTCATTGCACGGGGGTTGGAGTAGATGACCTTTGAAGGCCCCTTCCAGCCCAAACTATTCTATGATTCTCTGGTTCTGTGACTGCTGTAATGTAAACCAGAAGCACATTGCAAACACTTTTGCTCCATTTAGATACAGCTTTTAACAGCAATATCATGCAGACTCTTGTCTGTGCTTGCATAGTATCAGCATAGTTTGTAGTACTGAATTTACCAGAATCCAGTTTGAATTCAGAATCTGTGACTACATTGCTGAATAGAAAAAAATGCCCCAAGGTCAGGTGGTGAAACCTGTTTGGCATCCATACTGCTTAAGATTTATATTGAAATAGCCAAGCTGGAGAGGCCCAATTAAGCAGAGTGGCAGAACTTCTTGGCATTCTTTCATTTAGTAGTATGGACATAGCAGGAGTAGCTGTTGTTTGGTGTTTGAACTAGCCTGAAATTCAAAATACAAATAGGGTGTAAGTTTATTCAAAGAGAGACTTTCTATCAAGAGAGGAAGACAGCAGTGTAGTATAGCTGTAGACTGGAAACTGAATCAATGTTACTTCTGCTACTGACTGTATATCCTTAGACAAACCAATTAACTTGTCTAGGTACCAGCATACCATCCATATAGAAGGCTAGTAGTTACGTCCCAGAGATGAGGTGAGTCTTAGTCTTCTAAGACTTTTTTTTTTTTTAATTAATATAAGAACAACACTCTATGAATGAGAAGTCTTGTTACTACTCCTAGCAAATTGTTAACATGGATCTTTAGAAATCTAATTTGTGATTGATAGTTGATACTACAGTATAAGTTTTTTATTATTCTGTAAATATGAGAATATTTTATTTACTACAGCTTAATATTCTCAAAATTATTTCCTTAAATAAATTCTATCTCCCGATTAAGCTAAACAGAAACATGAGCCTCATGCAATATCATTCATGAAGGAAGGACTTTTTAGGATGGCTTTAACTTGTCTTCTGTGAATATCTGGATTCAGTCATAACATGTTCAGGTTAATTGTGTATTTCAGCTACATTAAACTGCAAAGTAGCTGCACTTTTCATAACTGCAGATAATTTTTTTTTAATTGCTGCTTTCAACATTGAATGAAATAATCCCCTTTGGAGAGAATTTGCAAGACTTATGAAAGTTTACAAGAAATTCATAAGAAAAATAAACTTATTTTATCTTTAACAGAACTAACCTTACTTGCATTATAATGTATAGAGGCAGAGGATGGGATGCAATGTATTGAACTTAGGCACTGATCTTATTTTTAAATTTTTGATTCCCTTTTTCCCCAACTGAAGAAGTTTCAGACATTACCAAAGGGTAGACAGAAACTGTCTTTAAGTAATTTCAGGGGAAGATTAGTTTTAGCTAAGTCTAAGCAAATAGCTATAGTCCTACTGGATTTTCTTTCAAGTCATCTGTTTCTATCCATTGACTATGCGGCATCCATACAATCCTGTTACATGACCAAAGAGCTCTATGAGAATAAATGCCGTCTTCTGCCATTTCTATTAGTTGGGAGTCCTCTTCAAGGCTTGGTCTGCATGTACTACATGAAAACCAGGAGGAACAGTAGAGGTATTGCAGGGTTCTCCACTGTATGCTCTCACTATGACAAGAACCAAACCTGATCAGTTTCACTAACTGATAAGGATATGCAAAGTGTGGGAATGTTTATTTCAGACTATCTGATTGAGTATCTTGTCAAATTTGGATGATAGGAAAAGGTGGAAGGCAACAACCAAAACAGTCTGCTTTATCTTATTAAAACTCTTCTTAACTATGTCTCTGTGTAATCTTCCTCTCTATCCAATGTGTGCGAGTGCTGCAATGACTCAGTGCCAGCTATTGGTGTGACCAAAGTTAGTGGATTTGGTTCCAGCTGCTGGAGTCACACTAGGGATGCAGCTGTCCCCAGCCCATGATGCCAGCAGCTGGACTGAGTGGGTGCTTCACTGCCAGCTACTGAAGTTCTACCCCAGCCACTGGGGTAGAAAGAGTGTGTACACTGAAAAACAGCTACTGGGCAGACTGGGGAAGATTGAGGTGAGCGAGGAGCTCAGCACCAGTTGGCTGAAGCAGGACTGTGGGTCACAGCCCATGTGTCTGGTGCCAGCTGCTGGGGGAGCTGTGAGTGCATCTTCCCCAAACTGTGGGTGAGTGGGTGGGCCGATGTGTGTGTTTGCTGGCAAACTGCAGGTTGGACGAACCAACAAGTAGGATAACTGGGATTGGGCAGGGTTATCAGGTGGGCAGAGAGGTTGCACCAGTGCATGGGGGACATCTGCTTGTGAACCTGGAGCGTGTTGTTTGTGTTCATGCTGCACTAGTCACCTGCCTCTGCCAACCCAAGAGGAAGAAGGGATGTGGCTGTCTAGGCTTGTGTCTGATATGAGCCCTCTATGTGGGTGCGGTTGAAGGCAGAACCTTGTCTGTGGCTGCCTGTGTGACCAGATAAATGTCAGTCTCCTCTGTATGTGTCTATCTGTCTGTCTCTGGGATACATGTTTGGTTTTGCTACTGCTTGAATCTGGAAATGGGAAAACAGCAGTTACTCCAGCAACCTGGGTCTTCTGGCTGGTGTCCAGTAACCAGGCATGAAGAATACACAGGCTCTGGAGCTGGTGGAGGTGGCTGCTGTTTGTATTAGATGATCTTTCGAGGTCCCTTCTAATCTCTGACATTCTATGATTCCTTAACATCCATTATAGTACATTGCACTTTAAAGAGATTTGAAGAAATCTGAAAAAATGTTTTCAAATCACCCGGAAGAACTAACCTTATAAATTTGACAGACTAATAAGGTAAGTAACAGTTGAAATACAAAATCAGACTGTGATCCTGATCAGTATTTTCCAAGCAAGGAAATAATCCACTGCATAAAGAAATGTATGGAAATCAGACACAGCTTTGTGATTATCAGTTTAAAATACAAAATAACCCAAGAGAGGAAGAAAGTTATGGAAAGCTTAGAGTATGATTCAGTGGTCTAAACATGGGAACATAATGCAGTTTTAGGTCCTTTAAGGTATCCAAGCTCACTTCCATCTGCCAGTCGAGAAGAGCACCGATCTTCTGCAAACTTCAGGTCATTTCATCAAATTTATGCTGATGTCTGGGGAATCCCAGATGGACTCAAATGAGCAAACTAGAATCTAATGTTCAGGAAACTATATCTCATCATCGAAGTATGAGCCTGTAGAGAACATCAAATAGAATAGCCCAGACTGCAGTACCAGATGAAAAACTGTACAGACAGAAAGAAAAGCGATATTTTGCAAGAACCAGCAGCGTGTGAACAACATAGTGCATTGGTTACAAAGAGGAGTATAGCAGGAATACGTACTTAAAGGATTTCTCAATAACAATAATTGATAGCATTGAAGCAGAAAAGGGATGGAACAATAGCTTTAATCAAACAAACAAAATATTTTTAAATTTTTTTTTGTTGAATTTGCAATCAGCCTTACAAGTCAGTTAAATGCCAAAATAAGTGATATTAGAACTTAATGCAAATGTAGAAGTTAGCAGAAAAGTAGGAAGAATCCTTGAAACATGGGAATTTTGGAGTTGACCAAGAAAACCTGCCAAGAAAATAAAATTGTATGATTGCACTAGCAACTAACCGAAAAGTTGCATCAGTACCAGGAAAAAAAAAAAAAAAAAAAAAAAGTATCCACTACTGACTTAGTGGTTTTAAAAACAATAAATCTGGAAAGTCAATTGATTAAATATGTTTAGAAAAAATGCAGCATGTTTTCCAGGAAAATAAAAAGGTCTTAAGAAAGTTGAAAACAAATAGCAGAATATTAACAGCACTACAGAAGACTTGGAAACATGCATCAAAAAAAAGTTCCTTTAAAGCTATATTGGTATGGGAATAATACCAATATAGCTTTAGAGAAATAATACCTCCAAAGTAGATTCACTCTGGTTATTAGCTAAAGAGGAACAGAAGACCTGGAAGTCTCCAGTAAAGTCTAGATGAGCAAAAAACAATACTTCTCATTACCAATTTCAGGAGTAACTTCAGGAAGGTGGCCTTGTCAGGTATATTTCTGCAATTTATAAGAAACTTGAGAATTGCCAGAGCAGTAAAGAAGACTCTGCATTTCTTAACATGTTCAACAGTTCTTTTGGGAAGGCATTGTATCCCCTCTGTTGCATTGTGTACAACATTCAGTCTGGTTCTTACTGTTACGTTACTGCTGCTGCACAGTCTTCAGTAGACAATAATTTGATGGTGAGGGGGAGAAAAGATTTAAAGAACTAAAACTATTAAAGATAGATAAACAAGAATGCAATTTATATTGGAGAAGAAAAATAACTCCAGAGAACATTTAATATAATGGAATTAATAAGTAGAGAAACTCAAATACCTGGAACATCAGGCTAAATGTGCCCAGAACTAAAGGTTTGTTCTATGCTACATCCAGAGAGATGCCTTCCTTAGCTACTTCTCCCAGAAGATCTGTGAGATTTTGGTGAGCCAGCTGGGGTGTGAGTACATAAAAATGATTTATTTTTTCCCAGATCTGGTAGCTATACATTAGCGACTTGAAAGCAATTTGTTATGTTACGCATCAGCTCATGTTACGTTAAGTTAGTATTCAAGCACTACATGAAAAAAGGTTTGTCAGATGCTTTGCCTGAGTGATCTGCTTTCTGTGCTAGCCAGAGTCATCACTTTTTTGAGGACAGTCTTTATTCACTAAAAGGGATCTGATTTCTTTTAAGTCAGAGAAATATACTGTTTGCAGACATTTTTCTTTGTAAATTTTTATTAGCATTTCTATTTCCTAAAACAAATCCAAAAAAATGTATTGTAGTCAGCAATCACAGCTATCTGCAGGAAGAAATCCTGTCTTCATCCACTCCATATTAAATATTTGTATTCCTAAAACTCTTTTGAATTTCAGCTTCTGCATATGGCATCTCTGTTTTAAATCAGGATATTTCTTTTCCTAATTAAATGTATGCCCAGCATTTCTGTGAAAGCTTAGTTTCTGAATTCAAAGCGTTCAATAAAGATGGTGTTTGCCTCTTTTAAGAAGGTTATAACACACTTAAATAATACTAATAATAATACTAATTAATAATCTAGTGATTTATATTCCCATACAAATGTTAAAGTTGCACAAATACAGCTTACTGATGCTGCTCCTGATATTAAAATAGTATCAGACTTGGTATAACTTCTCTTACGTAGAAACCATGACTGCTTTAGGATCTGAGTGTGGTTTTGTTTTGTCAACTATGCTCAGTCAATCTGGCAGAATGTGTTTTTATTTTTATTTTTTTTTTTTTAGAATTTCACAGATGGTTTTCTCAGCATAACACAGAAATTCTTTCCTATGTTCTCTATGGAATTAGGGCATTGCAATTTTGTCTTCCAGATGTCATTCAGAATCATAAATGTATTCTAGTTAGTTCAAAATTCTGCTGCTTTGCACAACATAGCAGAACAAACATTTTAAGAGTAATTTCAGAGTTCTCATATTTAACAGAATAATGTACTGTACTACAGGCCAGTCACTCTCACTTTCGTCCATGGGAAAATCATACAGTGAGCTTTTGTAGAGGCCATTTTGTACCACATGTATGGGAAGAAGCTGACTGGGAATAGCCAGCATGGATTTGCCATCATGCACAACAAGCCCAATTGCCTTTTATGATGAAGTGACTAGATGAGTGCATGAGGAGAGAGCAGCAGAATTTTTCTGCCTTAACTTTAGCAAGGCTTTTGGCATGGTCTCCTACACCATCCTTTTATCCGCTCATTAGTTTTTACTATAAAAACATGTCTGTTTTACACAGTAATTAAAACTTTCAGGAAAAATTACCAGACAAGACAAATCAGTTCATCTCAGTTATGATGGTAGCAATGAGTTTTATTTGGACCCAGTGGTTCCTGAGCTAACAGCTGACTGGATATTGTATCACTATGTATAAAGGTTGTATAGTCACTTATGTAAGGAAAACAATGAACTCAGTATAGGAGAAGGATTTGTGCTAATCAGAGCATAACATAAACCCTGCTGTTAACATGTTGGAAATGTTAGTTGAAGAAGTTAAAATATTAACACAAGATAAGTCTTGTAAAGATTTTTACTTTGGTAGAACTTGACATTTTCCTTAAAATAAAACTTGAAACAAAATCAATATTGTTTACACTAAATGGCTTATAAATTTAATTGAAATGGGTATTAATCATAATCATCAAAGGTTATATTACTAATGATATTAATAAAAGATAAATTCTTAGTCTAAATATTTTATATAACATTATTTAATGAGTGACCAAAAAAGCATTTAAATTTAGAAACAACAGAAAATTATTATAGTTTGAACATTTTTAAAGGTTTATTTAGGGAAGCCTGATGTGCCTGGATTAATCTTCCCAAAATGTAGGAATATAATTAAGAATACTAAGTTAGAAAAAATGAATCCATGCCAGAAGCTCACTTTTGATCTTCCAGAATTCACATATAAAATTCTGTTATAAAGATGGAACAGTACAGGAAGTTCATTAATCAATTAAATCTCTTACCTCACACAAGATTCTTTGTTATTGTTTTGTTTTGTTTTCCAAATTTGAGCAGATTGCATCCACCTAGATTTCTGTTTCAAATAATACATTGACAAATCTTTTATATTTATTTTCGTGCAAAATGCATGCTCTTCTGTGCTGCTATGAAATTCAGAATATCCAGAGTCAAAATAAATTTGTTCAAAGGACTTAGGTGATGTTCCTAGTGCTTTTCCAGCACTCGGTAATTGAGAGAACAATCCTGCTGACATAAATGATTCAATAAATAATTGTAAAATGATGAAAATATTTTAGAAGACACTGGCAAAGACACAAATAAAATCTAGAACATAATTCTACCAAAATTTAATTCAAATTAATTCTGATGCTTAATTTAGCTAATGAAACATTCTATTTGAAAACTTACTATTAAAATATTTGCATCCTTATTTTTCTTTAGACCATTATAACATAGTAATACTTGATAACACCAAGTTATGATGACATGCACATTTAAAATGGACAAAGTAAACTAAAACATAGATATATATAATATTGAATCTTTTTAAGAGATTATATGAAAATGAAAATGCTACAAAGAGCAGCTTTGCAGAACAAGGAATATGATTTAAGATGTCAGAAACACTTTTTGTTTGTAGTTTTGATTTTACTTACAAATTTCTCCTTATATAACACTAATAATAATCATCACTTATCTGTGCAGATATCACAGAAATCCATGCACTATAATCAGCCCCTCATATATATTTTACTATGTTTAAATTCAGCTCAACCATTATAGAACTTAGACTGTAAAAAGAGGTCTTTCTGATAGAATAAGGATGTTCTCTAGAATATATTAAAAACTTTTTTTACAAAGCATTGTGGTAGATTTAAATTTTTAGGGATCTTTGAGAGATTAATCACTCTAACACAATGAATTCTTTTTGTTGCACTCCCTCAAACTGAGTTCTTGGGAAACTAATTTAATCTTTGCTTATGCCTTGTGTAGTGTAGCTCTACAGCTCATAAGAAAGTCAAACACAGCTCCCGTGCTCAAGCTGTGTCATGTAACTGCCAGAGGGATTGTAATGACCGGTGCCAATGAAGGGATGAAATGAGACCTGTCAAGCAAGATAAATTGCCAAATGAATTGCACCTTTCATTTGCCCATAGCTGTCTACTGAGCACAAAAGAATTTAGATGACTTATCCAGACTGAGATGCCCATTTTGTACATATTTAAATTGCCAGAATCTCCAGTACAAGAATTACCTCACTACCCCCCCCCCCAAAAAAAAACAAAGCCAAAACTAAAAACACCCACAAAAAACAGCACCACCACTACCAACAACAACAACAAAAAATTTAAAAAGGTGCATTCAAGCCTAACATCTTTTTAGTTCTGAGGTCCACTTAGATCACCATTCTGTAGTGAGGGAGTGGCAACTCTAAGGATTTGTTTGTATCTCCAGGAGATATGTTTTAGACTCCCAGGAAGTTTTAACCTCCTTGATGGTCTAAGGAACATGATATTTGTCTTGTGATCCTTCATCACATAAAAATATAGCATGCAAACATTTAAGATGGGTAGCAATTTCTGGCCTTCTCACTTCTGCTGTAATGCCATCATTTTATTTAACTGAGCCTTTTAGTTTTTGTCTTTGAAACTGTTTTCAACAGCTAAATTAATTTACTTAAACTCAGATGTTTAGTGGCATTTAAGATGCCTTTGAACATACTGTTAGATTTCCAGTGGGCAATTCAGAATGGCAGAAGTCATGGGGTTTATCTGCCAGCTTCAGTAGCCAGTCTCAGGTACACAAAATCATTTCAATAGGTGATAAAAGCATATGTTTATGCAGTTAAGTCCAGTCACTAAAATCTCCTCTGTAAAGTCTTAACTGGAATGAATTAGTTAGAGTTCCCATTCTTCTTTTGGTTTAGTTGGTGTCAAGAGGAGGCTGTTTCAGAATGTGATTCCTTTCATCCTTCAGCAGCCTGTTTCCCTCCATTGGCTATAAAAGAGCCTGAATAACTGTGTCATATTGACATTGTGGATTTCTTAAACTTGTAGAGAAAAATCTCTCACCAGATGTTTTATTGAATCTGCCTTTTAGGCTTTTGCTTACTTGCATTATCTTTCAAAAGTACTTCTGATATTAATTCATAAACCACAATATGGATCCCTATTTGGAAATCTAGGTTAAAATAGGTTAAAATCTGAGGTTAAATTGTTAAATACATATTTAGATTAATAATACTATAGTTGATCTGCGTTTTTTTTTTTTCCTGATTGTCTGTAGAGGAACAGATTCTGCAGATTCTAGAAGCTGAATGTATATGACCTTTCATGGTATATTAGCACTCCAGTACGGTAACCTAATACATACTGATAATCAGACCACCTGGCAAGTCCAAGTTAGATGTATGATTTAGACATTTTGGATTCCATGTAGTTTTTCTAACTTAGACTCTTCAACAAGGTGACTGTAATTAGATAGCAAGAATCCACTAAGAATTTGTTTCAAAATTCTATTAAGGAAATAATCTGATTACATAGTTAAAAGTAAGTAAACCTCTGAAAATAAAACATATGTTTTATTAGGACAAAACAGCCTGGGTTTTTCTTTGCTTTCTATTTGCTGCAATTTTCAGTTTTATCCTCAATCTGAGAAACCATTCTTGAGCTCTCATAAATATGTTAAGCTGTGTGTATCAGACACACCACTCAAACTACAAATAAGTAAACCTCATCTCAGGTACATAGTTTGCCTTTCCTATATATCAACAATGTGTTCAGAACCTGCTTTCATCATACTCCTTTAATGTCAAAATTACAGAATACGTAAGACAATGAATAAGAAATCAAAGTTAGTGCTTACAGTATTTTGCTAAGGTTTCACGCATGCCTGTAGATCTTGGGCTTTAGGATTAGCTTCTTTAGGTTAAAATTCCAAATTATTTTACTTGAGAATACTTTATCTTCAAATATCACTTATTTACTAGTTTATATGAAGAAACAGCAGTGGTCCAAAAATGAATCCCTGTATTAAGCTGCCAAAAACTCTCTCATGGCTCAGAAAGATTGGATTAGATTTAGCCTTTTCAACATGGTAATTTATTTTGATTCTTTCATATGTATGCTTAACTATTTGTAAAGGAAAGTCTCCTTGCTTTCTGTTGTAATTAATTCTACTGAAACCTTACACAATTTAGTAATATTGATTATTCTCCTTATAAATACAAATATTTTTCCTCTTTACAGTTTTCATATTATTTATTTGTACATAAAAAGTAAAAATTACTTGACATCCATATTTGCAATTTTTGTATCAAATTGATGAATAGTTTCAATAATTTTGAAGTTATATCCCCAGTGTACCCGAGGATAATGTTTTAAGTGTTTCTTCCATCTTTTTACAAGTGAGTCAGTTAATGAGTTAAGTTAAACTATACTAGGTTTCTCTACTTTCATTTCAAAAATGTACCAGAAATGCTCTCTGATTTTGATCAAGCTAACTTCTTTGCTGAAAACCTCTATTATGAAAATAATGTACAAATTATGCTTTATTGAATATGTGGTCATTACAATCCTTAAAAGACAGTCTTTTGTACTTTACAGGACTAGTGCATAACAGGGCTTATACAGCATTAGAGCAGAAAACTTAGTTGGCTAATTTTCTCCTGTGAAAAATACTTATTCCTTTTTTAATATTCATAGAGAAAACAGCAGTTTAGACCTTTACAAAAATGTCTTTCAAGTTATCTCTTTTCTAAACACAGAAATTACTAACCCCAGTATTCAGTTCTCCAGCCTGGACTGAATGCTTCGAGGGAATAAAAAATTACCTTTTGTTATGCAAGTGGTGTAAAGTGTTTTAGAGTGATAGTTGAGGTCATATAGCTTCAAATCAAATAGTTAGCTACTGAATTGAATGATTCATATTTTAACTGCACTGCAAAATCACTTGCTGTGATATTTAGTGTACAGAAAAACACTGGAGTAATTATTCAGAAAGATTATGTGCTTTTTGTATGTTTAGTAAGCAAATCCATTTGCTTCAATATTTGAATAATATTAATTAAAAACATTGAAAACATTTAAAACATTAAATGAAATCTCTCTCCCCAGTGTTTGGGTAACTTACCCAGTAAATCAGTTGAAAACAAACAAACAAAAAGGGTCCAAAGGCAGAGTTTGTCCTTACCACTGTGAGCTACTTTGCTGATGACATGTAGCTGTAGTTGATAAGACATTATATGGCTAGCCAGGTTTCTCTAAGCTTTTTGGTGCTGTGACAAAGTGAGGAAGAACAGTGACTTGGACCAGAACATTAAAATAAGGTTAAAAGCTGATGATACCCTTTTAGCTCTTGAAAATATAACTACATAACATTTAGGTCAGGTTCATGTTTTGATGTTTGCAGATGGAATTTAATAAGAGTGAAAGGAAAAAGGTTGCATCTGCATCCAAATACAAATCTAGCAAGAAGGCAGAACAGCTTGCTGTTGTTTAATATATTAAAGGGCATGGCAATTATGCCAATGCTAAGCAAAAAAAATCCTGAAAGCCTATGAGTAATAGCTGTTGCAAACTATTTCATTATATAGTTCTTCCGTAAAGCAATCAAATTCTTCCATAAAAATAGATTTTATTTGTTTCTATTCCTAATAAAATGAGAGAAATCACAGTCCTCTGATGTGTATATATATATTTAATATCTATATTGTTTTGGTTTTATGCAAAACCTGCTCAAAAACACCTTTTATCTCCTGCTTTGTGTTTATCCCTTTTCACTACAGTGCTGGGCTGAGGCTAGGCTAGAGGGAGGGCCAGACAGGAGCAGCTCCCTGTCTCTCCTCCAAGCTTGTATTTGGTTCATATGGCAAGGTTTTGGTAGGAGGGAGGCTATCAGCCGGCTCCAAGATGGACCCAAAACTGAGCCCATTGGTGGCACATCCATGATAACATATTTCTGAAAGCGTAAAAATGCTGCACAGCAGCTGTGAGAGAGGAGTGAGAAAATGGGAGAGAAATAATTATGTAGACACTAAGGTCAGTGAAGAAGAAGGGGAAAGAGGTGCTTCATGCACTGGAGCAGAGATTCCTCTGCAGCCCATGGAGAGCCCATGCAGGGGTGTAATATTACTAATTGGCAATGAACTAATATAATTTTGCCACGGTAAGTCTGGATTGCCTGTGATGGTATTGGTGGGCGATCTCCCTGTCATTATCTTGAGCCATGAGATTTCCAGCATATTTTCTCCCCCTGTCCTTCTGAGAAGAGGGAGTGGTAGATCAGCCTGGTGGGCACTTGACAGCCAGCAAAGGTGAACTAGCCCCAGAGCTCTTTCAAAGGACCAATTTAATATCTGTCTACTGACTACCAAAACCCTCAAATTACTAACTTTAATTAGGTGACTTTCTGATGATTAAAATTAGGTGAGTTAAAGAACAGCTGTTAATGAATTCACTGAAACTTGCATCAACATTGCAATGCTGATACCTTGAGTGGAAATAATTCTGTTCAATAATCTAAAAAGTAAAAAAAACAAACAAACAAAACAAAACAAAACAAAACAAAAAAAAAAACACAGAAAAAAAGTGGTATTCATAGAGAAAAGAAGAACGATGGCATTTTGGAGAAGCCACTGCAGACAAAGTACAAACTGTTGCTGTCACAGGCACACTTGAAGATGGTGGAAATGTTCAGAATGTTCCACAGTAGTTCCATCAGAGTGTTGCTGAGGGACACTTACAAACATTTGTTGAGAATTTTGTGCAAGGGAGTAAAGTACTTAGTTGTGCATTATGGGAAATCCTAAAGCTTTATTTTAGCTTTTGCTTACAATTTAGATCATTATGTTCTCTAGATAATACTAAATACTCTATATGTTCAGAAGAAATCAATAGTAGAAGTAAAGATTTATTAAAAAATATATTTAAAGGGAAAGGACTGATCAAAATGAGATAAAATATTGGGTCATAATTCTATTGACTTGAGAGTTCAAAGGATGCTTTTAGATCAGTTTGCAAAATAACAGTTTGTATAGGTGACAAATATGTCACTCTGTTTCTTTGCTCTTCAGATTTATTATAGTTCATATGCCTAAAATGAAATTAAACCAAGTGTAGCCTATTGCAAGGCCAGGAATGCTTAATGTGAGTTTACCTGAGTTGACTGGGAAACACTGTAACTCTAGAGTTGCTGTAGATCTCGCTTTTTGTGGAATGTAAAACAACATAACAGTTTGTTGTGGGGTTTTGTTTTATTATTGACTTAAAAACTGTTTATTTTGTTAGTTTTTCATTATTGCTTTTGAACTGAAGATTTAAGAGATTCTCCAGATTCTCTTTGATAAAATTTTAAAGATCACTTCTGCAATCAAAAGTAGTGACAAAGATGCAAACCAATCTAAAATTATCATACAATGTAATAGTTACTTTGGGAAACATGAGATACTTTTTAATCACTTCACTTTTGGGGTCTTATTTTACATAACAGTGACAAAACAACAAGAGTATGTTGATGCATTTTTGTGCTTTGTGTGAGAATTCCACAAGATGTGAAATTAGCTGATTTTACAACGGTCATGAAGTGAAAGAAGATGTTTCTTCTCTGTTTCTCTGTTGCATGTTGCATATTGCATTCTGTGATTGCTAATGGGCTGTAGATGTGGTGCTTAGGGAACATAGTTTAGTGGTGGACTTGACAGTGCTAGGTAACATTTGGACTTGATCTTAAAGGTCTTTTCCAACCTAAACAATTCTGTGATTCTAAATAAATAGAAAACAGCTGAGGCAGCAAGAACTCTGCCATTTATTACGAAAATGACTGAGAAGGCCTCCAGTCATACAGCAGTGCATTTCCAACATATTAAATCATCAGTGTCTGATTCAGGAAGGTACATCAGAGGCATGTTTTTAACCATGTTTTCAATAGTTTAACTGAGTCAAGGTCATATACATCGGGGCTAAGGCCTTCAGCTGGATGTATGCTTAGTTGAGATGCATTGGACTATACTATTTCTTGCTTAAAGCAGAGTCATAGATGGACAAAGCAAGATCAAGAAACAGTAACATTTTAGTAGTAGTATAATTATATTTTATTATGTTTTTTGGCAAAATAAAAAGGCCCTAGCCATTACTGCATGTCTATTAAGCTCTTTCCTGCCAGTAAGGAGCTTTTTACTCTGCACTGAACATGGACGTGACAAAGGTACATAATCTGTGAAGGTGCCTTCTCCTCCAGGAAAGCTGAGCATATACTGTTGTTAAGCTAAGCTTGCAGGAAGGCTCTCCGGTGTCACTGGATCATCCAAAAAACGGATGGAAAGAATAGTAGTCTAAGATGACTCTGAATTAGATTTTATTTGTAAATGATTACTCATTAGAAGATTATTAAAAGAAAAATGAGATTAATATTCTGTCCAGTTCTTTAAACTGCTTTTTTCTGTAGGGTATCATTAGTGTCTTAGTTTACCTGAACTCAAGTCTGATGTTTTGCATCCATGTACATACCTCCCTCGCAGCAGCATGGAAGAAAGCAATAAATAAATCATCAGGCAGGCTGAGCAAGAATTTAAAATCAGTTCCTGTAGCCCCTGGGAATGCATGGGACAGTGGAAAACATTAATTTTTTAACTCTCCCACTGTGTATCAACAGCAGATTTTTACTGAACTCTTTTCTACTTCTGATTTTTTGTTGTGTTCCAGTCATACATAAGATTAAATTTGTGCTTTGATTCAGCAGTTACTGAGTTTGGGATTCATCATATTTAACTTAAAACATCTGAAGCTGCCCATTTTGTCATTAGCATCCTCTTAGGTAACTCTGTGGTTGGCTGATAAAGAACATTTCACAGAATCACAGAATGTTAGGGATTGGAAGGGACCTTGAAAGATCATCTAGTCCAATCCCCCTGCCGGAGCAGGAACACCTAGATGAGGTTACACAGGAAGGTAGCCAGGCGGGTTTTGAATGTCTCCAGAGTAGGAGACTCCACAACCTCCCTGGGCAGCCTGTTCCAGTGTTCTATTACCCTTACCGAGAAGAAGTTTCTTCTCAAATTTAAGTGGAACCTCTTGTGTTCTAGTTTGAACCCATTACCCCTTGTCTTATCACTGGTTGTCACTGAGAGGAGCCTGGCTTCATCCTCATGACACTCATCCTTTATATATTTGTAAACATTAATGAGGTCACCCCTCAGTCTCCTCTTCTCCAAGCTAAAGAGACCCAGCTCCCTCAGCCTTTCCTCATAAGGGAGATGCTCTCAATCCATTCTCCACCTAGACTGTACTTGTGCTTGGGATTGCCGTGACCCATGTGCAGAACCTTGCACTTGGCCTTGTTGAGCTTCATGAAGTTTGCATGGGACCACCTCTCTAATCTGTCAAGGTCCCTCTGGATGGACCCTTCCCTCCAGTGTTTTGACTGCATCACACAGCTTGATGTTCTCCACAAATTTTCTGAGGATGAGATCACTCCCACTGTTCACGTCACCACCAAAGATGTTAAACATGTCCCAATAGCAACTGCTAAGGGACACCACATGTCACTGGTCTCCACTTGGGTATTGACTCTATGAGTGCAACCATCCAGCCAATTTGTTATCCACTCAGTGCTCTATCCATTGAATCAATGCCTCTTCAATTTACAGATAAGGATTTCACATGGTACAGTGTCAAAAGCTTTGCACAAATCCAGGTAGATGATGTCAGTTTCTCTTCCCTTATCCACGAACACTGTAACCCCATCGTAGAAAGCCACCAAATTTGTCAGGCACTATTTGCCTTAGTAAAGCCATCTCGGCTGTCACCAATCACCTCTTTATTTTCCATATGCCTTAGCGTAGTTTCCAGAAGGATCTGCTCCATGATCTTGCTGGCCATAGAGGTAAGACTGACTGGCCTCTGGTTTCCCAGGTCTTCCTTTTTTTACTTTTTAGAAATGGGGGTTATGTTTCTCCTTTTCCAGTCAGTGGGAACTTCATCAGACTGACACAGCTTCTCAAATATGATGGATAGTGGCTTAACAACTTCATCCACCAGTTTCTTCAGGACTCACAGATGCATCTCTTCAGGTCTCACAGACATGTGTGCCTTCAAGTTCCTAACATGGTCTCAAACATGATCTTCTACAGTGAGCAGTTCTTCATTCTCACAGTCCCTGCCTTGGCTTTCTGTAACTTGTTATTGTATCTATTAGAATTGATAATAAAACTAATAGAGCCCATATTTTTATGAATTAGTTAGAATATTTTTGGCCTATTCCTTCTTTTTTTTTTTTAACATATTTGTCTGCTTTTCGGCAGAATCTGGTACAAAATTAGTTCCATTATACACCTGTTCAGTTTTATCTATTTGCTTCTTTTATTTTGTTTGTTTGTTTGTTTTAGCAAAATGAGGGAAAAAAAAAACAAAAACAAAAACAAAAACTAAGGTGATCATATTAAAGCACTTTCAGTGGTAAGAAGTCTCTAAGCCAGATAAGGTGGAATGACACAGAGAAACTAAAGAATAATTCCATGGTTCAGAGCTGCAGGGGTCTAAACTTTCATCACTGCAAGAGGGGAAGTGTTAGATATATTTGAGAGGGGAATAATAGGATTAATGATATGTGAGCAGAAAGTTAGCAACCTTGTCCTCTTGCTAAGGTGACTTTTGCTGCCCTTTTCAAGACACGTGAAAAGCAGAATTTCGACACTCATGCAGCACAACTGTGTGTTGTATTTCAACACATAGGGAGAATAATATTTTTTAAGATTTGGACTTGGGAAATTCAGTGAGACTAATTAAGTAACTAAAAAATAAATAGACTTCAAAAGACTTACGAGGTTAAAAATAATTTTGGTAGGAATGATTCTGAAAAAGTGTTAGGTGAGTGTATCAAATATACTTTCTCTGTTCCTGCTTATATCAATCATCCATTTATGGCCATTGGTCTACACAGAATATTGAGATTATAGACCCTAAATCTGAAACAGTATGTCTGTTCTTATGTTCATGAGATCTTGCCCATATAAGAAAAAGCTTTTATTCTGTAGACATTGATGGGAAAATGCAGATCAGCAGTATCCAGTGTTGTACCTGAATATGGGAAGGGAAGCAAGCCTGCTTTCCAGATTTTCACACCAGAAAAGGAATTTTCTACAGAAATGGCTTTACTGGTTCTATTAAAATTTATGCTGAGTTTAAAGCATTCCAAAGCATGTGTCATGTTATTCTATGTAAACTGATGGAGTTCTCCTAGTGCTGAACCTATTGATCAGGAACACACTATGATGACATAGGAATGAGGATGTTAAGTTTGAAGAAGGAATTATACACTTTAAATACTGTCATGAAATATTGTAATCTATGAGATGCTGTACTCCCTGATAGATTCACTGGGTTGCATGTTTCTAGCACATATGAAGACAGCATCATACCGAAAAAAGGAGGGAGGGCAGTCAATAATACATCATTGCTACTGCCTATTGTAAAAGTAAAGATCTTTTTCAGACAGCTGTTTGGATGTAATACAAAATAAAACAATTACCATTAAAAACAAACAAACCAAACCAACAACAAAAAAAAAAAACTGAAACCAAGCCAACCAACCAAAAAGAAAAAAAACAAAAACAACCCCCCAAAAAAAACAAACAGAAAACCACAAAAAAAAAAAAAAAACACAAAAAACAAAACACAACCAAACAAACAAAAACTCACCACACCTAAAGCTGTACAGCAGTAATGCATTTTTAAGAAAGTAGAACATTGTGCTTTAGGCTGACTTCCAGGGCCCTTCACAACCAAATCAAAGGAAATCAAAAAGTGTCATTAGAAATTGGTGAAAAGTTATTCCTGGTCATCAGTTTTATCAACAAAGCTCTTTAAACTCCATGACGTTAGTTGCCTCTATTATAGTCTGGTTTGATAGTTTTGTGCATACCTGTTAATATGAACAGCAGTAGAAGAATTTACTACAAACATTTTGAATTCCCTTCAGTTACAATATCTTAATAGTTAAAAATACAAGTTAGTAACAAATAGTATTTCACATTTTTTCACATCTGAACTTTAACAAAACTTTGCTGATTTTTTTTTTAATTACTTTTTTTTAAGTTCTTGCAGCTACAACAATTTAGCAGATAGTTTGATATTTTTACAAGTTTAATCATTCATACATACACACACCCTGTTTTCAGTAACTATTCAGTACCATAGAATCCATGTGTTCGTTAAAAAAAGCCTGAACTGGAAAGAAAAATCTGGAAATTTCAGTGGTTACCCAAATGTTAGGACAAATTATGTGATGAACAAATATTGGCTGATTCAGCAAATAATATACGCAGTCTTCAGTATATTATAGTCTTTCAAATAAACCCTGGATTGCAGCTCACAAAAGTCTTAATTCCATACCTGAATGTATGAGGGTTTCCTTTCCTGTGATATTATGTGACTTGTCTATCTTAAGAACATCATATAGAATTCAAAATGTAAGCATAGAAGACTTTGGAAATCCAAACGATAAACTTCAAATCCATAACAGTTAAATTGGATTAGTACTTCAACGTCTAACACCTATATTAAGAAGATAAATCCATAAATGCACCCAAAGAACTCAGATAGAAGATCTTTAAAAAAGTAAAAATATATACAATAATATTTTTCTAGATAAAATATTTTCTTTTTATATCTGCAAAATGCTGCTTTTTATAACCTGTTTAATAACAATGAGTGAAATTGCTAATCGATTTTGTGCAGTTTGATCATGACCTTGTGTTGGTGTAGCTGACGTAACAAGATGTTAATAAAATGTTGTAAATACAAGAAAATGTTATTTTCAAAATAATTACTCTTTATAACATACTATTCTAAAATACTGTATTACCAAAGATATATTAATGTCCTTCATCTTCACCAGATTTAGACTCTGCAATGGAACCTAAATTATTAATTTATTGAAGACACCATTATAAGCTGTTGTTTAATATTTTTAGTTCCCAACCCCATAGATAGAGAATAAAAAGTTCTAGACACAACTAATGGCCCTGTTTCTCATGCATGAAAATACCCTGTGGCCCAAGATCAGAGTTTAGATCCCATTACCTAAAACTAAATAGTGTATTGCCTAATAGCTTAAAAAGGCTGTTGCTTCTGTTTCAGATCTAGCCTGCATATGGTAAGTAGGATGGATAAATTTTTCTTAAATGTCAAGATTATTTCCAACACTTTTCATATTTTCTCACTCTGCTTAGCATTACATTGTCGTATCTGCTGCATCAGTTATATACACATTTTTCAAGATAAAAAGCATTACTAAACTGATGTTAAACAAAGTGAAAATTACATACTTCACAGGTACAAAGTTTCATGCAAATTATTTTTTACATGTAAACAAAAAGCAAAACTCTAAAAATTTATAATACCAGTTAACCTTTGCCAAAAACATCGTCCTGTGTCTAAAATGAAATGGGCTATTTTTATTAATGATTTATTTAGCACATAGTAGATTTTGTGACTCTGAGTCCAGTTGGGTATACCTCTTCCAGCTGGCGTAGCATGGAGTTCAGTGTAGGCTAGATGCACAATATTTACCTGACCTTTCAAATAGATATCACATTCTGTATCAACCTACAGTTTCTGTTTATGGTTTAACCTATTAAAGCCAGTACAAAACCATGAATAACAGTCATTAATGTGGTTCCACAAATTACAGGAGTCATATTTATGTTACTAACTATTCTTGTGAGCCTTAACATTTGCAGAGACAATATCTGCATCTTCTTTGGAGGGTGGTCTTTTGATAAGAATTATCCTGAAAAAAAAATGAAGAATTAAATAAAAACATTAAGACTAAATTTTTGAAGCTGACTCAGAAATATATTTTATCCACAAGAGAATAATGCATTTGTTTATTTATCTATTTAGATATATATTTATTTGGCTGTCTATGCAAAATTGCAGTGGTTCTTTCCTAAACTTTTCCATTTATGGCTGTGAACCCAAGGGTTAATGTGTATTTATCACACAAATACAGGCTAAATAAAATGTCATGTATCTTTTCCAACCTATCCAATAATGCTCTAATATCATCATTTTTTAAAACTTATAGGAACAAACAAGTCTGCAATTTTTAGGGAAAGAAGTACTTCCCAAAGGCCCCTTTTTATTGTAGGAAATTAATTCTACACTTAGTCCCAAAGCCTTGCTTAATTCTTCAAAAAAGACCTTAAATTGGACAACTGTGTAAATTAGGCTTGCATCTGAGTACCTGAAGATTACTGAGCTTTCTCATTGTTGGCTTTAAGCTATACGTTCTCTTTGCATTCTTATTTGTCAGTGTAAAAAGGTAAAAAAAAGAATATGGGTGGTTGGTTTGTTTTCCAAAGAGAAGTCCAAATAATAGCATTGGGATTAGAATTGCACCGTTACCTAAATTATGTGTAGTTTTCAGGTTCTGAAACCTGTGATTGTTGATAGTGCTAATATTGCACTCTCATTTATAGCCCCATATAAATAATTTTTTTTAGAAACTCTCTAATAAAAAAGACTACTCATCTCAGATTTTGTATTGTCTTACCTGTCCTCCATTTCTTGATCTATCCCTCAAGCTTTATGGGGCAAGAATTGCTTTACACAGCTCCTGACACAATGGTGTTGTGGTCTATGCCTAGAGATGCAAGTGATGCACTTCTGTTGTGCTAATAATCAACTGGCAGATAGTGAGGAAAGAATTTTCGGTGCTTTTGCTCGTGTTTCTGAATTTGTGATAATCTACTTCTAAGTTTGACTGAACTATACAGGGACATGTTGACACTCTACATATGAGTATGCAAGGCATCATATCTTATGGATCCAATTTGCCAGATGTGGTGATAAGCTGGCAGGATCCTTTCTTCCAGAAGCAGAGGATGAGGTTGGATCCTTAAATCAGCTTTGCCATAGGTAGCCCTCTCTTTTATACTTTTTCCCAAGGAAGGATGATACAAATTTTATTTTTTTCCTTCCAATTGAATTATTTAAATGTCTTTCCAGATGTGTTAAATATTATCATCTAGAGCCATAAATGAAATTACAACCTATTAACTCGTATTTCTATTTACTTTCTCCTACTCATCTAACATATATATGTTAGACATATTTACATGTTATTACTTACTTTTACTTCACTAGTATATCCATTTTATAGAAGATTTCCTGATGAAATATTTGTAAATACAAACATGTTCTTAAAATATATTCATTTTTGAGTTTGCAAGTGTTACTCACTTTTCCACATACAGCCTATGCAAAATACACTTGTAAAGACAAAATATTCCTTCTAAAACAGAAAAACATGTTTTTCTTTCAGTCTCAGTTTTCTATATCACAGACTTACATTTCTTGTAGTTTACAACATCTAACCTCTAGTTTATTATGGAAATAAAGTTATTAACCTTATCTTATAAGGAAAATCTGAGTTAAATAAAAAAGAAATATAAAAATAATTACTAATTTGCAATACTAACTGGATAGCATTTGACTTACGTATGTAATATACCAAAGACCTTCAAACTGAAGTTAATTTAAAAACATAAAGGCTTAAAAAAAAAGTGGGAAAAAGAAAATAAAGAGCCTCTTTGTCAGCATGTTGGTTTAAGATTTGGGAGAGTGAACTCAATCAGGATGATATGAAATCAAGAGCAGTTAAGCATATTATAACTCTAAACATCAAGATCTGTAATTTGTGCTTGAAACACGTAACAATTACAGTACTTCATGAAACACAAATTTTTTTTGTGGATTTAAGTTACCATTTGATGAACACCTAAATTAACTATTCATTTTTAAATCATTTGAGTGTAAATCAGTATCTTTCTGGAGGTATATCTCACCAGTACAAGTGCTTGTTCCTGTAGTACTTTTCCAGGAAAATGTTGAAAGGTGAACTGAATTGACGGGTTTTTTTGTATTATTGAAATGCTAAATTGTATTACAAAATAACAGGAAGTTTAGGGAAGAATGTCAAAAACACGGAGTTTAGAAGTTACTATTATAATAATAGAAGTTACTAGAAGAAACTATTAGAAATCTATTAGAATAATGTTCTAGTAGTTATTCTAATAACAGAAGTTACTATTTGATTTATCATTTTACTATGACTTGATGAACCAAGAGATAATCTAATTCTTAAATCCTAGAAAACTGTGACTTTGTGTCACTGTAATATTTCAAAGTAACTATTCTTGATTTATACAAATATCAATAAATGAAGAACCAAGTCATGCCACAAAGTCATGCATGAAATACTTGGGAAAAAAAAAAGGCGGGGGGGAAGGGGCTGGTGGGGAAGGTCATTTTAAAAAGAAACTGAACACTTCTATTCTTATGAATAAACCTCTATTCTTATGAAAAGATAGTGCTCCATACAAAACTTAGATGGTATAAGAAATGTGTCAGAAAAATGAATATTTTATCACCCATTCAGATCTTTTTTTTCTGCTTTAGCAGCCTTGTGGCAGCAGGACTTTTTTTTTTTGTGGTAAGCGTTCAGTTATTTTTATTGGGAAATAATATTTAGGTTCAGAGGTGATATCTTTCTAATATCTATCTAATTTCCATGGGAGGGACTGTCAAGCATTTTCTAGTCTTTTATCAAGGAAGAGCATCAAAGTAATAAAGGAAGCTGGTTACATTTGGTATCAACCTGCATTTAATATAAGTGAAATTTCAAATATTTTAATAAAATTGGAAGAACATTTACACACTTTTCTAGTGTCTGCACTTCTTGTGTGAGAAAGACCTCTTCCTGAAAATCATACTTTCAAAATTACCTCTTTTCCAATAGCCACACTTTTCAGCAAAATTGTTCTTTTTGACATTAAGTATTTCTTGCATAAAAGACTTGCTTCCTAGAAACTACATTTGTAAGAAAAAAGGAGTCTGAAAACTTTAGTGAAACATTAGTACTAGCATATTAACTGAAAGAAATTGCTTTCAGCTTCTACTTTTAGTCACCTAATTCTATATTTTAAAAATTTAATGCATTACTGAGGCAAACATTACTTGATTCACACTGCATCTTTGCTGTGATTTCATCTTCAGAGAGGTAGATTGGAGAATGACTGAGATAAATTCCCTGGAGGATTACAGAAAGTAGCAGCTCAGTACTTTTCTACTTCTAGATTCTAGCTTCCACATGATACACAGAAATAAACCTTACAATTCAGACATTTGTGCAAGTTGCCTAAAGTCAGTCTGTGTGAGTAAACTATATGTGAGTAATGAAAATTTAAAAACAAAAACAACAAAAAACCACCACCACCAAAAATATAAAAAAAACAACAAATCAACCAACGAACCAAACAGAAAAGAAAACAAAACAAAACCCAAGCAACTTCTAGTCTGTTTTCCAATGGAAACAATGTCCAAGAATTATATAGATGGGAGGGGTTCAACGTAAGGAAACAGAATTTGATCTAAAATGTAATGCTGTAATACCATATTATATGCCAATTATGCAACTGAGTCTTGAATGCTGAACCCTACAGTCTTCAATAGGCAAGTTTCCATTGCACTAGAAAGGATTTTGTAAGAACTGACCATCCAGTCATAAGAATTAGAGGTCGATAAGTTGTAACTAAATTGATCTTTCACAGTCACTGCAAGACAATTTTGTATCCTTTTTCTCTAGAATAATCTTTCCAATATATCACCTACTCTGTTTAGAAAATAGTGAGGTTTCTCTGATTCTGATTGTCACACTTCTGCTGTCAAGCACAAAACAACTAGAATAAAAACCATATCCACATCAGGTTGTTAGATAAAAGTCCCTCACTCAATGTGCCACACACAGACCAACATAAATGCACCCTATCTGCTACTACAGATTATTTTAGTATTCCAGAATATTTTTAATCAGAATATTTTTCTTAATTATAAGGTTGTATTTCCTATTTTCATCACAAACTTTTCTACTAAAAAGTGATACTCTTACATGATTCTTCTACTCCCACAGTAAGTTTCACTTTTCACAACTTCCTGACACGTTGTCTTGCTACTTCCACTTCTTTGAATCTGCTATATTTACCTCTTTTATTATTGCAAATCGAATCTATCAGTCCAACCACTCATTTTTTCTATTCAATTTATCAATAGTTTTAGGATAATGTAATTCTTAAATTGTTATTCAATTTATGTGCGCTTTGAACATTAGACAATTAAGTGCTATGGAAAGTAACTTGATGCCACTGATTAAAGTGTGGTTTTTAGATAAAATCATCAATAGTAGTGCAAAGAGTATAACAAGTTACATCGGGGAACATGTTTAATGCCAATGTTCTGAAATTTGATATAAGAATCTATGATAAAGTAGTCACACCATAATAAAGTTAAAATGTTACACTGTGTTCCCTTATTGCCCACAGAAGTGTTTCAAGCAAGACCATAAATATTTTAGATCATTTTGAATGAAGAAGCTTAAATGTTTGTCAGGTGATGGCAGTGTGGCAACAACACCTAGAGATATTGGCATAGAGAACATCAACAGAATTATAAAAAAGAAAAATCAGAAGTTCATTTAGAGGTTTTCTGATCATTATGCACATTTTAAAATAGTTACGTATATTTAAGACAGCCATACATATGCCAAAATTCATGAAAGATATATTTCCAATATAGTTAAAAATTTGAATATTTTTTTTTCTTCTAATAATTTTGGAGGTTTAGCAATCTTTCCACATGACAGTGTCCAGAGTTGCGGAAATAATAATAATTTTAAAAGCTGGTTTGCATTTCCTTGGGGTTTGTTGGGTTTTTTTGATTGTTTGTTTTGGTTTGGATTGGTTTGGTTTGGTTTTTTTTTTTTTGTTTTTTTTTTTTTTTTAATAAGAATTGTTTAATAAGGATTCACCCACCACTTTCTCTTCAGACCAGTGTGATTTCTACCCATGTATTCCCTACAGTACCAGGACTGACAACGGTCTAAGAAAGCTTAGCCCAGCACTGGTCTGATAATTTTAACAAGATCAGATTTTCTTTTCATTTTGCAATGATTGACTTGTAAAGGGACTGTAAGCATGTTTTAGGACAGCTTGGAAAAAAGCAAACTGCTATATACATCTAAGAAAGAAAGTGCATCTTTGCTGATACACTTCTAGAATCACTGTTTAAAACAAAAGAACATTCACACCATGCAATACAGCAGGCCTGACTATCATAGAAAAAGAAAGTTCAACAAGTGCATAGGATATTATGTCAATTAACTGTAAAGTACAGAGCTGAGGAGAAAATTACTTTCTTCATTAGAACTAATTAGGTAGTAAAGTCTATAAATATTAGTAGTTTCATAAAGGAAATTAAAAGATAACTGAAAAATAAAATATTTCCAATTTAGTGATAATTAAAAGTTTGGAAGGGCAATACAATTATAATTAATTTGTAATGTATCTACAATTCTTGTTCCAGATGGAAAGCTTTATAATTATCAAAAGTGTCACACCAAGATGTAATATGTAGTGAAGATTTGATGTTCCATCAATGTCAGAAAATATGTGGAGAATTATTTTTCAGCATACTGTTAATACTTTCTAATAATGATCATAATTTGAATATCAGATTTTCCAAGTGCCCTAAACTTTTCCTGTTAGTTGGGTCAATTTTCCTACATAACTTGCTGTATGTATAATATTAAAAGGTAGATGCAAAAATCTGGATGTCATTTTGCATGTACAACCTTAATTTGTTGATGTAAACTTTGACATCTGCATTTATGCACAATGGATATATGCAAAATTTGCAATATAGGTTGTGCAACCAAAAATATGAGCATAATGTTTTCAACCTTTATTTTCCTCCAAATTATCATCCATATAGCTAATATGATTTCCTTCCATCTTCCCCCAGGCTTCAGGCTAAATTTGGTTCTGCTTGGCAGATACAAACAATGTGTGAAAACAATAGAAGCACTGTGTAATAATGCCAAGAGAATAAAGCTACTGAAACAGATACCTAGAGCATTCTTCGAGAGAATAAAAGATCCTTAATTAGTAACTATCAGGGTATTGCTTTGCCAGAAATCATATATTATGTCTTTAAGTACAGGTAATCACAGAATTATTTTGACATTCAGTATTCCCATAACTCAAATTAAAAAAAAAAAAAAAAAAAAAAAAAAAAAAGTGCTGTTCATAAAAGACAGTATAATGAAAAACTCATTTTTGTTATGATATAGCACTGCACCATCGAATTTGGGAAAAAAACAACATTTGAAAAATTGGAATACAACTAGGAATACTTGTAGTCCCTCTACATGATGTCTAGATTAATGTTGATATTGCTTTCTAAAGAATTTGCAGAAATGAAAACATTATGATGAAGAAGCATCTCTGGTGTTTAAATATTGACAACTGCTTCAACAAAGTAAATCCATGAGAAAATATTAGTCCTCATCATGGCATTATTATATGGCTGTTGGTTTGCGGTTTTTTTGGGTTTTGTCATTCTCAATTATGTGTAGCTGCACTGAAAAAGAGCCTATCAGAATCTGAAACCCATTTTGCTATTAATTTTTGTGTGCTACACGTTACTTCTGTGTCAGTTATTTTTGAACCATGTTGTATGCTAAACAAGTGATCATAATCCAAATTAGATTTCCCAGATGTAGAATATCAATCTAATTTAAAGGTATTCTTCATTATTCTGAAGTGTTTCCCCTCAAGAAGCAGACTAATGCAGCCTGGACACATTCTTTGCACATCCTTTCACTTAGTCTGATCTAAATCAGGAGTTACTGCCAGACAGAAATGTCAACAGAGTTCATCATTATAAGACATGGAAAAATCAAGGCAAAATCAAGGCAAAAAATTGTATACTAATCTTCATAGGAAATGGTTATAAAAATCATTTGCAGATAATACAGCTTGGACCTTACAGATATCATTTTTTTAGCAACAATATTTTAGGTCACTATTTTGTTACAAACCTGTAAAAAACAGTGTGGAAATCTATACATGTATATTTTTTTATATGGACATATCTATATAGAAATGTAAGCATACTCCCAGCTAGTCCCACATATAGTTTGATTTAAGTAAAACAAACCTACTGAAGTTAAAGAAGTTATGTGTATATAACTAAGGACTAAAATGTAGTCTAATAAGAACAGTCGATGCTACCTCAGTTTTTTCTTTTTCATTCCCATCCCCTACTCCATCCTTGAAAATCAGAGGTCACTGTATCTAAACTTGATAATCATACAATTTACAATTGTACCAAGCTACAAATATCTCTAGTGACACTTCTATAGACATACAATTATAAATGCATCTCCCTCCAAACAATATCCATTTTCAGCCATTTCAGTAGGTTTTCAGCTTGCTTGCTAGCTATTTCTCTTTAGTCCTGCCTACAGTGTTTTTTTAACCAGAAGAGTTGTTCTTTGGCACTCTGAGGTCCAGTTCCAGATAATCTTTAACTGAAGGGCAAAAGAGAGGGCAGCAACAGGCAGAACCCTAATGATTCAGTCCATGCCACAATGAAAGCTATCTGACAGAGCAGACCTTCTTTGAGGGAAGAGGACAGACAGCAGAGGGAAGAAGATAGAAGAAAATGCCATCTCAGGCTTCTTAAACCTTGAAAGAAAAGAAAACCCTGCTGCTGGCTTTAATAGTTCATAACAACAGCTGTCTTCCCCTTGTGAATGTTGCCTATGAAGTAGCATTCCCTCATATGACATTTTTCAGTTCCGTCTACCTCTTGTATTGCTTCATGCCTCACTGCACCGCAGGAGGCATCGTATTGCAAAAACCTCTCCTCTTGTGAAGTGCCTGAGCACCACAAGGATAGTTCTTCTTTGTCAGAAAGAAAAATCCTAATTACATATCCCAGCTTTCCCCCCCCCGCCCCCCAGAAATTTACCAATAACAATGAAAATTATCTGACACCATTTAATAAACTAACATAACAGAATTCAGTGAAACTGTCAGATACATTATGGTGGCACTTTGCTGAGTAATTCAAGTCTAATGTGCTTTGAAATACATGAGATTTGTATATACATATATAAGCATACATAGATATCATGTACACCTATGATGCTGTACAAAAGAAAATGAAAAGTATGCATAGCATATGTGTCCATAGTTATGAAGTTATGTATATAATATATGATGTTTTCCAATGTTTCTAATGCTTAATACTGCAAGTATAAATATTATCAATCTAAAGAGTCTTTGGATTATTAAGTATCTCACTGTACTTCTGAGGTATTAATATGATTTGATATTTGCTTTCTTTTCTGCTCATTGAAGGACGAAGTACAAAGTGAAGAGGTTTTTAACTGTTATAGGAAACCGTCAGACAAAAATACATGAACCAATTTTATGAGGTCAAGAGCTCCAGTGAATACTCAGTAGACTTTTTCCAATTGATCAAACAATCAAAAATTGAAGGCTCAATCCTGCAAATACTTAGATATATGAACAATTTTACTCCCATAGTGGCTCTTGGTTATACTATTAAATTTCTGAAAGTAAAATTACTCATATTGTGCAGAGCATGCAAGTCTGAATATCAGCAATATATTAACCATTAAAAGTGTTATATTTGCTGTAGAACTGAACATATTCAAAACCATTCTGTGAAACACTGTTTCTTGAATTCATGAGGTTTTTGAGTATGGCTTTTTAAAGATCTATTAAAACAAAACTTAAAGAATTATTTAATTATTAATTAAAGTATTTTGAAACTTAACAATGCATTGGTAAAATTTGTTATACTTTGCGATTATGAGATGACTGTGTAAGAAAAAACGTATTTTGTACTCTTAATACTATAGTATATTAATTAAATGTAAGAGTACAAAGCAATGAATTCTGTAAGATAGTTGAATGCAACTGTTTCTAGCAGTATAGATCAACCATATTTTTACTGATAGGTTTTGTTATTTTGAGGGGCGATATTGGTGATACACATTCAAATACTGAGCAATATTCACTTCTGAGAAAGGTTATTTCTCAGTATAAAACTATGTAAATTGAATATTTGGATTTGTTTTTATTTTAGGCAAAGTCATGTTTTGTTCATCAGGAAGATTTTTATTTAACAAATTTGAAAATGCATTTGAAAAAAAGTACTTTCTCAGGAAGAAGGTGTAGGGTTTCTTATACTGAGCATGTCAAAAAAAAAAGTGTTATTTTCACCTCACTTTCTAATACAAAGTTTATGTTTCCTATAATGGTTATAGATATGCCAATGAAAATATGTTTAAGGGAAATTAATGAAAAGAAAAAAGTATTATAGTACCCAGTAAAGTCTTACAAAATATTTATTAGTGAAAAAATACAATACAAACTATTTTAAAGGTCGTATCCTACAATGCTTTGCTAAACAAGATGGAAATTAGCAAAGAATGCAGAATTTGACAATCACTAATTTATTTCTACTACAAGATAGATATATGATCTTAATATTGCATTAGTCTTTTAGGCCCAGATCCTCAAAGGCATAGGACTTCATTTTAAATTTTCTTGAGTAACTGTAATTTAGCCCTTTATTATATAACGTTGTATGAATTAAATAATTTGAAGTCTAAAGAAGAGACGGAAAACTTCTGTGCTAAGCAAAAGTGCACTGATTTCTCTGGGTGTTTTGCCTGATTAAGGACTGCAAAAACAGGCCTCAGGGAAGATCTAATAGGAAACATATTAAGTGACCATGACATCACACACTAATCCTATCCTAAGGATAAAATCTAATCCTATTTTTGACTGAAGTGCTAAATTCCTCCTGCCCTGTCATCAGCACGTACATAGTTACTTCTTCCTTACTTTTTTTGTCTGTGTAAAAGAGTTCAATATCAACATTTATGTTTTTCTGTGAAATATAATCTAGAAAATGTTTTTATGGCATAATAATGACTTAATTAAAAGTATTAATAACATAATACTTTTATTGAAAACACATATGAAGAAAATTAAAATAATTGGTTGTTTAATGGCTGTTTTCCATATCTGTCTGTAGCTTTCTGGAACAATAATTTCAAATTATTTTTACTTATGTCAGATTCCCTTTGGATAAGATGTGAGTCTTCTATACAGAAACGTAGGTAAGAAAACATGGCATCTGTTCATCCCACATAGACTTTGTATATTTCCAGGTTCTTGTTGTTATAAAAGGTTGTAAAATATTGTGTTTCTAGTAGACAGAGAAATTTAAGTTCTAACTAAATTTAAGCTCTAACTTAATGAATCAATTCTGAATTAAGTTCTAACAGAGTGCCGTCCTCTAACACTCAAAACCACTTGAAAGCCACGTCCATATAACAGATGCATACAATGTGCTGTGATTTCTCTGAAACACCCTTTTATGAAGTACCTTTTTAATCTTCTGTTCTGGGATGGCCAAGGGAATCCACTTACACTGCAAATATTTTATGCAGGTACAGCATGAAAAAGAGAACAGTCTTTCAAATTGGGATTGCATCTGTTTTTTGTTTGTTTGTTTGTTTGTTTTTAATAAGGTAAATATAGTATTTTAATGAACTGTACAGAGTATTCTCATCTTGGACATGTCAAAAATGCAAAGCTGCATCTTCTGTGATTTAGCCAGATTATTTAATAAATATTTATTCAAAAAGACTAGATGGATTCAGTAAGACTAATGTTGAATTTATCTAGCCCCGTAACCTCGAACTTCTCTTGGAATGTGCAGCACGTACATATTAGTTAGATAAGTTGTTCTGATGCTTAGTTACTCTTGGACCAGCTTATTTTTTAGTCACATCTTAAAGCATCTAACTAGAGTCAAACAAAACAGTCCCACAGATAAGGAACTTTTTATTGTGTCTTGAAAGTTTTCCTCTTTCATTTGTTAAATTTTAATAATTTCAAAAGTGTTAAATAATTTAATTATTTCATATTTCACCAGTGTGAATGGCTGAATGAAAAAAAAAAAAAAATTCAGGCCTTTTCATAGTATTATGAATATCTGCATTAGTTCATTAGTTCCCACTTTTTTTTTTCATTACAGCATGTCACTGTTTTTATAGCTGACAAGTTTTATATTAAAGGCCCTGTATTAAAAATAGACAAAAAAAGATCAGAATACATGGCATAAGGCTTGCTTCCAACTGGCATCTCAGGTATACGACCATCAAAGCCTTTCCCTGATATATCTCAGCAATCAGCTTAATATGTAGTATGAAAGAGTGTGGAAGTATATGCCAAATACTGATCACAATAACAAGCTTTCCTCAGGTAGCAATTAAAAAATAATCAGCAAAAAGGTACAATAAATATATAATAGATTTCTTATATTTCCATGTTACATTTTTCTGAAATTATTTTATACTATTGCACATAAAATGCAAATCTGAGCTCCAAAATATGTATATGCAATATATGAACAATGAAAGTGATATTAGCCATTAGAACTACTGGAACTAATATTCAAATCTTCAGAAAAAAAATACAAAACTTTGGATGAAGTCTCAAGCAGAACTCTTAACCAAAAGCTAGGATATTAACTTTAATATTAGGGCCAGGTATCTGTTTAAAATTATATTTTATTTTTTAAAATTGCAATATGCATATGATAATATTCACTTCCTGTCTTAAAACACTGGGGAGTATTGCTGTGTAAGTTGAACAGTTACACATTTCAGTGGTAGAAGTGATGTCTGAATGCAGCTTTTATTAGCTTCTTAAGTGCCCAGTGCTGTTCCCATTGGCAGTGCTCCCATTGACTTCAATCAGGGCAGGAACAAGCCCCAATTTTGTAAGGCACTTTAGGATCCTTTGGGAAGAAAGGTGTTTGCTGTAGCAATTTTAATATTGCTGCTGTATGATTATTTGTCCAGATATTGAGACATTTTGTGACACCATAATTTCCAACTTGATATGAAGAATTTTGATTCCTGTGTAATGGAAAAAAAAAAAAAAAAAAAGTCTAAGCCGACCAGAAGGATTTTTCTAAGGTTATATAAATAAGATAGATCAAACTACCTGCCTTCTCTTTGGACTGATGCTGCCCTAACTATGGCTAAAATCTCCTTTATACATAAGACTCTCACATCAAGGGTTAAAAGGTTTTGTATATTTGAAAAGGATGCTTACATGTTTAAGATTTTGTAATGTTCTAAGTAATCAATGTTCTATGTTCTGTATGTTATTACTTTTGTATCTCTACATTTGGACGATGAAAGCAAAATCATTGTTTTCACTTCTGGTAACAACAATCCTTGCTTTCAGGTTCTCTGCCCTGCAAATAACCGCTTTTATTCTCAATATTAAGAAATAGTTTTGACAACATTTATATATTTAAAATGCAGAGATAAATATAAATTGACTATATACCCAAAACATACTTTCACTAAAAAGGGCTTCTATTTCATCACTGTGGCAGTTCAACTCATTCTAACACAGAGAGGTGCCAGGCCTCTTAGCCATTGTTCACTCACCCAGTGAGTCCCAAAAATAAACATGACCTGACTTTTCAGAGTTCAATGACAAAAACAAAAACAATAATAACAGTACTTCTTATTGAAGCCTTTGGATGACAGCTATTTAACATCTTTATATTTAATTCAAATTCTGTACTTTCTGTTTGAATAAAAAAAATAATAACTTTAGAAGACAAGACAAAATGAAGACATTCAGAACCTATAACTATTTATCTTCCATATATGTCATTACAATTAAAATCTCTGAATAAATGAAAATATTCATTAACCCTCCCAGTACCCTTCTGCCGTTAGGCTTAAACATGATTTTAAGTAACTTTTTCAAACCAGTAACATTCAGTTAAAACCAAAATACAGGGAAACAAAAAGTCAGCATTGCAGAAATTGAACCAGCATTAGATTTCAAGGTCCTCAGGCCTTTGTGACGATATCAAAATGCTCTCTGATACACACACCTAATTGCACATTGTCTACATAAGTAAAAACAGAAAATTCCTTTTTAAAAGGAAGAAAATACTTTGGTAACAGTAATCAACATCTTAATATGTTCAGAAACACTCCATCAAGCAAACCAGAACTCAGACTGAGGACTGACTTAAGCCTGGATGTGTCAGACATATATTTGAATTCCTTTTCTCCAACCATGGAAGTGTGTTATATAAGAATTCTGACTGAACTTGATTTGACTACTCACATCAGTCAACTTATTCACATGTGGAAGTAGTCAGAGAATAAAAGTCTACCTTTGAACTTTTGTCTTCATTGCTTTGTTAATATCTTTATGTTAGGGTTGTGAATTAATATCGAGCCTTAATGATTAAATGATCATTTGTGAGGCTTTACATCAACACAGAGAGCAGGAAGTAAGGGTAACTAAGTATAGGACAAACATAAAAGAAAAACAGTTTTACTATGTAACTGTAAATGGAAATTACATAGTATGAATCAGGACAAAATTAGGAAATTTGATATTTCACCATAGATAATTACATCGAGCAGTAAATAATTCTCAAACATTCAAATAACAAATGAGGTAAAATTAATACATATTTTAACATTTTTAAGAGTTAGTCCAATTCATTTGGATAATTGATCCTAAGATAAATGCTATGAAGACAAAATTATGAGAGGATTATTTTTTCTCCATATACCTCTGATCCTAACCAAATCTAACAAAAACTTCTTAGTAATCTGAGAATTCTTAAGAAATATTTAATTACAGATAACATTCAGTATATAACATATACTGAAAATTATAGAACATATTCATTGTATAAAATTATGTATGGATAAAAAGTTATTAACCATTATAAATACATTCAATGTTTCTAAAAATTGGTGAATTTAGAATAATTATTTAAATACTTTTTATATTTATAGAAATAACTTTTCTCAAAAGAGTAGCAATTTCTTGTTTTTTCAGGGAAAAAAAAATTGTTAGAGTTGATGTACAAGTTAGTACAATATGCATTAGTAGACTCCTACCATTTAAAACTTTTAAAGTGATATGTTGCACAATAAACCTAATAGTTTATACTGTTCAACATGATACTATGGTACTTTGCTACTTGTTGATAGCTATTGCCTGCTGTGCTAAAATGGTAAAAAGAAACGTTTCAGACCAGATCAGAAAGTGTTGATTTCATTTTACCACATAAATTATTATGCTGAAAAGCTTCATTATATAAGCATTGCTTAGTTATAAGGCAGTTCCTCTTTTTGAGACGAGGTGCATTAAAAAAATCAGCTACAACAAAAAAAGCTTCCTTCTGCACACTGGTGCCCCAGATATACATACATATAAATACATGTTTATGAATGTATGTATTTATGTTACAGTTTTACACTAATGATACTATAGATAGATTTTTTTTTTTTTAATTCCTACCTAAATCAAAATTTCCTTTGATATTGATGAGGATTTTACTCAAGTTCTTGTTCCACCTATCAGAGATACAAAAACACACACTTATGCCTCTTCACTGCCTCACAGTGTAAGAATGGAGAGAAAAGGAGGGGAAAAATGAGGAACATGTGATTCTGCATAGAAAACCAACAGCTATCTTAAAGAGTACAATATTTTTCTCTAACAGAAAATATACACCCCTAAGAACAATAGCTTAGGTCCCTCTGCAGTCAACTGTGCTCCATACTCAAAATAAAAAAGCAAACTTCAAAACAAAGGCAAAGAGTTTGATTCAGTAACGTGAAGGGTAAAGAAATAAATAATAAGACAAGGAAACAGAACATTAAAATAGAAAATGTATAACTGTTAACTCAGTTTTAAAGAAATAGGGTTTTTTTAACATTAATGATATAACTTAATGAACCCATCAATATATAGTATTTTTAAATCATTTCCACAACCATTATTAATGACACTGCATGCTTTCTTCAGATGGAAATAAACTAAAAATATCCACCCTTAGAAGGCCAAGCATCATTTAATCACTGAGGAGAGACAGCAACCTTTAGAAATACTCCAAGTTATAAAACATAAAGATATTATAACTAATTGAGATTTTTAACAATTTTGTAGCAGGTATTTTCCCTATGCAAGGTAGCTAGTGAACTGTCTCTAATAGGAAGATACAAAACCAAGACAAACTGTAAAGGCATTCCATACTTTCAAAACATGAAATCAATGGGAGAATTTTCATTCACTTTAAAAACATCAAATATGCAGATTAGCCATTTTTTCCTTTGATGTACTTTTCCTCATCACTAAAGGAAGATATTTATACTTGGGAAGAAATGATTCAGCAGAATATTCTTTCTTTGACCGTATATGTTTCAATTTCTTTGATCTTAATGTAGGCATCTGAAAAAATCTGAAAACAGAAAAATGTAGATATTCTTGATTTTTGACCTTCATGTGAAACATACTGTAAATTATACATTTGGGTGTGCTATAAAGTATCAGATAGAATCTAACTGAAGTACTGTATGTAACTATACATAAATTCATGTAACCACGTTATTATATCCCTTACAAATAGTTCTATGAATGACCTAAAAATTGTGAAAACTATTTAAAATTGCATAACTAATAAATTTTAGATAAATGTAATTACATATTTGATTCAACTTAATAAAATGCCAACATGAAAATGCATCTTAAATGTTTAATATATAAATTTTAAAATAGAATTTACAATGATAAAACTATCATAGCTGAAGAGTATCAATACTGTGAACAACCCTGCTTTAATTTTAGCAGAAAGCAACTGCCATTGAGACTACCACCTTTATTATAGTTGTGACTAATAAATTGAATTGTTCTCCTAAGTTCAGCATTTAGAAAGAGAACACATCTTTGTCATGCAATTTTTACTACATAATTAAATACAGTTATGAAATTATTATTTTAAAACTAAATTCAGATATCTAAACATGAGAGATTTTAAAGAACTGTTTCAATTCTCATAGATACATTTAGTAGGTGAAGCATGTAAATATGTGTTTATTTATCCATTTGACTCAACAAACTAGTTGCTATTGTAATGAAGTTATAGCAAAGTTAAAGTCAGGCCACTCTTGTTATATGATACTATTCCAAAATTTAAAAGTACAGTTTTAAGGCGTAAGAATATTAATGCCCCTCAATCTCTATTGAGCCAGTTACAAACTGGATTTGGGCCTGAACTTTTGTTCCTAGCAATCACAAAACAACATTTATAGCACTATATTGGACAAGCTGAAGTCTTGTAGGACTGGAGTGACTGTTTGGTGACTCTGTGGAACTAGCATTTATATGCTTCATATGCTATCTGAAGCACTTTTGCTTCATTCCAGGCCTAAAAGCTTTCAAAACACACAAGGAAATATTCTTACATGACAGTAGAGACAATGTTAATTTAAGAAATATAGATGAATATAAGTGTATGTATACATACATATATATGCATACTTATATATGTATGCATACACTTCCATATACACACACATATATACATTTATTTCTTAAAATACAGATGGTAAAAAAATACAGATGGTCAAAATAATAATCTACTTAGTAATTAAACTCTGCTTTCAGAAATTAGAAAACTGTACTAGATTGTCACCTTTCAAGTTTTATTTTGTCTCCATTCCCAAGCAGGAATATAAACTTTTTGTCACAGTATTGGTACAAAATTACCAGAAGGTGTTGATAATCACAAAATCAGATATATTGTTGAAATAATGAGAAGAAAATGTTTCATTACATGAAATATTTCAGATTTTTATCTCCCCCTTTTCTAGAACTGTTTTTGAAAGGTCACGCACAACCATGTCATGATATACAACAGCAATTGTGTCCAAACAGAAAAAAAAAAAAAAAAATCTTTGACGTTCAACTATCTATGGTCTATAGATTTCTGTAAAATTGCAAATTTGCAGTGAAAGTGGTTGCATCTTCCATGACAAAACCACCACAAATGGAACAACTTTTATCAAGTTATTTAATCTAATACACAATTTCAGGACCAAGCCCACAGAATTAAATAAAGGTACGTCGTCAGTTCATAGGGTCCATCATTTTCAAGAACCACATTTGTACATGTGGATGTAAACTTCCCATATAATCAGGACAACATTGTTCCAAGATAAATTTTACGGTGCTATACCACATTAACATTCAGTTAATTTGTCAGTAGATTGGATATAGATGTAATTAATTTTAGAGGTATGCAGCAGAACTACAGATGTTTATCATACCTGTATTCAGATTTTTCCCTTTACTAACCAAAAATGCTAAGACAATTGGCTTATTTCAATGACAATAAGCCAAACTCATAAGACCAAAGTAAATGTTTTGTAATTTCCTGAAGTCACTGGAATCCAGTTTTGTACTTACAAAAGTAGAAGCAAAATGTGGCCCATTAGCTGTAAGTTAAATAGTTAATTTGATAACCATTTAATTACAAGGTTCATTACACTTTATTTCTTTGTATATTCAATTAAATAAATACCTCTGCTTCCTAGGACTGAAATGTGCCTCTTTTTGTTTCCTAACTCTGTTCTGTTCAGTATTTTAAGAATAAACAATTATTCTAAAGCATAACTGTGCTTACTTAGTATCTCTGGAGTATTATCATACAGCTAGGTATTCTGAAATGTAGCTGAACAATGAACAGAAAAAAGCAATACAAATTGTGAAGACTTGTCGTATTTATATTAGGATAGTATTAATACATAGATAAACACAAATGTGTAAGACAGTATTGCTGGACTGCAGGGAGATCTATGTGCTCTCATTTCATCGGAGAACATTGCAAAGCTTCTTAGAAGGGTTGAGAAATGGTGTAAATAAACCATTAGTACAGCCGTCCCTTTCAGAGTGCTGCTGTCCTGCCTACTCTTCCCACAGAACCGCCTCACTCATCTACTCCTCCATGCACTTGTCACTCCTTAGCTTGAGGTTCTACATTTTCCAGAGTAAATGGTCGCTGCAGAAGGGAGGTACAATTCCCTACAATCAAATAATCAATACAGATGTGAAGACCATTTGAAGGCTGACAGCTATGGAATTGTCTGCCATTCACTCTCTCTTCTCTCCCCATTTTTCTTGTTTAATGCCTGTAGCACCAATAGCGTTCTCATTTCTGCATAAGACAAACAAAGGTTTTGGCCTCCTTCTCTAGAGGCTGGTTTGGAGACACGGCATTTCGGTATGTCAGCCTTTAAACAAGCAAAAGGCTATTCAGGCTCCCTGGAGACACAGAGCAATATAAAGAACCTGCCCTCTAAAAATGAAGGAGCTCTTGTTTACGCTGTCCTTCAGGATGTATTGTCTTAATGGATTCGCCCCCTGAGAGGGAACCATATGCATTAAGCAGACTCTAAAGTTTCTGTAAGAAACACACAACTCACAGGCTAGACATATTAGCTCCAGATAAATAGAAGTCTGAACAAACTACAGAACCAGGATGTCACCTTCAGATTTTACCAACAACCATGATTAGCTATTCCCGCCTTTTCAGATGTATTTTCTAAATTGTGTTTTCCATGGGTGAGAGGGTCTTATAAGATCTTACCATTAATTTCGCTATATTACTTTAAGAATTAAGTTATTATGTGATATGAGAAAAGGTACCACCACATCTAATGTTTTCCTAAGATGAATAACCCAAAGAATTTGCTGTATGTTTTGTAAAAAATGAAAACATAAGAAAACATTCAGAAATTAAATACTGCAATATGCAGAATCAACTGAACATGTTTTTACTACCTTAAGCGACTAAGCGACCATTAAAATAATGAGAGGTAAATCTTAAAAAAAAAAAAAAAAGCGAGAATGTGGGCCATAGAAGCATAAAAGTGGAAGCTGCATGTATGTCAGACTTCTAATTGATAATGAGACTGACATAACATCTGGTGTTTCAAATAGTGTGAAAAAATGTCTAGAAATTACAGGGTATATCTTCTGGGACTGATCATTTGAAATTCAGGTTGTTTTAGCAAAGACAGGAGTAAAGTATGTAATATAGGATAGATGAGGAGAGGAGGAAAGAGAAAGAAGGAAGGAAAATATAAAAAAATAAAAACATAAAAATGAACATGAAAAAAGGGGAAGGGGAAGGGGAAGGGGAAGGGGAAGGGGAAGGGGAAGGGGAAGGGAAAGGGGAAGGGGAAGGGGAAGGGGAAGGGGAAGGGGAAGGGGAAGGGGAAAGGGAGAAAGAAAAAAAGAAAGGAAAGGAAAGGAAAGGAAAGGAAAGGAAAGGAAAGGAAAGGAAAGGAAAGGAAAGGAAAGGAAAGGAAAGGAAAGGAAAGGAAAGGAAAGGAAAGGAAAGGTATAAAGAGAAAGGAGAGCAAAAAAGATATCTCACCCCTAAATGCATCATTAGTATTTGTGGTACAATATGGAAAAAAAAAAAAAAAGAAATACAAACAATACTTTTTTACTTTATAAGAATAAATGTTCTATATTATCACAAGCCATGGCTGGATTCTAGTAGTTACACTGAGAAGTTAGGATTCCTCTTCCACCTTTTCTCCTCTTTTATTACAGAATTTCTCACACTTTCCAAAAAATGTGAAGCCATATGAGTGATTCAATAAGCTCAATATCCCTTGTCAAAAGACTAAAAGAAAAAAGGGGGGGGAAATCACTTTAATACCCAATCTAAATCAGTTTGATACCAACCTAAGCCAAGCTAAAATAATATTCCGAATTCTTAAAAGAGGTTTTTTCTGTTTCTTCTTCTTATACTTTTACCCCCTTGGTCAGCACTAACTCAGCAGATCATCATGCAGAGGTTTTCAATGATCTTGCTAACAGAACAAAAGTCATATCATTATACAATTTTTTTTTTTCCTTTACATGAGTTATCTTGTGTTTTCAAATCAGAAGCACATCATCCTTTTCAGGTCACATTCCCATCTACATGTTCTCACTATAAATTTCCACAGATAATATATCATTGTAGCCAGGGAGTGGGAAATCCTGCTTCCATTAAAGTCCTCATTTACAAATAGCCCTTTCTGGTGTGTTTCAGGATAATTATGAACTAATGAATACTATTTTGCACTCTGTATCCTTTTTTAAGGATTTATCTTCAACAATGCACTTTCTGAAGGTAATTTATGCCATTTCTGTTTTGTTTTTTTTTTTCCTCCAGTAATGGAATTGATAATATATTTTTCTAGTGAAGATGAGAAATTGAAGAGATTTAAATTAATTGTTCCAGTTTTAGTATAGACACGTAGAAAAATTCTTCATTACCAGTTATTGTGTGCAGAAAACATGGAAGCAGCACTACTACAGGCTTCAGAAATGGCAGCATCAGAATGCAAGCATAAACAAACTGCCGAGGCATTTCTATCAACTATTTCTTACAAATCCAGGCAATTCCTGCTCATTTACTCATTTGTGGATGCTGCCTCTTTGTGGCAGAATGCCATGTAAAATGTACCTTTCATGTGAAGGGCCTAATTCCACATTTGTATTGACACCTATTCAAACTGCTGTTTATGAGTTTAGAAACACAGAGAAAAAGAAATACATGTACACATGAACAGAAACATACTGTTTGTAGGACCTTCTCATTCAATCTTTACTTGAGTCACACTTTTCGCTTAGTGAATGAGGAAGCCAGTGAGGCTGAAAATTTTCTTACTTATGCCTGTTTAACAAGTGGGCCTCTGCTGAGTTTAAATGGAAGGAGAACCAGGCCACTGGTTTCAGCAATAGTTATAAAAGAGGTAATTCAAAATTAGGGCTCCAGAACTGCACCTCAGGCAGCAATACCCACATGTCTCACTAGTGTCAGCAGGAGGTCTACAGGAGATCGAGAGCAGTGCACAGAACAGCCATGTGTTGTGTCTCTAGTGACAAAAGAATACTCTTCATATCTGCATTTCTAACTGAAATAACACTCCACTGACTAAACTGTCCAAGCTAAATACAGTCACACTTTCTTTTTTTTTTTTTTCTCAGTGTGGGTGGCATAGAGGGAAGAACACATGCCAAGAAAAAAACATTTATCTTGAATTCCAAAGGACCAGTTATATAGCTTTGTCTTTGTAGAAAGTGACGGTTTGTACATGGAGAGAAAAAGCAGAAGAGAACAGAGCCCTTTAGCAATAAAAAATGTACTAGTGAGCAATTCTGCAAACAATACCAAACATGATAACCTAATGAAAAAAGACAAAACCGCATGTGAAATAACACTCCATTCCATATATTAAAGAAATTCTTCAGCAAGAAGACAGAACATAAATATAAAACTATCCTATCCAGTATGCTGGTGAAACACATACCCATGTGTCACTCTCTGATCCATGTTATATATGCTGGTAATTATCATATGTTGTGTTTTGAAAATAGACAACACATTATATTTTGCCTAAAAATGTTAGATCTTTCTGATGAGCCATAATTGCTAGAAAAGAGAATCCAACACACAAACAGACAATTTTGGCAAGGAATTTTAAACTTCAGGTACTCATTACTTCATGTTCTGACATTTGAAATATTTATCAAGTGTTTATTCAGAAACTATTAAAAAATCACATGTGCTGGGATACATATGAGACATCAGTTGTCCCATTTACAGTGATGCTGTGTATATGAATATCTTTGCCATTGCCTGCTGCCCAAAGGGGTAAAGACATTGTATATAGATGTGTACAGTCCATAATTTGGTCTTTCGGGATACCAGTAAACATGTGGATCTGTACAAGTGCAATCTTACTTGACTAAACAATCAGAAAATGGCTACAACAATTGTAAAACCATTATAATTTGGTTAAATAATGAAAAAAAAAAAAAGAACACTGACAAATCAAAAATGAAATACACTTTTTTCCTGGTAAAATGAATATCTTCTACATGTCCCTCACTAGTTTGCCCAACCAGACGCCTGAACAAGAGGTTACTAAAAGGTAATTTTAAAATAGAGGAACATTATTTTTTTCTCTTGTGGTCAAATTATATGTCTTAGATTGTCTGTTACAATTTGGTCATAATTGGCATTATCTGTAGTGATTTAAAAGCTCCCCCTGATACTACATCAGCTTTGGAAAAGAAGCTCTTGGTGTAGTGCAACACTTTAAAGCAATTGGCAGACTTTGGACCCCATCCTGAAAAAAATAAAAACCACTTAAAACTTCCCAGTAGTTTCACTTGTAAGAATAGTTCTTCATCCTTTATTGTAATCTTTTGGACATTTGACTAACTTTGCTCAGTGAGTGAGTCTACAAACTATGCACGTTGGTAAAGTTGTTCATGTGCCTGCAGGATGAAGGCCTAATCTGGGGCTTCTTTGACAAGTAAAGACACTCAAGCAAGTAAGAATTTGCAGGATTAGGCCCTAAAATAGTGAAGGAAAGAGAAATGCTAATGTGCATATAAAAATAGGTGCTACAATAAAATATTTTTTTATATTTCATCAATAAGTTATTTTCACTAACCAGTTATGGATCATATATCTCTGCACTCTTAAATGATTTTTCCACATCTACAGTGATCCTTTTAAATATCATAATATATTTTTTAATTCAAAAGTCCAGAAAGCATACAAACACATCCTTAAAAAAAGGAAACCTTGTATTAAAGTCGGGGTGTGCTAATCTCTCCATAAAAGCCATTTAGACTCACTCATGGATAAAAGGGGAAAATGTGCGCTGTACTCTTCAACCAGAAGGAAAACAAAATTTAAAAATGTCTGTACACCAAAAAAAAAAAAAAAAAAAAAAAAAAAAAGTGACCATTACTTTTGTATTTGTAACCTGAATATGACCTGACAAGACCACCCTACCACCTTCCCCAAGCATATATGGACATATGCACAATACCAGTGTTGTGCTCAATTTACACAATAGGTGGTTTCCTATTTCCAAACACAATAAAACAAAAATAAAAAATAAAATAAACAGCACACCCTTTCAAAATCATTCACCGAAGCTGAAAAATCCTGTGCCAAGGCACTTCACCCTACAATAAAATGAATTAAAAGGGGAAAAAAAGTGGGGGGGGGGGAGGGGCGAGGAGGAGGTCAGCATTTACGTTTCTTTGTTTTGCGCGTGGTTGTTAAATACAAATACTCTAGAGAAGGAGCTGCTGTGGTTGGGGGAGAGGGAAGCTGTTTCTCAGAACTGGCTGAATGTGGTCTGTTTTTCCAGCACTTCGAGGTAGTCCGGCTCTGCGTTTAGTTTTGCTTTTAGCTCCAGGTACTCGTTCCTGTTGGGCTCTACAAAGACAGTACTCGGGGGGCTGTAGAGCACCGTCTCCCGGAGCCGGCCGTCCCCCGGCCCCGGGTGCAAGTACTGATGGGCACGCCTAAGGTCATAGTTTGGGGAGTAGGTGTAGGTGGCGGGGAGCTTGGGGTAGTCGGGGAGGGTGGAGCCGGGTGTGCCCAGCGTGGAGGAGGAGGAGTGTTTGTCGGGCTCCAAAATGCCCCTGTAAAAGCGATCGGCGTCTTGCACTGGGGAGAGCAGCTCCTCCCGCGGCTCGATGGTGCTCACGCTGTACGCGGGGCTGCGCACGGGCGCATCCTCCCCGCCGGGCGGCGGGGGCGGCGGGGGCGGCGGCGCACCCCCCCCGGGTTGCAGGGGGTGGCTACTGTAGGTGACCTTGAGCTCGTGGAGGTCTTTGTAATCCTCTCCCGCGTTGCCCTCCCGGGAGCGGTAGATGGGGTTTTTGCACATGTGGCCCAGAGGGTGCGGGATGTACTCGTAGACGTGGCCGGCGGGGGTCTTCACTTTGGGCAGCGCCGCGCTTCCCCCGCCACCTCCCCCACCGCCGCTGCCGCGGTGTGGCGGGTGCTGCTGGAGGTGGGGGTGGTGGTGCTGGTGGCCGCCGCTGTAGACGCTGTACTGCATGTTGAAGGAGCTCACGTCGGAGTTGTTGGTGCTGGCGTGGTCACCCTGACCCTTTTTGCGCCGCTTCATCACCAGGACGAACAGCCCCGCCGCCACGAAGACCGACATGATGAAGACCAGCAGCAGGCTGAGGATCAGCACCGACAGCGGCACCGAGGAGCTGCCGCCGCCGGCACCGCCCACGGGCGCAGAGCCGCCCGCCGCCGCCGTGCCGTTGAGCCGCACGGTGGAGGAGGAAGGGGTGGTCCTGGCCGGCAGCTGGCCCGGGGACGGCGTGGGTGTGGAGACGACGATGTCCGAGTAGTCGGGGCAGAGCAGCTCCACCCGGACGGCCCGCATGTCGTTCTGGGAAAACTTCTTAGGGGACTCGCAGATAACCTGGTCCACCAGGACACCGGTGTTGAGCTGCTCCAGCCACAGCTTCATGCCCACCACGTCGCAGGTACAGTCCCAGGGGTTCTCATGCAAGTCGATCTGCAGCAGGGATTTCAGTTGGTCCAGCACCCCGCTCACCGGCAGATAGGAGAAGTGGTTGCTCCGCAGGCTCAGCCTGTAGAGAGACAAACCAGAAAAAATGTTCCCTGGCAAAGATCTCAGAAGATTGTTGTTCAAAAACAAGAGCTGAAGGTTGGGGACAGGTTCAAAGGTGCCTGCCTCTATCTCCCGGATGACGTTGTACTGCAGGAAGAGGTACTGCAGGCTTTGCAGTCCATAGAACAGCTCCGGGCTCAGCCGCTCGATCCGGTTCCCATTCAGGTACAGCCTTCGCAAATTAGTTAAATCCCCAAAAGCCCGGTCCTGAATGACCGAGATCCGATTATTGCCCAGGTGCAGCAAATCCAGCCCAGTAGCATCCACAAAATCTGCCCTGCGTACCAGAGCAATGTAGTTTTCCGTCAGATACATCTTTTTAGGATTATAGGGTTTGGGCTGCAGTTCAGAAATACTCTCAATCTTCCTCTCCTGACAATTGACATTGAGGCCCAGATCAGAAATCTGCAAGTTGCAAGTGCAGGCAGTGGGGCACTCCAAAGGCACCGGGGATTTGGTCTGATAGGCAATGCTGGGGCCGTAGTTGCTGTATCCCAGATCTTTTGAGGGCAGGCGGGAGGTAGGGCGCACCCTCGTCTTGTTGGGTTGGCGGGTCCCTTTGGGGGGCTTCAGGGGGGATTTGTAAACAGCTGAAGAAGAAGTGGCCACTGAGTTGACCGAAGCTGGGGTAGTGTGAAAATACCCTGTGGTGCTTAATGGTGTCTGTGGTCTCATTTCATAATCCGAGATGAGCCTCCTGGGGCAAAGCTCCTGCTTGGAGACTTCATCCAAGTCTCGACCATGTAAGCGGAAAGGGGTCTCACAAACCACATCTCCCACCAGAGCAGAGTATGAGATACTGTCCAGCCAATCCTTTAGAGCAATCAACTCACAGGAGCAATTCCAGGGGTTCTCCTCCAGCTGCAGCTCCACCACTTTATCCATGTGCTGCAAAAGGCCCACATAGGGCAACAGCTTTAGCCGGTTACCCCTCAGGTCCAGGTGAGTTAAGGGCACAAAACGGAAAAGGTTGTTGGGCAAACTGGAGAGGAGGTTATCATTGAGAATCAGCACCTGCAGCAAATGCAGTTTGCTGAAGGCATTGGGTTCAATGACGCTAATATAATTATAATCAACCTGTAGGTATTCCAAACTCTCTAGCCCAAGGAAAGTGTCATCTCGTAAAAGTTCCAGCTTGTTATTGTTCAGGTGCAGCCTCCTTAAACCTTTCAGACCATGAAAGGCCCCTGTTTCGATGTCTTGTATGTCATTGCTACCCAGATGCAAAATCGAAGCTCCCGTGTAATTAACAAACTGGTTTGGGTAGAGCCTGTTCAAAAGGTTCCCAGACAACAAGAGGTGGTAGACAGGGAACCTTGGTGGACTGATCTCAAAAAGGCTGATGATTCCTCTGTTTTCACAGCTCACTGTTAAGATGCCGTCCTTCTCCTCACAAGGACATGCATTATCACAGATTTCCCCATAATACTCGATGCTTTCTGCCCATGAAAGGACTAGAGATGTTAAAGCAAATACAATTGTCTGCAGCATCCAGATATGCATTTTTTTGTTGAGATCCTGTTCCAAAGTTACTGTAGAGCAGCAAGCATACATTTTATTTCCTGTAAGGGTAAGGAAAAAAAAAAAAAAAGAAAGCAACATAATAGCATAGCCCTATAAAATTTAAAGTGGACACAAAGTTTATATATATCTTCAGTGGGGGAGAGAATGGATCGTTTATCAAACAAACAAACAAACAAACAAAAAAAGCCCTCCTGTCACTTCTAATTCCCACACTTTCGAAAACTGGATGACATGCATTGATTAAAAGGTTGATAGGCAACTCCTAGAGAGTCAAATGCCTGCGGTGTTTAAAAAGGTGAGGTCACAGTAGGAATTGTTCTGGTTCTGTTCCTGTGGGGTGCATTTCAATGCTTCCTTGGATTTCTTTTTCATGACCAGCCCCATAAATATACATAAAATGGCTGTCAGTTCAGTTTCACAGTTCTAATTTAAGAGAAAAGAAGCACCATTTTATGAGGTTTTCCACCTTCCCTATTACTCAGCTCCCCCCTTCCCTTCAGAACCTCCCCAGTGAACAGTGCACCGAGGTTTTCCCCTCATTCTACCTTGATTTTTAACCAGTGGTGGAAATGCCCTGGTAGGAATCCAAAGAAAAATGCTCAGTGCTGAAAACGGCAGCTTAATTCAATAGAGAGAATACCAACACATTCTCCACTTCAACCATTTCTTAAAACTCTATTTTTTTTCTATCTATACATTTACAAAGCACACACCCACCCACACAGACATACACACACACACACATGCATCCCCTAGATGACTTTTGTGGCAGAATTCTTCAGTAATGAAACAAGTTAATGTCCTACTTCAATGCACTTAGCAGCTCTCTTCAGTAAGAGAAATTTTGTTTCTTTACACAAGTAAATCATTTTAATTGATTTCCTGATCCCCCTCCTCCTCCATGAGTTATGTACAATGTAACAGAGCTGACGATCAAGCAGATGTCTAAGTTCTCACACACACACACACACACACACACACACACACACACACTTAAAGGAAATGTTTTAACCACTCACCCAAAAATTGTGAAAAATGTAAAACATGTGGGTCATCTTCGGAGTTTCAGCCATATCTGACATAACGCTTATTCCCAACATTCTCCAAAACTAGCCTCGTAGAAGTGGAGAGATTTAAATAGGTCTCATGAAAATATCTCATCGCCAACCCTCCAAGCATCAGAGTTACTGATTATAAGCAGCGATGGCTGTCAGCACTCTTCATCCTTTAGGGAAGAAGACACCCAGGCTGATTAAAAGCCAAGGGGGGTGGAAGGGAAACCCTATCATTGACCTACGTCAGTAATATAATACCCGAATTTCACCTAGCTGGAAACAGATCCCAAATCCACTCATTCTTGAAGTCTTTTTGACTCCTTGTGGCTTTCTTCTACTAGTCTAAAACAATATGAATAGGGAAAATAAATGGATTGTGTGTGTCGGTAGGGGAAGACTAATAAATCATCCAGGCGTAAATGCTGGGATCTTGGAGCAGGCTTGCATTTTCTATCGTCCACCTCAGAGCTCCAATCCTCATGCCACAACTCTGGTTTGGAGGAACGCATCCTAAAAAATGGCAAGTCTCAGTACTGCAAGACATCTCCTGTAGCATCAGATTCAAGGCTGCAAATCTTGCACTTGCAGCAAAGGCAGTCATGCAGCAAGAAATTGGAAGTCTCGGCGAATCTCTTTAATTCTGACCAGACGTCAACTGGATTGGAATTACTCAAAGCAAAAGGCTTCACTGCATGAAGGCAGCAGAAATCTTACTCAAAGGCATGTATCTCACATATTCTTTCTTAGCTTGATCAGATCCATTCATCTATTAACTGACAGTTCTTCTTTGGAGAAAAAAAAAGAAAAAAGCTATTGAAAACCTGCCCGGTCAGTGTTAAACTCCCAGGCATTTTACAACTTTAATTCAATTATGGTTAGTAAAGGAGGCAAATACAATATTCCTTCCCTCCTCCTTTCTCCCTTTCCATGAAGAAAAAAAAAGGGGGGTGGGGATGGGAGGTAAAGAAAATAAAGTTGTAGCTGGCTGTATGCAAGGTTGCAATCCCGCCTTGGAAACCCCTCTCTGATGACTGCGTGCTGCTGTTCGCCAGCTCCCTACAGAGGTTCATATGGGGGGGTGAGGGGGGAAGAGAGAGAAAGGGGGAGGGGAGAAGAGGAAAGGGGTTGCATCGGGATTTTTCTTGTGTATGTGGCTTTTTCCCCGAAGAGTTCAGCCCTTAGATTACCGCACTGCATATCCGGCTCGAAGCGGCTTTCAGTACCGCCGACAGCAGCAGCAGCAAGCAAGCAGCCCCAGACGGACACTGCCACCCAACTGAGCAGCACCCAGAGTTGGGAGAAATGGCTTTCCGGGAGGGAGGACGGGGACGGGGGAGGGGTTGGGGGTGGAAAGCAACAGCAAGGAAAGACCCGGCGGTGAAGGGGCGGGTGGCGGGGGGGGCAGGAAGGGAGGAAGAAGAGAGAGAGAAAGGGAGCACGAGAAAAGTCAATCGTGGTACTTACTTCGCCCGAAATCTCCGGGGCCTAAGCATGGTGGCAACCCATGAAGATGCCGACCCGCTGCGCGGGCGCTTCGCGGAGCCGCCGGGGCGGCGGCGGCGGAGGCGAGTATCGCGGCAGCCGGGGAGGCTCGGTGCGGATCGCACACAAACACCCCCCGCACGCAGGCGGCGCCGAGACACCCGCGCTCGCACAGGGGCGCACACACACACGCACACACACACACACACACTCACATGCGCGCGGGCGCGTGCCCGAGCAGCCGCGGGGGCGCGCTCCTGCACAGCGAGGGCGGGGGGCGGCCGGCGGAGGGGCGCGCTTTCGCCGCCGCCGCTGAGCGCAGCGGGAGGGGGAGCGGTGGGAGGGGAAGGCGGGGCGGTGGCGGGGAGCGGGGGCTGAGAGGGGCGGGGGGTGTCGAGGGTAGGAGAGAGGCGGAAGGGGTGACGAGGGAGGCGGGAGGGAGGGTCCGCGGGGGAGGGCCGCGGTCCAGGGCGGTGGGGCGGGTGTCCCCAGCTGACGGCGCGACGGGCAGTCGGCCCCGCTCGGCACTACGCACCCCGCACGCACGGTCACACACCGCACACGCGCAGGCACACACATGCCGATACGAGCGCCGCGCCCCCGTCACACCCCCACCCCCACGCACTCCGGGGCTGTACTCACACTTTCCCCAGCACTGGCCAACTTTCCCCGCGCTCCGCCGCCGCCCTGGACGCCGACCCCGCTCTTCCCCAAACCCTCGGGCCGTAGTCCCGGGGCCCGGCCGTCCGCGGTAGGGAGCGGAGAGGCAGCGCAGCCGCCCCCGTCCTCTCCCTGCGGCGCTCCTTGGCCATGGCTGGGCGGAGCAGCGCGGAGCGGGTGCCAGGAGCCAGTGGCCCGGCGGCCACCGCTGCTGTTTCTGACTGTGCCGGAGCCTCCGCTGCATACGCGGAGACCGTAGGGAATTGGGTGGTCGCGTGAAAAGGAAACGGCGGGTTTCAATACGCGCATCCTCCGAAACCGGGGACGCGGGGTGTGTGTCTGGGGCGCTGAGTTTATGTTTACCCCTCTGCCCACTCCAGCCACGGAGTGTGGAGCGGGTCGGAGTGGGGATGCAGCAGCAACAACTAAACCACTCTGCGGGCGCCCCCCATACCCAGGCGGTCCCCGCGGCCGCGGGGCGGTGTGATGCCTTCCGTCGCCGCCAGGTGGCAGCGCAGGGCGGCGGATGGGCCGCGCCGGCTTGCACAGGGGCCGCCCCGCGGGCGCGCTGCCCCTGGCCCCGGGCAGCCCCGCAGGGCGGGCGGGCGCTGCGCAGGGGTATCCCGGGGGGCGTTGGGCTGCCGGGCGGCGTTGGTGGTTGCGACGGGGAGAAACGAAGTAGGCGACGCCGCGCTGACTGCATTATCTTTGTTGCCGGTTCGAAGAACTGCCGTTATTTCATTTGCATACGGAACATGGAGGGATATTTGTGTGAGCAAAGCTGGCAGTGGCAGGGGTGATGGTTTTTACGTTTAGCTTTAGTTTTTTATTTTCTGCGAAATTACATATTTGGCTGAACTTCAAAGAAAAAAGGTAATTTAATTGCATACATGCAAAGATGTGCACATGTTCACATTTGTGTATTCTTTACTGTGATGTGCTGTATACATTTTAGTATGTAAATCAAATAGGTGTTGTGCATAAAGGAACACATAAAGTACATCCCATGTGCACAGCACAGCATCCCTCTCTAAATCAAAAGGTAATACTAGACGTAGTTGTGCCTTCACAGGTTTTCTTGTGCCAGTCTAAACACTAAAGAGGGAAGAATACTCTACATATGATATGTGCATTCATCACATCTATTATATCTTCAGCAGACCTCTGTCAACTCATATCTTAAGATCCCAACATGCTAAATCCAAGGATGAGTGAAGAGAAATACTTTTTTTTTTTTTTTTTTTTTAATGCTGAACCTTCCCTAAAAGGTGTATTCTTCTCCTTGAAAATGTAAAAGGAGTGTGACTCAAATAATCCTTTTTTTCCTAGGCCTGAAATAAGTAAGATCTGGTGTTTGGATGGAAGACAACTTTCTTATATAAACCAGGTAATATTCTTGACCTTGTGGAAGCTTTTGGAAAGCAGCTTAATGGGACAAAGTACTTCTGTTATTAAAGAATCTCTGACATTCCTGTTTTGATGCAAAACCATTTGTTTCAGTGGAAGGTTTTGTATGGCTTCAGACTGATTTCTGAGATACTACTTTCAGTCAGGAAAAGAATACCAAATTACTCAGGGCACTTCCCCCCACCCCACCTCCATTCTTACTGCTTTTCTAGTATTCCACATTAAATATATGATGATAGTGGAATAAAAAGAATTTACAGATTGTAAATAGGGATGTTTTAGAGGAGTTTCTTATGACCTCACTATTTTTGAAAATCGTTTTTGTTTTGAATTAATAATTCTGGTTTTGAATATATGGGATTTTATGCATGTATGCTTTCATTTTTAAGGCTTATCATATTTATAGCATCTGTCTGTGTTTCTATGCTATTTTTCTCTCTGACACACAAAATTAGACACACATAAATACTTTTTTATTCATAGGAGAGATATTTTAAGAAACCTTGGCAGCTAGGCTGAGCTTATTTCTTTCAATGAAACAATTTTGGAAAAGTTGACATTTTATAAACCTGAAATAATGTTAAAAACCATTTTGTAAAAGTCAGTAAGGTACATATGTTTCAGTTTAATTATTCTGGTCCTGTGTAATGAGATATTGAAAAATACAATGAATAGAAAAATCTGATTTAATGAAATTTTACTTGCAAGTTGTTAGACTCCTAGATTATTTTGGTAATACACACAAGGTTTAAATAGTTATTGGTGTAGAACTATTATGCTGCTGTTCCATTCATTCTTATTCTGATTAACATTATAGTTTTGGTAAAACACCTTAAAGTTCTGTATAGTTTTGCAGAATATTTATTTCAAATGCATGACTACCATAAGGGCACAGCTCTGTTTCCTTGCTGAAACCAGTAAGGAATTACACTCCATTTGAATGGAGTCTACATAATCTGAAAGTATTCCTTACAGTGGAAAGTTATATTTGAATATTTGAACTAGGACTGTCATTATAAACCTGAGCGCACAGACATCAAACAGTGCTGATAAATTTATGATAAACAAATATTTATTTATTACTATAGTGTGTTGCCTTTTGCTAATTTATCTTTCATCTCCTTTTCATTAAACCGGGAGATTCTAAAAACCTTTAAACGGAAAAACTCATGAGGAAAGTTGGAAGTAACTCATATAGTCGTCATATGGAATACAAATAGAGGGACATGAATGAGGATGGTACAACAGAAAAGACAGATAAGCAAAAGGATATTATGAATATATGGATTATAACTGGAATAACTTGTAACTGTGCAGGTCTATACCCTTTCTATAGTACTTCAGTGAAAAAGAGTAGCAGGAACAGTTGATACAGCCTGTGGAACCAGACATTAGGAGAAAACTGGAAGGTACCAAATTTGTAAGTGAAATATGTTGGAACTGAAGGATACATACTGTTTAGGAAAGACAAAAAAAGTGGTGAAATAATTTCATGTTAATGCATTTAAAACTGTTAAGGAGTAAAGACTGTTAAGACTGCAATAAAGTTAGATTTGAGAGTGAAGATGAAATAGTGTCTGAATGAAAACTGTTGAGTAAAAGGTTGGAAAACAAATTCATGGGATGCAATCTATTATGAATCTGCTTGTACAGACTTGATTTGGACAATAATACCTAAAAAGACAAGAAAAAAAGGAAAAAAAATCATATTGTGTGATTATGCAATTTGTGTGCTTTCTCACAGGCAAATAGAAAAAAAATTAACCAATGATGTTGAGGATAACATGAATCTGAATGGAATAGAGGATAGGTTCTTCTGTGGAACAAATACTGAGCAAGCAAGAGGCAAGGATAACTTCGACATAATTTTAATGAATTATAGGATCTGCAGGAAAAACGCATGGTAGATAATTATCTTAACTAGTGGTTTTGAGCTTTTCCACTTTGTGTGAAGTTGCAAGACAGAAAAAATGTGGAGGATCTGTAACTGTAGTCCAGTGTTTCAGAAAGGCAAACTGAGAAACAAAAAGTTTAGTGAGATCGTCTTGATTAAGGAGCACCAGAATTAATGTTCAGATAAGGCATGATATTACCTTGTGTAAAAAATTGCAAATGCTATTGAATGTTTACATTCGGGAGAGGACAAACAAAAAACCCCCCAAGCAACTGGGATGAGAAAGAATTCCCAGAAGGTAGAAAACTTAAGCAAGTTATTAAGAGTAATCACAAAACCTATAAAGAATGAAAAAGAGATATTGATCAGCAGGGAGAAATCTGTATCAGAAGTCAGAAGGTATAAAACCAAAGTGAGAGTGGTCAGAAACCTTGTTAAACCAAAACTTACACAGAAAACGGGAACGTAGTAGAAACTTCGTAAGCCATGTAAGTAAAATTAGAACTAAAGAAGTGGCCTGGATGTTAAAAGATGGGGTGGATATTAAGAATAAAATAGGTCTGGACTAAATAGTTACTGGAAATGTTGCCTCTTTTTCTGGTAAGAATGTATATATAAAATTTGATATATAATGGAAGTAGGAATAGGGTGAGATAAATCACATCATCATTGTATCAGGTACTGTATGGCATAAGAAGCTTATGGTCCTGTATGGTCCAGAAAATTTCTGTCCTAGAGTGCTGAAATGATTAAAACATAAAATACAATTCCAGAAGAAAGCAAGCTCAGAACTTCCAAGAAGCTCAGACAGTGCATAATGTTGAGAGGGGAGTTACCTGAATGGATGGAAGTCATTAGTAGAGTTTCTTGGTGATCAGCTTTGAGCTTGGTACTGATTTCAGGATATAAGGTAAGCAGGTCTGGGCAGAATTTGTAGACCATACAAAACTAAAGCTCTCTCTGAGAACCAGATAATGAGACAAGAAAACTTCTATATACATGCTATATGTAATTATACCTGTGTGTGTATATATATATATATATACACACACACAAATACATACATATGTATATCTCTGTGTGCCTGTATTTCTGTCAAGATACATATATATGCAAATATATATACACTATATGCATATTTACAAATTTGATGTTACTATCAATATTTTAATATGTCAATATTTATGAATTTCATTCATGTGTATCTATGTATTATTTTATTTTGGCCTGGGCTGATAGGAATGGTGTGAAATTGGATACTGCAATCTACAAAATTATGAATGAAAACTTTTGCTATAAACTTGGAAGATCAAATTTTATCCAAAATTATAAAAATATTAAGGTAGTGGTCAATCAGAAAGTAACTATATTTTGCCATTATAAAAGAAGTACCAGTTTAAAGGGAAAAGAGAAATATGATTCTATAAGGTATTAGGCAGGATTGTTCTAATAGGTGGGCAGGTGTTACTAATATTGTAACGGATGTGCTTTTTCATTAGTTCCTTTTGTATTATGCATGGTTCTAGTCGTACATTCAGAGACGATCTCAAAATGAAATTTAAAGATCAGAAAAAAACTAGGGTCATTAGGGCATGGAAAATGTGTCTACAGAAGAGAATTTTTTTTTTAAAGGCATACATAGCCAAATAGAAATTGAGAGGGCATGTGATTCCTTACAAATGCTTTTTTAGTTAAATACTAAAAAGACAGAAGTAATTTGAACTAAAGAGTGAACTTGGCATGTCATCAAACATTTATATTCACTGACTGTCTGAGAAGTGAGATACTAGAAATGTCTTCCAAATAGGCAATCAGGCCAATAAACCAACATTGTTTTAAGACAGAACTTGAAGAGCTTACAGAAAAATTTGTGTCATTGAATGGGGCAGTTCATGATAGGAAAGTGGCATTTGTGCCGAGTTAGGAAGGAAAGGTCTTTTTGAAAAAGATGGAATATGGTTGTTCTACATTTATGCTGTATCTGTTCTCTGCCTCAGGGGTTACTGCATGCTCTCAGGTCAGAAAAAGGTGTTTTCTCCCCTTATTGTGTAATTTAGATTCTGAGTTCTGTTCAAGTCTGTCTTTCTTTTGTTCTCCTTTGTAAAGTGGGACATATTTTAATTCTTAGAACATTCTGCAAACAATTTCCAACATATTTTCTCCTATTGCAAAGGCCTCAGTTGACCATTGGTGGTGCCCTTGTTCCTCTTCTCTTCCCCTTCTCCCCTTCTTTTTTTCTTTTTTTTTCCCCAAGGAATATTAAAGGTCTGGTTTTTGGTCTTTACTGAGAATTAAAGGTTTTGAGTCAGTATGGGAAAGTTGGTAATACTATCTAGAGTAAAAGTTCTGCATTTTTTTTTAATTTATTTTTTTACTACATACCTAGTATATGGTAACCCACAACTCTGAGGATGCAGATATTTAGATGATCCCTTCAAGCTCTATGTTCTTATGCTTCCTATTACTAGTTCTTATGAAAATAATGTTCATCTCTGTTCCATTCTTCTGAAAATACTATCTAAGCTTTCAGCATTTTCAATAGGACATGGTATGGATTAAGCGACATAGGAAAAATCTCTCTAAAATTTCCTAAACTCTTCTGTCATTATACATCACTTCTAATGTTTCATCTCTCTTATCTCCCTGCTATTTTTAGGATTATAAAATAATTAACATTATATTACATCAAATACATCTAATATTAGGTATCTAAATCTATCCATAATAACTGAAATAAAAGAGTTCTGGTTTCATGTGGGTCTGAACACTTCTTCTGGGGTAGCTTCTTAGGTTTTTTAGTAGAAATTGTAGGATAGGGATTGCACAGATGTTTATTCATATTCTCAAACACAAGGATAATCTTAAGTTACAAATATATTAAGTTATTCTTACTTTATTTCTGCTTTAACTTTTATGCAGTAAGTAAAACAGATTTATCAGGAGAAACTCAGAGAATTATCAAGTGTTTTCTGTCTTAATGGTTAAAATGTTTAATAGAAGGACATAGGTTAACATTTTTACTCCAGATTAGTTACTAGAAATTTGAATATGGTCAGTATACTCTCCTTCAAACATATAGACTGTCCTAGCTTGTTCCTGTTCACTTTGGGGAAGTTAAGGATCCCATAAGAATTTCTGTTGAACTGTGCCTCACAAGCAAAAAAATTGGGGAAGTCAGAAATTGAAAATCAGTGATTATGTGTAAATTAGACTTCCAAGTGATGTAGTAGTAACAGCACTAATCTGATTCCTAATATCTATGAAAAAATGCTGTCTAGTTAAATGTTATTGGCAATAAAATATACAGTAAGCAATATAGAATCTTGAGGCACATGAAAGTATACTGCAAGAACTTTGGCAGTCTCAGTGGCTTCTGAATACTGGATCTAGACACTGTAAATAATAGGTAGGAGAATATATATTTTTTTTCAAACTTAGCCCTTTGTGATTGCAAGCGGATACTGGTGCTTAGCTTTATGTTTTATCATTTGTATAGTTTTGTGTGAGAATCATCAGTTGGTTTATTTTTCTTTTTTGGAGTGTTAGCTGAGACAACCTATCTGCATACACAGTAATTTATATTAAAAAAAAACCAACAACCTTCATTTTGATTTCTAAAAAACAAATCCAGTCTTACAGATTTCTGTATTGTATGTATAAACATATATTTACAAAATACAGACATGATACATGTTATTTTCACATATTTATATATATGCATTCACTTAATAATATAGAGTAGGCTGTTTCTTAATGAGAGAGTTTGGTCTTTAAGATAATATGAAGTTTTATTTACAAAGTGATAATCAAAAAATCAATCTATTACTTAACCATTCTGCCTAGTAGGCAGTATAACTATGTTATGTTGCATGAAAAGGAATGGTTTGGTTTTTTTAAGTGTGTGGACTCACTGCAGTAAAAGCACAGAAGCCTTGCAGTGAGCTGAAGTAGTATGTTTGGGGTATTATGCGTGATCTGGATTTCATACCAGAGGTGACTCCTCCAGGTCTTCTGACTGGGGAGCTTTCATGGGTTGCTGCCACTAGGTGTCCCTATATGCACCTGTGTGCAGGAAAACGCTTGATGAAAACATCAGCTGAGGGAGAGGAAGAAGTGAAAATGAGCAGGAGTAGTAGAAAACTGGATAGGAAACTTTCTTTGTGATTTTTAGAATTCTGTTTGACAACAATCTTGCACGTTACTGAAGAGGACATTAATAGATTCATGGTTGTGCAGTTGGATTTCAAAACAAACTTGTAAAAACATGGATATTAATGTCATCTTAGATTGGTCTTTGTGATATTATATATGTATAAATTGGGAAAAATCTTCTAAAAACATGTCACTTTAAATTTTCTATTTCATAAATTTATTATAATTTTTAAACTAGTCATACAGGTTGATATAAAACAACATTTCAGGAGTAAACTCTTTTAACTAATTATGTCTAAGAGCGATGAAGGAACATATGTATTGTGATTAGCTTCTCTACCATCCTGATAAACGTGAAGTTTCAAGAATTAAAAGCGTTTGGTGGATTGTATAGCCATCTAACCCTTACAATTGAATTTTAAATAGATTACCCATAACAGAAAATAATTTTGTTTATGCCACAATTCTTTTCATAATCAAACTTTTATTAAATGTTATGCAAGCATTCTCCTAGTAGGCTAGTTGTTTAATCAAACTCAGCAGCCATTATGACAGGAGAGCTTTAAAATTATTATTATTATTATTATTATTATTATTATTATTATTATTATTATTATTATTATTATTATTATTATTATTATTATTATTAAACTGCAAAGAGGTGTGAAGATATATTCTCTCAGTCATAATAAGCAAGATACTTCAACAGACACATCAGAGGATTAAATTGTTATTCTGTAGCATCAAAAGGTAGCATGTATAACACTGAGAGCTGGATTATACTGTTATTGTCTAGAAACTGGGAGTACTTGAGCAGTGCCTTCCCTTTTTCAAAATACAGACCTTTACTTAAGAAACAAACAAACAAGCAAACAAGTTTCATCCTTCTCATTACTATTCAAAACATGACTATAGAAAAGCTGCTTTTCTGAACCTGCAGTCAATAATGCTGAAACTAATTCTGAGCTTAATTGTTTTGAATTTATAGAGAACAATTATTCTTTTTTTGAGATTTCAGCACTGTTAAACATTTTACTGCTGGACATTTGTATCACACATAGTGTAAGAATTTGGGATTAGGAAAAGAGGTTTATTTTAAAGGTATTTACTAACAACATAATTTTATTGGAATGTATTTACTGGTTTTAAGAGAGCTGTGGTCTTTGTTTCATAGTTGAGTCCACAGTCTTTTAACTCAAAGGTGAGAGAGTTACAAGTCCACTGCACTGAAAAGTCCTGAATTGATGAATGCATTCATAAACCGTAGCTTGTTATTATTAGTCAGCCTTGTCTACTTCATGTTACTGATTCTTCTTTGGAAATAAACTGACTGAAAAAGTGAAAACAACTCGTATCAAGACAGATATGATGATCTAGTATTTGGTCTGGGTTTTTACTTACCTACTTTAAATTATGTTAAACTAAAATGCCACTATAAACCCCACATGGTTAATTTTCCATTTCTGTTTTTGACAAAAACTGAATTAATTTACTTGTGTGTTCCATATGTATCTTCACTACAGATTTTTAGCTGGAGAAATCTAGTACTATCGTGTCAAGCTTTCTGACCCTTGTAGATATCACAAGTATGTAATCCCTAGTCATTCATCATATGCTGCTGCTTGCAGCATACTCTTTCAAATAAACAGTGTATTTTTAAATACCATATGTATTATTTATTTAGAGCAAGAAATATTAAATATTTTGATTTTGTGAAAAAAAAAAGTTGTATCATGGATTCATATGGCATTATCATGTAGCTGTTGAACAGTAAATTAATAATCCCTTATGTTTCTTTAGCACACATTATTATGATGTGCCCCCATCTCTTTTTTGTTTCTTTTTCTAATCCTTATTAAACTGCAGTTATGATTTTTAAAATTTTATTAGTAATTTCAGATTTTGAGTCATAACCATTTCTGCAATTTATTTTTCTGTTTCTAATCAAATTACCTTTGCATTTTATTGCAGAGTTTCCTAACTTGCATAAATCTTTTTTCATTCTGGACCAAACTCTGACGTTATGGGTAGCATTTCACTCCACCGATTCTATTAATCCAGAAAAATGAAAGCCCCAGTAACAAAATTTGTGAGCAGAGAGACTTCACTTTTCTTTTTGGTACTTCTCCATTGAAAGTTCATATTTTTTAATCTTTCAAAGTAGTTGCGATAGGTGACATTCACCCCATTTCTCAAATCCTCTTTATGATAATATGCCCTGCATTTGTTCAGGTTAAGATTTAAACCTAAAGTACCTGTAGGTTCCTTGCTCACAAGTCTGTTCCACTTTCTGAGTTCTGCTTTGCAGAGCATGATGTCAGTGGACAGTCAAACCAGTAAGACAAAACTTTTAAACTGTTCCAATGTAAGTAAAATATTTTTTTCCAAATTATTCTATAATTATTTATTATATAATTTCATTTTTATTTTTTTGCAAGTAGGAATAAAATTTGAATGCCTGAAATACAGTCATAAGAAATAGCTCTGGAGATGCCATACAGCTTTACTTCATCATTTGCACGCCTGCAAAAGTTATTTATTGGCTTGAATTCTCTTCCACTATGGGTTTCAGTAAAAGTTTGTTGATAACGACAGATTATGAAGTTAAAACTTCAATGAACTATGAAACACATTAACTTATAACTGGAGTTAAACCTGTGGATAGAATTTCAGGGACTTGCATACTAAAAGGGGGCTGAGATGGACTTCATGTGAGTCAGAATATAATGCAAAATAGTTCCGCTCAGAAGAGCTCTTCTGTGACACCCAACCTGAAGAGGCAAGAAATAGCTCCTGTGGGAGACAAGCTGTACTTACTGGAAACATTCAAGCACAGCAAATTGGTACTGGAGCCTATTTTAATGGAGGCTTATATACTCTAGGCTGTCTCTGTATTTAATGATAAACAGGTGTTAAAAGCCTCCTTAAGAACTGAATCACCCTCTCAAGATAGCTATTTCTTTCAGTTGACTATGTCTCTTTGTCCCTCAGGGAAAGTAGGGATCTAAGATAATTTAAAGGCTCATTTAAGTGCTGAGAGCTAGATGGGAGAAAGTCAAGTTCAAGAATCTATTTTTGGCTATGCCAGAACTCACTAAAAATGAGTAAGCATCCATGCTGCTAACCTCGGTTTTGGAAATTAAGAGAAGCAGCTTATATGAAAGATCTACGCTATTATGTTATGTTCTTTAAAGGTTACTAATGAGAAATCTGAGTTTGAGGTTGTGTCTGTGGGAAGTGTTTAATCATACAACAGATGAATTAACAAATCTGAGGGACAAAAGATTCTGCGTCAGTCAAAAATTATGTTTGACTGAGTCAGACTGCTAACAGAAGTTTTTATTAACCTGTATCAAAATGTTCCATGATGTGTTATAGTTCAGTACAAACCTGTTCAAGAGTTAATTAGCCTTACATTCCACCTTCACATCTCCCAAAAGAAACACAGTGCACATGGCGAGTTCACAGTTGTTTGCTGAGATGTTGTAGGTCTTAAAACCGACTCATGACTTCAGATCTTCTCATTGCTCTGCTGAGTTTTTTTTCCAGTGCTGTTTGCTGACCTTCTAAGTTTTCTGCAGTCCATTTGTTTTGGGAGCATGGAGAATCAGGAGCTGTCTCGTGTCAAACCTTTAACAAAGCTCTTTAGCATAAGTGACATGCCATACATAAACATATCATCTACATCATGGGTGTCAAACTCATTTTCCCTGGAGCCCACATGAGCCTCACGGTTGCCTTCAAAGAGCTGAATGTAAATTTAGCACTGGATAAATGTAGCAGTATTTACATTTATCCAGTACCAAAACTACATTCAGCCCTTTGAAGGCAACTGCAAGGCTCATGTGACTTCTGATGAAAATTAATTTGACACCCCTGATCTACATCCTTATATCTACTACAGAAAGGTCTTGAAAGAAGTCTTTCCTTGTCATATCCTTCAACATATGTGCTCCAAGAAAGTGATAGCCATTACAATGTTTATACCAATTCAGAGAGTGAGGAATATCTCCTCTCTCCAGCCTTAACATTGTGACTCATCACAGCTACCTTCTCCTGACCTTAGCCACCAACAACTTAACGAGATACAGGCACTTATACTGATACCAGATAATGACACTTATACTGAGGATGTTGGAAATACCTAATGTTAGCTTAGCTCTACATTTTTTTCAAGCATAAATATTTTTTGAAAAGCAGTTAAAAACAACTGCCATATGTAGACACTAGCTTTAGTACCATCCCACAGCATTTTCAATCTAAATGCTATAAGCTAACATCAGGAAGCTTTGCCTGGAGAATTTTGTGGCTTTTTTCATACCTTACAATATTCTGGCAACTGCTAACAGAGATTTTATTTTGTTTCTTCTTGTTATTCTGTTGTTGTTAGTCTGTTGATTGTGGCATTGTTCTGGTTTCTTTACAAAACATCTAATATGATTTGATTCTGCTACAAATCCTATATTTACTGTATTATATAAAGTACATATTTTCTATGCTTAAGTTAATGTCTTGTGTTTTTTTCATTTAATTTTTTCTTTCCAGCTCTGTGTCTCTGAATGCCGGTGTAATTTTATACCAAATTGTTGGTTTTACAGATCATTAGAAACAGAGTAACAGAGTATTTGTCTCAGCTGTCCCAAATATGTCGTTCAAGGAATATTCCAGGAAAAGTATACCCCTCCCAGCATGCTGTTTTATTGTAAAATGTGGTGAGACTACTCCTTTCTTTTAGAAGTTTAGTGATAAGAAATTTTGACCAAGGAACTTGATAACATGAGTTTAACTGCCTCTTCAAATTGACAGGTTTCAAAATCACTTCTTCCCAGTCAGAGGAAGCTCTGAGCATAGCAGGCCAGGCTTTTATATTTTATAAAGCTATTTATGGATGTAAACCTTTAATATTTTTACTCTGTTTCATTTGGCTTCTTTACACATCCTTTTTTCATTTGTAATATGCAGTTAATAATCTTTCAAATGATCCGTGCAGCCTTAGCCTGGCATTCTGCTCCAGGAATGTCTTTTTAGTCACTGACTGCAGTATTCAATTTGTTCTTATAGTAGTTCGGCATGACCTTTTCAAACTCTAAATGAACAAGGGCAGGGTTACTTTTTCAGTCATTTAAATGAACCAATATGATAACAGCTATATGAACCTGCAGTGCTTAGCATAGTAGTTATCAGTGTTGGCTAGATCCTCCACACGCTGACAGTACTGTTTTAAAAAGATATCGTTTCCTTTGGTGACATTTTCACCAAAGATGTGAAGTGACTCAATAACTGAAGGTCAATGCTTGCAGTTATATTTTCAAGTTTAAAAAATGTATTTGTAAACAGCTCAGAGTTTACAAAGATCTGGAGAGATAACTTTATGATCAAGGGAAAAATCCTCTACAGTTCCATTAGAATAAAATGTGCAGATATTATTAATATTTTCTTCCCTTCCACCCCACATGCCTATCTTACCTATTCAGTGGAGAATAAATGATCATAATTACCAGACTCTTGAATATTCTCATGTAAATAGAAACCAATTCCAGAGACTCTAAAGATTAATGTGAGATGAACTTTGAGATCCGGATGAAGTCTAGTGTATGGCATTATATGTTTCCAGCTGATCACTTGTTTTGCAAGATGCTCTCCATTAAAATGCACCAGGATACATAAATGTGCCAAACTATAATTTTCAAAACTTCTAAGTGAATAAGACCTCAGAATTCAGTTTCACAGCATGGAATTTTCTACTCCTCTGTGAATTAACTTTGTGATGGGGATAATTTCTTTATTTGAAATCAGCTAGATGATACGTACTGAAAAATTCTGGATACATTCTGGAATACCTACTACATGCTGAAAAATACTGAAAAATAGTATTTTCTTGATGCAGTGTACTAAAGCAGGATGATTTTAATTCTTCAATGCATTTTTTTTTTCCTGGGGTATACCCTCCTGTTCTCTTCCAATATTTTCTATATTGCAGATATGATAAAGTAACAATACAAGACTTACACTTTCCTGTGCTTTACACAGCATATGGTCACGACATAGTTCAAAGGCAGCATTGAATCTGCTTCTCCTAAAGACTTTTAAGGTCAGTCTGACTCCTGAATAAGGTTCTTCTCCACTGAAAACTGTCACAGCAGCATGATAAGGGGGTAAAACACTTGCAGTATCAGCTCAAGAGAAACATGAAGGGAAGTGGCTCTGCAGATGGCAGGCTGCATATAAAGGTCCTAGAGGTGTAACTCTCCTACATGCATGCATATATATATGCATGTGTATGTCTGTGTGTATGTATAGGAGAGCATATAAATACATTTCTTCTAAATATAACTCTCCTATTTTATATGTACAGGTATAACTCCGTCTTTTTTGGGGACTGTGCTTTACTACCCAGTAGTAATGCGTCATTCCTCGCTCTTTTGCCTTCTTCAAGGTACCACACAAATACACAAGATAAGTGATCAAATAGTGCCCCAAGACACAGTGACTGCATTTTTCCTTGCCTGCATGCAGGGTGTGTGAATATAGGCATAATTTTTCTACATTTTCCACTACTAATTTGACTCCATAACAGTAAAGCAGGATCTGTCCTTTTAGATGAGATTTTCACACAGGCAGAGATGTGCATGCTTGGTGATTTTGGGTACTGTGATGATTCTGTAAGTTGCATACAATAAGGAATTGAATATATCCGTAGCAACTGCAAGTGGAATATCACATGCCATTTTGTGACAATGAATCTAGATAAAGTGGAGGCATTTGAAAAGGAGCTAAGGACCACAGTTATGCATCTAACAGCTTTTTGAAAACATGTTTGCAATCAGTGAAAGTTCAATGTCTAAATACCTTGGAGAATCTGGGTGTGCAGCACCCAGATGCTGGGTGGCAGCATCATAGTAATTACTAAGAAGGCTGTGTGTCATTCCCAAGATAGGGAAAAATAAACCAGAGCATATGATCAATACACTTTCTAAGCTGAAAGGTTGTGGGGTTAAAAAAGGAAAATTCAGGATAAAGAACAGTGTCTTAAATATATTCCTTACCAAGAAAACAGTTTAAATCTCACCAGTTTTAATTGAGATTGAATAAATAATGATTTTAAAATACACTGTTGGAACAAATTCTATTTCAGCTGAGTTGATCATGCTGTTCAAAAAGTAATTTTTGTTTCTAACATCTTTAAACATTTTGAGGTTATTTTTCTGATAGGGTGCTTGAGTACTTGAAGTGTAAGTTCCTTCTTACATGGTCTCTATAGCACTCTGTTGCAATGTGGTTTTGACCCTGCATTTTGATGGTACTCCTTTTACCTACTGATGCTCCTCAGTTTCAAGTATACAGGAAGTGCAAAACAGACAACTCACAATCCCTATATGGAGAAAGAAAGATCAGCAGATTTTACACACGTTTAGATATGCCTACTCTGTCATGCATACATTTAGAGCATTTTGCAGCCACACTAGAGTGGCTGTTTTGGAGCTTTTCCAGAAGCTCAGCTTTGAGTCAAAGAGAGAAGTCTACAATTACAAAGAACCATTCACAGCTGTCAGAAGTTAGCTGTCTGTGGGACTCAAAGTACAGCTGCAGTTTTTCCAGAATACTGACAACTTCTGTGGCAACCAGAGCCTGTTCACTAGCACTGGTATTTCTGGTGCTTTATCAGAAAAAAAGTCTCAGTGCCCTATGCCTGTAATTTTCATTGCCTGATTTTATTGCTCTTTTATTGTTTTGTATTCCAATGACATATTGCAGTTTTCTTCTGAAGTTAGGAAGTTATAAGATATCAAGTTTTGAAATAAAATGCTTATTATCTTCAGGGTTTTTTCTTAAGCTTCCTGAATGAACAGAAAGCAGTTAACTCTGTGTTTTAGTTTCTGTAAGTCATAAAATTGGGTTTGTTGCATTTATGAAGAAAAAACAGAAGTAATATTTAAACTAAATAGGACTGATGGGATTGTATCCTCTCAGTTTGCCACAGTAAGAAGTATAGTCATATCCTTCTCTTTTTACTTCAGTAAGGATGCTATCTGCAACTCCATTTCTCCTGCAGACACTCTGAATGTTCCTCATTTTTCGTTCATCTTGAATATATAGAGAAACAAATACATTGTGATGTAATGAAGTATAAAATTTCATTTTCATTTGTGGAATTCCTCTGCAACTGCATTTCTCAGAAATACAGCAATAACCTGAGCTAAAATGTTGGTGTTATGCCACATTTTCTGAATTATTTTTTCTAATCTCCTTCTCTCATTGTCTACTTGAAAAGTTTGCATAATTATAGCACAGAGATAAAAAACAACTGGGAACAGAAACCATACTTTCTTATTTCTTCTGGAAAGTGCACAGTACACATTAGAATAGTATAAAACTGTAAACAGTGCCATTTTCTGAACTATACTCCAGAATGTCATCTTAAAAAATATGTCAAAAACAAAAGGAGAGGAGAGGGAAAAAAAAAAAACAAACTACAATGAAGCCAGAGAGACAAAATCATAGATTTGACACCAGTTAAGAATTACAATCAGGATAGTTTTTATGACCTATTTTTATGTGTAAAGCAATTTCAAAATTTTATTTTAACTAAGTTGGTGTGGGGTTTTTTTTGTGGTTTTGTTTTTTTTTTTTTTTCCCTCATGACTAAATCTGGTAATTTTCAGGCTACCATTTTATGTATGAAAATTTTAAGTGCTAATGCAGAGGGAACTTAGAGCTTAGCCAAGGAACCTTGGCCCAAATCTCTTTTATTTATTTTTCTTTGTGTTACTTGGAAATAGCCTAAACTGTTTGCCAGTTCATACAAGGAATCACTGTTAAGAAGAAGGAGGGGAGGAAAGAGGGGGATGACATTTTAAGAATCCTGACTTCTCTTTGGTTTTAATTTCCGACCCTGATCCACCTTACTTGTATGTATCTTACCACTTTAAACTTTATTACCTTCTTGAGGCTGACTATGTAGCATAGAAATGTGGAAGGCTGCTGAGGAGTTACAGCGAAAATCCCTCTGCAACTGTGTCTGGGTGTATCAGGCTGTCAAGCTGCTCTCCTAAGTGTAGCATAGTAACTGACTGCTGCTCAGTGGGAGCCTATCTAGATATTCAGTTTCTCTGAGCACACTGATTTTAGCTTTAAACTTCTCTACTAATTTCCAGAAAAAAAAAAAGTAGTGTATTAATGTAAAAGACCTGTAAATGCATGTTTCTCAGGAGTTTTGTTGTTCTTAAAAAAAAATCTTTTTTTTCAAGTTTCTTTTTCTTCTGCAGTAATAAGTGGATGCCACAGGCCAGTGATTTTGGATGTATCTGTGATATCAATATCACAGGTACCAAAGTATTTGTACAAATGCCTCTGTGCCTTGTCATGTACCAGATTTCCTCAGGAAGACAATCTCTTGGATTTGAATATGTTGCCATATTGTGAGTAATGCTGCCTTGCTATATTAAATTGTGCATCAGGATGCCACTCAGTGAAAATTACTTGTCCTCTGAGTTGCCATTACTTGTTAGTTTAACATAGTAAGTTTTTTTTGGTTGGTTGGTAGTTTTTATGTTTTTACTGAGGCTTTTTCTTGCCCTTCTTTTTGAAAGCCAGATCCAAATCACAGTATTTTAGTCATTCACCATTATCAAATCACCCTAAGCATCGTAACATATATATAAATGGGTGAGATGACCTCCATGGTTTAAAAAATATTCAAAAAACACTGTTGAAAAAGTCTGTGAAAATCAGTAGCCAAAGAGAGACTCAAGAAAGAAATTTGATAGTTTATTTCAAAATATATGGTATTAAGTATATTTTCTTCCCATTCCTGAAAGCAGGGGAGAAAAGCTATGTCAACAGATGTGTTTGTTACTCCACCTTGTGAAGCCCAAGAAAATATTTATAACAAATAGCACATTATTATTGCATTGCCATCATGTTGCCACAGGTTTCTAAGCAGCCTTGAGGCACTCACTTTCTAAACCATTGGGAGCTCTCTATCTCATGAAATTTGACGTACCCTTTTTGGCTAGAAAAGTACTCAAATGAAGTCATCTTTCATCATCTCAGGACTTGCAAGTTGTCAAAAGACTAGACTTCCACGAGGGATAAAAAAGAGTAGATATTTGTCATTGTTTGAATTCTGTATTCCACTTTGGTCACTGTTTATGGAATAAAAGGTTAAATGCTCAGCAAAAAAAACATGATATAACTTGAAATGTTATTGCTTGCTCTTTGTGAAACCTTCCTTGTACCATGTTTTCTAGCACAATAATAAACTGTCACTCAGTTACTCTGAAAAGCAGAAGAGGTGATGATGGAAACATTTTTTTAATAATGTCTGATTAGTACAGGGAACCTGTAATAACTTGGTAGCCCTTGAGCGATATGTTTATCCAGACTCAAGAGGTAAATGCTATATGGATAACGCAAAAGTTCAGAGTTTAACTGTTGAAATAAATAAGATTTTTGGAATGGAGATGATCAGTGGGAGTGGGTAGAGAATTGAAAGGACAAAACCAAGAAAATCTCATGGATCAAATTAGAGTTTACTAAGTGAAGAGGAACAAAGCAAAGCAAAACAAGTGACGCATAGGAAATCACTCACCACTTCTCACTAGCAGACCAATGCCCAACCAGTTGCAAACCAATGCCTTCCTTAAAAAAACTACCTCCTCTCCAGACCTTCCCTCCATTTTATTGCTAAGCATGGTTTTAGATGGTATTGAATACTCCTTTAGTCTCAGCTGTGTCCCATATCAGCATCTTGCCCACCCCCAGCCATCTCCTGGGGGGCAGGGCAACTGAGAAACAGAAAAGTCCTTGATGCTGTGCAGGAACTGTTCAAAAATAGCCAAAACATAGGTGTGTTATCATTACTGTTTTGATGACTAATCTAAAATGGCAGCATGTGGGCTGCTATGAGGAAAATTAGCTCCCTCCCAGCCAGACCCAGTATGATACATTGATTTTTTTAACAGCAAATTTTACTATTTCTTGCACTATTTTTGTAAGATAGCTGATCATAGTTACTGTCAAGGACATGAGGCTAAACTAGGTGGACTCTCCTGTATTCATACTGTATGACAACTGTTAGCTTCTTAATCCACAGTTCCATGGAACAAATCGTGGGGAAGCAGACTGCATGCTCATGTCTCAACCTCTCTTAAGAACATTAGATGTCGGGGAAAGAGAGTACACCATTCAAAATTAGTTGTAAAACAGAGTTTTAGAATCATCCTCTTCTGAGAGCAGGGAGTCATAAAGAGTTGTCAGCATACAGTTTACCAAGTGCAGGTGTAATTAATATGTTCAGAAAAACATAATCAGTAAGGATTGAAACTAGAAAATATACATCAAAACGTATACTCAGAAAGTTTTATCTTTATTGCAATATATTCCTTTGGAAACTGGAAGATGTTGTCTTGGTGACTTACAGTAACTGACAGAGTATATTTTAGCAAGTATTTCCTAAACAGATTAATAAGTATGTATGAACATATTAATGTCTATAAACACCCACACACGTATGACCACAAATACATCACAGAATCACAGCATGGCTGAGGTTGGAAGAAACCTCTGGAGGTCATCTTGTCCAGTTCACCTCCTCTGCTCAAGCAGGGCCACCTAGACCAGGCAGCCCAGGACTGTGTCCAGATGGCTTTTGAATATCGCCAAGGACGGAGATTCCACAACTTCTCTGGGCAACATACATGTGTCTATAGTACGTGTCTATAATTTTTTTGCAAAGTTGAATCAAGTAAAAAGTGAGAACTCTGGTAAAGAGCCTAACAAAAGAATATAATTTGTTTTTAAGGGTATAATGCTTGATCATCTCCACTGGATATGGTTAAAATACTCTGTCGCGGTTGAGATGGACAAACAACATAGATCGAGTTCTTCCAGGATGAAAGTAGTAGATGCCATTTATTGCCACAAGTGGATTTTTATACAGTTTTACTAATTCATGTGTCTCTTCACTATTGGTTACAAGTTACAGCAGTAACATCTCATTGGCTAATTTTGCTATCATCAGTGTTACTCTTCTACTCCCTTCTCTCTCACGGCTACACCTTAATATCTCCGGATAATCTTTTACTCCCATCTTTCTCATGGGTAGGCCTTAATATCTTCAAGGCTAATTTCTGTTCACATACCCTCTGTCAGGGAATCCACGAACCCGCCATAGTTTAGTTTCCCACAATACACATATTTTGTCCTACTTTTTTTTTTTTTTTTTTCTGTCAGTAGTAGGATATTCCATCAATGCTATTTAAATAATTTTGTGAGAGAAAAAACAATATATAATTGAGACCATTTATACTCACCTAGTGTTTCAGTGCCTTTATGTATTGACAAAATCTTGTATTTTCAGGGATACATGAAATATTGTGTATTATTTGATTAATCTTTTCTTAACCAGTTACAAAAACACTTTTGTACCCCTTTCTCTTTTTGAAGAGAAATATTAAGACTGATATACACCTCTTCCTTGAACAAATGCAAGGACTACAATTTACTGTTTAATTTAAAATGCTATTTATAAATTTCTATAAGCTTATTTGTTATCATGCTATGTAATAATGTTATGTTCTTGAAAAAAGTGTGGGAGGATATTTAGTTATGCACCTATTCATCTAATTTTCAGGTCATCTGTTCTGATCTGACTAAAATGAATAAACGGGATTTTTCCATTGTGAAATATATGCTGATTTAAGAGGTAACTTTCGTTTTTATTCAAGTTCTTTTCTCTTAACAAATATTTTATTAGGCATTATTTCTCTGATTCCAATTCTAGTTTTCATCTGGCATTTGGAAAGACTGGATTGAGTTACTGATGTTCTTCAAATCATAGAATCATAAGTTTATAAATTAGGTTAAGTCAGAAGGGACCCTTGGAGGTTATCTATTCCAACTCCCCACTCAAAGCTGGGCCAACTTCTAAATATCAGGAAAGCTGGGCCAACTTCTAAATATCAGGTCTTATCAGCCTTGTTTTTTTTTTTTTTTTTAAATACTGCTCTTGACACAATCATCAAGGGAGGAACTGAAAGTGTATTTATATCTGTAAAGGAATTTTTGTTAACTTAATGTGACTTTCAATTAGCCTGGAGTCATTGATAAGAAATGGGTTTTGAGTTCCTTTGAAAATCGACTTGTATTAGTTTTGAGTCCTGTGTATATGTGTGGTGGGTTGACCTTGGCTGGATGCCAGGTGTCTACCAAGCCACTCTATCACTCCTCATCCTCAACTGGACAGGGCAGACAAAATATAACATAAAGGCTCCTGGGTCGAGGTAAGGACAGGAAGATCATTCAGCAATTACCACCATGGCCAAAACAGAAATTAATGTATTACTCATCAAATCAGAGTAGGGTAATGAGAAAGAAACCCTAATCTTAAAACACCTTCCCCCCACTCCATCTCAGGCTTAACTTCATTTCTGAATTCTCTAACTTTTCCCTGCAACAACACAAGGGTATGGGGAATGGGGGCTGCAGTCAGTTTATCACATATTGTCTCTGCCACTCCTTCCTCCTCACTGTTCCCCTGCTCAAGCATGAGGTCCTACCCACAGAAGATAGTCCTCCATGAACTTCTCCAACATGGGTCCTTACCACTGGCTGCAGTTTTTCATGAACTGTTCCAGCATGGGGCTCTTCCACAGAGTGCAGTCTTTCAGGAACAGACTGCTCCAGTATGGGTCCCCCACAGGGCCACCAGTCCTGTGAGGAGCCTGCTCCAGCGTGGGCTCTCCATGAGGTCACAGCCTCCTTTGGGTGCATCCACCTGCTCTGACGTGTGGTATAATCTTGCTCCATATTCTCTGGTTTTCAGTGATTTCCCAAAAAGGGCAAAAAATTTGCATGTGCTATTACTTCTTGTTCTATGTAATATTTATAGTGAAGTTCAAGGTGATGTCATTTGTTTTTAAATGTAAAACCTTTTCTCAGTCATAACAGTATAAATAAATATTCTCCTTTGTTTGTGAACATAAAAACCTTAAGGAAATTTCTTATATTTATGGTTCTAATTTTTGTTTAACTATTTATTTGTTCTTTTGTAAAGAATATTTATGTGTTATGATGAGGTCTTTTTATTTTGAGACAGAAATCATGTCTTTACAAGAAGAAAAAAAGCAAGGAAAAAAAACCCAACAAACAAACTTGAAACTTTTATGTCCATAGTTTTCCACAAGTCTATCTGTCTGAGTGTCTATTATTTGAAAAAGAACAACTTTCAATATAATAAAAGACCCTTCTAAAATAGCTTCTTAAGATTAAGTCTTTTGGCCTACAGACTTATAAAATTAGTTTGATTTGTGAGAGAACGACTCTCATCTCAGCCTTAATTAATGGAATTCTATTCTTTCAGGGATTACAGATTGTAAAACAAACCAGTACCTCGAATAACGTATTCAGACTAAGACAAGATAAACTATCAGTATGGTTAACAACTTGTGTAAAATAACATAATATAAATTAATAGAAATTATTTTTAAAATAATTCCATATCAAAAGTCAAACACAGAACCGTTTTTATTCCATTCTTCAGATTTAGTAGTACTTGGTTCTATTGCTTTGAATGTGTTTTGCATACAAAGTAAAATACCTACTTTATTTATCAACACTTGGACATATATTTAAAGTATGTCCAAAGATTTATTTTAACATATATATATATAATATAATATATATATATAATATATATATAATGTTTTGTGTACGATTTGCCAATATTATTTGCATTGGTGCATCTGGGTTCTGCTTTCATTGAATTCTGAAATCCTGTATAACATCATTCTGATCTACTTTCCTAAACATTTAGCATAGAGGTAGTGGTTTTATTTTTCTTAATCTGTTTTACAAAGCAACCTTCTACAACAAATATATCACTTTTAACATCTACTGAATAGAACTCATGTTAGTGCCAATGCCAAAGCTTTTCCACTTTTGAAGGACTGTTTAAATGAAAATGAAACAAACCCCTGACACTCTTAAAAGGTATATATGTGTGGAAAGTGTTGTAGGAATGTGAATTCTCATTTGTATTCATATATAATTTCAATCTGAGGTTTCACATAAGTGAAGTACTTTGAACAGAAATTGCTATATCCATTATCAAATAGCTCATCCAAACAAATTAGCTCAACCATACAGTTATTATACTAAAAGTATGTGAATTATCTGAGGCCAAATCTTTCCAGACAGGAGAAAAACCCTAGAAACAGTTGCCAAAAGATCTAAAGCACTGGAAGGATGTTGTGGGTTAACTCCAATAGACAGGTAGGGCTGCTCACCACTGCCCCACAGTGGGATGGCAAGAGAACTGGAAGGGTAGAAGTGATAGTCCAGTAATATCCATTCTTTCTTTAGACATTATGAGATGAAAGATTCTGAGACACTGATTTTCAGCTGCATTAAAAACATAACAAGAACTATTCTTTTTTGGTATTTAGCAGGAGGGACAGAGCCTGAAGTATATAATGTGAGCAAAATTCCTTCACCATTAGATGTCTTTGCATGCAGAATAAAGTAGTTGAAGATGTAATGTGCTTTAAATAAGAATAATAACAATAACAATGACTATGGATGGGAAAAATATATCATGTAGCATAAATAAAAGCCAGCTGTTTTTTTGCAACAAACAAACAAACAAAACCCAACAAAGTTGATAGAGCAATTGTGGTCCAAAATTTATCATCTCCATAAAGAAAAAAAAAAAAGTGATAGCGTTTTGTAATTAAAAAGTATACATCCACAAATTTTTGTAGTGCTAAAGAGAATATGTTTTCATTTAACCTTAGTTTGAAGAATTACTATGAACAATTAAGGACAGCGCACATGAGAAAACTATTAGAAGATTGTTGTTGTACAAAGACATAATTCCTGAGAATAAGGAAAATCAAATCCCTGAGATAGAAATTGAAATCTTTTAGAATTCTAATCAATCTGTGTAGATCAGTAGGGTCAAGATTCTTGATTAATGGTAGACTCAAGAAATTTTAGGATCATAGAAAAACAATAATCTTTGTTAAGTAGGATAACAGCCTCTCATTGTTGCCATGGCAGACAGTGGCGGTCATCATTATATCCTTTTGAATTATCACCAGCTAGCCAGAGTACTCATTCAGGACCTGCATCTGAGGCTTTTATTTGCCTGAGACTGCTGCTTGGTACATGGAGGTAGTGCCATTACAAGAGATACAGCTGATAAAGGCTAAAACCAGACAAGAATGATTTCCTATCCCCAACCATCAAGCTGAACAACTGTTCAGCTATGAAGTGATTTACCGGAGAAAGAGCAAGTCGGATTTGTCTGTAGTGACTGCTATACTGGGACAACAGAGTATCAGATTTTGTTGCTGAACACATTGTGTCCTTTTTTTAAGTCACAGGAAAGCTACATAAAGAACATTATATGCCGTAAACAGAACTCTGAGCTGTGCCTTTTACAGGGCTAAGGCAAAAAGTTAACTAGTTGGATTTTAACCTAAATGTTCAAAGAACTTTTTTTATCCTACTATGAAAACCAATTGAAATAAACATGTATATTCATGTAAAAAATAAATCAGTCCAGACTGGAGAAAATTCTGCTAATGTTGTTCAGTTTGTGTATAAAGCACTCTAGTGGAAATAAGTATATATATATATATATTTTTTTTTCCTGATTCTACAGTGTGAATAGTAGTGCTTAGTAAGCAGAAGTTTTGATTATGAATTAAATATAAGTTGAGTCAGAAGAAAAAATATAATTGAAAAAGGATTGCATCTTTTCTAGATAAGTTTAAGAATACTTGGGAGATTTATCTGTGGTTCTATACCTTACATAATTATTTACATCAGGGAAAATAAGAACTAAGTGCTCCAGTAAATATGCTTGAAGTTATTTGAAAACATGCATCCTGCTTTCATAGTGATAGAGTTCTGAAACTTTGATCCAGCGTCACCACTGCTTCTTAATTTTATAAATATTAGTAGTAGTAATAGCATAATAGTATTATTTTGTTATTTTATTTAACTCTTTTAATCTTGGTCCAGAAGTTTCTCCCTTCTCTTTTGATTCTCTCCCCTATTAGAGGGTGTGCATATGTGGCCAGGGGGCGGGGATGAGAGAGTGGCTATCATAGTTTTGATTGCTAGCTGGGGTTAAACCTCAACAGTCTGTGTTGTCTAAAGAAATTGAATTTTCCTTGAATTAAGCTCAGAGACTTTGCAGTAATGTCTAATTTCTCTGCATTTCTTATTTCTGGAGAGTAAGACTAAAATGATGCATACAGTACATTAAAATAATTCATCTTTAATTTCAACAATTGAAATGTAAAGCACGTAAGATCATGGATATACATGACTGTATCCTTTTTCTTCTTGATTATCTACTTTAGAAATAATATTTGAAAAATAAGTCAATATGACAATTATACCATTAATTTCTTGATCTTGACTAAGATCCAAATTGGAAAAAGTAATGAATACAATATAGGAAGGTTTTTCTTAATATGGACATTCATTTTCTATGCTGTAGTTCACTCAGCAGAAGTTTTAAATTATACATTTCATACTTCAAAGCTATTGAAATGCATAAAATACTTATGCATTTAGCGGTTTGCATGATCCACATTAATTTTATTGGCAGGTGGGACTGTTCAATGTGAAGATGTGAGCTGTGTTGTTCTATAAATTTGCAGAATCAGTTACATTTTACTACTGTACAATATAGCAGTCTAAAATAAGCTAAAATATTTAATTCTTTCTTTGTGTAGAGATACTGAGGGTTATGTGAATTCAATGACATCGTTCCTAAGAAAGTAGCAAAATGAGTTTTTTTCTGAGAAAAACTCCAGTGCGCAATTTTACTTAGGCAAACTTACCCTTCTGCAGTGAAGAGCCTTGTAAAATCCTTGAGATAAAGAATATGTAAAGACTTTGGCTTTCCATTGAAGGGTCCTGGGGAAAGAGGCTGCTGCTACCTTCTCCATTTGTCTTCTTGGAAAGTTCATCCTGTAGTGAAATTGTCAAGATGTAGGATAAAATAAATTATTATTTATGACAAGAACTTTTGATTTTTTCCCCCCACTTGTTTTCTGTTTTTTTTTTTTTTTTTCTTCCCACTTTGTGAAAGTAACCCACAGGATTTATGGGTCCTCTTGAAATAAAACAATGAAAAGATGCAGTAAAAGACACCTCCTCGATGTGGCACTCCTTGGCCACCCATATCTCCCCTTAATTTTCAATAAGCTTTATAGTACGCAAAGAATTCAAGTCAGAGTTAACATGCACTTGATCAATACTGTCAACAGTTAGATAACCTAGAAAAGTTACAGCAAAGGACATGGAAAACTGAACTGGGAAAATAATTCCTAATACATTGTTAATCAAGACTTTCATGAAAGTTAAATAACTTAACATGTAGACATTTAATCTGAGGGAACAAATAAAATTCACAGAATAGCCTGAAATTACTCCTGAACAATTCATTAAGGATAATTAATAAACAGAGAAGTACAACCTATGTTCATTGATTTCCTATCTCAGGTAAGCAATTGGCAACAACTAAAATGTGGTCTAAAAATACTGTTTACTGGGTTTGTATGCAGTTCTACAAACTCTTCCAATCAGTCTTCATTCACCCAAGATCAACAATTACAGTCAATTTTTGTGGGCTATATTGCTAGTGAAGTTCCTTTGCCGAAATATTAAAAGCAAGTGAAACAAAAATGTTGCAAACATGGTTAGAATGAATTGATTTATTTTGTAAATGCACAATTTTACCAATTTTGATTGTAGTTCTTGCTGGAGGTATTTTATTTTATATGGTTACATATAATAAATATAAAACCATTCAGCTGTCATTAGGCAACATAACAGGCCTACTCTGAAATAAAATAAAATCTTAGTGTAATTATAAATAAGTATTCTCACAAATCCTTTTGTTTTAATTGAGCCTATCAGACATTTTCACATGCCAAACAGGATGCCAGATGATTTCTCTATTTTTTAATTACATCCTATATTTTGGCCTAGTGCCTAATCTGAGCTTTTTATACTCTCTTTTCAGAATTAGCACATGCCAAACACTGATTGCTTCATCATCACCTGTGTCTACCTTTTACTTCCTTTCAGATTTTAGAAAAGAGTCCATATTTCAATGCCATCTGTGAAACCAATATATATCCACATCTTTAAGCTTACAGTTTTTGTAGTATTTTGACGTTTAGCATTGAAATTAAATATGTCTGTTATTAATATTGACTATATTTAGAAATTCTAGAATGAAGAACTATGTGTGGGATTGATGGGGGAGAAAGAGAGAAGGAAGAAGAGAAATTTTAGCCTTCACATTAGCCTCACACGCAGTTTTCCTGCTGCAGCACTGATGCTGTTATTGCTCTCAGAGCAGCAGCTCAGCTGCTAACTCATGCCTAGATTTTATGAGTGCAGTTCAATTAAATATTTGAAAGGCTCTAGGGTATCTGAGACAACTATATGGAATCTACACATATTAGACCTGTTTTGTAGGAGACCCTTGCCTTTCTGGCCAGGAAGGGCTGTGTCTCAAGTGCAGATATCTGTTTTAAGGCAAATGAAACATAGTTCATGTAAGAGAAGCTTAATGTGTCTGAAAGTCAGGGTCAAGTAAGAAATGGAGGGGAAATCCCTTTCCCTAGTTAAAAAAATAAATAAATAAATAAATAAATAAAAAAATCCTGGATTGTTTCCCCACTGATATTTCCAAGTTTTCACAGAAAGGAAGAGATAGCCTGACAGGTAAAGTGACATGAAGTAATGGAATCTCACCTGTCTTCCCACTCCCTGTTCACATCAGAGATGTCTTTTCCTTGACTTGAAGTATAAACAACCTTGTTTTAGTAATGAAAGAGAGAATGAAATATATGTCTCCAAACAAATTGCTGTTCTGTTTTGTTATACCAGTGCATGAACATGGTTTTGTCACCATGAAACTATTTTGCAGTTTTGGTGGATTAGTCATGTAAAACTAAGTTTGCAGCATTGAGTAGTGAGAGTATCTACTGGAGTGGCAAGACATTGCTCATTGATCTGTACCTTATACTTCTCCTTCCCACTGAAGAATGCTTGAATAGTGGTTTGAGGAAAGACAATTTCCATGTAAGATGCCTTTACAAATCCCTCATTAGCCAGGCTATCAGACTACCCTCATGGAAGACCTCAGAGGTCCTCTTCTTCCATAATGCAAATCTCAGAGGATTTTTACTGAAATTAGCCTGCATGGAGGCTTAGTTTTCAAGTTACTTTGAACCGTTTTTTCTCAGTCTTTGGGTGATGTTGCAGCTGTGCTATTAGGAGCTGCGCAACCAGACCTTACCAGATAATTTTATATTATATTTTCTGTAGGATTCCAATGGGACCGCTCTATAAAATAACCTAAATAGATGTTATATCACCATAATGCCTAAGACAAGAACTAGCACAAAGACTGGAGCTCAAGTAAGAGCAAACCAGACTGTAGCATAGGGAACAAATCAGTAGATACAGGACTTATACTGGTAAATATTGTAACCTGTTATACAATCTAAAATCAACAACATAAAGCTTCTGCCTCAAGCAATTAGTAGAAGAAAATATTAAAGAAAGAGAATAAGAGAATATTAGTGCAAATCCTGGAATAATACTATTATGAATCAGGCTGTGTATATTCATTTTGGTACATACTAGAATTATTATGTGACTTAGTGAGTTTGTAAACATATTTTCATGATTGTAAATAAAATTCTGTAATATGATTTAGTTTATTGTAAATGTAAATTAGTAATTTAGATATATTTAGTAATTTATCTTGCATAAAATATGCAATGATACTGGATTATAATATCAGGAATTAAAAAAAACAGGCAAGGGTAACCTGCTGTTGATTAATGAATCCGAAATATTCGTTTGGGAAAAAGTGGAGACCAGAAAAACAGTACATCTGTTGGAACTCTTTAATCTTCGGAAGTAGCCCCCCCCAAAAAACCCACAAACAAATCAAAGAAACAAACCAAGCATTTTAACCCAGCTATGTATGAATTTACAGTTGTGTTTAAACTGCTTCTCTCATGGTATTTTTGTTTATTGGTTATGATACAATCCAGACCCACAAAATACACAGATGTGAAAATTTGGCAAAGTTGTAAGAAAAAGTGGATTTTAAATGGATCAGTGTTCTGAGCAATGCAACAAGCAAACACACACGGAAAGAGAATGATTATAAGAAAGAGCAAAGATCTAAAGTTTGGAAGGGATTCATGTTTCCTAAAAAAGGTATAATCTATCATCAGACTTCCTTTAAGAAAGATTAATTCAATGGCATTATTCAGTGCAAGGAACAGGGTAGGTAAAATTAAATAAAAATATTATTGTTGTCCTTCCCTTCACCTACCGAACTTAAAGGCAATTCTATTCTATGATTCTAATAACATTTAATTTACAAAGTTCAGTCAAACTCACATTTGCTATTGGATGGTATTTATAGTCTCTCTCCATGACTCCTGTGCCTGTTCAAATGTCAACAATTCCTCAGGGTTGTGGAGTGGTTAAGACCATGTGCTACATTTTATTGAAATCCATGCTGGGTAGGAAACAACAGCTTGAGTAGCCACAATTTACAATTTCACTTTTATAACAGCTGAGCCTTCAGTAATGTCAGCTTAAGGTGGTGCTGTGTCTTGAAACAGAAATCACTCGAAATTGTTCAACACACAGCAAGGGCCCATCATACTTTTTTTCAAACAGGAGACCCACAGAAGTACAGATGGCATCATGAGCCAACGTCTTAACAGGCCTAAGCTGGCATAGTTCCACTTTATACCTGCACTACTCACTGTAAATGCTGTCTATATGTCGATAATTTTCAACAGAGTAATAGTAAGTTAGCTCTTAATAGTAAGTTAGCTGGTTTGCCAGCTATACTTTTTCCAACCTAAAGTCATCTTAAGTTGAAATTTGTGATGTCAATTAGTTTAAAAAATCGTAGACACATACCTTTTAAAAAAAGGCTAATTTTTATAAAAAGGCAATCTGAATGTACAGAAACATGAAACAGATTTTTAAAGGTAACTGTCTAACGTACTCTCTCTCAATGGCACTGAGAGATTTGCATCTGCTTATTTTTTAAATACCTCCTCTCTTCTGTGCAGGTATCTATAATAAAGAGTGCATAAAATACAATTATGTGGGAATATTGTCTCTGAAAATGAGGGTGAGTTTGAACTCCCACAAGGTGTTTAATTGTGAGAAATACTTCCTTATCAAATTTATTTTCCCTTTTATTTATACATACTAACTCTAAAAAAAAATGATATGAGAAGTCCCAGATGTTCTAATAAATATTTGAAAAGGTTAAAGAACTATTTTGCAGTAATTTGATAACAGAATTGTCAGATTTTGTATTATTTATTTTCAAAATATAACATTTAAAAATAACATATTCAGACTTCTAATTGTTAAAGATATGCAAGGTATGGCAATGATGTTTCAAGTACACTAGACAGCAGTCTAAACAATTGTTATGATATATTGCATAGTTTTGAAATCAAAGACAGTCTATACGTGTAATGAGAGTTTACTTAAGTTTTACAATCAATATTTGTTTTTGGTGAAACTTTTAATATTAATTGAATAGCATTACATTTTGGAAATAATATGCATAATTTTATTTGAATTTAATAATTTTCTTTATTAGGGAAATATTAGCCACAAGTGCATTGGCAGCCAGAAATTCTGTCCCGTGGAATTTGAAATTCTTGATTTCTTTTATTAATATATGCCATGTTAGTAGCAGCTTTAAATAAAGGATGTAGCTGTTGTGGCTGACACCTACCTACATGGACCACCCAATGGTAGGTCAGATAGGTATGCCTTTATTACTGCAAAGGCACTAAGCTATTCCACATTCTTGGTCAGCCATACTATCCTGTAAGAATGGGATTGTTTACAATGTACTTTGGGTTTTTGAAGGAATCCAGAAGTCCATGCTTCATTTTTACTCAGTAGAAAAAGATACATTTTTACACTTAGAGGTTTCTAAGATTACTCAGGAAGTTAGGTGACAGGAATTTTCCTTTTCACTGATTATAAAGGAAACACTTAGGAGTTGCTGCTGTATTTTCAGATAGTAGAAGAATTAAAGTAAAAGTAAATTAATCCACCATCTGTGGTTATTTGTGCTTGACATAACATTTCAGTTTCAAAGGAAAAAAAAAAAGTCTTACTAACCTTTTCTTCATCTGAACCTTAAAAAAACATTATCAACATTTGTGGCATATTTACGATGCTTTTAGCAGTCAGAGAAAGCTTAAATGCTAGACCCTGTAATGTTTTTTTCCTCACTCTTTGCCTGTGTTTGAGATTTTTCCAAGCATCTCTTTGAAAGTCCAAGTTTGTTTTAATATGGTTACAAGAATAGTTTTGCTTGAGGGCTGCACCAAAAGAGTAGTTATTTATATGATTACATCAACATTAGTTTACCCTCCACAGTTCTCTCCACTCTTCTGGCAAGCTTTGCACCCTCAAACATTCCCACGTGCTCTTATGCTACATCTCAGGCATGCAATGTAGATGTTCATTCTACTGAGCTGTTACACTACTTCATGCTATTCCAAGCACTTTGAGCTACACAAAAAGAGGGAGAAAAATAATTATACTTGAGGTCTGAGGGTCACCAGAAGGGGCCCAGAGGAGATCAAGAACCAAGAAATTTGTTTGGCTGTGATTCAAAAGGAAATTAAAATAATTGTTTTGAAATTTTTACACTCTATTGAGTGATGTAACTTGTAAAGAGCTTGCTGTTTTCTTTGGTGTTTCAAAAAACTTTAGTTACTCTTTTGATAAGAGAACAGAAGGGGACACAGAATGCATCAGTTTTTTAAACTTTTCAAGCAGGTAATGAAGTAATAAAGGTAAGACTAGAATAGTACTGTCTGGATTACAAAATGGTAGAGATACAGGGACCTTCCCCTTTTAACTATCACACCATTTAAACTTATTTTAATCTTAAACAAAGCCTACAAGCCTTAGCTTGTAGGTTTTATCTCCTGTGTATGTAATAGGTGAAAACATGTAGTATATTTACATAGTATAGTTTGTGTGTGTGAGCACTGTTTATGTAGAGTCTTTCTAGATAGATAGATAACTGGCAATAGTGAGGTAGAAACCTTAACAGATTTGACAGCAGTTCCCTCCTACGTCCTCACATTCACACTTAAAAACAGGGCTGAAAATAGTTCTGACAGTATATTGTACCAAAACCTCATTTAAATTATTCTCCTTGGTCAGCCTTCCTATGTGAAGTTTTGTGATCCAGCTGTCACACAAAAACACCTCTCTAGACCATTATTCCAAGTACAGTTCATCCTATACAATTGTTTCTGTGTGCTAACTGGCATTTACCTGCTCCGCAGGTGTTCACGAGGTCTGCATGAGGATGCTGCCTAAAGAAAACTTTCCTTTAGAAGAATACAAGAACCAGTTCAGATGTGATATAATACTGCCAATTTTCATTGTTACAAAGGGGAATGGAAGACATGCAGAAGCAAGAATACCCTCAAAACAGATTGGAATAGAACTGGGCATCACCTAAAGGCAAAAATTGTGCTCTGAAGATTTGAGAACACCCATGGTTGTGACAGAGAATAATTTTGTTGGAAGAGTGATTTTCTGCTAGGTCTGAATATGAACTGAAGAGTTTGAGAAAGGATCAGAGGCTAGTAGGAATGTATACATGAAAAAATAATCCCTATTCTCTCCCGCATCCCACCAGGAAGACTGAGTGAGCAGCTGTGTGGTGCTTAGTTGCTGGCAAGGGTTAAACCACAACACAGCATTTGAAAGGGAAGAATGGGCAGCCATGAATCACAGAATCACACAATCACAGAACAGCTGAGTTTGGAAGGAACTTCTGGAGATCATCTGGTCCAATCCCCCCAGCCAGGTCCACCTACAGTCAATTACCCAGGACCATGTCCATACAGATTTTAGATATTTCCAAGGAGGGAGACTCCACAAAATGTTTGAGCATCCTGTATCAGTGGTCAGTCACCCTCACAGTGAAAAAGTATTTCTTGATGTTCATAGGGAACTTCCTGTATTTTAGTTGTTTCCCATTGCCACTGGGCATCATTGAAAAGAAACTGGCTCCATTTTTGGGATCAGTACTCTTTAATACTTTCATCAATTACATAGCCAGTGGGATCGAGTGTACCTTCAGCAAATTTGGAGGTGACACCAAGCTGAGTGGTCCAGTTCACATGCCTGAGGGATGGGATGTCATTCAGAGGGATAAGCTATGATCTTCTTTGCACCCTCCCTTCAGGTATTTATATATATTGTTGAGAACCCCTTGAGCCTTCTCTTCTCTAGGCTGAACAATCTCAGCTCCCTCAGACTTTCTTCACAAGAGAGATGCTCCATCGCCTTATTAATCTTCATGGTCCTTCACTGGACTCCAGTACACCCATTTCTCTCTCGTACTGAGGATCTCACTACTGGACACACTACTCCAGGTGTAGCCTCACCAGTAGGCAGCTGCTTAATAGACTCAAGGTACTTTCATTCAGGAAACAGTTTAATGTTTATAGCAGAGTTTTAGAGGCTGGATAATCATCAATAAGAAAAAAAAAAAAAGAAGAAGAAAAATGAAATGAAGACTTGGATTGATACAGCTCTGCTAGTAGCATATAAGGTCTCTGGAAAAATGCCTTGCAGTATGTATGGTGTCTCTTGTGTGAGAGGAGATAAAAGCACAAAGGAGTAGGCTGGGCATGAGAACTTGAAAGTGTGAGAGAATCCACAGTGAAGCCTGCCTAAGTAGCCCAGTGCTCCTCAGCTGTTAAAGGTTGAGTGCCACTTCCCTAAATGAAACTCAAGAATTATGTCCTTTGAATGGCCTCGCTTATCAGCAGTTTCAGTAGTACATAAAGTCTGTAACCTCATCAAAATGTGATACTGGTATTAATGGACAAATCCTGTTCTATGGATGATTAATTTTTCAGATAACCTCTATTCTTCACAAAGGCAAACCAGTAATATGACATTCACAGATGAAGACCAGCTGATTAGTTTATTGGCCTCTTAATTAGAAGAGAGATTAAATTATTATTTTCAAAATATTACACTTGCTACTAAGCTGTGGGTCTAGTAAAATACCTTGACTTCTTGATTACTGCACTGATTTGTGGATTCTACCTGAGAGTCCAAGAGAAAATAGAGAAAAATATGAAAATTATGTATTCTCTTGTAGTACATTTTAAAACATTAACTCATCACATATACATAAATATTAATTAAAAAAATTAATTTTGCATATCACTATTTCTGTTTTCAGTGTCTGTGAGTACTGCTAAAGATATTTTGACAAGTGGCAGATATTAATTTCTAATATATATTTTTATGTGTTATGCTCAACATTTAAGCCATTTTGCAAAGAACCGTAATGGAGAAACAAGTAAATTATTAAAGCTATATTCAGAAGTCCTCACTTAGGCAGACTGTCATTACAGTCAGCAGGAGTTTTGCCTAACCGCCCATCCCCAATTGTCACTTTTCTTTCCAAACAGTACTTGTGCAACAAATATTCCCATTAAATTCAGAAAACATCTTATTTCTATTAAAAAAAAAAAAAAATCTGAATGACAAATCAGACAGGATGTGCTCAAAAGTATGGAGCAGCTGAGCAACATGATGCAGAGCTGTCATTTCCTACACTTCTACCATTCACATTTCAAGTGATCTGTGAATTATTGTCAGTGTGCTGAGGCAACTGTTCTAAGCAAATGGCATTGATTCAGCTTCAAGGATGACATGAAAACATCCAGATGGCATGCATGCTTTTCATTATAAACATCAGAAAAATTAGAACTTAAAAAATCAGAAAGGTGGTCACAGTAACTATTATATCAGTAAACAGGAAAAAATAGATCGGTAATGAGTTTTCAAAACAGCAGTATATATATGCCTTGTTTGTCCGAGAGACAGTGATGTGCACCATAGGCTATAATTAAGATTTGAAATCTAATCAGAGTTAACTGAAACAATTATTGGCCCTTTCTGAATCTAATATTATCGAAATGAAATAAGAAGTATTTGGGAGATTTTGGGGATCAGCTGTCATACATATCTCCTGAAGAAAGAACTTGTGTAATGAATGAACTGAAAGTAATTTTGAAAGAAATTCTCTGAGGAGGAATTTTCTTATCATCTACAATTCATGTTAGTAAAAGGGGAGTATTATCTTATGCTACCAACCCATCCAGTAATTGCATTCAAAGGACACTGAAGATTTGTCATTCCATGCAAAAGTCAAAACTCAGAAGTTCATTCACTTGCAAAACCTGACATTTTGGGGAATGTGGGCAATAAACTAAAAAAACTCTGCTCATAACGAATGCTTAAGAATGCTCCCTATGCATAGCATTAGGAAGACAGTTCAAGAAATTTTACTCTTTTGGATAAACAGATTAAAAGTCAAAAACTGGATGAGATCTTTCATGTCTATATAATGGGTAATCTGAAAGGATGCTCTGTCATAAGAGTTCTTACTCTTCCTGCTTCAATACACAAAAAATACTATGAAGACAAACTCTGCAGAGCAGAAGGATTCAAATATCCCTTGTGGCAACAAAATTAGAAAGTGTAGTAGTATTCAAAACTTGAACAAACTCCCCCACAAAATTTACATTTAAGCTACAATTGGATAGCAAGCTTTGGAGCTGCTCAGCTGTTAATCACCAAGGGTGATCAGTTCAAAGAACACACAGGAACATGTTGACTCGTTTCCTTCTACAAACAGGGAGTGAATTCATCATTAACAGAGTATGGACAGCAGTACAAATCTACAATTTATGTTCCTTGGCATCAGCCTGACTTTAGTCAACTAGAACAGTTGCTGAATAACTATTCTTTGCATATAATTCTCTTCTTCCTCATTTCCATCACAACATTTTGTGAAATCTTGCCAAAGAACATATATTATAGAACTCTTTGTAGCATCACGGGATAATATGGCATTCCTTGGCTTGTCTTCTCCTTGGAGTAATATTAACTGATTCAAGAGAGTTGTTTAAAGAAATTAATAAATTTTATTTTTTCTTAGTAGCCCCACCAGATTTTTTTCTGCTCCAGGGATGCAAAACTCCATTATATTAAGTGGCCAGATCAAGATGATTTGTGAGGAGAAAAAAGATTTTCTTATCTCTGGCTACAATCTGTAGATTTACCTATTGTAACACTGTAATTAAGGATTATAAAGGCATCAGCATTCTTCAGATGAAGAATGAAGGAATCTCATGGGTGGAAGAAAGTCTACATTTTTTTTCTCAGCAAAAGTAAATCATGGTAGTATTCCACAAAAACAGTATCTTCTCTTTAGAAGGATTAATGCATACTATTTTTCACCACAGTAGGAAAAAGCTATATCATAGTAACAAATAAAAAAATAAAATAAATTGAAATTTCATAAAGTGTATTAAATAACTGGAAATATTGAGCAGTAATAATTTATTCGTTGTAAAGATAACATTAATGAATTTTACTGGTTATTGGCGTATACTGAAATTGCAATGGTACCCTGTAAACTCTGTAGCAGAATTATAATACAATACTTGCGATTACCATTTGAGATAAATCATGCTAAGCTGACAGTAAGAAGAAACATAGCCATGTTCTGTATTTCATTTGTAAATTATTATGCTGTAACTACACTCAGTAGCACTGCTGGAGTTCCCCATCTTTCAGTGTTTCAATTTTATGCCCATTTTCAGTATTTAACACCTCAACCATCATACAGGGTTGAAATATGGCATACATAAGATATCTATAAAACTATGTCTTAACTTGCTATTCAAATCTATTTAATTGTGTTCCATTTAGTGAAAAGGATAATGATTAAAATTACATTAACTCTTAAAAAATTCTAGACCAATGTGACAAAATACATACTAAAACAGTGTTTTTCATTATTACAATGATGTCCATAACTCCTTCCTGCCCTTAACTCTCAAGACTGAGTTTTGATGAAAATCTTGCCATTGCCCCAGTATTTGCATTTTCCACCCAGCACCCTCATTTCCTTACTCTCGCAATCAGTAAGGATTTCTTGTTAGATTAACCAGCTTCACAACTTAGTTGTAAAACAGTTCAGCTGAACTTTCTGAATATGTTAAATTCAGCTTTTTATTATATTTTAAAACTGTATTTTCAGAGCTCTTTTTGAAAGATATAAAGTGAAGTTACCTCAACAGCTTATTCTATGGTAAGCAAATAAGCTATATATTTAAAATTCAGAATTAAAGTACAGAGCATAGGCAGTAGTTCTAATTATATTGTATACATTAACATTTTCTAATTAAATTACCAGATTTAAATTCATAATTGAGCTTCCCAAGAAAGAATATTGAAAAAATATATATTCGTACCAAAATGAATCACGGCATGACAGTCTCCATTGGAGGAAAGAGGGGGGGGTAAATGGAAGAAAATTAGTTCTGAAAAAAAATAGGGTGAGAATTCTGGGGTTTTTACTCTGTCCTTTCCTTATTTCTGGAAACAGGCCTAAGTCTTTCATTCAGCTGAAAATAAATAATCTTCCCCACCTTCCTTCCTATTGGTGCTAATGATCTGGAATTTGTTTAGACCCATTTTAACTTGCAGATCTCAGAATTAAGGTAGGATTCAATATTTGTGAAGTCTGAACATCATTTGTCTGTGACAATAGTCATAGCTTTGAATAGTCATGTTTTCTTTATTTCCTTCAAAATCACAAAAGGAGAGTGATGATAACTTCCCTAGCTGTAATGCAGAAGCTTTGATCAGTGTTTAGCAAGTGCATTTTACAGTATCTTTAAAAAGAGTGGGTTTATACAAGGGAGAAGAGATTCTGTGCAATTCACTTTCATTCTGTGAAACATACAACATTTAATACAAAGAATTCAAGCCTACTTATAAAATAAAACACAGTGCAAAATCTTTCTAGGACTTGTTTTTTTTTGAGAGAAGGAGAAATTTAATAAATGTTCTTACTGTCTATACCCCAAAAATCTAGCTTGTGAAGACAGTGAGCAAAACAGTGATTTTCATGATAAATTTGAAATTATAATGCTTTCAGATCATATTTACTTTGAGCTCTGTAGTTTTCACCAGCACAAAGCCTACAGTGAAATAAATATATACCAAAACAATAACATTGCATTTCACTTCAGTCAGCAGTCCAAACAGCAGGATTTGCACTCTTATGTCAGCAGTGGACACCTTTGAGTTTCATTAACTTCCTATGAGCTTCTGTGTAAAATTAATGCATTAAGGATTCACCTTTGAAAGCCTAAACTATTCTGGTTCGACTGTTTCTTTTCTTGTACTATATTGCCTGAGCTATGATAACCAGAAATTCCTGACCTAGAACTTCTTCCATGTAGTCAGCTGTCAGTCTGTTTGATTTAGGACTACTTGATTCAGAATGGGTTTTTTTGTTTGTTTTGTTTTCCTCCTTGGTCTGCTATAGCTCATATCTTTTAATCTCATGGTGTCATTATAAAACCCATCTCTTCTCCTGTGCAGCTTTAGAGAGGCTGGGTGAAATACATTAACATGATTGCAGTTTCCTGGTGAGCATACATTCAGAGAAACAGGTTAATACACTATGTGGCAGATGACTATGGATAATTTCATTTATGTCAGAGGTATAAGGGATTAGAATCCTTTGGATTATATTATTTTAATTAAAAATAGTCATACATCATATTAGATGAAGTCTAACAGATCTGTGAAGAAGTGCCAAACCAGCTAATATATTCTTATGGAAAGGATAAAATGAAATGTAGTCACTTCAATATTGTAGTCTATATGCATATTCAGATGATCTAAATATTGGTTAATTTGTTTATCCATATTTGTTTCTATAATAATAATAATAATAATAATAATAATAATAATAATAATAATAATAATAATAAATGTAAAACCCATTCTTGAAGAGCAATATGTAATGAAGAATCAACCATATACCTTTTTATTATTGAAATACTGAAAGGCAAATAACAAGCTTAATTAAAATTACAGTTTCCTAACTCAGCTATAATGGATTGCTAGCAGTTTTCATTGCACTTATAATTTTTTTGGATTAAAATAATTATTAAAAATAATATAGTTTCTGGTGAATCTAATCTGTTTTCAAGAATATGGACCGGGTGACTGTAAACTTACCTGAAAAAAAAAAAGTTAAAGTAGAATAGGGTAGGATAGGATAGGATAGGATAGGATAGGATAGGATAGGGTAGGATAGGATAGGGTAGGGTAGGGTAGGGTAGGGTAGGGTAGGGTAGGGTAGGGTAGGGTAGGGTAGGGTGGGGTAGGGTGGGGTGGGGTAGGGTGGGGTAGGGTGGGGTGGCGTAGGGTAGGGTAGGGTAGGGTAGGGTAGGGTAGGGTAGGGTAGGGTAGGGTAGGGTAGGGTAGGGTAGGGTAGGGTAGAGTAGAGTAGAGTAGAGTAGAGTAGAGTAGAGTAGAATAGAATAGAATAGAATAGAATAGAATAGAATAGAATAGAATAGAATAGAATAGAATAGAATAGAATAGAATAGAATAGAATAGAATAGAATAGAATAGAATAGAATAGAATAGAATAGAATAGAATAGAATAGAATAGAACTATCTCAGTTAAGAGAGACCTACAATGACCATCTAGTCCAACGGCCTGAACACTTCACAGCTGAACAAAAGTTAAAGTGTATAATTAAGGGCATTGTCCTCTTAAAAATTGACAGTCTTGGGGCATCAATCACTTCACTAGGAAGCCTGTTCCATTGTTTGGCCACCCTCTTGGTAAAGAAATGCTTCCTAATGTCCAGTCTGAACCTTCCCTTACCCAGCTTTGAACCCTTCCCACGGGTCCTATCACTGGGTACCAGGGAGAAGAGATCAGCACCTCCCTCCCCATTACCTCTCCCCAGGACGCTGTAGGGAGCAATGAGCCGGCCACTCAGCCTCTTTGTCTCCAAACTATACAAGCCCAAAATCCTCAGCTGCTCCTCATAGGACATTCCTTCCAGTCCTTTCAACAGCTTTGTTGCCTTCCTTTGGATGCATTCAAGTAACTTAAATAATACTCCTCTGGATTCATTTAAGTGGTTTGATGGATATTTTTAAAATCATTACTTATAAACTTCTTTCTTGCCACTAGCATCTAAGCTCATTTAGCAGGTCAGATAAAATGAGAAAAATGCTTGTGGCATGCTGCATCATTTTAGGACAGAGACTTTGTTCTGGACTACATCCTTGTTGGATCTTTTTTGTCCTTAGCTAGACAAGTTCAATGAGAACAAGGAATTATGTTCAGCTGTTCAGCTGAAACAAGTGTTATTGCAGTAATTACCTCTTGTTCCAATTAAGAATTTAATGCTCTTTTTTTTTTTTTTTTTCTAAATTCAATTCCAATGCAAAGTAGCTTCTAAGTTCTGAAACTCATGCTCACTGCTTTCCGTGGAGCTTGCTTTCTTCTCCGTAGATGATATAATTATAAGCAATTTCAAAAACTGAGATGAGAAAACTATTAATTTCTTTAGGTCCTTTTCTTATTTGAATTTGCTATTATATGTTAGCTTTTTCAAAAATGAACAAGATCAAGACATTGACTCTCTTCCTTTTGAAAATAAGGTAATTCATTTATATACTTAAATAAGAACAAAAGCTTATTATTGTTCTTCCTCCACTCAGGTATCAAGAATTGATACAGCTATAGAACTTGTAAGAGATGCAGAGATCTGTCAGTCCCTTTATCTGTTCTTGTGAAATTTTATATTAAAAACCCAACATTTATTTGGGACCCTTTATTTATAGCCCAATAGGAACAACGTTATATACTCCCTCAGCTAGCTATAATGCTGCAAGTAGCAATGCAAATGGTTTCCTAACTCCTGTTGATATCACTAGTGTGTTTGTCCTCATTTCTTACTGGTTTTAAGGTTCAGACAGGAAATACTTTTCTTTGATGTTTTCACAAGTGGGAAAAAATTAAATGCATTTTTGTGCATATCTCAACGGAAGGTAAACAATTTTAGTAGCCTGTGGGATTGCTAATTAGAGCTAATTGTGGCTTGATTGACCTATGTTGATGGTAAGTATCTCACAAAACCTGCTCTCTTCACAAAGTGAGGATTTGTTTGCATGAATAACTTGTATGCAACGAACCTGAGAGGCAGAGAGTTATCTGGCTGTGATCCTCTGAATTTGTTAATTTATATTTCATAACTTCTTATCCACTTATAAAACAATGGCAAGAACTCAGGCTCATCACTTGTGTATTGAAAAATGTACTTTCTTATTATCTTGCTGTCTACAAAATCAGAAACTAGCACAGACTAAGTCTCCAGTGAATCAATATCTGAATATCATGGATAATTTCTTCTCTGTATAAACACAGAAAAAAAGTCAAAAGGGAATTATGAAATCGCAAAATCTTAAGGGTAATATAGATGTTCAGTGCAAATGACTATGATGAAATTATGGACTTTTCTAGATCAATAGAAAAACTATCTCTTATTTTACCAGACACAGGATTTTTGTCCAAATTTTTGTGGTGCTCATATAGGAAAACCTGTCAAGTGCTGAATGTCTTCCATAAGACATGTATATTGTCATACAGCATTCTAAAATTTCTGAACATTTATTGGAACTTTTGCATAATTAATATACTTATTATAATTAATGATAATTTATTAACTGTTATACTGGAATATAGCCTACCCAGCGGTCCTACCCAGATAAAGGAGACCTGACTACATCTGCCCAGCTTGAAATGACTAGGCTAACTCAGTATAATCTGGATAAGCAATATAAGATTTTTTTTTTTTTTCACAACACACTCACTTGGCAACCTAGAGAGTGACAGAAACTGGAGTTGTAACCACTATTTGGCCTCTGGGATAGAGAAAGTCAAAGAGATTGGCCAAGACTCATGAGAATAGCAAAGCCATTAGTGGTTCATAGTGATAGGAAGCACTAAATAATTAAAAGAATAGTCCCCACGGATAAGACCATGTTCTGGAAATGCTTAATAGCTCAGAGCTCAAAGGTTTCATCTAGGAATGAATAAGTCTGTTCATTATACCTATTTCTCTATAGCTTAAGTCAAGAAAGATGTAGCTGACTTATTCATGTTTGGTGTGATTTCAGGCAAGGACCTAGAAAATATATCCCTAAAAAGCGCCGCCCCTCCCCCCCCCCCCGAAAGATACCATAGACCAAACTCAACTTAAAATTAAGCATCTAGAAAGAAAAAGGAAAACAAAATAATCCAAAACCGACAACAACAAAACCACAACAAAATCAACCAAACAAAAACCAACCAACTAAAAAATCAAAACCAAGACACACCACACAAATCAAACAAACAGAAAACAAGCTTCAAGAGTTGCACAGTTGTAGCTATATAGCACTTGAAAATATGTGTCTTCATAATTTTTATAGCTCATGCAGAGGGATTAATAATCAAACCCATTTTCAATTGATAATAAAGATTATTACATATATAACTTATTAAAATAATACATATTTAATTTGATTTTTTTTTTCTGTATTGTCATGTACATAGTACCTGAATGTCATTTTCTGTGTAATTTAGAAAGAAATCTGAGTCTGTAGGCTCTGAAAAGTGAACTCTTAAAGATTAGCAGGAATCAGCTGGGTCAAGATCCCTGAAGAATGTGTAAAACTGTGAACTGGACAAACTATTTGCAACAACGTACTTCCTTCCATGCTGTTAGCATTAATGATATCACAATAGTAATGTATTTTATATACTCTTATTGATTTCAACAACTTCTCTGTCCTTGTGTGAGTATCTTTAAAATCAGTGAGACAAATGATGAATATGAGCCTTTAAATGAAAATGGAATGTAATAAAGAAGGGAATATAAACTACTCTCTGTACTGTCTCTGTGTATTATTTCACCAAAAGCAATACATGAATCTTCTTGGACTTCATTGCTGTGGAAGATGAATGCAAATAGGAGACTACCCAAAAAGCTTAAATAATAGGAGCACTGGAAACCCAAGTAGGGATTGCAGATGGCCAAAAGATAGATCAGCATTTTTTCAAGCTGCCTACATTAAAACCAAGAAAAAGAAGTATTCCAGTTCTGTACATGGTGAAATACTGAAATCCAAATACCTTTCCTGTGTGGACTTGCTGCAAGAATACAAGGAGTAGTAATAGAAAAGCTCTATCTGTCAGGAAAAAAACAGACATGAAAAAATATCCCCAGACAATTGATTTTTTTTTTTTTGACTGAACTTCTTTGTGCCTTGTGCATATTATGTGTGAGTTTTAAGTCTTAGCCATGTTTAATGTACTAATTTAGCTCCATCTTTACATCACCCACCTTGTTTATCTCCACCCATTGTTGGTCCCTTCAAACTTCTTAATTAATTTCATCTCATCCTAAATAACGTCTCTGTTAAAACTGTGTGCAGTAATAATTTTTCTGCTTATTTTTCCAGAGGCTACTAGAACATACATTTGTGGTCACCATGGGATTGGGGCTTTACATCTGGGCTTTTCCAGAAAGTGTGCATCTTTATATAACCTAATGTAGAGGCTAAATTGCAGAAAGAAGAGCTTTGAAGTAGTTTTGATACAAATTATAAAAAATATTGTCTCAATATGGGCTCACATCTCCGAAACTGAAACAGCATGGTATGGCTTGTAGAAATAAACTGACTGTGAGCTGTGGTATTCTTGTACATTAGGTACAATTTTATGACAATTCACTCTTACATGATCAGTGAGTCAAATGTACAACACATTTCCAGAGTTTAGGTTTGAAAAGCAGCCAAAAAAGAGCTTATTCACACTCTTCGACATCTGATGGTGGTGCACACTTCTTTTATTTTACCTGATTGAAAAAAGCTAACTTGTATATGTCATTATTAGTAAATTAGAAAAATATGCTATCCCTTTTGAAATGTCACATATAAGAAATACTCTTTACCTGTTCTAGAAGGAGATAATATCTGTGGAAATGTTTGCCATTTTCCATCTGTTATAGTATTTTCACTGGAAAAAATAGCTAAAAGATTCTATGAGCTAGTATCAGTTCTAGCAAATAACTACTGTGTAGCAGAGAAACTACAAACTATGTTGTTTTGGTGTCTTGAAAAGAGAGCAAAAACAAAACTAAAGAGCACAGCTGGACAAGTCTGAAGCCTTAGGAAATGTTAAGGGTTGCTACATGACTCTAGTGGTCTTAGAGGCATTGCTAACCATACTATAGCCCCATGCCAAAATTAGAAAGCTGGGCTCGTATTTGCAAATTCTTTAAGAGTGAACAAAATGATAATGGTAAGCTGAAAAAAATATTATTGCTGCTTGTACTTGAAATGAGTGACTAATTAACAAGGCTGAATAATGCAGGTGTTTTAAGAAAGACCTCTTATGGGCTGCTATGTATGCAGTAACACACCTTAAATCATAAAACAATGTAGGTTGGAAGTCATCTTTGGAGATCATCTGGTCTAAACTCCCAGTCAAAACAGAGTCAGTTTAGAGCAGGTTACTCTGTGCTATGTCCAACTGAATTTTGAGCAGTTAAGCACTGAGATTCCATAAAGGCTCTGGACAATTTATTAAAGTGTTTGACCCCGCTTACGGTGAAATAACATCTCCCCATATCTAATGAAAACTTGCAGTGTTCCAACTGCTCTCTCATCTATCACTGTGCAACCATGAGAAAAGCAGTAGTACAATTTACATGATAGACTTATTTCAGGACTCCAGACTGTATAATTTCAACACAGGCAACCAAAAACTTTTTTTTTTCTTTTTTTTTTTTCTTTTTTTTCTTTTTTTTTTTCTGTTCTGATGCTCAAATAATATGCAATACAATGCTTTATCTGTAGACCAGCTGTGCAGTTTCAGAAGTTTAAATTCTGTATATTCACACACACAAAACATAACCTGAACTTCACCATTAAGCTTGGCAGGCAGAGAGCTTTAAAACAGAAGTGTTCTAATTATGAAAATTTTCAGGGTTGAATATTCAAGAAGACTTGGTTAAGTAGCCCTTGTAAAAGCAAGATTAGTAACAGAAACATATGCAGTAAATACCTGTAAAATATATTAAATGTTTTTGTGATCTGTAATACTTCATATAAATACATAATATTTTTTGATAGTGCTTCTCTGACCACATTAATAAGTTCTTTATACTCTCACCTATTTTGCATATATTTCTCTCTAGATAGACAGATATATTGAGGTACTATATGCATTTCAAAACATTCTAAAATTGTATTTAGAAAGGAACATTATGACAATAATGCATGGAAGGAGAGTTGAAGCAGTAAGTTGCTACTTTTGAATTTTTTACAGAGGACAGTATACAAAACAGTCACAGTGGGGGCATTTACATGTTCCCTGTTTATTTTTATATGTATGTATTTGTAAAAAAACATACATATATTTGAATTTGTATAGTGAATGCATGTATAGTGTAGATAATATAAAACAATACCTATTTTACTGCTGTAAAAGGAATAGCATTAAAGCTTTTACAGAAAGAGTTGTTAAGGCTTTTTAAGTAAAACTGAAAGCCAATTCCACTAATGTATTTGTGGAAAGAACGTTCCATCCTGTGGGTTGTGTCAAGAAGCAGAAGTAATCTCAATTGAATTTTCTGTTGCTTTTATTCCTGTTGCCTTGACATCCTGTATTAGGTATTTGTGGTATTATATATGCCCCTATGGTAGATGAAGGGGATTTCTGGCATGATTATTTTAACTAACAGAAAAAAAAAAAAAAAAAAAAAGAAAAAAAGAGAGGAAAAAAAAAAAAAGAGCCCATTTTCATTTATTTCCAATAAAAAGCAAACCCAGTAAAGAAGCCACAGCTCTGTTTTTACTTTGTATCTCTAGAACCCTTAAGGACAGCTGTTAAGGAAGGGAGGGGAGAAAGGAAGAAAGAAAGAATGGAAGGGGGAAAGGGGAAAGAGAGAGGGAGGGAGGGAACAAGGAAGAGGAGAGTGAGAAACATAAGTAATCACATCAGAATCTTTCATTACTAATTCATAAATGGGATTAAATCAAATTCAAATGAAAATATCTTTTGTTTTATGAAAAGATGAGAAAAGGTAATTAACAAGACTACTAATCAGCTTTTCGTACATAAATCCTTCCTCACTATGTAAACAAAAATGACTTTCTGTTTAAGGGACAATAAATATTCCAAAGCATTATAAAAATATGAGAAACTAAAGGTTCAAAGATTAACATATAGCCTCTAAGAATATCAATTGTAATAACCAGTTAAATGTTAACGGAATTTATTTTGTGTGTGTGTGTTCACTGGCATGAACTAAAACTTGTTAAAAGACGTCAGGACTATACAGCTATATGTACACCACTTCTTATAAGTTTCATGAGGACTAGCTACTTACTACTGACTGCAAAAGTGAAAAAATCTGGTCCACAAGTACTAGAGAATCTCTGAAGAGTTTTTTTTCAAATATTTCTGTCTTCCCTGGAAATACGAATGCCACTACCACAACTTAGTCATCATATTCCTACGTAAATCCCTTTGTTGTTATTTCATTAAGAAAACCTCAGTGAACTTAGCTGAAAGATGAGCAGCATAGTTATGCAACTTCTTTTCTTTCTCTGCTCCTGAACTTTTATTAAAAAATAAATTTAAGATCTATGTGACTTATCTATGGTACCCTATGTTAGTCCAAATATTCAGCATCTTGTTGTGTCTAGAAAAGTAATAGCAATTTTAGTGATTCTGTAATGATGAATCTTCTGAAATCTTTCTTGCAACTCACACTACAGCAATTAGTACTCATGTGAGTAAAGTATTAGACTATTAAGTGAGAGAAAATCCCAAATGACTATTGAAAAAAAAAAAAAAAGAGTACTTTACCCAAATACTATAAATATGGTTTTTATACCTTTATAAGGTGTTTTTATTCTGAACGACTGACAGCAATGCAATTTGGGGTAAGTATTAAGTACCACATCACGTATTTTTTTATGCTATGAAGATGTGCTTATTCCCTACGTTGGTAGTTCCTAACTATCATTATCTGTGTTCAAGGAGATAAAAACATTAGAACAGATAGTAGACCATAGTCATAAAAATTAATGAGTGACAGCTCTAAAAAGTACCTAGAGTATTTAAAGAAATTCAAATGCACTGTAGGGAATCAATTCAGTTGCCTAAATATTGGCATCTAATACAATTTAGGATAACCTAGGATATCTTGATTACCACCTGCCAGTTCAGAAATATTCAGGTCTCCTGCAGATCTTGTATGACATCTGTAATATAACCTAGGGTATGGCAAACTAGATTTTGAAAAGTCCACAATTCCTTAGGCACTTGGAATGGGATTTAATCTCTCAGTTTATGTTAGCTCACTATTCTAAGCCAGACTACTTCTTCCATATTCTATTTAGTAGACAAAAACATTTCTAGACAGCCACTGAAAGAGGTGCACCATTAAGAGAGGTGCAATGAATTGCTCTCTAGAGATGCCAGAATCTCTCTATTGATTGTACAGGTAACCTAAACAGCTGGCTTAGAATATATGTATGATTCAACTCACTCCTTATTTCAGATGTCTGCATATGCATTCAGCATCTTGGTACTCATTTAGTCACTGGATTTCCAGTGATCAAGGCTTCATTCTGTTGTGGCTTCTTCTGTGAAGTTTTACATATGACACACATGACAAACAGGAGACATACTTCCTCCTTCTGAAGTGGCAGCGGGAGGCCACACAGGGTGTGGTAGGGCATCTCAAATTGTACTAGACACTCACCTTTAGGTACATGAATCCCATTCAATACAATTGACTTTGGCTGGCTAAAGTTAGCTGAGAAGATTTTCAATATTACAGTAATGCATTCAGTGTAGAGATAAAATTTTCTTGTCCAGAATGACTGTCGTACACAAACTATGTAAGTGAAAGGCTGAGTCTCTGATAATAAATCAAATTTGTTCAGGACAGATTTTGGCTCTGAGATCATAGACTGATCAGCACACAAACTGTCTCCAGAACAAGGTGTGTGTATGAAGACTGTCCATTTAGAACGGTCCTTAGCTTACAATAAGTTTCATGAAATCATAGAAATTCTCAAGCTGGAAGGGACCCATAAGGATAATCTAATTCAACCCCCTGCTTTTTGCAGAATTACCTAACACTCTTAGTCATATGGTCTAGTTTTATCCAGATCCTCCTTGAATTCTGACAGACTTGGTTTTGTGACCACTTTCCTGGAGAGCCCGTTTCAGTGACTGACTACCCTCTCAGTGATGAGCCTTTTCCTAATGTGCAGTCTGAACTTGCTCTGGTTCAGCTTCATTCCATTTTCTCATGTCCTGTCATTGGTCACCAGAGAGAGGAGATCATCACCTCCCCGTCCATTGCCTCTTTCTAGGAAGCTGTAGACTGCGATGAGGTCACTCCTCAGTCTTGTCTTCTCCAAGATGAACAAACCAAGTGACCTCAGCTGCTTGCCATTTCTTGCCCTCAAGGCCTTTTACCACCTTGGTCACCATCTGGACACACTCTAATTGTTAGTTGTCTTTCTCATATTGAGACGCCTAAAACTGCACACCACACTCGAGGTGGAGCAGAGTGAGACAATCACGTCCCTCAACCAGTCAGTGATGCTATGCTTGGTGCACCCCAGGACACAGTTGGCCCTTTTGGCTGCCATGGCACACTGTTTGCTCATAGTCAACTTGCCATTAACCCAAACCTTGAGAGATCTTTCCTCAGGGCTGGTCTCCAGCCTCTTGTCCCGCAATTTGCATGTGTAACCAAGGTTACTCCAACTTTGAATCTATGGCCAAGAAATTTAGGGGAAAATTCTAGTTGCCCTTAGTCAAAGTCATCACTGGACCATTTGGACAGGTTAGCAATATTATCTATATTATGGAGTCTTTCACTGGAAGTGTTCCCTTGTAGAATTTAATTTTTTAATATAGATTATGTCTGTTCCTTATCGTTCAACACTCCTTGTGAAAAAGAAACAACAAAAACAAATCGTCTCATTACATATCTGTAGCTACCTTTTCTCTCAGACTCCAGGTTTATGCCTTTGTAGGTGGACATACTGCCTTGACAGTACCATTAAAACTATCAATTCTTGACAGTGAAAATCATTTAGACATAATTCTCTGATTAATAATTTTTGTTGGGAAGGATTTGGGGTGCTGTTTATCCGTTTTATTATTCAGGAACCTGATGTATTTAAATTATTTGTTTAACACTTCACTTTCTGAAAAAAAAGATTAATCTAAAAATACTTTGCTAATCAGACTTAAATTTTCAAACATATATTTTTAACAAAATTGCTAATGTAACAACATCAAAAAAGTAAAATCTACTTTTGCAACTCCAGTCAGTCAACTAATTTATATTCCAAGTAATCATCTTCCATTACTAAACATGTTATATTAAGTTACAATTGATTATTCATGTTCCTGCATGTTGATGTTCATGTTTATGCATTCAGTGTAGTTGTCGAGGTATTGGCCATGGAGGGGGCTGCTGGAGGGGCCCTCTGTGAGGAGTCCTGGTGGACCCACTGCAGGGCACAGCCTAGCCCCTCAGCCAAGATGGTGATGCCTTGGGGAAAACATAATTATGAAAGGCCAAAGGAGGAGGGGGGGGGGGGGCAGCGCAGGGAAAGTGAGAAAAAGCAAATGGCTCATCTCTGACAGTATATTTAAGAAACGGTAAAAAATGCTGTGTAGCAGCTGTGTGAGAGAGTAGCAAGAAAAATGTGGAAGAACTATGGTCTGAGAGTAGCAAGAAAAATGTGGAAGAACCAAGGTCTGAGAAGAAGGAAAGGGAGGAGGTGCTCCAGGTCCCATCATGAGTATCTACACTGCAGATCCCATGGTGGAGCAGGTATTTCTCTGCAACCTCTGGAGAGGACCACACTGAAGCAGATATCCAGACTGTAGCACATTGAGGACTCCATGCTGGAGTAGATAACTGTTTCCTGTACTGCAGGCCATGGAGGAGACCCACACTAAAACATGGGAAAGGTGTGCAGAGGAAGGAGCAGCACAGAAGAACTGGTATGGGCTGAACACAACCTGCCATTCCCTACCACCTGGCACCAATCAGCCAGGTGGGGAGGAGGTTGTAGAGATGAGAATGAAGGAGGGAAGCTGAGACTGGAAAGGTAGGCAGGCTGAGAGGGTGCATGTTTTAATTGTTTTTTGTCTTTGTTTCTTGCAACCCAAATCTATTTTAGCTGGAAATAAAATACATTAATTTTCCCCAAGTTAACTTTGGTTTGCCCATGACAGTAACTGGTAAGCAATCTCCATGTCTTTATCTCAACCCACAAGCTTTTTCATCCTATTTCTCTCCCTATGTTGTGGAGAAGGAGGAATAAAAGAGTGTCTGGATGGGAGTTTGGCACCTAGCTGAAGTTAACTCTCCACAATGTATCCTGCGAAAACGTTTTTAGAAAAAGTTCCAATTATTTCCTTTCAGTGTTTCACACTAATGTAGAAAAGAACAAACTTACTGTCTGCCATCAATTCTACTTTTTTTTTTTTACCTGTCTATTGTAAACGAGCAACTTCCTTGATCAGAGAGATATGCTTCTCTGAAAGGAAAATAGATCACTACATACTACATAAAAAAATACAAAACATTAAAATATTTAATAAAGCCAAAGATCAATAAAATATGAATGCTAACATTTTGAGGCTCAGCAAAATAAAAGAACTGAGTGTGAAGTAACTCAGCTTTTGGTATATGGATAGACATTTACAGATTCTAGGGGATTCAAATCCTAAAGCACACATAAACCTCATCGAAATTTAAGAATTTCTGAAGAGTCTGGAATTTCTTTCTTAATATCTGTGTTACTCTAGGTGACTCTCACTTCAGAGAAATGTCACTGTTCAACGCAATATAAGCAAACATATCAAACTATTATCGATTATCAAGTAGTTCTACTAAGACAACTAAGTCCAGTCTTAAAGGCCTCTTTCATTGCGTAGTTGGTTATATGATCAATATTATTGTTTTCAATAATTATATTCTTATAAATAAGCATCCACATTTGCATATGTAAAATTTATTCACCTGGATATATTGATATATGTCTTTAAACATCTACAGGATGATTCAACTCATTTAGCTTTAGATATTCATCAGCTAACCATTCCGGGCTTCTTTTGTACTTAAGGGAGAGAACTGATCACTTTTAGGGAATAATTCACACTATCTATTTTAGACATCTGTTTTATAAGAAGAAAAAATGTTTATTTTTCTCCATTTCTATCTATTGACTATAAGTGAATCTATGTTGAACATTCAGATATAGAGGTCTACTTCATATTTTCCTATGGTTAGCTGTATTTTGACTGATTAATCTGATCCTAGTAATCATTGTAGGATTTTTTTTTTCTATGTAATATATTGATGATACAAACAAACATTGGAAGGTCCAAAAATAGTACAATATTTTCATTAGATATCTTGTTTATTCCTGAATTACATTCATCCCATGAAAAAGAGAAGTTTTTATAGGATTTCAGTCAATCTTGCCAAGCAAAACGTAAACTATGAAAACATTCAGTTTCAGATATGTCTAAAATTGGATCATTTTATATAAATAATGTTACTCATATCATATATAATCTAAACTTTTTTTGAGAATACTACCTTTACTGTCCCTAAGAAAAAAAAATCATGAATCAATAAAATATACATATTGTGAAAAATAGTGTGTATATATATATATATATAATGCCATTTAGAGTCATTTAAATATTCAAAAGGGCACTGACTTCCAAATGTTTTGAGAAGATATATATATATATACCTATATATATATATATATATATAAGAGTTCAGATTGTTTAAGATTTAGAATTTGCCAGGATCCAAGTCACACAACAAATGATGTAGGGTTCAGATAAACCAAGTAAAATGGTACCAAGCCAGCAAGTGAGGGAGGGAGGGTGGCACCCCCAAAAAACACCCACAACCAAAACCTCCCCCAAACCCTAACCAACCAACCAAAACAATTCTCCCATCAGAAAGCGGATTTTAATACACCTAAAACCATTGCAAGACACTTCAGTAAATGGTAGATATACAGGCTAAAGCTTTTTCCAAATCAGAAGTATTTTTTCTGAGTTTGGAATGCATTATGTTGTGAAATCGAATAGCATGGCATTTGCTACACTTTGAGAGGATTAGTTAATGGAAATGTACATGCTGAATTTATGGATTAAGGGCATTTTCTTTCTTGACACTAAATGCAAACTTAATTCAATCTAATGATGGTCAAAGGAAGCTTTCAGATGTTCTCCTTTCTTTCAGTGAAATGTCTTCATGATGTTCATAACTTAAATACCCACAGATATGGATAACTGTACTACATTGCAATAAAAATTACAAGAAGTTACATTGTTTTCAAGAGCAAATTATAGCAGGAAAAGGAATTCTGTGAGCTGCTGCGTAAGGATTTTTACTTGTGCGGATGACCAGCTTAGTGGAACAGTATCTTTGTAAGACAATTCATAATTGCAGAGTCTTACTGGCAAACTCACTGCTTCATGAGAAAGATATGAGAGAAAGAACTGTCAAATTTTAAATTTTAGAAAAATATATTAAAAAAATGCAAATCAATAAGATCTTCATTGGTAGTATATTAAAATGTGCTTCTTGCACTGTTAGACTTTAGACAAAATATCCAAATGAATTTCCTCTATCCTGAAAATACCCTCACCATTTTGGGCATGACTTTTTGGCAAGTATGCTAAAGTAATAGCAGAAAGATTGCTGACTGCCTTTTCTATATGGTATATATAGAATCATAGAATCGTTTTGGTTGGAAGAGACTCTCAAGTTCAAACATTAACTCAACACTGACACTAAACCATGTTCCTAAGAACCTCATCTACATGTCTCTTAAACACTTCCAACCCCTTCTGTGAAGAAATTTTTCCTAATATCCAATGTGAACCTCCCCTGGCACTACTTTAGGCCATTCCCTATCACTTCCTACTTAGCAGAAATACCAACACCCTCCATGCTAAAGCCTCCTTTCAGATAGTGGTAGAGAGTGATCAAGTCTCCTCTCAGCCTCCTTTTTTCCAGGCTAAATGGTGCCAGATCCCTCAGCTGCTTCTTATAAGACTTGTGCTCCAGAATCCTCACCAGCTTCACTGCCCTCCTCTGAACTCTCTCCAGCACTTCAGTGTCTTTCTTGTAGTGAGAGGCACAAAACTGAACACATTATTCAAGCACTGTGTACAGGGGGATGATCACTTCCCTAGTCTTGCTGATTACGTTATTTCTGATACAAGCCAGGATGCTGTTGGCCTTTTTGGCCACCTGGGCACACTGCTGGCTCATATTCAGCTGGCTGTCAATCAGCACTCCCAGGCCCTTTTCCTCTGGGCAGTTTTCCAGACACTCTTCCCCAAGCCTGAACTGTTGCATGGGTTTGTTATGACCCAAGTGCAGGACCAAGCACTTGGCTTTGTTGAACCTCATAACTGACATCAGCCAAACAATCCAATTGGTCCAGATCCCTCTGTAGAGCCTTCCTACCCTCAAGGAGATCAATACTCCCACCCAACCTGGTGTCACCTGCAGACTTACTCAATCCTCTCATCCAGATCATCAATATGGATATTAAACAGAAATGGCCCAATACTGAGCCCTGGTGAACACTGCTTGTGACCAGTCACAAACTGGATTTGACTTAATTCACCACAACTCTTTGATCCCATCCATCCAGACAGTTCTTTATCCAGCAAAGTGTATGCCCATCTAAGCCATGAGCAGGTAGGTAAATAATTCTAAAAAAAACCCCAAAACCAAAACAAACAAACCCACCATACAAACCAGTGATGTAAAGAATACATTTCAGATTTAAAATATGCCATTGTTTTCTGAAACAGTTATAATTTAACAAATAAATTGTATTTTAAATCTACTTCAGGGAATGAACAGTCATATTTGTAGTGGAGTACAGAAAAGCAGTCAGCATATACTGTTTGGTTCAAAAGAGAGGAAAAGCAACTCCTGAAATAATTTTCTGGAAGATGGTTCGATAGCCTTATATGTCAAGCCATTTTCTTAATCTAACCTACGATTCTATGTAAATAGAGCAAAAAGTTTTTGTCATTGATTCCTGCAATAAATTGCTTTTCCTGGGTGGGCTGACATAGTTTGTCATAATAACTAACTGTCCACACTACAGTAATGACAATTGTCATTAGAGATCTGCAAGTAGTTTGATTTAATGCTGAACTATCTGTTATGGGAGACAGCTATTCCTCCTTCAAAAAAATTGGTTTTAAGTCTTCCCAATTAAAATGATTTTGTTAAGTCAGTTCCTAAATTCCTCAACTCCCCTCTCTTGGCTTTCAAATCTTCAGATTCACACTGGCTTCCAAGGATGAGATAGAATTATCATCTTGTTTTTACTTCTATGTCCTAGTGTAATTTTAACTTCAACTGCTTTTTTGGGAGCAGAGATAGCAGGGAGAAGTATTGTTTTCCTAGTGGCTCATAGTACTCATTGCACAACTAGACCTGGATATGCTCTCCTGTTCTCAGTTGAAAGTGCATAATTATGTATCTACAGAAGATGAAGGGGAGGTAGTAAACATGATTCATTACAGTAAGTCCTTTAAAATCTGGGTGACTGGGAAATGAGGATACAAGGATTTGCCATTGCACTCTGCAAAAGCAATCTTAGTGTTCTCTTAGGTTAGTTTTTCCTAGCATTTCCTGCACTATTTTCTTTAACTATCAAGATATTTTTGTCTTTCAAATCCTTCAAGATATACATCCCAGAAAAGTGTGTGTGCATATATATATTTATATATTTTAATCACTAAGCCTCTGTGCTTTTCCAAATGCCCCTAATCAAGCAATTCTAACCAAACAGCCCTTCTTCCAGAGTGCTATCCAATGACATTCCTTGTAAGCAGATTGTCTTACTACTATTAAAATTCATAAAATAATAAAAGTTTATGAACCTACAGCTACAGCTATTTGATAGAGTCCTTTCTAGTTTTGCTAATGTAATGTATTTAACAAGCACTACATTCATTAAAATGGAAAAAAATGTACACACATTTTTTTCTGTTTTTTCTGATTATTTTGTAACATTACAGGAAATATCCTTCATTCATTCAGCTAGCATCAGCAGGAAATCTAAGCACATTAATGAATCATTAATGGAATTGCAATAACTTGGAACAGGTGCACCATTGAAATCAATAACTGAAATTATTTATGGACCTCTAGACAGGAATGTATGGGTAATTTTGATACTGTCACATTTGTTAGAGTAAATATGTAAAATGTCTGGCAGGAGTTGTCTATGAAAGGTGTTAAAAGGGAGAGAGAGGAACTCAGTGTTCAATATATACCTCCAGAGCTCTTCTTTTCAAAGTGAGGACACATGGTCTTATATTTAAACCAATGGATACATCTACACATTTAAACAAGCTTGAGCATGCATCCCCTAACCAACCACATTAATGGAACATTAATTTACTTCCTGACTTCCTGGCTAACTAACTCTTCACAAAATAACTCTTTTAAGATGAAACTTGATACATTTGTTGGGAGTCCATGGAGTGCACTCAAAAGGGGAGGAAAATGAACCACCTTCATCCTCCTTTGTCCTCTAACACTACTTTGCCTAAGTAGCTCTTTAAATTCTGCTTCCTCATGATCATGCCACAAAGCAACATGCACATTGAATTTTGAACTAAAAAAAAAAAAAAAAAAAAAGGATGACTTGTTGTCTTCCATAGAACCTTCACATTTTCTTTTCTATAATTTGAGCTGAAAATCACCCTTAAACAACACAGCAATGTATTCTGCCATGGGGGTACCACTTGGCACCATGAGGAATCCCAGAATCAAGCCAACTTCTTCTAACAAAAGCTTGCCCTTAAGCAGAGAGTAAGCAACCCAGACAGCATTACCTTGCTTTGGAACCACTTAGGCTGGTAGATGCAGCATCACCATTGCTAGCTACTGGCCAGAGGCTTTGCACCAACTGGACTGAGGCTCAACAGGTTGTGTGTGTCTGAACTCCTCTTGGCTTGCCTGGAGCTTTCTTTTAGCTTGTTTAGTTGTTACAGCAATTTTCTCATGAGCAAGCAGTTCTCATTGGTTTCGCTTTGCTTTGAATAATTGTGTGGCATAAACACAATTTTTGTACAGATAGTAGTAACAAGTTGGTAATTTGAGTGGACAGAAGTATTCACTGTGAATACAAAATTTTATTTTAGATGCAAATAGGTCTGACATGACAGAAAGGGCCTTGAAAGTGGGGCCCAGAATGCAGGATAGAGGAGTACTGGGATGGGACAATAATACAAAGGGCACAGGAGATCCCAGGACTACAAACAACCCATCAAAAAAAATAAAACAGACAAAGCACCAAACATACATCACATATAGAACAATATAGCAAATTCAGGACCAGAGGACTCTTAGGGGCAGTGAGAGCTGAAAATCACCCTGAAATGGTAGATACAAAAAAAGTGTGTGTCTAATAATTTAAACTTTAGGATTATAAAATTTTCTGAAATGCATTTTTCTTTTCTTTTCTTTTTCTTTTTCCCTCTACTAATTAAACCTGGACAAATTTATTAATTAGACTGTTAAGATGTCAGTTGAACTCAAACTAAATCCTTCATTTTGTATGCAAGATATATTTCCTTTCACAGGGTTTTAAGTAGACACTCCGTGAACCTCTTAAACTTAGTTATATGTACATCACCATGGTTGCTTTGAGTATTCAAAAGCAAGAGACTCCATTCATTATTTTAAAAAAAACCAAATATAAATATGAATACAATGTGTAAAATCTAAAAAAAACCTTACAATAAAACCCCTCCTATTATTTTACAGTCCTTGAAGAGGCAATGTCCTATTACATAATCCTTCTCAGCATTACGTTATTAGTAACCCATAAGTAGAAGACCTGTAAATAATATATGAAATATTTTTTCCAGAATAAAACACAGTTTTGCTGAAATAAATGTTTTGCAAAACAAAAACAACAACAAAACAACAACAAAAAACAAACCTGAAGATTTTTATAATTATTTGATATATGAGCTTTAAAATAATATTAATTCTAACAACAGTAACTTGTGATTCCAATTGTTTTTTTGAGAAAAAACCCCACTCAAAACATACTTACTCAGAGTTAGCCTGTGTTATGTATTTTTTTATAAATTCAATTTAATATTTAATATTTCCATTCAATTCTCCATAGTGAAATTTTCAGATGTCAACTATATAACTATTAAAGCACGTGGAGAGGGAATTTTTGACATTTTCAAATGTATTCACACCATGATTTATTTTGATGTAATTTTTTTTCTTCAATTTCAGTTCAAAAAAAGTCAGAACATCCCAGTGAATGAAATCATAGTTGATCAGTTCTGTCATAAAGTTGTAAATAACCCTTAATGAAGTTATGAATTATACACTGATTGTAAACAAAGCATGAAAACAAATGTATTTTCATATCTTTATTTCTCTGCCTTTAGGTATGTTATATTTTAACAGAAAATTAAAATCAAATTGCTTTTATTATTTTTTTTTAATGTGGTTGCTATGGTGAGTCAGAAATCCATGCGGATAATATGTCCCTAGATTAAATGAAAATTCCTTAACAGCATGATTCAGTGTAGGAAAGCAGCTTAAGTATTGTGATTCACTCCCCTTTTCTTTCTGTAGTTCAGTAAACTGCAACCTTTTAGTAATTTCATTATGTATTCCTAAAATGTAATAGACATAGGTTCCAATCTATAGAACAAATTAAAGAAAAGGCACATATGCACCTCATCACAGTAAACATTATTATGCATGATTTATCTTTGAAGTTTTAAGGGGTTTGAACATACAAGGAATTTATTTTTGTTTATCACTTGAGAGATGGGAAATGCTGTAACAACTGAATAGCTTATTTTCCTGTTTGGCATAGAATATCCTGACTGTAGAGATACAGATGCAATATTTTTAAACAATGGGAATTTTCAAGCATAACCTCTCTGATTTACTATGAATAATTTTTATTTTCTTTATGCTCAGTAACAGGTGTCTTAATGACTAATACCCTCCACAGATTCCCTGGTTGTAAAATCAAGCTGTTAATATTCAAGATAATCATAGGCTATTTTTTTTAACAGACAGAATACGTATTTGTGGACCATTTTCAAATACGAAAGTAGTAACACCTATTTTATCCATGTAATCCAAATAATCTAGCACAAGTCAATAAGAAGGCATTTATTACATATGCTAGCATTTTAAGAACACAACCTGCTGCAAATAAAAAACACATGAAGAAGAATTGGAGCACAGAGCAAAACTGGTTTCAAAAAAGCATGATGGCATCTTCTTTTTGTCTGAATCATTGGGAGGGTTTAGGTTTGGAAGCACTAGTCCAAGTCTTGGTTATTTACAAGTGAATATTTGGCAATAAACTGTTAAAGAAACCTGGCAATAACAAGTGGATAAATATTGTGGAGTAGCAAACCTTTTGGAAGCCATCTGTTACCTCCTATAGAGTTTGTTAAATGAAATTGAGGCAGGTCATGAGCTGACACTAGCAACACTACTACATAAAATACTAACAACACTTCTGAATAACTGAAAAGTCCATCAGAAAACAGTTTACTGAATATTTTGCAAACTTTTCACCCATGGAAACTCAGGGTTACTCAGGTCTGATGAAGGTTGCATAAGTAGAATGTTAGCAGCTGAGCCTTTCCTCTTTTACCTGTGAAGTGATTTCCTGGGTCATTTCAAATCAGCAAAGGCTCCAGCATGATCTGTTACGGCCATCTGTAAGCTTGGAGGCTATTGCTCTGCACTAATACAAATTATAACTATTTACTACATAAAGATTATGTGGCAGAAATATAATGTGGATTTACCAAGAAATACAGAAATTAAAATATACACTAAATAAATTCTATAGGTTATACTTCAAAGGAATATTAGAGCAAATATGCAAGTTGGCAGGTATGGCTCTGCACCTTATAGCCCTGAGGAACAGTCTATTATGAATCCTTTCCTACTGATTAGCCAGTTTAAAAATCTGTGAAAAGAGTTAGCCTTTTATGTTCTAGCTGTTCTTTGATTCTAATGAGCTTTTATGTACCACATTATCAGAAAAAAAAAAAAAAAGAGATAAATTACATCAATTAGGGTGTCATTCATCTATTGTTTATCAATTATTCAATAACCTCAAATTAAAAAGGCATAATTTTCACCTGCATGAATTTATGCTTACAACATGTGATATTGAATCAGATATTTCTCTAATCTCACTTCAGTTACACTCTAATTCAGTTTCATGCTAACACTGAGATGAAGCACTCAGATCTGTAATTCCCCAGGTATCCTGTTGCTCACAATTTTGGAAATAGTTGCTTCTTTTAAGGAATTGAGATAAAAAGCAAAATACTAATCTAAGAACCTGAACAACGGGTAATTTCACACTGTTTTTCTGTAACAATGGTAACAACAAAAGAAAAAATTGCTTTCAGTGAAGCCATGTTGGCTGTCATAAGTCACCTCTCTGTTTTTCATGTGCCTTAGCATAGTTTCCAGGAGGATCTGCTCCATGATCTTGCCAGCCACAGAGGTGAGACTAGCTGGCCTGTTGTTCCCCAAGTTTTCCCTTTTTTCCTTTTTAAAAAAATGGGGAATTTTTTTCCCCTTTTCCAGTCACTGGGAGCTCTATCAGTCTGCCATGACTTTTCAAATATGATTGGTAGTGGCTTAGCACCTTCACCTGCCAATTCTCTGAGGACCCTCAGATGCACCTCTTCAGGTCCCATAGACTTGAGCACAACTATGTTGCTTAGATGATCTCAAACCTAGTCTTCTCCTACTGTGGGCAGTACTTCATTCTCCAAGGCCCTACCTGTGGATTCTGTGAATTGAGTGACATTGGCTAGAGGTGTCGCTTACCGGTGAAGACTGAGGCAAAAAAGTTCTTGAGTACTTCAGCTTTTTCCATGTCAGTGTAGCCAAGTCTCCTGTTTTGCTCACCATGGAGGGTATGGTTTCTTTCATCTTCCTTTGTTGCTCTATGTACCTGTGTGGAATAATTACTGAGTGGGCAAATTATTACAACTAATTATTGAGGACACACTAATTGAGAATAAAGTTATATCCGTATCTTCAGCATATAAGGCTGCTCAGCAAGTAAGGAATCTGTTTTGCAATGTTCCCCTCCCCTACCAACATGGCCTGTATTCTTGGATGGTAGTTCATGGGGGGAGCTCAGTGTGCTGGCCCTAAGGCAAGGCTGTCAAACTCATCTTCACAGGGGACCACATCAGCCTCACGGTTGCCTTCAAAGGGTCAAATGTAATTTTAGGACTGTATAAATGTGACTGCTCCTACAGTCCTAAAATTACATTCGGCCCTTTGAAGGCAACTGTGAGGCTGATGTGGCCCCAGTGAAAATGAATTTGACACCCCTGCCCTAAAGACTACAGGGAGGTGAAACGGTGTGGAGATACTACAGTCAGGCTCTGTGTACAAGGCAGGTACAGGAACCAGATGGTACAGTGCACAGAATTGCTGTCAATTAAAGAGATAAATGTTCCATTCCATCCAAATGCTACTTGCTGAGCTAGCAGGTGTGTCAAAATTTGTCCTGTGGGTGAGCTTTGCTCATTTACATTCACATTAGAATACCAAAACTTACCTCCATCCTAAAAAGATACCCGCCTCCATCATGCCTCTGTTCCCTCTCGAGCATGCTCTCTTAAGTTTATACATTAAAAATCAAAGCAAGAAAATTTTACATCAAGCAATAACAAAGGCATGTACAACTAGAGTCACTCAAGCTCCACCTAAATGTAGAAAACAGTACAAAATACCCTATCAATATGAAAAAGTTAGAGAAGACACTATCACTGAGAAGTCCAGGAAACAGCATAGTAGGCTTCTGGGATCAGTCGATGGGCTGAGCCTATCTTCTCCCTATAAATAGACACTTTTGGATAAAATTTGTGCACTTGGTTATGCCAAATGTTTCCCTGGAACACTTAGACTTCAAGCTTGTATTTGGCCAGCAGCTACCAGCTCCTCCTTTTTGGTTGCCATGCTGTATGCACTGGTACTTCAGCTTGGCTGGTGGCCACATCCCCTTTTTACAGGAGCTCACCCCTATTCCCTCGAGGCAAATCACAGGTGTTTCCCTGTTGCTTTTTAATGCCTAAGCAGCCCCTGACTCTTCTCCAGTGCTTACAACACCAGCCCCTACCCTGCTAAATCTCGTTTAAAGCTTTGTTTATAAGTCCAGCCGTCTTATTGCCCAGGGGAGTCCAGGTAGCTTGTTGCCCAGGTTATAATTTCCTAAATAGATCAGCAGAAATTTAAAATCATTTTAAGCTACTTTTTTCATTAACACATGGACAAAAAAGCCAAACATTAATATCAAGATGAGCCAATATTATTGCTCAGTAAGTGTAGTAATCAGAAGGGAGAAGCTGTGCTATGGAAACTGAGAGGTATTTTCTCGAGTCCTCAGAAGCCTTTGTTAGTATTTACCAAAGTACTGTAACTTCAAATAAAGAGAGTGGATTCCATCAAAATCTTTATTTTGCCAGAATAGATACTCTTTACCCTTTAATTCCTACCTACATATGGACATATGCCATTTGAAATAATTTACTGCCTTCAGTTTTTTCTAAGTATTTCATAGATATTTTTTAACATATTCCACCTTAGAAACATGAATGTGACTTGCTGTACATCCTACTTCTTTGAACTGGGAGGGCCAGAAAGATGAGAATCTGCATGTTATCTTGATCACACAGAACTGTAAAGAAAAAAAAAAAAATGAATGGTTTTGTATTGGGTAGGCAAATTGTTCTTATACTGGTTAAAACCAATGATCACAAATTGTCCTGTGTCCATACCACTAAATAAAAAAAACAAAACAAAACAGAAAAAGTTGCACGATTTTGAGGTCAAGTGCAGCTGTCTGTCCACAGTACTTAGTGACAGTCCTCTCCAGAGCAGCACTGACCATATCCATATTCCACATATGGGTTTGAATCTTCTACATCCATATTTATATGACACAATTAAAAAGGAAAACTCTCAGGATGGGATTTTTCAGACCATGCTCTAGGTCTATGATACAGAGTTCCAGTCAGCAGTGCTGAGCCCCTCACCTCATTCACTCTGGTCCTCCTAGTAGCTGGTTTTGGGGACACGCACCATTCCCACCCCTGTGGTTGAGGGTTAAAGACTCTTACTCATTCCAGTAGCTGATGCTGAGACCCCACTTGCTTCAGTAGCCAATGCCATAGGTCAGGGGAGCGAGCACACACCCCTGGTCTAACTCTTGTAGCTGATGCCAAATTTGACTCATACACATACAGGTCTCACCAGCAGCTGGCACTGAGTCCTTGCAACACATACACATGGGATAGAGTGTAAGATTACATAGAGAGAGTTAAGAAAAAAATTAATAAGAAGATATAAGACAGGACAGACTGCAGTGATCAGGCACAGGACTCAACCAGACAAGTGTACTGACTGACCATCCCTGACTTACACACAAGTGATCACCTTTATACTCCTTCCTACCTACCCTCTCTCTGTTCCTTCCCCTGCACATTCCCTCATCAGCTGGCACAGTCCCACCAAACCCCTCCAACATGCAGGCCCCCCAGGTCTGCATCCTTATCAGCTGCAAAATCCCAGTTTTCCTGCAGTTTCTTGACAGCCCATCAATTGGTGTGACTGACTGGTCTATTTCAGCTTATTGTGTGTTAATGCTAACTGGCCAGGCTTTATGTCTCTGTGTATCTCTCTCCCTTTCTTCAACCTCACAGCTGGAAAAATAAACATTCTTACATGGTACATGTCCTTAACAATCCATGCCACTGACCAGGTTTGTTCTCTTCACAACTCCGTCGTCATATGTTGGTCAGGTTTGTCTCTGTATGTCCTTGTTTATGGCTTCTTTGACAGGTACCCTTAAAGGAGCAGACACTCTCCTTCCACTTACTTTTGCATTAAACACCTTCATTTAGGGTGCAGTGGGCTTCGTATTGAGCTGGTGTACCTGCTGACTGACCACAAAAAGGATGTTTCACATTCTCTTCTTCCCTCAAGTCCAAGTTTTTGATCCTGTCGCCTTTGGCCACACCCTATTCTTCTATCAGTTCAGAGATTGTGAACTATTTCCATTATTCTGCTACAGCTCAATCTCACTAACAACAGTGGGGTAAGGAACAGATTTTTAATGATTATCCTAAACCTTACTGAACCTATAATCCCAGTTTGATATGGCAGAAAAGACAAATCACCATTTTGCTTGTACATTTGGTGGAAGACACTATTATTTTGAGAAGTATTAGAAGGCTTCTCTTATTCTGTTTAATTACATTTATAGGTATTAAGTTTTAAAGGAAAAAAAAATAAAACTTTTTTCATTACTTCTTTTGGGAGGCTAGGCTTGTAGATTTGAAAATATATATTTGTTTCTCCATTTCTGTATCTGAGTCTTTTAGTCTCAGATAAAAATAAGCTACATTTATAAACTAGTCAGTGATATTAGAGAATATTTCTTTGCTTACTCAAGAAATTATATGGTAATTTAACCTTTACTCTACCGTTTACAAATGTACTCACTAAATGAAATTAGCTATCAAATTTTTATTTTCTGATATTTAATATGTCCTGAGTTACTCATGATTTTTTTTTCTGGTCCAGAGTTCCTGCCTATGAGTTATACCTATATAAACACTCAGAATTATTATACAGTCAAAATATTACAGGAATTTTCTGAAAATGGCTCCAGCTCAGGTGTAGGACAACCAACTCCTTCATATTGAAAAGGTCATACATTCAATAGAGAAAACTCAAATAAAATCAGGATTTGTTCACCACTCAAGCTCATGAAAGACAAAATGTTTTGAGCCCTTAAGCAGGTACCTTCAGCTCCAAGGGAAAATGATCTTAGTGCAAGTCTAGTATAGTAACTTTCATAAAAGCTCTAGATTCTTTCTTCTCCAAGAAAAATAACCTTTAAACCTCTATGTACTGCTTAAAAATCCTGTGCTAAGTACCTTAAGATGGCTTAAAGTTGCAAACTGAATTACAAAACCATATTTTGCTTAGTATTTTTTGTCTATTAACCTTGTTTGTGTTGTAACTGCAGAAGCCTAATACAGTCAACAGCCAGTGATTAACATAGTACCTAATTCCTCACAAGTCAACATCATCAATTTTTAGTTCAGCTTCAGCCCAGCATTATAAATCTCTGGGCTAGGAGAGCACTGTAACCTTAGGTGTTTATTGAAAAGAATGGTTACACCTCTTAAAATTATTTATGAAGGGAAAAATCACTTCAGAATCTCAGCCTATGTTTAATATTTGGGATTCAGATTCCAGCAAGCATGCTTCCTGGATAAATGCCATTCAGGATTTAATTTGCCTTAAAGACTAAAGGCATAGGGCCAAACTATGTACTGAGGGCCAATTCATGCACATCCAGGCCTCCTAAATATTCATTCAATTGCGTTTACTCTCCCACTTCCTGGAATAGTTTAATCTTTTTTTTTTTTTTTTGTAAATGAAATGATGAAAGAGGTGCTGCTGCACAGAAAAGCACAAATGACATCCAGGATGAACAAAGTGTGGATACAGGGATAGGAAGAAAACCACATTTAAACAACATCATCCAGGCAATTGCCAAGAAGAATTGAAACAGATTCAGTCAATGACAAAAAGAACAGAGATCAGAATACATTCATAATTTAAATTTATATATATAATCTTCAGTGTGCAATCATTGGACAACCAGTAAGAATCTGTATTAAACAGCACTGAATATCCTCAGCATCTCTTCAAGAAAAAAAGAGAAGTGTCCCAAATATCTCACCCTTTCAGGACATCAGACAACATAAGTAAAATAAAAATGGAAGTAATCCAACAGGAATTCCTTTCAAAATGTTACTTTGCTTCAGCCTTTCCTACCTCCTTGTAGAGAAGGGGGAATTCTAAATCCAGGCAAACAGTAGCTGTTGAGATAGATGGGTATCTAGGGGCAGGGAAGCAAACAATGCCTATATAAAACATATAGAAAACAAACATTCTGTGTTGTTTGATGTCCCCATCCCAGAAATAGGAGCTGCTATTACACAATGGGAATTTTTAACATATCCAAGCTGGAACAGCTTATTTTCATTAGTAAGCTTCGACTTGTTTGCTTTACATCACATATTGCAGAGGAGCTCTATATCTGGGATATTTCTCTAGCATTTGTTTACCTGAGAGCTTAGTTACATGTAAAATACATGGACAGTCATTGACTCTAGTGGCCATATTCACAAATTTACAAAAGCTCGGTCCTTATTAGCCTGTTTTCTCTGCCTCTGCAGATGAGTACCAAATGCTGCTCTCAAACTGTCCCTCCCTGATAAATTAAACCCATCTCAAGATGTTTCTAGCTTCCAGCTTTCTATAATTTTATTATGTCTCCTTTTGTTGGGATAGGGGAATTAGTTAATTTTTCAAGCTTTCCTAATTAAAAGCATAAAATTTTAAACATTATTGCCATTATTAAAATAACAGGCATAAACATTTATTTATTAGATAATAGCCCTTGAGGCCATTACTACAAAGATGACTGGGTGCCTAACTTCTATTTAGGAGACTCAACTCCTGCTGAAATCAGTAACAGTTTAATATGTCTTCCACATTTCAAGCTAAAAAATTCCAGAAAATATTTAGGTATTTAACTCCTAAACTGTAATTCACTTCTTAGGTCTACTCTGAGGAAACACTTTATTTCCTCCAGAAAAGAACCTGATCACTGTGTAAATGATTGCTGGGCAAACAAAATTCATGATATAAGTAAACTTTAATAAGGCTTAGGGAGGAAAAATGCTATTTTTTAACTCACCAGCATGTGTTCATAATGGATGCATAATGGAGGTAACTTCTTTTTATTATTTCTGTGTGAATATGAATCTGTTCATTTAAGAGTGAACCTTCATTTACTACTTTTGGAGAGAAAACAGAGGGGTCCACAGAAATGAGTCATACACTGCATATGTACATAAATGGGTAGATGGAAAGTGTAGTGAAACATAAGATAGGAGAAAGTAGACTAGTGGAGGTAACTGATAAGCGATCACAATGTCCAGAAGCCTAAGAATCATAAGAAAGGCTGAGATTATGAAAAATGTGAGATACATAGGACTTATGGAAGACCAGGAGGAGGAAAGAAATATAAGACTGGATTCAGGGTTTTTTTTCCTACTCATTTTCAGGTTTGCTCTAATCAAATTAGGGTGTTTTCATCTATTTAAAAACATAAAACTATCTTCTCATTTGACATTGTCCTTGGTAGTATCTATGTACTTTACTGTTAATTAATTAAGATATTAATAAGCAATATTTCAGCTATACATACTTCAGAACTGATTAATTAGCTTCTTAAATTCTTCATAAATGACATGTAAAAATACTTTTAATTCTGACATCAGACTGGGGTTTTTTCTTTGTGTAACTATCACAATTATTTCTTATTGGCACAACTGTACAAATGTAATGTACTGAATCACAGATTTTTGCTTTGCTAAATTGCTAACTGTATTCGCCCTTTAGGAAATTAAAAATTTCATCTTTATGGTGTCCTATCACATCTATCAACATAATCAGTGATGTGCTTCTTTAATGATATGTTGATATTGCAAAAATGAGAACTATGACCTTTGTGCTAAGTAGTTATATGAAGAATTCAGTGAGATGCAGAGGATTAGACTTAATGGTACCTCAGATTACACATTTTAATCAAAACTGTGAAGGTAACACATAATGCTAATTATACCACATCAATGAATTCACACAGATACATTGTAGGCTTAAGTGCATTTATCTTTAGAGGTTTCTAATCTACTACCTAATTATCTAATCAGTAACAAGTATTTCTAATTTTTTAAACTTTAAATGAGAAATCTTGGGAGGCTGAATATTGTTTTTTAGCAGAAAAATATATGGAATGCAATTGCTACTTGATGAGCAGCAATGTATCTATATCAGCTTATATGATGAATTTTCAGGACAATATGTTAAAGTTTATACTTTGCAGTAAAACACAACGAACATATAACCTTTGTGTGAGGTCTAGGTCTTCAGAGAGTGCTGAGGAAGAGGTTCAGGCAACAGCAATATTCTTCTGGGCAAATTTTGATGCCATGCATATGTTAACTAAAAATGTTCATGCCCCTGCTTATTCACATTCATCCAGAACACTAAGGTTTGAGAAGGTAAAGTAAAACAACTTTAATTAATGAATTTTGTACTTCCTAATCCAGTGAATCATGGACTGTGAGTCATTTGTGATAATGATAAGAGAATGACACATTAATCTGGACCTATTTATAAAACCTTTATCCATGTACGTAGTATCCCATTCTTTTAAATAAATGGAAGTGCTAATCTTCTGTTCACTGAGAAAGTGTCTTCCATGGTAAAAGAGAAAAACAGGTAAGCAAGCTTATGAAGAAAATAAAATACTGTTGTTTGTGTGATTTTCTTGTATATTTTACTGCAGTAGAAGTGCAGTTGACAATTTACATTAGAAAATAGAACAGTCTAGGAAAAAAAGTATGTGTGGGTTGTTTTTTTGTTTGTTTTTGTTGTATTTTTTTTGTTTGTTTGTTTTTTGTTTTTTTCCCTTGGGAACTTCAGGATGAAATTCTGCTACTCAACTAAATGGAAGACTGACACAAGTTTATTGTCCACCACACATCACCACACACCTAGCCTGAGAATGGTAAATATTTTAGAAGTATACTAACAGCTTTTATCAAACTGTGCTGGAGACAGCTTATTTTTTTTAAAATACAATTGTTGCAAAACTCAGCCCAATCTTATTCTTTTTCATAGACTCCATTATTTCTGCAGTCTTCCCAAACTTGGTAACTTTATGCTATATATAGAGGGTTCACTGGTTTCTTCCCTGTGCCTCAGCTTTCCTATCAGCAATTTCAGTATGACTGCTCATGCATCTGAAGGATCAGATTTCTCTTCAGTGATAAAGTATTGATCTTTCTATCAACATTCACTTAAAATGAGCTTCTGAAAAACTTTCTTGTTCTTTGAAGATTTTTGTCATCTTCCTTTTGTTGCCCAGGAAAACAAACAGAATTCCCTATTTCCACAAAAAGAGGAACGAAACGCTGGAAAGAGGGCTTTGTTCAAAGGAAGGGTAGTAAAAGTCTAATTTTTGAAGCCACTTTTACCAAAATATTTCTCACAATCTTCATAGGTCTTTTTATGTAACTGCTGTTACATCAAAATATTCTCCATATGTACACCATATATACAAAGCCAAGAATTTGCTGTTAGTGTATTTAATATTTTAGCAGTCTAATGGTCCCAATTACCTAATTAATACAGAAAGGTCTTATTACTAATACATTTCAAACTGTTATACAGTAAATAACTCTCCAGTATCTCACCTCTTTCACTGGTGGTGTGCTTGCCTCTCCAGTGTCCTCATGGGTCCCAAGGTGAACACTTTCATCTTCCTTAAGCATAATGGGTTGGGTGAGGAGGTTGCCCAAAGACACTACCACTGTGTTGTCCTCACCAGCAAAAATACAGTGGTCACAGTGGGACAGGTTGTCAGAAGTTGTGGGGGCTCCCCAGGGGGTCAGGTGGGGTAGGGCTTGGCAGCTAGGACTTGTCCCACAGCCCAGCCATGGAGCAGAGCACTCAGGGGGCACTGTGGCAGTCCCAGCCCCAGGCATGTACCAAGCCACCAGGCTGGAGTCTGTCATGCCATAAACCCAGTCTGACCAGTAGCAGCTCCCAAAAGATGGTTGACAGTCATTTGAGCACAGGGGTGGGGAACCAGCTCTGACCATCTCCCACTGGCTCCACCTGGCTCCAGCTGGCTCCAACCAGCTCCAGCTGGCTCTAACTGGCTCCAGATGGCTCTAACCAGCTCCAGATGGCTCCAACTGGCTTCTACTGGCTCCAACTGGCTCCTACAGGTTCCAACTGGCCAAGGCCACCCCAGCCCACTGAGAGAGACCTGCCCTGTCCCTGCTGGGGCCACAAAGCCAGAGGAATGAGGGCAGGGGGACACCAGCTTCACCCACCAACTGTAGGCAGCCACAGCAGCCCCAAATCAAGTCAAGGGCAGGTAATGCAGTGTCAAGGTTTAAAGAAGATTTAAATGCAGAAATAAAGACTGTGGTGAAGGCAGGGGCAACAGGTGAAGTATAACCATCTGATTCAGGCAAATGAGCTTCAGAATGAAAGTTGCGATTAAATAAATGGCAATGTTGCCTATTTTGGTAGTCTGAAGCTTTTAGTAATGTGTTCATATTGTCAATGTGTAATAAAAAGGAAGAACTGAAAAAAATGAAAAGGTTTTAAAAATAGATGTTTTGTTCAACTTTAACATATTTTATAGTTTATCTAGCAGACAAATTCACACACTTATAATTCGTATACGAAATACAAGACTATAGGTAGCCATACTTTAGAAACTGAAGGAAGTATTTAATATTTTTACTTACATTTCTTTTTCATGTTTAAATATTTTTTATATCATTCATATATTGCAAAATCTTTGGTTTATCTGCCTGTTTGCTTTGAATCGTTCTGGCTTTCATCCTAATTAATTTCTAGGAAAACAATGTGTCTGTAATATTGATAAAGAGGTCACAGCAGAAGTCCCTTAGTGGGATCTCACTTCCCCTGGCTTTCAGAGATTTTTATTGTGGTCTCTTTCACAAATAAAGTTGCAAATAAATCACTAAGGCAGTCAACCTAATCAGACAGCAGTGTTTTAGAATATGCATCACTCTTGCTTTTTGACCAATTGAGAAGTGCTGAACTCTGGTGTTTTGTTTTTTCTTTTTTAGATAATTTTCTAATGAGTGCATTGCACAGAACAGATAATGACACAAGTAAGGTGGATTAGAAGTAAAACATATTTTTAAATGCATCTAATAAATGACTCACAAAAATGTTAAACCACAGATGTCAAATTACTCTGACTACAGTATCAGATACTTTCTGGCAAAATTTTCCACTCAGTGGGTGCTCCATATTCCATGGTATACTGAGTACTGCTGGTGAATACAAATTAAATCCACCCTCAGTTTCCATCTTTGCCCCCCAAAAGCCCATCAGAAGATCTGCAGCCAGTAAAATGAAAAACAAATACATTTAGAATAAATATTCTCAAGCAGGAAAATGTAGCTCAAGTGAGTTGCTTGTGGGACTAAGGCTTATTATTTCTCTAAAATTTTATTTACAAAGTTCTTCACATTAATGGGAACTCTTTCCAACTCAGTTTTTAAAACTAAATATTCAGATTCTCAGCTGATGTAAACTAATTTGACTGGATTACACCAGTTAAGAGCATCAGAGAAATTGGCCAGAATGAATGATCACCCTATACAAATAGGGAGCCTTGCCATATCTTTTTTCCTTGGTTTGGGGTCCTTGACACTTTTAGCCACAGTGATATACAAGCATAGACACTGATACAGTGCACGTTGCTCCCCAGCAGGATTGTGACACTTCATTAATAATGCCAGCCAACACTACTCTCAGGGTCAGTCACCCTCCAGTTGTCTAATCTCCAAGACCAAACTACTGTAAAAATACATGAAAACCCCATCTAGCTAATTCATGAAAACTCAGAAGCTTATCATTTGTCAAAAAGTGATCTTTCTTGCTCAGACTTTCAGTCTCTCTCTTTTATTACGTCACCTGTTGATTTTGATCCCCAAGTGTTGCAGATCTGCCTTTTTGACAGAACACAGTCTTCTGAAACTTCTGAAGTTTTCAGAGTCTGAACTTCTGTGGACATTTTCTTATGTTTCAGCTATTTAAAGCCTGGTGTTAAATTTTATAATGTAGATCCCAAACTCCAAGCTTCTAGGAATTTTCTGAGAAAGAAAAAGGAAGGTAAAACAGTAATTCACTTACAGTCTACCCCTACCAGGAAAGGAAATAAAAGTAAGATAAACAGTTTTATTTATTTTTCTAAAGGACGTTGCTAATAAAACAAGTTAATACTGCAGTACTGTAAAAAATTAGAAAATACTAGGTTTATATCATCTTTAAGTAAACCCTACGACTGCTTTTGTAAAATATTTGTGGAAAAGCTAAGGGTCTCTGAACCAGATCAAACCCCAAAAAGTTAGCTTTGCATTTTCTGCTGGTTTCATAAAAGATTTACATTTTCTAAACAAGAATAATGTTACTTAAAGCACAGGACAGTAAGCCCACCTAGTGCAGTCAGTAATCTTACCTTCTATTGAGATTCTCTGACATAAGCTTGCCTCTAAATTTCATATATGTTCATATTAGCATTTCGGGGTTGGTTTACCAGTTTTTCACTCAGTTATTTTCAGTCTCATTTTATTTTGTTTTGTTGATCTATACATTTGATTTAATTACATTATTTGGTGTGTAAAACAGAGAAATAAAACATCCTGGTAAATCTGATACTGGTACACTTCCTTTGTGACCACAAGCAAGACATTTAGTTGTCCTCATTTACTAATTTGTGAGATGAAGAAATAAAATCAAAGATTCTCTATTTAAGGACATTTTCATAAATGATATGTATGAGTATTTGTGAAGTCTTTAGAGTGTATGGTGATGAATGATGTATAAATAAGACACAACTCCTATTATAAATTCAACACCAGTTGAAAGGTAGGAAATGAAGAAAGGTTAGGTTTAGTAATCCACAGTGGTTTCCCAGCAGTGTCATCTACAACATTTCTGTCAAAAAATCTGAGTACTGAGAGGTAGATCCCTTTGACACCCCACAACAAGGTATTGATTCTGAGGCTGCTCTGGCTCATCTCAAGAGCTCCATTTTTTTTATTCCTGCTTCTCCTGAGCTGAGATCTCCTAGTCCTACATAATACAGCACTTCCCAAAGGAAATGTCCTGGATGGCTGAGGCCTCCCTGTCCTCTAAATCCTAAACTACCCAAGTACTTCACTCATAACCTTTCAAGTGTGTCTGCTCTTTTCTGTTCCAAGTAGTCTCCAAGTTTTGCCACCACAATAGACTCCCTCTCAAATCCCCAACACTCTGGATTTTGTCACATTTCTCTTCTGCCCTTGCCTACACATTACCGCTATGCCACCCTATCTATATTCCCATCCTTGAAGTTTCTGTGTTCATGAATCCTATCTTTCTTTGCCCTCCAGGTCCTGTAAATGATATAGAAAACTCCCCTACTTTTTACATAATTTAAAAATGCTCCAGGGTTTTGTGACTACTGCTGCTGCTCTCCCACTGATCATAGAAGCTTGTGTTTGTTCCCCATCTTCCTTTCTCTCTACTTGGACAGGAACATAGACTTTTCACTGCTGTGGGAGAGATTTAGCATAACAAGGCACTTGGCAAAATCTACTTGGATACAATCAATAGCATGAAAAAAAATTCAAGAATAAAAGCATAAAAAAATATATGTGACAGTCTCATCCAAAAATCTATGTTAGTTGTTCTTTTTTTAACTTATTCTTAAATGACCTGGAGAAGAAAACAAAACTTGCAGTTTTCCCAGTTGGACAAACATGAAGCTGATGGTATAGACTTGCAGAAAGATTTGAAAATGCAATGCAAGTAGCTGATGGAACAGCAAATGAAATTCAGTGTTGATAAGTGCAAGGTAATCAGCCCGAGGAAAAAATGACTGAAAGTTAGCTCTCACTTCTCATGAAAGTGATTCTGAAGCTACTGTTGACAGTTCTCTGAAAAATTTAACTTGACGTTCAGCATCAGAGAGGCAAATTATATATTTAAAAAAAAAAAAAAGAAAAAAAGAAAAGAAAAAAAGAAAAAAAAAACTAGAAAGATTATTTATTCCTGTTCAAAGTATGGTTCACAATTTCTTTCAATGTTATGTGCAGTTCTTTTGACCTGTGTTTTAATCCAAAAAAGATGCTAAGGGAAGAAGAGATTTCTACATGCAAAAGTACTTCCTACTTTGGTGCATGGGGATGTTAGCTGTACTAAGCATTTCAACTTACACAAAATGGGCTATGTCCAAGAGACTTTGGCAGAGACAGTTAAATTATGAATGAAGGGAGGAGGTGAATAGTGATTATTCACTATTTTTTGTTATCCATATAATAGGTAATACCTAATGAAATTATCAATCAGCTGATTAACTGGCTTAAGAAAAAACACAGAAGTATTTTCGTGTATAACTAACAATGATTATATGAAATAGGACTATAATAAACATGGTGGCTTGGGTACACATTTAGCTTGGCAAAATTTAGTAATTGACTGGTTTTGGAATGATATCTGAGGGATTATTTATGCAGTACATACCTTTTATTCTTTTTTATATGATTTAATTAAACATCTGCCATTGGGCAGTGTCAGAAAAATTTACAGAATTTAAAAATACTCCAGGGTCTTGTGACTGCTGCTGCTCTTCTACTGATCACAGAAATAATACATTAACTTTAAAAAGAAAGAAAAAGGAAATAAAAAACAAAAGAAAATAAATTAGAAAGATTGTTTATTCTTATTAAATGTTGAATGCTTGACATAATGCCACTTGACAGATCCAATATAGAAAACAGTATAAATTAGACATGAAGACCTATGGAAATTATTAATTCACTATGTGTTTTTGACAGTGATTGTCAGGTATACTGATATTAAGCACATATATATTTTTGTTTGTTTGTTTTCTTTCCCTGACATCATGTCACTTACAACACACTTGTTTTGCTACTGCTTACAACTGGAACCCAGGTTTCTAGTCAGTTTATATTTTCCAGGATCAAACTGTGCAAGAAAACCTAAGTATTTCAAAGAAAGAAGCATAATTATTAAAATTCTTGATGCTTGACACATTTCTCTCAGCCAAAAAATTGAGGAATTCCATCAAAAAAGGAAAAATCCCTTACCGTTTAAGCATAAAATATCATACTTTGTGAAAAAGATTGTATGTGCCAGCACCACCTAGTGTGACCAAACTGATACCAGAATGGCATAGATGTTAAAGGTGAACTATGAATCAGATTTATAGGGTAAAACGTTTTTAATGGATGGTCCCTTGAGTAAAATATATTGTTTTATAAAATGATCATGAGGCTGTCAGCTCAAGAAAGTAAAGAAGATAAAATTCTGCTGTCTACAGTCAAAGAACTAAAAAAGAAAACAAATTAACCAAGTAAAGGTGAAACCAAAGGAAAAAAACTCAAATTCTTATGCTGCTTCATAACTAGACCATTCACTGTAATTCTCCTAGAAAGTAAGAAAATATTATATTTTTTTAAATTTTAATTATCATAAAAGAAGTAAGAAAGATGATTCCTGAAAAAGATTCATTTTTGAAACTACAGACAATGATCTTCTACAAATGCAATTGAGTTTAATTTAGAAACTATAATGTTGTGTTGTGAATGGTAAAGTTCATATGTAAGTATAGAGCTGATATGAAACATCAAAGCAATAACTCTGTGTTACAATGCACAAAACAGCCAGAACAAAATAGGTAATGGCAATTGATAAATCAAAGATGGGGACCATGGGTTTGCATCAGGTTTTCTCCTTTGCCTAAGATCACAAATGCTTGGTTTCACAGGCAAAGTACTGTTTCCATTAAAATTAATATCTCTTTCAAATTACATCAACAGACATGGAATTAAGCCTCAGGTTTGAAGGTATAAGTCAGTGATGGAATATGTTTGTTGCTTCTGTTGTGTAGTTTCACACCTGACTTTTACGTATTTCTCTATGACTATGCTAATATAAATAGAATTGAGCGATATAAATGCATATAAATATATTATAGATATAAATAAATGTGAAGGATTATCCAGCCAGAGGCTAATAAGAGTGCTGTATTATCATGATGTCAAAAGAATATGTTTTTCACAGCTAATGTATTTATTTCAGTGTTTTTTTGTATAACTTTGCTAGAATTGCTGTATCTAGAAATTGACATCCTAACAAGGAAAGATCACTGCAAACATAGGCATACTCTGCAATTTTGCATATAAAAATAAAAATGGCTTTCTATGCAATCTTTTTTCTCCAAGATGAATATAAAATATATTTTCCTCATGTAGTTTTTTCTCCTCCTACATCTCAAGGACCAAATTAAGCTGAAACTTGAATTTTTCTGATTTATTTAGGAAATTTCTTCATGTAAGGGAAAATTTGAAAAAAAAAAAGAAAAAGAAGAAAAATAGGAGAGTGCACACAAGAGAGAGAGAGGGAGAAAGAAAGCAGGTCCTTGAACCAAGTAAAATTGATAGATTTCAGAGATAGCTATAGTTTATGCCATATGGCTGTTAAGAAAGCAGTAGGGATTTGCAGAATTGAAGAAGAAAAGGATATCATAGATCACTCAAGTTCAGTGACCTATATAATCTACTTAAGAGTTTGATTAGAATTCTTCTGTGTCTGGACACTGGGCATGAAGGAAAGCAATGTGTTCTTAAACTTTCATGTGACAGCACTCCCATTGTTGTCTCTTTTTACTTAATGACATGGAGGCAATTGTGATAAGTCTAAATGGGCAGAGCACTGATAAGCTTAAGTGAACTCCCCATCTATGAATCCCTGGTATTCTCCTTGTCTGCTGGATTTCTATAGCAACAACCAAAGAGCAACAGCACATTGAGAAAAAAGTAGTGAAATATTTCCCTGCAGTATAATTTGTTCTTATCTTAACTCTAATTCTTTTTCAAAGATTACTCTTGTATCATTGGAGGATGTCAAACTGTGTTTGCTTGAGAGAGGTGAAAATGTTTAAGAGTAAAAAAAGTTATGCCTAAATTCCTGGCATAACATACACTCCAGAACATGAATATCTGTATTCAATGCATATATATTTTTAAATGCATGCATACTCCCTACACATATCTTCTGTCTTATTTTAATGCCCTCAGATATTAACTGAGCTAAGTTCAAAGGATTAAATTAAATCATTTTTCTCAAATTTTCTTATGGCTTTGCTCTTAGAAGTACTTGGTATTATGTGTTATAAAAATATATTATTAGAATGTGATTTTAATGTAACCTCTATAAACAAGTTATAAAAGAGAGAAAACTGTTTTATGGAGCCTGGAAAATGTGAAACTTAATTTCAGAAATGCATATGTTAATGAGTTTCACTATATTATCTTAACATAGTGATCTCTACTATCTCAGACTATGTTTTTTAAATATGCATACTATTACTGATTTTTTTTTTGCTCATTTCATACTATAGAGCTCACTGCATGTTACAAGTTGCATCAATGCTTATTTGCCATTAACACTGAAGCTGTTAAGCATGCTGTGCTTTAAACTTATTTCACATTATTTACTCCATAAATAATGTAAAGAGGAGTCCAAGGTCATAGGCTAAACATAGTTTGATACTAGCATTGCATATGCAATACTAATATATACCATGCATTCATGTCATGATCATTATAACGCTGAAGCATTTTGCCACAAAGAAGATGCTATAATTATTTGAATGTCTTTCCAACAATTTTTGCTTTTCCTAAAGCTTATTATAAAGCTTTCATTTTCTCGTCTATATATATTTTAATTAAGAGCATGCAAGACGATTGTAAAAGTTGTGCCATAATGTGCTCATGTTACCATCTGATTTGAACAGAATTTTAGTTTCTGTATCCATATCAGAAAGCTATAGTGAATTAACTGTGAAATGCTTGAGATGAATCTGATACAACTTTAAATGGTTCTTACAGCTTTTTAAACATAAATTTGTATGAGTTTATACTAAATTGATTATTAAAAAAGAGAATAGCATGTATTTTATCCCTGAATAACAGCTTATGTTCATCAGGTTTCAGTAAATCAGTAACATGATTTCCTTGATTACACTTCGGGACAGAACTTCAAAAATCAAGAGAAAACATTCAGATGGAAGAGAGATTTTAAGTTATTTTGTTACATTTTATGGTGGATATTTTTAATCCATTACATCCACTGAAGATTTATTTCACTACTGAAGAATTTTAATTTTCCCTTCCCTCCAAATACCTGCCAAAATTGCTAGATAATTCATTGATGGCTGCTGGACTTGACACACATCACAAATTTTAGACTAGTGGTCCCAAGTAAATTAGGTCAACACCACAGTAATCCAAAAGGAAAATACTGTCACACTTCAATAGGGAAAACTGAATTACTTCTTTAATTAGTTATCATAAATCTTAATGAGTATAAGGTCTAGTTACTTTGAATTCTGCTCTACATGTAAAGAAGGCACTTTATTACACCCAGCACTTTTTCAGTATATCTATATTCTGCTGTGTGAATTCATAGAAAGTCAATGAAATTTACTTCAGCCAGCATATAATATTTCCTTTCATTTCAGTAGACCTTCATAGGTATGGGTAGTATTTGCCAGAGAAGGCAGAAGAGACATTATCAAAACACATCCTAAGCCCTCTGGTCTTCCATTGTTTGGAAAGCAACATAAACTCCTGTCTTACACTGAAACAATGTCAACATAAAATCCAGATCAGCTCTGTGTCTCAGGAAAGCAGTTATCTACTAGCTTTTATGGGATATTTTTCAATATTCATGTTAGAAGCAGCAAAACTGTTTGCAGTCTCATGGATACTTAAACATATAAAGAAAAATGGCAGAAGATGCAACAGAAATAGTAGAATTCCAAATTCTCAAAGAATCATTATAGGAATAAAGGAAGAACAGTTCAAACAAATAACTATGAAACATAGCAATACCATTTTCCTTGCTGAATATTTGACCAGAGATTCTTAGAAAAGGACTCAGTTATATGTATGTCCGGGACAGGAGAGATGATCTGGAGAAATCTCTGCAGTAGAAGGTGTTTCCATGTGTGGTGAGTTGATCTTGTCCAGATTCCAGGTGTCTACCAAGGCACTCTATCATTCCTGCTCCTCAGCTGGACAGGGGGAAGAAAATATGACAAAAGGCTCATCAGATGAGATAAAGGGAGGGCGATCACTCAGCAATTACCACCACAGACAAAAAAGACTTCACTTGAGGAAATTAATTGATTTATTGCCAATCAGAAGTCAGGATAGGATAATAAGAAATAAAAAGAAATCTTAAAACACCTTCCCTCCACCTCTTGCTTATTCCCAGGCTCGACTTCACTGCCAAATTCTTTACCTCCTCTCCCTGACCAGTGCAGGGGGATGGGGAGTGGGACCTGTGGTCAGTTCATCACATCTTGTCTTTGCTGCACCTTCCTTCTCACACTCCTCACCTGCTCCAGCATGGGATACCATGTCTTCCACAAACTTCTCCAACGTGGGTCCGTCCCACAGGGTCCAGTCCTTCAAAAGTGAGCAGCTTCAGCATGGGTCCCCCACAGGGTCGAAGTTCCTGCCAGAAGACCTGTGCCAAGGCGGACTCCTCTCCATGAGGAGTCGTACCAGGTCGTACCAGGAACCTGATCCATTGCAGGCTTCCCACAGGGTCACAGCCTACTTTAGATGCATCCACCTGCTCCACTGTGGACCTCCATGGGCTGCAGGAAGACAGAGTGCTTCACCATCATCTTCACCATGGGCTACAGGAGAGTCTCTGCTCCAATGCCTGGAGGATCTCCATCCTCTTCTTTTTTGCTGAACTTGGTGTCTGCATAATTGTTTTTCACTCATATTCTCATACTTCTCTCCTGGCTGCTGTAGAGTGACAGGATTTTTCCCCATTTTTAAACATGTTATCACAGAGGCACTACCACCATTGCTGATGGGCTCAGCTTTGGCCAGTGGCAGGTCAATCTTGGAGCTGGCTGGCACTGACTCTATCAGACATGGGGGAAGCTCTGACATCTCACAGAAACCACCCTTCTAGCTCCCCACTAGGTACCAAAACCTTGCCATGCAAACCCAATACACCATTTGAGTTCTCTTATATACTGAAAATGTGGAGATATAACCAATGCTGAGTAGATCAGCAATGTTGGTACCTGCAGGAAAAGATGAAGTGAGGTACTATCTGCTAAAATGAAACACTTCTGAAATAACTATCCAGTATATCTTTTGCATATCTTAGTTAGATAAGTTGATAATACGAGTGGCGATCATATTTTTAACAATTGTCAAAAACAGTTCTAAAGGGCTAAGGAACTATAGCTGCATTTCCACAGTTATCATAGCAGCACATTTTATTTTTTTTTTACTTTACACAGTCACCAAGGACTTGATTTATGTCCTACTCTCCTTGTGAGATCTAACAGGTTAGATTCCATCACAGGGCTAGGATTCATATTGTATGACTTTAACTGTTGAATGTAAACTAATTAATCTGTTCTCTTTCTACTGTTTTTAGGTCAAATGGTATTATAGGCTTTTTATGTCTAAATAGTCTGGATAAATAACTCAGCATAGACATTCAACTTTTAGGTAGGTATACTTAAGTTTCCTGACTTCTGCATCTGAAACTTGAAGAATGTTAATGTAACTTAACTGAACCAAAATTTTTGTCATATCCAAGAATTTGAAGGAGACAGTCAGCCGCTATTTAACTAGATTGATTATAAGAAAAAAAAAAAAAAAAAGTTAGTTGTAAGTCTAAAGGGACAAAAAGAGGTTAATCATGACACAGGAGAAATTAACATACTCAAGTTCCTAAATAGAAACATGCTATTAATAGCTTTCCTCAGCAATATAATATAGAAAGCAAAGACGAATCACATAAAACATAGAATTAAGAATCCTTGCCTTGAAGAAAATAGGAGTCATAAAGCATTTTGGAAATGATGAGATACAGTGCAACTGAAGCAACAGGTGTTTGAAACAGAAACTGTGTCATATTTTATCTTTCCAGACAACAAGAATTTGTGAAAATGAATACTTTGTGCTCTTTGTTTTTCAGAAGGTTACATAAAACAAGATTAGGATATTGCTTAACTCAAAGAAAAAAAGAGAAACGATAATGAAAATGTCCAGTTCTGCATTGTGATGTCATCATAGAAGCACAAATCCCCCAATCAGTATGATATTTGATGACACGTGTCTAGTTTGCCTTCCCTCTTCAAGGTGAGAAATTGTGAAGGGCAGATGGAGTGAGACTGACCATTATCTTAAAGCTGCAGTAATTCAGGGGAAAGTCATAACGATGATTTAAAAATTGTAAAGAAAATAGTTAATGATCATCACAGAAGAAATGGTATACATAGGAAATGGGAGAGTGAGGTTGTTTTGTATCTGTGTGTGTATTTGAATAAATCAGAATTAAGATGAGGAAGAAGAATTCATTGATTTGTGAGACAATGGAAATTTTCACCCTATACAGAAGTTAGATTATGTTACTTAAAGGATCTTAAACTTCAGGTAGCCAGAACTACTAGTGTATGGGATAGTTCCTCTGGAACTTATTTCAAATATCCTGGAAGGTCAACAGAACTATGTAAAGGATTATTAAAAAGGAAGTTACTATTCTAGCTGCTCAGCTTTCAATGGTAAAGAAAATTTTGTCCATCTTTGGCTATGACAAACTGCAAGATGACAACGGGAACTTAAGTTGGGTCTGGAAAACATATTAAAACAGAGTTTCATTTAAATGGAGTTGTCGCAATCAGTTCTGAAGAACTAAAGAAGTCTGTTATCAACATATGAGAGTCTGCATATTACAAACTGGATGACATTTCCTTCACATGGTGAAAAATCTGACTTGTAGCATGCTCCAGTATAAAGAGAAATAAAAGCAGGTGCAACGGGAGAATGTAGGTGCTAGACCCAAAAGAATTCAAAGCCTGTCAGAAATATATTGGGGATCAACACTAATGCCTTTATAATAAAGAAAGAAGAATTGAAGTGGGTTGGTAATAGCAAGATACGTATCGGAATCAGTAGTTACAGTCACCCAAATTACTGCCCTGTGTTCTTTCAATGCACAAGATACTGCAGATTAGGCTGGTGATGAAATCTGGGTTTGGAGAAATCTTAGTCACATTTTCCCAGAGGGCAGCAAGCAGAGGCTTCTGTATAAATTTTGAAGAACAAGGAAAAAGGACCACTTCTTGGCATCTACCCAACCTCCACCAGGGACAGGCAGCAGGGCCTGGGCATTCAGAGTAAGCAAAAGGAGAAAGGTTTGGCTGTACTCTCTGAAAGATCTTGCCCCATGATGCCCAGGTGATGGGAGAGGAAAGAAAAAATAGCCTTTTATTCCTGAGGTTTCTTCTGCATAATGCTTTGAATTGGAGTGCAGGGAAGTGAGTGTAGAACTTTTTACCTGCGAGAAAGAAATCAATGAACAGTTTCATAAATGTTTCCATGTGATGTGTTCCCCTTGGAGTTTTCAGAGAACAGCTTTTTGGAAAAAAACACTACAGATCTCACTGATCTTAAAAAACATCTTGTAAATCTCTTATTTGCAGGAAGTTCAGAAAAAAATGCCAAGGCTCTATCAGCGTTTGCAGTTTAATACTGATAAATTTGTGTCTGGAATAAGGAAAAGAGGTCTATGTAATATTGTTCAAACCACTTAGGTCAGTTGCTCAAAATAATACCACTATTTTAGACAACAGTAAATTAAAAAAAAAAAAAAAAAAGATGTTAATCTTCTGTGTTAAGTATATCAGTTTGGAACCATAAACATATTAACCCGGGTTTGTTAGTGAAACATTCTTTGGCAAGTGTGTTGGACTACCCAGTTTCTTTCCTTTTCTTAAATGGTGTGTTCAGAAGTATATCACAGAAGTATATTTTTCCACTGCTGTGAAGTAAATGAAAGGAAAGCATATAAGAAGAAGATAGGACAGACTGCAGTGATCAGGCAAAAGGCTTGGTCAGACAAGTGTACTGACCAGCCACAATTTATACACAACCAGATCCTTTTACATCCCATTCTGTCTGTTCCACTTTTGTTCCTCCCTGCTCCCCCCTCCCCTGCACATTGTCTCATCCGTTGGCACAGTCCCATCAATGACCCTCCAACATCCCGGAACCTCAGGCCTGCATCCTTACCAGTTTGAAAGTCATGGTTTGCCTGCAGTTTAATGATTCGCAAGATCAATTCGTACACTTCAATTAGCATGACTGACAAATGTTTTTCTTGTCTTTGTCTCCATTATGTTTTTCTGTCAGGTCTATGCCTTCAAATATTTTGTTTATGTTTTTCCCCTTTTCTTTGGTGTCACATTTGACAAGGTTGTCAATCAGGTAATCTTACTGAAGTAAACATTCCTACATTCGGCACTCCCTTATAAATCAGTTTGGCCAGGTTTGGTTCTCATCACTCCCTCCCTTATGATTTCCCAATCAGATTTGTGTCTCTCTATCTTCTTGTGTATGGTTTTCCTCTTTTCTTGTTATTCCATTTGCACTGAAAGTGTCTTTGACCAGACACTCTTGAAGGAGCAGAGGCTCTCTCCTTCCACATACCCTTACATATTGCCACATCTTCTGACACCACATCTTTTGCCACATCTCTTCCATCTTCCTTCTGGCAGCTCCCTTGTGTTCCAGCCCTGTGTCTTCGAAAAACCCCTTAGTATTCTATACGCTTGTTAGTCCCAGTCAGCAATCTGCAGTCTTATGAAACAAATCAATTAGTCAAAATCTCTTTTTTTGTATCTCTACAGTCAGGGCACAGTTGCCTGGCTTAAATAGTGTAGACTCTTTCATCCAACATTCCTCCAATATTCTCCATCCCAGGATTCCTCATTCTGCCTGTGTCCTGCCCTTTTTCTTATGTCCTTATCTTCACTCTATTGCCTTTGCTAGTCTTTTGATCAGAATGGGAATTCAAAATAAATAAAACAAGATGAACAATAAAGCAAGCAGATGAAAAAACAAAGAAAAAGGTGAGACATTCGAAGGTGACTTCTAAGTCTGTGAGTTACAGACAACTTTCATAAAGGTAGAAGCTGCTGTCATTTCTAGATCAGATTTGCCTACCACCTGACTATTACTTATTTTCTTACTGACTATTGGTGCAATAATAAACGTAAAAAAAACCCATAAGGTAGCTTGTTTGGTCTGACCTTTTAAAACAGACTTTGTCTTAGCTATATTTGATCTTACATTTAATCTTACACTAACTGAAGAAACTATTTCATTCATTCTTGTCTAAATAAAGTAGAATAAAGTAGGACAGTTATTTAGGAGGTAAAAACAGGTGAAATTGAAGGAGTTGGATTAATGGCTGTATTCCAGCTAGTGCTGATTCAAGAGATCCATGAACACTTGCATCACATCAATATAAAAATGAATGTTATGATTGTGAAATATCACTTATCTTTTATTCTTTTTTTTATTATTGGATTTTATAGGTTTAAATGTGCATTATATTTTGAATTTTCTCATTAACCAAAATAATTTAAAGTAGTGAATATAGCAGATGTATTACTTACATATACAAATAAATATGGAAATATACAATACACCATGTTACACTGAATGATCAAATATGATCATTTTTTGAGATATTTCTTCTTCCTTTAATTTATTTTGGAAGATAACAAACTAAAGCTTCCTTCAAAATAAAATCATCATTAAACTATGAATGACTTTGTTGATTACAAGTAATAACAAATGCTGAATTCAGTCAATTATGTCTGCAAATTACATGAGTTTTTCATTATAACATTTTTCCACTTATATTCCACCTCATTTTAAAAATAAATTATTGCATAAACTAGCAATACACACATATATGTATTTTCTTTTAGATGGTTGTATAACAGAAACATGGAATCACTCAAGCTGGAAAGGACTTCAGGAGATCACCTAGTTCAAGCGCATGCCCAGCACTGAATTCAGAGCAGGTCTTTCAGATCTTTGTCCAGCTCAGTCTTGAAACCTTCAGTCTCTAACTGTAACTTCAATGATGTATAAGCTTTGCTTCAAATGGAGCATAACAGTCATGTATTCCTACTGCTGTCCACTATTAGGAATAAAAGAAGACGCAGACAACTGTTGGCTGGTAGAAGACTCAGCCCCACTCAGTTACGGGCAGCCTTAGAAACACTTAATACTTTAACCTGAAATCAAAGTAGATGCCTGATTTACAGTGGTCTTATTTCATACATCTATATTGCTAAATGAAGAATGTAGAGTGAATGGACTCTCATACAGTATCCCTAATAATTAACCTTGATTACTTGTTAGACAGCTCCCTAACTCAGTTTTAGATTGCTCCTATAGAACTCAATCCTTGAGAAGTTTGGCATAGAAAGGACTGTCTCTTAGCAGTACAGAAATAAGTCTAACTTTCATTAGAAGGCCCCAGTGACCAGTCACTGGTTATATATATTTTTTTTTAAAGTTTAGGAGTAGACATCAACTTCACACACACACATGATAGAATCATAAAACCATAGAATACCTTAAGTTGGAAGGGTCCCACAAGGACCATCTAGTCCAGCCCCCTGCTCTTCACAGGACTACCTAAAACTAGACCATATAACTATGAGTTTTTCTCAGGTGCTACTTGAACTCTGACAGGCTTGGTGATGTGACCACTTCCCTGGGTAGCCTGTTCCAGTGACCAACCACCCTCTCAGTGATGAAACTTATCCTCATGTCCAATCTGAACTTTTTCTGATGCAGCTTCATTCTATTTCCTTGTGTCCCACCACTGGTCACCCAAGAGATAATCACCTCCCCCTCCACTGCCTCCCTTGAGGAAGCTGTAGACTATGATGAAGTCACTCCTCAGCCTTCTCCAAGCTGAGCAAGCCAAGTGACCTCAGCTGTTCCTCATAAGTCTTGCCCTTGAGACCTTTCACCATCTTGGTCACCCTCCTCTGGGCACACTCTAATAGTTTTATGATATTCTTATACTGAGGCACTGAAAACTGCACACAGTACTTGAGGTGCAGTGACACCAGTGGCAGAGTAGAGCGGGACAATCACTTCCTTTGACCAGCCAGCGATGCTGTGCTTCATGCACCCCAGGACACGGTTGACCCTTTTGGCTGTGAGGGCACACTGTTGAGTTGTATTTGATTTGCTGTCAACCTAAACCCCCAAACCTAAACCCCCAACCTAAACCCCCCTGTTCTCCAGCTTCTCATCCCCTAGTTTGTATGTATTTCTATAGAATTGAGTATTTGTTAGAGACATACGTGGCTTACCTGTGAAACTGAATTTTTGGGGAACTCAGATGATGGATATACAATCAGATGTACAGCTATCGTTACTGCAAATGCATATAATCATGGACTTTATCTATCTTATACAGAAATTAAAGAAAACATTTCATAAACTTGCCTACAATGTTGAATGTGAAAGATTTAAAAAAATATTTCTTTGTATTTTTCCTCTCCAAGTTTTCATATCATTTGAACCAGACAAATAGACACTGGATGTACCAGTTCAATTACTATATTCTTTATTCAGTGCAACTACATTATTTAGTTAAATAAAAATAAAAATTAAATTGAAATTGCAATCTGAGTAAACTGTAATGCAGGAAGTTATCAGTAGTATTGGCTTTGTGCTACAATTGTGCTGCATTTCATCTAAAATTCACATAGAAATATAATTAAATGAGTATTAGTAATTTACTTTAGTTTTATGTTAATTATATTTTATTGGAAACACAAGAATAAACAGGAAAATCACAATTAAGTCAGCATTTTATTTGGAGGTCTAATGACAATTCCCTAGAGTTTAGCTTTTTTTTTTTTTTAATTATTTTCCAAATGAAAAACAAAAAGTTAGTTAATGTATACGAGGACATGCTTGAGATCTCTGTTTATGATTAAAATATCTTCATGTCTTGTTACCTGAAAATTATTTGTAAAATAAGTTGCTCCTCAGTGTAATGTCAAAATATGACATAAAAAGATATTAAAATTGTCGTTGGTGTATCTTCATCTTTATGGAAAATTACTTCTGTCATCATTCACTGTTAGAAGTGCTTCACTTTTGGTGGTGAGCATTATCAAGAAAGTTTTTTTCTATATAAATTTAGTAACACATAAAATCTCCAATTTTAAGTTGGGCACAAGAGAGTGCACATAAGTACACATACTGAAACTATGTTTCTCATTTATCATCAGCACAATATTCAGGTAATTTTACAGTTATGAATCCAACTTAAATAGACATCTTGCTGGATATTATGGTAAAAAAATGTTTGTATAAGCTAAACTTAAAAAAGTATATATCCTCATATGTAAAACCAGAACTGGCTAAATTAAAATGTATGTTTGATGCCAGAGGGTGAAGATCATAGAACTTTTAAAGTGTTATAAGGTATTCCTATTACAGCAAAACCAGCTAAAAAAAAAAAAATCTGTGGAACAATGCATGTAATAATTGAACAGGCATAGTTACGAGGGAACAGCATACTTGTTATACTTAATAGTGATTCAATATAACAAGAAAGATTCTATAACTGTTCAGGAATACCTCAAGTGGTCTTCATCATGTACTGAGGTGAGGAACAAGCAATCTTCAAAATTATTTTAGATATAAATTATTTCAATGAAGACTTCATGTTTAAAAAAATGCATTACATTTTAAATGTTGTCATTATTGTTTACATTTCAAAAAAATATATATATATACAGAGACTAAACAACTGAATGACTGAACATGCTTTGAAACTCCCACTTACAAATATACTGCCTAATTTCGGAGACTATGCATTTAATATTTAAAAACTAAATGTTTGTCCACTAAATTTGCATCCAAATGCACTAAACTATATCAGCCATCTCAAAAGTCCTGTGCATTGCACATACATGTGTGCAAAAGTTTATAAATTGTGCACAAGACTTCTGATTCTGTTTTACAGTCCTGGGGCAGCGGCATAGACATTTGCAGTAAGTGTGCAACATGCTCAAAAAAAAAATCTGGGCTAATTTCAAAATGATGACTTGGACATTTGAGACCTTTTGAGTACGTGATATTGACTGTGTGGAGAAATTTTAAAGTACTTGTGATGCAGTATTTTCTCCACCATTCTTTTGTGGAGGAAGTGATGTTTAATACAAAACAAACAAACAAACAAACAAACACAAAAACAACAGGGAAAAAAAAAGACAAAGAAAAGAAAAAAAACCCTAAATGTGAAACCAAAACAAACAAAAAAAATGCCAAACAACAGCAACAAAACAAAGCAAAAAAAAAGAAAAAAAATGACACAAACAAAAAAGCACAATCAGGATCACTATTCAATAAATGAGTTATGCACTATTTCAGTGTTATTAGATGATGAACAGTGAATGGAAGAGCCTTTGCAAGGACAGGAAGAAGGTCTGTGTGGAATAGTTAAGGTCTACATATGGGAAAGTCTATACTCAAAAGCCATGAATACGTTAGTCATCTAAAAAATAACCAATTATCATAATATTCTTATTTTAAAGAAGGAGAAGACTTGCAAGAAGTAAAGAAGAGAAAATACTTGGCAAAAAGTTCAAATAATACCTACCTTCATTTTCTTTCATACATATCTGAAATCTCTTTAATGAACAGCTGGAGTAGAGAGTAAATCTATTCCTCTGTCAGATTTATTTCCCTTTCATACATTTATTTATGAATATTTCACTCTAAATAGGATCTCACTGTTAACAAGGAACAGCAAATTTATTCCTTTAATATGTTTTTCATTCAATGCACTTGATAATCATATTTCATTTTTCCTCTAATTATTGTTAATTGAACAGATTGTTTCTTTATGAAGTACTTGTACACACTGTTTTGTTTGAAATTAGATATGTATCCATTGTATCATTTATCTTTGTGTCACTCTCATTTCTTTTTTTAATGTTATTCTCACACTTGTGATTATTTGAAGTCTTCAAATACCTAAAATTACATTGCTAAGAGAAATTTAAAAATACAACTGCTTTCAATTCCAATACCCTTAAAATGTTATATAAAACCTGTAGCAGGTGCACTTCTCCACTACCACATGAAAGCAACAGAAACTTCTAGGATGATGGACCACTATGGTCAAGCACAAGCCCCTTGGTTGACAGACAGGGCCCTTGACTAATGAAACACCTTGGTTGAGAGAAGTTTCTGGAGCACTACCATAAATGACCACAGCTCAGATTCAACTAGGGTATAAATGGAACTTGCTAGAGACCTGCATTGAGTTGGTCTTGCTCAGAGCAGAGGGTCTGTAGCTGAAGTCTCTCCTCCTCAGACTGGCCATCTAAGTTCCTCAAGGACTGAGACAACTGCCTTATTGGTAAGCAATCTTCTGGGTACCCTTGAGAGTCCTCGCTTTGTATGAGTGGGAAGATGCGCTTTTTGAATCATCACTCTAGAGTTTTGGGATCTGAACCACTGAGTTTGAAATGGTTGTGAAGTAACTGAACTCCTAACCAGTACCTGAACCTGTGTTTTACAATGTTGTTGGAATGCTGAATAATTTTGGATAAACCCCATTTGTAGTTGGTTTTCTGCTAAACAGTTGTAGGTAGAATAAATTCAGTTTAAAGCTTACTGCCTCTCTAAATTGACTTTTGGGTTGCCTCCGTGACAAAACCACGAATATGACATAAGTTATAGACATTTATTTAATTTATGAATTGCACCAAGTGACTTACCTGAGACCAAAATAATACATCACATGAAATACTACTTTTAAATAAAAAATGATATATCACAAAAGCAGCATTTCAGTATTTTCAAACTTCAATTCAATGTCTGCTCATTAGCTATTTACATGGAATCATAGAAGCATTTAGGTTGGAAATTTCCCTACTATCCAATCTGAACCTCCTCTAGAAAATTTGAGGTCATTTTCTCTTGTCCTATCACTCGTTATCTGGGAAAAGAGACTGACATCCAACTTGCTACAACGTCCTTTCAGGTAGTTGTAGACAGTCATAAGGTCTCCCCTCAGCCTCCTTTTCTCCAGGCTAACCAGTCCCAGTTCCCTCAGCTGCTCCTCATAAGACTTGTTTCTCTGGACCCTTCACCAGCTTTGTTGCCCTCCTCTGCACTGTCTCCAGTACCTCAATGTCTTTCTGAACACTGAATATAGTATTTGAGGTGTGGCCTCACCAGTGCAGAGTACAAGGGGACAATCACTTCCCTAGTCCTGCTGGCCACACTATTCCTGATCCAAGCCAGGATGCCAAGGATGCTGTTGGCCTTTTTGGCCATCAGAGCACACTGCTGGCTCATATTCCTCCAGCTGTTGATGAACACCCCCAGATCCTTTTCCGTCAGGCAGCTTTCCAGCCACTCTTCCCCAAGCCTGTAGTGTTACATGTGGTGGTTGTGACCGAAGTGCAGGACCTGGTGCTTGACCTTGTTAAACTGCATACAATTGGCCTCAGCCCAATGATCCAGCCAGTCCAGATCCCTCTGTAGAATCTTCCAACCCTCCAGTAGATCAACACTCCCACCCAACTTGACATCGTCTGCAAACTTACTGAGGGTCCACTCAATCCCCTCGTCAAGGTAATTGATAAAGATAGTAAACAGAACTGGCCCCAGTACTGAGCCATGGGGAACACCAGTTGTGACTGGCCATCAACTGGATTTGACTCCATTCACCACAACTCTTTGGACCTGGCCTTCCACCCAGTTCTTTATCCATCAAAGAGTACACCCATCCAGGCCATAAGCTGCCAGCTTCTCCAGGAGAATGCTGTGGGACACAGTGTCAAAGACTTCGTTGAAGTCCAGGTAAACAACATTCACAGCCTTGCCCTCATCCACTAAGTGGACCATGTTGTCATAGAAGGAGACCAGATTAGTCAAGCAATTGCATACCTAAATATACACTATATTTCTGTGTGTATACATATATACATCTATATATAGAGAGATATGCATATTTAGAGTAGACCTCTATCAGTAACGCTAATGTGAATTGAAGTGTGAAAAAAGCTAGCCAATAACTTCAGCAGGTAATGTAACAAGACAAAGACTAATACTCAACTTTTTCTCGTTAGAAGAAACAAACTGATGGACTTCTCTGAAGAATGGCTCTTCATCACACACAAGATGTAAATTTTATTAACCTCCTGAGGCTCCTGGAAAAGCAGATAACACCTTAGAAAGCTAAAGAGTCTCTATTTAAAAAAACAAAACCAAAACAAAACAAACAAACAAAAAACCAAACCAAACAAACCAACAACAACAACAAAAAAAAATACAACCAAACCAAACCAAAAAAACCCCAAACAAACAAAAAGCCCCCCAAAACAAAAAACAAACAAACAAACAAACAAAACCCAACTAACAACAGAACTGTTTCCCTTTTATTTAATCAGTTAAGTGATCTTAGATGACAATGCAGGGTAGACAAGGAACAAAATCTAATACAAACATACAAAACCGGCAATATATGTCAGATATCAAGAGGTGCCAATCGAGCTAAAGAAACCTGAATGCAAGACAATAACTACTGAAAGTGCATGATCTGTGATCTCAATAACGTCTGATAGTACTAAACTAGAATAGCATTGCTAACAACTCACATATTTAATGAATCTGTAGCTCACAAAATATTTTCTCTTTTTCATAAATATGGAGTTTTTTTAAAAGTGTAACAGATACTTTTGCACTTTGGTATCTGTATGAGAACAATATTCTAGGGATGGATGTACTTATCCATAAGGAAAGGATGATCCTCTTAGCTGCTAACATAACTGTCAGAAATAGTTTCTCCTCAGATACAGCAAAATCCTTTAATGACAAATATCTCTGAAACCTGCTGTCTCAAGCTTAAGTGCCTGATTCAACACTAAATTTATTCAGTCAAAACCTCCTCTTTTCCTCCTGTTGGTAACCCAACTTTTATCCTTACTAAAAAAACAACTTCTGTTTTCCTGAAGACTGAGAGGAAATAAGACTCTTTCTTTCAAAACATCTGTAAATAACATTTCATGGAGCCACAAGTAATATTCTCACAACTGTTTTTATAGTGATTGACATTTCTTAATGAGTGGCAGAACAGTTTTATAAATGCTGAGTACCTTTGAGAAGTGGGAGGAAAAATCACCATTCTAGAAAACATTTGCTTGGAAAATACGTCAGGCTTTCAAATAAATAGTTGTAACTGAATTTCTACAAAGTGATCCAGACTCAGTTTTTCTCTTACTTCTATCAGTGAGCTTGGGTTGACTACTGGTAAGAAAGATATTCTTGATTCCTGTGTAATAAAACAACCTTTATATCTCATATCATTTATATCTGTTAATATTCCAACTCAGTAAGTAAATCATACTGTATTTTAAGAAAATTAATCAGATTTGCTGACATATACTTCAGTGTCCTTTGATACAAAAATCAGCTTCTATGAATTTTTAATATTAAAATCAGAATAAAATTTAGAACACAAGTAGGAGATAGGACCTACTGACATTTAGGACAAGGGAAAACTGCTAAATCACATCAGGTATTCTTTTTTAGTGGAGCTATAGAGTTAAATATTTTTTTTTAAAAGCGAGATAACAAACATTCTTTTAATCTCTCACTTGCAAGAATGATTTTTTTGTTGTTAAGAGAACAGAGATAATACGTGAGTTTAGTGTGCAAAGGTGAATACTACTTAGAAAATTATTGTCAGAATTCAGAGGCATATTGTTTAAAGGAGTGGCTAGTAAATGTTTCATTAAAAAAAAAGTTTCGAGTTTTTAAAAAACTTCCTAAAGCAATACTGATAGCCAATATAGAAACCCTTAAATGCATATATTAAATGATGTTCCGCTGCTGTTAAAATTCAGGTTTGTAGTACATAAAACTCTGATAAGCATAATATATTTTTTAGATAAAAGTATTTTGCTATGTAGTTTATAATAGATGTAAACATTGCAGGCACAAAATGCTGTGAAAGATGCTTGAAATATTGGTCTTCTTTTAAAGATAGATTATTAAGCTACAGATCTAATATTTCTTATGTAGACTTTGCCCTTTTCACGCTGTTACACATAATTATATATAAAAGCACAAATATATGAACTTGCATATGCTTTAAAAATGTTGATATATACATTTTCTTCTGTGTTTTTTTTGTTGTTGTTGTTGTTATTTTGTTTTATTTTGTTTTGTTTTGTTTTTTACAAAGATAAATTCTCTGGGTTTATGACTTATCAGCTGTCCTTTGTAGTACTTTGAGTTTTCATAGTTTTGGAAGTAGCAGCTTTGTCTTTTCTGATTACATCACAATTATGACAGGAAACAGTAACATAAAAAAAAAAAATAATCAAAAGTCAGCTGTATTTTAGCAATTCCTTTCTAATATGAACAAATAATCAATCAGCTATTAATCATAAAATCATAGAGTCATAGAATGTTTTAGGTTGGAAGGGACCTTCAAAAGTTATCTAGTCCAACCCCTCTGCAGTGAGCAGGGACACATTCAGCTAGATCAGGTTGCTCAGAGCCCCATCCAGCCTGATCTTGAATGTTTCCGGGGATGGGGCAACTGCAGCCTCTCTGGGCAGCCTTTTCCAGTGTTTCACCACCCTCATAGTAAAAAAAAAATTCTTCCTTATGTCTAATTTAAATCTACCTTCTTTCATTTTAAAACCATTATGCTGTGTCCTGTCATAACAGGCCCCATTAAATAGTCTGTCCCTGTCTTTGTCATAAGCCCCTTTTAAGTATTGAAATGCCACAGTAAAGTGTCCCTGGAGCCTTCTCCAGCCTTTCTTCATAGCAGAAGTGTTCCATCCCTCTGATCATTTTTGTGGAGCCATTGACCACTACTCTCTGGATACGACCTTCCAGTCAACTCCTTATTCACCAAATAGTTTATCCATCAAAACTACCTCTCTCCAATTTAGGGAGAAGGATGTGATAGGGGACCATGTTGAAGACATTACAGAAATCCAGATAGATGACATCCATAGCTTTTCCTTTGTCCACTGATGTAGTCACTCCATCATAGAAAACAACTAGGTTGGTCAGGCAAGACTTGCCATTGGCTGCCAGAAATAACCTCACTGTCCTCTATGTGCCTTAATATAGCTTCTAGGAGGATCTGTTCCATGATCTTCCCAGGCACAGACGTGAAGCTGTCACATGGTTGTTCCTGGCATCATCTTTTCTATCCTTTTTAAAATGGGTGCAATGTTTCCCTTTTCCAGCCACTGGGGACTTCACCTGACAGCCATGACTTCTCAAATATCATGGAAAGTGGCTTGGCAACTACATCAAGCAATTCCCTCAGGACTCTAGGATGCATCCTATCAGGTCCCATAGACTTATGAATGTTTATGTTCCTGAGGTGGTCTCTGGTCTTACAGGGGGAGGAACTTTGCTCTCCCAGCCTGTATCAGAGAATGTCTGAGGTTGGAAGTGGTTTCTGGAGGTCATCTACTCCAACTGCCCTGCTAAAGCAGGTGCACCTGAAGCAGCTTGCACAGGAATGTGTCCAAGTGTCTTTTTAATATCTCCAGAGAAGGAGTCTCCACAGGCTCTCTGGGCAGCCTGTTCCAGTGCTCTGTCACACTCAAAGTAAAGAAGTTTCTCCTAATATTCAGATGGAACTTCCTGTGTTTCAGTTTGTGCCTGTTGCCCTTTTTTCCTGTCATTGGGCATCACTGAAGAGTCTGGCCCCATCCTCTTCACACCCACCCTTGAGATATTTATAAGATCCCCTCTCAGCTTCTCTTCTCCAGGCTGAACAGACCCAGCTCTCAGCCTTTCCTCATAAGAAAGATGCTCCAGTCCCCTAATCATCTTTGTCACCCCAAGATGGACTCTGTACAGTGGTTCCTTTGTCTTTCTGAACTGGGGAGCCCAGAACTAGACACAATACTGCAGATGCAGCTTCACCAGGGCCGAGTAGAGGCGAGGATAACCTCCCTCGACCTGCTGGCCACACTCTTCCTAATGTACCCCAGGACACCACTGGCTTTCTTGACCACAAGGGCACATCGCATTATCTTGCAGTCCATCTGCTCGAGACATGGGAAGAGAGCTTGCCAGTGAAAACTGAGGCAAAAAAGTTGTTGAGTATCTCAGCCTTCTCCTTCTCTGTTGTTACCAGTTTGCTAGTCATGTTCAGCAGGGGGGTACACTGTCTTTGATGTTCCTTTTCTGACTGACATACCTGTAGAAGTCCGTCTTGTTATTCTTTGCATCCCTTGCCAAGTTCAGCTCCAGCTGTTCCTTGGCCTTCCTGACCCTATCTCTGCACAACTAGGCAGAGTCCCTATACTCTTCCCAAGATATCTTTCCTTGCTTCTACTACCTATGCATTTCCTTCTTGCCCTTTAGTTTGACCAGAAGGTCTTTACTCAACCATGTGGGTATATTGCTTTCCTTACCTGATTTCTCACAGCTAGTGATCAAGAGCTCAGTCAGCTTTTTGGGCTGCAAGTGCATGTTGGCACACACTATATACAGAAAGGGATTGCAAGGGTTTTGGATTCTGCAATAGGAGACAGGTACTTAAAAATAGTTACTTTGATAATGAATGTTGTAATATTTATAAGAAATTTGTCTATGCATCTAAATAGTAGTTCTGAGTGATGTAGTAGATGAGTAATATGTTTGAAAGTTGGTTGTGTGAGGATCAGCATACTGAATTGCTCACATTGAAAAAAGGCAACACTGAGATTAGGAATATCCTGAAAATGTCTTTTTGCTGCCAGGATTAAGGTCACATCTACATTAACAAGATAATTTTCGTAGACATTCCTGTTCTTCAGTAGGAATTGATCAGTAAGTCAAAACCATTTTTTCTGAGGCCTCTGCATTTACAGTGTTGGTTATTTGCTTGTTTTTCCTTTGGAATAGGTTGGATTGATCTCTTGGACTGAAAGTTATGCATGTTGTTCAAAGGTATATGGAAGATCAAGCATTTTTACATTATGTATTGGAGGGCATTTGATGGCCACCTGGAACGGAATTTTCAGTTAAGTTTTCTCTACAGAAAAGCTGATTGATTTTGTTTTCATTTTTTCTGGGAGCGGGAAGTGAGAAAAATAATGGTTAACCTTCAGCAAACCTCATTAAAACTGCTTCAAAAAAACAATCAATGAGTGGCATGAGGTGATCAGAGAAACTTATTCAAAAATATATTTCTATTCCAAACTACAGCTGAAGGTAAATGTGGACTAAGGCAACTTAGCTTGGACTAAACCTTTATGCGACAAACTGTTTTTGGGAAACTGTTTTCTGAATCTCAGTTCAAAACTATTATGTACTAACGCTGCTATGGGATTTCAGTTCATTATTACTTTAGTGAGTCTGCTGTAAGAACTGACTTTTAAAATAATTTATATTATTTATCTATTTAAGCAATGAATATAACAAACATGCCAAATACCAAGTGTGATTTCTGTGTCCACTGATAAACCTGCTCTTGGCTTTCATGTGACAAGATCAATGCCAAAAATATGCTAAGTCTGATAACAAAAATAGAGTATCTGGGTACTAACCACTCACGTGTTAAGTTTTCTATGCCCCAAAATAATTAAGTCAATTGCAGAAAATTTCCTGTGTTATAGTACAGTGAGATTGCAAGAAGAGTATCTTCATTTACAAACATATTATAGCAATTGTTGACAAAAATGGTATTCAATCAAATGTTAGACAAATTATGTTTGTACATTCAGTCACCTACAAGGGCATAGGACATCATATGTTAATATAATTGATCAATATATCTGTAATGAAAGATGTGAGGTTTTGTTTCATCAAGGTTTTCATGTTTTTTAATCTTAATATATACTTTTAAATCTTTGAAAATTATGAAATAGAAGAATTATAATTGTTCCTGTAGCAGAGTTTTGACAGGAATGCTATAGAATAATTCACTTATATCTCTAAAATATTCCATAGTAACTAAGTCTGTGGATGTGCAATATTTAAATATTATTTATTTACTTGAAAATTAGAAATGGAGAAAAATGGTAATATTTTGTCTTGCCCCCGACAAAATGTTTATCTCAATAAATAGCGATTTGATACTATACACATGCCAAGTACTGGTTTAATCTGAATTCACTTTCAGTTTCTAATTAGACATCTGTTAAAGTCTGTAACAGGAAATCTAATAGAGTTGTGTTGTAATTTGTCAAAATGATTAATGATTCAAAGTGTTAAAATGCTCATAAATGCACCTCTTATGTGAATCATAATACAAGTTGAAATTACGCCCTTTTGATTTGATGAAGAATGTTTCAACCTTGTATTATTACCAGCAATTACAACATCAAAACACCCCCAAAAAGAAAAGATCGAATGATAAAGCTATTCTTTTGCCATCTGTCATGGAAGCACCCTGAGGTTAGTTTAAGGGACAACAGAGTCCAAACCAACTTTTATTAAACTGGTGAGAAACAGGGTTTTAGCACTCCAAAAGTGACATAAATACAGGTTCAGCTATCAGTTGAGGAAAATTATTAAGGGGCAGCAACTAATACAACAGGCGGTCCACAGAGTGCATGAATGTGGCTTCACCAAAACAATGCCAGAGCCGTCTCTGAGTCCTGGAGGAGTACACACTTGCCTGAACATGGTGCGGGATCGTTTTAAAGAGATACATGTACTCGTAGTGAGTACGGAAAGTGTACACTCGTGATTGTGCGAGGGTAAATTTATAATACACTCGCAATCCTGCGAGGGTTAATTTACTTACACGTGCAAATGTGCAGGGAATATTACACGTGCTTATGTAGAAGCACGGGAGGAAAATACACTCGCGATTGTGCGAGGAAATAATTTATACATGTGCTCGTATGGAGCATGAAAAGTTACACGTGCATGTGTGCGTGGAAAGTATAAATACACTCACAATCCTACAAGGGTTCATTTTACTCACACACGTGGTGGCAAGGCAAGCAGAGTCTCCATCCCGGAGAGGGGGCTCTTGGCGGCAGCATCTTGCTCGTGCTCCGAGAGACCCGTGACAATGGGCGGAATCTCGATGAGAGTCCCGTTTTTTATATTGGCTGATCAGATCTGACTGTAGGCATTCTAGAAGCCTCTCTGCACCCCCACACTGGCTTTGGGATGCCTCTGAAGCCTCCAAACATCCCCCACACAGGCCGCAGGTGGCCAGCGGCTCACTGGCGCCTTGGCGCTCCCTTCTCCTAATGGCCCTGGGCAGGGTGCTCTGGGGCCAAACAAAAGAAGCTGTTAGCCTCAAGTAGCAGAGAGAGAGGGAGATGTGTCTACTCCTTCCGTACTGAAGGAGGGAGGGGGAGAGAGTGGGGGTTTGCATCCTGCCACACCGTCATTCCCAAGTTGGAATACTTATGCTCAAAGTAACTTCCAAAGCTAATGAAAAACATATTTTGTCTCTTTTTTTCTCTCTAGCTTTATGGCATTCCAATATTTTGATGAAGATACGCATAGAACTCTTAACTGTACATTTTTCAAGTTGATGGTAAAATTTGTGAAATAACATTAATTATTTTTGGTACTATTTAATGATAAAATTCTCTTGCATTGAACTTACTCATTCTGACAACTGCAACTACAGGATGCATTTTATTTCCTATAGTCGTTTACAGTTCTTCAGAAAATCAACAGAAACTAAATATGGCAATTAAGTATCACAGCTGAGTTAAGCAAGATTTTTATTGCCCTCAAGTTAAAGTATTTTTCAGTGTTTGGTAAACTGGTGTTTTATTTTGCTTTGGGTTTGATTTTTTTAAAAAACATTCTGGACAAAAAGGACAGAACAGTTCTTTTGCCAAAATAAATAAGCAAGTATATAAATAAATAAATAAATCTTATATGTCAGAGAAGTTACCATCGGTGTTGTGAGCCAAGTGACTAAACAATTATTTATTGGGTGAAAAAAATTATGGCAATCTGTATTCTCACTTTGCAGAGGAAGTCACTCCTGTTCTGTCATGTGAAATTCCTTTCACACCTCTTAGAAGGCAGACGGTATACAAGACTTTCTCCTGCTGCTCTAGAAGAAAATCTGTTTTTCCAAAAATGTGTAGCTTGTGTGTGGAAATACCTTCTCTTACTCACCAAGGAGATGGAGAGTACAAGGAGCTACAACTCTACCCATGGCTCTTCTGTGCCTTCAAAGCATTTTTAAGAGACAGTGACCTTTAGAACTTGCAATATTGTGTCTTTTTGATAATGGGAATTTTTCCTTATTAGCAAAAGAACAGAACAATTCAAAGTGGTTTCCAATTGTGAAAGTACATTCTGAATCAGAAAGAACACAATGTACAAGGTCAAAATTCCATCTGGTTTGTTGGAGCAAGATGGGTGGCATTCATGAGATAACAAGTTCCATTTCATCTTGATTGTGTTTCAGAAGGTGTTATATTTAGAGTAGTTTTTAAAAATGTATGGCCTTGTAAATGTGCATATATGCTTTCCAGAATACTTTACTTAAAATAAACTAGAAAATATGGCATTTGGAGGCTACAATTTTTTAACGGAAAACTAAAAATGTTTAGTTAAATGCTAAAAGAAAAAAATCCTTTATGAACATAAAGGAACATCTGAAATCCTCTATCTGCCTGCAAAATCATAAAGAATTATTTGAAAGCAGTATATGAAAACTGCAATATTTACACAGATATTAATAAATACAATTATGTGCAGTGTAGGAAAAAAAATATCTATCTAATGTCTTAAAAAACACTCCAGAAAATAGCATTATATTTGAGCACTTAAATACACAGACATTTCATTTTGGAAATAGAGGCAGAAAAACATCCTACTTGGTAGAATATTTCAAACTTTAATTTATTGCCAAAATATCCCAGCTTTAATTAATATTTAAAAATATTTAGACCCAGGATCTGATACTACTGTGAACACCTGTTGTCTCTCACTAAATTACATTATTAGCATAAAACGGATGTTGAGACATTTTCTTTACCATTACAAATTACTGGAGACTTAAACCAGTTGTAGGCATTGAAATGCGAATTCTTTTCTTCAGAGTAAATACATTAGTTAAACCAATTTTTTCATACTAAATTAGCAAAAACATGTACTTTAAGACATTTTAAGAATTAAAAACAAAACAAGACAATCCAAAACCCAAAAATCAGCCCTTACAAATCAAATCAAAACTGAAATGGATAGTTGAAACTACTCTGAGAAAACAAAAATGAAAGATACTCCTGCACTTTAAACATTGTGAACAGTGTTCTGTAATCCAGCAAGCAGAATTAAGGTAGTACCTCTCCTTTACACTTCAGCTTACTTAGTTATCCACAATGTTTTCTATTATAACTGGACTCTGAAAGCGATATTAATATATTGCTTTTCTTTTTGTACAGTATGGGCTTCTGGCATACTGTATTACATGTGATGATGTACTTATAGAGTTAAACTTGTGTAACAGCTCTGAAGTACTTAAGTGAGACTAATCAAAATAAAATATTTAATTGCATGAATGGATTTGTTCAGTGTCAAATTTCATGTTAACCATGGCCAAGTCATCCCACAGAAGATTTACACCTGAAAAAGAAATGTAAAACTTGGATATAGTAGTCTACTTGAGACTGTTACTTCCTGGATAAACAGAGGATGCATTGTCAAGAATCTCTGAAATGAAACTGCACTAAAATGAAAAGGCAAAACTAGAGTGTTTGCATGATGTGTGACATCAGGGGAAAGTAGTCCCCCTTTGAAAATATTATCTGGAAAATTTTGTCAAAAATACAGGAAAGTGAAAAAGGCTTAAAGCTTATAGATCATGTCACAGTCCTATTTATTAAATTTATTTAGAAACTGAGCAACTCAGAGTTTAAGCTACTACAGGTAGGTGGTCCTGAAGTGCTAGCACTTTGCTACATCTTGTTCTTTTGCAAAGAGCACTGTGTGTGCTGCACCTGTGTCTAGACTGTCAAATTTTAATCTGAGGGGATGATAGTTACCATCCACTGCTGTTTTTTCTGCAGAAATTCCTTATTAGATCAAGCACACTGCCTTTCCATCAGAGACAGGTGACATTCAAGTGTCTTTAGGACTATTAAAAACCTGTGTTTCTTTTTCAAACAAATACATTTGCAGATCTGCATGTGGTTCTTTAATCTAGTATTCATTCTCTGTAAAAATAGTCAAATTATGGTATATCTCTTTCCATCTGTAACAGGATCACATGGAATATCCCAATGGCTGAGAACCAACTTCTGTGAAGCATCCTTTCTAGGGCACTTCGAGACACCAGACAGGATGCCCCTGGATGCTCTATGCCATGAGCATGAGCTGTCAGGACAAATAGATGGGTCTAACAGGCAGAGGATTGGGAGAGCTCAGGGATTTGGGGATTTCCTGTCATAGCCATAATGCTAGACTGCTAGTATTTCTATGACAACATGATATATTTGTTAGAAGTATCCACTGCCTGTACCATACTTATCTACCAGTTACCTCATCGTTGTAGTGGTTTACTACTATATTTTATAGTTAGAGTTGAACGTTGCTAAATGGTAGTTTTAAGCACTTCAGCTGTGCTTGTTACACAAGCTATTGATCAATGGAAGCTACTAAAAATCATATTATATACCTTATGCAGTCAAAACTTCTTTCCTTACCATATAATACTTCTGTAAACTTTTCCCTTACTGAACTTCTATCTTTGTGTAATGTGCTGTAAACTCTTTTTCCCTGCTTATACGTTCCATACACAATACATAACTGTATCTGCATACTTTATAATACAGAAGTGTGTATATGGACACCAATTGCTATTTATATCTCCTGTGAGAACCTGTTTCTTGTAAAGGTTGGTCACTGAATGTGGACATGAATCTCACATGTAACTCTTAGTCCAGGGGTTTGTGGTGGTACAGACCTTCCCTAGGGCCACCTAGCAATCTCAAAACAAGCCAACATCGTGTTCTCAAGTGTTCTTGCTTTAATCACAAGTACAGTGAGTAAAAATGAACAGGCAGTCCTCAGTGACCACAAAGCAGGCCAACATTGTTCTTGAGAGTGAGATGGGACAATTAGGTGCCTCCTAATTGCACCCGAAACGCCTGCTAACTGGATCATTGCCCAAACTGGGAAGTACCAGGTAAGCCTAAGGCATGTTGTGGCCAGAATGAAAAAATACTGGCCAAAGTCAGTCACTTCACAACCCCATAAATAGTCATCCTGAAGTGAAACCCTTTGAGCTCTCTGAGATTGCAGTGGGCTGTGACCCAGTATCTTCCCCTGACTGGGACACTTTCAGGGCTGAGTTAGTGAAGATTTAATGACTGTTTATTGATGATTTTATGAGGATCCAAAGGCCTAATTCCACACAGTCTGATGGTCATCTACAGATGAATGTTGACATGTAAAAGTGAGTAATTTGTAAAAATCACAAAAGGGAAATTTTAATTGTAGATTAACCTTTTTTTGTGTGTGTGATTTGATTTCAGACTGTTTGTCTATTTGTCTTTGTGTGTGTGTTTTAATTTACTTCTTTTGTGTATGAGTATTTTAGTTAAGAAAACCCTGTTGTAACTTTAGCATGAACCTTACCATTTACAAATCTTTAATTAAGTTGCTATTTTGATTGATTATAATCAATTTATTTGAATCACTCTATTAAATTGGCTGATGATTAAGTGCTATTAAAAATTATACAGCCTAGCCTTGTAATCTGTCACAAAGTATTAATAGATTCTAAATTGCTGTTAAATCAAAGCCATGCATAAATTCCACTTGTGACAGGGTTGACCCACCTGTTGTGATTGAAGATTTGTTGTCTCTCTGTGTGGTAAAAGATCTCTGAATAAAAATGACAAGAGTGGGAGAATCACATCAGTCACTGTAACCCTCCCTTTAGATCCTTCTGTTTTCAAAACTTGAACACTATAAAAGCACCCTGCAAGCAGGATATACACAATTTAAGGGCAAAAGAACTGGGAATAAAACCACCTAGGACTAACCAGCTACCATGCAAAGCATTACCGCACTCACCATGCAAGTGACGCTACTAATACATCGTTGCTGATGAAAGTCTTCAGTCAGCAGGGTGAAGGTCAGCCTCTATTAATGTTTGAAACAGTCTGATCCTCATTGCTCCTTAGTTGCTACCTCCTGATCTTCTGTTTTAATGTATTTTTTTTTCCCTTAGGGATTTATACCTTTCAATGGCAGTAATTTTTATCTTGAATACTGTAGTTGCTATTATTAATTAAGCAGTTATACTTCTGTCTGTGTTTTTACTTATTCTGAAAGGCTTAACTCATATGCTCCCACATGTTAACAGCTCATGTTCTCATTAAAATTAGCCATGGTCACACAGCTGTGCTGCATCAGATGACTCCATGAATTCCAGGTAGATGAAACTCTTTGGATGAGAGTCAAATGATGGAGCTCAGTGTAGTTGTCAAAATATAGCTCTCTGGATTTGAAGAGATGTCATTTGAAGATGTGTAAATTTAGATGCATTCCTGGCCTGTATCTGCAGCAGAAGTGTCTCATAGATCATGCATCACATTTGGCAATGACATGTGGGTGTATATGATGGCTTAGAGTGTTTTAAGTGGCTCTCAGTACCTGTGTTTAAGTAATTGATTCATGTCCATTGTGTCAGATGCAGGATTTGACCAATCCACTGTTAGGTCACAGTGAGTCTTTAGTGGAACCTACTCATGGAATGTAAATTTTTCTCTGTAGAAGGTTTTATAAGCATGTACTACTTGCTGTTACAGTCACTTATTTCAGGACCCTGGATTGCATGCTTTTCACAGAAAAGTGATTCCAGAGTAAGGAAACTTAACTCCTAAAAGTCTTTTATCTCATGTGTTCCTCCAGAAATTTTAGCATATGGTGGGTTACATTTGAAGTCCTCTATTGGAAGCTCAGTGAGCTTACCATGTTTTAGGAATTCATTATTTTAATTAGAGTGTCTGTGCCAGTCTTGTGGTAATTTTGGACTCCTACTAGGCGGTAAAAAATCAATTGGTATGGGGAAGTCCCCTAGAGGAATACTGGATCTGGAATATTGTAATGCCTTCTCACAAAGTAATTCTTTAGTTTCTGGGAGGACATTTACTTGGTTGGCTCTGAACGTAGCATTTTCCACAGCTTTACTGTTTCATTTTTATTGTTTCATTGTTTGGAAGAGACTCAATCTTTTATACTGTTAGACTCTGCAAAACTATTGGGACAGGGCAATTGAGGTTATTATGACCTAAATTTCAGTTTGTTCTCTCCTGTGGGAGTAGGCTGACAGTGGTAACAGGATGGGAGATTCTCCTTCTGTCAGAATCTTCAAGACATCAGCCTCCAGAATCTCCAGGATGAGAGTGTCTGTATGTACCCTGAGCTATCCTATGTTTCTTGTATACATACTTAAGTGGATGAGTATCACTTTTTTTTTTTTTTTTTCAAATAGACCCTAAACTTTTGCAAGATTAAAGTTGAGTGCTAATTTCAGTCAGCCTGTTGAACAGGCTGAACTCCAAAATCAAGATGATGCCAGCAGTTGCCATGTTTTGCTGTTAACAGGAACAGTTTTTTTGAGGTTAACTTGCTATCCCATCCAAATTAATTTCAGCAAGGCAGTATTATTCAGGTCCTACCCTGCCTCCATTGTGAATTAACAGCTTCAGAGAGAGAGCTAAGTGCATAACATTGTCAGCAGTCATTTAGTTGAAGTTAAGCAAAAACAGAGGATGACACCAGACATCGGAGCCCGTATGGTCAAAGAATGAGGTCTCTGAATGACAAGAACCATATCTAGTTTTTCATAGATCCCCTTTTTACACTTTTCTCTCAGATCAATGAAGCAGAAATACTAAGCCCTTTCTAAATTCTGCTAACAGAAATTAATCTCTTCCATACTCATGCACAATGAAACAAGCACACTCAATCTCTTCTCCACATACATATAAATTAGATATTTAGCTTTGTTTCTGAAGTTTCATTAACCTTTGTGAGTGTATTTTCCTTCACCAATTAATTCAATAATGTAGTGGTTTGACCCTGGCTGGAAGCTAAGCCCTACACAGCCACTCACTATCTTTCCCTGCTCCCAGTAGGATGGGGGGAGAGAATAAGAAGAGCAAAAGATCCCTAGACTTGTAGGTTAAGATAAAAACAGCTTAAGTGAAAGGAAGAGGAAAAGAAAGGAGAAAACCAAACAAAACAAGTGATGGAAAAACAATCACTCACTACTTTCCACAGTAGGCTGATGCCCATCCAGTCCCTAACTAATGGCTGCCTACCCAAAATCTTCTTCTCTTCCAGTTTTTATAGCTGAAGATGAGTCTATGGCATGGAGTACCTCTTTGCTCATTTTAGATGTTTTCCTGGTTATGTCTGCTCCCCACTTTTTGCCCACCCCCAGCCTACTGTCAGGAGCCGGCGGGCGTGGGAGGGGTGGGCAGCATGGAAAGCAGAGAAAGCTTTGACACTGTATAAGCACTGTTCAGCAGTAGCTAAAGTATGTGTGTGCAATCAACACTGTTCTGATCATGTACCCAAAACATTGCACTGTAATGGTCTGCTATGAAGAAAATTAACTCCATCCCAGCCAGACCCAGCAAAAAGAAGAAAAGGTAGACATGGCCTTCTTTGCAAAACTGGCAGAAACCTCGAATTTGCAGGTCCTCGTCCTCATGGATGACTTAATCATCTACTGTAAGGCCAACATAGCAAGCTGTAAGCAAAGCAGGGAGTTTGTGGAGCATGTTGTTGACAACTTCTTGACACAAGAGATTAAGGAACTGACAAAGTGAGACACTGCTGGAATGCATTTTTACAAGGAACTGGTCAGGAAGATGAAGATTGGAGACAGCTTTACCTAAAGTAACCATTTAATGGTGGAGTTCACGATCCTGAGAGGAGGAAACAAAGCAAGTGGCCGAATCATAACCCTGGACATCAGGAGAGCAGACTTTGCGGACCGGCTTGGAAAAATCCTGGGGAAAAGCTGGTTGAGGGTCGCCTTCTCCAAGCTCAAGAATGATACATTCCAATGAGCATGAAAGCAAACATCTTTTCAACATCTTCATTAATGATTTGGATGATGGGACAGAAAGCACCCTCAGCAGGTGTGCAAATGATACCAAACTAGGAGGAGCATCTGAGAGATCAAAAGATTGTACTGCCCTTCAGAAGGACCTCAACAGGCTTGAGAAATGGGCCAAAAGGAACCTCAGGAAATTCAACATTACAAATGAAGTACTGCCCCTGAAAAAGAATAAATCCATGCACTAGTACAAGTTGAGGTCTCACTGACTGGAAAGGGCCTGGGGTTATAGTGGACAGCAAGTTGAACAGGAACCAGCAACAGGCCTTTGCAGCAAAAAAGAGCAACAACCCTTCTTCCTTGGCTACACTAGAAGGAGTGCCAGAAGGTCAAGGAAGGTGATTTTTTCCTCTTTATTCAGCCTTGGTGAGATACATTTGGAGTAATGTGTCCAATTCTTGGCTCCCCAATACATGAAAGACACGGACATGCTGGAGTAAGTCCAGCAAAAGACAACAAAGATGATAAAATAATAGAAAATCTGTCATTGTGATCGTCCCCCTGTACTCAGCGCTGGAGAGGCCACACCTTGAATACTCTGTTCAGTTTTGGGTCCCTCATTACAAGAAAGACATTGAGGTGCTGGAGAGACTTCAGAGAGGGGCAATGAAGCTAATGAAAGGTCTAGAGCGCGTGTCTTACGAGGAGCGGCCGGGGTTGTTTGGCCCAGAGAAGAGGAGGATGAAGAGACACCTCATCGTGAGACAGGTTAGTTTTACCCTACTGATGATGTGTTGTTGCAATAGTAATGCTGCTCAGTACGAGAGGAACTGCAGGTTCAGATCCCTGGTGCGTGTGCTTGGCTGAGGAGCCACTGGCACGAGGCTACCATCTGCGGGCTTATGACTGAATACTTCTAAGTCAGAATCCTGCCTAGATGTAGTGATACCACAGTGCCATGGGTGCCTCGGTGGGCTCACAATAGCCGGCTGCTCGCCCCTGCGGGGGGTGGGCCCAGTGCGGAGTGCTGCTTGTGTTCGGGACCAGAGGGCTGGATGGATGTGCTATCACCTCTCCCCCGATGCATATCATGTGATCGTGGGGCACCTGGCACTAAATCATTCATAGATGATCTGATTCTGGGTCAGGGTTTCATACGTAGCAGAGCAGCTCCCTCACTGTGATCTATTGAGAATCAGCCCTCAACACAAGCTCTTGTTGAGGGAGCTGGGTCTCTTTAGTTTGGAGGAGACTGAGGGGTGACCTTATTAATGGTTACAAATATATAAAGGGTGAGTGTCACGAGGATGGAGCCAGGCTCTTCTCAATGACAACCAATGGTAGGACAAGGGGCAATGGGTTCAAATTGGAGCACAAGAGGTTCCACTTAAATTTGAGAAGAAACCTCTTCTCAGTGAGGGTGACAGAACACTGGAAGAGGCTGCCCAGGGACGTTGTGGAGTCTCCTACTCTGGAGACATTCAAAACCCACCTGGACACATTCCTGTGTAGCCTCATCTAGGTGTTCCTGCTCCAGCAGGGGGATTGGACTAGATGATCTTTTGAGGTCCCTTCCAATCCCTAACATTCTCTGATTCTGTGATTCTATGACATTATCCCTCTCTACAACTACCTGAAAGCGAGGAGGGTGTTGATCTCTTCTCCCAAGGAACAAGTGATAATATGAGAGGAAATGGCCTCAAGTTGCACCAGGGGAGGTTTAAATTGGATATTAGTGAACTTTTCTTCATTGAAAACATTGTCAAGCATTGGAACAGGCTGCCCAGGTAAGTGGTGGAGTCAGCATCCCTGGAGGAGTTTAAAAGATGCGTAGGTGAGGTTCTTAGCGGCATGGTTTAATGCCTGTGTTAGGTTCATGGTTGGACTCTATGATCTTGAGGTCCTCTTCCAACCAAAGTGATTCTATGATCTGTGGAGAGGCTGAGAGAGCTGAGACTGTTCATCTTGGAGAAGAATCAGGAGGGACTGAATCAGTGTGTATAAATACCTGATGGCATGGCATAGAGAAGACAAAGTCAGACTCTTCTCAGAGGTATTCAGTGACAGAACAAGAGGCAATAATCTGAAACTGATCTACAGGCAAACCTGTTTAAATGTTTTAAAAAAAAATGACAACAGAATTAGTCAAACCCTGGAACAGTTTGCTCAGAGACGTGGTAGAAGCTTCATCTCTGGAGCCAGGCAAAACCTGCCCAGCCACGTTAAGTGTCCAGCAAGCTGAGCAACCTGCCCTGTGTAACCCTTCTCTGACAAGGGCAATTAGACCAGATGAGCTCCATGGGTCCCTTCTGAGACCAGAAATTTTGTGACTCTAGTTTTCCACAGGGTCAGATACGTACAGTGGAAGGTTGTTCTTAAGGCTAAGAACCAATTTCCCTTGAAATAAATTATATGGGTTTTTTTTGCATCTGCTGTCATTGTACACCTCCTTGAGACTTCTGATTCTTCAGACTTGAGCCTTTCAGGCAGCTTTCAGTCCCCAGCCATTTATCCTGAGAACATGACACATACTTCTCCCCAAGGGAGGGAAAAGTGTGCAAAGGGTCCCATGAATATCTACAGAGAAAAGTAAGTATGCTACTTAAAATAGGAATATAAATATTTCTTTATCCAATACACACAAATATAAGCCATTATTGCTTCCCTTTCCCTAAAAGACTTAATCTAAAGGCTAGAAACAGACAAGGTGAGTGGGATATATGCATAGATTCTAGCAGCCAAAGTTAGGCAAGTTTAGGATATCTACTGAAGCAAGGGTCTGCATGTTGTCAGAAGCCCAAACTTCTAGAACCCAGCACAGCTCAGATAACTATGTGCATGCATGCTGGGGTGCATCAGAACAACACATTCATTATGAACCTTCATCTGCCACACTTGGGGATTTTTTTAAAGTTAAATAAACATTTTCTTGCCACTGGCTTTTGACTGTGATCCAAGTACATAAAAGTGAACAACCTTCTTTTCTCAGAGTCCTAGTCATGCCTGTGGGCCTTTCAGTCATGATCACATTTTTATAGATGTTAACAACAGGTCAGCAAACTAACCAGCTAGCAGAATAACAAATAGGATGCTCTGCAGCCTGCAGGAATAACATTTTTGCAGAATGCATACAGACATATTCACAGATACAGTGTTTGAGGTGTGTTCATGGGTGTGTTGTATGAAAGAAGGGAAGTGTCCTGTGATGCCTTATACTGTTGGAAGTGAAATAGTTTGGGAGATTGAGTGGGATGTGTTAAACTAACTTTTGCACTGTCTGTATTTTTTTGTAGGGAGCTAACAATATTTGTGATTGCTTTTTGATTTTCTCCTGAAGGAAGCTTTCTGGTTTACCAAAAATGAATCTACAGGAACAATCTAGCATAATGTCAGTGCAAAAGAGCTAGGGACCAGACCTCTAGGGTGAAACACAGAGTGGCCATATTGACAGTAAAAGCACACTTAAAATCCATTGACAGTAATTTCATTACTCTCTTGTAATGAATCAAGTAAATTGAAAAGAATACATGACTGCAGTAGTAGCTTTTGTATCACTCCCTGAGCATACTGGAAAGCAAAGACATAATTACAAAGAAAAATATATGGCACAGATATCATGGTAAACACCAAAGGAAACTAGAGAATAGGACCCTCAGGGCAATTTTCACTTACAGAGATGAAGCAAAGGGAAAAGGGAGGAGGTAAAAAAAACACGTGAATATACATGAAAGAAAACCTACTTGTTACCTGCTTAGGTTCTTGTTAGTTACTTTTCTGGTAAAATATTGTTTTAATTTTACATTTTGAGTAAGCTTTCTCAAGCTAAATTCAACTACTACCCAAGTCCTTCTGGCCTCCATCAAACCTCCCCTGACTGTGAAAGGAAATATTCACATGAAGGAAAAGGGCTCTTGTGGAGGCACTCACATACCTCACCACTGTTGAGTGGTCCACTTAGCAGCATCTGTCAAGTATGTGATTATAAACAGGAGGGTCTGCATGCATGGGACGCCCAAAGTTGCCTGAGAAGGTTTATGCCTAAAATTATCATGTTAGAGAGAAAGATGACCAGCAGGATTAAACAGCAACCAGGAAAGGACAGACACTTCTGAAGAGGTCAGTCTTAGATGTATGAAGGAAGCACGGATATGTGTGACATAGGGAGAGGCAGTGAAGAGGAAGCATCAGGCATCAGAGGGGTCTGTCCCTGCTGGCAGTGTCCCCAGGACACCCTGGCCCCTGCCCAGACCAGGCAGCTCAGGCTCCCCGTGGGGTGCTAGGAGCAGCTGTCACCCAGCAGTGGGCTGGCAGAGTGGGGGCAGCACATAGGGACCTCACCTTGAGGTGGAGGGACACCTGCCAGGTGCCTCCTCACTGTTGGGTCTGTCAGAAGTGACAGAGAGGCATGCTAAAGTGGGGAAGGGGTGATTACAACCCCTACATCCAGAGGGGGTGTGTATGCTGAGTTTAGACCTTTATAGGATGAGCTATACGAAGCTGTTTATAAATGTGTAGGTATTTATTAGCATCTTGTAATTTATGTATAATTCAGATTTAGCTGTTGTATTAAGGATATTGATTCTGCATATATAGTTCATGGATTGCCAGTTAGTTACAAGTCATTAATAAATCAATAAACTGTTTCATTCAAACCACAGCAGTTGAGCAGTCTTTTCCTTGTCACTGAATAGTAAAAGTAATGATCTACACTCTCAAAAGGACATGTATTTTTTAATGCCCTCTGATTAAAAGAGCAACTTGCTGGTGCCACTTGCAAACTGCATCAATAAACTGTGTGATAGCATGCCTTACTTCTGAAACCTCTGAATGAAGTTTTATAGCCATATTGTCTTCAAATCCTTAACTCAGAATTCAAGAGAGCACTTAGAGTCACTATTTATTTATTTATTTATTTACATATTTAGCAGGTTTCCTTGCAGTCTTTGGAGCTTGATGAGGATCTAGATACAAAGATTCATCAGAAATAATCTCTACGCAGTTTAACAATGCTTTTAAAAAGTCTGCTTTGCTTTTAGCTTCCTAGCTTTCCACCCTTCATCCCAGAATATGGAGCTACAGTAGAAAGTAGAAATCTATCTTCTGCATGTTCCCTTGCTTTCCCTGTCCTTTCTGATGCAGATCACTGTAGATGGATGTGATGCACTCTCCTTGGACATACTTTGTATAGAGCAATATGTGCATTTTAACAAATTGCAGGCACCTCAAATACAATTGCAGGCTCAAAGGTTGTTTTCCACCTTGAGCTCTGTGAGCTCTGCAACACTTGGGAAAAGTTACAAAAAGCCAAATCTAGAGGATTATTTTCTTTATAGCCCATCTGACTGTTAACGGGAAAAACATTGTCTTCTGGAAAATAAAAAAAGGGCAGTCAAAATGGAGATGACATTCAGAAGAACTATATTTGGTTTAAAAGCGGCTGAAACTCGATACTAGCATTCAGTCAGCTGATCGGAGCCAGCCCAGCGAGAGCCGGAGCCGGCGGGGTTCAGCGGACCACGAGGTTCAGCCGAGATTAGGAAGCTCAGAGGGAAACGTACAGGGACAGCCTGATTCCCGGCGGGTCCCGATCTCCAAAGCCCCGGCAGCCATTGCGAGAGAGCGGCTGACGTGGCGGGGGGCGTTCCCACGGTGACGGCGACCACACCCCCTCCCCTTACCTTGAAAAAGCCTTTGGGAGGGCAGCGACTAGTCGTTGCCCACCTGGTGTAGGGGGGAGCAACCAGCTTGTGTAGCGGGTGAGTCCCACCCACACTGTGCTGTAGCAGCGGGTGTGGTAGCTGGTGCAGCAGGGTGCAGAGAGCACTTGTTGCTTGTCAGCCCCTCTAACTTATTGCCAGCGTCCCAGACTGCTGACGACCATGGTCACCTCCAGAAGGAGAGCTTGCCTCAAACAGACTGTGGCTACACAGACTGAAGCTCTGTCCCAAACGGTGGCTGTTCAGGTCTCCGGCTGCAGGGAGTGCCAGAGCCTGCTGCTGCTGGGGGAGGGAGGCCAGCACTCCACCTGTGTGAGGTGTGAGCAGGTGCAAGATCTGCTCGACATGGTTGTCAAACTGAAGGAGGAGGTTGAGATGCTGAGGACCATCAGGGAGTGCGAAAGGGAGATCGACTGGTGGAGTAACACCCTGACGTGCCAGTCGGAAAGGTCCCAGGGAGGTACCCCCCAAAAGGAGATGGACCTCCTGCCTTCTCGGACAGAGGCAGAAGTCCTGAGACGGCCCCACCCTTGTTGCTCTCGGGCAGAGGTAGGGGACCAAAAAGACAAGGGTTGGAAGCGTATTCCGGTTTGGCGTCGCGGGCAGCGCCCCCCCCTGCCTGCTTTGTCTCCCCAGGTGCCCCTCCGTAATAGGTTTGAGGCCCTGGATCTTGAAGAAGAGGTAGGTGAGGAGGTGGTGCCAAGCCTGCCTACAAGATCACGTAGGAAGAGGCAGTCGACTTCACAACTTAAGACTGCCTCTGATAAGAAAGAAAGAAGGGTGATTGTAATAGGAAATTCCCTTCTGAAAGGAACAGAGGGCCCAATATGCAGAGTTGACCCTCATCTTAGGGAAGTTTGTAGTCTCCCTGGAGCCCGGATCAAGGATATCGCTAGAGAGCTCCCTAAACTGGTGCACCCGACGGACTACTACCTGGTCTTCCAGACAGATGGGGAGGAAGCTGCTTCCCATAGTCTGAGGGGGATGAAGAACGATTTCAAGGTCTTGGGAAGGATGGTGAAAGACTCAGGGGCTCAAGTGATCTTCTCTTCACTCCTTCCATCTTCAAGTGATGATGTGGGATGGAATAAGAAAATTCACTCTCTAAATGGTTGGCTTCAAGACTGGTGCTACAGGCAGGGCTTTGGATTTTTTGATAATGGTTGGTTTTATAAGACACCAGTCTGGACACTGTCACGTGGGAAAGGTTTATCTCGCAGGGGCAAAAGGATGCTGGGGCAGGAATTAGCTGGGCTCATTTGGAGAGCTTTAAACTAGGCTCGAAGGGGGATGGGGTTGTAGCTGGGCCTGTCCCAGTGGGGCTGCATTCTAAAACTGATGAGGACCGGGTGGCCTCCTATGCCCCTAGGGAGAAACTGGTGTGCCCTGCTCGCTCCCTGAAATGCCTGTACACCAATGCGCGCAGCATGGGGAATAAGCAGGAGGAGCTAGAATCCTATGTTTGGTCGGGAGATTATGATCTGGTGGCAATTACAGAAACATGGTGGGACAGTTCACATGACTGGAATGTGGTCATGGATGGCTATGCCCTTTTCAGGAAAGACAGGCCAGCCAGGCGTGGTGGTGGAGTTGCTCTCTGTGTGAGAGAGCAACTACAATGTACTAAATTCTGCCCAGGAGCGGATGACGAGCGAGTTGAGAGTGTATGGGTCAGGATCAAGGGGCAGGCTGGCAGGGCTGACACTGTTGTGGGCGTCTGTTAAAGGCCACCAGATCAGGCTGAGGAAGTTGATGAGGCCTTCTACGGGCAGCTGAGAGTGGCCTCACAGTCACAGGCCATGGTTGTTGTGGGTGATTTTAACTTCCCTGATGTTTGCTGGAAGGACCATTCAGCCAGCCAGCCAGCCACAGTCCAGGAGGTTCCTCCAGTGCATTGATGATAACTTCCTCATGCAGATGGTGGAGGAGCCGACTAGGAGAGGTGCACTGCTGGATCTCATCCTCACTAACAAGGAGGGTCTGGTCGAAGCAGTAAAGGTTGAGGGCTGCCTGGGTTGCAGTGACCACGAGATGGTGGAGTTTAGCATCTCGTGTGGCAGGAACAGAATAGCAAGTAGAATTGCAACCCTGGACTTCAGCAGGGCTAACTTTGGCCTTTTCAAGCAATTGCTGGGGGAAATCCCATGGGCAAGACTGCTTGAAGGAAAAGGGGCCCAAGATAGCTGGGTGGCATTCAGAGATTGCTTCTTCCACGCTCAGGATCAGAGCATCCCCACATGTAGGAAGTCAAGGAAGGGAGCCAGGAGGCCTAGGTGGTTGAATAGGGAGCTGTTGGGTATGCTCAAGCAGAAGAGGAGAGTTTACAGGTCATGGAAGCAGGGGCTGGCCACTTGGGAGGAATATAAGGCTGCTGTTAGAGGATGTAGGAAGGCAGCTAGGATAGCCAAGGCCTCCTTAGAATTACAGCTGGCAAGAGGGGTCAAGGACAGCAAAAAGAACTTTTTCAAATACATAGCAGATAAAACTAATACCAGAGGCAATGTAGGCCCACTGATGAATGGGGTGGGTGCCCTGGTGGCAGAAGATACAGAGAAGGCAGAATTCCTGAATGCCTTCTTTGTCTCTGTCTACTCTGCCGGAGGCTGTCCTGGGGAGCCCTGTACCCCTGAGACCCTGGATGAAGCCAGGTCAATGGAGGAGTTTGCTTTAGTTGATGAGGACTGGGTTAGGGAGCAATTAAATAGTCTGGACATTCATAAATCCATGGGTCCAGATGGGATGCATCCGCGGGTGCTGAGGGAGCTAGCTGAAGTCATTGCTGGACCTCTCTCCATCATCTTTGCCAAGTCTTGGGAAACGGGAGAGGTGCCCGAGGATTGGAGGAAAGCAAATGCCACTCCAGTCTTCAAAAAGGGCAAGAAGGAGGACCCGGGTAATTATAGACCGGTCAGCCTCACCTCTGTCCCTGGGAAAGTAATGGAACAGCTTGTCCTTGGTGCCATCTCAAGGCATATCAAGGATAAGAGGGTTATTAGGGGCAGTCAGCATGGCTTTACCAAGGGTAGGTCATGCTTGACCAACCTCATAGCCTTTTATGAGAATGTAACAAGGTGGATGGATGATGGCAGAGCGGTGGATGTGGTCTACCTTGACTTCAGTAAAGCCTTTGACACAGTTTCCCACAGCATCCTCACAGCTAAGTTGAGGAGGTGTGGTCTAGACAATAAAGTAGTGAGGTGGGTTGCAAACTGGCTTAGGGAGAGAAGCCAGAGAGTGGTAGTCAATGGTGCGGAGTCTAGTTGGAGGCCAGTATCTAGTGGAGTGCCCCAGGGGTCAGTGCTGGGGCCAATATTATTCAATATATTCATTAACGACTTGGACGAGGGAATTGAGTGTACTATCAGCAAGTTTGCTGATGACACCAAGCTGGGAGGAGTGGCTGACACGCCAGAGGGCTGTGCTGCCATCCAGCGGGACCTGGACAGGCTGGAGAGTTGGGCGGGGAATAACCTAATGAAATTTAACAAGGGCAAGTGTAGAGTCCTGCACCTGGGCAGGAACAACCCCAGGTTCCAGTATAGGTTGGGAGATTACATATTAGAGAGCAGTGTAGGGGAAAGGGACCTGGGGGTCCTGGTGGACAACAGGATGACCATGAGGCAGCACTGTGCCCTTGTGGCCAGGAAGGCCAATGGCATCCTGGGGTGTATTAGAAGGGGGGTAGTTAGTAGATCGAGAGAGGTCCTCCTTCCCCTCTACTCCACCCTGGTGAGACCACATCTGGAATATTGTGTCCAGTTCTGGGCCCCTCAGTTCAAGAAGGACAGGGAACTGCTGGAGAGGGTCCAGCGTAGGACAATAAAGATGATTAAGGGAGTGGAGCACCTCCCTTATGAAGAAAGGCTGAGGGAGCTGGGTCTCTTTAGTTTGGAGAAGAGGAGACTAAGGGGGGACCTTATTAATGTTTATAAATATATAAAGGGTGAGTGCCATGGGGATGGAGCCAGGCTCTTCTCGGTGGCAAACAATGATAGGACAAGGGGTAATGGGATCAAGCTGGAACACAAGAGGTTCCACTTAAATTTGAGAAGAAACTTTTTCTCAGTAAGGGTGACAGAGCACTGGAACAGGCTGCCCAGGGAACTTGTGGAGTCTCCTTCTCTGGAGACATTCAAAACCCGCCTGGACATGTTCCTGTGCGACCTCACCTAGGTGTTCCTGCTCTGTCAGGGGGATTGGACTAGATGATCTTTTGAGGTCCCTTCCAATCCCAAACATACTGTGATACTGTGATACTGTGATACTGTGAACAATAGCATGTCAATCTTGAAATTCTGGGGCTGTTCAAAAAATACACTCTTCTACACACAATATTTATATTGTGGTTCCCCATATTATAGTACATGACATTCTTTCTACAATGTGATAGGATAAACAACAGTACAATAAGTGATTGACAGCCTGACATGGTCTTTGTGTAATGCAAATTGACACTTAGGTTATGGTATCCCTGTTGGTATGTGGTCCAGTGACTTTAAGGCATATCACACTTGCTATCCTAATGCAATATTACCACTGTGTTTACCTGTTTTCAATCACATGGGGAAAAAAATAGCAAGGTCTCATCTCAAGGGACAAAAATATCCCTTTATTAAGGCCCCAGATGTGCCTCTCAGAAGCCACTCTTATTTCTCTTTTTGATCCAGAAGTCAATACTCCACACCACCATTGTTTGTAGATGGAATTCATATCAAATATCTTTGAAAACAGTGGAGAAAAAAGAGACGTACTATCTCCACCTGAGCCAGTTTGATATTTGACAAACATTAAATCTTTAAGGGGTAGGTTATCTCATGCGTTATTTGAATTGCCCTTTGGAGGTGCCAGTCACTTTGTTTTGACTGAAATGGAGCTTTAACTAACAAACTCCTGCAGTTGTTGCCTCTCTTAAGTGGCTAAAGCAAGATAAAATCTAGGCTTAGGATTTGAGCAGTATAAATTTATCCATGTGTAATCTATAAACTGGACAAATCGATAAATCAATTCATTTTTTGCTTTCATGTTTTGATTCCACCTTAAGTACTTTTGTTTAATGCTTAGATACAAATTATGTATATATTTAAACAATACATATATATATATATATAAATATATATACATATATATATATAAATATATATATGTATATATTTAAAAATGTTTTTTGTTAGAATTTGTTTTCAAATGCACAACTTTGTCCCTCTTCCTGTCATTTAGAATAATCTACATTCTTCTTAGCCACCTAGCATGGTTGTATATAGCTTTAAAACCTGAGACTTGCCAATCTGTGTTGCTGAAATGATAGGAGAATAGTGAAAGAAGTCACATTATATTTTTATGTCTTTATTTTCAAAAGATACAGTCAGATAATTAGGTGGAAAATAGCTAAATGCTAAAGAAGGTGGTTTTGTTTGTTTGTTTATTCCTAGGTTCCCCATAGCAGAGACTCAGACATTGATTCCAGAAATTATTCTAAAATAAATAATTTATTCGCAAGGTACAGTTAGAGCTACTCGAGTTGTGTGCCTCCTGAAGAGGGACTCTCAGTCAAAAAAAAAAAAAAAAAAACTTGGACAATTATAGCCCCACAACCAAAGCTCCCACCCTTTGTGTGTAACTCTCAGCCAACTGCAAAGAGTCTGGAGACTCCCTGTTCTTCATCGGATCTCTTAATTTTCATGAGGTGGTCTGTCACTTGAAGTTCTGACCTTCAGTTGCTATTTTGCACCTACAGCTGAAGAAAATAAGTTCTTGACAACAGCCAAAACATTCTTCTGTTTTGTCTTCTGTTACATGGAGTTCTGTTCCTTATCGCCAGGGATGCAGTTCCCCTTATCTTCTAGCTTGAAGACTCCAAGGCCTTTTTTACTTAATGAAGCCGAAATTTTAAAGTTTCACAGCTTGCAGAAGTTATGCTAAGTTAACTTACTTGTGCTAAGCTAATTCTATATAAAGAGTTTCTAAACAAGTTCTACAAGAAGCAGTATACCGAATAATTCAATAAGCTAAGACCGTCTATTCCTAACACTAAGCCAAATGGACTCTTGGCTTCTTACTGTTTTTCTAAGAATATAATTCATGAGACAAGCAATAATAGTGATAAATATCTACTATTTCCCCATATGGAGGCTAAAAGAAAAATGCACATCAGAGGATTAGTTTTTTTTTAATACCATTAAAGATGTATCAGTTTGTTAATTTTTACTGTAAAATGATAATGACCCTCCTCAAACACTTGACTAATTTGACATTCTGGTCTGGTTCATATTTTCATATTGCTCCTGATGAAGTGAGTCCAGTGGAGGGTCACTGACATGATTAGAGGGCTGAATGACGTGAAATACAAAAGAGGCTGAGAAAAATGAGTTTTTTCAGCCTGCAGAAAAGAAGGATCCAGAGAGACCTTTTTGGCTGTCTACAACTACTTAGTGTTTAGGAGAGGTATAGAGGAAAAAAAAAAGAGCCAGACTCTTCCAGAGATGTGCTGTGGAAACACAAGAGGCAGATGACCCAAGTTGGAACATGGGAAAATTTGAATCTGTAAGCAAACAGTTCTTCTGCATGTGGGTAGTAAAATGTGCATGCACTTTTTCCAGAGAGGCTGTAGAGAATCCATCCCTGTAGATATTCAAAACTCAACTGTTCAGGGCCCTGAGCAATCTCAGTGGCTGACTCTCCTTTGAGTAAGAGGTTGGTTGGTCTAGGGACCTAGAGAGGTCCCTTCCAACCCAGATTATCCTGTGATTCTGTGATCATCATTAAAGTAAATTCTACTTACCTGAGAGTATGCTATGCCCTACTCACATGCAGCTTCCACAGTGCTTTGACAAAGTGGTATATAGATTATATGATTACTTCATTAGAAAACAAATAAAGAAATAAGCAGCAATGTAATAGTAGATTGTTTCAGACTGAGATTTAAGACCTCTTTTTCACTCTTGGGTTCATGATCATGTACTTGAGCTGTGTTGTTTGCATGGGAATCTCTATGGTCATGATTTTGTGTCCACTTAACTAGTACCTCCGTCTCAGAGAGAGAAAATGTAGGTGATCTGGTAGTCCTTTCAAATATTAAACAAGACTTTTTTTCCCTCTCTTTATTTTATTTTTTTTTTTAGTATAATATTTCAAAATACTCTCCTGACAGAATTTTCCAAGGGGATATAATCTCTACTCCAAAAATCATTCAATTAATAGTCTGACTGGTATTGAAGTTTGGAGTGAAGAAATCTAGCAAAGAAGGAGAAAAATCAGAGTGGTGTGGAATATGTAACATCTTTTGTAAACATCTTTTTCAAGTGCAAATCATATTTTACTGGGCATGTGCACTTGTGATATTTAAGCACTTCCTCTCCTTAATGAATAAAATAATTCTATGTGTTTAAAATCTGTTTCTCAGCTCCTCAGAATCTTAATTAGACATATTCACCAAATATAACAGGCAAAATGAGTTTCAGACAGGACCTGTTGACGCTTTGCGTTTGTGGTGTTTTTTGTTTGGTTTTTATTGCTGTTTTTGTTTTTCTTTCTTTCAGGAACAAACCATTATTGTGTTGAAATAAAAAAATCAAGGCCTTGGGATTTAATAAGCAACTTGCTTCACTGTCTCAAAATATAAAACCATAAAAGCTCCTTCTTGTCTTTACCCAAGGACAATTCCTTGTTTAATGGTTCAGATTTTCTTTCCTCAGCCATTTGGAAGCCATTTATGATTTTTTTTTTTTTTTTTTCAGGAATATTGTTTGTATTTTATTTCTCATTTTCTATGGGAAACTCCCAAATATCTCAATAATGACTTACATAAACCATTACTGCTATGGTGTATGCCTAACATACATAATCATGTTGGTTTTACAGCTCAAAATATTCTAGACACACTTGTCTAATTACTTCATAAAGTAATTATGTACAGTAATCATTCTAGCAGATTTTATGTGGGAGCGTATATACTTTGAATGGCTCTTAATTTCATTGTAATGAAGTATAATAATAATAAAGACTGCTCATAAAGGTTCATATCAAGGATCTGTCTCCATTGTACCTGACTCCAATATGGGCAGCAGTGAGAGGATGATCATTCCCACCCACTGCCTTTATCATTGCCAGCAGAAACCACTCATTGCCACACAAGCAGCATCTTTTGTTACTTGCAGCTCTACCTCCATTTTCTCCTGATGAGTGCATGTGAGAGGACCAGTAATTCTGGACTGTGTCAGCTTCATTGATCTGCTGAAACCTGCATCATCACTGGTGATATTTCCACCAAAACTACCACCTGAGTCCACCTACTCTGGACTGTAACTCTTCAGTTTGTTATATCACAAAAGCCAAGGACTATACCTAATGCCACTTTGATGGCAAAAGAGGAAGCTCCTGTGGGGTCCATTACACCTCATCACCTGTTTCACAAAGGAGACTACCCGCAGACTATTGCACCCTCACTAATCTCGACAATGTACATGCTGACACTGATATGGGTGATGGGGCCATGGCTGGGTGAACTCTTACTGGTAGATTTTGTCTCATTCTTTCACACTTAGTCATAACAGAGAGTTTCCTCTCCACCTTCCTCCAACATATTGCTGCTTTGCAAGACCAAACTCTCTGCCACCTTGGTATTCACACTTCTTCTGTCTGAGACCACGCAAACATGTCAGTTTTTCTGGACTCTGAGCAAGTTGGCCATCTGAATCATCGGGAGAAGAAAGCCTGATGAAGTGGATCCACTGGGCACTGTAATGATAATTTCTGACAAAACTAAATTTCGGTGGAGGACATCTTCAAACACAGAGAAAATTGGACCCTTTTTGTTTACTAGTAGGTAGGTTTAGTTCTTTCACATCAGATGTAATCAATCTTTTCCGTAATTATGTTGCTTAGTTAATGAAGAGTACCTTCTTTTCTTCAACATGAAAACTAATCTAATCAGATTTATTTTACGCTACCCCAATTCTTGTATTAGAAGGAATAGTATTCATACATTCCTATTCGTGCTCTCAAACCAGTAATTATTTTTTTCTGACTTCAGCCTTACTTATCTTTTCTAGATTTCAGAGTTACAACTTACTTAATCATGCCTCACAAAGCAGCCTTCATGATTCCTTTCATAAAAATACCGAACATTTTTTTCTGTTTTAAACCTTTACTGAACATTGAGCTGATATTTCCTTAGAACTGTCTGTCATAACTATCACAACCTTATTCAAAATGTAAATGATTGGTTTAGATCCCATAACTTTATGCATAAAAGGTGGCTGTTCCACCTGTCTACAAAATTTTACATTTACTTGTAATGAATTTCATTTTGCTTGTTGTTAATCAATCTCACAATAGCCTTCTTCCATTCCCCACAGTGGTTTATTTTTACTGCCTTGAAAAACCTCATCTCACACTTTTCCAAGCTGTGTATTAATACATGGAAAACAACATGTCTTATCACAGATCCCTATGGAACTCCGCTGGTCACTTCCCCACACAGTAAGACATTTTGGTTTATTTCTGTAATCTACTTCCTATCTTTTCAATCTCTGTGCAAGAAAATTCTTTCTCATACCATAGCTGCTTTGTTTCCTCTAAAGTCTTTGATGAGTGATATTGCTAATAGCCTTTTGGAAATCCAAGTGCACTGCAGACAATTTATCACTTTACCAAGTACCTAATCAGTTATGCTTGATAGTACATAAAGGCAGCATGGAAGTATCTAATGTACAATGTTTTGTTATAAACCTTTCAGTCTGTGTTGATTAATCTTATTTTCTTTTTATTTATTTTTTTTTCCTGAGACTTCTCTCTGTTTTTAGCAGATTCCTCTAGGATCAATGCCCTTTTTTTTTTTAAAAGACACAATATAATTCTCAGAGCATAGTATTGAGTGTAGGCAGCAAGGTTTTGGTTGCTGGGAAGCTGTAAGGGTGGCCTCTGTGAGAAGAGACCAGGGATTGCCCTGTGCCAAGCGCAGCAGCTCTGCAATGGACCCACTACAGGACACAGCTGAGCCCGCTAGTGAAGTTGATGGTGCCTCTGTGTAAACATATTTAAGAAAGGGCAAAATGCCACACAGCAGTGTGTGAGGAGTGAGGAAAAATACGCAAAGTGTGAAAAACAGTCTTGTGATTGTGAGGTCAGAGAAGAAGGAGGGGGAGGCAGCACTTCCAGAAGATGATCCTCTGCAGCCTGTGGAAGTTTTGTAAGAGACCAGGGTGAAGCAGGTATTTCCCTGCAGCCCATGGAAAGAACACATCTGAGCAGATGTCTACACTGTAGCCTGTGAAGACCCCATGGTGGAGGTTTATCCTGAAGGACTGCAGTCCATGAGAAGGCCCCTCATTGGAGCAGGGGTGTGGTCTGAACAGTAATGGAGTCTGATAAGGTCATAAACCAAACTTTATTGAGGCAGTAAGAAAGATGAGCAACAATGTGCTCACACAGTGACTCACCCAATCATCAACAGCAAACTCAAGGTTGTAAGTGATATCGTGGCTCCAGCAGACTATCAGGAACACTTGCTGTCTGGGTCATCTGACCAGAACAGGCATAGGTGTAAATGTCTTTTGAATGCGAATAAAGTTGCATTATACCTTCACTACAACAATGGCAGAAAGACTTGAGAAAATCATAATTTACATGGCAATAGTGTGTCCTACACTTCATCTCAGAAGAAGATGTGAGAGGCATCTTGCCTACCTGGCAACACTAGTCAAGGGGAATAGGGTAAAAAGGAAGGAGTGTGACAGAAGAATGGTTACCGACTGATAGTAACCCCTACCTCCTACTCCTCCAGGCCACTTGAGGTGTGTGGGCAAAGAGGAGGTTGGATATGGGACTGAAGGAGTGAAGTTGAACTTGGGAAAAAGGAGGTGGCAGAAAAGTTGGTTAGTGATTTATCTTTATTTATCCTCATCCTATTTTATTTTTAGTTAGCTATTTATTAAATATATTTTCCCCAAGTCAAACTTATTTTGCCTGTAATGGTAATTGGAAAGTAATCTCCCCATCTTTATCTCAACCCACAAGCTTCTTTCAACTTATTTTCTCCCCCATCCTGCGAGGAGAGGGAGTGAGAGAGCAGCTGGGTGAGAGTCTGGCAGCTCACCAAAGCCAACCCACCACAGGCCTTTAGCATTTTTGATCATATTTTTTATTTGAAAGTCAGCTAAAATAAGGTTCAGTTACTCTTTTAGGCATTCAGCAGTATTGCAACAGAAAATCTCCATTTGCATTGACTGCAAGAGAATTCTGTCTCTTCCCTCATGCCACGTGAAGTACAAACTTTCTGGTTTCTAGAGTAAGTATTCTGCAATTTGAAGCCAGATTTCTTACACAGATCTAAAATATATTAAGCCCCGCATCCTTCCTCTGTGAAAAAAATTTGAAGTTTATGTGGAAAACAATATGTGTTAGTGCAACTGCTGGAGAAATGGACTGACATGAACCTCATGAAGAAGAACAAAGGGAAGAGCAAAGTCCTGAACCTGGGAAAGAATAACTTCCTCTGGCTGTACCTACAGACTATGGGACGAGATGCTGGAAAGCAGCTCTGAGAGGGATCTGGGGGTTCTGGTTGATGGCAAGCTGAACATGAGCCAACAGTGTGCCCTGGCAGTCAAAAGGACCAACCGTGTCCTGGAGCGCATCAAGCACAGCATTGCCATCTGCTTGAAGGAGGTGATTGACGTGCTCTGCTCTACAGTGGTGTGATGTCCCTTGGAGCACTGCGTGCAGTTCTGGGCGCCACAGTATAAAAAAAGATATAAAGCTACTAGAGAGTGTCCAGAAGAGGGCTACAAAGTTGGTAAAGGGTTTGGAGAGGAAGCCTCATGAGGACCGGTTAAAGTCACTTGGTTTGATCAGCCTGGAGAAGAGGAGACTTACAGAAGACTTAGAGGAGACCTCATTGCAGTCTATAGCTTCCTCACAAGGGGAGGAAGAAGGGCAGGTGCCAAACTCTTCTCTTTAGTGACCAGTGACAGAACCCAAGGGAATGGCAGGAAGATGTGCCAGGGGAGGTTTAGGTTGGACATTAGGAAAAAGTTCTTCAACCAGAGGGTAGTGGAGCATGGAAACAGGCTCCCCAGGGAGGCAGTCATGGCCCCAAGCCTGAGAGTGTTCCAGAAGCAATTCGACACTGTCCTTGGACACATGGTGTGAACTTTGGGGTTGTCATATGCAGGGACAGGAGTGGGACTCTATGATCCTTGTGGGTCCCTTCCAACTCAGGACATTCTGTGATTCCTGCACCGGTACATTCTGGGGGCCATAACTTTTCCAAACTGGCTGAAAAGGGGCTTCGCAAAAACTGACCTGGAGGCCTGTTTAAACTCAATACTGTCAAATAAAACTTTCTAGAAAAGAATCAGTATGAGGCAGATAGTGAAATGTAAATGTTCACAGACCTGGCAAATTAAAAGAGATTGTTCCCATTTCCAAGAAGTTTTGAAGAAGTCTGGGTAAACAACTATACACAGCTACACTAGAGCTGTCCCATGTTGTATATAACACAGACATATATATATAATTTCTTAGAAGAAGGAAAATTGTGGCACTACTTTTTCTTCTTGCAAGGTATTATTGTTGCTAGTTATACATAGTGCTGTACGAAGAGTTCTATGGCTGCTAGGGCAAAGCACTTAATAAAACTTAACTAGACAATGAAAATCTTCAGTGCTGGAATTATTTACTTAATATAACCATGTTATCTTAACATTGTGTTTTTTTGCCACTACACAGCTTGTTTTCATAGAAGATGAAACACAATTATAGGATATTATCAAATGTTAAAAGATAATAATTATGAATATAATTTGTCCAATGTAACTAATTAATTTTCCTTTTTGTAATAATAAGTGAGGCATTATGAAGAATTATTACATTTTTGGAATAAAAAGAACACTCTGGGGTTCTGTTGTTAATGTTGTTCTTAATCAGTTTAATTTTGTTTTCAATATAGCCAAATAAATTAGCATAGCAAGTAAAGCATTTATTCCTTAATATCTAAGAGCAGCTGTCTTCATGTTTTCTATCATATGTTTCACTCCCAAAAGGAAGGAGAATATTTTCTGCTTGCACATTGCTGTTTTTTTGCAAAGACTCAGAGAAAACAGCATTTTTTTCTAATCTCAAATAAATGCACCCAGCCTTCCTCCCTTCATTTCCTCCTTTCTGCTGTGTCTTGGCTGTGGTCTTTCACTGTCGGTTCTGGAATTCCTCCACATGGAATCGCAAAATCAATAATTAATTATTCTTGCAACAGTGAAAATGTTGAATTCCCAGAAATATGAAGGATATATTTCTTTGAAATATATGTAGTTATCATTTCTAGGAAGGACATTAGAACCTATTTTTCTTTATACTGGAAGTGCCATTCCCTAAGTCTGATTGGTTTTGTCTGTGTGTTTGTTTTTATCTGAGAGAAATCTTTCTCATCTTGAGGTCATGATTGAAAAAGCTGAGAATACAATTAGCAACTTAATCAAGTTGTTCATCATCATAATCAAAAGAGATTTGCAGGCAAATGGGAGCAGAACACTTAACACAAAGCTAGAAAGAAAAAGACAAGGAAGATTATTTGCCTTTTTTTTATTTTTCTTTTTTTTTTCAGATATGCTTTTAAAAAGCTGTTAAAACCTTAAAGGCAACCCACACTCTTACAAATATAAACAAATACCTGTGAACAGAACAGGAGAATGTAAAAACAGTGTCTCAAGTCAGAATGAATACAGGTGGTACCCTGGATCTGTTTACCCTTTTTGAAAGAATTAATAATAAATTCAAAATGTTACATGCCCCAGAGATTAACAGTTTCAAAATAAAATTCCTACTAATTCTCAGATCAGTCTATTATTGGGATGTAATACAAATGTTGCAATTACACTAGGTCATTTACACTGCATAATTTGGTGACTACCTTTTTAACACATAGCTCACTTTGTGGAATAGGGAAGAGAAATTGTCATTTTCTTCCCTTTATGTTTTAGTGACTCCAAATCTTCAAGAAAACAAAAGAAATACTGTATCAGGTCAAAGTATAAAATGTTGGTATTAGTATTGAGATGGTTCTTAAAGATAATCAGTACCACTAATAGTTTTGAAGTCCATTAAAACAAATCTCTGGAGCTTCTTGGCTGTTTGCCAGATCAATGCTATAATAATATCTATATCAACACTTCTTGTCAATTGAACATACATATTATCACCTAATTAATAAGGCTATGGAAGCAGTTAGAGTTTATTTTACTTTTCTTTATGCTAATATGTCCACATTTATTACTGTTCATCTTACATTTTCTTCAAACTCTTTTCTTACTTGTTTATACTAGGGTATTTAATAAAAATAGCCATTCATTTTGTAGTCCTTTGCATTCACTATGACAAAATTAATCAGCATAATATCAAAAACTCCTAAGGAGACATTTCTGACAATCAAAATCCTCAGAAAGCTCACCAATTTTCATATAACATATGGTTCCCATTCACATTCACATTCTAATCCAAGTAGTAGGCTGTTCCATTTAGGAAATGCAGCCTGGGCAGAGGCAGGATTGGACAGGCTGGATCAAAGGACTGAAGCCAATTGTATGAGATTCAAAAAGACTAAATGCCGTGTTGTGGCGGATGCCCATCGACCCGTCCCCCCGGAGCCAGCCAAACCAGCAGCAGTTAGGTCCAGACTCCGGAGGAGGTAAGGGCCGGGCTACAGCCATGCCAAGAACTCCTTCCAGGAGACCCACAGGGAAGCAGAATGGCACATTGAATGCCGGTGGCTTGTGGGTGCAGGGAGTCTCGTGCAGATTTTTCCTACTGTATACAATTTGACTATGAGTCAACCACTTCATTCTATAAATACAACAGCCTGGATGAGCCCCCTTTGAGCTCTCCCTGCTAAGTAGGTGAGTTGTATGGCAATGGTTTTACTACTCAGAGATCAGTGGATGAGCCAAATTCAAGTTCAATATTAATGATTTAGCTTAAGTAGGTGCACACCAAATGTAATGGATTATTTAGAAATATAGGGTTGTATGATTTTTAATATTCTCTTTGATTCATGTTACTTAGTAGACTAGATTGGTTAAAATTTTAAGCTCACGTTTACCAAAAGCAACTGCAGACTACACTAAACACCTGCAAGATAAAGTCTAACTTGTATTTTGCTGGGAAAAATGGGACTGACTGGGAAAACAATGATCCAAGGCTAACGCAGAGACATCACAGACATCTGCAGTGTGGGGCCTGTTTGCACTTCGCTAAGAAGAAAGGATTTATCCAGACAAAATGATACCTTCAAGGATAAGGACAAAAAACAACATCTACAACTCAACAAAACAGAGGCCCATGTGGAGTCAGGGAAAAGGGGTCCAACGGGGAGCAAGGGACCTGGTGGTGAAATTTTGCTGTTGGACTGGATCTTGGTGTGAATGGTCTGTAAAGATATAGAAGTTTGTAGTTTTCTATGCTTGGGCAGACCTCTGTGTAGGTACCCGGCTTGAGCCAGCCCTTTGTTATTTTACTCCATTAAATATTTTTCCCAAAAATTTTGCCTTCTGAAAGTCTACTTCGCATGTGGTTATGGGTGTCCCCTGAAAGTTTGCCTTTGGAGCTCTAAGTACAGGCTCTGGAGCGAACGGTTGTCAGAGGAAGAAGAACCCTGAACGTTTGCATTGTGACAGATATACAAGTTGCCCGAGAGTTTGCCTCTGGAGCTTCAAAACAGAGTCCCTGGAGTGAACAGTCCTCAGGGAGAGAAGACACCTGAAGGTTTGCTTCATGAACAAATACACGTGCCTGGAAAGAAGATAAGCAATATTTGGTTTGGTATATCTCCCTCATGCAGTAAATAATAGAGCAAACCCACCACCGAATTCTTTAGTCATGCTTCTCTTTAAGAAATCCAAACATTGTTCTGCAGCAAGCAGAACCCTAAATCACTCCCCTGCGACGTGTGTCCTGCACTTGGGCCACAAGAACAACATGCAACACTACAGGCTTGGGGAAGAGTGGCTGGAAAGTTGCCTGATGGAAAAGGACCTGGGTATATTGGTCAACAGCTGGCTGAATATGATCTGGCAGTGTGCTCAGGTGGCCAAGAAGGCCAACAGCATGCTGGCTTTTATCAGAAACAGTGTGACCAGCAGGATTAGGGAAGTGATCGTCCCCCTGTACTTGACACTGGTGAGGTCACACCTCAACTACTGTGTTCAGTTTTGGGTCCCTCACTATAACAAAGAGACTGGGGTGCTGGAGAGAGTTTGGAGGAGGGCAATGAAGCTGGTGAGGGGTCTAGAGCACACGTCTCACGACAAGTGGCTGAGGGACCTGGGTTTGTTTAACCTGGATAAGAGGAGGCTGAGTGGAGACCTTATTGCTCTCTACAATTACGTGAAGGGAGGTTGTAGAAAGGTGGCTATCCATCTCTTTTCCCAAGCAACAAGTGATAGGATGAGAGGAAATGGACCCAAGTTGCTCCAGGTCAGGTTTATATTAGGAAAAATTTCTTCACTGAAAGGGTTGTCAAGCATTGAAACAGGCTTCCTAGGGAAGTGGTTGAGTCACCAGCCCCAGAGGTATGTAAAAGATGTGTAGGCGTGGCACTTAGGCACATGGTTTATTTGTGGACTTGGCAGTGTTAGGCTTACAGTTGGACTTGATGATCTTCACAAACTTTTCCAACCTAAATGATTCTATGTTTCTAGGGTTTGACAAATATAATATTGAACTTTACCAAGTTTCATTGCTGGCTCAAACTAATTTTTTCTCTCGTGATCTCAGAATTCTTCAGGATCCTCCACCTAATACTATCCGACATGCACTGCAACTGAAAACAATACCAAAAAGCAAAATCATTTTAAAGTGCTTCATCAAAGCATGTGTATCAACAAGCTCATCCAACGGTGACAGCAAAGTACCTATAGGTGGTGATTTGGTCAATATAAGGATTCCTTGCTGAGGGTGCCCATCTCTCTCAACTGAAAACAGAGGGAACAATAAACAAACAATTTTTGTCAACAAAATTGAAAACTTAGTCAACTTAGTTTAGTGCCTAGAATTAGGGATGAATGTGAAATGCATGTTTATAATTTTATTTTCTCAGCAAATTTGTCTTTGTTTTTTTGATGTGTTTTTTTCCCACTTACTGTATATGAAGGACAGTAACAATAAATATCTACTGTTTAATCAGAGAAACCCCAAAGATCTTTAATGCAAAAGCACAATACTTTCAAAAAAGCTGAAAAGTTAATGTTCTAAGACAAGTAGTAATTATTTCTTGCGTATTATTCCTAGACATGAGGAAGAAGCAAAAGAAGGAAAAAAACTCAAACACAAAAAGGCAACAGGCACACACACAAGACTGAATTCTTCCTTATTTTTGTATAAGAGATGAGTGGCAGAGGGGAGAGTAGACTTCTGTCCTCTATAGCAACAGTCATCTTCCACAGTCAGAAGAGCCCATTGTTTTGCTCCTGCTCATTTTATTCAGCTTCTGATATCTACAACTCTTCTACTGACGAAAGATGATTTAAAACATCATTGATATTTTCTAGAAATCTGATTATAGACATTTTCTCATCAAATCACTGGCATGGGATAAAGATGCTATAGTAAAATGAATATAACTAAAGGCTGCATAATAACACATTTGTACAAAGGAGCTGAAGTAACACTGCTGAGAAGATCAGATCTGGACATTTTATACCTTTTGATTTTGCAACCATAACACGTTTTTAATATCAATTTAGTCCGTAATTATTAAATACTTAATTTGAATTTACTGCACTAATAGAATATATTAATGTCCCCTTGTATGTTTTACTAATCTACTGAAGAGGAAAGTAACTGTAAGTTTTATTTATTGTTATTAGAACATTATTAACTCAAGGAAATATTTTGGTTTGAGTTTAAGATACATTGCAACATCTGAAGTTTAATCTTGGCATATCAGTACAGTAAGAAACTTCCAAAAATACCCATTTGAAATTAATCATATGAAGTTCTCCTAACTTTGCTGTCTTCCACTTAGCAAATTGAAACACCACACTGTTAGTTGAGTGCAACCATATAAGGTGACAGATATGCGGTGGGGAGGAGTGGTGGTGTAAATTATTTCCCACACTTTACTAATTTGTACTTCTTTGTTTTGTTATGTTTCATTTGTAACTTTTGCACTATGAGAAGGGCATATGTTTATGAATCTCTCTTGTCGCTCACTGAAGTGGAGATGAGGCCAAGCCAAGGCCAGTTCATGATGTCAGTCCATGAGTGGGGGTCAGGTTAAGAGTCGATGAGGGGGGAAAAGGATCAGACAGACCCAGGACAGCAGGCTAGTGGAGAATGGGATGGGACAGGGCCAAGTTGGGATGTCAGCATGTGGGTCAGACCCTGCTTTTATCAGACCCCTCCATGGCTGAGCAGAGCAGGACTGTGGAGGAGCTGGAAAGCAGTGCTGCTGCATTGTCACTGGTGTGGGAACTGACAGGCCTAGGCTGGACTGAAAGAGGGTCCTGAGCCCATGGGTAGAGAATGGATTGAGAGCAGCCCTGAGAGAAGGACTTGGGAGTGTTTGTTGATGAGTAGCTTAATGTGACCCAGCAACATGCACTTGCAGCCCAGAAGGCCAACCATATTTTGGGCTGCATCAAAAGAAGCTTGACCAGCAGGTTGAAGGAGGTGATCCTCTCTCTGTACTCTGCTCTGGTGAGACCCCACCTAGAGTACAGCATTCAGCTCTGGAGCACTTAACATACAAAGAACACGGGCCTGTAAAAATAAGTCCAGAGGAGGGCCATGAAGATGATCAGAGGGCTGGAGCACCTCTTCTGTGAGGAAAGGCTGAGAGAGTTGGGGTTGTTCAGCCTGGCAAAGAGAAGGTTCCAGAGAGACCTTATAGCAGCCTTCCAGTACCTAAAGGGGGGCTAAAGAAAGCTGCAGAAGGACTTTTTACAAGGGCATGTAGTGACAGGACAGGACGTAATGGCTTTAAAGTGAGAGTAGATTTAGACTAGACACAAGAAGAAATTCTTCGCTGTCAGGGTGGTGAGTCACTGGAACAGTCTACCCAGAGAACCTGTGGATACCCCATCCCTGGATGTGTTCAAGATTGGATGGAGCTTTGAGCAACCTGGTCTAGTGGAAGGTATCACTTCCCATGGCAGGGTGTTGGAACTAGATGATCTTTAAGGTCCCGTCCAATCCAAACCAATCTATTATTCCATCATGATTTGTATTTAGCATATCCTTTCTTCGCTACCTTGGTGTCTTAGTATGGGATATGAACCTTTTAGCCAGACTATCCCCTCCTTTAGTTGATATTGATTTTACCACTGGGCTACTCCCTGAACTCATAACCCTCTTATTTTTACTTCTAATAGTCAGAATCACAGAATCATGAAAGGGCTGAGGTTGGAAGGGACCTCTGGAGATCACCTAGTCCTGCTAGAGCAGGTTCACCTAGACCATATAAAGACAACCAAGTACACCTAAGGGAGTTTCTCCTGGGAAAAGTTTTTTTGTAGTCTTGTTTCTCCCTAGGCTTGCAACCAGTTTTTTTCTTGACTTGTTTGGTTTGATCTATTTCTTCTTATCAGTTCTTCACAAGTACGTGCTTGCTTGCTCTCCAGAATTGGGCCAGAAGGACATTCATGCTGAGGCAGGAGAATGAAGTGCTTCTTCTGTGTGCTTGTCAACATTTTTCAGTTTACTTGACCACTTCATTTGTATGTCTTTTCCTGGCAGGCTCTTGCTGCTAATTGTTTTCTTGTATTATTGATAGACTGCAGTAACTGTATATCAGAACTTGTAGAGAGAAATAACTAGATTAATAGCTAACATTTCAGACTATACAGGGTCTATGACTGTGAGTTAATGACATAGATGATAGCTTTGAAATTCACTTTCTGGTAATCAGTTCTCAGGATTATGTCAATATATACTCCAATGCACAAAATAAAATAACTATTAAATACAAAACAAATTAAAAGAAAAAATGATGGTAGATGTCTGCTTCAGCTGAAGGAATGCAGTGTCTTATTGCTGATTAAAATGAAAGTGGCTAATAACAAAGACTTCCAAGATTCAGAGAATTTCTTTGCAAGGATGTTCCTCAATTTAGATAACTGAAGTATAGCAAGAGTTATACGGAAAATGGTGATGTAAAAAAAAAAAAAAAAGGAGAGAAGAAAAGAGAAAAAAGAGAACCTCTTCTCATTTGAACCTGGGTCAAAAAGTATAAAGATTTGTCCAAACAAACTCTTAAATATAGAGATCATCCATCCAGCTTTCACTACCTGGACTAGTTGTTTACAGGAAAATGAATTATTCTAAAATGTACTTATTTATTTTTACTAGCTGTCAGAGATGGTGGTGGCCTGTGAAGGTTGAGATAGACATCCTTTCTTTAAGATTAATTTACTAGCTGAGTTTAAATCCTAATTCATAAGGCAAAATTAGCATGAATACCACCAGGACAGTCTGAAGAAGACTGAGAATGAGAAGGTGATGTGCTGAGGGGTGTGTCATGACTCTGCAAGAACCACTGGAATCTGAAGATCCAAACGCAGTGAAATGGCACACAAGCTTTCTCTGATAAAACATTATGTTCAATATAAAATTTTGTTTTTATTTTATTGCACACCACACCATAAATATATAAGAGAATTTACAGACATTTAATTTTTCAGAATGTTTTTCAAATCTATAGCTGGTTTAACTCATTTGCTTAGCAGGGAACAGGTTTTTTTATTAATTTTACTCAGTTTTAGACTTTGTAGTTCATGACAACTGCGATACTCACTTTCCTGTGAAGTATATCTCACTCCGCATCCAATTGAATTCTTCTTAGCATGGTAAACTTGGATATTAAAATGGATGATTAACCCAGCAGACACACCAAGTAAAATGAGTATCATTTTTGAATGGTAAATGAATCAAAACCAACCAACCAACAGAAACCTCCCAAATAAAATCTAGTTTATAGTTATGTGAGAAAACCTAGGAAAGTACAAAGTTTTGGAGCATGAAACCTATATGAAAGAAATATTTTTTTTCTGAAAACAGAGTAGAAATGCTTAGCAAAGAAGTATCTGCTTCCTTTGTTTTTTGATTATTTTTATAAATTTCACCCTTTTAAGGATTTTCCATAATAAAACTTTAAAAGATTAAGTATAAATTTTTACACTTATCCAAAGCAAAAAATACGTTTGTCTTTAGAGTTAAATATTCAGTATTTCAAAAAAATCTCTTGAGAGATGGTAAGGTAAGCTCTATATAATTTCTTACTACATTGGGTTTAATTAAATTACTGTTACATTAATTTTGTTTTTCTCAAATAGAATATGCAGCTGTTATCAGAGTGCAATATTCCCTGACCATGTTCTTTTAGATATTCCACATAAGGAGGGTTTAAAATTTTAACATCAAATTTAGTTATTTGAACCTGCTTGATGCTTCCCTTGATTTAGTAGAGTGATACAGCAACATAGTGAAATCACAACATAAGAACAACATAGCAATTGTAATATGTAGTTAGATTGCAATACAAACATAATTCCCATTGCCAGTCTCTGTATGCTCACTATTATGACACTGGGCAGCCCCAGTCACTGGGAAGGAAGAAATAGATTCAAGCCTGTTTTTTTTTTTGCTTTAGGTTTGGGTGAGACGTATACTCTCTTGCCGTGCTGGTCTGGCTCGATCAGGAACACATTCACTGTTTTTCTTTACTAACTCAGGGAAGGATGTTCATACAGTCAGCTGATCCATCTAATGGATAAAGAAGCAGTTGATGTATTTATCTAAAGCAATGGTCTTCTGGCCACCCTCTGGTCCCCTTTGTTTTGTGATAAGTTCATCTTTCTTTACAGCAGCTGTGATCACTCCCCATACTCTACCCTGAGCTTCACAAGTTCCTTGGCTGTGCTCATCTCCTCTAAGCCTTCTTCCACAGTAGTGATTTTATGATCAGTCACATATGTATATCCCTCTCTGTGTGTGAATACATTTATTAATTTATTGGGAATGACGTTGATATGGTTTTGCAGCCATGACACTTAGGCTTGATGTGCATATGAAAAACTTTTATTTCAGTATTCATACTTCAGAGTTTCCCATTCATACAGTTTTTACACATACACACAAATTAAATATAATTTTGACATGATTTTGAGAATATGAATATCGGTTATTTATATAATTAATTGATGCTACTGAAGAGTTTGAATCACATAAGTGTAAGACTAACACAATGAATTGGCCATTACTGTTATTCAGATGAGTAAAAACAAATGTTGAGTTTCTTTTAACTGGCTAAAGGAAGTTTCTCTTTCATTTATCTGGCAGACTGATGAACCTTAAATAGGAACTATATTGTTTTAGTCATGTCAGATATTAAAGTTTATGAACTGCACAAATTAATAGGATTGTAAGGTATTCTGCTCTTCATCACCCTTTGCATGAGCCTTTCCCTTCCCTCTATCTAGACTACATGAAGTGACAAAGAAGATGCCTGAAATTTAATTAGCTTTCCAACATGAGTTACTGATTTGAGTAATGTACATTATGCACCACAAATAGCTTAGTGAGTTTTATGTAATTTTAAACATGCTGACATTAGCTTCTTAGCACAAAACCAAATACTTATTTTTGTGTTTCTTGCAGTCAAAATTTTCTACAGTTTTCTACATTTGCGTCCATAAAAGCGATCCAATTTAGTGTTGTAAGCCCAAGGGTTTTTCCGTTGTACTTCTGATAATATATTTAATGGAAAAGTAATTCCCTCTCATAGAATAAACAAAGTTACACATTTTACTGCACTGTTTTAGTTATCTCTGGGTTATCAATTCATTTAAATAAGACATGAAGGGATTAGTCCTCTGGACAGTGATGACATCTTGCTAGATAGTAGTGGGCAAAGGAAATGAAATAGGAAGTTATGATTGTTGATCTTGGCTGGCCACCAGGTGCCCACCAAACCATTCTATCACTCTGCCTCCTAAACAGGACAGGAGGAGAAAATATGATTACAAAGCTCATGGGTGAAAATGAGGACAGGGACATCACTCACCAATTACCATCACAGGCAAAAAAGACTCAACTTGGAGAAATTAATATAATTTATTGTCAATTAATAACAGAAGAGGATAGTGAGAAACAAAACTAAAAACATCTTCCTCCAGCCCCTCCTTCTTTCCCAGGCTCAACTCCTGACTCTTCTACCTCCTCCCTCCCAAGAGGCAGAGAGGGATGGGGAATGGGGGTTGCAGTGAGTCTGTAACATCCAATCCCTGCTGCTCCTTCCTCATCACGCTGTTCCTCTGCTCCAGTGTGGAGTCCCTCTTGAGGGATACAGTCCTTCACAAACTGCTCCGGTGTAGTTCCTTCCCGCAATTTCCACTTCTGCAAGAACTGCTCCAGTGTGGGTTCTTGCCACAGACACAGTCCTTCAGGAAGGGAGTGCTCCAGCATGTGTCCCCCACAGGATCACAAGTCCTGCTAGAAAGCTTAAGGTTCCTTTCCACAAGGTCACAGTCCTGCCAGGAGCTTGCTCCTGTGTGGGCTTTCCCCATGCTGCAATTTCCTTCAGGGTGTATCCATCTGTTCTAGTGTGGGGTTCTCCGCAGACTGCAGGTGGGTAGCTGCTCCACCATGGACCTCCATGGGCTGCAGGGGGACAGCCTGCCTCATCACGGTCTTCACCATGAGCTGCAGCAGAACCTCTGCTTTGCTGCCTGGGGCACATACTCCCCCTGCTTCTTCAGTGACCTTGGCGTTTGCAGAGTTGTTTTTCTTACATATTCTCACTCGTATCTCCCAGCTGCTGTTGCCTAGCAGTTTTTACTCTTTCTGAAATATGTAATCACAGAGTTGCTACCAACATTGCTGATGGGCTCATTTTTGGCCAGTTGCAGGTCCATCTTGGAGTCATCTGGAACTTGCTCCATCCAACATGGGAGCAGTGCCTGGTGTCTTCTCACAGAAGCTACTCCTGCAGCTCCCCCTGCTACCAAAACCTTGCATGTAAACCCAATACAGTGGGTAAACTGAAGGCAAAGGCTTAGGAACAACACTAATAAAAAAAGAAAATAATTATCAGTACAAGAAATAATTTTTAAACTGTCATGACTTCATTAAGTGTGGGGTTTTTTTGGAGGGAAGGTGGTGGGTTTTTTGTTTTTTGTTTTTTGTTTGTTTGTTTTTGCCTTTTTTGATTTATTTTTTTTTTCTGAGAATTCAGTATTTTGTATGATAATCTGATTGGCTAATTCTGTGGGTGTCCCTGCTTTAGTAATTTCAAATATTTATATTTGGTTTTTTATAGGCCCAAACAAATATAGATCATTAAGAATGCTAGCACATCTTTTAAATGCTCAGTAAACTACTTCACATGAAGATGTGTCTACTGAGTCAAAATTCTGTAAGCCTACAAATTGTACCAGATATCAACTTACACTAGATAAAACGTGTCTTGACTGTCGTCACGTGATGTTGCTCATTTCTTATATCTATGAAAACATTCAAAAGCTCTGTTAAGTTTCCTCACTGTGGAGAATAGATTGAAACAAACACTTATTCATAAAAGGTAGTAAAATGTTCTATTACATTAATGTTCAATTTCAGTGGAAATAAAAAAATGATGGTATTCCAATGTCTGAATTCATTCACTACATTTTTCAAATGAAGAGTTTTTTAAAACATTTATGATATTTTAGTAATAAATTATAATTTTCTTTGTAGTTTTGAGAACAAATGAAGACTTAATTAAAAGCTAAAGAATAGCTATACATTTTATAAAATACCTTTAGGACTGAGTTATACTAGTGATTCTTGATACCAAGGGGCTGTTTGGACAACTAGAGATTAAAAACCCACGAACATTAGTATATGCTTTGAATTCCATCAGGTTTCTTTGGACCAACTGCTTAAAAACATGATGACTTGCCAAATTACTCACTGTTTATACTCATAAAATGCTTTATTAGATTAACAAAGACCGTTTGAAATAATAGATGAGCTTTTAGTTACTTGAAAAAGTTACCGTGTTTTTGAAGGTTGTCAAGCAGAGGCAAGTCAGGCTAGATATCTAAGGGCAATTGAATTTTCCTGTAGCTATATTCCAAGATCAATTTTGAAAAAAATTTTTTTGACTGTTCGTGAACTCAGAACTTCCAAGAAGAAATTTCTGTGGAGACATCCACTGGTATTTCTGCTGCTTTTGTGGAGCTGAAGTCATACAGCAGATTCTGCCTTCTGGTGCAGGAAATCTCCATCACTGCTATTGTTTTGTCAGAAGAACCTAGTTTTATATGTGAGCCAGATACAGTATTGTTTATGTTAGTATGCCACAGAGCATATTGTAACTTTTTAACTCAATATTAGAAAATTCTGAGCATTCAGACTCATAAAACTTTTACTAATGTTAGTAAACTAAATCAATTATTTCATTAAGTGTGTATTGCTTTAAGTGTATAGGTAGATGATGGCATTATAATTTTGAACATTGTAATAATCCCAGTGCAACATACTTGTGAGATTATTAAAAAATTTCACTGGCTGAGAAACTACCCATGTTTTGGTCATTCATCAACTTCTTTTTTTTTTTTTTTTTCCTGGAATAAGCCTATCTCCCAACCTCACTTTATATTTGTGCATTTGTGCTTTGGGTTAAACAGGAAAACTTTCTGCAGCTGCATTAGTGAGCTAGCCAATAATGTCCTCTGTCTGCTATCTTCTTCAATGTCTGTGATTTACCCTCTATGTCAGGACAACCTAGTCTTTCTCCAGATAGGAAGTCAAACTGACAGATAATTACATTCTTCCCAAAGCCCAAGAAGTGAAGAAATATTTTTTCATTAATCATAGACTTTTTACAAACAAAATAATTAAATAAGTTACAGGTGTCTTTTGTGCTTCAGCTGGGTGCCTTCAGTAAAAACCAATCACTGTGAACAATTTATTATATATTTTGGTCCACATTCAAATACTCTTTCTAAATGTAGCACAGTGCTAGAAGCCACAAGTGTTCTGATAAATCTTCAGACTATCCATGGAATGAAATAGTATTCAGTTCGGATAACGAGGTGAATCTTTTATACATAGTCTCCATCCATTCAGATACATAAAGAAAATGTGTTTCATGTGCTGCATATTGCACATAGATTTCCTCAACATTATTGTTTTCTTGCTTCAGTTAGTAAGTTAAATGTTGATTATAGAAAAGAATTTGATACATTAGAATTTTGTTTTACATAATCTTATCTCCTATTGTAGTCATTATAAAAATTTGAAGGTTGCCTTTCGCCCCCCTGACCTCCCGTTTTCCAGAGTCCACTCCATTTTATCTGGTGTAGGTACCAAGGTTTTAGGAGTGTGGGTTGCAGGGATGGGCTCTGTGAGAGGATGTCAGGGGCTGCCCCATACCAGACACAGCCAGTTCCAGCTTGCTCCAAAATGGACCCACTGCAGAGCACTGCTGAGACCGTTAGCCAAGATGGTGGTGTCTCTGGGGAAACATGTTTAAGAAAGGTTGGAAAGCAATAAATAGGCAGAGGAGGAGCAAAGGCAGAGGAGGAGGGGAAAAAAAAAAAAACAAAAAACAAACCAGAAAAAGAGTGAGAAATAGCAGAGGGAACACCAAGTTCAGAGGAGGAGGAAAGGGTGCTCCAACATGCCAGAGCAGATACTTCTTGTGCAGCCCATGGAAGAGATCGGGTTGAATCAGATGTCCATGCTACAGTCAATGGAGGACCACATACTAGACCAGTTGGGTATTCCTGAAGGCCTCTGGAGAGCACACACTGGAGCAGAGGAAAGATGTGAGAAAAAAATGAGGAGAAGAGAGAAACTTCTGTGTACTGATCATACCCACTTCCCATCCACTTCCTGCACTATTTGGGAGGGAGGCAGAGGAGTCTGGTATGAAGGAGCAACATTGAGCCTGGAAAAGCACGGAGGAAAGATGTTGGCTTAATGTTTTTCTTTCTGTTTCTTGCTACATGAATCTATTTGAATGGATAATAAATTAATTTTCCCAAACCACAGTAACTGGTAAGCAATCTCTACATTGTTCTCTCAGCACACAAGATTTTTCATCCTATTTTCTCTCCCCTTCCTGTTGAGGAGGGGTAGTGAGTGTGCATCTGGGTGGGATTTTGACTGTTAGCCAGGCCTAACCCAGCACATCCATAGAACATGATATTGAAAAGACAGTTAATCAATGATTGAGAAAATGTGGGAACTGGAATGCTTATAAAATTTGTCGAGGTTTAAAAATATGGATAATTTGAAAAAAACCCAAGTTTTCCAAACTCTTCCACCAGAGATGTCTGTAACGTTCCATGCCGTTGTAAGATGTGAAGATATACGTGATCATAGATTAAGAATGCTTGCATATTCCTACCAGTGTATTAGTTTTGAGTAATAAACTTCACTGTGACCATTTGGCTCACTCATGCATTTTATAGAAGGAAGATTATTTTCTAATAGTAAAGAAAGTCTCCATTTTTCACTTAAGCCTTTTTTTTTTTTTTTTTTTCCTGAGGCATATATGTCAGGGAGTAAAAACATAGGAAATATTATTTTTCTGTAGTCAACCTCTACAAAACATCTACTTCAGGGCTGTCAAACTTATTTTCACTGCGGGTCACATCAGCCTCACGGTTGCCTTCAAAGGGCTAAATGCAATTTTAGGACTGTATAAATGTAATTACTCCTGATCTAGTCTATTGCTGTCAGCCTTTTTGCTTAAGTAGTTTTCCAGATATTTAGTACTTTTTTATTACCCGCTCTTTTGTTTTTCACAGGTTTTAACTACATCATGAGTGTACCACTGACCAGTATGTGATTTGGAAATTTTCACTTTGGTGCTTCAAGATGGCATATCCCTTTCATGTATTCAGAGGAAAGTACACATGAAAATAACACATTAACAAATTAGGATTACTCATTGCAGATGGTTATTTTTAGTTAATAATTTTTGACTATATCTCCATTACCACAGAATAAGCAAACATGCTGGCCTGCATGTCTACCTGCCACCCTCCATTTTACTCAATCTCTTCCTCCCACCCTTCTTCCCTTTTTTCCTTCTTTCCATGTAATTAAAGATGAATCTATGTTAGTTTATTCAGAGTGCATATAAGAGAGCTAAAGGTAGCTTGTCTACCTTAGGTTAATTTGGAATATTGGAAGGTTGTCTAACTGTAGGAAGAGGTCATTTATATTTCATATTTTAATTTACATTTTAATTTGGATCAGAATCAGATTGAGAAATATTACTAACTTGTGCAAAATGTAGTTTTCATTTACTGAACAATTTTAGTAAATCCCAGATGGTGTTTATCTTATCTGCAGTCAATGAAGCACTCTTGTCAGTATAGTCCCAAAGCTGAACTAACCTATATTCTATCTGTAGTTATAGAGGGAGGGAAAAAAGAGGGAAAGAATAAACCCACAGGGTTCCCAAGGTGGATATTTTTCCACCCTGAAATGAAACCTAGATTGCCATCCTAAACTTTTAAGGTCAAAATGATAGGTGAGATTATACTGAAAAGCAGGCAATTTAATAGACAGATTTTCTTTGGAGCTTCAATCTGTTCTGAATATAGAACTCAGATCTTTTTAATGGTACCTATATTCTATAGCTCTCTGAAGAAATATCTTAAAAATATTACATGCAAAAATATATTATGTAGGATGGAAGAACAGAATATAATGCAAAATAATAAATTGACATTTATAAAAATAACATTTAAGGTGAATATAAGGAATGATTATCTGGCCAGGACAATTATTTGTTTGAGGAGCAATTACCTAGGGTGAAAGTCTCAATTCCTATTTAAATTCAATTGTATTAGGAATGTAATATTAAAAAAAATAATTTCTATTAAATGGTTACTAAAGCCATGAATACCTGAAAGTTCTATCATTCACAATCACTACAAAATATATATAAATTATTTTTATCATAATGGAGGTTGTGATTTTTATCATAAGCCCCCATAAAAATGGTTTTTAATACCCCAAAAAGGATAAAAATGAGAGACAATACCAAAGGAAACTGTTAACCCAGCATATAAATAATCTTACTTACAAATAAAACAAAATAAATCATATCAGATGGAAGAAAACATAGAAATTTTAAGGTATCTTCTAGAGTACTTATTTTTATCATTTTTGTCATATAATTCTGTTTTCCATGTTTGAAAAATATAAATAAGTAGGTGTAAGATTTGAATCTTCTTTCTGAAAAAGTAATTACTCTTAACAGTTCTTCTCAAGATTTTTATAACTAATGATTGTCCTCAACTGTATTGAAAACAGATTAAAACATTGAAAGACTATTACAGTATAATGCTACAATTACCATGCCTTAAAATAATACTGCTATGCAAATTAGCATATTAATTATTATTCAGTAATTTAATATAATTAGAACCAAATCTCTACCTTTGTAACTGCCCTTCAGGTAGTTCTGGGCAGCTGTTAGGTCATGCCTTAGCTTCCTCTACACGAGACTGAGGAAGACCATCTCTCTTATTCTCTGTATTTATGTCCTCTAGCCTGCAGACCATCTTTCTAGCCTTCTCATTTCCTCACATTCTTTTTGATCAGGAGGAGCTAAAACCAGACACAGTATTCCAGGAGCAGCCTCACCAGGGCTGAGTAGAGAGTAATAATAACTTTTTTAATTCTGATCCTCATACTTCCCCTAATGAAGCATAGCAGGGAAAGATTTGCTTTATTTGAGATAAGATCACACTCTTAGTTCGTATTCACCCTAGCGTCCACTATGTCTTCCTTGTTCTTTTCATCATGACTTCTTTCAGCCAGGTGCTTCCCTGGTGTCTCTGCTGGTATGTGGCCTTATTCCCTCTCACATGCAGAGCTTTGCATTTCTGCTTATTGAACTTCCTGAGGTTTCTATTGTCCCAGTACTCGAGTTTATCACAGGGTCTCTGGGATGAGGGTCTATTTGGAATATCAAGACTTTTCCTTCCTTCACATTTCTTATTGTTCTCAAATTTGCTGACCGTGTATCACCTCCTCATGTTGATGAAAATGAGTCTGCTCTCTACTGCCTGCCAGTGGGTAAGTAAGCCATTGATTACTAGGATTTGATGCTGCAAAGTCAAGGTCTTAATCTATTCTAAAATTCCTAATGTTAGCGTGGATTCAGATATAAGTTCACTGCATAGAGAAATTATAAATTCCTGATCTGAATTAAATATCTTGATATTTTTAGCACAACACGTAATAAATATCCCTGCCCTACAGCCAATACCTCTTCTTCTTTTGTACAATTGTGAGGAAGGATATTTGTATAGACAACACAGCAGAGTGAGGATGACTTATCAGAAGAAGTGAGGAAGGACTGCAGAACTGAAAGGAAGTATGACCTACAAACTCATGCTGATCAGAAGTCTGTGAGGTAATCAGAAGATAAGGCTCTGGATCATGCGTGTCTGCAGACAAGGTCACTGATTTTAAGATTTACTCTGATCTTATATTCCTTATTATCATTATCTTTCATTATTGCCACAGTGTTTATGCTGTTTCATTGGCCTTTTTGATTTTCGTTCAATTGTAGGCTATGGAACGAGTAGCTACTGCTTCTCATATCCATGACAACCAAAACTAATGCAATAAAGGCTGTTTATTTTCCCCAGGCATGCCTGTAAAATGAGAATCCTCCTCTTATAGATCCCTGCTCATATATCCGTTTAAAGCCATGAAGTTACAAGAGATGAGAGTAGCTGTAGAGCAGAAAGGTGTTAACATTTCTCATACATTCCACACAGTAATATCTCCTTGGAATTTAGGATTCATTTTATTCACAGCACTTTGAAATATCTTTTTAGAAACTGCTGAAAAATAGGCCAATTTGTCTGAAAGACAGAAGAGAGGAACTGAGGGTTCTTTGGAAATGTTAACATCAGTACATAGTGAAAACTACAATAAACTCTTGGGGCAAAAATTCATCTGCTCTTAATTTGGACATTCTCAAATAAAAGAAAAAATGTCTAGTGTTTGACATATGTTCTGGACACTGGCCAGCAAGATATTAATGAGCACAAAGTAAAACATTCATTATTTCTTTCTCCTTAAACTCACAGTAGGTGTACTGGCTCAGTCAGCTTTCTTCTTAGCAGCCAGTGTGCTGTTGTGTTTTTGATTTGTAATAAAAATAGCGTTGACAGTGCACCAATGTTTTAATTATTGCTGAGCAGTACTTCCACAGCACCAAAGACATTTTTGTTCCTCACACTGTGAGGAACACCAGTGAGTAGTCTGGGGCTACACAAGAGGCTGGGAGGGGACACAGCCAGGACAGCTCATCTCAACTGCCAAAAAGGGTATCCCATGCTATATGATATTATGCTCAACAGTGAAAGCTCAGGAGGACAGAGGCATGTTCATTATTACAGCATTTGTATTCCCACGTAACTGTAATGCACGCTGAAGCCCTGCTTTCCAAGAAGTGTCTGGACATCTGCCTGCTGATAAGAAGAAGTGAATTAGTTCCTTCTTTGATTTGCTTGTGTCTGCAACTTTGCTTCACTTATTAAACTGTCTTTAACACAACCCATGAGTTTTCAGCTCTTGCTTTTCCAATTCTCTCCCTCATCCTGCTGCTTGGGGAATGGGTGAGGCCTTAGCCTCTGGCCAGGGTTGACCCACCACAGTAGTTCAGGAAGGTATTTTCTTTAAAATGTGGTGTATAAAAATGAATTTAATTAGGCATATTCTAATAATGCAACAACAAAAAAATCTGATATTATAGATTAGGGTAGATGAAGTACCTAGTTCTATAAAATTTTGTTTGATATAGAATTCAGTGAAATCACTGCTGAAGAATCTTTCTAATAGTTCTTGATAACAGACTTTAACACATTCTATATAAAATGTAAGTGCTTTAAGGTAGATACTTCAGGGTTGACATGAAGGAGCATATAAAGTGATTATACCTGGTTTTAAGAGGTGTTTTGATTCACTATTATCTTCTTTTTTTTTTTTTTAACTGAAAGTTGTGCATTTTCTTCTTTATAACCTGTTTACTCATTATAATTCCTTATGTGCGTGCTTTCTGTCTGTAATTTCTTTTTCATATAAAGTATTTTAATTTTGTTTTGTCTCTCTTCTCTCCATTCTATTTCCTATCCCTATCCCTATTCTTTAAAATATAAATATTTCCCACCATTATGTTTTCTCTTCTTGTGTCATTACCTTTTTATTTAAATCCTAACTACTATCAGTTAACAAAAACAACAGAGTTCAAAATAAGTATTAAATGATCAATGAGGAGCTTCAGGCATGAAAGTTAAATGAACACAATATCAAAAACAAAATATGTAACCATGTATGTGAGAAGAACAAATTAGTCCTGATGGTGTTATTAAATATTGTTTCCAGATTAATATGATACCAATAGTACAGCAAGATACACAGAACAACATGTGCAGTTACAGTACCTACACACTGGATTGTGAAATAGATTACATGACAGATTATGGGACATCATGGGGATGACTAAATATCTTTATTTAAGCAGGAAGCATGATTACTTGTAGAGGGCCATTGTGTGTCCCATTGTTCTTCAGATGTAGAGTGTAGTCAGGGTTGAAACATTAGCAACCTAGTGTCCCTAATGGTGAAAGCAGGAACCATTGCCTGAGAGAAGCAATAAAGGCTTGCCAAACTCTTTAAAAAATCATCAACAGTATTCTTCTGTTCCTCTAACTGATAAGGCTTTATTTACATCTTTATTAATTTTATTAGAAAATTATACATTTGAGTTTGGGTGGATGGAATTACTTACATTTTATCTAGCACATCAAGATATAAAAGATATAAATTTTTGATCCTTTCTCATTGAACTCCAGAACTGTTGGTTTCTGGTTCCAATAAAGCTAAAATCCTCATAAAATGAGACCATTATTTGGTCTACCAACTCGTTTCACCCCCTAGTTGTGCAGAGGCAATTAAATCACAAATTAATGAGATCCATTAAAATTGTACACCTTCAATATGCCCAAAGGTACTTCTAAATATCTGAAATTTCTCTGTTACCCCACTTTCTCTGCGCATCATCCTGGGCATCTCTTAAACCTCACTGTTGATGTATTTCCACACTGCTTGGAAGAATGAGACATGCAGGTGTTAGTTTCAGTTGGCCATGTTGATTTACATGATTTTGCAAGTCTATCTTCAGCCCTGGTTTTTATATCAGACTGCTGTTTCTCATCTGTGAAAAGTGTGCTTCTATACACATGTAAATGTGAGTGTGCATGTGCGTGCAAATGTACAAGCATACATATATATACATACAACCATATTTCAGCTTCTATCTTGATACAGAAGTATTTGGGTAGTCCCAATAACATTTAATACAGCATTTATCTGATTAATCTTTCTGTATCCTCAGATTTCTAAGTCTGAGATAATTGCCTGCAGCTTCTTAATTGACAATAGAGAGAAAATAACACTTCAGAGAGGTTGTTCATCTATTCTATTCTATTCTATTCTATTCTATTCTATTCTATTCTATTCTATTCTATTCTATTCTATTCTATTCTATTCTATTCTATTCTATTCTATTCTATTCTATTCTATTCTATTCTATTCTATTCTATTCTATTCTATTCTATTCTATTCTATTCTCCCTAAACCTGCCTGCTTCCTCCATTGTGTTTAAATTTGATACATATATCTATATTCAGTGAACTGAATCTAACCCTGGAACACGAATCCTGTGTGCAGACTGGATGTACCTTTTAATTGGCTAGGTTTCTCTCTAAACCTGTACCCTGACCTGCAGATTAAATATTTTGCACTCAAGTGTCTGAAAAGGACAAGACAAGAATATGCCTTGTAACATTTTTAACATAAGATATAGATTCTCCACAGGACACAACCCGTTTAAAGAAATTTCTCATGGTTAGGTATGACAGCTCCACTAGATACTGTCTAGAATAATACTTTTTTATTGCCCAGGAGTATTACAGCATATTTTGATCTTCCTCCAAGATTTAAGAATATGGCTAACAAGATGACACTTAGCTATCACTGCAGGAGAGAAGAAGAGTTATCAGACAGTTCGGCCATGACAAAGCTTGGGAGTTAAACAGTACCATGTAAGTGAGCTTCAGGAGGGATCCACTTCAAGATTAAGACAGTTCAAATCAGGTTTCTATTGCAGGGGTTTACACATAAGCAAGATATCTAAGCTTCCATTCTAGTCAATAGAGGATACAATATATTTGCCAAGATCTAGGTGGTTTTCAGTATCATTTGTGGCTCCTTAAGTCATCCTGCCTGGCCTCCAGCTGCCTCTCCAGAAAGGCAGGTTTCCCATACATCATCTCTCTTACTTGCCTGTGTCCTGCAGTTTCTTGAATAGTTTGTAACATCTCAAATGGTGCCAGATGGCCATGTCTAAGCAACTGAACTGAGCCCTAAGTCTCTCCTTCGGTGTATTGACTCACTCTCTAAACTCCTTCGAATGAACATAATCTTAAGGGCTCTTCCTGTCTTTGAATCCAAGCTGTTCTGCTTTTCCATATGAAGCAGTTAAAAATCAGTGCAATTATTAACATTAATATTTATTTTGATTTTAACTGTATCAGTGAATGCTCTCAGAAATCTAGTGTTCCTAATGATCATTGTCAGTATATATGAAGTCAAGTTACCTTTCTGTTTTCCTATTGGCCTTAAAGCTTCCTACCTTAAATTTTGAACCATTACATAACTGTATCAACTATAATAAAGGAAGGGCATCAGCTGCCCTAACATTGTTTGAAAGGCACAAGGGTGATATCTCTTTGAAGGAAAATTTGCAATCAGGCAAGTTCCTTTTTCAGTTAAGAGACTACTGAACTAGTTTAGGTGTTTTGCTTCATGGCATGGCTGGAAAATTGTCAAATACGTAGAATATAGGATAAAAAATAACCTTACAAGGTGTAAACTTCACTAACAGCAGCTATAAATTTTTTAAAAGAAAAATAGCAAACAAAACCAGATTAAAATAGTTGATTTCATAGCTTTAATATATTATTTCAAAACTCATAATAATACCAAAGTATCAAGACTGTGGTTTATGGATATTCTAGCAATGAAAAAAAGTATATTTTCTTTTAATTAGTAGTATGTATAGTAGTAGTAGTACATATAGATATAGTCATAGTAGTACATATAGACTGAAAACCTGTGTTTTTGATGCCTGCAGAACCAATACCTTCCTGTTGTTCCTCTCTGCTGTCAAACCAACAGGCATTCTGCTATAAATCTCTCTAAACCAATTTAATATTAGCATGAATACAATATGAGAGACTCTAATAAATGGTTTTCATGTCATCAGATACATTTGCCACCAGCAGGCTTACAAGGCTTGTTTACTAATTTTTATGTAGAGACTGTCAGGGCAATGATAAATGAAGCAGACTGTTACAGTGAAGAATATTATTAAACAAAGTAAAATGATGACTTTAAAAGCTAGTGAAAATCTTTCAAATACACTTATGAACATGCATACATAAAAACAATTGAAAATAGTTTGGCAAAATATTTTATTTTAAGTTGTATCTTAGAATATGCATCCGATAAGCAATAGAGGTACCACATAAAATGAATTAGTATAAATATAATAGATAAAAATCACTGTTGACATTTGTATTGTTTTAATAAAAGATCTTTCAATTTTTTTAATCAGGATTTGTTGGTTTTGGTTGGTTGGGTTTGGTTTTGTTTTGTTGTGTGTGTTTCCTTTTTTGTTGTTGTTTTGTTTTGTCAGTTTTGTTTGGGTTTTTTTGAACATGGTCTAGACAATGTTGCACAGTGGAGATCCAGAATACAGCTGTGGGGTATCTTGGCAAGGTATTTACTATCAGGTGGAATAATTCTCCTTAAAGGGGCTTTTGCAGTCACTAATTAGATTCACCTTAAACACATTTGGAAAAATAGTAAAAATGGGAGTCAGGCATTCACAATTTTGACTTTGCTGTGACTATTATTTTATATTGTAAATAACTCCTGTAATTAGAAGCAATATGAATTTATTTAGCCTGATATTAATAATGTAGTATGTCTTCCCTCTTGTTCAATGCCTAAGAGAGAATTCAAGATTTGAAAACACAAGACTGTGAGGTCTCACATACTAATGCTTTAATTTAAACCTCTGAAGCATCTTGCTCCAGGGCCAAATATGAAATACAAAAATTTATAGGTAAAACAATTTCAAAGGTGTACAAGCTTGGTTTTCCTTTCCTCAACTGAGATAATGGGTGAGAAAAAAAGCCCTCATAAAATGAAATGGGTTCAATGACAACTTTTACTGAGAAATATTTTGTATGATAGCAATATACAGTACATTCTAAGTGGTGAATTTATAACATCAACAAGAAGAACCCTCAGTTACTCAGTAAGTTTTGAGGTTATTTGTGTTATGTTGCTTAAAAAATACCTTCATAATATTAAACATTCCTAGACTTACTATTTCTATGTATTTTTTGTTTACTTAAAATTATAATGAGAAAAATTAATGAATAAAAAGAACACAGACGCTTGGCTGTACAAAGGGAACTCCTGCAGACCTCATTATGTTTGCAGTATTACACTCCTTGCACTGAACACGATCAAAGACACACATGAATGCTAGTCTGCTTTTATTATACTCATAAAGAGCAACCCAGGCTCATAAAAAGTGTAGCTGGCAACTTTGTAAAAACATAACAGCTTGTTTGTAGTGGTTCCTTCATAGCTATTTAACAAAAAAGAGCTTTCAAAAAAATAGCTAGCAGCTATTTATGTTACAACTGTCTCATTTGTCACTGTGCAATGAGTATTGTCAGTGTATTGTAGTTCATAAAGAGGGGAACTGTCCTCTCCTACCTACTGTTCAAAAGCAAATGCAAAAGAAAGAGAAAATGTTTGAAGTATTCTAAGCATCATAAATTAGAACTGTCTGAATAATACAGAAGTCACCTTTAGACAGATGCGTTCAAATTCCACTTAGACATTTTGTACGTTTTATTGTTAATTTCCTGAATAATCCTATGTAAATACTCTGTTCTCACAAATATATAGAAAATTAATATTCTTATAAAAATTTAAATCTTTCATGTGGACAGCTGCATTCTTTTTTCATTTATTAATCATCCATTTGCTTATCTTCCTATTTTAAGAGCTTTAGCTATGGAGCCACAGAAAAGATTCTGTGTCACTTAGGTGAGCTGTCCTGCACTTAAATGAAAAATGGCAATAGAGAATAACCACAGAAGTCAAAGAAAATGCACAGACTGCATTTTATTTCATTTTTTCATGGGAAAAAATCACAGCTAAATAATACATTTGTTAGAAACCCGTAATGGTTAGCAAATAATCTGTTATCATAAAATGGCTTACTTTTTCAAATAGCTTATTCACAAAATAGCTTCACAGTTCTTGCTTTATTATGTTTTCAATCATGTAAAAGCTCCAATGGTTTACTGTCAGTATTTCAATATTTACTCTTACTGTATAAAATCTTAAGTATTTCAAATGGCTTGCTTGAAAAAAAATAAAAGTTAAAATTAAAGTTGGGTCACCAGCTTCTATCATAATTTTCAAAAGTATTCTTTTTTTTAGCATGCAATTCGTCCCTAGCACTATTACAAAAGTAAACAAGAAACTAGATGATGCAAATGGCAGAGGTAAACTTTATCCTTCCATTTCCCATATAAATGCAGTGCCCTGATTTAGGCATTAGTATAGCATGAAGAAATTAAAAAAGCCCTTTTGAGGGTTTTTTGTATGGAGAAATTTTGGAAACAACACTTGGGTATGTCAAAGAATTTTAATTTCCAAAGGAGTGAATGGGATTTCTGTCAAAGATGGTGATATGCACTACATATAGTTGTTGAAGAGATGAATCATCTTGCCTGATTGTCTTTTATACAGAAGATGAAAAGGCCTGAGGAATTTTTAGCACACACAACTCAACTACACATGGCCATTTCAAGTGTTATCCTTTTTCCATATTTCTTCACTAAAGTGTTACTATCAAAACTCTCAGGTGGCAAATCATCATTAGCTTTAGCACACTGATGCATTCACGGAGCAGTTCTTTGCAAAGCTAAAACAAAATATTCAAATCTTGCATCTATTCTGAAAGGTTACTTTCTGCTTCTAAAATACAAGTGGAGTTGTCCCATCCCAACGATGGGATGAGGGATGAGTTAACTCTGAATGTGACACGTGCCCTGACTCAACAGATGAGATCAGGTGTGAGTTAACTCCAGGTAGTTCTGTGCGGCAATGTGAAGTGAATGACAATCACTCCGGGGGTCCAATTCTGAATTTACTAAAAGCACATGGTGGTATACAAATTACAGCAATCAGTGACTTGGCAAAGTATGTTATAGTACCACAAAACTTATCAATACATTGACAGCAAAACCCCTTCTAAAAACAATGGATTGGCAACTTAACAAGACTTTAGCAGCAGAACGTACAATGATATTACTTTATATGTTTAAGAAAAAGGAAGAGAGAGAGAAGAGGACAACTAAGATATCAGAAAGAGAAAGGGAGAGAGAGAGAAACAGAGAGGGAGAGTAAGATATCACCACTCCACAGGTACATCGGTCCCACGACGACCTCTGGAGGGGGGAACGTGTTGAAGATTTACACGCCGCTCACCTGTATCATACGTGACGTTGTTTTATAACCCAGATCATTTACATGCGAGATAGGAGAAGGCGGCTCATCTCCTCCATCTGCTCGCTCTTCATGCTAATTAGGAAGACTCTTCTGGAAATCGGTCTGGGGTCTTCAAACTAGGGGAAAGTTCATGGTATTGACCAGAAGTGAGTTGTCTTGCCCATCAGGGGTAGCTATTGGTTCATGGTTTCTTCTGGTAGTTGGTTGTCTGACAGATGTCTCTATCATCCCAATTAGGCCATGAGACCTTTCACAGCAACACTGTTAATTGTCCTTATCTTCCCAGGTGTCTGCCTCCATGGCCATAAAACTTTGGGAAAGATAAGATGAGGCGTCATCTATCTCTTACTCCCAAAGTCACAAAAACCAGACGTTTAAGGCATAACAAGGTCTTTGTTCTGCTAAGCATGGCGGGGAGTGCTTCAAGGTTGTCACAGGAGTATAGCAGGTCTGGTTAAAGACATTATTTAGGTCTCGTCTACACTAAATAATCTCTGGTGTTATAAATGCAAACTCCCAGGTAGGCACATAACATTTGCTGTCTGAATGAGTTAATCTGCTGGTTTAGCCATGTTACTTCACTAAAACATGTAAAATGAATTAACCACAACTTTTTTTCTGACAAAGCAACCTTCAGCCTGGGAGATCTACTACTAATTGCTACTCTTTATTTCAGCCAATTCAACTGCCTTCAGAGTCTGGTCTTCCAGGTCACTCTTCCTTAGCTTCATGGCACTGCACCAGGAGTCCATCTTAAAAGCTTTGGTAAAGTCAAGGTATATCTTGTGCCTACTGCTCTCAGTTCTTCCATAGAGGCAGTCAGTTCATTATCAAAGGCATTGAGTTTGGTCAAGCATGATTTTACCTTGGTAAATTCATGATGATTATTCCTCTTCTTGTCCTTTCCATGTTTGAAAGCATGTTCCAAGAGGACATGCTGAATGTTCTTTCCAGGGACTAAGAAGAGCTTTCATAGCCTATAGCATTCTGAGTCCCTCTTCTTGCTTATCTGAAAGATGTACTGCTTTTTTTTTTTTTTTTTTTTTTTTTTTCCTCCCGGTTTCCAAGGATGTCTCTTTATGTCCAGGATTTTTGATATAAGGTGAGGGAAGGCAAGAGTGTACAGTAATGAAAAACCGATGGAGAATGGATGGGATATCTGTTCCTATCTGAACAAGATACTTAGAAGAGAAAAAAAATACACAATCATGCCTCTGAGAATTGTTACTAGTTTTACTAGGATTTAGTATCAGTTGTATATGAAAACTAGTATGTTTCTTCTACAAGATTTTCAAAGTAAAAAAGGAGAAATTATTTGGATGGACAGATAGAGATTTGTGTATACTTCATGAGTTGGAACAAAAGAATAATCCTAACCATGCAGAATCAAAGATCAGAATCCAAAACTGGAGAAACTGCATGCTGAGATGAAATGGAATTTGAAATATTTATCTGTCTAGAGACTGGTAAAATTCAGTGACAAATTAAAGGAAATCTTAAAAAAAAATAATAAAAACCAGAGTTTTGATAGTCTATTCTGAAAGAAAATACATTAATATAGATACATCATAGGTGTAAACCAGGAGACTGAGGGAAGACTTGGACAAAAAAATCAGAAGGGCAAGTGAAGCTAGCAATGTCTGACAGAGAACAATAGAGTGGAAGTTTTAAGAGGTCTGTGATTAAGTAAATGAATGGAGAATAAAGGAGTTGTGGAGACAGCAGCAGAAAATGACAGAAGGTGGGTAAAAGGGTTAGCAGATGGAAATACTTTTTGTGAAAATAATCTACATATATACTCAAACTTTGCATCAAAATGCATAGACTTCAGATTGGAAGTTTCTGAAGAATTTTAAAAGCAGCATTTCATCTCCCTTGTGTATTGACACACTAAATCTATACTTTTTCACCTTTCTTCACATGCATATATCTGCTTGTAGTGGTCATATATACACCTATTGATTATTCACTGTTCTTCAAGGTACCATGGGATCTAGTTTATTAGTTGATATCACTTTTTCTACAAAATGGAAAAAAAAAAACAACCATAATTCTGGTGGGAGTGGCTGACACACCAGAAGGCTGTGCTGCCATCCAGCAAGACCTAGACAGGCTGGAGAGTTGGGTGGGGAAAAATTTAATGAAATATAACAAGGGCAAGTGTAGAGTATTGCATCTGGGCAGGAACAACCCCAGGTTCCAGTATAAGTTGGGGAATGACCTATTAGAGAGCAGCGTACGGGAAAGGGATCCAGGGGTCCTGGTGGACAGCAGGATGACCATGAGCGAGCACTGTGCCCTTGTGGCCAAGAAGGCCAATGGCATCCTGGGGTGTATTAGAAGGGGGGTGGTTAGGAGGTTGAGAGAAGTTCTCCTTCCCCTCTACTCTGCCCTGGTGAGACCGCATCTGGAATATTGTGTCCAGTTCTGGGCCTATCAGTTCAAGAAGGACAGGGAACTGCTTGAGAGAATCCAGTGAAGAGCAACAAAGATGATGAAGGGAGTGGAGCATCTCCCTTATGAGGGAAGGCTGAGGGAGCTGGGTCTCTTTAGCTTGGAAGAGACTGAGGGGTGACCTCATTCATGTTTATAAATATGTAAAGGGTGAGTGTCACGAGGATGGAGCCAGGCTCTTCTCAATGACAACCAATGATAGGACAAGGGGCAATGGATACAAACTAGAACACAAGAGGTTCCAGTTAAATATGAGAGGAAACTTCTTCTCAGTGAGGGTGCCAGAGCACTGGAGCAGGCTGCCCAGGAAGGTTGTGGAGTCTCCTTCTCTGGAAACATTCAAAACCCATCTGGATGCCTTTCTGCCTAACCTCATCTAGGTGTTCCTGCTCTGGCAGGGGGATTGGACTAGATGATCTTTTGAGGTCCCTTCTAATACCTAACACTCTATGATGCTATGATTCAGGAATGTGAACAAGGGAGGTATAACATAACTGATGAATAGAAGAAAAATAAAACCTCTCTTGTCCTTGTAGAACAGAACTATTTCACTGAATTTGTCTACATAAACATATCTCATTGACATGCCATTGACAGCCTAAAGCTTAGTGAAACAGAAATCTTGATGATACTCTAAATCATGAGGTAAGAGATGGTGCACAGCTTCCACGTATGAACCAAATCTAAGCCTCCTCTTTAAAATACAGACTCTCAGTAATGTCTGAAAAACTGTAAGAAATTTAGGACAGTAGGTCTCACTGTGGTTTGCTGTGGGAGATTTGAGGGATTTTCTTGAGGCAGTTGTGTGGATGGGTTTCTATTAGATGGAGATTTATTTCTGAACTAGCCAGGCTCAAAAGGAATGTCAAGGCCAGCTCGAGAGCTGAAAACAGAACCTGCTGTGGGATTGAGGCCTCAGGGCCTGAACAAGATGTAAATCAACAGACCTATTGGTAGTGAGACTCGGGCGCATGGACAGCTCATGAACATGGACAATATCCAATCAGCTAATGCATGCTTGGAGCGTGGACATGCGATCAGGAAATAACTGCATATATAAGGAGGCTTGTTTCTTTAATAAATGACTTTGCTTGAATTCATATTGAATTGTGTGGAGTCCATGAGTTTTCACCCTCGCAGTTTGCTTCACTGATGGTGCTGTAACAGGACAGTCCACGTACTATCGCTGGGAAGGTTTTATGTACAAGTGGAGCCTTTCGAGATTGTTTTGCAAAAGATACAAGACTTAATTTCTTTAAACAGGCCATTCAGTTCAAATACCCATTGAATGAGTTATTGGCATACAAGGAAGCATGGGGTCATATTTCTTCCTTGTTATTTTTGGTGGCAGCAGGAAAAAATCATTTAAAGAGGACAACCTGTGCTGGTTAAGGAGGACCTAAAAGCATTTGTACTGTGGATTACCTGTATAGTTATTTTACAGTAATTTATATGCACATCAACTGTACAAATAATTAATTAGAAACAGATTCTACTGTTCATATTAAGTGCTTCAGGTCTCCCAAAATTGAAGTTTGTATTGCTTTAGGAAGCATCCATAAAAGAGCAAGTCAATGGCACAAAAACCAGAAACTTGAACTCTGACTAATCATCCTCCTGCTAACTATGATGATAGATTATTCATTGCCTTGAACTATGACATCTATTCAGCAGTCAGAAAATCCATACAGAAATTTTTGTATTCTTTCCAGTAACTTGCTACTAACGATCCAGTGTCCCTACACCATAGTTACACTGTATATGTCTCTATTTCTATTAAATAATACTCAGCTTCAACATTTGTCCCTATGTTATTGCAAAATTCCAAGAATAATTTTCCAAAGGGGTAGAAGAAGGTTTATCATCAAATGAATTTTTGAATAACAGGCAAGAAAGATCTATCTGAATAAATTTCCTCCTTTCTGTGGCTGTCTTAAAAGAGACAGAGGAGTTGAAGAGTTAGTTTCACTGAATAAGCAAAACAGTTTGTAATCTCTGAGTAGATGGTAGAACTCAGTTGGTATTACAAAATAAAAAATATCATCCTGTTTCAGAAATGTTCCTTTAATTTAACAAATGACTTCCCATTTTCATCATCATGCCCTCAGTGAAAATTTCACTGTCCAAAGAAATCCACATTTAAAATTTATAATTTTGTGGATTCAATGCATTATATGGTAGTTACAATATGCATTCAGTGACTCTATACTGGACTTTGATATGAGGTTCTCAAGTAATATTGGATTCAGGTTAACTTGAAAAAAAAACCACATGAAAGGAATGTTTATTTTTAAATGTTGGAATTTGTCATTCCTCAAATAAGTTAAAAGTCATGCCTGTTTTGTTCCTCCTGACTAGGTTAGAAATGTGTACACAATCTTAAAGCTTGTTTGGAAAAAGGGCTTTGTGCTGTAGTGAAGCACTGGATTGAAGATTTCAATATTGCTGTTTTGAGATCTGATTTCTAGCTATAGAAATACAGAAATAATGTTAGGTGGTAAAAAATTATTTTTATGATATTTAGGGAGTTCAACAGAAGAAGAAGTCACATGTTCATTTTTTAAAATTGAAATTCAAAAGTAGAACAAATTCACCCAGAAAGTCCCCAGATCACAATTTTTGTGTTTTCTTACCTTTTGCTTAATTCAGATTTTTCTCATAATGGAGTTAAAGACAAACACAAACCAACCAGCCACACTCCTTCAATATGACTGTAACTGCCATTTTGAAAAAAATACTGTTTTTTTTCTGGCCTATGTGTACTGCAGAATGAGACAAACTATGACCTAGCGATTCCACTGTTTATAACAGGAGCACAAGGGACTAACTCCCTTGCATCATAAATGTCCACATGTAGTCAGGTCATCCTGACTGAAAGGTTTTGACAAAGACCGATATTGTGTAAAAGGAGGAAAGAACCATAGAGAAACACTGATTCTGAAGGAATGTGCAGACTATTCTAAATACAAAGAAAACCAAAGAGTGCCATGTAATGGATGAATTCAGAGTGTGAGAGCATCCTGAACAGAAACACACGGTTTCATGAGGTAAAATCTAGAATTTAAGTTTGACTAGTATAGTGAGCCGACAGTGATTTTTATTCTAAGGCTTGCTTTCTATGACACACACACTCTACACCTTCACAATAATTTGGGCCCTAGGACCTCTGGTTCACTTCAAATCAGTCTGTAGACCCAGTGTAACTTGACACTGACTTGTGACCGGTCACTGCATCCAAGTCCTGATTGGAAGCCTGACTTCCATTCATAGCAGTTGCTCCTTGGGTTCAGTTTTCTTCACAATGCTGGGACATCTGTGTGTGTTTTCCCCCCAAGGAACTATTGTCTTTACTACTTTTCTGTCTTAGCTGACCTTTTTTGTCATGTTCTCCCAGGCCAAACTGTTTGACATTCTCATGTCTGAAGCTACTATCTGGGCTACTATCACTTTCTAATTTTCCAATCAAAAAGTGTTATATGGATATAAAGTTTTCAGCAGTTCATCCGTGCTTCTTTTTTTCTCTTTCCCACATCTAGCTAAATTGTTAAAAGAAGTCAGATATTATCCAGAGCTTTTGGTAACTTTCCCCCATAACAATTACCCACCTTTCTTGATTTTCCCAACACCTACTGGAATCACCTACTGAGTCAACAGAAAAATAAAAATATATATATATGTAGTCAAGTAATTTATGGTTTCTCATGAATACCACTGGTAGTATCAACCATGCAAATATTATTAAGTAAGCACGTAGATCACACAAACTGTAACTACTTCCTGGGCAAAACCTGATCAGTCTTGAAGACACACAAACCTACTGAAAGTCTCTGAAAAGAGCATGCTGTATAGTTTCTTTGTTTGTTCATTTTTCTCTTTACAAAGTTTGATAGTTCCTAAACTTTCAGTAGCTGAACTAGTGGACAAATAGTGACTGAATCGCATAAACAAACAAAAAAATAAATAATCTCTAGAGTGAAAAGGGAGCTTTTGGTTGAAACTAGATGTCTGAATCTAAAGCAGTGAAATAAAATTGCAACTTCTGTATATCTCTTGTTTACTCCAGAGCTGCATGGACTTTGTATGTGCCTTGTTTCCTTAAGTTCATGTTTCCCAGATCCTAGAATTGCATAGAAGTCAGCATCCAACATTATACAGGGCAAAGTACGTTGCATCCCAGAACAAGATTCAGTTGACTAAACATAGGCATCTAGTACTTGCTGAGATGCCCAAAGGTACACCATCTGGCCTCTGGCTATTCTGCAGAAGGATGTGGCTTTCTTCTTGGTCCAGTGTTCCATTTGTCAGGCTCATATGGATGTCCTGAAAGCCTTAAGGCATCTCAGCACTGCATTACTTTGTCTGGGCAAATGAATAAAATCCCAGAAGCTTGGCACTATAAAGTTATATTTTCAGCTGCCAAAATATTTAAACAAATCTATAATACCATGTGCAAATATATTAAAATGACAGAAGAGAAACATAGGTGTAAAACAGCTGTTTTAAAAATCATTATGTTTTATAAAACAGAATACATATTAAGATTGTTTAAGTGCTTACCATTCTTCAGTAACACTTTATTCTGAAAAAATATACAACTCTTGTTATAATGTTTATGGTTTCTCTTATGTTGTTTTGCAGAGCATCACTAAATTCATAAAAGAAAGAGATTTTACAAGATCATCTGTCATGCAGTCTTATCACTCCAGATAAAAATACTTTTTCATTGAAGTGTTTTCTTGTGTTTCATTTTTTTTTACACAGGCTCCTATATACCCATTATCCATTGTATCTGGTTCACAGGATTTACACAGTCCACTGTTCAGTGAAGATTGTGTTGCTGAAGGCAAAGCAAGTATACAACAAAGATGTAAGTTTCAAATTCAAGTCCAAACTCCTTTAAAAGAATAAACCAGCTCCACTTAGCTTTGGTGAGACCACACCTGGAGTATTGTTTCCAGTTCTGAGAAATCTGGAGAGACATGCACATCCAGTGAATCCAACAAAGATTCACAAAGTTGATCAAGTGATCATTTGTCCAGTGAGGAGAGACTGAGGGAGCTGTGACTTCAGCCTGGAAAAGAGAAGGTACTGGAGGGATGTCATCAACCTACATAAATACCTGAAGGGAGGGTGCAAAGAGGATGGAGCCAGGCTCCATCCCTGGAGATATTAAAAAACCTGAGTGGACGCAGCCCAAAATAACTTGCTCTAGTCCACCTTGCTCTAAGCAAGAGATTGGGCTGAAGTGATCTCCAGAGGTGCCTTTCCATCTCAGCTGTTATGTAATTCTGTGAGAAAATTGTACAGCAAAGAATGAAATGAAAATAGCTAAGTAATCCTTATAGCCTAAACTCTGCCCTCTCCTACCTTTGAATGCATTCACACACATACAGTTATAAAATTATTACTGTGTATAGCAATATTCACACATTTATCTGTTTTATATTTTTGAACATAATTTTTAAATACATATATATTTAAAGATTCTTAAACAGTGACCACTAAAGTTTACAAGTCAATGCACTTACAAACTCAGTTTTCCAAATGTTCTGTTTCAGTCATTGCCTGGTTCTTCTTTTTTGTATCTTCTTCATTTAAAAAACAAACAAACAACAAAAAAACCCCACACAACAACAAACCATATTTACCCATATTTAATACATAACTATGCAGAAGACTGTGTATATATATAGTATATACATACATAAATATGTGAAGACTTGAATGATTAAAAACTAGTGTTAATGAAAATTAAAATGAAATGAAAGAAAGTGAAAAACCACTAAACCAAAATTGTGTCTGAGATATTGTAACCTCAAAAGACAGCTAAGTAAAATATAATATTAGGACAAAACAAAATCTTCAACTAAAACTTATTTTTTGTTAAGGATAATGTCGTTGGTGAAAAAGTTACAAAATGATATCTAGAACAAATTGTTTTCTCAGCATCAGTTGTGAACACTATATGATGGTATGAAATACAAAAAACACATAATTTGGGAGTTTATTAAGAAAGTTCACAAGCTACTGTTAGTGTCAGAAGATGCCTGCACCATCTTAGTGATTTTTCCAATGGCAGCTGTATATCACTCCCGACACAGTTTTAAATGGGTTTGTAGATCTACACAACCAGAAGTAAACTGCCTCATCCAGTAGCGCAATAAATTTCTAATTTAGTCTGAGAAAGTGTCTCCAAAGGTGATTTAGACAGATCTCAAAACAAATTTTGTCTACAGTTCATTATGAAATGAAAATTATAAAAGAGTTTTAAACTGACAACATATTAAAATCAATGCAATAATGTGATGACATTGATTAAGATTATAGGTAGATTTATGGAACAGTTTACACATGGAATGAAGTTTTCTAAAGAGTAAGCATTAAAGTGAAAACTGAAAAAAGCAGACTGTGGATAAAAATGTCTGCACAGCAGTAACACTTTCAATCTTCAAAGAGACATAAGATGAAGTAGAAAAAGGTAGTGTACTTTTTCTAACATTTATGTTAAGTAAAAAAGAAAAGTAAGTACTAAAACTACTTTGAAAGCTCTTGGACTTTTAATGAATAACTTTGCAGCTATGCTTGGACAAAGCTTGTACCTTGAAATAAGAATTCAGCAATGATTACAAAGGTACTTCCCCGCCCCCCCCCTTTTTTTTTTTTGTACAATTAGTTACTTGGAGGCTAATTCCAGTTCAGTGGGATTTTTGTAAGTTCCTTGATGACCTACTTCACAAAAGTCAATGTGAGCAGCAATATGTTAAGACTGTAGGTTTTGAAAAGGTTAATTACTTAATGAGTTGCTAGAAAACAGAGGATGAAACAACAAAATAAAACATCCATATGCTTATATTTTTTTCTTATATGCTGGAAGTAAAGCAAGGCAAATGAAAGATGATATAGAGTCACTGTCAAATCTGTATTAAAAATCAAATGGCATTCATTTTTGAGTTAATATAATTAGACGTTACTGTTGATTTCAATATTCTGTTCATTTTCCACATGTGCAAGGCAGCAGGAGCTGTGAAAAACAGATCCAAAGGACTTCTGAAGCTACACACAATTTCTGCCTCTATAGAAACTGGGCAAAATCTTATCTGTGATATTATCAAATTTCAGGAAGAAAATATTCCTTCAGTTTCCTAGTTTTATATTGAGGAGCAATTCTAGGTCTTGTCAGTCAGCTGTTTAACAGAACAAGTCATAATCTTTATTCCAGCCAATCATTATCAGAAGTATGAATGACAGATTTAATTATATACTTTTAGAAAATAGGTTGATTGTTTCCAGCTTGTGCTGATAGCAATAATATTGAAATAATGCCTAGATATCTCAGTATGAGATTGGTCCAGTGTGTTTAGCACAATACGTATGTGTGAAAGAGAGATCATCATGATTTAAATATATGACAAACTGTGAGGAAATACTCTGAGGGCAAAAATTATATGGAACCTCAACACCTAAATGCAGCTGGGACTATACTTTGTAACAGATATTATCCAGAGCAGTTTTTAGTGTCAGCTCAAGACTTTTCATCACTGCAGATAAATATTAAATTTGTTGCCCTGATGGGTCAGGGAGCTGTGGCTCATCTGCTTTCTCTGTAGAAAAGAGCTGGAAAAGGGGATGAAACCTAAAGAGCTGTTACTTGCTGTTCCAGCTGCTCTGCAGTGTGGGTTGAATGTTTCTTGAGAGACAAATGGCACATTTTTTTTTCAGATACTGTCTCATACTCTGTCATTGGTGCAAGCAGCATTGTAGGTCATGCAGAAGTCAACCACATCCTTCATCAATGTTACACGCTGTGCCTCATCATACATCCACTAGCCTCATAGAACAGCATGACACCTCTAAATATAATAACAGCTATATGCTCTCCATGACAGCATGTGAAACCTTAATATCTCTCCCTTCAAATTTAACTTGGACAAAGTGAGAGATAATTTACCCATTTGTTGACTAATAGCTGAAGTGACTTTTGGTTTTTGGTTGTCTCATGCAGCACTATATTTGTCTGATTTTGAAATAATACTACACATCCATTGCATTCTGTATAGATGCACTTGCAAATAGTAGTGATAAACAGAAGATGAGATCCACAAACAAAATGGAAAATGTTTGAAAACAATATGAAGAGTTTGTATATCTTCTGTTTTATTTACCTGTTTACCTCAATTACCTGGTTTTATGCGGATGTTGTCTTGACCTATTTTATTTCTATTGTTAATACACTATATGTGATGCTAATAATTATCGCTGAAACCATTGTCAACTCCCAATGAAGGTGTAATGTCCTTTAATTGAATGAAGTATCTGGTACCACAGGAAACCAAGTAAACAGTATGTATCATTTTTTTAAAATAGTGAAGCACATTCGAGTCACTTGGTAAGCAAAAAGTTTCCCTATATGTAAAAGAGTAATTACCAAAATTGTTTCCCTCTCCTCTCCTCTCCTCTCCTCTCCTCTCCTCTCCTCTCCTCTCCTCTCCTCTCCTCTCCTCTCCTCTCCTCTCCTCTCCTCTCCTCTCCTCTCCTCTCCTCTCCTCTCCTCTCCTCTCCTCTCCTCTCCTCTCCTCTCCTCTCCTCTCCTCTCCTCTCCTCTCCTCTCCTCTCCTCTCCTCTCCTCTCCTCTCCTCTCCTCTCCTCTCCTCTCCTCTCCTCTCCTCTCCTCTCCTCTCTCTCCTCTCCTCTCCTCTCCTCTCTCTCCTCTCCTCTCCTCTTTCTCTTTTCTGAAACTGAAGGCTTTTTTCTTGTTCTGTTTGGTTTTGTTTTACTTTGTTTTGTTTTGAGGTGCTTACCACAAGAGTCACACTCCTTCTTTCAGTAGCAAGAGCCCTTTTACCTCCACTCCTCTAAAATCTTAATAAAGTCTTCCTCTCAGTCTGGATTCCGGACACTGATGTTCTATAAAGGTCATTCTGCTTCTGCCCTCCATACTCCCTTAGAAATTATTTCCTTGAGCAAGAAAAGTGTAAGACAAGGTTTGTTTAATATCTTTATCCTAAATCCTGGTATGATTGGTCTATGATCACACAGGTCTATAATACAGTTTTGCTCTTGCTAATAACAGGCCATAAGCTTTTTAAGGAATTTGCAAGGCCTCAGGAATGAGGCTTCTCAGGCTTCCTCAGTCTTAGCTTTTTTTGATATAGTTTATACAGTTGATATAGTTTATAGTCTATAGTTTGTTTTACTTGATTTAGCTGTGACAGAAATTTCCTTAACTGACCGGGTGTCTAAGGCTAATTTTTTTTTTACTGTTGTCTCTCTTTGTGTGGTGGTATTATTGTTTCACGGATAGCAGTAGTAAACAGTTGTTTCATGTAGACTGAGATATTTACAACTTTGGCACGATGATGCAGTATGGAGTAAGACAGGACTGGTATGATAACAGAGGCCTTGATTGGTAGAGACACAGGATATAGTATGGAGGGGCACAAATACAAGATGATAAGAGATGGGACATGGACTTGGCCCTGGAGATGCCACAACTATGAACAACTGAACAATAGTTAGAGTGGGACCTGGGCAAGACTGGTTTTAGGAGTAATAAAGAGAACAAAGAAATAGTATCTGACTTATGTATAAGGCACCATGTACCATAAATTCAAATATAATGTGAAGCTCAGAACAATGAAGAAAAAGAAAGCTGTGAAACTGTGTCAACAACCATGAAAATGACCCTAGTGGATCCTAGAGTGATGAAAAAGAAACCGCCAACATCAACAGCACATTCCAAAGGACTCCAGAAGCTGACAGTTTGATGTAATGGCTACCCCACCACGAAAATGAAACAATCAGCCCCCAAGACTCCAAGGTGAGCATAACCAAAGGAAAAGGAATAGGAACAAAGTGTGTGTATAACAATTTTGACTGCATTATTATGCTTCCCTTTCTGTATGAATTAGATCAAGATTTAAATTGCTTCTTGAATTAGACTATTAAAATTTGCATTATATTAGTGTTGAATTCCTGTCTCTAAATATATATGTGTAAGGTTTGCTTCTTATTTGTCCATAAAGAATACTTAAACACCTATATTGTTTCCAGCATTACTTAAGAAACTATCTAAATAGTGATCTTATTCTAGGCTATTTGTTCTTCTATTTTATTTGGGTATTTTTTTTCCAGCTTCTTACTCCTAACAGTCAAAACTTCTACCATCTTATCTTTTCAGACATTTTCCATAGAAACACCTTTGCTTTAGGATTACTTTCTGAAAGCCTCTTAAGTGTATATGAAAGAGAGAGCATAGATGACCTTCTCTTCAGGTCTCTTCTTCTGAATAAAAAAAATATTTTTCTTCAGAATGCTTAGTTCAGAACATATCCACAATTCCTTGACATCTATACATTGCTCCATTTTCACCTTTTGAATCCAGTGTCCATTTTAAAGAGCCAGAAAAAACTTTATTGGTAATGCAGACTATAATGAAATCATGTTCCCAAGCATAGTTTTTTGGGAATTGCTAGTGACAGATCCCATGAAACAGTATCAATCATGAAGGGATAGTAAGAGCACAAACTTGTTATGTCAGGAAGTATGCATGGCTGCAGGAGACAGGTTCCAGATTTTTGCTCTTGTAACATAACATTTCACTCCTTCAAAATGATTGAGGTTTCATTTTAACTTTCCTCCTGGGTCTCTGTTCTTACCCAGTCTCACCTCCCTAACACTTGGTGACCTGTCCCACTCTTCTTCATATTTCTGCCACACTGATTCCACCATGTAGGCTTCAAATAAATATCTACAAGGGTAGCTTTGGAGAAACCTTTTTCTTCCTCTTTAGAAATAGATAGAAGTTGATGTTACATTGTGCCTATGCACAGACATGGCAGACCCAAGAACTGAAGTCAGTAACTAGGTCTTCTTGCAGGCAAGCAAAGTGCTGAAGGATGCAAAAGCTAGCCCCTAGCTTTGCCTGTGGGCAGGAACTGATGAGAGCCTGAAACAAGTTCTTGATTCTGACTGCACATTTTGAATCACAGGAGCTCTTTTCTGCTGCTTTCCATGAGCTGACAGCAGAGTCAAGATCTGACTCTGCTACAGATCACTCTGAGCTTGTCCTAGTACCACTGGCATTACATATATGAAATTAGAAAATCTTGCTATAAAAACTGTGGCGGTAATAATCCTTGGTCACTGTGGCTTATATCTAAAACAGTCAGGCTTCTAAATGCCTACATATAAAGCCAGGATAAACTGGGAGTGGGAGGTAGGTATCTAAACACATATATACTTATTCTATCTTTTGGACTAAAGGAAAAAAATACAAGGTTTGGCTCATTTTTCAATTTGAGGTATCATAAAAACAGTGTTAGAATAGATGTTCTCTGAAAACAGCATGAATAATTAGAATAAGGAGGAAAATATTTCTCAAATTAAAAATTTTGATAAGTTACTTGTATCAGTTTTATAGCGTACAACACTTAAAAATCCACTGCAAAAAATCAATGCACAGGACTTCTGACTGTGACCCACCAAGGTGTAAATGATCTTTATTATATTTTCATGATTATATATTTATGTGGAATGAGGTAATTGAACAGATTTATCACTCCCCAAATCATAATGAAAATAAAGACTAGTAAGATTAGTTAGATTTTGTTTTATAATTCATGAGCTTATGCAATTTTAAGATCAACCAAATTAAGAAGCCTGTTAGCTTGCAGTGAATTTTGCTTTGCTAGAGGGGATATTTCAATAGCCTCACTTTTCCTTTAAAATATTTATTAATCATATAAACTCTAATTAAAACAGTAGAATAATTACATGAAAACCAACAGCAGTAAAAAAAAAATAATTCTAAAAGTTATACTAAAACCCACAACAATTTATTTAAAGATGACTTCCAAACAATCATGCACAGATATGAATGGTAAAACAATAATAATTACAAATGACAACTAAAAAAAAAATCATTTAGATGCCTAAAGTGTGATTTATAGCTTTCATTCAGAGGGGTAATCCACCAAAGCTAAATAATATCCCAGTGAGGGTGCAAGAAACTCTGATATCTGCTATTGTATCTCATGTTCTGTAATATGAATTCTAAACATCACCATCTTTACAGAACTGATTATCAAAATATACATTCTACTTAAGACTACTAAGCTTGTCTAGGTTATTTAGTAGAGGTTACATCACCTGGAAATATAAAAGATGGCTAAGAATTTAAAGGCTTATTGTGAAAAAGTAGATTTCACGTTCATATACAGAAGGTATCTTAAATGTCAGGAAATATCTGTTACTTCTTTATTTTAAATTGGGTCAATATATAACATATTCCCAGGCAAGAAAAAGCCAGATTGTAACCTAGTTAGAAAGGAATTTCCACAAGAGTTGTGGTCCATGAGTATAATCCCAGTTTGCCCAGTTTCTAGTTTCCATTTCTGTTATTATGCAGTTTGATATGAAATACAAAAACAGTCCTGGAAGAAAAAATACTGAATAGCAGATCCTAATAAGTAGACTTAGCTTTCCCATGTACGCTGTATCCCTGCCCCTGCTCAGTGATGCTCCACCATGGGGCACATCCACAGCATCAGTTTGAGGTCTCAGGATGGAGGAGAAAGGGATCGTCTAACCTTGAATGTCATGCTCTCTTCAGCAGGTGACTCACTGGAAACTCCCCTTCCCCTTATCTCCTGAGGAAGCCTGAAATGGTCTCTTAGAACTCAGAATGACTTTGGAAGGGAAACACCATAGCAAAGAAGGAAAATCCCCAAGCCATAATTTGGAACTAATGACTGTTAAAAAATTTGGCTAACAATAAATTTTAGCTGCATATTTGTATTATGATCTCTTTGGCTCATAACAGTGTTTCAAGCATAAAAGTGCTCTCTTTCTGACTTACACATTTTTCAGTCCCAGATATATACTGGCCAGGCTGGTGTAAAAAAACAACAAAGGATACATCCACAAGCTTACAGTTGGGATATTTTCCTGGTCAATAGGAGATAGAGATGCAAATCTCCTCAGTGGGGTAAACTTAAAGGCCAGCCATTTTTGAGCAACTATTGTAATTATCATGAAAGTTGGTTGCCTCTTCTGTGTTTTAATAACAAAAATTCCTCAATGGAAGTGGGAAAATTTATACTCTAAATCGCAGTTGTACAAAGTTGTCAGATAAGGACTCAAAGTCATGCAAAATATGTTACTTCAGGTGTACTGAATACACTGATTTTTTTACTCCTGATCTGGATGCCTTTAAAGTGTCAATATGTCAATGCTTTACTCAGCATTTGAGATTCAATTTATGGACATGGCTACCTGAGTTCAGGTTTTTTTGCAAATCTGAGAAGAATGTGCTAATAATGTTTACTTAGATGTTCAGAAGTCAACAAAATTTATTTTGAAAGATACTGAACATATAACACACACAGTTCTAAGTAAAGAAATATCATGAATTTGAAACTCATTAGGGCTTTCTTACATATAAATGGACATGGCTCAATAATGCTGTGGTAAATGCCTGAGTAACTAGCAACATTTTGTCTAGACTATTCAATCCCAAACTGATGTGATAATTTGCTTACCTGACAATGCCCAATCATATAAAATGATCTTGATGTGACTACACAGCATCAATAAAAGACTTCCTGATCTATCTGTGGATCTTTTTTCACTAGCTAAATTGGGTCATTTTTTCTAAGAGTATTAGCACAAATATAGATGACAGGCCTGAAATTTCTACTTTTTTCTTTACATTTGTTTCATCCCTAATTTTTATTGCTTTAGGGATAGTTGAAATAAAAGGTAGTATTCTCTCTTTGTATTCTTGGTTGTTATTTTATGCACAAATCTGTGCCTCTCCATTGAAATAAGAGCAGCTAATCAAGAAAATAAAACCAGTGAAATGATTGAGTTCTGAACATCCAAGGTTAAACTAATTTCAAAAGAAATTAATTAGCTAAAATGATTAAGTGAAAGCAAACAAAACAAATAAAACCCCTTCAAACCTTAACCTGAGGAATCAATTCAGAAACCACACAAAGTGTGCTTCAGAATTCAGTATCCAGTATCTAAATTATGAATCTTGGTTACAAAAAATTGTTAGAGAATCTGTGGTTAAAAACCAGCTTCCGATAAATAGAAAGTTTCCAAAACATAGAAGTAAATTAAAAAATTAGAGTGACTGATATATTTTGTTTCTTATTTTTTGCTTGTTTTTGTTCATGTGTATGTTTCATTAGTTTAGTACAAAACATTAAGAGAAAATTACAGACAGGAAAAAAAAAGAAATACAAAGTCCCCTTCTTTGGTTAACACTTTAAGATAAAATAATTTCTGCAAATGAGTCAAAAACAAATGAAGTAATGACATAGGTAGAATTGAAAAGATGAAGTCATTTTTAAAGAGAAAATAGAAATCATGATATTATAATCATGTTAAGAATAACACTTATAAATTATTCTCATCCCTTGTTCACGGTTGAAATGCATAGATGTTCAGTTACTTCATTAACCTTCTTAATTTAATATTAAATACGTGTTTCACAGGGGTAAAGGATGGAGTCTGCAGCAGGTGTATGTGTAAGTAGGAGTAGGCTGCAATGGCAGTCTGTGGGGGAAAGATCATGAGCTGCAGTGCATCCATTGAAATGCAGTCCAGCCTGTCCTTAGACAAAGGGAAAAAACAGTGGGAAATATTCACTGTGAACCAAAACTTAACGCTCTTCCTGTCCTTATCTCAAGCCATGAGACTTTTCTTGTATTTTCTCTTCCCTATCTAGCTTAGTAGGGAGAGCAACAGAGAGGCTTTGGTGGGCACCAGACACCCAGCTTTAGTCAACTCATCACAGATGACAAAAAATTAGTCACAGTTCCCTTATTCTAGGTTGTTTGTTGTTGGTGGTTTTTGTTTTGTTTTGTTTTGTTTTTCTTTTTCCTGTGACAGCAATACATAGAATACAGCATACATCATCAGTTTTGTGAGAAAATTGCATACTATAACACTAAAGTATACCTCAGTCTACGGCTATATTCACTTTATTATCTTGAATTAAATATAGAAATATTTTAGAGTTTATTTGGGGACACAAGTACAGAAATATACAGAACAAATATATCACTTTATGTCCCTGTTTAAGTTAATCATTTGAATACATGCCTTTTAGTAAATGAGTGTTAACAATCAAGTAGGAAACCTTCAATATAGAACTTTAAAATATGCTTGCACAGTTGGTTACTTAACTGCTTGTCCTGGACAGGGAATACTACCTGATTAAACTTTCTAATAAAATTAAAATAAAAGTCATTCAAAATATTTTAAAGTTTGATATGCTACTTTATAAGCAGAGCCCTTCACAAGCTGTCAGTCCACATATTTTCTCATTACATTTACCAAATGAATGAATAGATCATTAACACAAAATTACAAGCCTGAACTCTGTAATACACTTTTATATTATTTATTTATATAGTATGTGATATATATAGATAATAGAAAATTTTATGTTTATAATAAATTTATTTAAATATAATTAAATATATAAGATACATGTATATATTTACATAATTGTATATGTTTACATATACTAAATTATTTTATATATTGATATGTAACTTTATATTTACCATTTAAATATGTAGATAAGTATATTTCAATTCTATATTTTAACATCCAGCCAAACTGATTTGAAAATGTTCAAGTACAAGTTTATGAAGTTTGACTCATACTTGTATTTATGCTTTTACATGACTGTACTTTGAGAAGAAATTGAAATCAACCAGATTTAATGACAGGACTTGGTATTTCAGAACACCAGAAGAGCATCTTAATACTTTACTTTTAAAGATTTGTTTTCAAGGAAAAAGACATTGGAAATATTATGCATTCTAAATGAAAAAAAAAAAAATTGTAAAAACCTGTTTTTTCATCATAAGGAAACAAAAAAAAAATCAGATGATAAATTAAAAACATTTGTTTAAAGTAGAAAAAGAAAACATGGAGATTTTTGATTATTTATGTTTTTGGAGAATTTATTTTTACAAGTATTTCTCTCAGAAGAACAACTTTTGTGATCACCTTGAGCAACCAAAGCATATGACCTGCAAATAATGACCTCACTCCTTGTAGATATTCACTTCCAGTTATCTTGTCACTCTGTAATGTAAATTCCTTTTCACTTGAGTACCTACATATTTTTCCATCCAGATGGACATATAATTACACGTTTTTAACACTATTCAGTTTTCCTTCATGTGCAAAACATCAAAGAAGAATTTTATCTGGCATAAACAGTCTTCAGCATGATTTTTACAATGAAGAATATTGAACATATTTTAATAATATAAACATGGAGGATTTGTTGTTTGTCTGTTTTTTTATGTGAACAGCTTCTGATTTTATTTTCTTTTGAGCTGTACTTGGTAACATTTTGTCCTCCTTGATACAACAACAACAACAACAAAACGGTAACCTAAAATACATGCACAGCAGGAGAAGGCTGTCTTTACTGTTCTTCCTGCAGGGTGAAATTTTCTTTCTGCTGATAGATCTTGTTATTAACTGATGGTGGAGTGGAAGGGAAGAATCCTGCAGGGATGTCCTGGTGTCAAGGCAAAAGTTTGTTGTTATGCAAGATGTCCTGCTCTTTGCTGTTGTATTACACTTTTGTCAATGAAACTTCTAAGAAATATTTTAACATTTGCTAAAGACAGGCAGTAACCTCTCTCAGATAAAACCCTCCCCACATGCTGTTAGGAGTGGAATGTTACTGAAGCAACTAATTTGTTAAAAACACACGCACAAAAATCCAAAATTGTCCTCAGTGTACTTTAAATCACATTAGAAAGAAAAGACTCTGACTATATAAGGCTTTGGCTTTAGCAATACTTTCTAGATTTCTGTATTTATACTGCTTCTGTTACAAACTGAGCTTGCAGCTGGTACTGAAGAGCAAAGAACAGAAAATAATAATTTCATGCATCCTGAAATATTCTTCCGATGAGCAGACGGTGTTTAAACTAAAAGTGCATAACAAATTTCAGCATGATCCAGGACACGCACAAATGGCCTGACTGATGAGCCCAGAGATAAACTAGAAATTGTTTTCTTCCTTTTCAAATCCTCTTACATTTTCAGGATTTATACAAGTTGCCACCTTTCCTTGATGGGTTATTAAGGTAAGCATTATTCAATGAATCTTAAAAATCTTCATTAAAAATATACTTTGTATTTACAGAATTCTTAGCATACTGTGTAACACAGTTTTGTTAAAAATTGTTTAGTCATTGCATTCAATGGAAGGTAGGCGATAGCTATCTAAATGCCCTAAAAATCTGTCTTTGTAAGATGTTCCAGGTTTATCAGAAAACAATGGTATCTGTGTAAATATATATGTATAGCAAGCTTCTCCTTGATAGCAGTAGTGGCAGTGAGTTAGACTGAGACTTTTTAGTATCACAGAATCACAGAATCACAGAATGTTAGGGATTGGAAGGGACCTCGAAAGATAATCTAGTCCAATCCCCCTGCCAGAGGAGGAACACCTAGATGAGGTTACAAGAAAGCGTCAAGGCGGGTTTTGAATGTCTCCACAGTAGGAGACTCCACAACCACCCTGGGCAGCCTGTTCCAGTGTTCTGTTACCCTTACCGAGAAGAAGTTTCTTCTCAAATTTAAGTGGAACCTCTTGTGTTCCAGTTTGAACCCATTACCTCTTGTCCTATCATTGGTTGTCACTGGGAAGAGCCTGGCTCCGTCCTCGTGACACTCACCCTTTATATATTTGTAAACATTAATAAGGTCATCCCTCAGTCTCCTCCAAGCTGAAGAGACCCAGCTCCCTCAGCCTTTCCTCATGAGGGAGATGTTCCATTCCCTTAATCATCTTTGTTGCCCTTCACTGGACTCTCTCCAGCAGTTCTTGAACCGAGGGGCCCAGAACTAGGCACAATATTCTAGATGTGGTCTCACCAGGGCAGAGTAGAGGGAAAGGAGAACCTCTCTCGACCTACTAACCACTCCCCTTATAATACACCCTAGGATGTCGTTGGCCTTCCTGGCCACAAGGGCACAGTGTCGGCTCATGGTCATCCTGCTGTCCACCAGGAGCCCCAGGTCCCTTTCCCCTACGCTGCTCTCTAATAGGTCATTCCCCAACTTATACTGGAAGCTGGGGTTGTTCCTGCCCAGATGCACGACTCTACACTTGCCCTTGTTAAATTTCATTAAATTTTTCCCTGCCCAACTCTCCAGCCTGTCCAGGTGTCACTGGATGGCAGCACAGCCTTCTGGTGTGTCAGCCACTCCTCCCAGCTTGGCGTCATCAGCAAAGTTGCTGACAGTGCACTCTATTCCCTTGTCCAAATTGTTGATCAATATATTGAATAATACTGGCCCCAGTACTGACCCCTGAGGCACTCCACTAGATACAGGCCCCCAACTAGACTCCGCCCCATTGACCACAACTCTCTGGCTTCTTCCCTTCAGCCAGTTTGCAGTCCACATCACTACCCGATCATCCAGACCGCACTCCCTCAGTTTAGCTGTAAGGATGCTGTGGGAAACTGTGTCAAATGCCTTACTCAAGTCAAGGTAGACCACATCCACCACTCTGCCATCATCCATCCACCTCGTTATGTCATCATAAAAGTCAATGAGGTTGGTCAAACATGACTTCCCTTTGATGAAGCCATGCTGACTGCCTCTAATGACCCTCTTATCCCTGATATGCCTTGAGGTGACACCAAGGATACGTTGTTCCATGAGTTTCCCAGGGATGGAGGGGAGGCTGACCAGTCTATAGTTACCCAGGTCCTCCTTCTTGCCTTTTTTGAAGATTGGAGTGACATTTGCTTTCCTCCAGTCCTCAGGTACCTCTCCCATTTCCCAAGACTTGGCAAAGATGATGGAGAGTGGTCCAGCAATGACCTCAGCCAGCTCCCTCAGCACCCTGTATTTTCAGTCTGTCACTGATCTAATCATCCACTATTATAAAACTTAAACCCTTTTATTTGGAAAGGGTAGGTATTGAGATTTCATTTCCTTCCTTTCAGAAAATGAGCTGTCCAATTATTCAGTGCATTTAGTGTTTTGTATCTGCATCCTAACTTTTATCTTTGTCATACAAGGTTTTGTGTTTTGTTATGTTTGAATATGTGACTGTTAAGACTACATACATGTTTGGAAACACATGTGTATATGTGCAGAACAGTAGATAAATGTATTTAATGAAATTTCCGTATATCAACTCTAGAACAGAAAAAAACAAACAATGCAACTTCAAACTTTTCTCCCCCTTTTTCACAAAGAAAATTCTTTCTTAAATATAAAATTCATTATTTCCTTCTACATGCAGTAGATTACCAGTAACCACATCACTGATAAAGATAGTTAATTAACTTGGTAGATAGGAAAGGTATAAATTATCACACAGATTATATATTGACTAGTATAAGAATGACTATATCAAATTTTCTTTGACGAGATTTAAAACACTTATTTGATAGCAATGTTGGAGAATTCAGGAAAATATAGCTTTTATAACAGTGACTTCTAGACAAGACATGATTTCTGTGTGCAAGACTCGTGTAAGTAGGCCTCATGTATCTTACGTTCAAATACAAAATGTTGTTTTTACTTTTGCCTGACTATGAAGACAAATTCAAATCGAACTCTCTAACTTATTTCAGTCCTTTATAGCCTATTTTGAATTTAAATAAAACAGGAAATACCTACTTCCTTCTCTCTGCCCCAGTCACTTGATAACTTTCTCTGTATTTGGGATCCAGTAGGCCACGGTCTTGTGTGGATAGAAAATTAGGTCACAGAACTCATAACAAAGCTTTCCCTTATCCTCCTTTTTTACCCAGCTTCCCTGCTGATGAAGATATTATCTTCACAGAAAACACCTTACCTCTGCGTAATTATTACAGGAAATTACTATCAATATAAGAGATTAAATGTGGTTTACTATATAACTGGTAATGCATTTCAATTAGAGTCCTGTAGATATCTGTCTTGAGATTAGTACTATTCAACTTCTAAATTATTTACTTAGCTGATTGATAGAAATTGCACTTACAAAAACTGCATATGACCCTGAAAGCAGGGAGGTTAAAAGCACTTACAAAGATGACATCAGAATTTTGTAAAAGTTTTGGACAACTAGCTTTAAATCGATAGGATTATATTCAATAACAGATTTGAGAGGAGAAATCCGGTACATATCTACAAGATAAGGAAAATATTGCTAAGTGTCAGTGTTGCAGAGAAAAAAAATGAAGTTAAAAAGTACAGAAAAGTAGTTTTAAGTGAAAAAGTAAATCTTATTCTGAGACAGGCTACTAAGATCGCTGCATATGAAGCAAAAGTAGTAATTGTAAATAGTAATCATGAAAGAAAAATAATTTTCTACTAAAAATAATTTCTACTGATGTTGGTGAGACTGCAGCTGTAATAAAGCATGTTTTATAAGAACATAAAAATAAGTTCTTAAATTAATAAAGCAGTCCTTTGCTCTCCTTTCCTCCTTAATTTCCCTAATAGTGAAGATGTTCAGGAAGGAAGACACCTTATTATGCTGAGTTTCAGGCACCAACTCTTAAGGAAGATATTAGAGTTCTGGAGGAAAACAACAACATTAATTGAGTAGAGGCTGAATAAAACAGACATACCTGTAAGATTATGAGAAGAACTAGAAAGACTCAAAAGATACACAAATTTTACAGGAAGACTGGTGACACAATTGTTCTTTTTGGTCATTTGAGTTATTAAGATATAAGGGGTAAGGGGAGACAAAGAAAAGTATTTTCTAAATATAATGATCATGGAGTACTGAAAGTTTCGGAGATCTCCCTCTCTGGAAGTTTTCAAGTGTAGGTTAAGCAAACAAAAGCCAAGTATACTTACACTTCCTCAACAAAGGATAGACTAGAGGTTTTCTGAAAGTAGCTCCAAGACCCATTTATTTATGACTGTGTGATTATGATGGAACATATAATCCATAAATTTGGACATGGTTTTTATATTATGCCTATGCAAATATATCTGACTATAATAAATTATCTATTTAATGTGTAACTGCCATATTTTGACTTTTAAGGACAGAAAAGAAGCATGTATATCTCATCTGATTTCAAAAAAGCTAGGGACCTTTCACTGTAATTTAGGGAACTTTCATTTATCTTTTTTTTTATAGGTGAAGAAATAATAAATTCTATTATGGAGACCAAATTTTGCCATAGTTAAATATTGACCTAGGATACACTAGTTGTAAGACCAAATTTCTGAAAAATACCTACATCTTTTAGCATTGCAAGTTCCAGTGAAAATTAATATGCACTCAGGTTATCCAAGATAAGATTTATGTGAAATAAGTGTACTTTACTTAGCCTCCCAAGAGTTCTTCCACTGAATGGATGGTTATAGGATCTTCAGGAGAGACAGGCAGTACAGGTGAGGTGGGGATGTAATGCTGCATATAAAGGAGGTTTTGGACTGTACAGAGCTTTCAGGGACAACATGGCTGAGAGACTCTGGGTAAAGATTAGGGGAAGAGCTAATAAAGCAGATGGTGTTGCAAGTGTCTACTGGAGATCATCCATCCAGGATGATTACATCAATGCATTATTCTATAAGTAATTAGGGGAAAACTCTACATCAGTAACCCTATTCCTTATGGGTGACTGCAACTTCCTAGATACTAAGTGGGACTATCATACAACAGGCACAAACAGGTCCAGGAAATTCCTGAAGCACATTGAAGAAAACTTTTTTGATATAGGTACAAAGGAAGTTGACTAGGAAAGCTGTCCTTCTAAGTCTGTTGTTTCTGAATAGAGAAGTGATGATTGGAAGCTGTCTTGGCCACAGTGACCATGAGATGGTTGAGTTTAAAATCCATGGTGATATAAGAAAAACTGTCAGCAGAGCTACTCCTCTGGACTTTGAGAGAGCAGACTTTAGGCTACTCAAGAAACTAGCTAGTAAGGTCTCCCGGAAATCAGCTTTCAAAGGTAGCAGGGTCCAGAAATGCTGGTCACCTTTCAAGATCCATCTCTTAAGAGCACAAGAGCTGGCCATTCCTGTGTGTCAGAAGTCAATCAGACAGGGCAGAAGGCCAGCTTGACTGAGGAGGGATTTCTTTCTAGAACTTAGGAGGAAAAAGTAAGTATATGGACTTTGGAAGCTAGGTCTGGCTACACAGGAGGACTACAGAGGTATTGTTCACCACTGCAGGGAGAAAATTCTTAAGACCAAAGGTCATGTGGAGTTGTAGCTGGCCAGTACTGCAGTATATAAGAAAAAAGGCTTTTAAGGATATGTTAACAGTAAATGGAGGACTAAAAAAAAATTGGTCTGTTGCTTGGTGAGGTGGGTCTCCTCACAAAGAGGGATGAATATAAAGCAGAGACAATTTAATGTCTTCTTCACCTCTATTGTTAACACAAATGATGGGCCTTAGGACCTCCCAAGCCCGGGATTGGAGGACCATGACTAGGAAAGTGATAAGCTACCAATAGATTTTGAACTTATATGGGATTTGCTGCTGCAACTGAACAAACATAAGTCTATGAGGCCCATTGGGATTCATCGCAGGGCACTGAAAGCATTCACGAATGTTATTGCAAAACATCTCTTAAATCAATGGTAGTGGGAATCTGGAGAGGGTCAACTGGAAGCTAGAAAATATTATTTCAATTTTCAAGTAAGAAGACCCTGGTAATTATGGAACTGTAAGTCTCATTTTAGTTCCTGGTAAAATTATGGAGAAGCTTATTCTAGGAGTTATTGAAGAACATTTTAAAGATGATGCAATCACCATTCAAAGCCAACGTGGGTTCATGAAGTAAAAGTCATACCTTACTAACTAAAATGTCCTTTTACTACAAGGTTACCAACTTAGTGGACAGAGGGAAGACAGTGGATGTTGTATTTTTTTGTTGCTGTTTTTTATTCCAATAAAGCTTTTCTTACTGTCTCTCACACTATCCTTCTGGACAAAATGTTCAGCACACATGTACACAGATCCTCTAAGTCATGACTCATCTCATTGTAAATTAGATTTGTACATATGGTCATCCAAATTGTTCCTTAAAATGGCCTGTACCTCCCCATTTACTATGATAGTATTTTAGAATTCCAGACAGGTCCATTAGAGAAGTCTGAAGTTATGCCTGTTGAACTGTATCCTTAGTGACCTTAGTCCTTCAGTATTGCTAAAAAGTCCTTTAAAAGGAAGACAAAATAAAGAAACGCAGTACATCTGAAGTCCTAATCGCCTTTATTAAAATCAAGGACCTTGTATTTTTCCTTTGGGAACAAAATTTTAAATTAAGCCATCCTATCACAATACATCTTTTTTCTTGTAAAAAGGAAATTCAATCATCCACTTTAAAGTTATTTTAGGAGGTTCCGTTGTAAACTATATTTTTTTACATGAAAGCGCTCATTTTTTTTGTAATTCACAATAAATGAGATAAAGGTAATATATTTAGACTGTAAGTAGTACAATGAACTTCATAAACATGCTTTCAGGATGTTGTCTAAGAAACAGAGGAGGATATAAATAGGCTAAAACAACACCAAAAAATACATCCTCTATTCTTCTTCAATCCTCATTTTGTTTTCTTCCCTTCTATCCAATTTATTTTTTTCCTAATAGGGAGCACATTACAGTAACACATTTTGCAATTGCCTGCATGATGTGACGATGTGTCTTGTTGATCTGAACGTAAATATATAGACACAGATGCCCTGAGCATCTTCTGTTAGCGTCTTCTCTCTGCTTAAATAAATTTCCCTAATTGTCTCTATCACTGGCTATATATACTCCTATATTTTTAAATGTACATCAAATATTTGTAAGCAAAATCATGTTTCCTAAAAACAAACAGATCTAATGTGATGTGAAGACTTTGAATGAAATCTAATGAAGCAGAAAAAAACAACAGTTTGCTTCATCTCCCAGCTCTGAAAACATTTCTTCGTACTTTAACAGGGAACAATTTCTATCAATTTCAGAAAAAAAAAAAAAAAAAGACAGCATATTATTAAATTGTACATGCAAGACAAGCAAAATAGAGCCTAACAAAAATGTGGGCTGTCTACTGAATGGGGGAGGGGACCTAGTGGTAAAGGACATGGGAAATACTACAGTATACATTTTCTTTATATTGGTCTTTACTGGTAATACTGGCCTTAAGGAATATGAGCCCCTGAGACCTGAAGGAAAATCTGAAAAAGGAAGACTCACATTCAGCAGAGGGTGAACAGGTTAGGGAATATTTAAACAAATTGGATACACACAGTTCCAGTGGATTTAATGGGATGGACCCACAGATGTTGAGCACGCTGCTTGATGTCATTATGAGAGCACTCTTGACTATATTTGAAAGGTCGTGAGGGAGGTTCCTAAAGGAACTCCTTTCTTCAAGAAATGAAGAAAAGCAAGAAAAACAAGGGAATGACAGTAAAGTCAGCCTCACTTTGATCATTAAGAAGGTAATGGAGTTAATAATGCTTGGAAATCATTTCCAGACACATGAGGAGAGAGGAATAGATGTTCTTTATTTCAACTTCAGTAAGGCTGAGCATCCATAACAGCATCATAGATAAATGGATGAAGCACAGGATGGATAAATGAACAATGAGGCAGGCTGAAAATTGGCTAAGCCACAGACTCAATGGGTGATCAGCAGCAGCACCAAATCCAGCTGAGGCCAGTCACTAAGTGGTGTAACCCAGGAGCTGATCCTGCAGCCAATGCTGTTTAATGATGAGACAGAGCTCACCATCAGCAAGATAACAAGTTAGCAGACAACACAAAACTGGGAGGAGTGGCTAATACACTACATAGGTATTCTACTATTTAAAGGAACATTGACAGGTTGGAGAAATCAAACATGAATCTCATGAAAGTCAACAAAGCACAAATGTAAAGTCCTGCCCCCAGGGAGAAATTTCCCTGTGCACTAGGACAGGTTGAGGGCCTACAAGCTAGAAAGTAGCCTGGCAGAGGAGGATTTAAAGGTCCTGGTTGGCAGCATGTTGAACATAAGCCAGCCTTGCAGCAAAGAAGTCACAGGGCTCAGCCAAGCGTACTGACCTAGACCTTTTTACACAGGATCAAACCCTTTTGCATCCCTTTTGTGTATCTCTGCTCTTTTTTTCTGCCTGTGCCCCTTCCTCTATATATTGCTGTGGCAGAATGCAAACCCCCCTCTCTCCCCCTCCCTCCTTCAGTATGGAAGGAGTAGGCACATCTCCCTCTCTTTCTGCTACTTAAGGCTAACAGCTTCTTTTGTTTGGCCCCAGAGCACCCTGGCCAGGGCCATTAGGAGAAGGGAGTGCCGAGGCGCCAGGGAGCCGCTGGGCGCCTGTGGCCAGTGTGGGGGGTGTTGGGAGGCTTCAGGGGCACCCACAGCCAGTGTGGGGGTGCAGAGAAGCTTCTAGAATGCCTACAGTCAAATCTGATCAAATAAAAATGGGATTCTCGTCGAGACTCCGCCCATTGTCGTGGGTCTCTCGGAGCATGAGCAATATGCTGCCGCTGAGAGCCCCCCTCCCCGGGATGGAGACTCCGCTTGCCTTGCCGCCACGGGTGTGAGTAAAACTTCTCGCAGAATTGCGAGTATATGTATACTTTTTGTGCGCATATGCACGTGTAACTTTCCGTGCTCAATATTAGCATGTGTAAAGTTAATCCTCGCAGAATTGCGGGTGTATTTTCCTTCCGTGCACATATGCACGTGTAACTTTCCGTGCACATTTGTACGTGTACTTTAAATTATTTCCTCGCAAAATCACGAGTGGCCGCCGAGAGCCCCTCGCACAATCGCGAGTGTATTTTCCTCCCGTGCTTCCACAAGGGCACATGTAGGATTCCGTGCACACTTGCACGTGTAAGTAAATTAACCCTCGCAGGATTGCGAGTGTATTATAAATTTACCCTCACAGAATCGTGAGTGTACACCTCCCGTACTCACTACGAGTACATGTATCTCTTTAAAAATAATCCCGCACCGTGTTTAGGCAAGTGTGTACTTCTCTGGGGACGGCTCCAGCATTGTTTTGAGTGAAGCCACGTCCATGCACACTGTGGACCGCCTGTTGTATTAGTTGCTACCCCTTAATAATTTTCCTCAACTGATATCCGAACCTGTATTTAAGTCACTTTTGGAGTGCTAAAACCCTGTTTCTCACCGGTTTAATAAAAGTTGTTTTGGACCCTGTTGTCCCTTAAATTAACCTCGGGGTGCCTCAGTGAAAATTGCTTCATCAGTTCACACAGTGTCACCCCTCCTCCAACATCCTGGACATTTTTTTTGCATCCTTATCAAAGTCCCAGTTTAGTTGCAGTTTCTTGGTAGCCCATCAATTACTGTGACTGTTTATCTCTTATTTTTGTCTCCATCATGTTTGTCTGTCAAATTTGTGTCTCTTTGTTTTGTTTATAGCTTTCAATTTTTCCTTAGTATACCATTTAACAAGGTCCTCCACCAGGTAATCTTACTGAAATAAAGACTCCCACATTCACAGTATCACAGTATCACAGTATGTTTGGGATTGGAAGGGACTTCAAAAGATCATCTAGTCCAATCCCCCTGCTGGAGCAGGAACACCTAGGTGAGGTCGCACAGGAACATGTCCAGGCGGGTTTTGAATGTCTCCAGAGAAGGAGACTCCACAAGTTCCCTGGGCAGCCTGTTCCAGTGCTCTGTCACCCTTACTGAGAAGAAGTTTCTTCTCAAATTTAAGTGGAACCTCTTGTGTTCCAGCTTGATCCCATTACCCCTTGTCCTATCATTGTTTGCCACCGAGAAGAGCCTGGCTCCATCCTCATGGCACTCACCCTTTATATATTTATAAACATTAATAAGGTCCCCCCTTAGTCTCCTCTTCTCCAAACTAAAGAGACCCAGCTCCCTCAGCCTTTCTTCATAAGGGAGGTGCTCCACTCCCTTAATCATCTTTATTGTCCTACGCTGGACCCTCTCCAGCAGTTCCCTGTCCTTCTTGAACTGAGGGGCCCAGAACTGGACACAATATTCCAGATGTGGCCTTCCACCTACCCTTACCATTTACTGTGACTAGCCAGGTTTAGTTCTCTGGTTATTACTTCCTGTGTTGTTTGTACATCAGGTTTGTATCCCTCTATGTTCTTGCTTGTGACATTCTCCTTTTCTTATTATCCCTTTCTGCATTGAAAAGGTCCTAGACCAGATGAAGGGAACAGGTGTTTTCTCCTTCCCTATACCCTTACAGCCTGGATGCATGTTTCATTTCTAACCTGACTAAAAACATCTCCCCATCAGTCTACACTTAGGCTATAGAGTCTCCATTTAATGGAATTTTTCTAGTACCCTCCATTAGTCTGAGCAAATGTCAGGAGGGATATTACACAAAATCTCTTCACATTTATTTTCTACAGACTGATTGATTTTTGGATCACAGTCAGATCAGAAGCAGCTCTTGAATGTACAAAACAAGGTTCAGGATATAAATAACATAATACTACTTTTTACACAATGTCATTGTGATACCACATTAGACATTAGTCGAAGGTAAAATGTCCAGAAAAAAAAAAAAACCACACACACACACAAAACCCAAAAAACCCAAACATCTATAACAATTATATTTAACTTTAAAATGGAAAAGAAATTAAGAGAATAGTAAAATAGGATCAGCTGAACAGGTAAAATGGTAACCTTTGTTGAGAAAGTATGTCAGCATTACTGTTGATGAAATAACACATTCATTAACTTTAATATCAGAGGAGGTAGACAGTGAAATGACAACTTTTTTTAAAGAATTATAAAGATGACCTGTGACACTACAGACCAACAAGCCTGGACTTGGAATTGTGTTGATCTATAGAAACTATAATACATAATAAAGTCAGTAGAGACACACAAAGTTATTCTATTGGGGAAGTTTACTACACATTCTTAAGGAACAACTTTCCTCTACAAAAACTGTTAAATATTTTTAGAGAAGTCAAGAAGCAGATGGGCCAGAATGAACTAATTTTGTTAAATACTTGTACTTTTTTTATATTCTCAAAAAATTGTTCATCAGAGATAGTTAAAGAATGTAATAGTTTTTGGCTAAGAGCTACTTTTTCTAGGATGATAATGTGTTAAAATATGAAATCATAGACAGAACTGTTCAGTTTCCCTGGAAAAATGAAGTTACCAGAAAAGATCTGAGATTGTCTTGGAAGCTGTGTTTTTCTGTATATCAAAAGTTAGCCAGAGATGCAAAATAATTTAGAAGAGTCAAATCTGAGGTAACTCTGAAGAGGTATAGAATATTCTCATTAAAATCTAAGTGAATTGGTCTCATAAAAACTGAAATAGATCTGCAGTATAGTCATCTTTGATCAAAGCTAGTTGTCAACACTCCTTTTATACTTCCTGGAGAGAAAGTACATCTCTAGGATTGACTCATTTCACCTTAATGCAGATATCAAAAATAAGTTGGTGCTTGTACTTGATATTAATTTCCCTCAGCATTGATGTATACTGTCTGGCTGTGAGACGCCCAGGTTTATTACAGCTGGTTCCCAGCTACAGTAGGTCTGTCACAGATCTTCTGTCATACCTGCCAGCACAGTATGGATGCTTCAGATAGCTCAGGGCATCTCAGATGGCACTAGATACTTAAGCTGAGAAAACAGAACCATCTTTAATCCTCTAATTGACTAGAAAGCTTGATACAAATATCAAACATAGACACGCATCTCCTATAAGTCTGAAGTTAGGCAAGTTGAATTCTAAACAAATTCAAAATAATAGACTCAGAATATTTTGAGTTGAAATGGAGCTCTGGAGGTCATCTAGTCCAGCCTTCTGCTCAAAAATGGGCCACCTTTGATGTTAGGATTCCACTACTGAAAAATATATAAGTAGGCATGGTTAAATTGAATGGCAAACCTCTAATATCCTAACTATATATTTATAATTATGGGCTTTAAAATTGATTGTTCTTTTCAAGAGAGCTAACATAAGATTCTTTTTGAGTAACCTAGGATTTCAATTATAGTACTCTGCTGTGCTCAAAACACTCAAAATACAAATAATTATTAGGAAAGGAATGGAGAACAAAACATAAACTCTGTAATGTAACTGAATAAGCTCAAGATAAATTAAGCCAGTATTCTTCACCTTTGCAAAGAGATGACATTAGTAAAATGATAGAAAATTCTGTAGTCATTAAAATAAATTATATTGACAGGATTTTTGAGACTTCTAGATTACACCTGATTGTTGCATATCAGAACATATACGTATTTATTTAATATTCTAATTATTATTTAGTATAAAAAGAAGCACAAGAAACTATATGGAGAGTGTTCATTCCTGTATTATTCATGAGGAACTTCTGAGAGGTCTGTGTACTGCCTACCACTGTGAGGGATCTAAATCTGTACTAACAAAGTAAACTAAAAAAATAGTTTTATTTGCTATTGATTGTTATTGCTATTGATAGCTATTGTTATCAGTGATTTTATCCACAAGTTAGACTAAGGAAACATATAAGCTCCATACTTTTCTGAAAGTTGCATAATTAATGGAAAATTAAATCCAGCAGCTGTTGCAATGTTAGTTCTTCTTCTATATTGATGTGAATATTTTTTTTATACAAAGAATGCAGAGCTAGAGTACAAGAATTTATATCATGATAGCATATACTCTTGTAGGATATATCCATCACTTTTTAATAGCTCAGCTTTATCCAATAATCTATTACCAAATTAAAAAGAATAAATAATATTAATTTTTATTTATGTACTTTGCAGTATTTTAAACAAATTCCAGGTTTTTATTAGTGCTCTTTAACAGGAGACTCCTGTAAAACACAGCTATTAACCAGCTAAATCTGAATCAAGTAAATGAGTAAAGACAGAGTAAAATGAGCTCCTGAAAATATGTCATTAAATGGAGGAAACAAAGGCAATTAACAGAGCCGCAGAAGTTGTCTTCGTAGTTAGTACAGCAAGGGCAGAAAAGAACCCAGAATCTGTACTCAAAACTGTGCAGTGATGGGTCTATCATCATCTCCAAGACCAATTGCAGTAGCTGTTCCTACCACACAAGAGACCTCTACTCAGACACAATTCCTATGGTAGGGTGCTGCCATCCCAGTCTCTGGCAGTATCTGTTGCTCTGGGAGTGTCCTAGCAGTGCCTGGTGCCGCTCTTCAGGGCCTAAGAAGTGGCCTCCCCTGTGGAACATTTGCTCTGGTTGAAATGCTGAGTCACCAGCTGAAAGGGCTATGGTAGGAGGTGAGCAAGCTGTGCATCAGAGACACCTTAGCCTGAACCAAAGAAGAGAAGGAGAGTGACAGTCGCTGGAGACACTCTATGATGATGGACAGAGGCACCCACCTGCTGACCTAGGCTGATGTTTTGGAAGTCTGGCTGCTTACCATGTGGTTGGCTCTTGGGTATTTCAGAAAGAGACTGACAGGGCTTGTCCAGCCTTCCAAATATTCCTCTTGTGGCTCATCCATGTAGGCATCAATGTTACTGCCAGGGGCAACTCTGAACATGTCAAAAATCATTACAGAGCTCTTGGAGCAGGAGAAAAGCAAAGGACAGTGAGTAGTAGGTATGGTTACTCCAGGTGGAAGCCCAGATGTAGGTCTTCATCCCCCCAGTGAGGGGTAAAGGCTGAGGTAGAAGTGGATGCACCAGCCAACAAATGCCCAACCATCTGGCTAGTGCCCCAGACAGGGCTTTGGTTAGTATGATCATGGGACCTTCTTTGAGAAAAGCGGATTGCCTACAAGGGACAGGATCCATCTGACATATGGGATGAAAGGCTAAAGTAGGTACATCAGGGAAGGACTGTAATCATCTGAAAAGACACAAAGACATGGAGAAGTGGTGAGAAACTGTCTGACTGTGCTGGTTTGTCTGAGCTAGAGTTAAATTTCTTCACAGCATCTTGTATGGGGCTGTTTCAGATTTGTGCTGAAAATAACATTGATAACACAGTGATGTTTTAGTTCTTGTTGAGCAGTACTTACACAGCATCAAGGTTGGAAGACTACATGATGAGGAAAGTTCTTGTACTTTCCCTATGAAAGCAACATGGAGGTAACTGGCTATAAAGCAGCTTTGCAGAAAAGTATCTGGGAGTGCTGGTGGACAAGCTGAATATCAATCAGCTATGTTACCCCGTGGCAAAGGCATAAAGCATAGCACTCTTGGTTGCATTAGGAAGGCTGTTGCAGCAAGTCAAGGGACCTTCCCCCTCTATTCCACGCTGGTGAGATTGCATTTGGGGTGTTGTGTCCAATGCTGGACAAGTGTGAAATGGATGTGCTAGATTGTATCTATAAGAGAGTCAATGAGATGTTCAGGCAGCCAGAGCATATGTTATACAAGAAGAAGTTGAGAGAGTTGAGTTTGTTCAATTTAGAGAGGAGAAATTTCAGGGCAAACTGTTCTGCTGTCTACAAATACCTAACTGATGGGTATAAAGAAGTTAAAGCTGGACTTTTTTGACAGTCACACTATGGAAGGACAAGAGGAAACAGACACAAGCTGCAATGTCTCAATATGCAAAAAGTTTTTTCTTTAGGAGGGGGATGAATCACAAAGAGGTTGCTGAGAGACTTTGTAGAATCTCCAGCCTTGGAGAGGTTCAAAACCTACCTGGAGAATGCAACATACTTAAACTGGATTTATTTTGAACTAAAGGTTGTACTAGGTGGCCTTTAGAGTCACCTTACAATTTACATGATTCTATGATTCTTTGAAAAAATTCTTGGTTCATAGCCCCAATAGTAAATATATTTATATTCTACTCTTCTTTATCATTTGCTTTAGTTCAATCTCACCATTGTAGTGAACTGAAACTCATACATTTTTTTTCTTTCCTCTTTCTTTTTTTTTCTTTTTTTAATTTTTAAATGCAACAGAAAGGAACAAAATCCTTATATTATTTTCATCTACTTCTTAAGAATCTGACTGCCTCCAAAGTACTTCCCAAGAAGCTGTCTAACACAACTACAAAGCAGGTCTTCACCAGTTAATGTATCTTATATTATTATAGCAGGGAATACAATGTGAAGATTTTGTTTCTGTAAAACAGAATAAAAATCACTCTTATATGACAGGTAACAGTTAGAATGGCTTCTTCCTGATCAGTCCTGCACTAAAACTTTAACTGTCTTTAATCTCTGCCTTGTTGTCCAGTATCCATCTATTTATTAGGAAGTAGTAACTATATCTTTGTATAAGTTTTATTTCAAATTATGCTTCCTTATATAAAAAGCCCTTCATCTAAAAGAAAAAAAATATTTTCTTAACATGTAGGCACTTCTGAATTTTAACAATAGCTATGTTCTTCAAGCTTTCTCAGTATAACTAACATATTCCATATCAAGAGTTTTGCTCTTGGTAGTTACTTATTGGATACCAAGTAAAGGGATACATAAAGTGTTAACCCAAAAACTCTGCTGTTATATTCAAGAGATGTGACATGATACGTTTTGTATGGACGAAATTATAAAAGGAGGGATTCAGTGTCACTACTATTTAATAATCGCAGGAGAAGGCTTCTTCAACTGCTTTTTTTTTTTTTGTTAATTATTTGAAGTAATGGGACTTCAAATTTTTAGATTTTTATTAAAAGCCTGAGTACATGGTCATTTATTCACTGTCACTTTATACCAGATTTATTGATGCTCATGACTGCAAAGACTTTGATGTAGAGCCATGCACTTTTGATAATCTTTCAGTAAATTATTATAGTTCTGCTAGTGGTGTCTGCAATTAAAAAATTCCTTTGTGCATAAATAAAAGAACTTTGAAGGCCACCTGAAGACTTCACTTTAACAACTGGAAAATATTAAAGGTTTATTTTATTTTTTTTAAAGATTTTTAAAGCATTTGCAATTCTAGTAATATTCCCCTTCAGACATTTCTAGATAGCTCTCCTACATTATAAATGTTAAATCAGTTGAAAGATAGTGAGACCAGGTTTGAAGACCCCATCCTGTTCACAATCATCAGAGCTCTTTTGTTGTGTTTTAAGCTGTTAAATATTCAACAGAACACGAAGTGGAAGATGGGTCTCTTGCTGGGTAAGTGTCTCCAGACTCACCCAGATTTCTTCTGACATTGCCTTTCGCCCAGTTAAGGTTTAATTAATGTAAAGATAAAGAGCTTTTAACAGACAAAAAAAAAAAAAAGGAAAGAGAGCCTCTTCAACCTTTCATGTCAATATAAGCGTTTACTTGACTAGTGAAGCATCTATATACTTCATGAAACAGACAAATAGTTTAAGCAATCTCTTCTGGCAGCAGCCTGCACAACCTGAACTTGGGCATTTTTTCTTCTAGTAGCATACTGGGTAAAAAATTACACTCATTTGTTGTTTTATTTTGCAACACAGGGTTGGTTTACATATATACAGCAGAAAAGAATTATTGGCTGGGAATTCTAAATGAAATCCCAAACACACTACAAATAATGGTCATGATTTCCTCAAGTCACAACCTTTCCTAGGTATTTTTATGCAGTAACTTAGGTTTCTCCCCTCATTTAATATGTTGTGTGTTTGGTTTTTTGGTTTGGGTTTCATTGTTGGGTTTTTTACTGATGTTGTTTGCTTGCTTATTTTGTACAATCTATGTATGGTTGTCAAATCCTCTTTTGTATTGCATAAAACCTCTGAATTCCTGACTTGAAATTTTTAAGTCCCTGAGTCAACAAGATGTTTACCAGCAAAATACAAATAAGAGGCATAGGTATTACAGCAGTTAGAACTATAACACCTGAGAGTTACACATCCCACTACATGAGTAAATGTCACAATGCACATTTGAGCAGATAAATTATAATTGGTTGAAGGAAGGATAAGTATACATATGAGATTTCTCAACATCTAACATATTAGGACACCTACACTGAGCAAAACAAAATAATGAGGGCATGGGTATATGCAGAATTCTTTTCACCTCTGATGCTTTACCTCAGGGGTAAAAAACCTACTAGTTGTATGTAGCACTTTTGTCTTGAACTGTCAATATTATTATCACAGTGGGTATAGTTTGCCAAATCTCACCTATCTGTTGTGTCCAAGATGCTCAGACAGACCTTGTGGAATTTCTTTTTATCATTCTTATAAATGTAAAATCTTTGTTGTATAACAATATTCTGAAAAATTTAGCCTTAGTATTTATCTAAGTGGTCCTCATAAGCTTCTGAAATGGTCACATGTATTTTTGAAGTTGATTTACACTTTAAAATTACATAATAATAACTATTATTATTAGGTAATAATAACATGTAACAATAACTACTTAGGACACAAAGCTAGGTGGAATTATAATGCACCAAATGTATGTTTCCTCAGAACCTCTACATAATACTCTGCCAAACCTGGAGCTAACACCACTTTTACCCTTAAAGTTTCTTAGTCAAAGGTTCCTTCTAGGTTTCTTGTAACTTTTAAAGAATCATTTATCTGCATATCTTAATCTAATTGGAATCCCCTGACTGACGAGTTTCTCCAACAGTCTTTTCAAAGTCAGCTACATCAGGAAGGTGCCTTCTGAGTATAGCTATTGTGCAAAAAAACCTCCACCACAGAGTTCAAACCAATAACACTTAAGAACATGATTGAAGAACTGGTAAAATCTCTCTGGTATCACAGCGTGCTGGTTAGTGCACTTTGCTATGAAACAGGATACGTTACTTTGTGCTTTTCTGAACTTTGAGAGAAGCATCAATAATAAAATACTTTCTATGTGGTATTCTTAAAAAAAGCCCAGACTCTTAGTGAAGATTAATATCTCTGGTATCTTCCCAAAGACACATATCAGAATGCCAGTGGTAAGGAACATTTTTATTTCCTTTTTGTTACTGGTATTTTTGTAGGGGAAGTTATTTCCAAATCTGAAGAAAAATAATTTCAGCTTGCTTTATTTAGATGTGAAAAAACCCTATATTCTTCCTGAAAATAAAGAAAAAAATATAAAATATTTGAATCAAGTAAAAAACTAAAGAAGTATTCTTTTCCTATTATTGATGGGTTTACTTTGGTCCAGGATTTCATTTCTTTCTCTCAGTTTTGTTGGAGATGAATGGTTAAGAAATAGGTACAACATGTTCTTTGCTTTGCTCAGAAATATCAATAACTTTACAAGTGATTTGTTAAAGACCTCTGGCACATTCTCTTTAGTTAGGTTTGCTCTACATGGTTGCTGAATTTAGACATGTCAAGGTAAGTTAAAGTGTACCGTGACTTATTCCCCACAGACAGGCAAAGGTTCGGGCAGTCTTACCCAATGTAAATTTTCTTTTGCTGTGAGATTGGATGAGTTAATACTTTCAGATTTTCCCAGAGGTTTTCAATAGCCTTTCAAGGCACTATTCTGGAAAGAAAGTAATTTTCCCCAACAATCCAGATTTTATATCCAAGACATTATCTCCTTCAAGGTCATATTCAATTTCTTTATAAAAATTACTGATTCTAACTGCCTCAGTGAACAGGACTCAGTTTTTATACTCAAACTATTTTGAACACAGGGCCATCTTGACTGCAATTATATATATATATATATATGAAGGCAATAAATAGTAAAGGACAAAATAGTGATTTGGCCTACATAAGAAAGTAAACAAGTACAAAACACCCTCTCAACACACTCTATGAGCTATTGATATTTCTGGTTAGCTTGTGGCAAGCAAAGCAGCACCAGTTGTGTACACAGCTTTGGTGCACTTCATCATTCCATAGCTTTTATCTGTGGCTGAGAATAGGAGGAGCAACAAAGTCTTCAACTGCGGGTCTCAGAGACCCTCAGAAGTAACTGTGTTAAGCAGACATAAGCTAAAGTGCTCTACAGGCTGCTCAAATTCATGCTGGACAACACGTTAGCTCTAAAGGACTGCAAAAAAAATGGCATGTATTTTGAAGTTTTTGTACAACCCCAAAGGGCAGGATTGCTATACTGTGGCTTCTGAGTCATACTTGTTGGTCATTCAAGGTGAACGGGTGGGCCAATTAATCTGTTCTGTGTCAAGTCATACAACAAAGGTGAGCTAAAGGCTTTAGTCAGAAAGTTTTTATCTCTGATTTATTCTTGTTTCCTGGTCCCTTTGATACAGCATTATCACAGCATGCTTAATGTGACACTGCGGTTTCTCTATGGATCAGAAAAAAATTCTACTTGTTGAAAATGGGGTGCAGCTGTATACTTCTACAAAGGAAGAAGGCAGAGAGGAGATGCACACAGGTGATGGGCTCATGAAGATCAAGGAAGAATACAGGGAAGTAACCACAGGTGCAGTAAAAAATGTAATACCTGAACACAAAGAGGATCAGAGAGTGGTCTTCGTGTTAGATACATGATCGTTCAGTTGAGTGCATCAGCTGGTGGTGTAAATGGTCTTCTGTGAGTTAATTAAAAAAGTGTGAATGTCTTCCTGATTTAGCCAGACCAGCATGTGGAAGTGCCTATGTGGCTCAGAAAAACTGAGCAACTAACAAACTGTGGGCTTGAGCTGACTTCAACCCATGTAGTACTTCCCATCAGTTTGTGATACCCAGCATCATGACAATGACTATACAGAGACCAGTAATGGAAATCAGGTTTGTATTGCAACTGTATATTGCAATTGCTGTATTGTGCTTGTGTTGTAATTTCAGTACATTGCTGTATCATTCTGCTAAATAAAAATCCTTTGTAATGTAAAGTGTCTTAAAATAAGTAAATATCATACTAATACATTAAATCTTTCCATTGGGAAATATCTAAATAAACCTGGTCAGAGAGTATTTGACACTGACAGTATGGTACTAATAACAGGCTAGTGCATGAAATGGTATGGTAAGAGAGACTAAAACTTTCTCAGCCTCTCATTTAGCGTGGCATAACTTCTAAGATCAGTATTTTCAAGGCTGTAAGAGACTTCTGTAGAGCAGATTACCAATAGCCAGTGATAGAACTGGGACTAGAATATTGAGTTTCACCGATGGTTAAGCCTAATTTAAACAAAAAAGAAGACGTTAAAACTGAGAAGTTTTTACTCCCTGTGGCATGTGCACTTCTCCCACATTGCCCCCCAAAACACTGGAAACTTCTAGACTGGTGGGCCACTATGGTCATACATGCCTCTTGGTCAACAGACAGGGGCCTTGACCAATGAAACGCCTCAGTTGAGAGAAGTTTCTAGACCATTACAATAAATGACAACAAGCTGAGATTCAACTAGGGTATAAAGAGAGCCTCCCAGAAAATTGTGTTGAGCTGGTTTTCCTCAGAGCAGTGGGTCTTCAGTCAAAGACTCTCTTCCTTAGATCTGGGTTGCTGTGTAAGAAATTTCCTTGAGGACTGAGACACCGCAACTTATGCTTGAGGGATTGTATCTTCTGGGTACCCTTGAGAGTTCTTGCTTTTTATGAGCGGGTAGATGTGCATTTTGAATCATCATTCTAAAGTTTTGGGATCCCCTGATTCTGAATTGGCTGTGTAGTATTTGAATTCCTAAGTGGTGTCCTAGTCTATGGTTTATAGTACTATCAGATTACAAAATGATTTTTGGATTAACCCAGTTTCTAGTAGGTTCTTTGCTAAAGAGTTCTGGTTAGATTAAAGTCTGTCTGGAGCTTAACATCTGCTTAAATTGAATTTTAGGGTGCTTCTGTGATTTTCTAAATGGCTGAGATTTCATCAGGATGGCTCATCACAGGACTCTTTTCATCCTGATATCTCTGGCCAAATGGTGACATTAAAAAGGATGCTGATATCTTAGAAGAGATATTCTCTATGCTTATATTGCAAATAAAAAAAAAAAAAAGTGTTGGAAGCATGGAGTTTAGGGAAGTGGATGAGTGAGGGTGATTTTACTTCTGCATGTGACATTGATTGACAAATATTCTAGGGATGTTGAAAGAATAGAGGTGGGAGAAAAACATGAACCCCCCCAAACAACCCTGCAGAGATTTAAGAAGATTGTTAAAGATGATAAAGAAGTAACTTAATTATGCTTTGTGAATGTATCTATTCACAATGGTATTTTCAGTATAGCAAAACAAAAAAAGGCATTAGAAGAGTCAGGGCAGACATGCAAACAGAAAATAAGGTATAACTAAGCCAGGGTGATTAAAAATTGGTACAAAGAAAGACTTCAGCCAGTGATGCTGCTACACTAAATAGTCAGGAAAAGGCTAACACAGCTTTTCAACTACATCAAAATTACATCTCCTAGAATATGTGACATACGATGCTCCAGACCTTATGTAATTCACCTCTCCATGTTTGCATTCAAAATAAAAGTCCCTGAGAATGTCCATCTTGTAGTCTCTGGCCGGAACAAAGTGGTTAATGAAATTAAATTACCTATGTTATTATGATTTAAGTGAATGAAATTCTACAGGTTGTATTATACAAGAGGTAAGATTAACTGTTTTTTGTCTTCAGGTTTTTATGCTTTTAGAAATGTATGGTAGAAATGCATTCATTCACGTAAAACTGGTAAGGTGTAGGTATGCTTTTTTATTCATCTTCCTAATGGCCATAAAAAATTCCAAATGGTTCTTCTGTTTTTGCACTGGTTATATAGTCAGGCTGTTAGCTCATAGAATCATAGAATTTCTTCCTTACATCTAATCTAAGCCTACCCTTTTTCAGTTCACTACTGTTACCTCTTGTCCTGTTGCTACAGACCTTGGTACAAAGTCTTTGTCTGTCTTTCTTGTAAGTATTCTTCAAGTATTGAAAGGTCACAATAAGGTTTTTCCAGAGCCTTCTCTTCTACAGGCTGAACAACCCCAACTCTCTCTGCCTGTCCTCACAGGAGAGGTACTCCATCCCCCTGATTATTTTCATGACACTCCTCTGGTTGTAAACCTACCTTTGTCGATGTTTTCCAGCATTCATCTGCTATCAATGAAGGATTTCATCTCCCACAATATTATCTCCTTGTCAATGTTGAATTTTCCAGGCTGAATCTTCAGTTGTTTTCAACTGTCTCTCAACAAAATGAAAATATTGCATATATAGAGAGTACCTGAATGACATTCACTGACAGAAAACTGTGTTAATTGCTTTCCTTTGTAATAGCTGTTTTTGGGGTTTTTTTTTTTGAATGACAACCCATTTGTTGTTTTTAAAAGAAGAGACCAATTATCAAATTGCCTTAGTAAGCCCCTAATTCAACTTAACGGGGCTATTCTGAAATAGATCACTTCGGGGAATTTCAGACAACAAGTAAAAGCTTTCAACAAAAGAACATTTTTCTTTGCAAGAGCTAGAACTCAGCCATATAGTAGTGCTTTATGAAAATTAAAAAGGTTACATTAGAAATATTACCCACTCTAAAACAGAGTACTTCTTAACAAAAAATTATTTTTAGCAGAAAAGTGGTTTCCTCCCGCTTGTGTTCTCCTTCCCCAGCACCTCAGTTCCTTTTAACAACAGCGTTGTTCATGTAATTTAAGAAAAAAAGAAAAAAGTAAAAAAAAAAAAAAAAAAAAAAAAAAAGAAAAAAAAGTAAAAAAAAAGCCTTATAGCTAAACCATGATAAAATTGAAAGTACTTTGTCTGCAGGAGATGTTGTTAGGATCTATAAAGCATATTTATTTTCTGTGGCTTAAAATAAAGCTCTTTCTATCTCTAGTACAAAAGTTCTCTTCTGAGTAATTGGCTCCCGTCACACTATTTCATCTTTATCCGAATTTTATACCTATGTTATTTTTATTTCCATCAATCCCTAAATGTCAAAACTCAAATTGGTTACTGTCTCTACTGCTTTCAGACAAGATAACTCCATTTAATCATGTTTCCTTAGGAGGAGAGGTGTTTCTAGAAAATAAAGATAGATAAACAGGAAAAAAAATATAATAAGCAAAAAGGTATACATCTTCTCAGGTAGAAGTCACGGGACCTTATTTTTCAGGAAAAAAGGTTGACAAGATCCTACTTTTCCATCTCTTTCACAGTATTTTCCTTTATGATCTCAGGATATGCTATCACATCAATGAAACACAGCTAATATGCAACCTCCATGCAGCAGGTACTCTGACATTCCTAAATTTTTCTAAAATAAATATGTGTGAAAGTAAAAGGGATACTTTATTAGTGTTTCAAAAATAGGAAAGATTTGCAGGAAATGAGCATTTGGAACCTGACAGCTACATATTATTTGCACCCCATGAATCTAAGCAGATTTTATGTGAATATCACTGTTAGATAGAATATGTCATTATCTTTCCTATTGTGATGACTCTTTGCATCATAAGGGAACAACCATATTGTCTTTTTTATAGTGTTATACATAACTATTACAGATATCAGCAGAATGACAAATGTATAAAAATATTACATATATTTTTAGAAGTCCTGTGATTATGTATATAGAGACTGCTTATAAAAGCTCATGAAACACTAAGGTTATAGACAGAAACACTCCGAGAGCAAATCAGTTTTACACAAAACATATGCGAATAGGGTCATTTAGATCAGTTGCCATATTTGAGATACGAATCTCCTGTGCCACTGTTTCTAGATCCATTAATGTTTCCTTCAGAAATTTTTCTACGTGTAAAATTAGGAAGTGTAACTGACAGGAACAGAAATTATGAAAGTTGGAGAAAAAAAACAGAAACAAATATCTTAATCTATAAATTTTCACCTCTAGGGAAAAAAAGAGAAAAGGAGGGTTTTTTTTTTCCTAGTCTCTGCTTTTTCTATTCTCTATTTGGCACATCCTTTCTCTCTCTCTCTCTTTTTTTTTTTTTTTTTAATTTTACATTTTCTTCAAATATGTATTTTTAGAATGAAAATAGAAACTGAAATATTTTTTTCTCTGGAATTGTCACTGTATTACTTCTGTGTAAACTGGCAAGCTCATTAGCTAAACTGTTCAAAAATATAAGCTGTTAAAATGTATCTATAAACTAATTTTCACATTTTGCAGAAAATATAATTCCTTCTAAGAATTTAAATTGGCAAGAATTCTAGAAATTTTTACAAGATGGAGTACTAGGGAGAAATTGTGATGACTAGATATTCTAGACATGAAATATAGCAAGAACTTTTATTTGTTCCTAATAATGCTTAAATCTGTAGTGATCTTTCCAAACTTGTTTGACTTTCCCAAAAAGAAATTATTTTATATGAGGGCAAAATCTTTTTCTTTGTAGAGAGTTGGTAAAATCTTACGAATTTTCAGACTTACAGCCTTATCGAGGTAGTTGCTGTTTATGTCACCCTTCCATGGAGAGGAATGGTCTTATATGTTTCCTGAATTACAAATACTGAGTTTTATAAAGACATGGACACTTCTATGAAATAAAGAATGCACTTAAAAAGCATGCAGTGAATGCCTAGCACTGTTCTTCACACATTTCTTCTGTAAAATCTGAAAATCCATCATGAACAATTATAAGATACAATAAGATTTCCAGACCTTATTGACCTGAGGAAATTTATAATGATTGGGTTGGAAAGAGAATAAAGATTGTTAAAGTATGAAGAAGCATAACAAAGTTCCCAAGCATCTGGTTACTATGGCAGAGACAGACAAGAAATAGCTGCTGGGTCTACTTTTTAAAAACTGTGATCATAGCACTATGTTAAGAAGAGAGGGAGTGAAAAGAAGATGAGCTTTACACCTGAATGATAAAAAGTATTCATATTTTAAGCAGCTTAGTAATCACACTAAAGCAGTGCAGTTGTGGGAACGCAGGTTCTACATTTGGCTCCTGAAGCTGTCTTCCTTTTTGCACCAGAATGAAATAGAATTGTAGTTGCCTTTGAAGAATTATTTATATCTGTTCTCCATGATTCCTTAAAACAGAAAATGATCTGTAATGTGTGGCTATTAATGAAAGTGCTGGATACAGCTATTACATAAATTCAAGAATAAATTAGACTGTTATTAAGCAGTCACATTCCTAAGGCCACATGGGTCCTCTTGTTGGTTCAACAGCATTAGAAATGGTTTGGAAAGTAGTTTCTGGCTTCCATGATTCCAACACTGCCTTGCAGAATGGTAATAATAGTTACACTGATAACATCTTTAAGTTACAAGTGCTTTCTTTGTACTATGAGTTCCCACAGTGTGGTTACAGTGGTGACTCTGACAGACTCCTGTTTTACTAATTCCTCTAGCTGCTACAATAATAATAAAAAAATTATACAAGGAGGAATCTAATTTATGAAATTCACAGAATCAAGGATTTTCTATCTCCTTATGCTCCAGAACTGAGAACACAAGCAAGTGGATTTCTCCAAACTTTTCAAGTCAACACCTTAACTACCTGATTTCCATAATTAGGTGATTTGTACCAGCTGTGGGACTACCACAATGATTCCTCCTCTTTGTATTTTGATGTATGTTCCTCCTTGTTGAAACATTAACATAGAAATTGCTTGATATTTTTTTCAGAGCAAAATACTTTTTAGTACTTCTACCTCTTGTTATAAATTAAACCAAGCACTTTTTCTAGTATTCAACTTCACTTTTACAGATATGATCCAATTAAATATTAAGCATAATCATTCACTATTTCATAAGAAAAATGGTTAAGTATTATTCTATTTTAAATGGGAATACAAGTAAAAGAATAATATTTAACAGAAAGACAGACATACAAAATGTATTTATGAAACAGGATGGAGGCAAACGCCATTTGTTTTAGAAGCTTTTTGTGAATAATAGTGGAATGGTCCTGATAACTTCCATATTAGGAGCTTGAGAATAATATATAGTGTAATGAGAAGCAAAGAGTGCAAGGAAGGTTCTACCTTCTCAGTAGTGACCATTAATGAATGAAGCATTATGAAAATCTTGTAACAGATGAGAAATAAAAAAAGAAAAAAGCAAACAGAAAACCTATCAGAATGAGATATTTGCATGTGATTCTATGTAATAAATGAGGCACAGCACCCTGAATCTGTTCAGTGAGAATCAACTAAATGTATTAAAAAAAGAGATATAGCTTTCTATGCAGAACAAATCCCATTCACAACATATCCCTTTATTCCATTCTGGTGAGATCCCACCTGGAATACTGCATCCAGTTCTGGAGCCCTCAGTACAGGAAAGACAAGGACCTGTTGGAGAGAGTCCAGATGAGGGCCACAAAAATGATCAGATGGATGGAACAGTTCTCCCATGAGGACAGGCAGAAAAAGTTGGGATTGTTCAGCCTGGAGAAGAGAAGGCTCCAGGGAGACCTTACTGTGGCCTTTCAGCACTTAAAGGGGCCTATGAGAAAGAAGGGGACAGACTTTATAGCAGGACCTGTTGCAACAGGACAAGGGGTAATGGTTTTAAACTAAAGGAGGGGAGATTCAGGCTAGACATGAGGAAGAAATTTTTTAAAACGAGGGTGATAAAACACTGGCCCAGGTTGCCCAGAGAGGTGGTAGATGGTCCTTCCCTGGAGATATTCAAGGCCAAGATGGACAGGGCTCTGAGGAACCTGATATAGTTAGAATCATAGAATTGTTGAAGATGTCCCTGCTCATCACAGGGGGTTGGACTAGATGACCTTTGAAGATCCATTCTAGCACAAACTATTCTATGATTCTATGATGCGATTTGACATTAAAGAAATTTTTAAAAATCTCCTTTTCTACACAGGTAATTTTTAATAGATTGAAGAAGGACACATCAGTACATCTGGTCTCCATTAATTTATCCATATTTATTTAAAGATATAACAACCCAAAATGTGTCATTTAAAATACAATATTTGACCTTACTCTAAAGAAAATTAGCAACATTTATGGTAAAGTGCTCAGACAATGAAGACATATATAGATTCTACTTCATACGATCAGTATTTTATTAAGTAGTCAAATAGATACCCAACTGAATATTGTCTCACTGAAATTAGAAAATCGGTTCTGGATGAAAAAGAAAAGTGGTAGGAGAATTGAACTGATGAGGTCAGTTTGGTTTCCTCTCTTCCTCAGACCTTTGGTTTTCTGAAGAACTTTAGGTAACTTTATAAAGTCACCCTGGCTATTTAAATTAGGCTTTGTCATCTTCCATTGAACATTTAGGAAACGTTAATTAACTGATTGTTTAACTAGTGAGCTGCTATATAAAAGGTGGACAGCATTATCTTTTACTTGTCAAAAATGCTGAGTAAGTGGTAAATATCCATCTGCTAAGGGCTTATGGATATGTGTTTACAGATAAAGTTGTCACATGTAGAATATTTCTGCTAAATGCAAAGGTATATATGGAAGCTGAGTTCCCAGAAACTTAGACAGTGTAGAAATTACTTGGACTTAAGAGGGCTTTGGGTGACAAAATCTAAATTAGGAAACAATGAGATGAGCAGGGCTTCCTTCAGTTATGTGGCCAAAGACTTTAATATATACATATTTTCAAGTCTATGGCATTTGAACAAGATCTTTTTGGCTTTTATGGAAACTTAAACACTTTTCCTGTATCTCCATTTTTGGGCAAACCTCTCTTTATTATCCTCTTCCCCTTCTTTTTACCTTTGATAGCATAACCCCCAAAGCTGTATCAGAACTTACTGGCTTTCTGTTTACAGGAAAATGGGTAGCTTGAAGATGTAAAATATTTCAGAAAGAGGTAAAAGCTAGTGTTAGAGGTAAAATCTGGGTAAAACTAGTGTGATGTTTCAGGCTACTGACATTGAAAAGTGACTATCCAGTATGAATAGTGACTGAAAGAGAAACTCTAATTCAGTAAAAACATTTTTAAAATATCTTAAACATTTAGGTTGCCTGAAGCAGTTGCACATCATCTAATCCTCAGTATCACTCCTATCATCCTAAAATATTCCATGAACCACAGGGAAGGTTGTAGTAACAAACAACTTAAGGAGAAGTAAATTACTTTCCTTTCTTTGGTATCATCACCATGATTATTTTTTTTCTTCAAGCTCTTACAAAATATTATCTACATTCAACAGAAAGATGTCTACTTATTTTAGTAATCTTTGGATCACACTACACTGCTCCAGTTGGCACGGTAGGCAAAAAACTAAGAAAACTGCAAAATTAACATTAAGGCATTTTAAAATTTTGTTTCATTTTTCCCTTCTTTTGGTATTTGTTTACCTATTAAATTAACATATAGTTTGCATTGTTTATTCCTTGGCATCGCTGCTTCCAAAATAAATACTACTTCTGTAAATATTATAATATCAAATGTTATTTGTTATTCTGTTTTCATGTCAGGACTCAGAATGAACTTCTACCTCATGGCTTTTTCAGAGCAATGAGAAGTCAACATTTAGAAAAAAAAAAAAAGGAAAAATGGAAAAAAAATGAAAGGCTCAGAATATATATTTAAGTATGCAAAGTTATTTTTCTGTTTGCATTTCTGTAGAAAAATAGTTCACATTTGACTTGAGTTGGTAAAATGCATGAAGATTGGCCAGGTGTCATTCTCTGAGGTGTATGAACATTTAAATTACCAATCTGAAGGACACTGACCTGACTGTCATGGCACAAATATCACTTCAATCAAGGAAAGTCATGCCAAATTAAAGATAGTACTTTCATTAACTTGTAAGCTAAAAACTTGTCCAATGAAAGAGAAGATTAATGTGTTTGGCTTGAGGAAAGTATTCTCTGAATATTAATTTGTGTATTTGCTTGCTTCTTTCCTTAAAAAGTTTGTAAGGACACCTTGTGGATTTGAATCTGGTTTTATCTGAACAGTTTGTTAGTGGAATGAATTACAATGTGGTTCTTCCGGTAGACTCAAGGAGAAAGAAAATAAGTTCTCACAAAAAGAGGGAATAACGGATACACAGTTTGTTTTCTGCCATGTGCTTTTGTAAACCAATGTTATGCCTTAAAAGATGACAGGCTGAAATAAAGGAAGTTGGAATGTAAATGTAGAATTCAGCTTAGAAAAAGAAAGCTGTTGTTTCAGGCTAACACAAGGCCAAACACAACCTTGACATGAGTTTCCTAAACCATCAGATTTACACTATGATGTGATGAAAGAAATGAATTTGACCTGTAGTTTAGGATTGTCAGGGAACATCAGGATATTGAGAGACTGAGGTGTTTAACAGAGTCTTCGTTTCCCCATGGATAACTAGCCTAAAGAAAATATTTCTGTTTTTCTTTGTTTGTTTGTTAGTTCCAGTCGTTTGTGCAGTTGATTGATGGGTTTCAAGTATTGATCTCTACTGTTTCTCTCTGACTCTCCCCACCTGGAGGCAGAAGACATGAGAAGAAAACTAACTCCCTTGGGACAGGAAAATCACACCAAATACATGACAGAAGTGACAGTTTTTAGATAAGAATCTGGAATCCATCTCCAGCTTCATTATTTTCTAAGGAATATGACACAGAAGTCAAATAATAAGAAGAAAACATTTCTGTAAATATACTTTGTATGAATACTCATACACATACACAGTAAAACTCAGGACAAACAGAGTACTGAAACATCAAAAGTAGCAGCCCAAAACTCATCAATATAGATTTCAGGTACCTGTCATGGCTGGTACACATGCTTTTCAATTAAAATTTTAATCTGAATAACATGCTGCTATTTTTTTTTCCTTCTAACATAGTTCTTCTCAGTGAATATCCAGAGACATATCTACAAACTTATATAACTAATATTTTCAACTACCTTTTTAGTATTTTAGGCTCAGTGAGACTAATAAATATTAAACTAGTTGCCTTCCAGAGCACAAAAACATTATAATTTCGTATGGAAAGTTTTCATTTATAGCTGCTAAAGTAATTGTAGTCACTACCCAGGGCAAAACCCTTCACATTAGGCTGAGATGAAGCTTTGCTTCCAAGAGCAACATGCCTCACTCCATTGTGTGATGTATACTTCTGTCATTATAAAATAAATGATGAGTACATGCTAGTATATCTTCCTGATGAAAAATAGCTGTTTTCTGATCAACTGGGTTAATGTGTGATAACTAACACATTCTAAAAACCGAGTGAAAACAAAACATTTAGTTAGAAACAGTCTAATTTCAGTGATTGACAGCTCATCTTTCAAAGATGAGACTGGAAACTAAAATTCAAAGCACTGTTGAATACTGAAACCTCAACTCACGGAGGCCCTGGTGTATATGGTATTTTGTTATTTGTCTTCTCTTCCCCACTTATTTCCTTTCATGTTCCAAAAGTTTCAAGACACAAATCTTTTTCTTAGACTGTGTATCTCCTCTCCCTCTCTCTTCTCTCTCTCCCTCCTTGCTTCCTAATTTTCTGTCTCTTCCCCCCACTCACTTCCAATTATAATACCTTCTTTCTCATAGATGCCAACTACCACTTCTTTCAAAGAAGGTCCAATGTATGCGTATTATACTAAACTGATAAATTATTCACAATTTGCATTTAGTCTAAAAGAATCATTTACCCAAAACTTGGAAATTCTTCCTGGTTTTACTTGTTGGTTCAGTAAAAGAGACTGTCTTTACCCACAGCTTTGTCTGTCTTGTGTTTTAACAGAAAGAATAATTTTCATTAGGTCCAGTAAGATTTTCAAGTGTAAATACTGGTAAGAAGAAGTGTCTCCATTTCCATACGTAAAATTATCTAATTAGAGCATCGTCTAACCAAGTCTCAGAGAAATGTGCTAAAGTATAACAGTAACAGCGAAATTACCATTTATGGCAATTGGCTTATACAGCTATTCATAAAAAACAAAATATTACTGATTTGTGTCATTTTCAAATAAGAACACTTGCTATCTGTAAAATTAAGGTTTCCCTCAGAACCTTCTGGACACTTTGATGAAAAGCACCTTATTTTCCTATTACTAATTTTTGCAAATATCAATATATGTCCAACATTTAAAAATGAACTATTGGAAATTGATGTTTGATTTAAGCTACTGACAAATTCCATTTATTATATCAAAAGGTTAAACACAGAGGTTTCCTCAGTACTGTTCTGATTAACTATGAATCTTCAGGCTTATTAATACTTATTTTTTTATCAAGATGGTAGATAACATAAATTAACAAACTTTTAACTTTGGTATTGGGTCATTAGTCAACATTTGCAAACTACTTAGAAAAAACCAAACATCATACATGTACCATGCAGTAGAAACCTGAAATTTCAGTGATGGCTCTTCCAACTGAACTATTAATAAATTCCTTACTAACATTCCCCTTCATCTACATTCTTACTTGTTGCTCAGTTCCCAGACTTGCATAGAATACTGTAGCTGTCTTGCTGTATTGAAGGCAAGGATGATTTAAGAGAGAAAACTGTTGTTGAATAACATCAGGTTAGAAACCTATATGGGAGAAGATGCTCTGAAAGCTTGATAAGCAAGCTTATGAAAGGAAATACATTTGTTTTTTCTTGGTTGTTATTAACAATATTATAAAGAATAATAGAATAGGAGAAAAATAAATGCACACCTCTGCTTAGATGACAGTTCTTCAGAGATGGCAAGAAATGTGCTTTTCTTCAGCAAGGGCTTGTGTATGTCCTCACTTGCAAAATGGATCAGAGTTGTCAGAAATTTCTAAACCCCTACAGATGTCCCATATAATGTAGAACCACCTCCACCTACTCTAAAACTGATATAATTTACATGGCAGATTAAATCAACCATGGGGATCTTCTTGAAAATCCCTAGACTCTGTTCACCTGGGAGTGTTGGTCACCAGCCAGCTGAATATGAGCCAGCATTGTGCCCAGGTAGCCAAGAAGGTCAACAGCATCCTGGCATGCATCAAGAATAGCGTGGCCATCAGGACTAGGGAAATGATCGTCCTCCTATACTCAGGACTGGTGAGGCCGCACCTTGAATACTGTGTTCAGTTTTGGGCCCCTCACTACGAGAAAGACATTGAGGTGCTGAAGAGTGTCCAAAGAAGAGTAACGAAGGGTCTGGAGCACAAGACCTATGAGGAGTGATTGAGGGAACTGGGATTGTTTATTCTGGAAAAAAAGAGACTGAGGGGAGACCTTGTTGCTCTCTACAGCTACCTGAAAGGAGTTTGTAGCGAGGTGGGAGTTGGTCTCTTCTCCCAGATAACAAGTGTTAGGAGAAGAAATGGCCTCAAGTTGCACCAGGGAAGGTTTAAATTGGATATTAGAAAAAACTTCTTCACTGAAAGCATTGTCAAGCATTAGAACAGGCTGCCCATGGAAATGGTGGAGTCACCATCCCTGGAGGTATTTAAAATATGTGCAGATGAGATTCTTAGGGGCATGGTTTAGTGGTGGGCTTAGCAGTGCTAGGTTAATGTTTGGACTCAATCACCTTAAAGGTCTTTTCTAACCAGAAGTATTCTATGATTCTGACTCTCTAACACAGTGGTTATGCAGTGTGATATTAGTATCCATTGTCCAACCATGTCCAGTTCAATCAGAGCATGTACAGTCTCAATCAATTTTTGCTCCTGCTTTTCAGAACCATTTATTAGTTATTACACTGAATTTTATAAAACCATTTCTGAAGTACCTAAGATTCTTAAGCATTGAAAAATGAAGGTATGAACATATGACTGAGTTCATTCAGTCCATTCAGAAGCCCAGGCATTGGTAAATTAACTGATGTTATGGTGAAGTAATTTTTTTCAGTTAATCCACAGTACTTTGTGGATCATCTTCACAATTATTACTGCACAGAGTAGATGTTCTCAAACAAAGAGAAATAGAAAATACAGATAATAAATTTATTTCTGTCTGTCTCCTTTATAAAGGCCTAGAAAGTAGTGTACATTTTACAAAAAAAATGTGATTGTTATTTAAATTATTACATAGTACTGATGTGTATTTGATTGTCTATGAACCATACACAAAGAAGTGTATGTTTTTTTTCAGTATTCAATACCTAAGAATCTGAAAAATGACATTCTACAAATTATGGGGAATCTCATGATGTGATTTAAAGTCTCTGTGGAAGAATTACTTATTTATTTATTTTTCAAAACTGAAAAACTAATTACTCAATTCAATCATTAATGTAAGATACACTTAGGAATAGAAGGGATAGGAGAAAGAACACTTGAGACTCCAGATGTGATTTGAATTCTATAGCTCTTGGGAAACAAAAACAAACTAAAGCCTTAAATATATATTCTACCAATATTTTTCTAGCCTCTGGCTTTAAGTAATTCTGTTTATTAGGTTTGCCCTGGTGCCATGAACTCACTAATTTTCCTTAGTAATTAAAACAAACTATCTCTTTCACGCAAGTTTCTTGAAAGTTATATCAATGGTTCATTTTGGTTTGAAGTCTATACATACCTCCTCCCATTACATAAAATTATTCCTGAGCATTAGAGCTAAAAAAACTTCCAATCATTCAAGTACAATAAATGCAGAGACATTTTTGCATCACTTTATTCTGGATGTTAGCCAAATTAACTGGTAATTCTAAAACCACACAAATGCCAATGCAAAGTAATTTGAAGTGACAACATCCCACTCCATATAGCAATCATTGCACAAGGTATTACAGTTTGTAAACCCAAGGTTGGTCTAGCATTTATTTTATTATTTTTTTTTTTAATTTAAAATTGATTAAATAAAACTTATTTACAGTTTACATGTGTGTACATACTTTCAAAACTCTCTTGGAATTTCAGCTCTATTCTGTGAGAGAGACAAGGGAAAGAATTACAGCTACTCCTAGGTTATATTGTCTCTCAGAAGCGGAATATCTTACAGAAGTAAACTGTAAAACCTTTAAAAAGCCAGAAGTACAACTGGTATTTTCACTAAAATACTAACTTGTAAAGAACATGAAATCGTAGTACTGTGTGATTTTTATTGCAATCATGAGTTAACAGAATTGTAACTGTTGTTTATTTTATTCCTCTTGAAGTTATATTTTCCAATTTGTTGACATCCTGATGACCAGATCGATAGATGTAATTCTGTGTGTGTATGTATGTTGCACATTATATTCCTGGCAGTTATGTAAAATATATTTTTAATAGCTGTTTTGTTGAATAGTATTTGATGGATTGGTGATTGCATTCTGGGAAATTATGAGTTCTGAAAAAGATCCCATGATAAAACAAATTTAGAAACCCCCTAACACACGTAATTTCATTTCTTTTTAAAAATGGTCAAATTAGGTGGATTTTTAAATAATAAAAAAAACCCTATATCCATATTGAATGAGATATCAATCAGTAAATAGCTAGTGATTCTTTCACCTCAAAATATTTTAGGAGCATAGTCAAATCAGTGAAAAATGTTTTTAAATCCTCTGTACCATAAACACAAAACCAGAAAATCAGTAATTTACTCAGTCTTCTTGAATCATGTATTTCCAGTGGAATTTGTATTTTTGTTTGGCTATAGTAGCTAATCCTGTATAAAAAATGCCAGTGGCAGCTCCCACTGGGTGGCAACAATCACCTGGAGGTTGTGGGGAGAGAAGGAGGTCCAGCTGCCTGGGCTTGCTGAGCTGTGCCAGACAACCTTACTTCAGGTAGGCCTTGAAGTAAGAAATTCTTAAAGTTATCTTGTTTATCGGGCAGCTTTCTCCTACCCTACCCATCTTCTCTGTGGAGCAGAGAAGACCTCAAGGCTTACTGGTTTAGAGAATAAGTGAAAATGAAGAATGCTTCTGTGGCCCAGAAGCCCTCTCAAGAGCATATACTTGCACAAATTAATGATTAATATGCTTGCACGGGTTATGCTTTCTGCTCGCAGTAGTGCTTATGTATTTTACATAACTAATTAAGCAAATTAAAGAAGCAGCCCTAGCAACAAGGATCAGAATCCTATTTCACCACTCTTATGTCAGTATCCTATATAGTAAGCTACGGAGTCATTTTCTCATTGCCTCCCTGTAGTTGCTATTGAATCCTTTTCTGTGCACCAGCAGTGGCGAGTGGAGAGCAGCTGAAGTCCGGAATAGTTGATTAATATTTCTGGGCAATTCAACTGTTTGAGTTCCCTCCAACTGAAGGTGGTAAAAAACTCCTTTTCTGAGCAGTTGTGTGCCTCCTGACCCTTACAAAGATTGCATATCTGCCTTTATATGGTCAGTAATGCCTTGTCCAGGCAAAAGAACTTTAAAGGCTCTCCGTAGTTTCTATACTGTCTATTCCTTAAACCTGTATTCAGCAAGAGTCAGAAAGTGAATTTTTGCCCTCAGCTACAGCAGCACAATTCTTGTATAAATCTAAAAAGTTCTCCAGATTATTCTAGATATACCACAATGTTATGTTTAATTGAAACTAACATACATTGCCATACATTGTAAGGAAATGATAGAAAGTATTTTAAAAATATTTGCAATTTTAAATATGCTTTTTATTTTCCCCATTAACTGTGTAATTGGCTAAACACAAATATTTTGAAAATGCATGTAATTTATTTGATTGACAGTAATGGCTTCTTTGGAATCAAACTAGTCAAGTGAATCAATACATACAGTGAATATATACATAATTTGGAAACTATTTAAGTAACTGGTGAAATTAAATAGCTGCATATATGCATACCAGCTGCACAAGAGGGGACTGCTAAAAATGTAGCAATCATCTTTCAGCAGGCATACTGTTTTCCGTAGTATGTTTCAATGTTTTTTTGCCCGGAATGCTTTTGAAAACTTATTCCTTTTTATCCTTTGGATTAGTAACTCAGCTATCAAAAACTGAAGAGGATAAGAAAGGTACGTGACAGACAAACCAAGACACCAAATTGTGAGAACAGTTCTAGGAACATATGTTAATTAATCTGTTGTTTCCTTGTTCCCACAACAGTCAACATATGTAGGGTGTGGTTCTGATGAAATCAGACTTAAACAGTACACAGAAAATATACTTATGCCACCTGAGTCTAATCTTATATGCATTGCTATGGAAGTCCTGTGTTTTGACTGGATTTGAAAGAAGAGAAGACCATATGGATGAACTCATGTTTTGTAAATAACGTGACACGAAGGAATTGATTATAATTCACTTTGTAGTAAAACTGATACGATGTTACTCATTTATTTATGCATGACATTTAACGTGGCTAATTTGGGCTTATTTTCTTTTTCTTGTCAAAAGAAGTATTTGATCCAGGAGAAAGATCATTCTTGTATATTTTCTTTGAAACTGCAACTCATGGATTTTCAGAGCTTTTAACAATCAAGTAGAAAGAATACCAACACAAGTGCCATGAGATGTAATCTCTGTCCTTTCATGACTGACCAGCTAACCACAACAACTGAAAAAGTCACAGAGGAAACAAGCAAGGATGGTGTGCTCATGAAGATCAGAAAAGAATGTACAGCTATTGTAAAAGAAGATGAACATTTCTCAGTATCAAAGGGACCAGAAGCTAGACTTAGTCATAAATAAACAGCTGTATCAGTGGAGTGGGTCAATTAGCTATGTTAATGCTCTTCCTAAAATAATCAATAGGAAGTACTATCTTCCTGATCCAACCAGATGAACATGGGGGAAGTGTTTATGTGGCTCAGCCCAACACAGAGTATAAAAATCAAGCAACAAACAGATTTAACTTTGAAGACAGCAAATGCTTGAGCTTGCTTCAACCCCTGAATTCCTTTCCAGTGACTGAGAATGCCTGTTGTTGTGACAGTGAGCATGTAGAGACTGGTAATGGGAATTATGTTTGCATTGCGATCCAAACATGTATTGAAATTGCTATATTGCATTTGTGTTGTGAATTCACTATACTGCTGTGTCACTTTTCTCGATAAAAATCCTATGTAATGTCCATTATCTTCAAATAAGTAAATTTAGTATTAAAACATTAGATCTTCCTTGTTTGGGAAATCTAAAAGAACCAGAGTATTGAACTCTGACACCCAATAGTTTATATTTGTGAAATATACCCAGTATTTATGATATTATCTCGTTTTTAAAATAATTGTTTTATTAACATCATCATTGATTGTGTTGAAGGAAATGTAAGAATTACAGCAAAAATATTGATATCAATATCAATATCAATAAATAAAAGTTAAATCACTATGTTGACATAAATAAAATATTTACTTAAGCCTAAATTTAAAGCATGTGTTTAAAAGTCTCATCTGAATGCAGAATTATTAATTTATTTTTCCAGATCTTGTTTAAGTATTGTAAGATTGTATGTTTGCACTGTAAGCAGAAAGAGCATTTTCCGGAAGGATTTTATGTACAAAATTGTCAATGTTCAGGTTAGGTGCATTTCAAGATAACTTTGGCTTCTTCTGCACAGCAATTGTTGATTTGCTGAAATAAGTTTTCTGAACTCCTTATACAATCAACAGGAAGGTGCAATTCTAAAGAAAATGTTATCCAGATTAAGGTCACTGTGTAAACTAGGCCAATAGATTCAAATTTCTTATAATCTTCAACGTGTACTGACATGTCTACCTACCCAGAACATACAGGTTCTTGGATTTATGCAGTTCCTTGAAATTTTAGAGCTATATTTTCTACTGTCCTAATTAACTTTATCTTCACTTGTTCCTTTATTACATGCAGCCGGCTGAATCAGAACTCTTACAGCAAGATAACATCTCTAGTATCTAGTATGACCTCCTCTGAAACATCAGCATATAATTTTACCATGCATGTAGTTCTATAACATGGAGGCTAAGAATATTCTGTTTTCATAGTAGTGACCTACAACAGATGATGCAGAATGACTTGCATACCTAGACAAGTTGACCCAAAATTACTTTATATTCACTATTAGTGTATAAGATATAATAGATAATATATGTTATATTTAGTACATATATATCTGTATGTATGTAAATACACACATATCTATTTCAATAAATAGATATCTATTTCAATAAATATAGATATATTTCCAGCAGAATACTTCAGTAGTTTTATTTTTTTTCAACTACAAAAACTGCGCAATAATTTAATGTAATTTCATGTTGGTTAGCAATATGACTTCATAAGTATGTGAAGGAAGGAAACAACCAGCATACTGAATAAAAATTGTTATGTAAAATGTCCTTCTCTTTGGTGTCTGTGACTACGTAACTAAATAAATTACAAAGCACAGAAATTTCTTTCTTCATGTTAAGGGTGTGTTTTCCTTCCTCTTAAAAAAGAATATATAAAAGAATATTTTTTTTCCACTAAATAACCACATTTGGCAAAACACCAGAACATTTGATTGTTTGTTGGTTTTTTGTTTGTTTGTTTTGTTGTTTGTTTGTTTTTTCCTGTGAGTGACTTTCTATGATGAAAGTGTAATTTCTTCTTTCATTTAAATGATGACATATTCTGATATTTATCTCACTTTGTGTTTAAATTCCCCTTTCATTTTGAAATTTCCCACTTCTTAAAAGTTAAAAATCATTTACAAGTTCAAAATAAAACAAACATTTTTGTCAGAATAAAACAATTTGTTCTGCTCTGAAAGCATTTGTCTGATTTTTCTATTAACTGAAAATGGTGGGTTATTTCAGTTAATATTTTTATATTTGTTCTTACAATTGAAAATGAATTTTAAAATCAGTTGTCTCCTAATCTTTTTTTAGTATATCATATATTTTTCCTTGTTTTTATGTCTGTTTAGATGGAATTTAGTGAAACACTGGGGCTGGTTTTTAATCTCTGCAACTGGCATAAGACTAGATTATTCTTGCTTTGCAGACAGGAAGGTTGAAAAGGAGAAGCTGTGGAAAACTTCTTGAAATCTTTTTTTACATTTCCATTTTTCTTCAGCAAACAAAGCTTGTACAAAGTACTGTGAAGTTGTATGTGAAGCTGGAATTAGTATTTGAATAACTTTAGAATAGTCCTATGGTTTTCAAGTCAAAGCATGCATGCAATTTTGCTGAAGAATATCTGTACAATTTAAGATTTATATATACTAGGGTTTACCTGAATAATTTTGAAAAGCATTTTTGTTTTGCATCTATCTATAATATGCTTGCTTGCACACATAGGAAAACTTAAAAGGAAAAAGATTATGTAATTGTACTTCATATATCTCAGCTTCTAAGCAGCTATTTTAATTTGGTGGATATTTATAGTGCTTAATTTTAGGCAACTAATTTAAGTGCTCAGATTAGGATCTTAGTCTTCCCCTGTAATCAGAGAAGACAGATGTGAACCTTTCCAAAGGCTGATTCATAGTAAAAGCAAAACTGAATTATTCAGGCAACACTGTTGAACTACTGATACTTTCCTAACAGCGCACATGCCGTATCGACTAATAAGCACCTTTAGTGCTACATATTTTTTGTGTCCATCTAGGAAATCATGACTTGGTGCTCAGGGGGTGAAAGAACTCTAAATTCATATTTCTTTCAAGGAGAGTAAGTTCTAAGACAGAAAGCACCATTTGTAGATGCAATATCATTTTCCAAAGATCCCTGTGGATGGTTGGTAGAAGGTGTGCCTTGTGAAGTCTATCTACCAAATTATTCAGATAATTTTCTTCATGTGTATCCTCTTATTTGTGAGAGGAAAAACATAGTAGGGTATAGAAACAAGACATATTTTTAAAATTTCTTCTACTTCCTGTTCAGAGAACTTAGTAATGTAACACATGCACAGGCACACAGAATAATAATGTTCTATTCCCTTCAGTACTCTTTAATATAGCATTTGCCTTAAAATTAGTGGTATTGCTAGAACTTTATGAATATTTTTTTCTGTTTTTCTTACCCCTATTTAATAATATATTATTATCCTATTCCTCTTGTTGACATCTGTTAATTTCATTTGGCTGTGTAATGTGATTACATTTACCCAATTTCTTAATGATTACATTGTGAATAATTAATACTTTTATATTCTGTTTCATTGCCAGGAAAACATTTATCTAAATTACACAGAAAACCTTTTCATGGAATCAGCTGAACACATTACTGTTTCCTCTTTTTAAATTAATCTTAGCTGTTAATTTAAAAAGTTACTTCTGGAAGATTCTATTATTTCAGCAGTGCCTTTATTAAGCCCTCTTGTGCTGAGAATTGTCCAGATAAGAACACAGTCTCTGTCCTAAGTTGTTTTCATGCAGCTGAAAATAATAATAATAATAATAATAATAATAATAATAATAATAATAATAATAATAATAATAATAATGATGCAACTAAAATTACAGGACTTGCAGGCTTAAGCCTTTTCGTGCATAACTGTGCAGTCAGCACTGAATGTCCTTGTCAGTCTATGGTTTTTATTTTTTGTATTAATATGTTTATTCTAAATTGATGGTCAAGTCTTGAAGAATTTGTTTCTTAAAAATCTTGAGTGAAATTTTCTGTAGTTACTAACGATGTTACATCTCCCGTTCACCTCTAATATTTACATGTTTCTCTTTAGGGAGAAGGGACTGCTTTCAACAGTCACAGTTAGTTGTTTCCTGAGAAATTAATACGTAGAAAAGATTGAAGTTGATCCCAAGATGCCAGGTACCAGCGATGCATCCATATTTCTGAGAATCATTAGTCGGATTCAGTTGCTAGTATCTGAGTAATTTATAGCTTTGGTAGGGCTGCCTCAGTGGTCAGAGTAATAGAAATACAAATTCTGTTTATATTCATTTGTTAGAATATGAAGTACAATTTAATCAGTTAAAATGCAAGAGCTCATTTTGTTTTCTGGACTGTGAAAGCCCTGAAAATTTATATAGACACTGGTAACTTGGCAGGCCACTACTATAATGGGATGAATTGTCCATATAGATACGAAAAATCACAGCCTGATAAATTTCATAATTGCAAAGTGGCACTGAGGAAACAATGTAAATTAGTAAACCTATAATCTCTGAATCTATTTCTAGAAAAGATACATTTGTTTGCTATTCAATATCTACCTCAGTATTACTGAGTTCATACCTAAACTGCAACAACCACTAATGGAGATTCTGTAGGTATAATCTGCGCTTATTTTCAGCAAATCTACCAGAAAAGCCCACTGCCATCTTGGAGTACACTTTGCAATCAGTTTTACTGTTGTTATTAATGTGTTACCTGAAGACGCTTTCCATCGCCCCAGCTACCACAGAAATATGTTCTTCTTGAGTCAAAAAAACCCCAGGATTCTGAAATAAATCAACAAAATTATAACTATATTTGACATCCAAATTAAGATAGACTATTTAATGGAGCACTGTTAAAAAGACTGAGATAAATTAAATAAATAAATAAAAAAGGAACAAATTAAGATAAAATAAAAGACTCTGGAGGTTTGAGATTAAGAATATTAAATATAGAATGAATGGTATTTTTCAGTTGCCATGATGGTATAAAAAAGCTAACTGGGACAAAGGCTGTAGTATAAGTAATAGTTTTTCCTACGATTTGCCTATTGTTGAACTGTGGCCAAGTAACATTTGAATGAGGCTCTATCTATAGTCACCACAGGAAAAGAATGACAACAGAATGGAGGGAGGAGAAATATAAACTTTAAGGATCCAGACTGGAGTGCTAGAGTTGAGATTACACCAGCTGCCCAGGCTAGAATATCATGCAGAAAACTTTCCCTTTTCTAAAATGATTTAGTGTTACACAACTGGAATACAATTATGGTAGTAATGACCTTTTATCTTACAAAGATGCAAAAGGAAATAATGAGTAGAATAAAGCTTCACTGTCAATGTAATAGGGGTAGAACCTGTTCCTGGTGCCTTCAAGTGCTTTGCTAAAGCATTTGAAGTAGAAATATGGGCAGATACAACCCCCCTATTTGGTAGGTAATAAAGATGGATGATCCTCATGTGAGGAGTAGATTTGTTTAAACAAATAATGGCAAACAAATTATTTTCTGTCTTGTGTTGACATAGTTGAAATTGTTAATGCTTCCAGTCTTCCCTGAAACAATATGACTTCTGGAACTGACTTTCCTTTGATTCTTCCTAAGTGGCACAATATAGTGTTAAATCTCCAAACATATGGTGGAATACTGAGTGATAAACTCCCACTGAAGGCCTCAGGCCACTAAGAAAAGTTTCAGATAAATTGCTTATCTCAGCTGCACTTCCAAGCCTTTAAGAGGTTCACCCATTTCTAATTTACCATGAGAGTTGTGGGAAATAATCATTGCTGCTGGCAAAACTCATGACAGTCATGTTTTGCCAGGGAAAACAAAGCCTTTGTGGGTGAGGGGGCTAGGAAAAAAAAACAAAAAAAAACAAAAAAAAAACCCCATTTGAACAGAATATGGAATTAATTCTAAGAACCATAGTTTTATGAGGTGAAGACACTTGTTTGCTATTCTAGATGGAACAAACCTGTTATATTTTGTTATTGTCTTAATGTTTTTGTGTGTATACCTGATGCTATGGTACTTGAAAATGTGTCTTTGATTTTAATATAAACTTACTAAAATTTTCACTGCATTTAGTAGGTGATTAAAAGGTTTTTTCCTCTGCTCTGAAACAAATAATTGTTGTATAATTTACCTCATCTCAATCCAGCGTAGTTAATGTTCATTAACCTTGAGTTTTGAGGCAGACTTTCATGTTTCTCTCATCTTGTCCAAATAAAAAGATACAGAAATAGTCACTTATACTTTGCTGATTTCTCATTTTCTTCTTTTTAAATCATTATCATAGAGTGATATTCCCCCTGTATTCATAACAGATTGAGAAAGAAAACTGAAATGTTCCTACTTGATATCTCTAAAAATAACATGTTGCGTTCAAAATGCAACTCTGCCAGAACAGCTTTCAGGCTTCAAAGTAAAAAACCTCCATAACAGAGAATTTGGGGATTCAGACTGTTAAGTCTGCCTCTCCAGCAGCTCCAGCCCAAGACTCCCTCCTGATTAGCTGCTTGACCCCAGGCTGGTACCTGGGGTATCTTCCCACACTGAGAAATGCAGTTGCTGCTTTACCATTTGCAGAGGGGATAGAACAGAAATAAAATAGTTAAGAAAAAGGATTTATATAATAAAAAGTTAGTATAGTGCATAGTGATCAGGTGCACGGCTGAGACAGCCAAGTGTAATAACTGGCCCTATTTATGTGCAACTGGCTCTTTTTATCCCTTTTCCTCTCACATATTTTCCTCCATGATTTCATATGATGCCCCCTTTTCCCCATCTTTTGCCCTTTTCCTAAGCATCCCAGAGTAAATTTCATACATTCCCACAGACTCCACTCAAGTAAACCCTTAAACTCTTGCTATTCTTGTTTCCTCACACCAGATACAATGTTCAAGGTGACAATCTTCAGAGCTATGCTTGAGCATTTCCTTTATGGCTCATCCATCAGTGGGTGAAGAGTTCTGATCTTCATTATAGTCACTGTTATAATTTCTTGTTAGGTTGTGTATGCATATGTTTAATTATCACTTTCTTTGTTATTAATATCTCTTGTACCAAATAGTCCTTATCCAAGTAACTTAAACAAGCATGTGGCCTCACTTTCCACATCTCCTTACACAGAATGTAAACATTATTTTGTAAGCTAGCAAAATAAGACAAAATTCTTAATCAAAAATGCTGTTCCGATTTCCTGTCTCCAAGTTCATGAGTAGGTCACTCAGCTGGTTAGTAAATTCTGTGATTAAAGGTGATTCCCTTATTTTTCTTATTTCTTTTGGTTATTTAAAGACTTTTTAAATAGGCATAATAAAAACCAGAGCTTTTGATTCATGTGATTTTTTCTTTTACCCTCTAAATCTTTTTCTGCCATTGTCAATTTTTTATTATAATTAAAAATATAATCCAGTTATATATATGAAATATGCACTCTCTATAACTCTTTAATGGTATTACATTTCTTGAAATTCATGTAGGTCAGTGTATTGATGGTAGTAGCTACAAGGACCTGTTGGGATTGCCATTCTTCCATTTACAACATTCAGTCCATTCTCCAGTAAAACTAGAACGCTGTGACATCCAGGAAGTTGTTAAACCCTGACAAGTTGAACTCAGCACTTGGAGATGGAAAAGCTGAACAGTGTATCTGATCGAGTATATGATCTTACTTTCTTAATTTGTAAAAAAATGCTTATATTTTTCTCACACATCCAGACACAGCAAGGTCCTTATTTTTTCCTTTTTTTTTTTTTAATATGCATTTATTTGAATCATTTGAAACATTATTTTCTCCTTTCCAATATCATGTGCTGCTTTGCTTGACTGCTACACTACATGCTCTCAAATTAAATTATTTTAATGAGACACTTTTACATAATTGTTGAAATGTTTTGGTCTTCCGCGGTCTAATGTTATCCTGTTATGACAGAGTGATCCTCATTACTTGTTAGCTTGAGAAACTGCTGGGGAATTTCTCTTATTACTGATGAGAGAGGCCATGACATAATGTTCTCAAAAGCACTGTAAACTCATGGAATTTGAAATATTTACATAAGCCTCCTCCTCCTTCTTAAATATACATTAAAAAAAAAAAAAAAAAGAATCTTTCAGGATAGCTGAAGCATGCAGGAAATTTTAATCCCTGGATCCTGTTTCATACATATATTATAAATATCTTGTCTCATAGTTTGAAATAATTTTGGAGTGTAAAATATAATAGCCAAAGCCGTAAAATATTTCCACTGGATATATGGAAAATATGAACTCACTGTGGAGCTAGTTACTTAGGAATGCAGAAATGTTTGAAGGAGACAGCTGTTGGTTTCAACTTTTTAATCATTAATTCTTGATTTGTTAAAAAGTTGTCATATATACTTTTTTTTTTTGGTGATTTTCAATTTCATTTTTGCGACAGATTCTTTTTAGAATACATATGTATATATGAAAAAAATAAAAACAAACCAACCTCATTTTAAGGAGCAGAACCCATTTTCTATCCATTTCTACCAAGTTAGGTTGCAAATGACACCATAGCAAGGTTAAGTGTAGGCTATAGAGGGAGTTTCATAAGATAGAAGGAAGATTGTTGATGGGAATAGCATAAGTGTGACAAAGTAAGAGAAACAGTGAGACCCTTTCCAAGTTTTGGAGCAGTGCAATGTGCTACATTAGAGGTGACAGCAGATTGCTCAGATGTCACAGGCATTTTCCTCAGGGAGTCAATGTACTATCTGACTCCAAAAACAGGTGACTCCATTCCTTACTGCTTATACATCTTCTCTTTTTTTTTCTGCTTGTCTCTGCAGCTACTCTTTGGCATGCAGTAGGCAATGAATTTATTAGACTGTACAGCAGCCAGAAGTGGACAGAAGACAGAGAAGAGGGATTATAGACTAGAAGCTAAGCATAATTTTTTTTCACCTACCCTTTTTTTTCCCCCTATCAGTTCTACGTTGTCTTGTCAGGACTGGGAATTTGTTCTGGGCATTAGGAGAAGTTGAAAGAGAAGGGCAAGAAGCAATCAGAGCCAGGCAAACAGGCAGCATGACCATTACAGCAAGCAGCTGCAGGTTTTGCTCCATCCTGAAAGTCTTGGGCTGTTTGAGGAAGACGGTGCCTGTGTGAGCTACTTGCTGACAGAGTTAAAGTGAATTGTATCATCCTAAGAATGACAATAGCTTTGCAAAGATGCCTTCAGCAAACCTGCAGATCAACATGTTTGCATAAATATTGCTTAAGCTTCAGCTTTATGTCCAGCAGATGCTGACATCCTTAATCTGGGCATGGCTGTCACATCCCGCCCAGAGGTATGAGTGGGGGAGAGAAGTGACTCAGGTTCGTGGGTCCCCTTGGTTGGAAAACAGTTCACACAATACTTAAGGTCTGTAAACAAAAGGCTTTTATTTTGCAGGTTGGCCTAATTAACAAATGATTTGTTTCAGAAGGATTTACATTATTGTAGGTTCAGTTGGTAAACATAAAAAGTTTGCGGCATATATAGGGCTGTAAATCTTATGTTACTATATACTTATAAAAAGGAAAGCAAGAGAATAGAAGTGTAGGAAAGAGAGAAAGAAAGAGAGAAAGAGAAAGAGAAAGAGAAAGAGAAAGAGAAAGAGAAAGAGAAAGAGAAAGAGAAAGAGAAAGAGAAAGAGAAAGAGAAAGAGAAAGAGAGAAAGAGAAAACACGAAAGAAGGAAAGAAGGAAAAAGAAAAGGAAGAAAGGAAGGAAGGAAGGAAGGAAGGAAGGAAGGAAGGAAGGAAGGAAGGAAGGAAGGAAGGAAGGAAGGAAGGAAGGAAGGAAGGAAGGAAGGAAGGAAGGAAGGAAGGAAGGAAGGAAGGAATATTTCACCACCCTTACAGCTCCGCTTTATGTGTGATGGAGTTTGTAGTCTCGGATCCAGAGATGTACGACGTCCCCCAGTGTCTTGTTCAGTTCATATGGTAAGACTGGTGGGCAGAGTGGTCCTCAGGATGGTGGGTGGGCACAACGAGTGCTTGCACAAGGTGAGCTTTTATAGCCCTCTGGGTCACCCACTTGCATAATTTTTATTCTCTTGTGGAGGTGTTATTGCAAAAGATAGAAAAGTTGGGGGCGGGGGGGTGATTGAGAAAGATTGACAAGTCTCGGACCATCTTGAAGTGTCTCAGCTTTTCCCTTAGTGCCATTCTGGGCCTATCAGAAGACTGTGTGCTCTCCAACATGCTCCTCACCTCCTGTATCAGCCAGCCGGCCTTTGTCTGTGCCTCATTAACTTGTAGTTGGTATGCAAATCGCAATTCATCTTATACTGAATCTCCCATCTCCTGCAGCTGGATGAGCTGGTTTTGCCACAATCTTTGAGACATTATCCTTGTATGTCTCTGACAATGGCTTCTTCCAAGTTAGAACAGCTAAGCAAAACAATGCAATGGAACAGCAATAATAGCAGTAAAATTATTACGAAAACTTGCTTATCATGTCTGGATTCCTCTCTAATTAGTGAAATGAAAGTTACCCCTGGTAAAAAACAAAGAAACAAACAACAAACAAACAAACAAAACACACAACAACAAAAAAAAACCTGTGCTCCTTACTCAGTTATGTATTCTGTCAACTAGAGCAGTATTTTGCATCTGCACTAAGCTTTGGATCTATGTCAAGGGTTAAGATTGCGGGGTGACAATCAAACCCTGGCAGATGTATTGTTAACCTCCTCTCCCCCCCCACTTCCCCTTTTCTGCCCCTCCCTCTCCCCCCTTCCCACTCAGGACAGGCGATCGGGAGGAAAAGAAGAACAGAGAGAAGAGAGTTGGAAAAATTAAAGATGTTTTACTAATGCTACTAATAAGAATAGAGAAAATAATACAAAATATACAAAACCAATCTTGAAAGTCTCAGCAACTGCAGAGCCGGCACCCAAAGTCCTGGATTAGACTCTGCAGCCAACTGGAGCTGGATTCAGTCTCTCACTAGGCCTCAGTTCACAAGGACAATTAGCAAGGTCCTCTTGTAATGTCGGCCATAAGCAGAAGGGAAAAAAGGGGCGAGATCTTCGTGGTCTCCCACTTTTATATGAAGTATTCACATGAATGGAGTGTTATACACAGTTGGTCAGTTTCTTAGTCACTTGTTTCTCATCGCCCCTCTCGTGAGATGTCCATCCATGCTTATCAATAAGTTTGCATTCCATTGCTAGGTTTACCAAAACATGTGTCTGGTTCTCCAGGAAAATGCAGTTAATATGAAGGCTTTAGCTGACAGGCAAAATTCACTGAAAGAGAAACTTGTTTTTTAATAAAAACAGGACAATCTACTAAAACCTACCACATCTCTGCAAGTGCTGTGAGGATGGGATGCTTTGACCTGTGGCAAGTTAGAACTGATATAAATTTTGTGATAACCTTTGCCTCACACAGTTAAACAAGGCATTGGTGGAAGAAGAATTACCAGCCACCACACCACCACCTTTTGTCAGTGAATCAGAAGTATCTGATGTGATACTGCTGAGGGTAAGGAACTACTACAATTCCTTCTGACTTCAGAGCCATGAAACACACTCTCATTGAAAACCGTCCTCACCCCCTGGCTTGCCTTTTCTCTCCACCATGACCATTTTTGGTAAAGCACTTCTTGTTTTCTTCCTAAAAGTTCCGTTCAACTAATCATTTATGTCAGTCTCATGCCCCATGATGGGGCAGATTGTACACTCAGTCAGTTTGCTGATGATACAAAACAGGGAGGAGTGGCTGATATGCCAGAGGACAGTGCTGACATCAAGAGAGACTTCAATAGGCCGGAGAAATGGGCTGACAGGAAACTCATGATGTTCCACAAGGGGACTTGCAGTTCTGTACCTGGGGAGAAACAACCCTATGCACCAGTATATACTGGGCGTCTACTGCCTGGAAAGCTTGGCAGAAAAGGACCTGGGGGTCCTGTTGGACACCAAGTTCAACAAAAGCCAACAATGAACCTTTGCAATAAACGTGACTAATGGTATCTAGAGGTTCATAAGGAGGAGTGTTTCAAGCAGGCTTCCTCTCTATTCAGCACTCCTGAGGCTATATCTGGAGTCCTGTGTCTGGTTCTGGGCTTCCCAGTACAAGGGTGACATGGACATACTTAGAGAGGATCCAAAAAAGGGTCACTAAGGTGACTGAGAGTCTGGAGCATCTCTCCTTTGAGGAAAGGCTGAGAGAGTTGGGACTGTGTACCCTAGAAAAGAGAAGACTCAGGAGGGATCTTATTAATTTATACAAATACCTGAAGGAGGGTACAAAGATGGAGCCAGGCTCTTTTCAGTAATTCCTAGTGACAGGACAAGAGGCAATGGGTGCAAAATGAAATACAGGAAGCTCCCTCTGAATATCAGCTTCTCCTGCAAGCTTTTCTGAGAGATCAGAGATCATAAAAACAATTTCTCATCTTTCTTGAAATGAGTGGAGAAGCTCCAGTTGACTACTTTAGATTACAACTTTCACTCTATTTCACTCTATGTTTTATTTTGAGATACTTCAGTGGCAATGTTAACAAAACACAGGGCAACCTTTGAATTGAATTATATAATTCAGATATTTTTTTCAGAAAAAAAGAAAAAGAAAATTCTATAAATCTATAAATACTTTTTTACTGACTGTGCACCGATGGCATGGGATTCCCAGAAAGGTTTTGGAATCTCCCTCCTTGGAGATATTGAAAAGCTGTCTCAACATGATCCTGTGCAACAGCCCTAGGTGGTCCTGGTTGATCAGGGGAGGTTGGACCATATGGCCTCCAGAGGTCCCTTCCAACCTCTGTGATTCTGTGATTCTGTGATTCTGTGAATTCAGACTCTCTGGATTAGTAGAGGACTTCTGATAACTCAGCAAAAGAGTATTTTCCTCTTTATTTTGAGGCAATATTAAAAACAGCTGGCATTTAGGCTAGAATTTGAAGATTGTATAGAGAGGACTAGCTGCACGACTGTCATGGTCCATTTGGTGATGGACTCATGATGATTTGTTTACCTTGATCTCAAAGCGCAAAATTAAGGCAACCAAAATGCCAAGGGGTTAGAATTCAGTGAAACAATGTTACTTTATTATTTTCCCAGTAAAGTGGCATGTGCTAGCGAGAGAGTAGAGAAAAAGGGAAAAGGAAAAAGAAAAAGGGAAAGAAAAAGAAAAATGTGGGAATGAGGAACGCTTTACCACCAGACGAGTTCCAGAGGCGTCCCTCTCGTCTCCAGTCCCGTAGAGTCCTGCTGGTCCTCCGTTGTGGTTCAGGATCCTCTGGTGGTAAGATCTTAACGATGTCTGGTCAGCAACCATCTTTTATGCTTCTTCACCCCGTCTTGCTCCCATTGTTTGAGGCCAGACTCCGCCTTAGATTCACAACCCAGGCTTAAACTGCGCGGGATGAAAAAGTCCTTATTTTTATGTCATAACAGTATACTTTCAGAATGAAGATACGGATATTCTAATTATAGAGAAGGACATTTAAATATTATAGAAGCACAAATCAAAAAGATCTCCAGTTTCTTAGAGATACAGGAGTTTAAGGGAAAAAATAACATTTGAAGGGAGGTAGACAAGTGCAGTGAAGCTGGTCAACAGCATTGATCAGTACAATAAAGAAAATTTTTCAGTGAGTATATTGAACTTCTGTGCAAATAACAAACAGAATAGCCACACATAATGTTTTTGAAGTGTTGTTTCTATTGCAATTCAGTCTGATGTATTATCATGTCTGTGACTCATGGGATGCGTAGTAACATATTACAAGACATTTATTTATTCTGATATGCTTCTGTAGGCTGAAGCCTACTTTTAAAATTGTAAACATTAAAGATGTGCAGTTTTCTAAAATAAATAAGGATTTTTAGGTTATGAAAAATGAATGCAAAGTGTTAAAATCTCTTTTGTAGATGCTAAGAGTGAGCTTCTTTGAAAAACAAATAATTCTTTTTTAGTATACTTCATATTCAGCTTCATTTCAGTAATTAAGCTGTTTATTCTATTTGTACAGAGGCTAGAATAAACTATCAAGTTCAGAAAATCAAGTTTGTGCTTGCAATGAGAGAAAGTTTTTGTTGGTGTTATAAAGTTTACTTATAAAAAAGGTTATTCAGAGAAAGTAATATTCATCCTTATTATTTGGATGCGAAACATGTTTTTTCAAATAAACCTAGTTGCAGTAGATCTTCTAAAATCTGATGTCTGATCTGGTTTATGAAGCAGTACAGCTACATTCATCCACTTGTTCTTTCTTCTTAGAAGGTAGTATTATGCAAAAGAAACTCAGCTCAAATGCCTGCCTCTATTATAGAGTTAATTCATAGTGCAGGTTTACTGCCAATGGAAGATTTAGTTGACTGATACATTTCCATAAAAGGCAAAATAAGAAGAAAAGAACAAAGCAAGCATACATTCTTTTTTGCTTAATCTTCATGTATTTGCTTAATCTTCATGTATGCTGCATTCCAATGGTCTTTTTCAGACAGAGAGAAGTAGAGAAATCTGCATAGTAATTTCAGTTTGATTTATAATTGAGGTTTAGAGTAGATCTCTGTGTCATCCTCGGCACTCACTTTGGGTTGAACTTACCAAGAAGACACACTTCAGGTGTTTGCCTGGTTCCTGAAGCACTAATGCATGTTCAGTTCAAAGTAAAACTGCTTTAAAATATTTGTTGTCTGGACATCACTTCCTCAGTAGCAGCTGTTTCACTATGCAAACTCAGTTCTATGTATCTGCATTACTTGCTAATGTAGACATATTCATGGAGTCGAATTTAGTTTGGGCACACAGAGTAACTGTACATATGCAACATGCAGAACACAGATGGCAATTAATATGAACAAATTATGCCACACTGTACACACTATAAGGATGTCAGACAGCTTATGGATATCTACAACATGTATCTGTCTCCTGTGGATATTGAACAACTGTCCAAACAGACAGAGCCATTTCCCCAGCTGGGATGGGAGGACTAATTAAGTAGTCAATGTTTTTAACTTTTGGCAAGAGACTTCCTTATCAGAGAAATGGACACACATAAATAAAAGTCTGTCAACTACTGTCATAGAATCATAAAATGGTTTTGGTTGGAAAGGACCTTAAAGATCATCTAATTCCAACTCTGCTAGCATGTGCAGGGACACCTTCCACTGAATCAGATAGCTCAAAGCCCCATCCAACCTGGCCTTGAACACTTCCAGGGATGGGGCATGCACAACTTCTCTAAGAAAACTGCTCTAGTGCCTCACCAGTCTCATGGTGACTAATTTCTTCCTTATATCTAATCTAAAGCTACCCTCTTCCAGTTTGAAGCCATTAGCTTTTGTCTTATCACTACACGTCCTCATAAAAAGTCCCTCTCCATCTTTCTTGTAGGTCCCCTTTAGGCACCGGAAGGCTGCCATGAGGTGTCCTCAGAGCCTTCTCTTCTCCAGGCTGAACAACACCAACTCTCTCAGACTGTCTTCATAGGAGAGTTGTTTCAGCCCTCTGATCATCTTCAGGGCCCTAATCTGCACTTACTTAAGTAATTTAGTGCTTAAGTAAAAGTCTTAGTTTCTCTGTGAATGTTCGACCCTGGATTTAGGCTTGATTTAGAAATGGTAAAGGCTACAGAAGTAGTGATGGGTTATGGAGTGAAAGCAATGGGCAGACATTTTGCAAAACCTTACTGTGCGTTAAGCTACAGTGCTTCTTCTACAGACTAGTCCAGTTTGGTATCTAACTAGGGCTTGAATGAATCTGAGAGGTCAACATCAGATGTGAGAGGCTTGCCCTTTTGAAAATGCAAGTTGAAGATAAATAAAAAGCATGTATAATACACTACAGAAAATATGGCAAAGATTTTCAGCAAATTTGAGATCTTAATTGATTATTATTCTTGCACATTAGTTTTGCACATTCTTGGAAACTTTGCTTAACTTTGTCCCATGTCTTTGATTCCACCAATCAGATATCCCACAAGTGGACCTTTGTACTTTACCAAAAATATAATGTACTATGTGGGATACAATGTATCAATCCTATGAAGAGGAGATCTCCATGTGAAGATGAGATAACATGTCCTGTTACTGCAAGAGACTGGGAACCAGAAAGACCTTAAAGCTCTTCATAACACCAAAATAATGAAGTAATTTCAGCATATAGGAAAACAGTTAATCTGTAAAAGTAAATATCCCAAGTCTTCTAGTTTGTGTGAGAACTGCACTTAAATCTATTTTTAGTAGCAACAGCTATTATCAGTTTAAATGAACAATCTAAAACTGCTAAATGAATTAGGTAGTAAATGGATTATTTAACAGCTATTTTCATAGTGTCAGAGCACTGTCATGAGTCAATAATGATTTTTGCCTGAAAACTATGGATAAAAACACAAATAGTATTTGCGAGCTGACATTTTAAGTATTTAATGTTAATTGTCATTTAAAAATAATATCCTTATCAGCAGCACATAGCTATTTAGAACAATGGATGTTTTACTGCCTCTGTAGTTATATAACAACATTTTGGCCCTTGTAATACACTCTAAAATAAAGCAAGCTTTGGTCTGATCTTCTCAGAATCAGTGAATAACATACAAATGTGTTGGTAAATAAATACATTAAGCATAGTCACTATGTTATGTTTCTAACACATTCCTTTTTGCTGTCCAGATTTTTATTCATTATCTAGTGCCATACAAAATTATGAAACAAAGGAAAGACATATGTCTAGTATTTTTTTCCTTTATTTCATGAAATTATAATGCATGATTAACAGCACACACTGAGTTAGCAGAATTCATCTAGATACCTTTACTTTTATACATAGACCTAGTATGAGACAGTTGCCCACTGAAATTAGTAAACAGAAAAAGTAAGTACTTTTAGCATGCAAATCTGTAGAACTTGCTGTTTGAAACAGATCATATTAATTGTACTTTTGAAATAACTATTTCTTTTCATTATGCAAAACAGAATCTACATGTAACTGAAGCAATCTCCTAAAAATTATTGTAACTTTTGAAGTAAGGCCACTTGTGGCTTATACCTAAAGATGTTATTTATGATGTCGTTCATTATAATTTTGAGCAATGTCATGGTGGTATGCTGTTGACAAATGCATTAAAATCCAAGTAAAGTGAACTAAACAGAAGTAAGGCTAAGATTTGTTGCAATATGTTTTTGTTTTTGTTTTGGTTTGCTTTGTTTTTTTCTTTTTCACTTTAGAGCTACAAATTTTCTAACCTAAACTCTTAATTTCCTTTAGGGCAGGAAAGTCATTCCATTCTAAGGTAGACAGCCAGGATAAACAGAATTAAATAAGCTCTGTAAACGATTCTTCACCTCTTATAGAGGGAGCTTAAGCAAGTAGCTGACACTAGATACCTGCACTTTATGATACCTAAATTGGATAAGATGACTCTGCTGCTCCAGAGGCTGATTCCACAGAGTTAAATCAGTGCCACAACATATGAAGATGAAAGTTTAGCTAATAATCCCACAATCCTTTATATTTTGGGGAAATTAAGTGGATTATTTTGTCATTTTAGATATGTATTTTACATACATATATGATTATATTATACATATAAACACATATACACATGCATATATGGACATATTACATATGTTAATTTTTATAATATATCTGTATGCATGTACATGTAGTAAATGCAGCATATATAGTGTATGCATATAAATATATATGCAGTTATTATGTATAAATATATATAACATATATGTATAATATACATGTATACATACATAAATATACATATATATATATATACAGAGAGAGAAAAATTAAAAAGCCCCAGGAAATAGCTATACAATTCTTAACCAAAAACTGGACTTTTCTTGGAGACAGTTGTCCTCTGGCTTGCATAGTTTTCTCTGGTTTCATCAAGCAAGATAATTCATGAACTACTTTCTTGGAATAATTAATGAATAAACACAGATGTTACAGGAATGTGCATATTTTCTACTTCCACTGTACACAAAACTTGGATTTGCTTTTTGAACTTCACTAGGATGTTCTCAACACAGGACCTCAGAGAATAGGAAATATTCGTGTATAATGGAGGATAGACTTCACTGAAGCATAAAGCAGTCTTTCTCCTCGGCATAGCTTTCCCTGGAGACGTTCCTCAAGTGTGTCTACAGTCTCTTTATACTCTCCTTTACATTTCTGTAACTCTCACAAAAGCACAAGAAACATAATTCGTGAAATTCTAGTCTAGTACTGCTATGTTTAATGAACTGGTCTGTTTAATGACATGGGATGGTTCAAGATTCTTAGTTTCAGTTGTTGTATCAAATAAAATTTGTATAGACATATACTTTATCTCATTCTGGTAGATTCTATTTCTTTTTATTGTAGGCACTTTACTATTTGAATGGATAGTAAAATTCTGAAAAACCTCAGCATTTTGGTCCATATAATGACAGACTGCCTAAACTCTGTTTGGTTATGTAAGGAAATAATTTATTTTCCTTATTCATAAATTTAGTTGGAAGAAAATGGGTGTTTTACATATGAAAGCCGGGCACACATACAATTAAGTAGTTAAATCCAGGAGACTTTTGTGTCTTTTGGGTTAAGTATTTTTTTCAATGCCTTACATGTAGTATGAAAAACTACATCTGCAAAACTCTGAGAGCTAGGTTCCGTATCCTGTGAGAACTAAAATGTTATTTATGCAAAAACTATAGGTTAGTAAATGGAGAAAACCCTTACTGGATTTTCCAACATATGGACTGAATTGAAGTTTTCTGCTGAAGTTTCCTGCAAAACATGCCTAGACATCTTCAGCAGTGTTACTAAACACAATTTGTAGATTCCCTGGATTTACTGAGCTGCCTGTATATCTCCTGTCTAACTCTATTAACATGTAAATGCACTGAATTTCTGAATTTCTTATAACTTAGACTGGCAGGTGTCCAGTTCTCCACACATACATTAGTGTGCACTCTGTTCCCTCTGCTGTTTGAAACTAATATTCAGCCAGGGTATATAGTGTTCATCAAAAATTAGAAAAGGAAAGATAATTCTATATATGCTGGCATAGACATAATTATCGAGGCTTCATGAAACAGACATCCTAGAACTTATGTCCCATGAAAACTCAAAAATATTGACTAGTCTGTGCAGCTGTATGTTGATTGTGTTTCACTGACCTCAGTAAAAAAAAAAAAAAAAATGAAGGATTTCTAGTATTGAATAATCTTTATATAAAAAAGAGAGGGAACTGTAGATGTTAAGTTAAACCTTTTGGCCCCAGGTTCAGCCAACAGCTTCCTAATTCATAAATCAGCAGGCTACACATCGTCTTACCTATGTCTCCATTTAATGTAGAACCACTGTGAAGGCAAGAGGAAAGGTCTACAGGTTTGGAAAAAAGTGTAAGCAAGAAGGAAAATATGGAAATATAATTTAAAGGAAGTTCCTAGTTGCAGTAGTCAAACAGAATAAATATGCAAACTAGGCAGTATAAGTCTAAATATGCCTTTACAGTTTGATACCCAAGCCAGTGACAAAATCAAACCAGAAGCCTTAATTCCCTCCAGAATAGACAATGGATAGCAAGTCACCTGGAATGGAACACATAAAAGACAGGATATTACCTAAATGAGCCAAAGGACTGCACAAGAGCCTGAAACATCATCATCTGTGTAAGTTCAGAAACATATGTCAAGACTGTAGTTGAGGATTAGTCCAGGCAGAAGAGAGGCTGTCAGTCAATCCTTCAGTCTGAAATGCATCTAGTACTGTGGTTTTGACATTTCAGATGCCAACTCACTTAAAAAAATCTTTTGCCTTGCCTTGCCTTATAATTTTTAATCACTGTACAACTTATATTAGTACTGACCGATACTCAGAAAAGTAATTTTATGTTATTAGAGGGTGCTCTTCATAGGATCAAAAGCTCAAATGTGGCTTGCAAAGATGACAAATTTTGCTTTTGAATTAATTCGAGCTGTAAATTTTGATCTTTAGTTATCCTGCTGACAACAATGTCTATAGAATAGGGCAGTTCTTTCTTAAATATTTTTTCCTCAATAAAATAATAAAGGATTTCTCCTGTAATGACCTTCTTCTCAAATTCCAGATATGTAGCCCCTGATTACACATAGGCTTTAAAGACTGACTAACGACATTTTTAAATACTTGATGCCATAGTTTAGCCCTAGCCTCCCACCCCCCCCACCCCAATCTAGCAACTATAACCACATGATCGCCAGCTGCAGACAGCAGATCATGCCAAAACTTTCCCACTACCCCATCCCACCCCATCCTGCAGAGCAGCTCGATGGTCCTGGAGGACAAAAGAGCATCCTGGCTGCCCTGCCCCCAGCAGCAAGAGAGAGAACTTCCCATGTCAGCCTCCAGTTTTAAGCTGAACATGACCTTATATGGTATCAAATATCCCTTTAGCTAATTTTGGGTCAGTTGTCCTTGGCTGTGTTGTATCCTCAGCCTCCTGTGGAAATCAATCCTATCTGGGTCAACCCAGCACACTTGACTAACGTCTGTATCACACTTGTACAAAAAATACTGAGAACTTCGATCTTCATTAATGTGATAAAAGACAGTGTTACAAAATGCTAAATGCTACATGCTACATGCTAAATGCTAGAAATTTCAACATCCTTAAATAAAAGATTGATTATAGTAGCTGATATACTTACAAGTAAACCAGTCTTAGTCCAAGTCATGATCAGTGGGGTGTGTTAACTCTTCTAGCCCTTCCAGGTGCTGAATAGGGAAAATAAAGCTGTGGAATTGCAGTTAGCAGAAAAGGAACCAAGCAAAACAGCTGGTTTATATCCACACAGTAAAGCATAGCGCAGCATATTTTCTGTTTAGTGCAGCAAGTTATTCATAGCCCAAAGCATCTTTTAAATGTCAAAACATGGCTTCATTTTGAAAATTTAACAAAGTGATATTTCAGTGATATCACTGAAACATGGAACTCTTATGAATCTTTTAGAAAAGATAATAAAAACCCCATTATTCAGTCATTTCAAACCTTTTCAACTAAGGAGGCTGGGCATGTAAGCTAATGGATTAATTTTATCTTCTGTTTGTTAAGTGAAGGTCCAAATCCCAGCCACATTTATATTTATTGGTGAAGGAATGACTGAGAAGTACAGAATGAACTTATATAGCAACTAAACACCTACCTGTTCCACTCCAGGTGCTGTTAGTTTTATCTGATCTATTTGTGAAAACACACGATAACAAGCAACTCATAAACAATTGCAGCACACTCTTTTGTCTTCTTGGTAGTACAAAATAAAAGCCATGTAAATCAAATGATACACCACTTAGCAATCTACTGAAAGACTTCTGAAAACCTACGGGTATATGACTTAAATTAGATCTTTGATGACATGAAATAGTCCTGACACAATTCAGCCTCCTCTTTCAATACCTGACTTCTGGAAAAGGCTTGCATTGTGACACATCTTGAGGTTTATTCAGGTGAATAAAGCTTGGGAAATAAAAATCAAAATTAACTGTGTATACTGAAGTATAAGAAGTTTTCCGATCTCAGTATGAAATCTAAAGAAAAGAGTAAAAAATCTTCTGCCCAGGATATTACTTGAACAAAACTTCTGCCAACTTTATCTACTCTGAACTTCTGATTAATGTAGTTGTACAGAGGCATGGTGACCACATCATAAAGATGTAATCTAAGGCATTAATGATGTCTGAAAATATTCCATAAAAATTAAAGAGCTTTTTCTTCTAACCAGAGTTATACAGCATTTTCTGCTTCAGACTGATCATAACTTCAGCCATCAGAAATTAGAGTTGTGTATCACCAAACATACCTAATGGGAAATCCTTAACTTTGAAATCCATTCTTCTTTGAAAAGAGTTATTGAATTTCAGGATTTACTCTCATTTTATACAAGTTTTTGATTACACCATTTTTTCCCTTTACTTATGACATGAGACCAGTTGAGGTTTGTTGTGGGTAATGTGTGTCATCAGGTAGGTTATTTATCTATCTGTTAAACAGTACCCAATCTAGTATCTGTCTTTTATTACTTCTGCTAATAACAATAAAAAATGACAACATTTGCACTCATTTGTGTAGAGAAGGAAGGCATACTCTGAGCTCACTAGCATCAGTTCAGACTATCTGTGCTATTTTTTCTCTCTCTTCAATCTCTTTCATAAATATAGTGGGCTAGATCTTTAAAATTGAGTAGGTTTGGCTAATTTTTTCAAGATTTATGTATTTAGATACCTCTTGTACCAGTACAGGAATTGTGTTGAGATATTTATCAATACAGTCTGAATTGTGGAGAAAAAACTCCTGGAAGCCATTTCAAAGCATTCAAGGGACAATGACATCATTAGGAATACCCAGGAGAAATTTATTATATGTAAGCCATAATTGAACAACTTGATTGACTTCTGTGATGAGATGACTCACCTTGTGGATGAGGGGAGAGTGGTTAATGGTTGCAAGCAAGGCCTTTGAAAGAGTTACCCATAATATCATTATAGCCAAACCGGGGGGATACAGAGTGGACAAATGTGCATCAAGATGAGAGGAAAACTGACAGGATCCATCAGGGTCAAAGAGTTGTGGCCAACCGTACAAAGTCTGATTGGTGGCTGGTTACTAGTAGCTGATTACAAACCCTCAGGGATCATTACTGGGTCTAGTACTGTTAAGTTCTTTATTATCAACCTGGACAGAAGGCATTGTCAGAAAGTTCATGATACATATGAGGACAGGACTGATCTTCAGAAGAATCTTAACAGAACAGGACAACACTCACTCTCGTTGACATGCCTCAGCAAGCAGCCTTGTTCCTATTGTCAGCTCTTCTATCTTGGCTTCAAACATTTACATGGAGATCCCTGTAGAGAGTTCCCCCTCATGGGATAATTGTTTCATTATTTATTGTTTTCTAGCTTTCAGACTTCTAGCACAAACTGCCAAAAGCCTTCCTATTAATAGTTACTTTGCTTAATCTGTTTGCCTTTCTTCATATCTAACTATAAATAGGATATTTTACCTGAGTTACCATCACCTCCTAACTTTCACCTCAAGTGTTTTACAAGGATCGAATTTAACAGAAAATCTGTGCTCTTTGTGTGTTTTGTTTTTTTTTTTCCTTTACATATGTCTAGTCTATCAGTACTAGGTAGATACAGGTCGGGCATAATTTACAGAATTGTGAAGTTGATAACAGTTAAATAAGAGAATTTGCCTATTTCTCCTCTGTTCTACAGCATAGATAAAATTATTTCTGTCAGTTAGAGAGGAGCAGATGTAGTCCACACATCACTTATCTGAACAGTGCTTTTGGGTAGGCTTCATTTCAGGATGCTGCTCTTTTTAAATTGATACCATAGACAGTACCTTCTGAAGTTCATCAAGTTCATCTTGGATCAACATATTTAAAAATTTTCTGAATAGTTCTAGTCCAGGAATACAACAAATGCAAGATACTGTATCAGATATGAAATACTTGTGGAACAGAGAAAAAAAAAAAAAGTAAGAATAATTTTAATTAATGACAAAAAGATTCTGCTATGATGTGGACTATACATGTAATAGCTTAGAGAGATAAAATATATATTTTTCTGCAAATCAGTTGTTGAACTGGAATTGCACTGGAATGATATATCCTGATTTATGTATTATGCTTCCAGAAAGATAGGAGCAAGATAGTGAAGAAACAAATACTAAGCCTACCTATAACGCTAAAGAAATCTTAGGGACCAAACTAAAGAAGAGCTTATTCTCATGCTTGGTGAATTCAGCAGGACTCCTTTGTCCTCAGAAGGGAATAGACTGAGCTTTCATGTGCAGGCTGCTTAGCTCTGTTAAAGATACTGGCATTTACAGCAGCCTGTCAGCAAAAAACCTATGATGTAAAAGACTTAAGTCTGCTTACATAAATTGTTAATATATACAAAAAATGTGGAGTTCATAACATATTTGTAAAGACCAATGAACAGAAGTGTGAATGATGTAATCTGCAAGTAGGGTAAACTCTGGAAGTACTGTCAAAACTGAAAAAGACTGGGCTATTATCTATAGAAAACCTCATATTTTGAATTGGTACAAACTTAGTAAAATAAAGTAAGATATCATGGCATTTACGATCAAATAATGATGATTTCTGCAATAAAAATGACTATCATTTGAGAATAAAGATCTATCAGTATAGCTGATCTTCGGCACAGAATCAAGAGTATGATACAGTTCCTGGTATGAAAAGCAAAAGTAGTGCTGAAATACATCAGAGGATACATTACAATAGATTTAGGGAAGTGCTAATGCTACTGACGGAACTTCAAATGGAATATCATGTTCAGTTCTTGAATTTAGTGCTCAAGAAAAAGTGTATTTAAATTGAATTTGAGCAGACTGAAAAAGTATTTCTTATGCAAGAAAAAAATCTCTGTAAGAAACTATTCACTGAGAAGTTTTCCACACACAGTCTAAATGGCAGAGTAAAACTAGGAATAAAGAAAAGGACTGTCACAAGAAGTGCCATCTATAAGCTGGTAAATGAATAAATTCAGAATAAATTTTCTATCCATTGGATAAGTGAAACTCTGAAATAGCTTTTCTGTAAGGATGCGGGAAAAAAAATAAATCAACATTTTTTAAGCTCTGATTTTGATCAGTTATGAAAGAGTGGTATAAAATTGACTGATGTAGTCTATCAATCAGTTTGGAGCCTATAAATCATGTAATAAATGAATCTTGTGTGAAAATGGTACTGACCTTTATAATTAATTATGAGTCTTCAAGCTTTTTCAAATCATTAAGGACATTACTGTCTTTATACACAATGCAAAGTACTTTGTTGGAGCAAAAGAAGGACTCAGCACTCCGATTCAATGTAAATCAAGCACAGCTGATTTATTACAGAAACACGCCCCTTATATATGCAGTTATTTCCTGATCACATGTCCACGGTCCAAGCATGCATTAACTGATTGGATATCATGTGTGTTCATGAACTGTCCACACGCCCGAGTCTCACTGCTGATAGGTCTGTTGATTTACGTCATGTTGCTGCCTTGTGGCTGCTGAACTGTTTTACTCCCACAGCAGATCCTGTTTTCAGCTTTCCAAGGTGGCCTTGAAATTCCTTTGGGCCTGGCTAGTTTGATAACAAATCTCCATCTAATAGAAATCCATCCACAGTACTTCATTAATTAGTAGTCTTAACTGACTTCAGTAAGCCTCTGCTTGTAAAGAAAAAGATCAAATCTATACCTGTAATATTCAGATAATAATCATATTCCAAGGATAAATAAATGAAACACACAAAGTTCTTTAATGAAAGAAGACATTCTACAATTCAGATATTTTGGAAAAGAGCAATTTTGGTCTTTTTCCACAGCCTCAAGAGTGTATCTGTCTTTCTTTAAGAAAACCTCTCCACTTATCAGTAATAGACATGACGAGATCCGTATTTACAGTGAGCAAAAGCTCTCTGGAGAGCTGAAACCTTTCATTCATATGTATCAAAGTAGAAACTGATTACCAGTTCAAATTAAGAGAGCCCTCCTCTTTACTGTCCTCCTTCTGGACTGTTTATCTGTCAATTGTTTTGACTTCATTTGTAAAGACTTTCTCTTCAGCCTGGAGAAAAGAAGGCTCAGGGTGATCTAAGTGATGTGTATAAATGGATGATGAGATAGAATAAAGATGAATGCACTATGATGCACCCCATGTTGCACTATGACAGGACAAGAGGCAATGGGCACAAATTAAAATACATGGAATTTCATCTGAAGACAAGAAAAACTTTATTACTGTGAGGGTGGTCAAACACAAGAACAGATTGCTCAGAGCAGAAGTGGAGTCTCATTCCTTGGTGGTACTCAGTACCCAGCTGGATGTAGTCCTGGGCAGCTTTCTGTAGGTGACCCTGCTTGAGCAGAAGGATTGGTCTAGGTAATACCAAGAGTTCTCTTCCAACCTCAACCGTCCTGTTACTGGTGAGGTAAATGAGAGGATGGTAAAAACTGACTAAAAATTATTGTACAAAAGGCGATTTGAAATATAACAGAAATGACCTTGGGATCTATCAGTCAGATAGAGACCAACATTTTAGGACCTTAATCCTACCCCTGAATTTTGAGTGAGCTGAATCTTTCCCCAACGATTGTATAAATTTGGGTCATTTTTTTACAAATAGTTAACAAGAGATTATGTCCTTATTGAAAAGGGAAGATAGTAAAATGTTCTGTTTAGCTACTGTCTTGGTTCCTAGTTTTTTAATAAATTCACTAAAAAAATTAAAAAAAATATATATAAAAAAGAAGAAAATACCCACTTTAGCTTTCTATTCTTTTTGTTTGTTGGTTGGTTTGTTTTTTGTTTGTTTGTGGTTTTTTATTTGTTTGTTTAGGTTTTTTCTGATCTATTTGATCCATGGGATAGAAGAGATTCCTTAGCTCTAGCAGATTTGTTTAACTGTTGACTAGGAAGATAATTGTAGACTTCTTTGGAGCCTCCTGTCTTTGAAATGTGCTTCTTTCATTTTCAGAATGTATCTGTTTTCTGGTCATGTTTTAATTCCTCTAACAATTGCAGAAACACTTAAAGAAAAAGAGAGACTTGGATACATAAAGCAAACCATGTATAAATTATTGAGCCACACATGAATATACAAATATATATATTTTCAGCAAGAGACAAAAATTTGAAGGATATCTCTGGCTGATGAAATTTCAAATCAACAATGGAAACTGAGTCATTATTATTTTATAAGGAGTCCTGTCAAATCTAACACCCAGATATATTATAACTTCTTTCTCATTTGTTGTATTTGTTCACTAAACTGTATTTGAGACTCACTGTCACACTTGAAATTCTGTTACAGGCAAAGAGGAAGACATCATGTGCAAAAAGGTAAGAATTACTGCTGCTTTGATAAAAATCTTAACAATCTAATACAAATACACTATACAGTTTATAATAGTCCTAAACTTTAATAGTCCAAACTATCACGTTATTATAATAGTCTCACTGATCATAAATACCGTTACTGTTACAGAAAGATCTCCTGGTGTACATCCCTTTACTCCAGAGTTACTCACCCTTCCTGTGAGTGTCCGGATTTTACAGGCTGGGGTGCCTACCTTCCCCAGGGAGAAGGGGGATTGTATCAGGGTCACCACTGCCCCAAGACTTTCACGGGGAGGAACACAATGTTCATGGTAGGGTTTTCTTCCTCCTTGGTCTTTGGGTCCACCCGGGTATGTTTTTATGTTTTCACCCATCTCTCCTCTGTCAGCTCCTTCTGGGGTCCTGACATGGGAGGCAGCAGGTGTCCCCCTGCCCTGTGGCACAAAGGGCTGTTGTCCCCACTCTACTACAGCGACAGTCACATGAGCATGGTGAGGGGGAACCAGCCCCAACTGGTTCCAATTGGTTTCCACCAATGAAGGCTCCTCATCCCCCTGAGAGGAACCTGACCTGCACCTGTCATCTCAAGAACTGTGCATACTGACTGCTATCTAGTCTCATTTGCATAACACACATTCGCTATTCACACATATTAGTCACCTTAGCTAAGAGCATATGTCAGTCACCACCACCATCACATTGTATTTCCCTCCAGGAATTAACCCTCTGCCTTATTCATGTTAACCCTTCTGATTTCCTTTTCCTTCATCTAGTCAGTTTAGCTGTCTGTTTGATTTTTTTTTTTATGTGTCTCCTCTGATGTTGCATCAATCACCATCCTTTTTTTTCTTTTTTTTTTTTTTTAATCTTTTGCCATAAGGAAAGGATGATACAAAAAGCTGTTCAACAGTTTTGGTGGTAGCTGTCATGGTCACAGGACTATTCTATGTAGGCATAGTGAATGACTGAGTGAGTGACCTAGGCTAACCTTGTCCTCATTCGTCACTATTTAAAATTTATCTACATTTTCAACACAGGTACTATGTGGAATTTCTACTCCACACAGGCATTTTAATCCTCCATATCATTGTGCATAATATTCACGCTAAACAGTAGTTAATCTCATTTATATAGTCTGTGTCCTTCTTATCTTTTCCTTCTTTCTCATATCTTATTTTTTATTGAGTCCATTTTTAAAGTATTCTGATGTTTCCACTGAAGGACTTAACATATTTATAGCTACCATAAAATATTAAATAAAAAGGATATTTTTATTATACAGCGTTAAACTGTGAGAAATTATTTATCTTCATATACAGGCACAAGTGTTAACACTGGAGTATATTACCACTTGTGTTTATGTCAAAGATATTGCTAAAAACAATCCCAGACATTTTAGTGTCTGTTGTCATAAAACTGTTCTCTAATTCTCAAATTAAAGAAATAGTAATATTTTTACAGTGTCATGAAAACAGCAGAATGAAGCCATGCATGATGCAAACGGTAGTTCTTATCTGGGAGTGAGAGTGATTTTGAGTAATTCTTGCACACTTTGAGAACTTCAACAACAAATCAAAGACATTTCTTAGTGCAGAAGCTCCATCCTGTTGAGAAAGGAAATACAAAATGTTTCTTTCCAATGAATGTATATTTTGTAAAGGCTGAATTGATATATTTTACAGGTATTTTGAAATGTTTCAGATACTAAGAATTTTACGAGACTAAAACATTAATACCGTGTTATGCAGTAAACACAGTCTTTGTTTCATAATAAATAGCTCAAACCATTTCTAGCACTGTATTTGGTGAAATACAATATTATCTTAATATGATAAGTAGTGGTGCACTGTTGAATTTATCAGCAACACTGAAAGCAGAATTCATTATGTGGATCATTCTTCCACTAAATGTTTAAGCTGTCTTCTATAGATCGTTTTGTAACGCTTTATAACTCCAAGGCTTAAAATATGTTTATATTGCAGAAATTGTAATTTGTTAAGGAAAATAAGTTCATCTTAAAACTGAGAAATACTGTTTTATTTCTAAACCCTAAGCACAAAGTTCAGGAATGATGAAAAAATAAAACTAAAAGGAAATCAGATAACTCCAAAAGCTTTGAGTTTATTTTCTATTATCAGCCTTTCTCAGTAGATCTAACATTTTCTTACACTGAACATGATTAACACACATATTGCTTCTGAATACCTGAATCAATTGCCTGAAATGTTAAATCAACATTGGCAGTGTCATTAAGTTTTTTTATTTGTGTATCTTGAGATACTTTTTTTTTTTTTTTTTCATTTCTTAAGGCTGAGATTAACTCTGCCTTAAAATTATTTGTTCCTCTTTTCAGTTTTATTTGTTGGCATGAAAATCATAGTATTGTTGATGTATAGGTCCTTGAATTAAGACATTTACATGCATATATTATTCAAGTGTTATACAAATATATATGTTGTAAAGTTTGTAATTTGTGTCATGGTCTTACTGAGCAAAGGTTTATTTTTGCAACAAATAATTGAAGAGACTTGTTTATGTAGTTTTACTCACTTCACACAGAAATTAATCACTAGTCTGATCTCTAAAAGAAGAGTTCAGATTTTTAAGATTTCTTCCTGTCTTTTTCTGATTTTATTCATTCATAGTTACTATGGTAGCAACTGAAGTCCTCTGCACACTGTGCCAGTTCTGTGTAGATACAGCAGTAAAATCTTAGACTATTGTAAGGTTTACATATGATCCTTTATTTTTCATGTCAAGCAGTTTTTCCTCCAGAAAATAAATATCTTCAATGAAACAGGAAAAGTATTTAAGCAAGTGGGTAATCTTTAAGACAGTCTGCCATCATGGTTACATTTATATTTGCAAGTAAACCAGACCACACAAAGTTTACTGGCATTGAAGAATGTATATGTTCCTGACATAAGGACAGTTCTGAATAGAAACATTAGAAATTGTAATTTTGAATTGACACATTTAAAAGTAAAAAATTTCAATTAACCTGTCTAAGTCTTGTTTTGGAAACTGTTCCTTGTCAATTAATGCATGTAAAATTGCTTAATCCTGAAAGGGGCTAATATTTTGTTTCCAGAATTTCTATGTATTGAATTTATTATTTTTTTAAATTATTTTGTATATTGTTGTCATATGAGACTGGAGAAACCCACTCTTTAAAACAACATTTTCCATTCAGATCTGCCAACATCATGTATTTCAGAATTTCAGTCACTATGCATTATCATTGGACAGAAAGTGATGTATTTTCCTTGTTGCAGAAGTAGTATCAGATCCTAGCACCCCTGTAATTTATTAAAATTATCTATAATATGTAGAAGATTTATACCTTTAATAACTTTGCCACATTAATGTGCATATTTTAATGAAAATTATAGATGCAGAGGATATGAGTTAAATTCCTTTTTGAAAGTTTAGAAATGTATCTTTCAACACCTGATAGATTCCTCCTTTTTATAACTTGCATTTGTACATGTTAAAAATTCTTTATTTACTAATTTCTGAGAATTATGAATACCAAGGAAATATTTGATTCAGATGTGCTTTTTTAATTTCTTTCACAGCAGGAGATAGTGTCTCCCTGTCTTTCTCTTTTTTTTCATGCACTTTAGATTTAATGAGATTTGAAAGACTGGTAGGCGAAGTAGAATTCTGTCAACCCATTTCACTCTTCCTAGTCCAGAGAATCAGATTATTTAGAGACTGTACATTTAAAGACATGCATCCAGTGAAGGTCATATAGGAAAGGAGAAGAGGTTCAATTTTATTTACAAAGAAGGAAGCTATAATCACTCTCACAAAATTAGGTAATATTTATTTATTTAATTGATTAATTCAAACACAGTTTATAAATGTTTTGTCCTAAAAATGGTTTCTGCTATTAATAGAGACACAGCTAAATATTCCTTCCTTCTCTTCTTTTTTGCAAATAAGATGTGCACTCACGAATGCTGTAAAACTAATGGGAAACTCAAAGCAACAACAATGAAAAAGTTCTGAATAATAACAATCACACACAGTCATTTGTGTCTACTACTGTGACCCTGAATGATTCTTCATAAGTGTGAAGTAATTTACTTTTTATACATATATTCGGCAAAGTATGCCTATCATCTAGTGCTCTAACCTTTTAATACCACCCTGTTTCAAGGATGCACAACATTACTGATTGACATCATGTTCTACAAAGTCTGTAAGATTTTTTTGAAAACAAAACACAAAGTTTATTTAAAAAAAAAAAAAATCCAAACCAACAAAACAAACAAACCAACCTTATTAAGCAACAACAAACAAAACAACAACAGAGCAAGAGCTGGGCTGGAAACCCTGAAAAAATGTTTAATTGTTAGAATGTGCTCCTGTTTTTTTAGAGTACGTTACAAGATTCACAAATTTCCTTAGAACTCATTTGGATCTCACTCCCTTGGACAGTTCTTCAATATGTATTGTCTGTGTTTCACAACAAAAAGAACTGTTAGATTTTGTTTTACAGTCAGATATGCCTTTTTCCAAAAAAAATAAAAAAACAATCCAAATCAAACCAAAACAAAAAACAAACAACACAAAAACAAAACCACAAAGGATGGGCCTATCTCACCTAACTTTACACCTAGTTACACTTACATTGTATGGTTTCTGTAAACAGTGGAAGCAGATAAGTACTTACACTGAATATGGTGGTTTTGTTTTTGGTTTTTTATTTGTTTGCCTCATTTTGTTTTGTTTGGTTGGTTTTTGTTTTTGTGGGTTTTTTGTTTGTTTGTTTCTGTGTTTTTGTGAGGAGCGAACTATTCACTCCATTCTCTATAAACATTAGAATTGTTAGAATTAATATGTTCTAATCCTTGAACTGAGAGCACATAACAATTGTTTAATGATAGTGTAACTTGACAGCTTAATTGGTGAGGATTTTTTTTTTTTTCTCATTACTTTTAAAACTGTTGACTTGTTCCAGGAGCTACCTTTATTATTTAATTCCTTGATAGGTATTTGTGGGTTATTTTGGCTTTTTTTTTTTTTTTCTTTTTTTTTCTTCTCCAGTTAGTCATAAATTCAGATCTGCATAAAAACTAGAGATAAATGGTTTTCTTCAAACTCATATCTGTGCTCAAAATCAACTTGCAACTATTAAAAATGAAGCAGAAAGGGTAGATATGTCTGAGTTTAGGGTAAGCTAAGGCAACATTTCACAACTTTGTGGGTCCTGGTGGACATCAAGTTGAATAAGAGTCTTTGATGTGCTTCTGTCACAAAGAAGGTTAATGGTGCCATAGGAGGAGTGTTGTCAGCAGATTGAGGGAGGTGTTCCAACCACTCTCTTCAGTACTGTTGAGGCCACACTCAGAATATTGTGTCCAGTTCTGGGCTCTGCAGTAGAAGAGAGACATGGACTTAGTGGAGAGAGTGAAGTGAAGGACCACAAAGATGACTAATTGTCTGGAGCACCTCACCTATGAGGAAAAGCAGAGACATCAGGAACTGTTTAGGGAAATCTTATCAATGTATCTAATCACCTGAAGGAGGAGGGCAAAGACAATACAGCCAGGCTCTTTTCAGTTGTGCCCAGTGACAGGACAAGAGGTGATGGGTACAAACTCAAACACAGGAGGTTCTCTCTGGTTATCAGGAAACACTTTTTACTGTGAGGTTGACTGAGCACTGGCACAGGTTGCCCAGAGATGTTGTGGAGTCTCCCACTCTGGACATATTCAAGAGCTGTCTAGATATGGTCCAGGGCTTCCAGCTGTAGGTGGCCCTGCTTGAGCATGGGCAGTTGGACCAGATGACCTCCAAAGGTCCCTTCCAACCTCAGCCACCCTGTGAGTCTGTGATTCCGTGGCTCTGTGATGCTATGAACTAAGGTAGGCTCCTTCCATTAAAGGAAGGTACTCCTGGAAACAGAAGAGTGTGAAACTTAGCATGTATGTCTAAACTAAATATAAAATATTTGTATTTTTAATAGTTCTTTGAACTGAGTGAGCAGATGAGACTGTATGATGATTTCATCCCAGAACAAGATATGTGTGCACACCATTCCCATCACAGTCTACTTTTCCCTGAAAGAAACACTCTGATACGGACAAAGAAACACTTAAATATGGACAAATATGCTCCAACAGATTTCTTAGATACCTGCCTAACTGGGACATTTGCGTGTTAATATCCCTGTCTCATAGTTTAGGAAAAGTCCATCGGATTAGAAGGAACCTCCTCTCATAACATCAAAGGTTTCCAAGGACCTGCCAGGTGCTATAGAGATGGGAGTGAATCCCCTCATTTTTCTTTCTTGGTAAATGTTTGGAATTTCGAAGAAACTATATGGAGTTGCCAAACTCTGTCAGAAAGGCAATGGATCCTGAATCACTTTCACAATTCAGCAAGAGTAATGTTACCCCAAGTATTTAAAACTCAGTTATTTTCCCAGAAAAGAGAAGGAGTGCTTCTTTTGAAAATTTTTAAGGGGAAGTATGACATACTGCCATATACATTCCACTTCAAGCAGTAAAAAGATTATGCCATTGATTATAGCAGCAGTAAAATTGGTTCATTTTAACTTGAACTACCTGATGATAACTCTTTACTGAAACATTATTATCATCTGCATAAGTTTCAGAGATACTGCATGTGTCATGGAACTAAACACAGCCTCACTTCCAGGCCCCCTACCTCCTCAGTCTCTTATGAGACAGGTTTTGCTATAAGAAAAAGTTAATTTTAATGCTGTCTCTGCTGGAATCCTCTCTCTGCTGCTGTGACATTGCTTTAATTTAACATCCTCTTTAAATCAGTGGAGGGCTGGGGTATATGAGGGAAATCTGGTAGCACAAATTGTGTTCATCCTGTTCAAAAGATCAGGTCTTTCATCTGAGTTAACCAGGCTTAATTCAACACATCACTGATAAAGTCCCCTACTGTCTGAATGTGCGTAAGGTGCTGGGGGAGGCTTTTCAACATTTCATGGTTAGTATTTCAAAATAGACTTTTTCACCCTCTAGCATCAAAATGCATCAGCAGTATCTGACTATTAGAATATAATTGATGAAAAAGTGCCAGTATTTAAAACATCTATAGCTTAATCTTGATGGGACCCAAATGGTGCTATTGACCTCCAGTGATCTCAGATGTGTGCTGATTTTCAAGAGGTCCACAGTACTTTTTCCAACACCTCAGTATGGGGCTTTTCAAAGACAGACATAAATATATCCTCTTTCTAAACCAGCAACTCAAAGGTATGGAACACTATTCTTTCTTGCTTTTTCCAGAAATACTTTTAGATAAATGCTGGATTTTTTGGAAGCCAAACTTATATTTTCAAATGTAAAAGAAGGAGTCAATATAACTCATTTTGCAGTAACATTATTTAAAGAATTTAGTAGGTATCAAAAATCTGGTCTCTGAATAGAGTGTTTTAAGCAGAAATGTGTGCCTGGGGAAATATAAAGGAATACACTGATTTGTACCTCGGTTGTAAACTAAGTGTAATTCATCTATAGTATTTCAAGGGACTAGCTTATTTTCTAAAATGTTAGAATTACTGATTATCTTTCCATGTTACTTCATAAAAAGTCATTTATAATAAATGAAACTGAGTTGCTAATGAAAAATAGGCAGTCAAGGGCAACATAAAAATATTTAGTTCAGCTACACTATCTTTGACTCTATCTATGCTAACTAAACAAGTGCATCTTGTATGATAAGGACTGTAATCAGACCTAAGAAAATATTTTCATTCTCAGCATTCCATTTGTCTCTAATTTCAGAGGAATTCTTAACTCAAACAGTTTTCATGCTATTTACTAAGTTATTTATATAATTATTTTTCTTTTCATGACTGCAAAAATCATCAAATGCAAAAGAAGAACCTAGCTATTTTTCAAGACTACGAACAGTATTGTCCTCCATGGTTTTGCAGGTTTTAGTTTCAATAAACTACACATAAATACAGAAAAAAATCTTATTTTTAATTTCAAATCTCACAGATTTTTTGAAGTGCTACCTTCAAAAGTGATAGTACTTCAGATAACAGGTAAAAAGTTGTTTTATTCTTGCAATACAAAGGACTGCATTGCTTCTGAGGTTGATATAAGCTTAATTAATATCTGAGTAACTATTCTCTCAAAGGTTTTTTTCTTATGCTTCTTGAATAACCTTTTACATAGTCTTTCTCCAGACATCTGAAGGGAAATTCAACTCATAACTGCTCAGCAGTAGTAATCTGTGCCCAAGGAATGGTCTGCCATGGAGGACAAGAAGGCCCAACTGCAGAGGGGGATAAACTGGCTTGCAGCAGGAATGCCAGAGGCAGAAAGATGTTCTATAAAGGAGTGAAGTTTTTATTGCTGATAAGAAACATCCACAGTATTGTCTCGTAGCAATCCTGGAAGGGTACTGGTCATTTCACTTTTGGGCAGCAGATCTGGGCTGAGGGATGGACTCAAAGTGTAACACAAGTGTATATAAAAAAACAGCTTGTGACACATCTTTGCAGACTACTTGAAGAACCACTTACGGTGGAAGGACTGTTCAATGCGCTGTTATTATTTATTTAAAAATATATATTTTAGCACAAACATATATTTAATTTGCCTCAATGGTACCATAAAAATTCTCCAACACTTCCAACTAGCTTCTCATTTTGATGACACAGACAAAAATATCACTTTTAAGAAACAATGCATAATCCTTTGTCTTTTTTGGCTATGCTGCTCATAAGTGTTTTTCTAAGGTTTCTGGTGTTGCCACAATAAATAGACTCATAGAGGGACAGGTAAACTGCAACTGTCTTATTGCAGTGCTACAAAAATTAAAAATCCTGTGATTCAGTGGCTAATTAAGAAATTAGATATAGATTAAAATTCCCTCACACTGATACAAGGATTCATTTTGCAATTGATTTTGAGGAGCAATATTCAAGGTAAAGAACATATAGTCTATGATGAAATATCTTACTGACATGTCTTCATTAAGTACTCAGTAGTATAGAATACGCTATGCTTATTGCTTCTTAGAAAGTGTTTCATTTTGCAGAATATATTATTTTCCTTTTCTTTGTTCACTACCCTCTGACTATAACCTGCAAGGAAACCTGACATGAATGATCAAACAATTTATTGTTAAAACAAGCCAGCAATAACAAACCACTGCCCCTAGAAGAACAAGTGAGTTACTGTCTCTTTGACAAGGCAGACAGCTGTTTTGAATTGAGCCTGCTACCAGTTATGAAGACATTCTCTGATGAACTTCACAGTTGCCTTCTTGCCTTTATCACTCCTTCCACTCATTCTCCTCTTTCCTCTTCTTTTTTCTTTCTCCTATCCTCACATCTACCTTAAAAGTAGGTTTCACGTAATAAAAATGCCTAAGCCAACAGTCAATGAATCTTCTCCCCCTTTCACTTTCCTGCTTCTTCCAGTGCCATAAAAGAACATGTGCTTGTCATAGAATTCTGAAAACCATTGGTTCAGATAAGTGAAAGAAAGTTTGTAAAAAATGAATCTTCATTTAAACTCATTATTTTCAGAATACTTAACTTTTTCTGTTTGTTAATATATTTTTAAATAATTTTGTCTTTGCTTGCCTAAAAACAATTTAAAACAAAACAAAAACAAAAACAGGGGGGTGGAAGAAAATGTAAATCCTCCTGTGTAATTCCATGAAACCAAAATCAATAGTCCAATTTTGTGTCAACAAAAGACTTAATGATATCTCTGGGTTCCTATCTTCTATGACTGTGGTAGACTTATGAACATTATTTTTTTGAAATCACTACAAAAATTCAAATAATTTATGTCCACCAGGTGACTTGTATCTAAACAACTCCAAGGGAATCAGATATGTTACAAGGGCAATAGTTTATTTCAGAAACTATACTCATCTAATTAATCTAGATTTGTCTTATGTTCTACAATATTTTTAAACTTCTAATAAATAAATAAAACTAAACCAACTACCTACAAACATAGATGTAGAAATTTAGACTGTAAAGTTCAAGAAATCTGACTTCATAGAACTGCATTTGCATTTACTTCATGTAAAAAAAAAAAAAAAAAAGTGGAAGCTACTGTGTATTCATGGGAGCTACTGAGTGTTTGTGTCATCCTGAAAGTGGTGCTCATGAAAGAAAATTATACCTGGCTTTGATTTTTTCATGTTTCTCATTGTCCTGATTTAAGTAATTTCTTTTTCATATTTTCTGGATGTGGCCAGATACTTTTCTTAGATGGTTAATTCTGTTCAAATGTTACATGGAGAACCTAGAGGGTATATGCACACACCCTACAGGCACAAAACATGTTAGGCAGCTAGATTTATTAAGGAGTTGTACAACCCAAGTTAAAGCTTCTACAACTCAAAGGTAACTCAATGCTTAAACTAGTTCTAGAGTCAGCAGATACCCACAACAGGTTGTACACTCATCTACTGACTTCTAAATCTGTGTTCATGTAACTTATCATTATACATGTTGGGTTTTTTTCACAGCTCAATGTTCAGGGACAGGAGATTGTTCCTTGGGAATGACCTCCAAATGTATAGGTTTTATACCTCTGTATTCCCTTTTCAGTTTGATTCTAGAGGTGAGTACAAATGGAAATTTGTGCCATAGAAATTGCCTTAGACATAGAAGAAGTCAGGAGCAGATTTTAAATGGTCATTATAAACCTGACAATAACAAAAATAACTAAGTTAAGCTGCATATCCAAACTAATTTCCCAAAATCACACATACATTCTGCACATCTCACATAAATTCATATTTTTTAGTTAGGCCATATTTTCTGTTATCAGGTCAATTGGCTGAAGAAAAGCAAAAAAGTCTGAACACAAAGAAAGCTGGAGCAACCTTTCATTGTCTTTATATCAAGCACTGGGTTTCCAGGGAATTGTGGAGACACTGTGCAACCTCTAATTTGGATTTCCTTCTTTGGCTTCTCTTTTATAGGCAGAAATCCATTAGGGACTTTACAATATGCAGAAGTGGCTGCATTTCTAAAAAACATAGTTGACCCATGATGCTGGTATTTTGAATTTTAGTTCCATAAGAACTCTCAGATGGGTACCTTCTGGTCCCTGAGATTCACTGTACTTGAATTTTTCATACTTCTCTAACTGCACTTCAGCGTCCTTCTTTGCTGTGCTTTGATTGTCTGTGAAATATATCTGTAAAAGCAACTTAGAACTGAGCTGAGCAGAAGGATATAGCTAGGTGTCATATAGCTGTAAACAGAGAGCCGTTTGTTGTGAGACTTCCTATACAGCATATTTAAATAGCTGGAATTCTCATGACAGGACATATAATAGACTAATTAGGGTAATGTCTGCTCCTTCCTCAGAGGGAGATATTAATGGCCAGGCTGGACACGGTGTAACTGAGCTGTGGGTAGGAGCTGAAACTCTATTTCCGTAGTTTGCTGTGGACAAAAGGTAACACAATGCATACGTGGAGCCAGCAATTGATTGTTAGTGCTTTTAATGTTTTACTAGTTAAACAGTCCAAATCACCTAATTCAGAAGAAAAAAAAAATCATTAAAAGTTAAATCTATGATAGAAAAACACCTGGTATCTATCCTATTTCTCTGTTTGTTATCTTCACTTTCCAATTTTCCATTGGGTACCAAGGCTGACAGCACCGGATTCCTCGAAAGACCAGGTCTGTGGCAGTTACAGCAAACTGCTGGCACTCCATGGCCCTTACTGCAAGGCAGAAGATGACAGTGGTGGGAGTTTCTTGCTCTCTCAGCCGTGGCCTCACTTGGGACTTTATTAGTGTGTCTCCCGTCCTGGAGGCTCCTTCTGGGGGCCCTGCAGGGGAGATAGCAGGTACCTCCCACCCTGTGACACAAAGGGCTGTTGTTCAGTCTGGTTGTCCCTGCTTGGGGGCCGTGGTGCTTCCTCAGCCAGTGGCAGATAGTCACATTGAGTCTGGGGAGGGTCTCCAATTCAGAACTGGAGCTACAGCAAAAGGTAGTTCAGATCTTGTTCACTTTTTCCTCATCCATCAGTCTGGGTTAATAAGTAACTAATTAGCCACTAGTTTTGGAGCTGCAGTGCTCTTTTAAGTTCTTTTTATATCCCCCCGAATCTTGAATTTATAAGGCATAAATAGCTTCAACATGATTGATGTTTTAGAGACTGTTTCAAAGGTGCCCAAAAAACATCTAGAAGCCTAACTTACAGAAGTCCCCAGAAGGTTTAGAAGGAACAGCACCTAATATCTGAGTATGTATGGGATTTATGTGTACCTTGGAAGATACATAGGACCTGCTCAGACTTGAGTTTTTCCACATCTGGACGAATGTTACAGTCCAATGGGAAAGAAATGGGGAAAGATAGGGAATTCGAAGATTAACCTGCACAGGGTGATTTTTTTGTGTTTTGTTTTCTGAAACTGGGTATTTTGAGAGAAGTAGACAAAAGGTAATAGAAGAAGATCTACAATTTGGAGATAAAATCCAGAAATACACCTAAGTAATATTTTAGCTGAACAAGTTTCTTATTTTTATAAGGTCTTAACAATCAAAATTAAAATTTTACCTTCAGCTGTTTTTTGTTACTCGTTAGCTAACATGCATATCTCTACCACTCTTTAGAGTTATCAACATATTGACAGAAATATTGTTGTTTCTGTAACTTCTATAAATAAAATTTTCTACCTTAATTACCATGGTGTTTTTGGTTAGATGATTTTAATATAATTTAATTTGTTTTTTCATTTTAAATGTGAACTGAACATAGATAGTAATTTGGTTTATTTAAACTCTTCACCGAAATTCTTTTATTTGCCTGATTAAAAATAGATTTTTAAAACCCCTTCTTTAACTTTAGAAATTATATGTGTGTGTGTATATATATACATATATATATATATTTCTGGGTTTACTATTGCAGAGATGGGGACATTTAATGTATAGTTCAGTAGAGAAATAGAAATTCTGGGAAATAAAACATAACAAAGCAAAACAAAAAACACCCTAAAAATCAATCATCCATAGGTTTATAAAAAATATTGAAAAAAATATTGACAGACTATATGTGGATTTGTGTTTGGTTTTTTTTGTTTGTTTCGTTGGTTTTTTGTGGTTTTTTTGGTTTTTTTTTTTTTTGGTTGGTTGGTTGGTTTTTGTTCAGCAGCATCCATTTGATGCTTTTATCTGAGTACACAGCTGGAGAAGGTAACCTTAAGTTCTATTTTGAATAATACTGTAATGATAGAAATTTTCTTCTAAGTACTACTTACTGTAGTGAATTTCTACCCACATTTTATAATGTCTAAGAAACATCTGAAGTTTAGTTGGCTATTCCTGGCAGAAAAGAGACTTCTGTGTTGAGTTAAATAGCATGAAGTACATCCTGGCAGCTGGATATCTTAATCACTTCATCCTTTCTCTTAGAGCAGGAGACACTTCAATGGGTTTGTGGATCTAGCTTAGAGTACAGTCCATTGTCTTGCTTTCATATCCAGAATTAGTTTTTGTCTTTTAGTGAAAGTTCATACACTGAGAAAGAAACGAAGAGTCAAGAATGAAAACAAAGGAACAAGCATAATAGGATGTATAGAATACTGTGCATCTCTCTCTTTAAGGACCTTCTTTTCTGTGTTCCTCCTCTGTGCAGATTTCTGTCCCTCTCCAGCTGTAATAAAGATAGAGGTAAGTGCCTTTGAGCTATAAGGCCTTTAATACCTTACCTCATAAGAAAAAACAAAACAAAACAAAACAAAACAAACAAACAAAAAAGATAGGTATTATATATCTCACTGGATGTTCACTAATGTGTGGCAAGTATAGTACTGAACATGTCTCAAAAGACAACCTCAGTGTTGCAGTACAATGAAGGTGGGTCAAAGTGGCACAAGGTATTTCAGTATGAATTTCTTCTCTAATTAATATCTGAGCCACCAAAGATCGCTGACATCAAATAATACTTTTTCAGATTTTTTACTAAACTAAGAAGAATTGAAAATATGAACATGACTATAACAATAACCAGTATACAATAATTTTAAAGACTAAGGACTTGTATAGAGAATGTGAATGAATAAAGTCGAAAAAGCCATACGTTACTCAGCTTATCCATTATGCCAATTGATATTCACATATTGTTGATGGATAAAGTATTCTTCTATACTTTTTTTTTTTTTTTGACAAATGGGTTACAAAATTAAAGAAATATTTTTAACCTATGGACAATAATACAGCAGTTTTCAAATATAATATATCCAGAATAGATCCAGATGTGCAAATAAGTTTGAAAGACTGAATACAGAAACCATTTATTTTTTATACTTAAAGTATCTATTAGATCCAGTAGGACTATCAAACAAATCATAAAGCACATGTAAGAATGTGATGCTAGAAATCATTATCAATGTGAAAATACTGGTGTTCCTGAGATAGTTTCTTCCAAAGCTAAATATTTTTTTTTAAATAATAATGGGTAACTAAAAGTATTAATGTTCTAAAAATTCAGATCTATAAAATAGGTTAGATTTTTTTTTTTTTTACTGCAACTTGACTCTAGACTAAAACCATTGGCATTATTTACTTGATATAAAAATGTTAGCTTAGGTTTTCGAATTAAATACTATTTTTATTTCATGAAAAGTTTCTTAACTCTAAAAGTTCATCAGAGTTACATATGTAACATCCAGATGCCACTGTATTACTTTGCACAGCTGAGCAATACTTGTATTGCTTAATATAACTAAAAAGGCATCAGTGGCTACTTGATCATGATTTTTCCACTTATTGTCCATTGGTACAATAGTACAAGCTTTTCTGAGAGATGAGAGAATACCAGTAAAATTTTCAGCTGTTTTGAAGTCAATGAAGCAACTCCAGTTAACTTAGATTACAAATTTCACTCTAGCTGTTGTTTTATCTTGAGATAAAATGTGGCAATGTTAGTAAAATATAAAGGAATTTCTGAACTGGATAATACAATTAAGGATTTTTTTTTTTCAGGAAAAAAGTGAGAAAATTATATAAATAGGTAAACATATTTTTACTGCAAGGGTGACTGATCACTGGCACGGAATGCTCAGAGAGGTTGTGGAGTCTTGATCTTTGGAGATATTTCAAAGCTGTCTAGACATTGACTTGAGCAATGGGCTTCAGGTGGCTTTGCTTGAGCAGGGAGGAGCTTGGAAAAAATGACTTCCCGAGGTCCCTTTCAACTTCAAACATTTTGTGATTCTGTGATTATTCATGGATGGTTTCACACTTAAGAAATTTAAGGTCTACTTTATATAGAATCTAATTTTTGCTAAGGTGTTTAAATTCCCCTATCATTCTTGTTCATATACCCTTTTTCTAAGCTGGGCCATTCAGACTTCTGTTATTTAATAAGATCACAAATGGTTACAAAAATGTGTATCCTGGGGAGTCTGATCCAAGTGTACATCTCAGTGTTAATGGTGTTATAACTGATAGACATTAATAACAGGTAGTTAAAAGCACTACATAAACATCTTCCAGTAGACCATTGTGTTCATAAACTGTTCAGTGACCCCAGTCCAATAATATATGCATAACTAGTTTGAGCTGGCATAGAACTAGTTATGTTATCAGGAAGTAATACCTTCATGGTTAGTGAAGAAACATATGGACCCATAGCCAGACTGCCGAGTATCTGAGCACATTTTTAAAGCAAAGGCCTCAAAATTGCAGGCATAAAATGATACCAGAAACTGGCCAACCACTAGTCACTAAGGAAATCCCAAGAAATCCAAAGAAATACGAACTGGAGAGATGGGTAAAATTAGTTCTTGGGCACAACTCGAACATGTATAGACCTGTGTACCAAACCTATTGTAGCTGTCCATAATTGATTGTATAGGCAGAAAAATCCCTATATTGTATAAAAGACTACAGTGAAACAAGTAGCTGCACAGGCTTCATAACTGGGTACAATAAGCATGATCATTCTCATACCTCATACTGCCAAATGAGGACCTAAGTTTGGTCCTGTAACCCTATCCTAAAACTTGGCTGTAATTTGAGTGGAACATTCCAGATCTAATGACAAGGTTCGGTGTTCTCTTCAGTTTAAGGTTATCGAGATTGCCTTCTAGCACAGTCACAGGGCTCAACAAAGCTGATTAAAGGCAAGAAAGTGTCCAGCTTGTAATCATTCTTTTTATTGAAGTAATACTATTGGCTTTGTACAGAACTCCCCCTTTAATTATCTATTGGCTTCTTCCACCTTTGTGATGCCTCTTGTGCTTTCTGATATATTAACAGCCTCTCTTCTTTCCAGAAAAAAAGAACCAAAAAAACTTACATGCATAAAGGTTTCCACTTCTGGAACCAGATCTGTAGTAATAAGTAGCAGTGGAAAAGACTAATACATAGAGACACTGAGCTTGGCTTTAAATATTACCAAAAAACAAGAGAAAATACTATTTTGAAGGCTTTGGTAATGATCTGTTGTATCAATAAAAAGAATGAAATGTACTAAATGTAGAAGAAATGCTTTGGTGAAAAAAAATTCTAAAAACAATTCAAAAGAAGCCTTATTATACTAATCAACAGTCTAAAGGTATAACAAATGTTTTGGGAAACTCTCTCTTATTTTTGTGTTGGTATGCCTGCAATGAAAACAGTATATGTGGATTAAAGATCTAAGAGAACATTTAGTTTTGCAAGGCTGTGATGCAGTGAATTGAAAACTGTGGGTCTTGCCTTCCCTTTAAATGCATTTGTCACTGTCTTTGGTATTCTGTAATGGCTGTCTGACTTCTAAATATTCTAATGCATATACAAAGTATGTTTATTCTATTTTGAAAGGAAAATAAAGTTTTAATTCCTTAGATCACAGAAATAATGTATTTAATATGTATGAAGGTCTCACCTAAATTCTGATCATTAAGATGTTTCATCTGGGGGTTTTTCTAATTGTGATCATTTATAAAATCCATTATGATTTTTAATCAAAAGGAAGAAGATTTATTTTCCTTTTTCTTAAAGTGCATTGGCAATCAAGATTCAGCAAAATGTATGGCTGAAATCCTTATGAGAGATGGTTTTAATTTGTTTTAATTTGAGTACTTGTAATTGAACATTTTAATGAATATTGAGGCTGCCGCCTTAAAATTTGGCACTGGGTTCTGAGAACCGAACTGAAAAATTCCGGTTTAGTACTTACGTTTCTTACAATTGAATCTGAAGAAAAAGGTCATGGCATTCAAAGCACTAAAGAGGGGGAAAAAAGCACTAAGTCAAAGACAAGAAATAGGAGGCTATAATGATAAGAGTATCTCACCCTCCATGTAGAGAAAATGATTATGTGGAGTTTTAAAATAAGAAACCATGAAACTTCATTCTTTGAATCCTCCCTGTATAAGAAACCTAGGTCACAAATTTGAGTATAGGAGCACAAATTCCACTTCTATTCTAGAAGATTACACATGAGAGAGGAAATCACCTGAAAATATTTATCAAGAAATTAGAAACTATTCGAGGTCAGAAAGTGTTCACAACTAATTTGAGATTAATTTGTTTAAGACTTATTGTTTTTTACAAGTAGTGGTAATAACTAATACTACTTTTGCCAAAGTATGTTGCTAATGAATGTAAGTCCATCCAGTATTGTTTTGAAGGTTAAAACAGATCTCATTTAAAATCTTTTAAATATTTTCATCTGTACTATCTCTAATTCCCTATCTCATCTTACATATATAAATATATATACAATTGAAATAGGAGTTTATTTATTTACCAAACCCATTGATAGTCACCCATTGTCCAAATAAATGGATAAAAGAGATAATGCAAACAATGTCAACTCTTAATAGTGGGGTAATTTCTCAATACAGCGTCTTTACTGGTACATCTTCTAAGCTATATAGAAGGTGCTTTATTCATGTTATCCTGTGTTCTTTTTTTTTGTAGTCTGTTTTGTTAATGATAGCCCACACCATTACCTCTATACCTCTCACACTTCTTCTGACAGGACTCCAGTTTAACAGAGCTTTGAGGTTGTTTGGCCTGCTTTTTTTGTTTCTTTGCCTACTTTTATTAGAAATTTATCAGACAGGGTCAACAAAGAGTGCACAGTTAAAAAACAGCTTTGAATAAAATATACACAGAAATACTTATATTTTGAAAACAAAAATCTCCAAGTCACTGGTTAACACATTATGGAAAGAAAGAGGGTTCATATATTACTCTTGATTTATCCAAGATGTCCTGCTAAGGTAGAACTTTCTTCTATTCTTGTTTTTATTCCGTTCAATTCTTGTATCAGTACCATAGTCTACTTTTATCCCTACTAAACATTTTTTTTTAGTCATCTTTGAGTCTGGGCTGTGCATGTTTCCTAACTCTTGTTGTATCTTCTCCTTTGGTTCCAGTTGCCTCCTTCTGTCTGTGATCCTTTGTCCTGCCACATCTTGCAGGTACTGGAAAATCCTTTACTTAAGGAAACCCAAGAGGTCTCCAGGAAAAGAGCAATATCCTGTTCTTCCAGGTACTCATTCTTTCTACTACCTGTCCTTTTAAAGGAAAACAATGTAGGAAGTGAGAGAAAAGAAAAAAAGAAAGTAAAAAAACCCTCTAACCAAACCAGACAGTCCATTGCAATTATATTCCAGTCATGTTTACTATTCTTTCTCCCTGAAAATGGAAATGTACACTATCATGCTCTGTGCTGTTGTCCACTTTTCTCTGTTTTTATCATCTTTCACACGATACTTAAGTAGCTTAAGCTATACTATTTTTCTTGTTTGCGTTAGCACCTAAATATGTTAGCTGAGCATGCCTAATTCTCTGGCTGTGTTAATTACAGTCCTTTCACTGTCTTATTGCTGATCTGAATACTTTTTCAATCAATATTAGTACATTCTCTTAGTACTTCTGCCAGCTTTGTGACATTCCTTTTTACTTTGATATATTTTCTTTTTTTTTTTTTTAAGTTAGACATTAAAGAAAATTTAAAGAATTGCACTTCAACCCAGTTAAGCAGCTGTCACATTTTAAATGTTCGGTTTGTAATTCCTCTAACATTATTTCATTCATATCAATAGAGTGACACCAGAAAGCCTATTGTTTTATTACATTCATATTATGTACCGTTAAAAGCATGTTCCTGTAGCTCATTCCATTCAGCTGAAGCCTGAGTCACCTTTCACCATCATATTCACCCCTCTAATTGTAATTGACAGAACAATTTCCTGGTTTCCGTCATGTCACAGAAGACAAGGTATGGGAAATTTGTTACTTGATCACAACGCCTTCAACTGTAATCAGCAGGTCAACCTTATTTATTTTATCCCAGTGAAATAGTTTGGGCAGATACATTTGTTATGCTAGTGAGAAGGACTCATGACTTATGCACACCAGCATGCAAATAAATTAAAAAAGATTCCCTAAGATCTCATACAGAATAAAGTATCTGGATATTCCTTTGGCATCAGGTCTAAAATTTTATGGATCACAATTCATTCTGCTAAATGCAGTTTGTACTAATATATCACAACAGAGAGACACACACTTCCTCTTTTGGTTGTGAAGTCTAATTTCAGTTACATATTCTGATAAATGTAGATAATCTTTTAATGCAATAAATGTAATATTTAATAAGCTTTTGAAGTAATTTTATATATAGAGTTTCAAATTGTGAAAGAAAGAACAAATATATTATTTAAAACAAAACTAACAAACAACAAACAAAAAAAGAACTTCTTTTTGGAAATATTTTGTCCTCCCTATTAAAATTTTCCAGAATTCTGGTCCCATGATCATGGTCTTGTCACAGTGTAAGACCTAATTGACAGTGGGGAGACAAAATGGACTCACTACCAAAATGCTTTTATATTTAATTTTAAGGAGTGATATGCCCTTCCTCCTAAAGGTGTGGCATGGTGGCCTGGGAGAAAATATCTAGTTGGTCCTCACATGGTGTGTGGAGTCTGGCCCTCTACCTGGGGCATGGGGCCCAGGGCTTGTCATCTCAAGCAACTTGAGACACAGTCAGTTATAGGATTGGGTAGATATCAGCTCAACAAGATTCTCATGGTGTTGAAAAAATGTCTGCCACTGTTGCAGTAACTTACAGCCTGCTTCTCTTAAAGGTTCTCTGGATAGGTTATTTAACCTTAACTTATTTCTTTATTCTTGTCTGTTCCTTTTAAACAGAAATTTGAGAAGCCCCAACTCATGCCAACTGCCACATGGCTTAACTTAATTCAATTTAAAAAGACAGACTGAGTTTTTACTTATTCTGTGAATTGTCCTGTAGGACACCAGTGTGATTAAACCTTGCTAAAAGCTATTTTTTCCCCTGATATATCTTTACAAGAACAATGCAATTTGTAATTTTTCTGATAAAAAAAGTATTAAGTCTTTGTACTATAGTCGTCACATGTCATTTCTATTCTGTTGACCTGCTGTATTTGCTTCACATCTTGCAAAAATTAATGTGCTGGTAAAGAAAGGAGAGCGCTAGTAACTATGCCAGTGTTTGGCTGATGGCTGAGGTCATTCAAACACAGTAGTATTATGAAGCATTTTGGAAAATATAAATAAATTTAAACTTCTGGGGCAAATGGTCCAATCTCTTCAGCTCCCATTTCCTGAATGTTTTTACCAGAGGAATGTACTGTATAGAACCACAGATCTGATAATTCATAAATTGGATGGGTTTGAAACATTGTGATCCTGACGTGTTAATGAATTTTAAAATGTTCAGTGTTATCATTTCTAGTGGGAATACAACAGCAATTTGAATTTTGACCTTGATGTGTTTTGCCATTATATCCATAACTCTGCTAAGGTAGAGAAATAGAAGTAATCCTGAATTAGACATCTGTAAATTATCTTTACTGTATAAATGTCATTGAAATTAACTTCTAAGACTTGTTCCTCCTTTTATCATGAATTAAAGATAGCAAACACATACATTAAAATAAAAAAGTGCCAGTTGAAGTTATCACAATGACTTGTATAGTTTTATGCATTACACAGTGTTACAATGAAACATTCTGCATTAGACAAGACATTGGCAGTATATCGAGGGAGTTGATCCTTCCCCTCTGTTCAGCACTGTTGTGGCCATAGCTGGAGTACTGTGTCAAGTTCTGGGCTCCTCAGTACAAGAGAGACATTGACATATTGGAGAAAGTCCAGAGAAGAGCCAAGGATGAGGACTATCTTCCATATGAGGAAAAGATGAGGAATCTGAGAGTTTAGCCCAGAGAAGAGAAGGCTCACAGGGAATCTCATCAATACATAGAATCACATGAAGGGAGGGTGCAAAGAGGACAAAGCTAGGTTATTTTCAGTGACACCCAGTGACAGGACAAGAGGCAATGGGCACAAACTGAAACACAGGGGGTCCCTCTGAACATTGGGAAATGCTTGTTTTTTACTGTGAGGGTGAGTGAGCATGGGAACAATTTGCACAGAGAGGTTGTGCAGTCTCTTCCTTGCAGATACTGATCAGCTGTCTGGACAGAGTCTTGGGCAACATGCTCTAGATGGCCCTGTTTGAGGAGGGGGAGTTTGACAGGTTGACCTCCAGAGGTCTCTTCCAACCTCAATTGTTCTGTGATTCTGTGAAAGATATTGAAGGCACACAATATAAATTATATTTTTGACAATAATAATAAGTTGTCAGGAATAATAGTTCTAGGTTCAACCCCATCTTACTTGAGATACTAGGCCACAAAACATAATACATGTTCTCAACCTCAGCATTTAATGTTATGATCACATGACATTATTTTCACATGATTTGCATGTCATTAATGAATTGGATAAACAGAGATCCTAGAATGTATCACAGCTCTAGATTGAGTTACTCCCTTTGCTGTGCCTTTCTTTTCCCAGAGATTTTTTTGTTGAAAATGAAATTAAAAAAAAAGTAAGTAAAGAAAGTCTTTCTTTTTAAGAAGTCTGAATTAGACCCTGAAAAAATTATTGTAATCATGTTTTGTTAAACAGAGATCTTTTCTCAGGCTGGTGAATCAACATTTTTGTAAGTACTCACTGATTATATATTCTTCATATTGTGAATATGCAATAGAAGACAGCAAGAGTCAAGTTAACAGACACGGTAATGGCTCATAATTGTAACTAAATTTAGTTAGTGATATACTATGTACATGTGAATTTCTGTGTGAAAATTCTGCATGACCAGAAAAAAAAAAATCAGACCTTTTCTGTTTTGAATTTGATAGCTTTTTCTTCACATCTTCTGAGCGTCTTCTCCATACAGATGAAGACTGTAGTTTTATTTAGTTTCACAAAGATGTTGGTGAGATCAATTCAGCATTCAGATGCTATGGTCAGAACATCTTAGGAAGGTTTTTTTTAGTAGATTAATTATGAGGAGATTAATTAATTACTTGGAGACAAATAATTTTACACTCAATGAAAAATTTGGATCACATGTAAAGAAAAAGTCTTAGAGTTATCTGAGAAGAACAAAGGGAAATATGAAGAAATTTTCATTCACTGAATATTACTTGGGTGTGGGTATAAACTAGGATGGAGTCATGTAATTAAAAATTGAATCATAATGTACATGTAAAAGGGCACCAAATTAATTACTTGAACTTAATTCTGATATTTCATGGATACTAAGTGCAGTTCAAGTGCAGAGTATAAAAAAGTCTAGGAACTGTAGTTGATAAGCATCTGGAACTGCAAAATTTCATAGTTCAAAAATTACAAAGATTTCAAACCCAAATTTTAAGAAAAAAAAGTCCAATATTAATTTATGATTTATTTTTCTTTTTAATTTCATAAGAAAATTTAATGCCTGATTTTATTTTAATTTTTAAAATTATTCACTAAGATATATTGAAATGAGAGCACTGAATAACATACATAATCAACATACATATTTGGATTGCATGGGATATCAGCTAGACCAAAACACCTTCAGAGCTTCTTGAGGTTTTCAGTGTTTTATCTTTTTTTTGAGTAATCTGCTTCTTGTAAAGGGCAATCTATAGCTTTAATTTTAAAGATGGAATAAGGACGTCATAACTAAGGGCTTCTGAATTATATTTTAACAGTGCTTTCTGCAACACAAAGGCAGCAGTTTCATTTTTATGCCTTCCTAGATAGTTTTGAATGTTTTCCAGTGAAATATTAACAGCAAAGGAGAATACACTTTTTCTGGCACTTGTTATAGTCTGTACATCCTACAAGGAAGTTGATTACCTTTCTCTGAAGCCTACATTACCTGTTTTTCATTATCTCAGTAGCCTCTGGATATTAAATATCAAATTGAGTTTAAACAATTATTTTTCTATTTGATCCATAGGGGATAGTTTTTTATATAAATAATCAAAATGGATATTGATAAACCAACTGAAAAGCACTGCCTTAATATAAATAATAATATTTGGAATACTTATTTTGACACATAAAACAATTCTTCATTCTTCAAGTTTTTTACTGCCTGAAGTTTTCCAAAAAGAAATCACTCTTCTAACTGAAAAAAAAAATGACTGATAAAAAAACCAATCTACAGTCCATATCTTTGCAAATTTTGGAAGAGATATCTTCCAAGAATTTTGTTCAAAGAATAGAAAGAAAGACTTCTTTGACTGTTTGATTCTACTGATACGTCCCTAATGCTCCATGTATACAAAGTGCCTGGAGAAAATCCAATAAAATATCAGGATCTGTAATTAAAAATATACTCTAAATCAGCCATGAGGAAATAGAATTGGTGGATACACCAGGAAACATGTAACCAGCACCTCTTAATTGTAATTATATGTCACAATTTACTATTTCAGCATTTAGATTTCATTTGAGACATTCTAATTTTTTTCTGCCTTGAAGCAGTTTCATTTTAGTCAATAAATTACATGAGATTCCCTAATGTAGGGTTTGAATTGAATCTTAATTACCAAGCTGATCTGATAGATGACAAAATTGCAACTTTTCTGAAATGTCGTACAGTATCTGATATCCTGCTTTGAATTTTACACAGTGAAAAATTCCTTAAAACTCAACTACAGCTTGACTTTTGAGTCACTCACCCTTTTGCTCTAGCAGAAATTTAAAGGTATATACTTACTCATTAGAAAAGACTATTAAAATGCCAGTTTAGTCATAGTCTTTTTTTCCTCTCTCCTGACCTTCATTAATTTTGTGGCTGTATGTAAATGTTAACATGAATACTAATCAACAAGTATATAATGTGTTTCTCTCCAAAGACAGCAAAATACTATATATATTTTGCAAAGAAATAGACACTAATTACTGAAGTTCATTTACCAACAGAACAGTATAAGGTAAGTAACAGCTTTCAAAGAGTGTTATATTTGATAAAAAGTAAAAATAAACAAGCATACGGTACTATGCACCTCTGCTAATTTTCCTGTATATTAAAATTAATCTATACAAGATCCTGGTTCTGTTCCTTGAAGATTCAGATTATCATCTCTGTTTTGTTTTTTGTTTGGGTTTGCTTTTTCTTGTTTGTTTGCTTTGTTTGTTTGTTTGTTTTGATGTTTTTGGTTTTGCTTTTTTTTTCTCTCTTCATTCTTCTAATTTATATGTTACTCTATAAGCACCTAAATCATCATATCCAACAGAGACAGTCAAATCTTACTTTGCCTTCTTTTTCTCTTGTTTCATTGCTTTTCATAATATTTGTTTTTCATTATAATTTGTGTAACACTAAATTATTTCAAGACGAATACTGCATTTTTTGTTGAAATTTCAGATGTTTAGTAGTTTTCTTCCCTTAAAATATTATCTGACAGAGGCATCTCGGGGATACCATTAACATCTAAATAACAGTACCTTCTCCTGATTCTTTAAAATATTTCTTATTTATGAAACACAGTATAAGCTTTTGGGAATCTCCATCTACAACTGCAGTTATATTTGAGCTGTATGGAGAATAATTGTTAAAATATAAGTATATAATAATAGGCAATTGCTGAAAGCAACAAAATAAACCAGGCAATTTAGCATAATAAGGAAAAGTTACAGTAGATAAAATTCCTTCCCCTGGAGAGATGGTGTTTGCCTTACGCAAGAAGCTTAAAATTGTGCTGATTTTTAATTGTGACCAATACCATTTTGAGTTCATGTTTACTGTAATATCTGCTGCTGTCATTAGCAATTTTCATAGCATTTAATTAAAAAACAAACAAAACCAACAAATAACTTATACCCTGAAATTTTATTTACTTTGTTGTAATTTATTGTCGAATATTATAGATCCATTTGGATGTATTTTGTTCTCAGTAATGTCCTCAGCTTCTCCAAATTAAGGATGTGCTATGACTTTCACTAGCTTGTCAGTAATTCATTCTTTCTTATCCTCTGAGTGTAAATCTAGGCCTTAGCATTTTACCCTTGGAGGCATCCCTGGGAACCACTATTCATTCTGTAGGTGAAAAAAAAGTTATTCCTTTGCTATAGTGCTTGTCTGTAGTGACAGAAGATGAAGGAAAGGGTGAGGTACTAAATACCTTCTTTGCCTCATTCTTTGATAATCAGAACTGTTGTGCTCCAGGCTTCCAGCCCCCTGAGCCAGAAGACAGGGATGCAGAGTAGAATGAAATCCCCATAATTCAGTGGGAAATGATCAGCGAACTGCTACAACAATTGGACACCCACAAGTCTATGGGACCAAATGAGATCCATCCAAGGGTGCTAATGGAGCTGGCAGAGGTGATCGTTAAGCCACTTTCCATTATCTATCAGCAATCCTGGCTAACTGGGGAGGTCCCAGTTGACTGGAAGTTGGGAAATGTGGTGCCCATCTAAAGAAGGGCTGAAAGGAGGATCCAAGGAACTACAGACCTGTGAGTCTAACCTTGGTGCCGGGGAAAGTCATGGACCAGATCGTCCTGAGTGATATCACATGGCACATACAAGAAAACCAAGTGATCAGGCCCAGTCAGCATGCGTTTATGAAAAGCAGATCCTGTCTGAGCAACCTGATCTCTTAATACAAGGTGACCAACCTAGTAGATGAGGGAAAGGCTGTGAATGTTTGGTAATTAGACTTCACTAAAGCCTTTGACACTACATCCCACAACATTCTCCTGGAGAAGCTAGCAGCTCATGGCCTGGATGGGTATACTCTTCGACAGGTAAAGAACTGGCGAGATGACAATGCCCAAGGAGTTGTGGTGAACAGAACCAAATCCAGTTGGCAAACGGTCATGAGTCATGTTCCCCAGGGCTCAGTATTTGGGCCAGTTCTGTTTAATCTCTTTATCAATGATCCAGATGAAGGGATTGAGTGCACCCTCAGTAAGTTTGCAGATGACACCAAATTGAGTGGGAGTGTTGATCTGCTGGAGGGTAGGAAGGTGATACAGAGGGACTGGCTGGATCATTGAACTGAGGCCAATTGTATGAGGTTTAACAAGGCCAAGTGCCAGGTTCTGCATTTGGGTCACAACAATCCCAGGTAGCACTACAGGCATGGGGAAGAGTGGCTGGAAAGCTGCCTCACAGAAAAGGATCTGTAGGTGTTGATTGACAGCTGGGTGAATATGAGCCAGTATTGTCTAGGTGGTCAAAAAAGGCCAACAGCATCCTGACTTGTATCAAGGATAGTGTGGTCATCAGAACTAGAGAAGTGATCATGCCACTGTGATGGTGAGGCCTCACCTTGAATACTGTCTTCAGGTTTGGGGACCTCATCATAAGAAAGACATTGAGGTATCAGAGAGAGGGCAGAGGAAAGTGATGAAGTTGGTGAGTGACCTGGAGCACAAGTCTTATAAGGAGCTGAGGGAACTGGGGCTGTTTAGCCAGGAGAAAAGGAGGCTGAGGGGAGACCTTATCACTCTCTACAACTATCTTAAAGGAGGTTGTAGCATGGAGGGTGTTGGTGTCTTTGCCCAAGTAGCAAGTGATAGGACAAGAATGATAGGCCTCCAGTTGTGTCAGAGGAGGTTTAGATTGAATATTAGGAAAAAATTATTCACAGAAGTGGTTGTCAGGTATTGGAACAGGCTGCCCACGGAAGTGGTGGAATCACCATCCCTGAAGGTGTTTAAAAAAGCATATAGATGAGGTTCTTAGGAATATGGTTTAGTGCTAGAGTTAGGTTATGGTTGGACTCGGTGATTCTGAGGGTCTCTTCCAACTGAAATGATTCTATGATTCTATTTCAGTTACATACATGTAGCTTAAATTGATTTTAACTCTTTGCCACTTTGGACAGAGAAGACCTTTAAAGTTAACTTCTTGGGGATTTGAAATATGACCTACAGAATTGAGAACTACCATCTTTAGTTGCCATGTGCTGTTCTTCAGAGATCTGAAGTCATCCAAGGCACCCTAAACCACCATTCTCCACTATCTCAATCAGTTAAAGGAATAATTCCTCGGCTTGCATTTATTATGTTTTTGCGTGTTGCTCTATAAAGCTTTTCTCTGAATAACAGGTATTTCGTGCCCTCTGTTTCATGGTTGCTAAACTTACATTGTTAGTGCAGATCACACACATTGCATTCCTGAATCTAATTTCACTGGTCATTAACACAGAAGCCTGATAATGGCTGCACTGCTGTAGTGCCCTGTTATCCAGTATGGACAGAACCATGCGCATGAAATTATTTGGTAAATAACAATGTCTAGCTTTTATATAAAGATCATAAAAAAGTTTAAAAGACTCTCTTTTTTTATAAAAAGTTTTCTGTAGTTTAGTTGCATTAGATATGTGGTTAGTTATGCTTTGTACTTGGGCAAGCATCTTCTGTTTTAAATAATAATTTATTTTTCTGATGGAGAACAGAGACTCCATGACAAGAAGACAGTTTGAAGCAGAAAACTTATAGGCAGAAAACACAGATGGTCTGATTTCAAGAAGTCTAAAAAATTAATAGGTAGAAACACAGCATGTATAAAGCAGGGCCTGAAGAATTTTCCTTCCTTGAAAATGTCATGTAAATTCGCAAGCAGTTCTTCAAATGTCAGTGGGTCAACCCACATTCAACTAAATCTGTAGTGTCTTAGTATTTGTCTGTAAAGGTTTTATTAGTGAATTAACTAAACACAAAAAGACTTCTAATGTCTCTACTTGAATGTAAAACACTAATTTAAAACACAGGCTTGAAATCCCAGTCTCACTGAAATCAGAGATCCTTTTATTCATTGTTGTTCTTTATGATGAAGATGGGCACGACTTGCCATTTGCTAAATACACCAAAGGTCCCAAACATGGTGCTGACTTTTCTCTTGCATGTGTCTATTTCTCCTTTCCTTTCCTTTCCTTTCCTTTCCTTTCCTTTCCTTTCCTTTCCTTTCCTTTCCTTTCCTTTCCTTTCCTTTCCTTTCCTTTCCTTTCCTTTCCTTTCCTTTCCTTTCCTTTCCTTTCCTTTCCTTTCCTTTCCTTTCCTTTCCTTTCCTTTCCTTTCCTTTCCTGTCCTGTCCTGTCCTGTCCTGTCCTGTCCTTTCCTGTCCTTTCTTTCCTTTCCTTTCCCTTCCTTTCTTTCCCTTCCTTTCTTTCCCTACTTTCCTACTTCAGAACCACAACCAGGTAAGATCACTTCTGTACTTTGAGTAAAATGTGTTGCAGGGTGTATTTATATCACTCTTAATAAACTTGATTGAATCCAACAGTGTTTCATATTAATTTTTTTTTTGAATGTTTTATTTTTACACTTGGAAGACTGTAACCTTTCCAAAGCTCATCACTTCGGAAAGTCTTTACTATTGCATATGAAATGTGTAAAATAGCTGAAGTGCAGAGATTAATTTATAATTTCTAGCTTTTCCATACTACATAAAGGAAAACTAACAGAGGTTTAATAGGCTTTTCATGTATGAATGAAAGAAAAATTGCATTTAGAAAACATAAAACATTTACAAAATAAATACGTACTGGTTGCTATGAAAAAATATTTGTATGAAAAACAAAACAAAACAAAAAAAAAACACCAAACCCTCAAAATTTCATAGGTATCAGACTTCCATAAAAAGGTTGAGTAGTCAGCTATGAGATCAGACCAGATCAGATGTGGTTTCTCACAGTTTTATGCACCTGGGTCTTTACAACTTTCAAGCATGGAGACTACAAGGGCTCTCTGGACAAACTGTTCCTCTACTTGTTTGTTCTCGTAGAAACAACAAGTTGGTTCAACAGATTCTTATGAATTTAGCCCTTATGTGTTTTTCTCTGTCTTTTAGTCTCAGAAAAATACTTAACATGACCATTGAATCTGTAGATACTGAATTTTTCAGGAATGAGGTATTACCATTACTATTGCACTATCTTTCTTCTCCTAGTAAGTGCCATCAGCACAATTCATAAGAAAATAAGACACCTTCATAGAATATGCAGTGTGATTACAGTAGCTGAAATTGAATGTAGGTGCTATCAGTGAGGATTAATAAGATTTTTGGGATTGACTTTAGCTCCATATTAACATAATTTTCAATTTAGATGTCTGAAAAAATGGATTTCATCATGAGACTTCCCTGAGGTCCTATTGTACTTGATGGAGATTTATTCAATTAATGAGATAGTTGCCTAAACACGTGCACATACTGGCACAGGTTGCCCACAGAGGTGGTAGATGCCCCATCCCTGGAAACATTCAAGGCCAGGCTCGATGGGGCTCTGAGCAACTTGATCTAGTTGGAGGTGTCCCTGCTCATTGCAGGGCAGGTGGACTACATGACCTTTGAAGGTCTCTCCCAACCCAAACTATTCTATGATTCCATGATTCTATGTAGTGCCATTTTTGGTGCTATGGTATACCTATATGTCTCTGGTCTCTCTGCCAGTACAAAAAGGGGACTTGCATTGGGATTTAACAAAGGCCAGAGTGACTGTGTAATTACTAGCAAGTCACAACAGTGTTATGAGGAGATGATAAAATAGATTAAGGACTATCATTTCAAAATCTGAGTAGAAGACCTGATTTTTCCAAAGATAATTCTCCAATAATCTGATTAAATTTCCATGTTTAAATTTAAATATGTGAAACAACCATTTCTTTTATTTACATTATTCCTTTGAATCTGTGTCTTTGAAACAGTTCCTTTGTTATAAACTTTGTATACTCTGGATGTGAGCATTACTTATTCATTATTGCTGTCAGGCAGTTCCGAATCCTAAGTCTATCCATATAAGCCTTACTTCCCCTGATTAGCCTCACCTGAAAATTCCTTTTGCTCATGGGCCCAGAAGCTTCTTTAAAGCTCAGGGCCTGTAACTCTTGGTAAGACCGTTGCTCTTGCCTGTGCTGTGGACAGACTTGGCTCTATCTCATCTCATGGACCAATCCTGCTCTTGCTGTTCCCTCTCAGTTAATCAGACACCCATAAAAGAGAACAATTAAGTGAAAAGATTTTAAAAGATTCAAAAAAAAGCAAGAAAAGAGAGCTTATAAAAGGTCAAATGAACTCTTCATAAAAGAATATCTTGAGATCCACAAGTAGTAGGCAGGTTGCTTGAGAGTTAGCTTTCACAAGCTTCAGGATCTTGTTTCAGTCACCCACATATACACATCTAATGATATGTAAAATAACCTTAGACATCTAGAGCACCAGCATAGGGATGAAAAGTATGACTCAGGATCTATGATGGACTCTTTCCTTCCTGAAGCAAAAGCTGAACATAAAAAGCGTATCCTAGAACACAGAACCTGTGTACAGAAAACTGTATAGACTCCTGGTGTACACAGTGTAAGTGGCTACAGGTGAGTTAGCTATATAAACTCAAACAGAGATGGGCTAATCAATAGACTCAATTGATTCACTTCATCCTAAAATAAACAGTTATTTTAAAACAAATGAGTAGCTCTCCATTGACTGTACTGACTATGAGATCAATTAATTTCTCAAACATGAGGCTTGCAGTTATGACAGAGGACTCACAGAGACTCATGCCCTTCTGCATCATCAGCTGAAGGACAGGTGGGTAGGTATAGGAAATTCAAATGGCAACGTGCACCTGTACTTAGGGAACTGAGTTGTCCTGTATCTCTATCAGCCATTATGGTGGCTATGATGCCTTAGAGCAGGGGTGTCAAATTCGTTTTCACCAGGGGCCACATCAGCCTCACGGTTGCCTTCAAACAGTCGAATGTAATTTCAGGACTGTATAAATGTAACCACTCCTACATACCTGAAACCTCGGATAGTGATGTCAGTAGACCATTGCCTCTCAAGGGACTTATGTTTCAACCATTTGTTCACATGTAGGAAGAATCAGGTAGACAGCACATACAGTTTGGAAATTAACCCCATTCCTATGCCTAGGTGTTGTGGACCCTCTTATGTAGCGTATGGAGTATGTTAAGCATATAGGTAGTAATATGTTATTAATAATAGATCTGGTTTCTTTGCCTCCTGTATCAGTTGTTCCACAAAACATAAGATATGTAAAAAGCACAGTGTATTTCTCAGAGATGAACAGATGGGAAGTGGGAAGTGTGGGTGAATGAGATTCAGTTCTGAACAATATCATACCGGATTTTCCCACTTTCTTTAATTTTATTTTGGTCTATGTGGTTGAAAAGCTCAGAAATCAAGATTGAAAGTCTGCATATTTTATGTAGTGCATAACAAACATAATAAATATCGCAAAACTGGGATGTTACTTAGAAATTTTATGTTAATATTCTATGTATGCCTTAAAATGTACTTCAGCTGTATCTAATGTAACAAATTAGACAATTTAAGTCTAAGTGTTTTATTAAAAATATACAGATCACTATGTGATATTTTCAATACATTTCATGAGTGCAAATTAAAGTTGTTATTGGTAATTAAGATTTAACTCTATTTTAACAGTTTTGTTTGTTGCTTTGGTTGGTTGATTTTCTGCTGAGGCCAAGCAAATGGGAGACAGGGGTTCCAAACAAGGGATATGAATATGTTTTTCACAGTCCCTGAGTTGACCATATTTTATAAATCAAATACCTTGGAAGTCGAACCAACTCTGTCCTAGATTATTGTCTTCACACTAAGCTACAAAGTAAATTTAGGAGAATTTTGTGTAACCTGAAATTACATGCCCAGTATTCAGATATCTTGGACTGTGTTTTTCATTCTGAGGTAATTTAATGGTCACTGTAGACAATTTTTCTTGTTGATTCATCTGACCTGTTCTAGAAAGCTGCTTTATGGGTGAGTAATTTTAGCCTCTTCATGTTCTTACTCATTCACTATAAAATAATTGCTTTGTTCAAATACATATCTGTTTAAATTTCACTGCAATAGTGCAACTTGAAATAGTTTGAATGTCAGTATATAAATTCCCATTAAGATCCAAACAAATCTACTTATTAAAGTCAGTGAGGTCTAGAAGGCAATCACTTTGAAGTAGAAAGAAGGGTAAGGCTTGATTCAGTTGCCCACAGGTAACCATGAAGTGCCATTTGAGACATGTGGCTAGTAAATCTGGCATTGCATGTACAGTAGATTCATATCCTTCTGGAGAAGTAGGAAAAGGCCAGGTGAAGTATCCCAAATATTATAAGGTGAAGACTACCATGAGCCACAGTTGAGTCACAATGAGAACTTAACTACATTTACTCAGCTCTTAACCAGAAGATCCTGATACTTGTTGGGAAAACAAGAAAAACACAAGTAACTTCTGTACCCATCCGCTTAGCAAATAAATCTTCCATGTTACATCAATGAGTGATGTTGTTGTGGCTACATCTCCCTAAATTCCTGTGACACTCAGGATGCCTCTAATGAGCCTTGATACCTGTCTTGCAGACAACTAAATTAAACCTTTTTATTGATAAGCTGACTGGCTCTGACTTTTAATTAAAGATAAGATCAAGTTGCTCACATGCAGGTTTCTCTTATTACTTGGAATATCCTGAGGTATCTTACCTGGAACCCAATTGTCAGTCCAGAAGATGAAGATCTCTGTGAAGTCCAATGTAATAGCTTACAACCCCATGCAGGTGATTTAAATTATTATGGGTTGGCAGGAGGTGCTGTCTTATGGTTAGCTGAATTTATCCCTATGTCTTCATTGCTTCAAGAGGAGTTTGATGACAGTTTTCTGCATATACAAAGATTGTTGATAAATTTATGTGTCTGAATCTTGGAGTTAATCCCATTCTTAAAATTTAATTCCTTTTATTCCTGTTATCCATTTTTTTTCCTTTTTATCTTTTTTTTTTTTTTTTGACCTTTTATACCTACAAAGAGAATAATACAAGTATTGTGGACCTAAACCTTTTTAATTAACTAGCACCTAAACTCCTAAAACCAATAATAATAATAATAATAGAATTAATTTATACTATATTAAAGATTTACATACTAATATATTAATACATAATTAATTATTATAGTTTAAAATTATATGATTTGGGATATTTTAATGATACTATGTATACATTACAATTATTATTTATATTCACAGTGTACAGATTCTCAGTGTTGTATAACAGTTGCTTCATTTGGCTACTGAGAGATGCAGAGTGTTTCTGTGATATTTTAACGGAAAAAACATTTTCTTTTCTTGATCTCTTCTAGCTTTAACTGGCATTGCATTGCCTAGGGTGCAACCTGTCAAAAGAAATTGCTCAACACACATATTAATAGCAATAACAGTATGCCTAATGTGATTCAATTAGCACAATCTAGTAAACTCACTCTGTGATTGCTTCAGGAAACTTGTCATTGAATTTTCGCTCATAACCTTAATGACTGTGTGGAAGTTAGTCAAAAGGTCTAATTAGATTTTTTTTTGTCATAATATTTAAATATGTTCAATATTAGTCTATCTTCTATTTTTCTTTTGAAAACAGAAGCCAAAACACAAAACAAAACAACTGATTCCGAGGAAAAGATAGTAATGAGTAAAATTATTTTTCAGTTTTAAATCTTGCTTGATGATAGCTTTCACACACACTGTTGAAACTTGTTTGCACTGAAATGAGCAAAAAATAAGCAGCAGATGTAGGAAACAAACAGAAATAATGAGGTGATCATTAGAGATTTTGGCATTGTATTTCTTGCCAATAACCTCTCAAAGGCAAATGCATGTGATCTTAGATGACATTTTGAGATGATTGCGGATTAGGAAAGATGTTTCATCTATAGGAATGGTTAATGGCAAAGCTTTCATAAAGCAATAATAAAATTTGAAAAGGACAAGGCATGGAATAAAAATACGTAGGTGTATAGGTCAGAAATAAAGAAGGCAGTAAAGCTCGATAGCCTTTTTTCTTATACAGGCCAGATGCCCAGTGAAATGAACTGAAAAAAATATTATTTGTTTCAGTAGCAGGTATACAATTTGAGAATCGGTGACTAGCAAAAAAAAAATGTTTATGCTTGCCCATATGATAGGTTTTTATCAGACCAAGTTGAAAAACGTCACTACAAAAGACTGTGTGGTCCAGGAGAAATCTCTGCTCTTTGTATCTGACATTTAAATGTCAACTGTCCACACCTCCCTACCTAATTTGAGTTGGTGGAGAGTGAGAACATGGAAAAAAGCAGTGAAAGAAGCAGCTGTGCCAAGAATGAAATACAAGCTGTTCAGACGTAATTGGCTCTGGAATTTGGCACTACCTTGGTTTTGTGAAAATGTATTTCTCCACTAAATTTAAGCATAGCGTGGAGAACTAGAGCTTTTTTATCTAAGGTCCAAACTCGATTTCTTTTACCACTGCTGATCAATATCGGGATAGAAAATGCTAAAGCTCTTAAATGGATTAATCTGTCTATCAGTATTCAACTTATTTGCAACTACCAAAGTTTCTTAACTTATACTGAAATTTTGTGTCTGTCCAGCCTGGAGTGAAAAAAACCTTTCAGTGACTCCTTCTTACATTCTTTCCTAGCTCCTTTCCCCCAGAACACTCTGTTCAAGCACATCAAAACAAGTTTTTAAATTATTATCAAAGGCCTCGACAACTACGTGTCTCATTACCAATATGCTCTTATAGTTTATATATGTTATTTCAGCCAACTCATCATATTTATAAATGGTGTCTTCTTTAGTAATTAATTTACCTGTTTCTCCTTTTATACATGTACATCATTTGTTATTACTGAGTAACTTTCCTAAGTGTCTGTAAACCTTTTTTTCTGTAAAACTTAATGGGTTAGGAGTGGCGAGATCTCAAATCTATGTCAGCAAAAGCAGATGATAAAATACATTTTTTTTTTTTTACATTTTACTATCTAACACCATAAATAGATGAAAACAAAAAAATCTTTTAGGCTGGGCGAAGGAAGTATCATAGCTGTCATTGCTCTAAAGAATTAATAACTAGAAGAGCAGGAAAGTGAAATTATATTTAAACTTTTAACTTGTAAAAATAGAGGACAAGGTAACCTAGTGACATCATAACTTGGGTATTTGGTCAAGAAACTCAATGAACCACTTCAGAAGCTGTCAGAATTCCCTCAAAAATTATACTACAAAAGTATCTTCTCTCTTTTAATACTTTGAGTGGTAAAGAAAATGAAGGTATTAATGTAAAAGTAATAGATTTAAAATAATATACACTTTCAATATGCATATCAGAATAAAGACATAATTTCTAATTTCTATGTTTCACAGTCTTAACTATTAATAAGACTGTGCTCTCTTTACATCCTAAGTGTTTCAAAAAATCCATACTGCTTCCTTTTATGCTATTGTCTGTGTTCTGAAACCTTCACAGGATTTCCTTCAAAAGACAGAAAATTGAATGCTGCTCCTGATGGGCAGTTGCTGAACTCAGAATCACACACTACTCCTATGCCTGCCTTACAAATCCATGTTACTTCTGAGAATTACTAACATGTTAAATTTTTCCATCCCATTACACTACACTTTCTTACATATCTATCACTTGCTTTTTTGGGTGACCAGGCAATCTAGATGATGAAATAAACTTTATTTTAATTACATTAAAATCTACAAATAAAAGCACAAAATAAGGGTCAGGTAATTTTTTTATTTCGTGGACATTTTAATACAACTAATATATTTTCATTACATCTAGTAGAAATCATAATGTTTAAGCAGTAATTATCTCATAAATATCTAGAATTTCATTTTCCTCTTATAAGGATGTAAATCAATTCATAAGGAATTTACAGTGTCATTCTTTGACAGCAATTTTTCTCTAATGTAGTGAATCTTCTGAAAAAAAATGGTCTTTCCTTGATTTGGTGTTCTCAGTGGTTGTTATGATAATTTCTTTCTTTCTTCAAGATTTCTGATTTCATAGGGAATGACTTCTAGTAAGTATGTCTTGAAAAAGCTATAGTAAGTAAAACTTCTTTACACAACATCTCAAAAGATTCAGTGACTCTTCAAAAGAAAAGTATGGTCTTCTGAATAGAAATTTCACATAGATTCAAAAGAAAGAACATATCAGATGCAATGAAAACAAAGATAAGAATATAACAGGAACTCTTAAAATATTTAGATCTCATGAGGAGAAAGAAAATCTCCTTTAGTAATGATTGTGATTTTTATTTAGACAAGTTTTCCACCTAACTTGATACAAATTTTTACTTGTACCCTTGTACCAGGTTTCTGATACAGATATTCAATATTTCATCATTAGAAATTAAAAAAAAAGCCAGATTTATCAAATAAATTCAAATGCTTAATTTCTGTTTGTAAGTTTGAAATCAAGCTGATAATTGTAAAGTTGAAATAATTTACCCTTTGAATTATTTTAGTGTTGTCTTTATAGCAAATAAATGTTAATTTGATTACTACTCTGTCTAAAAATTTGTCTGTATCATGATACATTTTTAAAATCTCTCGTAAGTAGTAGCAGAGCCTTCAATGTTTAAATTTACCATTAAATAGTCATACATTTTATATGTGGTTTATTTTTGTCCTTAAATTACTGTATCTAATTCAGTTATTTTTGTTGCTTATATGACTTCTGCCTGAAAAAAAAAAAACCAAAAAACAAACAAACAAACAAAAAACAAAAAAAAACCCAAACAAAACAAACCCAAAAAATCATAATCTATGAACTGACCAAAACGAATTTTTAGAACTTTCATGTACATGTTTGATTTTTGATTTTGATTTGTCATTATTCATGTTCATTTTACAAGCCTTCGTTAGCTGGTGCAACTCTCTTTCACCGGTGTAACCCTCTTAGTAATAAATTTTGGGTTAGGCTCTCACACAGAAAAATACATAATCATCTTAAAATGGTTTTACTTCAAAATGACTGTGTAGATCATCTAGATCCAACCACCCTGCAATGGACAGGAACACCTTCCAATAGACAAAGTCCCATCCAACTTGGCACTGAACACTTCCGGGGATGGGGCATCCATGAATTCTCCAGGCAACATCTTCCACTGCCTCACCACCCTCAGAGTGAAGAATTTCTTCCTTATATCTACTCTAAATCTACCTTCCTTCAGTATAAAACCATCACCCCTCATCATATCAATACATGCCCTTGTAAAATGTCCATCTCCAGCTTTCTTGTATGCTCCCTTTAGGTACTGGAAGGCTGCTCTAAAGCCTTCTCTTCTCCAGGCTGAACAACCCCAACTCTCTCAGACTGTCTTCATTGCAGAGGTGCTCCAGGCACCTGGTCATCTTTGAGCTTTTCCTTTGGACTCACTCCAACAGAACCAGGTCTGTCTTATGCTGGCAACCCCAGAGCTGGACACAGTACTACAGGTGGGGGCTTGCAAGACTGAAGTAGAGGGGAAGAATCATCTCCTTTGACCTGCTAGTCAGGCTTCTTTTCATGCAGCCCAAGACATGATTTGCTTTCTGGGCTGCAAGTGCACATTGTCAGGTCATGTTGAACTTCTTATCCACCAACATCCTTAAGTTCTTTTCCACAGGGCTTCTCTCAATCCATTTTCCACACAGCCTGCTTTTGTTCTTGGGACTGCAGTGACTCATGTGCAGGACCTTGCATTTGGACTTTTTGAACTTCATGAGATTCACCTGGGCCCACCTCTCAAGCTTGTCAAGGTCCCTCTGGATGGTACACTTCACTCCAGTGTGTCAATTGCACCACACAGCTTGGTGTTGTTGGCAAACTTATGAGGATGTTAACATCTGAGATCATACAAGAATCTCTGACATCCTGGACTGTTTTTGTTAAAGAAATTTAGCAATTCAGAGCTGCATAAATGTGATGCAATTTATGTGGTGAAAAGGAGAAACAAAGGGATAGATGATATGAAAATTAACTACAAAGTAGATGGAAGAAGTGGTAAACAGAAAAAAAAAAGAGTTTTATCATACCTACTTTCAGTCACCTGAAGTTAAAGTCACACAGAAGTGACTGTCACTTATTTGTCCCTTCTATTATTCTCATTCATGTTAGCTCCAATGTTATTCACAAGATGCTGCAGGAAAACATTTGGGTTTCTTTTTAATTCCTCCTTATGGCATTGAAATGTTTTGAAAATGTAGTGAAGGTTTCCTTCTTTTCTCATTGTCTGCACTGCAGAAACTCTCACCTGCACAGTAGCTGTCAATGAAGGTTGTAGGTGACTTACAAGCATCCTAGCTCTTAACAGCAGTATATACCTAAAGGCACAGCTACATGGAGAGGTCAAGATACTACATGGTTTAGAGAGACATTTAGTCTAACAAAAAATTGACTGGAAGAAAGGAAGGTGAAAACATTGTGACAAAATTGTATTTATAGGAGAAACACAGGTACTAAATAAAAGGGGAAACTAAAAGAAATAGAAAAACAACAAAACAAAACAAAACAAAAGGAAAGGAAAAAGCAAGTCAGCCTGCTCAGGCAAGGGAATGAAAGGCTGCTAGAACAAGGGAAAAGGGAATTTTGTCAGTCACACAGTAAAGAGACCAGGGATTCTTCTCTTCTGCTTCGACCCTGTTCTGTTAATGGCTGCAAAGCAAACTTTACAAAATCACATTGATGACTGTACTGCAAGGACAGTCTCTAGAGTGGACACAAGCATAATGTTCTTGTTTTCCAACCCACCATTTGACCACAGGACTGTCACTCTTACAGCTGTTCCTGGCATCAGGGTAATCCCTTGGGTGTGCTGCAATGCAAAAACTGTGTTCTGCGGGAGGGAATATGTTTTGCAGATATGTTGTGCCTGTGGTTAAGCCTCTACTTCACAGCATCACAGAATGGTTGAGGTTGGAAAGGACTTCTGCAGATAATTTTCTCCACCCTTGCCTCCCCAGTTGCTCAAGCACAATCAGCTGGAGCAGATTGTCCAGTACCTTAACCAGCTGGGCACTGTCTCCAAGGATGGAGACTCCACAACCTCCCTGGGTGACCTGTTCCAGAGTCTGACCACCATTACACTAAGAAAGTGTTTTCTGGTATTCAGGTGGAATTTAATGGGTTTCAGTTTATGTCCATTGACTCCTTTCCTGTCCTGAGACACTATAGAGAAGAATCTCACTTCCTTGTTTTTATTCCCTCCCATCAAGTATATATATTGATAAAATCCCCCTGAGCCTTCTCTTCTCAAAGCTGAAGAATGCCAGCTCTCTTAATACCTCCACATTTGAAAGATCTAGGTGCTTCAGATAAGGCACTTGAATGCTCACTGCCTGAATATCTTTGATGCTGATGCTGGAGGATAGTTAGGACTGTCCAGCCTCTCCTCTCCTCTCCTCTCCTCTCCTCTCCTCTCCTCTCCTCTCCTCTCCTCTCCTCTCCTCTCCTCTCCTCTCCTCTCCTCTCCTCTCCTCTCCTCTCCTCTCCTCTCCTCTCCTCTCCTCTCCTCTCCTCTCCTCTCCTCTCCTCTCCTCTCCTCTCCTCTCCTCTCCTCTCCTCTCCTCTCCTCTCCTCTCCTCTCCTCTCCTCTCCTCTCCTCTCCTCTCCTCTCCTCTCCTCTCCTCTCCTCTCCTCTCCCCTCCCCCTCTCCCTCTCCCTCTCCCTCTCCCTCTCCCTCTCCCTCTCCCTCTCCCTTTCCCTTTCCCTTTCCCTTTTGTTATTTTTCAATATGTGATTGCAGTTCCCAGTATCGTATGGTTAGAGCAAACCATCTAAATTTTTAGTAACATATCTTCAGTAAAAAAAAATGTTCTTCATGTCTAAAATTAAAGTATAAGATGTAAAATGTAAAAATAACAATAAAAAGCCATTAGATGTGGAATAAAGAAAGGCTAATGTAATAATATAAGAAGTTTATAATTCTGTACAGACAACACCTCCAAATTTATATGGTCAAAGCTCATTTCAAGATCTTTTCAAAGCATTATGGTGGAAATATTTTTTAAGAGGAAGTTGCTACATAAAATTGAAAACTGCCATGAAGAAGTAATCATTACTTTAATACATACAGAAATTGGAAATGTACGCTGCTGTACTTCATTGCACACCTTGGGAAAATATATGGGATCAGCACTGATGTCCCTCGGCTGTAGTGAATGAATGATTTATCAGAGAATCACACCTGTGAGAGACTGAGAGTCAGAAAGATTATGTGTGTCACATGTATCATATTGTAGTTGCACTTCATCTACCTGTATAACTGAAAACTTAACTAAAGAATAATGTAAAGAGTTCTAGTCAAAGGAGGTGATTCTTCCCCTCTACTTCAGTCTTGCAAGCCCCCACCTGTAGTACTGTGTCCAGCTCTGGGGTTGCCAGCATAAGACAGACCTGGTTCTGTTGGAGTGAGTCCAGAGGAAAAGCTCAAAGATGACCAGGTGCCTGGAGCACCTCTGCAATGAAGACAGGCTGAGAGAGCTGGGGTTGTTCAGCCTGGAGAAGAGAAGGCTTTAGAGCAGCCTTCCAGTACCTAAAGGGAGCATACAAGAAAGCTGGAGATGGATATTTTACAAGGGCATGTATTGATATGATGAGGGGTGATGGTTTTATACTGAAGGAAGGTAGATTTAGAGTAGATATAAGGAAGAAATTCTTCACTCTGAGGGTGGTGAGGCAGTGGAATATGTTGCCTGGAGAATTCGTGGATGTCTGGTGAAATACAGCCATCACTTGTCACAGCATAAAGAAATTTCAACATTCTTTCTGATTCCTTATTTAAACTTTATTACAACAACATCTCAGCAGCAGTCTTTCCACCTCCTTTTCCACCTACACTTGCCAAAGAACAAATTGATAATTTTCCAGGCAAAGTGAGTTATTTTTCTTTGTATGATACTAATTTTTTCTCTCATGTCATTTTTGTTCTGATACAAAGTATGACAGGATCTTATTGATATCCTTCCCCAGTGGTATGGAAATAAGAGTGGAAGATCAAGAAGAGAGAAAGAAAAAAGTTTTGGTTTCTGTCCTTCACGTTCTTTTTTGCCTTGTGTGCCAGATGATTTAGCCTGCATCGCTCAGAAATCATTATTTCACAGCTACTTATTTATTTATTTGTTTGTTTATTTAAATCTGTTGTCTCCTTAGTAAACCTGCCTTATCATTTGGTTTCTTTCAGTGTCTAAGTCTAAACCAATAACAAAATCCATCAATCAGCACTGATTGCCTTGGATCTATCATGCTTATGGATAGCATCCCTTGTATTGCATTGAAAGCATCTTAAACACAGTCAGGGAGCAAAAGAATAGCAGTGTTCATGGTGTAGCAACTGAATTTGTGCTTTTTTACTTAATGGTAAAAGTACAGTATCTTTTCCCTGTTTTTCACGTCAAAAGAAATAATTTGTGGTATTCTTGCATATGTGTTTTTCTATGTGTATCTGCTCTTCCTGTCTCCATTGTAACATATTGCCTATTGCTATTCAGCATTCAGTAAAATGTTTTCCACATTTTATCTTGGTTATTTCAATGATTTTCTGCATTACTTGTCTCCTATAACTTTCTCTATCACAAAATAGAACAGAACAAACCAAAATACCCCTTTTAATATTCAGATATTTTTCACATGTTCATATTGAACATCTGCAGAAACTTCTACATTTCTTTAGATGAAACATATTGTGGATTTACTGAAGAACACAATGTTTTGTTTAAATTTAACTGGAATTTTCTTTCAAATTAATATTTAGATCCCAATATGCTATAGATACACACTTTCTGTTTATCACATTTGTATGTGCAGGTTATCTCCCCTTCTTTTGTTGTTGTTGTTGTTGTTGTTGTTGTTGTTTTTTCTTTTGTTTTTTCTTTTTTTTTTTTAGTGTGTGTTAGAGACAGTATTTTAAAAGCTTATAATACTATCTAGAAGAAAACTTTAAATGTGTTTTGTAGAATGCTACTTTTCCAGCTCCTCTTTCACCATCTATGATGTCAAATCAGCCTAAAAGTGTGTTAGTTTGACAAGTTTTCTAACTCAAAAACTATTCTGGATTTTGTTGACATAATGCAGTGTTATCCAAAGGGCTTTCTACAAGCTCTTTATTTATGTATACTAGCTATTTTTGAATGTGTTTGTCAGCTAATCCTTCATGTGTGAAACAAAAAAACCCACTAAACTGAGTTAATGATAATTTTCATTATCATATTGGAATAAATTAGTGTATTAAACAGGTAATATTTTATTTAAACCAAGATATGATCTGACCTTCATATTATTAATATATGTATTTCAGTTGTCATATCCAGTTGTGCAATTAGACAGTATTTCCTCCCCCCGCCATTGGTTTCTATAACCCTCAAGAGATAATTTGAATTTAAATATCCAATATAAATTTAGACATCAATTATTGTGAGTTTATAGATCTTTATTTTTACAGTTAAGATGAGGAAAGAAAAAGACAATGAAACATCATAATACTGAGAGAGATAACACAGAATTTGAAGTGCCAAATAGACCTCAAATTTAGAAAAAGAAGTGCTTCTACATTAATAATATTTCTGGTTTAAGTTCAATTACTCTAGAGTTGTGTTAGCTGAAATTATAATAGCTTCAATTTCTAATGACAACAGCCAATTTTATTCCTTTGTATAATCTGGATTGTATAATCACATAATACAAAAACAGAGGCTCAATTCCTGTTTTATTTTTCCAAAAATGTTAATGTTAAACTTCAGGTATATCATGTATATTTGAAATCTCCTTATTAAATGAGTCCATTTCTATTTAGGTAGCTCAGCTGTGTTGACAAAAGCATAGTACACTTTTTCAGATATAATTTGATATTGCAAGAATCCAGAAAATATTGATTTCATTTTTTATATTACTTTTTTTGAGTTGAACTTCCTATGTGTATTTTAAATTTATTAAATGGACAACGAGATATCAGAGTAGAAGAAAAACAAAGTAGAAAAAAGTAGAAGAAAAACAAACAACTAAAACCAAAATCAAACAAACAAACAAAAAAAAACATTCAGAACAAGCAAACTTCCTAAAATTTTATTACAGAAACATTTACGATATTACATGATAATCTCTGAAGATATTATCCTATCTTCTGAAGTCAATTAAAATTAAAATAGTCTGCAATCTATAGGAAGTAATTTTGCTTCAAATAAACCAAGTAAATCCTTCCTCTAAACAGTTGCTGACAAAAATTGGACTTTTTCCAGGATACTTGGGGTTAGTCAGTCCGTCAAAGTCTTTTATTCTAAGTAAATTCTTGCACTTTCAATCATAGAACTTGACAGCATTATATTTAGAAACTTGCAGCTCAGTCCACGTCTCATTGTTATTGCTTTGGTGGAAGTGAAGTGTAGTAATCCCTCCCACACTTATCCATGCATTTTGTAGGTTTTTCTGAAAGTTCTATAGATAGCTTCTGGTCATATTTAAATTTTTAATTTTTAGTCTAATTAAGCTTATATCCTTTGTGTGGCTAAAGACTAAGACAACTTCTCAAGGTAGATGATACGCAACCAACATGTGGGTTGCATTATTTCTTGAATTAATTTTCATGGGGTGGACTGTACCATATGACAACTATTAGAGGAACCTCTGTGTTTAGGAAGTGCCTAGGTTTTAGACAGATAACATTGGCTCAGATGAATTCCAGCCTGACAGATTTTGGTTAAGGACCATTGTACGTAAGTAAAAGACTTGATTCCAGGATATATATCTCATTATAAGTCATGTCTATCTAAATAAAATGATCAGAACAATGTTTTGTAAATATTTAAATATGAAAATACATTTTTCAATTATGGAAATGTGAGAAAAAGCAACAGTTTTAAAGCAGTCAAAAATTAAGAGAGTTTTGAGTGTTTTTGTTTGTTGGGTTATTTTTGGCTTGTTTGGGTTTTTTTTGTTTGTTTGTTTTAATATTCTGTTTTGTTTTGTTCTTTTAAAACTCTAGAGTGCTTAAATTTACTGACTTTTTTTTTAATGTAGTATCAAACCCTTTTATTATTTTAGGTTCTTTGTTGTTTAAGTCATGATTTTTTTTTTTAATATGTTATTACTTTATTTTTTTATGTACTAACAATTGCAATTTGCTGTCAAGGAATTTATAAGATTAGAAATCATATTTATGGAGTTGCCACCATAGTTCAGTTTTAACAGGGATTTGTTTCTTTCTTTCTTTCTTTTTTTCATTTGCACAGTTCTTTTGAATTTAAAATTATGGAGATTAAAAAAGATATATTTTTTAAAAAAACCCTTAAACAACGAAAACAACAAAGTAAACAGAAGGCAGCAAAAAGTCATGTCCATTGTAAAAGCATAAATTAAATCCTAATTTAGTTAATTTAATATATGCCAGTCTTTTGGCCTTTTAATTTTCATCTTAAGAGGTGTGAATAGAGCAATTATCTCAAAGATTATTTTATTCCTTTGAAATAGATTTTTCTCAACATGTAGATGAGCAATATAGAAACCTAACATCAAGCTAAATAACCACTAAATAACAGGATATTTAGACTTCACTGCATTGAACCTTAGAACTTCCTGCTGCTAGTTTTATGGCTTAATATGTAGTATTAATTAGCCATGTTATTAAATTAGTTTGCAATAATCAGCTACATAATTTTCAATCAACTACATCTTTGCACTTATCATAAATTGCAGGGTTTCAGTAGCAGGAGGCTACAGAGGTGACCTGTGTGGGAGGAGACTGTGAACAGCCAAATGACAGTCACATCCTGTTCCAGACAGCTCTGAAATGGTTGTGAGCAGCTCATCATGCACCAAAACTTGAGACTACTAGAGAAAGACACAACACCCCTACTGAGACATATCTGAGAAATAAATTGGAAACTACCAGGGGCTGGAGACATACTATACACTTCTGGATGCGCCGCTGGAGAGACACTCAAGGAGGAGACATCTGAAGCCAAAAGGGTCACATACCTAACTACAGGGACTAAGGTGACACCCCTGAGGAACTGTGGTCAGGGGCAACCGCATCATGGCAGGGACATCTCTGAGGAACCACAGTGGAGAGCAGCAGAGGAAAACTGAGGATAAGCTTCAAGATAAAAATACTGCTTTTCCCATTAGGTAATTGCTAGCTATTAAAAGAACTTTTGGAAGTACATGGTAAAAAAAAAAAAAAAAGGGGGAAAAAAAGCACCTTTTTTTTTTTTTCTTCCTCTTTTATTTATTTTTATTTTTTTTCCATCTCCCTTTTGTTCCCCTATTAAAGATTCAAACAAGATTGGCTTGCTCAGAAATAAATGTCATGGTACTTACCAGAATACAAAAACTTCTAAATTCAATCCCATCCACGCTCTCAGGTCACCTGTTATTCAGATAACTCATTTTTCTCATTGTTTTACAGGTCATGAAAAGCATGAACTAAACAAAGGGTACTCAGAAAATCCATGTAATTGTGTAATTCCTGTTTGTTGCTTTGTTTTCATTCATAACCTTTGAACATTTATATTAAAAAAGGTTTGCATCATATATGCATATGTATCAATTATGTAAGTGGTATCAGCAAAATATTAAGACAAAGCTACCTTCTAAATATCTGAGAATACAAAAAAGCTAATTGCTCAAACTCTTACAAATGTATTCCCAAAAATGTTTTAAATATATACAAATCTTAGGGAAACAAGAGTGATGGTAATAAGATAATCAAACTCTGTGGCAACCTGTTGTTTTTTCAGGAGTAGTATGTCTGATAAGTAAATCCAAACTCAAACACTATATACTATGGTTTTGAATGGAACATCCACCTGAAAAGTCTGTCTAGTTTTTGTACTCTAGTTTTATTTATTCAGTTTGTCATATTAGTAAACTTCATTGAATTCCAATTGAATTACCATGTTTTCATAAATACTATCAAAATCCTCAATGCTATTTGCAGTTATTTGTAAGGAAATTTTGACTCACGGGGATTTTCTGGAAGTTTCTATTGAAATGTATTTTTCAAAAGAAATGAAAACGTGATATCTGTCGAAGTACAATATAATAAAAATCAATAAAATATGTGTGATTTTATTCATTATGCCATGAATCATTGTTAGTATCTTCATTAGTACACCACCCTATTTTAAGTCAAACTGCATAACTTTGTGTAATGTTATCATATACTCTGGAAACTCAGAAAGCACGTGAAATATCTGTAGATATGTAAGACAATGGAACATTTACAGTCCTCAAGGAAATATATTTAAACACTTGAAAGTACTTTTAGATTTACGATATTCCAGTTTTGTTCAAAAGATTACTGTATATCTATACCAACTGTTCTTAGACTGGTGGTTGAAGAGAGGACATTCAGGAATGGAGAGGAAACCAAGTGGTCATGAAATACAACTATTAGTTGGGGAATGGTAGAAGCCCCATAATATCCTTTCAATATCTACATCTGTTCTACTACCTTTCTACTGGAATAAAAAGTATGCACTATTTATTTTATCCAGCTGCAATAGAGTATGAGTGGGTTAAAAAACTATGGCTGCAACTGAGTGTTCATGAAAGAAAAATTAGATTAGTAAAGTCTGTTTCCTCTTTCCCATCTTTTCCATTCCTGTACGAAACAAGCTGAGCTGAGGAGCAAAATTTGTTCTTGTTGATGCACTAGTAATGGCGGTGAATCTATAACAAACCTTTGGAAGGAGGCTTGAACAAGTCAGCTAATGCTGAAGACCTCTTGGTTCTTCGTTGCACATCTGAAGAATTTCACTTTGAGTGGGAGAGTTTATTCATCCAGGGGATTACTGTGGGTAGAAGACTGGAGTAACTGATGGGAGCAAGAATAAATGTTTGCCTTTTTCCTTTTGTTAGGGACCTTTCCCAGTCTCCACCACTTTCCAAACAGAATAGAGGGTGACTTTGCAAAGACATCCTCCAGTTCTCTCTGCACCTTTGCCTGTCAGGTCCATGCACTAGAAAAATATCTCCATAAGGCATACCTTCTTACACAATTAGAATTAATCTGGAAAATAATATAAACATTCTAACAAACAAAATAGCAACAAGCATCATGGCCAACCCTAGAAATATCAGTTTCTTTCCTCTTTATACAGTTTCCTCTGTGTCTGCAAGAATGACATGATATGGCTGATTTTCTATGGCTAATCCCATGTTTGTGGCCATTATATTTTTTCTTACTCATTGAGTACTAACTATAAAAATTAATTGATATAATACTTGAGCCTTTTTTCTCTGCTAAGGTACTGTGAATTGCTAGAGAAAAGAGATACAAACAGAAACACAGAACTGTGTATTTTAACATCATCTGAATTCCTCAGAATGTAATGAATTTTTCTTTAATCTCTGTTTCAGTTTCTGCTGCAATAGCTTCTTATACTTCAACTTCGTTCATTCTCTCTCCAGAATAAATTCTAATAAGAAATTACAGTTCCAAGCATGGCAATTTTATTTTATTTTTGAAATTGAAGTTTTTTTCAAGAGATTGTATGCATTAGTGTAATGAAACAAAAACTTATTATAGGGAAAATGTTAATTCCATGCAACTGAGGCTCAATATGAAACATAATCAGAAAGTTAGGCTTCCAAGGTCAATTGCTTAGTTTATTAGTTAAAGTGAATAACAATATTTTATGTAATGAAAACACATGATTTGCTCTCAGAAAAAAAAAAAAAATCCATAATTCTTGTTTCATATCAGAGAGATACCACAAAAGTCGATGTTCAAGAGTGATAACTTATAACCTCAGTTTCATGTCAGCTACTTTCATGAAGCTACTGACAAATACTCAAACTCACACGTTGTAGAGGATCACCTACCAGTTTGATTGTAGTGTGAGCATTGCCTTTTTTGCTACAGGTAGAAATGATTCTGTTAGCTCAGGCAAACTACATAAAATGTGTATGACAAGTGGATGATTTTCTAAACAGGGCTGAGGGAGGTGACAGTAGAGTCCCACAGAAATGCCGAAAGTGGTAGTCTGTGCCAATGTAATGCAACAAGAAATCCGGGGTAGTTTATCCTTTCACCAGCACATGTGGAATTAATCTATAAATGTGAAAATTTACAGGTTTAAATAGAAATGGGTTCATTGCTTGGTCATGACTACAGTAGTTCTCTTGATTTCATTAAATGACTAATATATTTACCAGCAGTTAAGGTTACAATTTTGTGTATATATTTAGGCAAGGTAAATATGAAATAGTTTTCATTAATTGATCCATGGACACCAAATTTAACAGATAATCTTTCTCTCTCCACTGTCAACTCTCACTCCTTTTTTTGGAGATTGTGTTATCAGACTACTGATGTTTCACTGTTCTCAGCTACAAAAGCTCACACAGTTCCACAAATATAGACAAAATACTTCCTTCATCTGTCTGTTCCTTTCCTTTGTCTCTTTTCCCAAACACTTTATACACTTCAGTAATCCTATTTGCCTTAGAGGCTTCTGAAAAGGCAGGTAAGAACTTTTTCAGAAACATGTTTTCACAGGGAAATGCATAAAGTAATTTAGAATTAAACAAGTTTTCAAAGGAAATTATTTCAAAGGTAAAAGTTATCCTAGATTTGATTAAGCTACTTTAATCTATAAAGCAATATTGCTATCACATACCCAGATTGAGATTCTTTAGTGGAGGATTAAAGAAAATGCCTTTAGAATTAGGATGGCTACAGAGTTTTCATGTTAAATATTCAATAAATTTGTGGATGTTAATTACACACTTGTTAGGGAACAAATTTGAAAAGTTTGCTACTCCTTGAATTTCTCTGATCACATTTGGTTCTCTATTTCCTGTTCTTAAAAATGTTAGATTTCTATTCAGCCACCAATTTTCTGAACTACTTTTAACCTTGTACATGTTCTCCTCTATTGTATTTGTGTTTTTCTACTATCTTTTTAAAGGATTATGTTGTCAATGTACACAATAGTGTCAAAGAAAACATATTATTCAATGTGAAAAATTTTGTATTTTTAATGATATCTTAAATTTGGGAAAAGTATAAAAATTTGTCTATTTCTATATTTCACACACCTATGTTGTTTCCCACAAAACTAAGATTAAAAGAAAAGTAAAAATAATATATGCATTTAATTTATCATATCAAAATATTTTAGTAGCTCGAGAACTGGACTAGCTGTAGTAACTCAAACATTGAAGTGGAATGAATTCTGAAATGAAGATAGTTCAAGAATATATAAGTGAAGAAAAAAGGGCACTTTGTTCTGTTACAAGGAGAGGTATCTATTTTTAGAAGTTGGTTTGTTAGTCACATTAAAGCTGAAATCTTAATTTACCTTAGCAAGAACACACACTTTCTTAAGTTCTAAATGCATTAGTCCACTTACAGAATATAACCAAAAGATATTAATGACAAAAATCTTCTGAAAGGAACTCTGGATGTCCTCAATTTTCAGATTTTCATCACTCTGGATAAAAAAAAAAAAAAAAAAAAGAGGGGACCTGGCAATCCATCAAACTTAGCCGCCTCCTAATTGTACTCTATATACTTGTTTCTTCATTGATTACTTCCTTCTGCCATATTAGAACACATGTTGACCAATATCTGTAATGACATTCCTTTTTCTCTGTTCTTTTTCGAACAACTGGATATCTCTCATGTCTCTCTTCTATCAAACTTTATCAAAGGGTCAGTGCTCCTTTATCTCTGACAAATTGAATTTGTTTTCTGTAGTGGATATGTCTCCAGATTATTTGTTGTGTATTTTTTTCATAAATCTACTTCCTGTCTTTGCCTTGTGATAGTAACCTATAACACAGACCACACAGATATTCAAAGACTTTGGGGAATAAGTACTTTTGAGAGTTACAAACGTTGAGAGTTACAAACTTACCAGATTTGGGTTTACAGAAAGGTTCTGAATCTCCAGCTCAATGCTGTAGCAAACACTGAACACATACTTCTGTGCTATCATATTGCATGAGAGGTTGGTACTACTGCTACTATCTCTAGCAGATGAACTGGAGGATGAGAGGAAGAGGGAAAACAGAAGGAAGCAGAGTGGTGGCAGCAGGTGCTGCTTCCCAGTTTTTCATCAGTTTTTATTGGCAGCAACAGCCACCTCCCAGATATTGTAGAGACTCTTTGGCACTTACTGCTGAGGCAGCTGTCCTCTCTTTTCTCAGGAGAGGAAAGAAATTAGGCTGTACAGAAAGGTCTGCTGAAAAATGGAAGGAATCAGTAATGCGATTTATAACTTCATTTGCTGGGAAATTATATAGTACATTTATAAGTCCCAAAAAACAGCAGGAGGAAGAAACAGCTTGTGACACCTAAACTGCTTTAGAAAGGAGAATCCACTGCAACGGATCATCCACAAATCACAGAAGTTTGTGATAGACATAGTGACAGATCTCAGCTCTCATATTGTTTAATGCTTGTACTTTGAGTATACACTTCTTTCTTTTACATGGTCTGTGAATTGACTACTGTGACTCCATCATGAAACTATATATAAACAAAAAGCAAAAGGCAGTGACAGTACATATTCTGACTGAAAGAAAAAATAAATGTCTAGAAAAACTTAATTTTTAGAGTAATTCTTAGTGTTGACATGTTAAGAGCTTTCTAAATGCTCTCGAATGTTTGACAGTAATAGAAGTTTATATTAAGAATTTGTAATTGAGATAATTTTAGTAGAATGGATAATGGGGTGACAAATATTATCTTGTACAGGAATAAATAACCAAGGATCACAAAAGTCACAAAAAACCTACTGAAACTGGCCTAAGGAGTCAATTGAGATTTCAAGGAGACACTATATTCTTGCAACAAAATGTGTTGCAAAGCATTGCAAGCTATACTGCCAAACTCAGCAGTTTGGCTGTATAATAATCTACATTTCAGGCCAGGAAGGCCAATGGCATCCTGGGGTGTATTAAAAGGGGGTGTGGTTAGTAGGT